>NC_133215.1:24257805-25647805 GCF_040436345.1 Pagrus major
ATTGATAATCTGTGTGTCTGGATGGGATTTTGTTTATCTGCTGTGCTTGTTTGCTGTTGTCGTTGTGCTCTTGTTCAGGCAGGGAAATTCTGCGCTCCTGGTTCTTATCTCACACAGCTGCTGTGATAAGGTGCTCTCTGCACCCAAACCTGCTGGTTAAAAAAAACCTACAACCGGGGGATTCTTTATCCTGCTGCAATGTTCAGGTGTGTGTCTGCATGTGAGAACGAGGAAGAAAGAGAAATGCCTTGTGGGTATTCTGCATCACATGAGCTTGTGTGTACAGCAGGGAGGGATGCCGGGTGCTGTTGCAGTATGTTTTACTTTGCATCAGTTAAGCATGGCAGGATGAAGTATTTGATGTACTTTTTTCTATTCAGGGTTGAATTTGATGTTGAATTTTTATCTTTGTGATGCAGAGAAAGTCATTTTAGAGCCTTATCAGAAAATGGAAAAACAATACATGAGGACCAATATTCCTAATCTGATTATTTTGTATTTCTTTTTTTCTTCCTTTTTGTGTTCGTGAAGCAAGACATAACACGTGATGTTAACAAGTGGCAATATGTTTCCATTCAAATAGAAGTTAAAAGTGTTTTTACAGTGCTTAAGATCAGCTTGTCATGTAGATTTACTTAACTGTATATATCTACTTATTTATTTTTATTATGCATAACATGTGGTTATTGATAAGTAAGTAAATAAATAAAAAAATAAAAATGTTCATCTCATTAAATA
This sequence comes from Pagrus major, assembly GCF_040436345.1. Classification (NCBI taxonomy): domain Eukaryota; kingdom Metazoa; phylum Chordata; class Actinopteri; order Spariformes; family Sparidae; genus Pagrus; species Pagrus major. Next base: position 24,258,544 of record NC_133215.1, read on the forward strand.
TTTTCATATTGAATCACATGACAGTTTTATGTCATAGATTCTTTAAGCATTCTATACATACGTATTTTTAGTAAAATTTCTCACAATAATCATGTGAGCTAGACATATTTTTTGCCATGTGTTCTTTGTAACTGCAAGTCAGACACTGGGACTGCAGTGGAGTGCAGCCTATTCAGTGCAGCCAAGCCCTCTGGATACGTTTTCTTTTTAAAGCATCAGAATGGCTCACTTCCTTCACTATCCCTCCACAGCCACTATGAAACTGATTCAACTGATGTAATATGAGGGAAAGGTAGGCCCGTGCTTCATTCATTTAATCCACTGCAGGATCATGTAGCATGTGGTAGGCATGAGCTGATAAAGGACAGCACAGCACAATGCTTTGAAGAACTATAGCTCGAGTTAACACAAAAGAACATGGGGAAAAACTTGATTATCTATTTGCAGAAATTAGTCTTGCTCTTCATGACAGAAGCAGTAAGAACACAAATCAGGAGAGGTCACCAGCAGCAAACTGCAGAACAAGACATACATCATATAGAGCACTTGCCAAGTGATCTGCCAGGACAGGGAAACTGGCCGTGCTTGTGAGGGTTATATCCGGTAATAATGCATTTGTAATGCCAGACTATTTGTTGGGAGTACATCTTTTAACAATCATTTTTTACAGTGAAATGTTACAAAATGTAATCCATCAACTGTATAGGGGAACCTGTGGTTAAAGTAAATGTACCCATATATACCCATGATGGAGGGACATGAAAAATATAATCTCATAAAAACATATTAGACACATCTTAATGAGGTTGAATAACTGTGTCACCAAATTAGTGAATTACATGAACAACATGTCATGCTCAAAAAAATAATGCAGAATTAAAAACCCCTCTGAGAATTAACAAGGACTGAAGTAAGATACTGTGGGTTTACAGGGTTCGTAGAGTTCCCTCCTGTCATAACTAGTCATATCTGTCAGTGTACTGCACAAGATAAAACCTGTTTTGGTTGAATAGTATCTGTCACGTTGACTGTAGGGATGTGCAGTTTCCAGGAAGTGAACATTTAAGCAGAGACAGCCCTACAGTGCAACGTCACTGTTAAAAGCTGTGGCACAGAAACTGCACTGACCAGGAAGAGAGTTTCCCTCCAGAGACACACACACACACACACACACACACACACATAAACACAAATACACAGTAATACATAGCAATGTTCTTGATATTTTGAGGTTACTTGGAAGGAAGAGGAGAGCAGACGGAGAGATAAAGTAAGTGCATTTCAGTCTCTGCACGTCCTACTGCGTCTCTTTCTCTCTCTCACACACAAACACACACACACACACACACACACACACACACACACACACACACACACACACACACCTTCACTGACTCATCCCTCAGGCTACCCCGCCAACCCCCTTACCCCATGTCTGCTAAACCTCCACGCACAGCCAACAATCAATCTGTCGGCGCTCTGCTATCTGCCCCTCCCGTTCTTTCTCTCTTTCTGCTTCACTCTCCACCTCAACAATAAGTCCTTCCACCAACTTTCCTCATTCTTTAATGACTTTTCTTCCTTTCTTCAGACAAATCCCACCCAAGCCTCCTCCAGTCATCTCCCTCTGAGGGCTCCTCAAAAACCCACCATGATGCTGTCAGTTCTTATGCAACCGCACCCATGGTTGTGGGGGAAATAGCCCTGCAATGCAGCACAGTTATAAAATCACAGCAGCCGCTATGGGGTCTGCAACTGAGACAAAATGCTGCCTCTTCCACCGCTGCTGTGTGGTTACTGCTCTGCACAGGTGCTGTTGAGGAACACTCCCCTGTAATTATAGTGTTTCTCTGTGGCAAGATGGGTTCATGACCAAAAAGGATTGATTTTCTTCAAGGTCAAATCAGTGCAACCTGGTGGCAGGACTGTTTGTTAGACTCACATGGTTCATGTGTTCTGACCATACCGAGTTATTTACTCACACAAGTTAGAAAACCTCTAAAATTGACAACAGCAGGTAATACAACATTTTAGACTCCACTTACAAAAAGTGTTCATTTACTCCCAGCTCACACAACACACACACACATATGTTTCCAGAAGTAGTAGGTGCTGGTCTGCAGCAGTAAAAAGCTTGCCAAAATTAAACCACTTCTGTCCATTATTCAAGAAAATAAATGTTTGACGAACCCAGACAGACTTTTGATGCATAATTATCACAAGAAGAAGGCGTAATATTTACTTTTACTGCTATTTAGACTGTTGCAACAAACTGATGAACTACTGAGAATTTCTATTTATTTGTATACACCTCGGTTAGCCTGTGTTATTCATATCATATACCTAGTGTAAGTAAAATACAATAAATAAAACAAATGCTACGGTGCAAGAAATGTCATATATTCAAACTGTTACTTAAGTAAAAGAACAGAAGTATGTATGAGCAATCTAAGTCAAAAAGTACTTGCTATGCATAATGTGTTGTATTATTACATACGGCATATTATATTTTTGGCTTATTAGTACTGACACATTTACTCAGCATGTTGGTGTTTATTTTGACTAGGGTGTTGGCTCGAATCAGCCCATCTCAAGAATGGATTTAGGGAATCTGATTGGCTATGTGCCAAGGTGTGTATGCCAAGTTCTGCTCTAAAATAATTCCCGGTAGAAGAGGACGAAGGCAAGAGAAATCATTTTAGGATCCCTTATTTTACTTTTTTTGTATTTTAAAAAGGGTTTTATTATGAAGATCCAAATCGCGCACATCCGGTCTTGTTCTCGCGGTCCGCCCAGGTTTGACTGTGAGCCCCCCTCGTGTGAGTGCCCCAGATGCCCGTAGGCTGGCAACCACTGGAAACCCAAAGCAGAAAAGAAATAAGTGACTGTAATCACCGACACTTTCAGCATGAGATGAAAACGGCGTCTCCGGATAACTAAAGGTAACTGTCATCACATGGAAATCCGCAACAATGTGATAAAATGGTGAGCACTGATAACTTCAGCTAACTGTGAGGTTGAGTTCACCAGCTAGCGTTAGCTAACTTTAGGTGCTACGCCACTGCGAAACGTTAATGCCATAATTTGGGCAAAGTTTCCCAAACACTAGCAATATAACACTGCATCGATGTTGATATGGCGGTGTTAGCGAAGGTATATTACTCCTTACCAGACTTGTCAGCGGGCTAGCTCTTCCTAGGATAACTTTGTAGCTACAGCCAGACCGCAGTAACGGTAAATACCAACCGCGGGCGGCAGGACGCGAAGCGAAGTTCGCCCCCATTTATTTTATATGGGACCAGAGTGAACAGCTTCGCAAGGCATTGTGGGATTCCAGGCGACGCGGAACTGACCAGCGAGAAGAAAAAAGTCATTTTGCATGAAGTTGAGTTTTAAACGTGATGCACATAAATTCGCCTGCAGTCTTTGTGGGGATTTTCCGGATAATCGATAATGAAAATTGACGGAGCGGGGGGACAGAAAGTTGTAAGTGTTTACCGTTACCTGTGGTGGATGAATGTCTCCGGAGGAGAAACTCTTCTTTGCACCTTCCGGGACCCCTTTTCTGTGTCCCTGGCCTCGAGGATTACAGATGTAAACAAAACAGAAGTGCTGTGTGGCACAGCCTCACGGACAGTGTTGGCAGAAGTGATAAGCTTGCTCATCAGCCAGCTAGCTTGCGAATTGACACGTCCACCGCGAGGAGCGAAGGGCAGTAGAAGCGATGTCGTGCGACTTATTCGCTTCCAGTACGTCTTCTCCAAGTAAATTTAATGTTCGATGATATTTTTGAACCAAAAACACCCGAGTAAAAATATCAGTGTAGAATTGACTTATGTTGCCATCAGGTGCATGTCATGAGCTGCTGAAGCTGAACCTGGTTTGAGTCAAAATGGCAGCCAACTGAACCTCTTGCTGAACTTTTCTGGCTTCACAAAGGTGCTTTTATGCTGCAGGGATATTAAAATATAATGAATTCAATTTGATAAAGGTGAGCTAACTATCTTACCAATCTGCAAAAATAATACAGTGTGTGTTGATCTTATCTGACTGTTATAACGTGCCATTAAGTGCAGGCCACAGCAACATAATTTTCAGTTAATCCAGAATAATATTATCATTGTACTTTATGTAATTTGATTAGTTGGGTATGGACAACAGATCCAGGTGGTTTTTCACATCGAAATATTTGAATGTGCAACCACACCTGCAGGACAACTGTTTGTTTCCTTATAAAGGACATTAGATGGCAGTATCTCATCAACAGAGATGTATGACATAGTATCCGTACATTGTGTCTACTGTTTATAGAGCCTCAGTAGTAACACTGTAAAAGGATCATTTTTATGATGCTTGAATGTTATCTTAAGGTCATGCCCTCATAAGTTTGGTACAGCACATACCAGTCAGAGAAAAATGTTGTATGAAGAAAGGAAGTGAAAGCTATAACTTCTCCAAGATAAGAGTAAAGAAGGTTTTAAAGACTATTTATACATAGGCTAGCTGTTTTTTATAAGACAATATGAGGAGGTTAGGATCTCATGTTCGTCAACAAGTAAGTCTACCCTGTATGTTTTTTAGTCTCATTTGATGGAACTTCTATATTGGACAGGTTGAAGGCAAAGTTCATGGCTCATTGCTTTGTTTGCTCTTTTGCTTCATCAGAGTGAATCCACATTAAACCAACTCTGTGAGGTCAATGCTTGGATTGATGTGGTATGATCTGTGTCCTTTGTGAACCAGGATGTCAAAACTGTGTCAACACTTGGGCTAGTTTACCCAGTCTGTGTTCATTTTTCCAGCCAACTCGTTGAATCAGTGCCAGCAATGCCATTCAGTACAGGGATGCAATATGTGTGCTAATATTTACTTGATGTTATGTGACTGTCATTATGTCTGTGTTACAGTACATTATGTTTGGAAATAATATGCATTTCACTGAGGCATCTCCACTGCCCCTCATTAGTTAGGATTAGGGCTGCAATTAATGTTTATTTTTCATTTTTGAGTAATGAGTAAAAACAGTAGCACTCTTAAGAAAGTCACATGGAAGTAGTCAAGTAGCTCCTGGCTTTACTTCAAAGCGAATTTAGAATTTGGCCTGAGGGTACCCTTAAAGACTCTCCCTCTTTTACATGATTGTATAGAGAGCTCAGCAGAAGGACTTGCCCTCCAGACATGGAAACCGTCTCCCTGTTCTTAAGGCTTTCATGGCTGCATTACTTTGTTATTTGCATTAATACAATTAAAGTGTGATTTTTTAAATTTTATTTTAACTTATAATTTAATGTTTCTCTTTCGGTAAATTGAGCAAAGCAGAAACCTGTGACTCCTCTAACTTCTAAAATAAACAGAGAACCCTGGTAAGAGTCAGTAAACAGTCCTGTGAAACAGAGACGTGGCAGACTGCAGTAGGTGAATCAGTTTTATGGCTTTGTTATATATGACTTCTGACCACAGCAGGGTCTGATTGAGGTAGATCATTTAGGTTCACTGAAGACAGGTCTGTTCTGACCAATGAGGTGAAGGCATGCAGGTGGTGCAGTCTGTTAGTACAGGGAAGATCAGAGTTCAACTGACTCTCTGTCGGCTTATCTGTGCTGGTGGGTGTGCACAGGTCTGGACAAAGACTGATTGTAGCTGGGATGATTAACAAAACCAAAGGGACGAGAGCTCACTAACTCTATAAAATATGTGGACAATAATTTTCTTTATGAACATTGGTTGAGCAGCACCTTTCACTAGTGCTTTATCAGGTTGTAAAAGGATAAATAAAAAGATATAACAAGCTAAGGCCTGAAGTAATAGAAACAGTGGAACCCATATGTGTGAAATTGACTGAGTAATAAGAACAGGGTAAACATCAGTCCATCTTCATATGAGAAAAAAATAACTATGTGAGAAAACAATAAAGCCCCTTGCATTGTTTTAACACAGGGCTGTTTTAGGGGCAGGAAACTCAAAATGGTGAAGTTGCAGCTTAATTGGTGTTAATCAAAAGTGGCTGTCTCTATGAGCTCATAAGAATGTCATTGATTGTTTGTAAATGGCTCACATTTTGTTTTTTTAAGTAAATGTTTTAACCTTTATTTCCAGGTTGGGTGTTTGGAACAGTTTCGTATTGAAAATCGATAAAAATATGGTTTTGATTTCGATCATTGAAATCCAAAGCAGGATCAGCGACCCTTCCTGTATTTCTAAAAAAAAACGATCAAGTTACTGGTCCCTGATGTAATTCTGAAAGCATTACAGAAGTTGGGTTTATTTCTTTTTGCCCTTTACTGGATTACTCCTTAAATTAATTTCTTTATTTTGTTGTTTATTGTTGAATCCCTGAAGGGTGGTTTTTGTTGAACTCTGGAATCTTAATTTCTGGTGAATATTGTTTGAACTTGCCTCACCCTAACCTGAAGTTATTGTGGAATACTCCTATCTTTCAAAAGAAATTTGAAATTGTAAATCCCAGTTGTCAGGGCATAAACCCAATAATTTGTTGATCTTTATGAATCCAGATCCATTAGTCTAACAAAGGCATAGTTGCCAGTGCTGAAAAAATTGGTTAAATGGAATGGAATGGAATCGCGACCCTGAAATTAAAAGTCAAATCGAACCATGGATTTGGAGAATTGTGACACCCCTAAAATTCATCACATGGTGAGAGGGGCTGTTATACTAGAAAGAGAAATTACAGCTTCACAAATCACATTTTTAGAAGTTACAGAAATGGATACAAACACACTGAGCTGTATCCCTCTGTTACTATGTGTTGCCATAGCAACCTAGATGTGGTGTTTGTATTTCCTCAGTCCTATAGATAATTGCCCGTACTTCCCTGACATCTAGACTTTCTTGACTAAAGTCATACAAATCAGTGGTGATTTTAAGTAGTTATCTGATGTTCTAAATTTACACAGTGTATCACGTGTTTTCCTTCAGATAGATCTGGCAGAAACTGTTTCCCGTAACTTTAAGGTGTTTGCCCGGTTTTAAAACAGAATTTACGGTGGGTTACTGGCAGGAACCTTTAAGCTGAAGATCATCAGATTTTCTGAGACGGCAGGTTGATCTGAAGCATATTGTTTCTGACATCTGTCATTTCAGATGGATATGGAGACTATTTATTAGTCAGGGACGCCGAAGACGATCTAGTGTGCTGTATGTGTGGCAGGATGCCACATGCTCTTTCTTCTCTCCTCGCAGCCAATCACAAGCTTTAATCCATATCAACCCAGCCCCGTTCTCACGCAGCCCCTCCCCCAGCTGTATGTCTGTGTCACCCCACCTCTCTCTCTCTTCCTTTCTCTCTTCCTCTGCTGCTGCTGGCTCGCGCATGTCCTCCCTCCCTCCATTGAATAATGCGGCTGGGCTAAAGAGAGAAATAAAAAAGATCAGATAGAAGGATTGAAAAAAAAGAGCAAAGAGTGATTTTTAGCTGAGAATCCACAGAGTCGTGGGATGGAAGCGCATCCGGGTTCTTTATGCATAAACCCACATGTGAGTCAGATGGCCTTTTTTTCCTCCTTCCTCCCTCTCTCATATTTTCCATCTTTATCCTCATTTCCTTCCTTTCCTTCCTCACTGTCTGTCACAACCTCTCTTTAAATTCTGTCTGTACAGTATGTCTGTCTTCCTCTGTTGCCATGTCATCACTGCCTTTGCTTTTTGCATGCGTCCCTGCCCCCATACCATAACTCTGGCTGCTGATGCTGTCTTGTGATGCTTGAGTAGAAGTCACAGTGTGCTGAATGAGATTCAGGGTAAATCACAGGATTTAGTTCAAGCGGGTCTTTTGTGTGACCCGACACATGAGAGTTGAGGTAAGGCACAACAGCAAGGTTGTTTTCAGTTGGAATTCACTCGGTGCTGTTTCACCGCTAAGGGTGATGCTGTTGATTTTAGGCTGTATTTGAATTTCCTTGTTTTACAATAGGCTATTCAAATAGTGTCCTAAACTTCCTGGTGCTCATCTGAGTGATTGTGTCTGACTATAGCCAGATGATTTGTAAAAGTAAGATGATGATAAAGATGGGAAAAAAAAGAACATTTAGTAGGAGCGATTAACATAAATAATGATTAAACAGAACTTAAACTAAACAGCGTTGCTTCATCAAAGCGATGATAGTGGAAAACTTCAGCACTCACACTGAAAGAAAGGCAGGCTGACACACCGTGATGCATTAACCATTTTAATTACATTTACAAGTGTGTAAGGGAGAGAGTGGAAGCAGAGGGACGAAGTTAATCCCTTCTGAAGTCGCAAATCACATTGATGTTTACAGTCAATAATTGATAAAAAGGTTATTGAATGGAAAATAAAAGGCCTATTAAGACAGATTTGGGTGGGTCTGGTGGTACTGACTGGTGACAGTTAGCTTGGTAAGGTAAACAAACTACTGACAGTTGTGCGTCAGCCAAGGACACAGTGTTTGCAAAGTTGAAGAATCCTATTTGAAGGTGGACTGCAGTGGCAACTCATTCATAAACCTGCATAATATTAGTTAACGTTATGTATGAAAGCATTTTATTTATTTAAAGCTATTGCGTGACCAGAAATCCTGTTATAAGTTAAAAATTTAATGACTGGGCTCTTCTGTAATTTTACTCCATTAAGTTGAGTTTCACTTTATTCTGTCTCCTTTATATTCTCAAGTTTGCGATCTGAGCGATACTTGCCAACCAGGGATCAGTGAAAACAAGGACGGCTGCTGAACCAGTTTAACTGAATTCTTGCTAGCCGAGCTTGGTACAATCTGCCCATGTTTGTGTCGATAATTCCTGGTTACTATGAATAAACCAGTTAATAATGACAGGTCAAGTTTGACTAGATTGAGCAGCAATCAGTTAACCAGTTAATAATGACAGTTAATAATGACAGGTCAAGTTTGACTAGATTGAGCAGCATTCAGGTGTAGTCAGTCACCTGCTCAAAAATAGTTTATGTGTAACAGACCATGAGTTATTCTTCTCGCAGCCCAGCTCAAGTCGGGAACTTTGACTTGCATGCTGGATTACTTTGGTGGCTAATACTGATAAGAGTGCTCAGCTATGTCATGTCAGCAATGAAATAGTGTCCTGAGCTCAGTAGGGGTAAGGACAAAAATCAGTACAGCATAGTATTGAAATATTTCTTGTAACAGTATTGTATCAATACAGGGATGCCAAGTATCGATCTTTTTTATATGAGTGAATGATGTTGCAAATATATGTTAAACCTTTGGCAATAGAATAATAAAAATCCCCTTCTTTTTCACTAAATGATGCTCAGGCTTTCTGGTGAGGTCAACTGAGGTTACAGTCAGTGGTAGGTGTTCGCAGTGTCTGCCTGGCGGTCCCATTTTGCTGCAATAAAATTGATTGACATGAGATGAACAGACTGAAAACATTATCATATTAGTTTTCCTTTGGGGACATGATTTGCAGTTGAAAAAGGGTAATAAATCACAACATAACGCAACGTGTTATTGCAATATTTGCAATGATATAGTATCTTGACTTAATTCTAAGTGCCGTATTGGAGGCAACTGGAGTTGTTGCAGTTTCTTGAAGACTTAAGTATTATGATTGTACTAGAGCCCGAGCAATATGATGGTCGGCCTAAAGGCCAATATTTACTGAACACATATATTGGTATCAGCGTTTTTTTTAGAGATTATTATGCTGGAAAAGATGCTTGAGGTGATTTATAATCACAAATGCCTGCAAAGTTGAATGTTTTGGTGTAGTGATTCCAAAGTAGACAATGAAGTTTATTGTTAAACTGTATAAAATCCTGCCTCTGCTATTTATCTCTGACACAAGCTTTTAATAACCACATTTGAGAGATCATTGCATAAAAATGTGTCTTCTGATATATATTGATAGCAGAATTTTTTACACCCTAATATCGGTATTGCCATCGGGCTCTATATTGTATCGTGAAGTCTTTGGTGAGTCCCACCCCTTGACCTTAGTATTGTTTTTGGCCCCATTAACTTTTGGTGCGGATTCTGAGAGATGAATCCAGGATTTCTTTCTGACTTTATTTAACATTGTGAGATGGGGCATATTTGAAATTTTCGTTACTTTCTCAGGGAATAATACATGGATCTTGATGGGGAAAAAATTAGGCCTGAGATTAAATTATGGCTAAGCAGTTTTGGCTGGTCTAAAATTTATAGTGATACAGGGCTATCGAGTTTGATATTGATTAGACTTCTAGTTTGTTTTGTTTTGTAGTTTTCTTTCTAAATAGTACCCAGCACCTTGACTTTTGATTTGGCCCATCTGCAGGGTTCAGTCAATTTGATACCATTAGGCAATTGCAAAGAGTTAACGATCCACAGTGGTTTTGATTCTACATTTACCATTTATCTACATATTAAAATTTATTATCAGAATATAAGGCAATAAGGCACTTGCAGTGGTTCTCATAACAGCATTAGCTGGACAATATTACAAGCAGCATGGTCTCTGGTAAGCCATGAATCAAAGCATGGAAAACATGATGGAATTTAACATTTGTGCCACAGTGGGAACCCTTTTTTTTTTTTTTTTTCCCCTTGTTTGTTAGCTCGTTCTGAAGTCAATGACCTTTACGTTCCTATTCCCAGAAGTGCAAAGGAGTTTAACAGTTAGTGGCTGAATCTAATCTAAGTTTGGAAATTCCAAGCACTCAATCCACTCTGGAATTTGCGGTCCCTGTGATTTACCACATTGGCTCGAATACATATATATAGTAACTTGCATGTTATCTGGTAATGAATCCTGAAAACTGGTGCTGTGTTATATTTAAGAACAAGGCTTTGGAATGCTTGATTGGGAAAGTGCTTGTCATGATGCATTCACAGCAGCAGATGGCAGCAGCTATTAAAAATGTGAAGGAAGCCATGTTCACTGAAAATGTCTGCACTGGTTAAACTTTGACTTTTGCCTCACCATGTAATGTCTCACAGCATGTTTCCCACCTCTGGAGAAATGTGTCATAAGTGTTCTTCATGTAAAATACCAAACATTTTTAGTGTAGTTTTGTTGTGTTTCATGCTACAGCATCTGAATATTTGGAAGGCCCAAGTGAGTATGACCTGTGGGTGGGTTAGGGTATTACAAATAATGGATCATGTTATACTTTACAAAATCTCACCCTCTCTTTTGTCTTTGTTTTCCAGGAGCTTTACTATATGAGAATGCAACGGAGTAGAGGAAGGATGGAAAGGAAAAGGACAGAAGAACAGAATCAGGTATGACTTTGACTCTGATATGAGAGTTCATCTTTATTTTGTAGTTGTTGGAGCAGAAATTAATATATGAAGCCTTTATACACAAAGATGGTAATGTTCCTGCAGATCCAGTAGTGGAATAATTAAACATATCAGGCATCTAATGAAGAGAGGGCTGTGTATATATTAGTTGTGCACAATAAATTTAACTATCGTCATTTGTGTGCGTGTGTCGTTCCACCTCCATTCGATGCAGTGTGAGAAGAGATTGAGGGTGTGTGTGGCGACATGCAACAGAGCAGACTACTCCAAGCTGGCCCCTATCATGTTTGGGCTCAAAGCCCACCCAGATGAGTTTGAACTGGAAGTTGTGGTGCTTGGCTCCCATCTCATTGATGACTACGGGTAAGACTAAGTGGCATAAAGGCATGCAGCTCATTGCAAAACAGTGAAGTTGTGTATAAATTATTACAAACATAACATAATCCTTAATTGGCCACAGGAGTTAGGTTGGATTTAGACCTGTGTTCAGTATTAACCTCTACTCCTTTATTCAGGGTTTTCCATGAACTTGTCTTGTAACTTATTTTTCCGTCTCCGCTCTGCAGGAACACTTTTCGTATGATCGAGCAGGATGACTTTGACATTGGCTCCAAGCTCCACACCATTGTGAGAGGGGAGGATGAAGCAGCTATGGTGGAGAGCGTTGGGCTGGCACTTGTGAAACTTCCTGATGTACTACAGAGGCTGCGCCCCGACATCCTGGTCGTCCACGGCGACCGTTTCGACGCGCTGGCTCTTGCAACTGCTGCAGCGCTGATGAACATTAGAATACTACACCTGGAGGGAGGAGAGGTGAGGAGTCTTGGCTAGAGAGTATATTTTATTTTTTTACTTTTATTGTACTTTTTACAGTGTATATCTTCCTTTTCTTACTTTCACCTTTAAAGAGGTAGTGAAAGCAAACATAGTGCTTCCACTACAAGTCTAGTGCATTAACGATGGAAATGACAAATCAGTAACAGACAGACATGCCCCAAGACTTATTGGTGTGCAAGAACTTTGTAGTAATTGTAACCAAATGATATACAGCATGTGTTCTCTACTTTGCTCCATTTCCCAGGTGAGCGGTACGATCGATGACTCAATTCGCCACGCCATCAGTAAACTGGCCCATTACCACGCCTGCTGCACACGCATGGCAGAGCAGCACCTCATCGCCATGTGTGAGGACCACTCTCGCATTCTGCTGGCTGGCTGCCCTTCTTATGATAAGCTGCTGTCAAGTCACCACAAAGAGGACTACATGGATATTATCAGGAGCTGGCTGGGTACGCCGGGATACCGTCATGGGACAGAAAAATTGTGCGTGTGATTAGAGTATGTTTGTATGTCATGTGTGGTGTGGTTTTTTTTTTTTCATTTTGCAGGTGACAAGGTGGGGGAGCATGACTACATAGTGGCTCTGCAGCACCCAGTTACCACAGACATCCAGCAATCCATTAAGATCTATGAGCTGATGCTGGATGCTCTGCTCTCCTTCAACAAAAGGACCCTCATCCTCTTCCCCAACATTGATGCCGGTTAGTTTCACGAACTGATCCTTTTATTTCCTTGCATGTTTTTGTTTATTTACGAGTGTTTGTCAAAGTAAAACTATGATAACAATGATAAAGCTATTTAATCAAATGAATAAATGGATATACAATGCTTGACCCACCCTTTCCTTTGTAAACAGGAAGTAAGGAGATGGTGCGGGTGATGCGAAAGAAGGGCATCGAGCAGCACGCCAACTTCCGGGCAGTGAAGCACATTCCCTTTGAGCAGTTCATCCAGCTGGTGTGCCACGCTGGCTGCATGATCGGAAACAGTAGTTGTGGGGTCCGAGAGGCTGGGGCCTTCGGCACCCCTGTCATCAACCTGGGAACAAGGCAAACTGGCAGAGAAACGGGTAGGTAGGACAGAAAACAAGGTTATGGTTATCTGCTGCCTTTGCTATATTTGTTGTGCTGATATCCTCTCTGAGAAAGCAAGGTGAAGGTTAAGAGTAACATTAAATCGCCAATGAAGCATCACACATGTAGTTCAGCTCTGCAAAATAGCTTAGTTATGTAGTTTGTTTAAGATTAAAATAATGTTTTTATAAGACTAGTTCTTTTAAATTAATTCATTTTCATTTCAACACCAGGACACTATGTATACGTGACCGTTGCCACTGTTGATTAATAGCAAAAGCTTAGAATTTGTAATGTCGAGCAAAAGTGCTGCTAAGGTGTAAAAAACAACTTCCTCACATTAGCAATCCAAAGCAAACATTATTCTGTGAGATTACTCTGCTTATCTCACCATCTGTGTTGGTGACATTTCCTTCTCTGCCAGGTGAAAATGTTCTTCATGTTAGAGATGCCGACACTCACAATAAGATCTACCACGCCCTGGAGCTGCAGTTCGGAAAGAGATTCCCTTGGTATGAAAAAAGTGCTGCCTGTCTGTTTCATTGGGTCTTTGTCTTCCAGCTTGTGCTGAGAAATAAGATTTCTTATATCTGTCAACTGTATCAAGCACAGGTTGGCATTTTCTTCCTGATTTCCCTGTCGAACACTGACATGTGGACATTTTTTAGCAGTATTACATTAGGACTAGTATTTTTTTTAAGTCCAGAACTCTTTTAGGCACATGAATGCCAAAAAATCAGCATCTTGTTTTATCTCCAGAACTATTTTAATTGCTGTATTTGGTAATATGTTTGTATAATAAGCACCACCTCAGCTGTGTTTGTTGCATACAATTTAAAAAGCAGATTTCACAGTACACCTTTCCATAACACTGGAGAATATAATTTGGAGTACATAAACCTACAATGGACACATGAATTAATGTTGCATGGCTGCTGGTTTTGCTTATTTGACTGTAATTGGTTGGCTGGCAGTGAATGTAGCATGTGTGTTCTCTTAAAGTTTGAGAAAGACATGAAATATAAATGATTGTAAGGATATGAAAGGTGTCCAGTCTTCCCTTAAAGGAAGCCAGTTGCATTACTTTGATAAATGGGCCACCTGTCATGCAGATTCTCTTTGTTAGCCTTTGTTTGTGTTTTGGGGTCGTTATTGGGTTCTGTATTAGGGTTATGGATCTGTTTTTGAAAATGGATCATCCTTCGTTTTTAAAAACTAGATGATATAGAACGATATGAACAAAGGTGTATTTCTTCTTCCCATCAGCTCTAAGATTTATGGTGATGGCAACGCAGTCCCTCGAATTCTCAAGTTTTTACGTACCATTGACCTGGATGAGCCCCTCCAGAAGACTTTCTGTTTCCCTCCGGTGAAAGACCCCATTTCCCAGGACATCGATCACATCCTGGAGACACAGTGCGCTCTGGCAGTTGACCTGGGAGGGACCAACCTCAGAGTGGCCATCGTCTGCATGAGGGTAGGCTGCGTGTTATCCTTTTGATGTAGCCGAGACTCCATTTTTACGAGTCTAAAGTAGTCATCACGGTCCTGCTCGTGAAGATTTGGGTTTTACTTTTCTGTTAAGTGGGTTTCATTAAAGCTATGATTTAAATTAAACCAAAATTCAAGAAGTCTAAGAGGGGGATGAAAACTATCTAAATATCCTACTATATCATATAATGTGGCTTCATTGTGATTCAAATCCTGCTTGAATTTTGTACCAATCATTAATGAACCATAAATTATAACAGTTTATTTTTTGATTAACATTGGCGATACATTGCTTTTATCCTCTTTTAATGTACCTTTTGATTCCCTCCCCACCACTTCTACCTCTCTCCTCTCTCTTCACTACATCCTCCTCTGTCCAGGGTAAGCTAGTGAAGAAGTATACTCAGTCCAATCCTAAGACCTTTGAGGACAGGATGCAGCTCTTACTGAAGATGTGTGCAGATGCCACACGGGACTCAGTGTGCCTCAACTGTAGAATACTCGGTGTTGGTAAGAAAACACTCACATTTGTTAATGAATAACAACATTATAGAACTATCATCTCACAGCTCTTTGTCTACATCTAAGGAGTGTCCACGGGCGGGCGAGTAAACCCACAGGAAGGCGTGGTCCTGCACTCCACAAAGCTGATTCAGGAGTGGTCCTCGGTGGATCTGAGGACACCCATCTCCGACGCCCTGCACCTACCCGTCTGGGTCGACAATGATGGAAACTGTGCAGCTTTGGCTGAGAGGAAGTTCGGCCACGGCAAAGGAGTGGAAAACTTTGCTACTGTCATCACTGGGACAGGTGAGATGTCAGGATTTACATTCAGCCGTTTGGTTATTCATTATCAGTGCAAGAGGGGTTGGTGCAAGTTATTACATGTCATAATAATAATAATAATAATTCTTCAATTTGGAATAATTTTTAAGTTTCTAAACATGTTCTGATGTTGGCTGCAAAATTCTTATTGCCACGTGAGCTTGACAGAGTGGTAATGCAGTGGAGTGCCTTCTTTTAGTGCCAGAGCATTGCTGTTGTCTCTCACCTAGAGCTGCAACTAACAATTTAAAAAAAAAAAAAAATTCTCAATTATATACCCCAGATTCAAAACAGATGTCTTCAAATTGCTTCTTTTATCCAAACAACAGTCAAAAACCCAAAGACTCTTCATTTACAATCATTTTGCTTGAAAAATTAAATTACTTTAAAATACTGTAAATTAAAGGGCAACATTCACTACCTTTACTTTGTAAGTTGCATTCTGTGTTAATCTTAGTCCAACATAGTGTAGATCTGGTCTTTCTGGGGACATATCTAGGTTTACCAAAGCATTTTTTAAATTCTTCAGTGTCTAGCTCAAGGAGGAATAATTATAATCTCCTACTTTCAAAATATATTTTATGTCCTACTAACTGTGTTGTGAGTGTATCGGCCAGTGAGCCCTGTATAATGACTTGAAGCAAATTGTGATCATCACAATAGCCTTGCTCAATGGGTGGCTTAATTGCACTGACAATCTGAAGTAACTATCTTCACTCTCTCTCTCTCTCTCTCTCTGTGTGTGTGTGTGTGTGTGTGTGTGTGTGTGTGTGTGTGTGTGTGTGTGTGTAGGTATTGGAGGAGGCATCATCCATCAAAATGAGCTGGTCCATGGCAGTACCTTCTGCGCTGCGGAGCTGGGTCACATCATGGTTTCATTAGACGGCCCTGAGTGTTCGTGTGGCAGCAGAGGATGCATCGAGGCCTACGCGTCCGGCATGGCCCTGCAGAGAGAGGCCAAAAGACTGCATGATGGTGAGCGTTTGGTTTTGTTTGTGTGTGCTGAGACCCAGTTACACCCTTGTACATCCTGAAAACAACTTTATGCACATGAGCCTGAATGTTTTTTCTGACTGTTGTTGAAGTGGTATTAGAATTTATGACTTAACTTTGTTGAAATCTAGCCGAATGAAGCGTAATTAGCATATTCCTATCAATGAATCCTTAATTCATCATTAAATACATACGTACATCTGACCTGTGTGTTTTATGTGTCTCTTAGAGGACCTGCTGAAGGTGGAGGGGATGGACATGAAGCTCTGTGAGCCAATCACCGCTGCCCACCTCATCAGCGCTGCCAGACTGGGGAACTCCAAAGCCGACGCTGTCCTGAACAAGGGTTAGAGCACAAAGCAGAGACACACACACAAATATGTGAGAGAAATTCAAACTACACAATATGGTTTATATGATTGCTATCATTCTTTATCTTCCAGCCTCCACAGCACTTGGCGTCGGCATCATTAACATCCTCCACATAGTGAACCCCGCGCTGGTGATTCTATCTGGAGTTTTGGCCTCTTACTACCAGGCCCCAGTGCAGCGCATCATCTCTGAGAGAGCCCTCATCTCTGCACAGAGCATCAAGGTCGTCACATCGGACTTAGAGGAACCAGCTTTACTCGGAGCGGCTAGCATGGTGTTAGACTATGCAACCAGAAGGATATATTGAAGGATATCATCCTGATTTAATAAGAACTGCTTCCAACAAGATGCCTGCAAAACTGAAAGTAGTAGCTCTTCTGCTTAGATAAGCATGTACATAAGCATATCTAGGGGATACATTTTGAGGGCTAAAGTGAAAGACAATGAAAAACTGTTTTCTTATTTAGATACACATTCTCAAGCCTGTGAGAATAATGCCTTCACTAGGTCAGATGTTGGATAAGTCCAACCTTGATACTTCATGTCTAAAGTGGGTCCAATGCATGGGCCAGAAATACCGCCACTCTTTTTTTATCTACATAGTCAAGCATCAGCTTTTGAGTAAACGGCAAAGCTATCATTATGCCAAAATTACCCCGCACAGGGGAGGACTCCACTCCACTCTACTACTTGTAATGTGATGTGGATGGGTGGGAAAACTGACAGAATAGCAAGCTTGTTTCAAATGTGACCAAAATAATACTGGAACATTCTCCTGTAGCTTCCTCTCAATTGTCCCTAATTGCTTGACATCTCACATTTCATTGAGTTGTCATTCTTAATGTTGATCTGTTTTTTAGACATGAGTAACTGCCACGATATTATGTTACATTTCCATGTTTTGTTATAATTTAAATTATTTAAGAAGAAAAGTAAGTGCTTTAAGATGATGTTCGAGTCGTTGGTGGTCTTGAAAGCTTCAAGGGTAATGAATAGTTAATGAAGTAACCGTTAAAATGTTATACTGACATACTGTATATATTAATGAAATGTTAAGGCAGCAGCTACTTTAGTCTAATAGCTGCTACAGTATGAGGGCCATCAATCTTTTGCCTGAATCTGGTGTATGTTTTCTTTTTTTTTTTACATGTCATTACCACAGACCTTATGAAGATTTGAACTGATTTTTAAGTTTTCTTCACGCCTTCTGAAGACATATCAAAATATTTACACGGTTTGTATGTACTATTACATACAGTATTGTACATGACATGCTTCCTGGAATTTTAAGATTCATTTCTTTCCAAATAAATCCATTCTTTTGTTTTAAAATTGCACAAGAAATTGACTCTCTTTAAGCCACAATATAGTCGACGATATCGTTTCCATTTAGGAGTGTTTATGCAGCTTCTTAGTTTAATGTCCAAAATAAGTCTCCTGGATATTTAAAGGCGCAATGTAAGAATTTTTGTTGACGCGTTCAAAAATTATAAACAGAATACAAAGTTTTGATGTAATGTCAAAGATGTATATGTATTGTGTTGCAGAAATGTATATTGAAGTTAGCATGCTACCCAGCTAGCCCCTAGCTACTTGTACATTAAAATGTGATAGTCTGATAGTAAACAACACCAACACTCCCCCAAAAGCTCTGAGCTCCCAGTCCGGGCAGAGTCATCTAATAGCTGCATGGTTTACTAAGCTTACTAGCTAACAGCAGCTACAGTTAGCAGCAGTTAGCGGTTACTCTGATATGCTGCCTCCTGTTTGTTTGGAGTATGAATTTTAGAGGTGGCCAATTCTTACATATTGCTCCTTTAAATTGAATTAAGTCATATTGGCATGGAAAAGTACTATAAATGGGACCATACCTTTAGAAACCTTGGCTGATCTCTGTATCATGTACATCATATCACTTACAGATTGGAGCTCAAACAGTTGCAGTATCTGAATCTTACACTATTGTTCCCATCTATTTACTGTAAACCCACTTCAATCAAAACTCAGTATCGTGCCACTCACTCATCATTTATTAATATTTGTGCCGAGCGGGTCAGTCTGTGCAGCCATATTCAGTTATGTTTTATGTAGAGTTATTTTTTAAATGATTTCTGGATTTTTAAGCCTGAATTACAATCATCAGACAATCATCGTGACTTTTTATAATAATTGCCAGAATTGTCATCATCATAAAAAGTTGGATTACAAAAAATAATAACATCTTGATTTTTATTTCTGACTTCTCTTGAACCATTCAATCCTATCATTAAATTATCTCCAGATTTAAATTGCAGGGGAATTTAGAACAAGGTCATAGTCATACATCCTACATCCCCGCGTCAGTCCCGAGTCATATGTAATGTTACAGTTTTTTAACAAATGTCCTGTATCAGCAAGAAGGCACACCTTTGCCTTTCATGACTTTTGGATGTATGCTTTTGTTCCCTGTGGTTGTAAACATTCAGCAACACGTGTTCATCTCAAAGCAAAAGACGAGAGCTTCCAGTTTTTGAATTGTAAGTTCTATCTTTGAGATACTGTAGCACCGAGTCTGTCTGATGTTTTAAAACCAATGTATTTGCTCCCGCCTGCATACCTTAAGTCAGGTGAGTGCTAGCCTGTCACCTGAGCCCTTTGAGACTGTCAAAGCTGTTAATAATTAACCGCCATGACATTATACTTGAGCTGGACATTACAAATGTTGCCAGGGTGCTTCACCAGCCTTATTGTAGAGTGTTGCTGAGGGAACTTTTGGAAGACTGAAGCTAAGTGGAACCATAAAAGAGTAATAAAATAGTAATACTGAGCATTGGGGAAATTATTATTATATCATGAAAACAATAGAAAAACAAAAAGTATTAAATGTGTACTTTGTATCCTTGGATTTGCAAAAGAAGAGAACTCCATATACATTAATATATATTACAGTATACATATGTGTATGTTTATGATTTTTTTTTTTCTTCTGCATGTTCAGTTTAGTAACTGAGACATTAAATAATAATAGATTAAGGGTCTGACAGTGGTATCACGTCAAATATGAAGCAGTTGAATCTCCCTAATCTCAGACTGCGGATATTTTTTTTCACATCTCTTGACAGCACGTAGCAGATCATGGGACCCGTATGCAGGCGGGTTTATAGACTTGATTGGTCCGATTTTGAGGCAGCTGTCTTGCGATTGGTGCTCCCCTCTGTCACTCACCCATCCCGGTTTGTGATTGGCTATTCATCTGTTTCCGCTTCGCTAGCTTGTAGAATTTCTCTTTTTTTGTCGTCCTTCTTCCCGTTGAGCTAATCAATTTCGATCAACTGCTACACCTGCTCGGCGTTTCTCACATTTATCCTCACACAACAACCCTCAACATGGATGATTTTGACATGCTGAACGCGCCCGCCGCTGGAAACGGTGTCGGCTCGGAGGAGGACCCCGCCGCCGCTTTCTTGGCCCAGCAGGAGAGCGAGATCGCGGGGATTGAAAACGACGAAGGCTTCAGCATCCTGGACAGCGGAGAGGTTCCCTCGTCGCTGACAGACTCTAACGGTGGGTGACTGCTGTGGTCAAGTAGAGACAGTTTGCCTCAGTTCATTGTTAACACTTGTCTGTCTAGTCCGCTTTAATTTAACCGGGTTGTGTATCCTTTTAACGACAACTGCTCTGTTATACCTCAGTGTGTTCATAAATGGACACTGGAGTTGATAATGTTTTAGTTAGCTAGCTGAGCTAGTGCAGCTAACATATTAGCCAAGCGGGTTTAGCTAACGTTAACATTAACCTGTGTCAGTGTCTAAAATTGACAAAATAACACACTCAGGAACAGCTCAGCAATATAAGTACGTGTGTATGTGACGGCTCAGGCTTTACATAACGTTTTCAAAATGAATGAAGCTGTCTGATAACATCAGCTCTGCAGTCTGTGGCCGTCTCATTCATTGCTTCCTAGCTAACTTGCTTGCTGGCTGCTCGACATCTTGTTAATCTGTGTTTGCCAGCCAGCCTGACAGCCACAAGAGGAAATTGACGGAGCTTAATGACCTTTGACCAACACTGCCTCATTTCCTCGAAGCTGTGAATTCGTTAAGGTTTAGCAATAGTATTTAGTCAGAAGTGCTGACATGTCACATTATGAAATATGTGTGAATGAAAATCTTGAATCAGCAAGACTGTAAGACTCCCAGTTTACTTAGTTCTTGTCATGATTAGAAGGTGTCTGTTGCTTTTTTCTCAGACTTAAAGAATCATGTCTGTGGTTTTCGTTTTTTCTTTTATGGCTTCATTTCTGACAGCTGTTTTCCTTGTATCTTTGTAGATGGTGCTGTCAACGGAGAGCTTCATGGGGTAACACTTCTTCACATTGTTTTTCTTCATAACGTATTTTCCCAATTCTCCTGTCCTTGTGTTTGTTCCTCTGTATTTTACGTGTGAATAAGGGGACTTAGACAGCCTCACAATGTACACACACGTCACATTGTCCGAACCAAACATCTCTGATCTTTTCATCTCTAAATTAGAGATTACTCCTGTCAGGCTTGTTATCAGTACATCTACGTTATTGTTTTTGGTAATGTTGTATTGCATACATATCGCACATTCGCCTTAACTTTGCCTTGTGAAAAGTCACATATTGTTGGTTTTGTCAGTGTTTGATGGCTTTGCGTGGCAGGCTAGCAAGACGCTTAAAGAATAATTCTGCGTGATTATCTCTGCCAGGCGTAAGTCTGAAGGGGATCATGTGCTTCGTCGTGTACGTGGGTGTATCTGTCCACAGTCAATCTCAGACACTACTAGACCCATCAAACTAATTTTTTGCTCACATTCTCACTCCATGCTCAATTACCCCCATCGTTGACTGCTCTAACTCCTCTTAACCAGCTGGCTGCTAGTGGTCGCAAGTGATTAACAACTAGTTCAGTTTGGATTCTTGGTCATCATTACTAAACACAAGTAGTCAGGTGATTGGTAGTTGTCAGGTTATAAACAAGCCAACAGTCAAGCCCGATCATCTACACCTCTTTATATGGATATAAAACTGAAAGTTAGCCCACCTAAAATGCCGGTAATAACCCTCCTTGCACAGAATAAACATTGTGCACACATAATTACATCAAGTACGACAGGTCAACATTGAACCAGGAAGTCGCTCTGTAAATTGTGATGTTTAGATCAGACAGTATGGGTAACAAACCATTTGTCTGTGATTTTCTGTCTAAAAGTTTGGTTATCTGATGGTATGTTTAAAACCTGTCTGGTTGTGCAACTGCTTGTGCTTCTTGATCTTGGAGTACAACATTATAATTACTGATAGGAATGATGGCCAAAACCAGAATCTTTCTTATTCTTTCGTAGCAGTGTGATTTTGGTGCGAGTGACCGCAGCGGCTTAAATATCTGCCTTCTAGTTCCGTTCCAGCTTCCTTTTCCTCTGCTGTCGTTGCAACATTGCTGCCTTTTGCGCTGTCAGGACTTCTTTCTGGCAGTGAGAGGACTTAAGCAGATAAAACTCAAAGCAGCCAAGTGTGGTTTTAATAAAGCCTCTCAAACAGCACACAGCTAACTTTTAAGATGAATAATTCAGGATGAGAGATTGAATGTGTCTTCACCATATTTCTGTAAATTACATTGATAAAAGCAACACAATTATCTCCGCCTAACGTCACCTCCCTTATTTCTCAGGAAAGCAACGGTCCATCAGATGCCTATGCAGCAATCTCCAATGCAGACAGGCTGCAGGCCGAACCCGAAAGCCTACGCAAGTGGAGGGAGGAGCAAAGGGAGAGGCTGGAGTTGCTAGGTAAGCACAGCTTTTTTTTTTTATATATATAAGGAAACAGAACCGACCACTGCTGTCTGAGATGTGACAAGTAAACGTTGTCATGTGATCAATGCCAAGAGCTGGGTTCATTTTACATAGTATTTGGGCCTGTGTCTAAATTCCTAATTTTCCTCTATTGTGTCCTGCCATCTTCACTTCTTTAATCACTCCCCTCCCCACTCCTTTCCCTCCTTAGATGATAACTCTCGCAAGCAGGAGTCGGAGTGGAAGGAGAAGGCTAAGGTGGAGCTGGAGGAGTGGCATGCCAGGCAGAACGAGCAGCTGGAGAAAACCAAAACCAATAACAGGTACTGGCTTCATCAAGGGGTAGAAACGGGACACAAGTAACAGTAGAGATGAAGGAGAGCAATCTGCATCATGTGAGATATTACAATATTTTAAAAAGGGTATTAACAAATCTGAAATAATGGCAGCAGTCACAGGTGAGCATATCACTGAATACTAAGGTTAAGCCTCCAGCATGTATGTTGCTATACATCGTTGGTGTGAACCCTCCAGTTAGCATTTGTTCATTCATGGTTTTGGACAATAATGTGAAATCATACCTTTTTCTTAAAGGCGGCTACCCAAGGTGCTGCAGTGGATCTGCTAAGAAAAAGATTATAGTCACAGCAGTAGATGTGTCTTCTCATCTACATACAGTTTCAGTGATTTTGTTTCCCAGCACGCAGCATTCAGTATAAATCTCTCTCGACTTCTAAAAGTTCAATCTTACTGTACATTGGATTTACTCACGGTTGTTAAGTGTGTTTATACTGTCGAATGGCAGAGATGGTAGAATAACCTGTGTAATCTGTGTGCCAGATTGATCTTTAAGTAGTCGGATCTCCTGACAGTGCAGCCCACTGACTACAGAGTGTGAGAGACGATACACAGGGCTCCTCCACTCCAATGTGGGTTTGGTTTCCTGCTATTTTTAGTGTCACACAATGGCTCAAGAGAAGCATCTAAGAATATCTTCAGACAAATAAATACGTAGACTGATTTAAACAAGTACATTTTATGTGGTTTTTAAAATATTTCCATAGTTTATACTTTTATTTTTTACTTTTATTAACACGTTTATGGAGCGTACATCAAATTCTTCTGTTGTAGGAATTCCGTGCATTGATCTGGTTTATGATAAGACCAGTGTGTTTCTCAAATGCTTGTTAAACATGTACTATTATTTGAGGATCTATAAAATGCCACATGGTTGACATATTCGTGTCCTCCTCGAGGCATCAATTTGAGCTGAATTGGCAAAGTTTCTGTCTCAGTTTCTCCCACACTGTAATGTCACCCTGCTGCCCTATTAATAATAAACTACCTGCAGACATGACTCATCTGGAAGCCCGGTGTTGGGACAAAAGGATGGTACAGTTAAATAAATTACATAGAAATGTAGAAGTACGAGAAGAGTTAGGGCTGCAACTAACAATTACTTTCATTATTAATCTTTTTCTTCTCTTCCAAACTAATCAATTCATCACGTAGTTTATGCTGTAAAATGTGTAGAAACGGCAGGTCCATATCCAGAGTTCATATCGGTATATTGGGGGTGCATGTTTTGCATGACCAACAAACAAAACCTTTTGAATTTGATAGTATTTTGCTCTTATTCTCTCACCTTTTTCAATTATGAAGAACTGATCAGCAGAGCAGTGTGAGGGGAGGACGGTGAGAGCCTCCCTAAGCCTTTGATACCCTGACACTGCATTCAGAAGTCCTTCTAAAAACCTGAGCCTTTGATTATATGCCTCAGCTCATTACTGTGTGGTAACCTATAATGCTTGTGTTTCCATCCTCTTCTCCCTTTTATCGCTGTCTCTCTTCTCTCCTGCCTTCTTGCTGCTCTGTCGTTGGGGCGGATGTTTGTCCAGGGTGCTGGATGAAGACTTCTACAAGCAGCCCTTCTCTGAGCTCATTGGTTATGTGTATGTTGCTCCAACTAACATCCTCCCTTCTCATCTTCCTTCGCTTTTGTTTTCTCCATTATCATCAACTCCCAGAATCCATACATTGACACCATATTCATCTCATCAGTTAGGGCATTAATTGCCTCCACTTGCGTTGCCATGTTTTGGTTCCGTCTTAAGTTTTTCATTTTTAAATATTTGGATTTCTAACTGATAGACACGTCATCCAGCTTGATTTTTTTTCAAACATAAACTGCAATAATCATTTTCACCTCTTACATCTGCATGTCATTAATGAGTGGATGCCTCAAGATATTTCACTAAAGAGAATGACTGCATGCCACTACTAGTGTTGTCATGATACTGGAATTTAAACTTCGATACAATACCTTGAAATATATCGATATTCGATACCATGGTGAAAAATTGACACAAAAGTGAGGGCATCAAATTTGAGATTTTTATTAAAGGATAAATATAGCAAGACTATAACATATAAAAAGGATGTACAACTTTTCTTTTCATGGCTAGTAGCAGAGAGGAGCACAATGACTGTCTGAAACATCACTTATCACACCTTTTTAGAATTGTTTTACTCTTTTAATCAGGCCTTTTAAAAATAATGCATGTTGGAGAGGAGAGAGAGCGAAAGAGCGCAGCTGGTACCAAAGAAAATCCTGCAGAACATAAGAAACCATTTCAAATATTCAGAAGGAATATCTTGTATCGAAAAATCGATATTTTTGACAACACTAGCCACCACACACACACACACACACACACACACACACACAGCCAAACTTCCACAGTCATATCCATGGGAATCAAATTCACTCTGTCATAACTGCCTGTGTTAATTTCTCCTCCATTACTCACTTCTATACTGTTTCCCTTCAAGTCATTTCAGCGAAACATTTTGCAAATACATCACACACATTTCCAACAATTAACACTTGCTTACATTAATTGTACAGACTCTCACAGAAAAGTGTTTTGTTTCTGCTTAACATGTTTATAAATGTGAATTTCCCCCAAATTTGATTAATCTAGAAAATGTTACTTAGTAGTAGGATGCTTTTAGATTAGTTTGAAGCAATTGTGTGTATATAATTGGACCTGGGTGTTTGCGTCAGTTTTACCTAAACCTTCTTTTTTAAACTCTTAGGTGTTGTTTATAAAATAAGATTTGATTCCACTGCACAATGTGCATAGTTGACATTCTTCTTGAGGCTGGTTCCTTCCTCTGAATCTTTGCAAGTCAAACTTCCTAAGTCCTCACCCTGACTTCCCACATTCCCAGCTCTAGCCACTCACTGATATACAGTAAAGACCAGGGAAATGTACATGATCGGATAGAGCCAGTATTTAACAGTTTACTATTTTGTTTTCTTAAACCTGCAGATGTCCCGACGTGCAAAATTGAATCCAGCACTCACTGCCCCCGCTGTCTGTCTTCTCTCCTTCCTTTCAAAAATCAAAGATTCACAGATTTCCATCAATAACAACACTGGTCATATCACAGATACACAACTGCTTCAAACTGAACTGTGTTCATGCTTTATTAGATTGTTAGCTGCTCTGTAGCTCCTGCTGTCCTTCAGGATGACATGCTAATTTGCCCAGCTAGCTATCCAGTAGCCTGAGCTGTGCAGCCTTTGGTTTTGCTATCAGATTACATGGGGATAGCTGTTAGCCTGCACTGTGGTGTGCACATGTTTTATTTGTTTCTTCTTATTCATCGACTTTGATTTTAAAGGTCACTGATTTTCTTCTTCTTAGTTGTTCTTTGTTTCTGTTGTCATTGAGCTGCTCTTCTTTTGAAAATAAAGATTCATTTCTATTTTGATTTGTAATTTAATGTTAAAGTGCTCCAGTGTAAAATGCTTTTCTCTCACGATTAGGGAATGAGGTATTTTGTTGTGTTTTTCGATAGTTTTTTTTTTTTTTTAATGTGCACACCTAAATGCAGCTTATAATATGTGGGATTGACTCAGTATTATAGATATATTGTTGGTGTAGAATGACACTGATTCACACCACTTTCTCCTCCTTTGTCTCGTTGGTGTGAGTTTGTGACGGGACACCAGGGGCCTCATTTATTAGCATTCAATAAGAACAAATGGGCTTGAGTGATGTGAATACCACTTCCCACACAAACGGTAGGAATTAAAAAATGTGACAAGAGAATGAACTCATCGCTGAGCAATGCCTATAAAGATCTGGAGAAAGTGGGAGCTGGCCACATTGTTTGCAAATGTAGTGAGATGAATTGGAAGTTTTATGTAATAATGTGCTTTGCGTTTCAGCTTAATTTGTTAGAAAATGATCAACAGTTTTATAAATGAGAGCCCTGCCCATTATGTATAATGGCACAAGACAGAATTCAGATAAATACGTCAAACCAAAGGCTGCACAGTAATCATTTTGTAGAACACTTTTGAAGACCAAAAAAAAAAAGAGATCTTTTTAAAATGTCGCTTATTGCATGCTGGCTTTCAACATCTGCATTTGGCTCATTTTTGTTGTCTTTCATTTCGTCCCCTCCCTTCTCTCTCTCTCTCTCTTCTAAATTCTGACTTGTGAAACTGTTTCTCCCTGTTTTCTTTTCCTATGCACCTTAAAGCACACACATTAACCATCCTTGCTACCGCCTAGACCAGTTAAGTAAAAATACAAAACCCCAGAAACTTCCAAACACTTTATATTCTTGACAGGGGATAGATGCAGTTCTTTGTGTGTGTGTGTGTGTGTGTGGGTGCGTGTGTGTGTGTGTGTGTTAGATAATTATACGTTGTACAGATACCCAGTTTACTATCCCAACAGTTTAATCCACTGCCTAGATAGTTTTGTTGAAGTGTCCCTCCTGTGATGTTGTGGTCCTTCTAGTCCCTTTTGTGTATTTGTAGTTGGTTGTGACAGTGAATGTTCATTGGCTTCTCATCCCCATTTTGCTTTGTGTACTGTGTTGTAGTTAGTAGCGGAGTTTGTGCTTGCAGGTTGGGTGGGGAATAGAAAAAAGAACTGGAAAAGTACCATGGCAGTGGAATTGTTACTAAGATCGTGGGTGGGGAGTGAACAGGGCTTACATTTGTTTAGCCATAATCTGTGGCTTGCATCTCAAAATGTCTTGTGATAGTGGCACTGATCCATTTTCAGTTTTAAGTTGTCTTTTCTTTTCTTTTGTGTTTTAACTTCAAGTGTTTTGTAGCTAGCCTTGTAGTGTAAATGTCCATTTTTCTTTTAGTTTTGTTTGATATATGGTTAAAAAACACCCCAGCCTTCACCAAGAAGACATTAATTGATCTGTTCCACAATTACGACACATGAAATCAAAATAAACTCATTGTTTGCCACACCTCCAAATAGCCTGCTTTTCAGCCGCAGCACAATGCATGGCTAAGGCCCAGCAGTGCTTCCAGCTCTTTTGGGTTTGGTTAAAAAAACAGAACTTGCCGTTATTGTTCCTTTTTTAAATCAAGGACAAGTATATAGATGAGCTCATCATCCCTATACGTGGTTCTTGCTGTTTAAAGAGAACATTGTAAATATGCAACCGCAGGGCAAGTGGAAGTGCGAGGGTGTGGGCAAACTCCCCTCCCCCAGTTCTGTACAGAACTGCATTTTTAACCAACCAAAAAAACGCTTGTCAGATCTTACAATTACTTTGTTTAGCTTTGGTTTGTTTTCTTTCTTTGGATTTCTCATCAGTGTTTTGTATGTACCTCCCTTTACTGTTGTGGAGAGTCAAAAACAGGTGACTGTACTGTATTGTGTAAGCTGAGTTGGGGGCATGCCACACGTAATGAAACTGTTGTAGCTTGTTCATCTTTGTGGGTGTAAAGACAGATGGATGTCCATTATCTATGTGGTGATTGGACTGTCCTGCCCTGAGGTAGACTCTGCTGAACCAACACCAAGGCAAAAAAGAAAAGGAGAAAAACAGACTTCTGGCATGTAGAGATTTATATTCAATAGATTTAGGGAGTATTTCACCTGAAATGTTTCTGAACTGTAATCTCTTTTATGAATGCATCAGTCATGCCAGAGTCGACACTGTGGAGCTCAAAGAAGCACGACTATACTTTCCACCAGAACTTGTGTGTGTGTTGGGGATCAGCAGAGGACTTTCTCAGGGCTGTACGTGTACCGTGGCATATCTTACCTTTTCCTCCATTAATTGTTTTCTATTCCATGTCCTTTGTTTCTCTTCTTCCCTTTCGCACGTAGGGCGGCTGAGGAGGCCATGATTTCGGACTTGGATGAGAACAACCCTGGCACGGAGTGGGAGCGGGTGGCTCGGCTGTGTGACTTCAACCCCAAATCCAGCAAGCAGGCCAAAGACGTGTCCCGCATGCGCTCCGTCCTCATCTCCCTGAAGCAGTCCCCGCTAGTCCGCTAGGCAACCAAGGCTGCCCAAGGTGTCATTCCATATCAACCTCTGTCACCACATACCAATCCAACCCAACTCCCCATGTCCAAACATCTATATTCTGAAGACAAGGGGACTCAAACCCCTTCTGTCCGTATCCGTTTGCCATGCACAGCCCTGTGGATGGATATAGCCAGCGGTCCTACCTTCATCTATGTCCTCTTGGCAGGGCTGTAGAGATTAACCTTGAAGCACCAGCTCACCATTTTCTGCCCCCTGAAAGGTTTTCCCCTGTGTGCACCTCTTCCACAGACCAATCAAGACCTCGTAAATCCTCTTTTGCATTGGTTAACATACTGACATCAACACCAGGTCTGATGTTCTGTGGCGCTGTGTAACACTTGTGTAAGGGTGGTGAGACACTAAAAGGGAAGGGTTGATTGTGTGGGCCTACAGCTACACTACAGCCTGCTTCACATGGCCCCCAGACAATATGATTCTCCTGATGCTGTACTCTCTTAATCTGTCAAACTGGTCGATTGATGTTTGTTTTATTCACCTCACCTCTTGCCCTCCAACATATCGCCTCATGTTTCCCCATCCTTACAAAAAGTCACTTCAGAATTTTTCTTTATTGTTGTTTTTTTAAGGACCAATCTCGAAGACAAACTCCAAATTCAGTGTGTGTACTTTGAACTGTGTGTGTAGAGCCTGCTTGTGGCATATTGCGTTACATTATTCCAATCTATGCATTTCCTTTTGAAAAGCCTCTCCCCTTTCAAGTCAGGAACTGAACGAAGTCCAGTCATTACAATAAATGTGACCCATTTGTATGTGCGTTTAAACCTCAACAGCGTGTGTGTACGTACTCTATGCGTGTACCTAATGTACATATACAGAAGGCAATATATATACAGTATATAAAACGTTTATGTCACTGAAATTAGACAGTTGTGGTTTAAAAGAACTAGATATTAGCCAGCTGTTGCTTGACCATGCGTGTTCATTGTCCATTTGATTTCAATATCAGTAAAAAGTGAATAAAAGTTGTGGTCTTGTCATTCTTCAACTGGATATTCAATGTTAATCTGTGGTTCAGGAATGTGGCTGCGATCAGATAACTGAAAGCGTATAAAACAAGTTTAACATGTTACTTATCCTTCAAACTCAATTGATTTGTGCCCACGAGGAGGCAGAGTACCTCCTCAGCAAGTTTACCGACACAGCTCTGAGCCTGTTGTCTGAAATCTAGTCACCTGACAAATGTAAGTCTGATGTTCTTTTTACTTTAGCTCTGTTCAAGTCACCACCACCACCAGTATTTGGATTATTAGCTTGCCACCTGCGATATTCTGAGCATTTAATTGCTATTGTTGCTTTTTGCTGCTGCGTAGTGTCGGGTGTATTGCATATTAGAATTAGTTGATTGATTTAAAGCTGCACTCATTCTTTCAGTAATTTGAAAGGGTAGTGACAAACCCACAGTGAATCATCAACTGACTGCAGTTCCCTTCAACTCTACAAATTAGTTTAGCTTCTTTCAGCTTCTTTTCTTGGTTTCACAGTTCTTACACTTGTTTTCTTGTATTTCTGAGAAAACCATTTTGCTGCAGTAAGAGACTGAGGGTGAAATTATATTGATACTTGTTTGCATATTCTACAAATTGCTAAAATCAGTTTGGAAAGAAAGGGGGAGACCAAATACGAATTGTAGAATACTGATAAAGACACAAGTTTGGCTTAATATCTGGCTGTGTAGTTATTTTGGACTGTCTGGGTGTCCTTTTTTATTTTCCTTAAAAACAGATTATTAAGTCTCACTATTTGTGTTCTCTTTTGAATGTGATAAAGTCATGGTTTTAACTCAGAAACAACATTTGATTAATTCATTTACACAAAACATTGCATCATAATTTCCAAGGTTTTGCAAAAATGAACAAAACCCCCAACCTCTGTCCCCCTGGTATTCCAATGTTAAAAAATAAAAAAGCAAAAGTGCTCTCTAATATGGTAGCAAACCCTCTAAGATGTTATTCCAGTGGAGAAAATGAGATGCCATGCCACATTTTGGAGGACTGAAACTGGCAAAATCATAAATAATTAAAGAAAGAAAGAAATGGCTCGATAAATAATTTAATATGCCACTGAATTCACCTAAAACTGAAATTAAATCCAGGCATTAATTAATTTATAGCCTACATTTATTTTTCTATTTTTGGTGCATTGAATGGCATATTAGTTTATTTATTGAGCCATGTATTTATGTCTTTATTAATTTTTTTTATTTTGGCAGATTCAGACCTCCACACCACATAACTGCATGACGACTTTCTGCATCTGGTGCCTTTTTTTTAAATTTTCTTCACCCCTGCCCCTCAAACATTCTGAGGCTGCCACTGACGATATGTAAAGGACAAATTACTTTAGTTTTTGCAAGACGGCAGGCTCGTACTGTCAGCCCATGACAACACCCCTGACTGTTTCCACTTATTCATTCAAATATTCATTTAAATACAATGTAAAGCAAGTGGGTACAAGCATTCAGCTATGTAGCTTGACTTTGTTGGTGTGTGGTGTTGATTGGAGTGGCAGATATTCAGTTAGTGGTGGGCATTTGTCCTGCTGCAGTGTCCTTTGGTAATCCACTGAACATTTAAAGGTGCTGCACTGTAGCTGTGCCACGACCTTGTGACCTCCATCTGGAGGGAGAGAAAAGAAAAAAAAAACAGCTTCTATGTAAATAGAACATTTTAGTACCTGTTCTGATTTTTATTCAGATGACATATGTTGTTAAGAAACAACCTGTTAGATGCTGATGTGCTCTTAAATTTCTGCGTAGTGCAGGTTTTAAAGTTCCTCACAGTGTGTGACACTATCGCACATATTTCCTGTACTTATATACTGTACATTAAGTTGTTGCTGTTTTTTATACACATTTCCCAAAAAATGCCATATTCGTGTCTTGGGAAATATTTGGATCTCCAACAAAATATAACTAAGCTCTTTGGTGTTGAGCATTAAGTTTTTAAAAGTTGACTCACCAGCTGAAAGAGCAGCCCTGTGGTATGTATTGATCTCTTATCTGTCTATTTTTCTTGGCATCATTCTCACTCCACTCTTTCTTTTGTCAAATGCTATTCAGTTCACCTGGAAACTCCAAGAAGAGACGATAGGATGAGCCATTGAAATGTTTTGGGTGGGACTGCTCACAGTTTTGGGACACATATGAGACTATCAGAATTGAAATCCTTTCAGTGGATGGTATGTTTACCAAAAAATTGTGTGTGTGTGTCGGTGTGTCTGTGTGTTTGTGTTTGTGTGTGTACCTGAAACCTGAAAGGTGCCTGGCTGTGGAGGCGGATTCCCTCAAGCTAACTATAAAAGGCTTCGCGTGAACATCCTCCTGAACTCTGTCCCGGTAGGATGATCGGGGACTCCCATCCGTGCTTCACCATTGCTGAAATCGGACAAAACCATCAGGGAGACATTAAGATTGCTAAAAAAAATTATCAAGATGGCAAAGGTAAATAAAAGAGTTGAAACTGTGCCAATAAAGATGGCAATGGTTGAAAATATCACTTTGCACTGCTTCTCTTCTTCTCCTCTTCTGTCTTCTCAGGACGGTGGTGCTGATTGTGCCAAATTCCAGAAAAGTGAATTAGAGTTCAAATTCAGCAAGAAAGCTTTGGAACGCCCCTACAACTCAAAGCACTCCTG
Organism: Pagrus major; assembly: GCF_040436345.1. Taxonomy (NCBI): domain Eukaryota; kingdom Metazoa; phylum Chordata; class Actinopteri; order Spariformes; family Sparidae; genus Pagrus; species Pagrus major. Next base: position 24,291,191 of record NC_133215.1, read on the forward strand.
GGGGGGACCACAAGCGTCACTTGGAGTTCAGCCATGAGCAGTACTGGGAACTGAAGAAGTACGCAGCAGAAATCAATATCTTTCTCACCGCCTCTGGAATGGACGAGGTAAAAGAAACAATCATTTCGATCTATGATCCAGGTAACTGGCAGGTCAGGAGTTTAAATTTTTACAGCACTGTAAGCCACAAAAATAGATATTGATATTACGGTATTCCTTAAAATAAAATAGAAAACCTACAGAGACAACTGCTAAAAAAGTATGAGACTGTGTAGCATGTGACCTCAAATGGCTCTTACTTGAAACCAACCTTACAGCTTGTCAAAGCAAAAGTAACAAAAGAGGTTGTCGCATCCAAGACTCTCTGAATATAGGAGCTTCAGCTTGTGGCTAAGTTCTGTCATTAGCGAGGCAAAACTAACATATTAGTTCAAGACAAAGCATGATGTAAACAACAGTGAATACCACTTTAACTTATTTTAATATCAATGCCATCATTTGTAGTTGGTCCCCATCCTTTACATGAGTGAACGCATAGCCTAAACCATCATTCAACCTCATTGCCTGTCTCAGTGTCGTGCTTTTGGGGTTCACATATTTATATTTTTACTTCCTCCTCTCTTCTATCTTTTTCTTCTCCTGAAGGAATATCATAAAGAATTCCTGGACATTCCCACTGGATATTCCGGGCATGAACAGGGAATCTACATAACTGTAGCAGGGATCACGTGTCAAGCAGATGTTACCCTGTGAGAAGAACTGCCACGATAAAGTCGGTTTGATTCATTTTCATCTTATCACAAGCATTGTCTAGTTGTTGAGTTAATCTCCATGAGATAAGGATCCAATCGTTATCTTACATCATTTATGGTGCTGTATGATTGTAAAAAAGTATAAGCTCCTTGATTAAAGGGGCATTCCAATGTTTTCACGCAGGGAGTACTACTCAACCTGTGACATCATATTTTTAATGGAAGTCCTGAGTTGCAAACTGGTAGCACATAGTTTGAAAGACATGATCTTCTATCAATCATAGAGGGTGCAATTGAGCTGCATCATGGGAAATGTAGGATCTGTGTAGGAGCCTGACCCATAGGGACTGAAACTCAGGATATCTCACCCTCTGCTGCTATGATTTTGATCTTTCTTTTGTAAATCTCCATCTTGCAGGTTTCCCAACTTTTACAGAACTGCAATACTAAATCAAACTGTAATGGCCTTTTTAAATATAACCGCAGATTTAGTTTAACTGAATGGACACAATTGGACTACTGAGTTGGAGTAACTAATTTTTCAGTTTTGTGTTTATGCCTCGAGACTTTTCCAACTTTGTCTTGAAATTAAATTTATTCTATCATCACAGCATCACTCTCCCCCAATGCTCTGAGCTCCCAGTCCGGCCAGATTCGGCTAATAGCTGCATGGTTAACTAAGCTTACTAGCTAGCAGCAGCTACAGTTAGCAGCAGTTAGTGGGTACTCTGATGATATGCTGCCCCCTGTTTGTTTTGAGTACATAGCCAATCCTTACATATTGCTCCTTTAATGTTTTGTCATGTCCAACTGAAACATCCAGTTTCTGTTCTAAAATGAAACTGTGCCGCAGTCAGTTTGACGATAACTGAGACGATATGATGATGAAATGGGCACATATTAACTTGTTCAACGGTTTTCTTGTCATTTTTCATTCATCAATCACTGATTTTGTTTCTTTCTTCTCTTTTTCTTTTTGTTCCAGTTGGGCAAGTCGGTGGTGGCTAAGGGAGCCATCCTGAAAGGCACAGTGATCCGAAGATCATCATCTGTTGGTGTGAAATGTTACAACAGCCTGTAATTGCAGGGTGTGGCCTCATACATGACATTTGTGTACTGTCGTATGTGGGATGTGAAGCCACATGTGGATTTTCCATGATGTGACGTCAAAGCTTGTTAAATCATCCAACACTGACATTTCAGTGACGTATGGCCCCTCTGAGCTCTATCTTCTATTCACATCACAGCTGTAATGCAGATGCATGGAAATATTAGCAGGTGATGTCAACTGTGTTTGCATCCCTGCACTGTTTGCTTACTGTGTGCCACAGGCCCTGTCCAAATTAAGAAATGTCCCGTGGCAGGCTTGTGAAAGTAGTCTCTATCTCTATCTACAATGATCTGTCCCTGCCTGACTTTTCCAGCAGTTAATCATAAAAAAGTGCAATGTTTGGTTACATATGTGTTTGAATAAGTTGCACTGTAATTATATGCAGTACCTGTATTTGTGGGGAATAATAATGATGTTAGGATTATATTCTTCTGTTCATGGAGCCACATGTGGCACTTAAATAGCAATCAATGCTTCTCAAATGTTAATCATACGAATTAAAAGAATGTGGAAAAAGCCTTTAATTTCTGTATTTTTGTCTTAATTTCTTAGTTTACTAGTAGCAGTGAGAAATATGATAGCAATGGGTAGTTCCCGAGTGTGGCTTAGGGTGACCAGGTCCCAACAAACCAAATGTGGATCGTCTCCCCTCGTGCTCCCATGTTCAAATAAATGCAGCGAAGGTGCCCTCTTGGATGCCCCTATGGTAGGTAAAACATGATAAAGTGCCCTTTAGGGTGCCCTTCCAGCAGACTAAACATGGTGAAGTGCGCTCTAGGGTGCCCTTCCAGTGCCCTTTCTACGCACTCGTGCCCCACCACATACAGCTGGTGTCCTTTTTATATTTTTTCACCCCTGCACCTCAAACATTCGGAGTCCGCCACTGCTGCACAGTGTGTTAAATGCTAGGTATTTCAGCTGCTGTTCCCAGTCTTGAAAAAGAAACCCTGTGTGATGTAGCAATGGCAGCAAAGACAGTCACAGTCAATAACAATGTGGGACATCATCTCTATATGTGGGACACATAATAAGGGATAAAAATGGTGTGCACTCCTGCATGAAGTGGGACACCTGGTCACTCTAGTCTAAAAGCAACATCATGTAGAAATTGGCATTTCGTTTTTATTATATCTTTTCTTTGTATTTTCTCTTTTGTTTTCTTTATATTTATATTTTATATTTCTTGTATATCTGTGATCCCCATGGCATTCTCTTTACATATTTTTTTTTACTTTGTGCTGATACTTAACATTTAAAGACAAAATCTTTCTGTTCATGGTTTTCTGTCTTCTGATTATATTTTTTTGGGTTGCATTTTGAAGTCAGAGGCTGAAATGTCTTTTCTTCACCCACTCCTTCACCTGCCTGTCAAACATACACGTAAGCTTATGCTTTTATTTTTAAAGTGGATCCGGCTATTACGTTGAACTACAAAGCGGAAGTCCGTGCACATCCTTGATGTTCAGCACGATAACGGTTCCGGTCGGCTTCTCCAGGAACAACTCGCTGCTGTCCCTCCGTCCACTCCTCTGCAAGAAAATTACATCCACCGGTGGTTTCTTGTTTCCTTTTCTTTGTTAAAATGCCTTTAAAGTTTGAGCTGTGTCCCGGTCGAATGATCGGAGGGAACCACCCGTGCTTCATCATTGCCGAAATTGGACAAAACCACCAGGGAGACATTGAGATTGCCAAGAAAATGATCAAAATGGCAAAGGTAATAAACTAGACACGCGTGGGTTTATTCTGAACGTGAATAAGTGAGTTTTTTCTCTTTAACAGCACACACGCACAGGAATGATTGTACTCAGAAATCAATTCAAAAATGTGCCGGTTTAATATCCTGGTCGCAACACCGCCTTCGTCTGAGTCAGTACTCTGAATGAAATATACCCTGAGCTACTGTGTGTTTATCGGTCATAATGCCTGAACTAATAGTTCGGATATGAGCTGCTAGTTTACATGCAAGAGGCTTCAAAGGATTTTTGTAAAAAGATGTTCAGGCATGTTGTCGAATGTTAAATTGACAGATTTGTGAATGGAGTTTGGCGTGCTTATTCACGCCTGGGACATAGTGGCCGTAATAGGATACTGTATCACTCCCGAAGACACTATTCAGTTCAACTGCCCCACAGACATCAAGGAAGACATATACATATCTGTGTTATTTTTTATACTTAAAGTATTTATATTGTTATTTTTTCTATAATTGAGCGAATATTTCTGATTTCCACCTCAGCCCCTGTACTGTTGGCATTGTCTTATGATGTAAAACCATGTTTGATCATACAAAGCTGCAGTATGTTATGACTTGGGGCTACACAAGAGACAGTAATCATTTCATCTGACTTCACTTCAGTAAAATGGGATTATTGCATTCCTTAGTCATTATATTATAGGGTATTTGTCAGCTGCAGAGGCTTATGGGCTAGACTGGTGCCTTAGGTAGTGAGTAAAACTAGATGCACATAATAAACATGTAAAGCTATTTATATAGTTAATAAACTATAACTTATAAACTTATTTGAGTCTTTAGGACCTCTGAAATAAATCATAAAATAAACCATTACTACTCAATATGTTTTCCAAGCTTCCCATCTTTGTCAAACCTCACGTATCTCCTCCTTCACAGGACTGTGGTGCTGATTGTGCCAAATTCCAGAAGAGTGAATTAGAGTACAAATTCAACAAGAAAGCTTTGGAGCGCCCCTACACCTCCAAACAGTCCTGGGGCAAAACTTACGGTGAACACAAGCGCCATCTGGAGTTCAACCATGAGCAGTACAGGGAGCTGCAGAAATATGCCAAGGAGGTGGGGATCTTCTTCACCGCCTCCGGCATGGATGAGGTAAGAGAAAGACTTCCGATGAAGGCTTAATGGTGTTCGTATCAGGTTTAAGTTTAACCTGAACTTCTTCTGTCTGTAGATGGCAGTGGAGTTCCTCCATGAGCTCAATGTGCCTTTTTTCAAAGTGGGCTCTGGAGATACCAACAACTTCCCCTACCTGGAGAAGACTGCCAAGAAAGGTGAGAGTGGACATATATATATATCATAGGTATCTGGGAAGGAGTTTCAAGTATGAGATTGATGTATGAGATGTATTTTATGTAAGATAAACAAGGGCTAAAGCAGTTTTATAACTTGTAAAAACTGTAACACAGTGATACAATAATGCAAAGTATACGAAACACATACTAATGCGCAGTAAGCAAAAGGGCACAACTGAGGGCACAAATGGGTTTGCCCTCAGTTGAAATAAGTGAAGAAGCAATAACAGCCTTATTGTCAAGTGAAGTGAGATCAAAGATTTCAACAGCACTTCAGCATTCAGTCTGGTCCGTCTGCTCATTATGAACTACAGGGACTCTTTAAGAGTAAAGAGCAGTGTTGCATTTTGCCCTCTGCCCATGTCGGACATGATGTTTATCAGGCTGTTGTCTGTGTCAGGACGTCCCATGGTGGTGTCCAGCGGGATGCAGTCCATGGAGACGATGCGTCGGGTCTACAAAACAGTGAAGGAGCACAACCAGAACTTTGCCATCCTGCAGTGCACCAGCGCCTACCCTCTGGAAGCTGAAGATGTCAACCTCAGAGTGATAACGGTGAGAGGAATAAATAAAAGAGTATATCAGAAGGTTGGATTAGAATACAGTCGATGTTCATAGATTTCATATCCAAGTCGAGTTTTCAAGGGATCCATACATACATGTTTTGTTGCAGTTCGTGTTTTTAGAATGTAAAATATATTTCCCTACATTGCACTTAAGATGATTAAGATCAAACTTCCTGTTTTGTTGAATATCTGGTGGGTTTTGCAGCAATGTAAAAAGTACCAGAAAGTCATACTTGAGTAAAAGTTGAGATAATGTGTTGATATATTACTTTAGTAAAAGAGGAAGTCACAGACAAATAGCACTTGTGAAGTAAAGGCCTTAGTATCTGATATTAAAATTAAGTATGAAGTATCAAAAGTAATCTTTTGGCAATAAATGTAAAATGAGTATCAAAAGGTAAACTAAGAGTAAATTATCCATTTATTCAGATGTATGTATATGCTGTCAACCAATTATCGAATCCGATATTCAGAATTTTTCCGATTATCGGAATCCTTGTTCGTTTCTAATGAGGCTGCTGATGAAATGAATTAATTTGGAAATGCTCTACTTTTGCTCAAACAGCAGTCTGCAAAGTAACTTGTACTAAAGTTGTTAAATACATCTAGTGTAGAGTACGAAGTATGACATTTGCCTCCAAAATTTAGTGGAGTGGAAGTATAAAATATCAGAAAATGGAAATACTCAAGCTCAAGTACCTCAAAATTGCATTTGAGTATACAGTAGTATTTGAGTAAATGTGCTTAACTGTAAATATCATCATTCCATCACTGGGATTTCCTTACATCGGACAGAGCCAGACAAGCTATATCCCGTTCCCAGTCTTTATGTGAGGCTAAGCTAACCAGCAGCTGATTCAAATCAAATATGGCGGTCGTCTCTAACACTCAGCAAGAAAGCAAACCAGCATATTTCCCAAAATGTCAAACTGTTCCTTTAAGAGTAACACTTATCTCTCCCGCTTGTCAACTACAGGAATACCAGAAGGAATTTCCAGATATTCCCATTGGGTATTCCGGCCACGAGTCTGGGATCAATATTTCAGTTGCTGCCGTTGCTCTGGGGGCAAAGGTCATCGAGCGTCATGTGACCTTGGACAAGACGTGGAAAGGAAGTGACCATTCGGCCTCGCTGGAGCCCCCCGAGCTGACCGAGCTGGTTCGTTCCATCCGACTGGTGGAGAGGGCGCTGGGGAGCGGCCTCAAGCAGATGTTACCCTGTGAGAAGCCGTGCCATGATAAGGTGAGATATCCTTTCTCCACGAGAAAATACACAAAATGTTAAACAGTTCTGTTTTTATTGTACTTAAGTGACATTTCACTGTTTAGAAAGGCAGTCATTTGTTTCAACTTTGAGCTATGAGAACAATAATAACGTCACTCCCTTCTTTCTTTCTCTTCCAGCTCGGTAAGTCGGTGGTGGCCAAGGTCAAGATCCCCAAAGGGACTGTCCTGACTCTGGACATGTTGACAGTAAAGGTGGCCGAGCCCATGGGCGTCTTTGCCGAGGACATCTTCCAGCTGGTCGGTAAGAAGGTGACAGAGGATGTGGAGGAGGACGAGAGTGTCACGCCAGAGGCGGTGGACAGCTACGGCAAGAAGGCCAAGTGCTGAGGGGGGCAGGGAGTTTTGAAATGAGTCATGGAAAAGGCACTTAATGTCAGAGGAGATTAAATTGATTCCTCTGGGGATAATTCAGACGGAGCGTAATGTGACACAGGCAGGAGGGTCGTGGTAATATTCTTTTGGTGCTGGTGAGATTTCCGACATTGAAGTCATGGAAGATCAGAACTTGTTGCATAATTGGACATGAAATGATCTGAGAGTTTCAGCTGTTTAAACAATTCTTTTGCTCAAATAATTCATTTGTTCTCGTTTGCCAAAGTATTTTCAATGTTCCAGAAGCCGCCTTAACATAACACACTTACTTTTTGGGCGAACAGGCTCTTTGATAAACCTACCATTATCTAACAAGAGGCTCAGCAGTAGTTTCAGCTCTGTGGTCAGCACACATTGCTGGAGCCGGGTGCATAAAACTTGAACGAATGTGCATACACTGTCTGCAACTAACTTATAAAGCCATGTGTATGCATTTTTCATTGTTTTGCAAGCACTGCCTTGTGCCCACTCACAAATAATCTCTTATTATCATAAAACAGACTCCTGTTTGTCACCAACAGGTTGTAATTGTGCTTTCAGGATGAAAGATGTTCACGTTCTCTGTTGAAATCAAAGATGTTCTGAAAAGATGAAGCCTCCAAATAAAATATTGTCCATATTCCCTCCTTGATGTTTTCTATGTCTATGCAGCAGTACTTTGGTGTTGAGTTAATAATATAATACACACTGTACCCTGTCTATCTGAGCATGCATTATTTTAGATCTGGAACTATTCAGTTTTGATTGATCAGATGATCTGTGTGGATCTGTCATCTACAGGCACTAATGCTGCCATTCACCATCTATATTGAAAATATTCTCAAATGTGATGTTGGAACCTAAAAGTCTTCACAGGAAGATTTTATACATCCTAAAATCAGACTTCACCCCCAATTGTTGGTTAAACTTCTCTGACACTATGGAGGACTGAACATGCCAAAATCAGAAATTACAAAAGAAATAAAAGGCTTAATAAACATGTATATTTATTTATACATTTCTGTATTTAAATACGTTTGTGGAAATAAAAAGGGGGGGGGGGGGGGCATGCAAAGGGAAAATAATACAGAGATAAATATGTAAATAGATTAATTCAAAAATGAAAAAAATAAAATGAAACAGGAAAAATAGTTGAATTAATACGAAGGTAAATAAATACAGTGACAAATTAAAGCAGAATTATTAATTTATGTGACATTTTATAAATGAATTAATGGCTGCCTTTGTTTTTAATATTATTATCTACTCTACTCCTATTATTATCTTTTAGCCTGCATTTCTGAGAATCTACGCCTGCATGGTGTTGTTCTCAATGAGTGTTGGCTCGGCCCAGTGGTTGGTCACTTAAGGCCACATCTTGCTTGTTGTTTGGCAGACAGGTACAGTCAGTTTAGTGAGTTAATATCCTCGGTTGCCAGTAAACAGAAGCAGGCAGGTATGTCCTTTATTGGTTGTCCTCAGGTGTACAGTGAATCCCTGTTGCATCACGCTGATCATGGCAGCGGGCAGTGCACGCTGCTGTAAGAGGCTTGTGTCAAAGTAAAGCAGATCACATCCTGATGGATGACACTGCAAATCTGATTGGTGCAGTGAGGTTACGTGAGCTGATGTTTTAAAGTGGTTTGCTAGATTTAAAATGTCTTAATGTCGGTACAATTACACAATAATAATAATATAAGATTAGTAGTAAGTTTGATTTTTACTTTCAAGATGATGGATGGTGGTCCAAATGGATCCAAAATTATTTTTGTTTAAAAATATAATAAACTAATATCAAGAAACCACATAACAGGTCCTGAACTCAACAATTAGAAACTCTGCTTTAACCATTGTTGGAATAACTGTTCAAAGAGCAGCTTCAGGAGTCAGGATCATCAGTCTGTCAGCTGCAGCAGATCTACCTCTCTGACCATCAACTGCAAACACCAACATTGAAAATTTAAGTTGTAATTTATTTCATCATATAACACTTTATACAGAGTTGAACGATATATGTTTTTACAGTATAATACACGATTCAAGTAGTACATGAATATGATTCCATACTTGTAAAGCGTACAAGGGAAATACAAAAGCATTTGATGGATTCTTACAGTTGTTTCTAAACACACTCATTCATACACACACATTTCTCACACTCACATGATCCATAAAAGCGAGAAAGAATTTAGAAATGACACTGCAGAGGACAGGCTACGTCTGGAGTCTGGGAATAAAAGCTGTACCGAGGAGGACTATGATTACACACAGGTGTTTATATTCAAATCTTTTATACACAGAAACACACAATAAAACATTTTAACACTGCGATATAATGAATCGTTGGGGTCAATTTTATGGAAATTCTTTTCATATTCATTTGGACAAATTTTTTTTTACAATTTATGAAAAGATTTTAAAAAATTGGGAGGGTTTACATGGTGACACAAAAGTTGGTTTTTAACCCTTTCGGAGCGCTGTACTGATATTCCCATGGCTATCTAAACAGGAAAATCAGGTTCATTTGTCTCAAAAAGAAAAATATCTATGTTAAACAGACACAAAAAAAGACACCCAAATTCAGATTTAAATCTGAGTATAACTGAATGTTTTTGGGAAACAAATATGTAAAAAAAAAAAAAAAAAGCATGTTTGTCTTGTTATAAGGGTGTACTGTAACAACCTTTTAATATTACTGTAAGAAATACAAAGCAGGGGAGGATGTTATGTCTAGAATACTTTTATTGAGCATTTGTCCAACACTGACGGAGCATGTTGCACATTGCTGGGAGAATAAAATATGAGAAATCCCCCACATTCAGTTCTACTTCACATATCTGACATAGAAAGCAGGCAACATAATGAATATCAGTGATTAATAAATAATGATGTGCGCCAGAGCCAGCATGACGGCGTTTCAACAGGTAGATTCAACTGATGCAGACGACATTGATAGCATATTTGGTGGCACAGTGAGGCCCCAAATGGATCCGCCTCTAATCAAAGTATGTTTCCTCTGCCTGTTTTGGGGGCAGTTTGACTTTGCTCATAAAAACTTTAAAAACCCCTTTAAAAAAAAAAAAGAACAAGCACCTACCTTTTGCAGAATCAATGAGAGCAAATGCAATAACGGTAACATAAACAGATTTTTAGAGTTGCAGACGTCTTTATTGTGATATACTTTAATTGTTGAATCTTATTGCAATCTCTTAAGAATATTTGCATTAATTTAGTTAATGGAAACAGACACTTTTTTCACTTCTCGTCTGAATGGAAACATGTTCATATTCTACAACAGCAGGACTCTAGTGATGTGACTTCGGGATTAGAGGAAAACAAAATTGACGAAATTCACAACTATCAGAAACTGAAACTTTTCAACAGTCCCTGTTTTGTTAAAGATTGAAAATATGGGCCTACTTGATGTTTCTTTTCACAGTTTCATCCTCAGATTCCACCCTTTATGTCACACACTGAACACAGGGGAGTAGTATGTGAACATGACAACAACGGCCTGATGTCAGACCTGTTTCATCTGAAACAATATGAAAGGCCTGCGGCAGTGGAGAGTGAGGAAATAATGTCCATGACAAAAAGTTGCTACCATTTGCATTCATAAATATACATATATATGTTTTACAGTACATGAGTTGTTTCACATGAAAACATTACAGAAGAAACCCGGTGATTATTGATCCTTTCTTATAAATACATAATTGGGAAAAAGAAAAAAAACACAACTGAGAACGCTAACCTTTAGTCCACCACTTGTTGTCCGTACTGCATCATCTACTGGGCAATCTGACATTGAATTGTTTATCACATTTCCATTCAAAAATCGTCCAGGATAAATAAATCTCTCTCTAAAGTGGTGCATGTCAAGGCAGATGGAACAGAAGAAGTCACTCTGAAGCTTATTATATGAAAAATCAAAATGAGATAGATATAAGCAGAAGTATTGAGCATGACAACACTTTAGCCAATTTAATCAGTGTCCATACTATCTGTTCACACTCTAATGTAACTATTTAGCACTTAATGTATCCTATTAAAGATATCCAGGACTAGGATTTAAAGGTCCTATATGTAAGAAAAGTTGACCTACCATCCCAACTCGTCAGTATTTGACGAGTTGGGAATGAGACTCCAAAATCAACTTTTCTTAGACATAGGACTTTTAAAGTATGAATTTCTGCCTAATATGTCCTCAAATGCAATGTACTGTTTCTGAGAATACAATAAAGTTCTTAACAGTGGATATTTCCTCCGTCGATGACTTTGCGTAACCATATAGGTGGTGGGATGGACACAGTTCAAATCTAAAGGTATATTTAGCAGCTATCACGCTTCTTTTCTTGTTTTTATTCCATGACATACAGAATCTCTCCAGAGCTTCGCTGCCCTTAAAAAACAACACAAAAGTCTCTTTGAGCATTCATATTCAGTTCATACGCTTCACTTGGCTGCTTGCGTGAGGAGCGGAAGTGCTTCTTTATACTGCCGCACAGTCCTTTAGCTGAAAAACAAAAACAAAAAACAAACCAAAAATCTCTCTGGTGATCTTCAATTGAAGTTTCCATCCTGGGTGGCGTTTCAGCAGATTTCAACCAGTAGCGGCTACAGATTGTAGTCATATGGTACACAGAGAGAGGAGTCCCTCCGACTGGGTGGCAAAATGACGCACTGGGTTGTGTGACGCTGCTGGAGGGGCTGGAGAGCTTTTCGCAGCGTTGATTTAAGACAGTGCCTCTGCCTAAGTGGCATCCACAACCTGTGTTTGTGTGTGTGGTTTGTTCACATGATACTGAGTGTGTGCAGTCGGCTACTGTGTGTGTATGTGTGACAGATAAGAGACAGTTTGAGTCCGTGCGAGCATGTTTTTCCACTCCTAAAGTAAATCATCGCTCACGTGAGTTCGGTTCTGCTTTCCGAGAGCAACTCTTTCTCAGACGGTGACCGGGCAGATGATGATTTTGTCCTCCAGCATGACACTGACGATGAGGAAGACGAAGTAGAGCAGGAACATGAGCAAGCCCAGGAACTTGCTCATTCTCCACTTGCAAGCCGCAATGGATATGATGACGAAGAGGAGCATGAGGAAGAGCAGGACGATGGCGCAGAACAGGCCGTTGCTGCTCACCTGTACCGGATGGAAGTCGTTGAGGATATTGTAGATGAGCCAGGGGAAGGGCAGACTGGAGGAAGCACCACAGAAAAGAGTTGTTTAGGTTATTTCTGAGCCTGAGCTCTCATTCAAAAGTTGTTTGTACACTTGTTTTTTGTCGTTTGCAGGACTCACCCCACAGTGATATCAAAGATGTTGGAGCCCACAGAGCTGGACACGGCCATGTCACCGAGACCTTTTCGTGCCACAATCACACTGGTGATGAGGTCAGGGATTGAAGTGCCAGCTGCTAATATGGTCAGACCCATTATCTCTTCTGTGATCCAGAAGGTTTCTCCAACCTGAAAGGAGGGATAAGGTGCTTCATGTTGCAGCTGCACACTTTAGAAACTAAAGAAACTTAAATTATTCTTTTTATTGGTCCAAACATTCTTTGTGGCTTTGCTTTAGGAATTGTTTTGACATCATGATTTTTTAAACGAGGTTTTCAGTCATTTAAGTCCAAATATACAAACACAAACACATGAGATCAAACCTGAGAGGTAGATTTGACGTCATAATGAGTAGAATGGCTGACAGACAAAGTTTCAGTGAAGTACAGGACAGGAAGCGGTAACTGACATCAAAACATCAATAATAGACGGAAAGTTTAAAGTAAACCTCAGTTAATAGTTATTTCCTTGTCAGCAAACACTGAAATATTTTATAAACCACTTATTAAGTAATTGTAAAGGTTTATGAACATCAGTTACAACTTTATAATCACCATCCATATAATGTTCATAGATGAACTACACAGTATGTATCTATCATTAACACAGTTTAAACTCGCAGTTTAATTAACTATAAATTAACCATTCATGAATGATGGTTATAATAAAGTGTAACCATGCAACCTTATAATAACTTTCGACAAAATGTGTCTTTTTTTAATCTTCAACTAAATATAAGTTTATTCCAGCCTTCAGCAGAGAAAGAAAGTGAACAACAGTCCCGTCTAGGGCTGCAAGAATCAGTCGATTAGTCCATTAAGCATATACAATCCACCATCACGATGAATCAACTTAAGGATAAATCTATCAGAAGAAAATTAGTTGCCAACTATTTTGATAATTTGCTGTTTTTCTTTGTCATTGATGACAGTAGATGAAGAGTCTTTGGGTTTTGGACTGTTGGTTGGACAAAGGAATCAAATTAAAGACGTCACCTAGGGCTCTCGCAAATTGTGCTGAGCTTTTTTTTTTCAAAATCTTTTGACATTTTATAGACTAAATGTTTAATCAGTCAATGATAAAAATAATCAGCAGATGAATCTATAATGAAAATAATCGTTAGTTGCAGCCCCAATGATGTGGCTCATAATAGCTCAGAGCTTTTTCTTTCATGCTCCACTTTGTTTGATACAGCGCTTTAAAAGGGAGGTGCACAGTAATGGTGATTAGTCATCATCACACACACTAATTTATTTTTTTTATCGTATTTGATTTATGATCCACCACTTCAAGTAAAACTTTTGCACAGAGTGCTCTGCACCTACGGGTGCTTCTCCTGAGTGACCTTGCACACATGCACTCCTGCTTCATGTCTGTCTTTGCATTTGCGCTGTTAAAATAGAGCGTTACAGGTTGATCTGGCTGTGGATCAAGGCAGATTAGTTGGGATTAGCTGCTTAGGTCACATATTCAACACCCTGACTGCTGCACTCTCAGAAGAAAGGCCTCAGAAATAGAGCAGAGAAGAGAACAGAATCAGACTGTGACAAATAGAGAAAACTAGTGTGTGTGTGTGTGTGTAAGTACCTGGTGAGCCCACCACACCATCAGGTAGGAGAAGAAAGCAATCCAAGAAATGGCGCCGAGGAAAGTGATGGGGAAGAACCTTGCTGAAGACTAAAAAGAACACACAATAAAAACATAATTTAGTTTTCGTCCACTCAGTCAAACAATCACTCAATCAAACTCTGGTCTAGGTTCAGCCAAGAACCTGATACACCTAGCTGATATCTGATACATCACTTAAGAGCAAGGTCGTCAATATATAATACAGTTTTTAATTTAGAAAAACAAAAACAAAACAAGACTGGAACCTGCTCTTACGGCCAAAATTATTAAGCAGGCCAAAAACCAGAGACATACTTAAAGCGTAACTCCACCAATTTCACACAAGCTGCATGTAATCTGATAAATTGCCTCCAGTGATGTCACTCAGGGGCTAAGTTGCATTGTGGGTAATGTAGGCTCTAGGCTTTGAAAAGCAGTCCACTGGTGGAGCATTGCAGTCCTTGTTGGACTCATTATGGACAGTTTTAAAACAAATGATACAGCAGAACTAAAGCCTACATTACCCACGATGCAACTGAACCACTGAGTGACATCACTGGAAGCAATTCATCAGATCACATGCAGCTTCCTCTGGAGCCACAAAATGCTCTGTACTGCTAATGTGTAAAGTGGTGAAGTAACCCTTTAATCTAAGTTATTCCAAGTTTTCTCATGCTTCAAAAAGTGGTTAAAAAAATAGTAGTAAAAGAAGCCTGTTTTTTCAATTATCATCAGTTGAGAAAGTGATGTGTGTGTATTGTCACCTCTCTCCTGACGTCAGGCAGCGTGAGCCACAGTGGGAAGACGATGGGCAGGATGATGAGGTAGGTGATCCGTTTCCGGAAGGTGTCGGGCCAGGCAAGGCTCAGAGGCTGGTCTTCATCCTCCTCTTCCTCTCCCTGAGGAGGCGTTGCATTACTTTACATGAACTCTATATTCTCATATCAATATTTAGACATTTCCCATCATAGTAATGCTGTGTATTACTGAGTTAAACCTAACGCTGTAACAGAACTTTGTGGAAAGATGAAAGCCGTACCTCATCTCCTCCCGCAACACCGTTCATGGGTGGCGTGACTTCCACGGCAACATTTGAACTGTTGGGGATGTTTTTATCAGCTTGAGGAAAGAAAAAAAGAAGAGATGGAGTTAAAATAGAGTTTAAAAGACCTGTTCCCAAAGTCAATATGAATTTGAAATGAAAAGTACTGGTCTAATGACACTAAGTGGTCTAATGATACTAAGAAAAGAGCTGAAACTTAGTACAATTTTCTTTTCTTGGAGGTAGTATCGAGGAGAGGGCTCCTATGTTGAGAAACAAAATATGCTTGTTAATTTTCCGAAGTCATCCTCACAGCTGCAACAGAGCATCACATGGAGGCCTTCTTGTGCCTCCTCAAATGACGGATTCACTGACAAATCAACCAGTTAGCTGATACATAAATTGACATTTTTAGTTCCTGATTTAAGTAAGAAATTGCCAGAACACACTTAAATATGATATATGATAAACTACCGCACTGTCTCATACTAAGTTTCAAGTTAAAAGTGGAGGAAGGTAAGCGATAACTTTAGCTTTGACAGCTTTTGTAACATCCAGGTAATAACTGTGTATGTTTTAAAATACAAAACACAGTCTTCTCATTATAGCAAGTTTTATTTCAGTGTGTTCTTAATTCTATTATTTGATTCACTTCTCTAACCTGTCAACCCAATCGCCAGAATAAATGTTTTTATTTTACATTCCTGCAAACCATGGATATGTTGAAACCTCACATTTTTACATTTACATTTAAATTTTCAACTTTATGCTCATGTATGCACAAAAACTACTTGGTTAAGGTTAGGAAAAGATCGTGTTTTGGCTTAATATACCTGCTTTGGTCGCCACAAACACGGCTGAAAAATGTCTAAAATATGTTCGTTGAAACGGGAAGTGAATGGTAGTCTCGTGCCTAGCTGTCATGCCACCATCACAATCCCCTCCTCCTCCTGACATGAAGGTCAGCTCATAAACATGTAATCTGTACGTGACGATATATATTGTAGAAATGTTGATATAATACATATGAAATGTACAAATGTGAACATATCCTCGGTTTGCACAAAAATACAATACCAACATTTCTGCTGGTGACAGGGCAGAACCTATCCATCACCTATGTAGTCATTTTTGGTGAACATATTTATCACTTCATGTATTTTTTTGACCTGTTCGTATTTTAATAGCAACAGGTCTTAATTGATTAATGATTTGATAATTGATGTCACTTGATTTATCAGTTGATTTGTTGATGGCACAAATGAACCCCCACAGTTTCACACATCACCGTTACTCACCTACGCCGTTGGCATTTGCAGCCTCCTCTTTACACTTGTGCTTGGCCATTTTGTGAAGGATTGACGCCTTCTCTTTGAAACGTCCTAAAGCAGAGACAGCTCAGTCAGTCCAACGTGTTTGACCAAAAAACGTGTCAATAATTATCGTGTAAACGTTAACCATAACAAGAAACACACTATCTAACTCAATTCAGAAGAATGAAATGTATGTAATTGTTTGTGCTTATTTCACTAGATCTTGTTTAGTTTGAGTGTGTGTCTGTGTGTGTTTTACTCATGCCTTCATCACTGAGGGGGTCCAGGGTGTGGATCATGAGCTGGAAGATGCTGTTTCTCATCAGTGAGTTGTGTAGAGAGGCACAGCTGCCTTCCCTCTGCAGCCTGGGTTTGGCCTGCGAATGTACAAACACAGATACGGAACATTTTACAATAATGAATATAGAAAAAATGCATTTGGCGTTTGTCACAATCTGCTGCTCAGTCACCTTTTTAAACAATATCTCATCCACAGCCTTGGTCCCTGTCTTCTAACCTGTAGACATCTAGCTGTCCACCAGATCCTCGGACTTTCCCTCCTTTACTCATCGCCTGACTGCCCTAACCATCCTCACATCTGCTCCCACTTCTCATCACCCCTGCAGTAACCTCCCTCCTCCCCTCTAGCTGCATCATTCTCCTCTACATATCCAAGATCACGTCCTTCGATTAATTTATTCTTCATATTCTTCATATAGTGGTTCTCCAGCCTGTATCTGTATCCTGTTTGCCTGAAGCTTGTATCTTGAACCTGTTTCTGCCTGCCTCGCCTGCATGTCAGACATTTTGCCTGGACTTTGAATTCCTGCCTCCTTATTGGATTTCTCAGCCTGTGTTGGACTGCTCCTCTGGTTTTGACTGTTGGCTTCCTCACCATCATCCAATACAGAAGCCTTCATATCTCATCTTGTCTTTTAAAAGACTAAACTCCACCAGATCTGCCTCCTGCCTCTTCATTTAGGTCCTCTGTACTCCTGTTACCCTTCTAACACCAGCCGTGACATCATTCATCACTTGTCAGATGTCAAGCATATATTGACATATACTGAAAAATATAATGCAATATTTTATATATATATATTTTAAATGCATTTTGATATATTGAAGTCCACATATATTTAGCAATACATGCCAGTATCTGTATGTACGTGGAGAATATATATCTATAAACCCATTTTTCGTAAATATGGCTGACTTTGATGCATACAGCATACTATATATGTTTATATATTTTTTATTCATATATATGTATATATATACTGTAAATATATGCATGCACATAAATGGCTTTCTTATAACATGACCAGACTCTGCAAGTTTACAAATGCACAACAAACTCACCATCAGCTTGTTCTCATCATCTGGTGCATTTACCTTTAAGGAAAAACAGAGAGAAAACATAATATATACACAATATAGGTTTTATTACATATATAGACATATGCAGGGTGTGGACACAATAACACAAACACATGTACTACATGCAATCCACTACATTAGACCTGTAGTATGTATTACATAATTTTGTAATATTCAAGATCTCTCGTGGTGTTGTTAATTGTTATAACTACAATGGTGAGGAACGTAATGTTCAAACTGAAAATGTCTTCAACCCCTTACAGCCTGTTTACTCAGAAAACCAATGAACTATGGAAACACACATGAACTCCGAAAGCAGTGATACAGGTTTTATTTGATCTGAAGTGTTAGGAACAGCAGGAAAGACAGCATGAGCCCCATTTAACCCATGAAGAAGAACGAGTGGAAAATAGAATACACACACACACACACACACACACACACACACACACACACACACACACACACACATTCTTCAAAACTTGGTGCTTCTAAAGACGTTTCCACTTGTTTTGAGCAGAACCATTGTAATAATTGATGATGGATGGCACTGCATAAGGCACAACAACCTGTAGAAGATGACAGCCCCACTTCAGTCCATACTTCAGATCAAGGAAAACCTGCTCTTTTTTCCTTTTTTCAGCTGGGAACCAACAACTTGTGTCCCAATGCAATTTATTATAGGTGAAAATGCTCTGAAAGGTTTCAACGTAGGTAAACAAACAGGAACAGAAAAAGGGCAACAGTGGGAGTGAACCAGTGCGGAGGTTTGGGGTCTTGTTCCAACATGAAGACTACAAGGGAGGACGAACACTGATCTCAACCCCAGCCATTTCTTCAGAGGACATATACAGCACAGCTGTGTCACCACATACTGTACAGAAATACACACACAGTCCAGCGGCTGGGGCAGATAAGGGACTGTGGTGGTGGTGGTGTGTGAAAATATGGAGCAGTGGGGAGGGTTTAGTGTGGGAATCAGGGGTTTGGAGATGTTCAAGACAACAAATAGAAGCATAAAGTTTGATTATATATATTATATAATATATATAATATATAATATTATATATATTACATACATGTGTAGATATATTTATACATATAAATATATATGTGTAAATATGTATATTATTATACATTGTGAAACATATTACTCGACTCGTACTATATGAACTAGTAACTGGTGTCTGTAGCTCTGCAGTACAGGAGGCATAAATCATACTATGATGTTCTGACTTGGGAAAAGTTCTCATACTGCTCCAAGAAGCACAGCAAGAAGCACAGCAAGAAGCTGTTCCTGAATGTTAAGATGGCATAAATCAGAGGCTCCATGAAAACTGGACTGGAAAAAATATAAGAGCTTCATTAGAAGTCCGGAGTTTTATTTTTTACTTCATTTCTAACCAAATTAAGTATCATATTTGTTAGGTCAATTGAGAAATCTAAGGAGTCAGGACACAATAAAATCAAGGAGCAAAAAAACACTGACTTTTGATATAACCAATGAGGTTTTATGCATATTAAAGGGTTCAAGAAGATCCTATCAAGCTTTTGTAATTCAGAAAGGAAATGAATTAAACTCCAAAGCAATCAATAAAACAACATTTTCTTTGTCTACCTGCTCAAGAGCTGCTCAAGACCGCAGATGTATTGTTCATCACAGGTTTGTATGAACATTTACAACTATTCAAATTAAGAAAAACTCACTCAGTCACTGACTTACTCACTCGCCAGCCCTGTGTACACTATGCTGTGTATTTAA
The DNA here is from genome assembly GCF_040436345.1 of Pagrus major. Lineage (NCBI taxonomy): Eukaryota > Metazoa > Chordata > Actinopteri > Spariformes > Sparidae > Pagrus > Pagrus major. The sequence continues at coordinate 24,310,745 of NC_133215.1, forward strand.
TCAGTAGAAATGATGGATGCAGATGAATACGGTAAGTAAAGGAACTGCAATGGCACCACTTCGTCTGAGGTAAATTCTCCTTGTATGCCTCATCTTTATGTGAGTACAATTGTCCCACAACAACTACAGACAATCCCCAGCACCACGCAGAGGGGTGGAGGGTTTTGTTGTTGACACGTTCATGATGGAGGCCTCAGAGTTTGAGCACATAATCCCTTTAGCTTGCATCTGACAACACCTGCTGCTGTTATGCTGCTGTTAGTGCTTTTCTTCATGTTTATAAGGGGCATCACTCCTTTAGACTTGTTTACATGTTTGTTTAATCCATTTTTATTTTAGTAGGTATTAAAAGCTTCAGTTGCAGGATGATCCCCTGAATGAAGTTGAGGTGATGGTGCTAGTTGACATACTGTAAGATTCACCTCAACTCATTAAAATCAGCTCAAACACAGGACAGCATTTCCCATATATCATATATCATCATTTTTTCACACCTTACATAAAGCTAAAGCAATTTCATGTTGCTGCTTTTTGATATATTCATTTTTTTATAGAAATGACTTGAATATAAATTCATAGAGATATTTTAAATGTAAGGTTGACAAACAACAGAAAAGAAGAAGAAGCTGCGGACACCTGTCTCTAGCCATGTGATTGCTGCGCTTGCCCTCTGCTCTGATGGCAGAGGCCAGCTTGGAATTAGTTCATGTTGTTTAGTGCTCACATGGCTCCTCGTGAGAGCTGCCTGATGACAAAAGACACTTATAACCTGCTGCAGGATCTGCTGCGACTGGATTCTAATGATTGCCCTTAATGTAGAAATCCATTAAAGGTCGTTTTCATGTTTAAAGTTATACATCCCTTAGTCTCCTGAATCTATTTAAAGCTTTATTTAAAATACTTTTTTCAATTCTTGGAAAGGTGACTGGACATGTAATCTTACTAGAGTCAGTAGCCTTATTCTTCCACAGTATATTGAGATAAATGTTGTATTTTGACTTCGTAACTGGCCCTGATTTAACTCAGCTCTCGCCTCCACTCTGATGAATGAATCACCAGTGACTAATCACCACAAATCTGTCTCAAATCCATTCCAGACAGTTTTAAGTCATTTAAACCTGAACATCCTTCAATACCTAATTTTAATTTTGTTTGTCATTCCGGCAGGTTGCAAGAAAAAAAAATCAAATATAGTATCCAGACAGTATAACTCATCTATAACTGCTACATTAGACAGGTCTGAGGAGAACTGTTACATAATAAGATGTCATTTTTACTCTTAAAGAACAACAGATAACATTTTTCAAGATGCCTTGTTAAGAACATTATGTAATTTACAACAATTTATAATTTGATAGACATCATAACTCATATACAGATTGGATTATCGATATGAAGAAGAAAGTGTTTTGCCACTGCATTGCTCATATCGGCTGTATATACAATTCGCCTCCATTATGAAGCAACATGATGTCATTTCCATCTCATTATTGTCTGAGCTCAATGTTTGATGCAGTTATAGAGAATTAGTGAGCTCAGCTTCATCTCATTGGCTGACAGTGTACATCTCTTTTCACTGACTGATAATTTGATCTACATTAAACTTTCTCTTTTGGGTTAACTTGCAAATAATCATCAAAATCTGTCCAGGCTTGTGTAATGCTATAACATAGAGGTTTTTAACATGCAAATGTGATCTGTTTATGTGTTTATGATAGTAGTAGAAGAAGAAGAAGAAGAAGAAGAAGAAGAAGAGATTGACTGAGCTGCAGTTCCACTTCAGTGGTCTCATCCCTGGTCCAGACACTGGAAGACTCTTAAATCCTAAAATCCTAAAGATTGCACGAAACTTTGCCTTCATCCCAATTATCATCATCACTGTCATCAGTGAGGCACTATTAGATCACCATCTCTCTCTCTCTCTTTCTCTCTCTCTCTCCAGGATCCACCTGACTGTCCGAGCTGTGGGACTTAGCCAGGATTAATCGGCAGAGATCACCCCTTTTAGACTGGTGATTTTCAAGCCTGCATGTGAGGTCCTGCAGCAACCTTCACAGGTCACCACGCTGTCAAAACAGTTCTCTCTCATCTGTCAGCAAAACCCAGCTATCTTTTAAAAACATTTTTTATCAGATTATTTACAGCTGCACAAACTTTAGATTCCACTGCAGTGCCTTGCTCACGAAGCACCTCAACAGTTATTTCACTGAACAGCTGCTGCGCTTTGATCATGATCACAGTGATCTGAAATGATAAAGTCAGACCTGCTGTGTAACTGAATCAAACAGCTGCATGTGTAAAATCGATCTGTAAAGCATTGTGCTGACCCCAGAGCGGACTATGTGAGGAAAAGAGTCACTATTGTTAAATAAAAGAAGGTTCAATCATTTCAGCTGTGATAAGTTCGATAAATACATAAAAAAGGCAATTGTATCCCACTCTGGGACATGAATATTAGAAACCTTCACCCCGTGTGCGACCATAGAACTATAATTATAACATTTGACAAGTAATAACTGCAAATAACTCTTCAGTTTAATAGTTTGTGAGGTTACAGACGCACAGCACTGCTGCATTATGATCCAGGTCTGATATCAATGATTGCAAGGAGAATTTTAACTTTTCATGAAGGCTCTGCAGAGACAGAGTGACACTGTGCAGGGCTGTATGTTCGCTGTCGTCACTGCAGGTAAGCAGTTGATAAGGGGATCAGAGAGGATTGTCGTCTTTAGTGCCATCACTTAGCAAACCTGCAGATCTTCTCTTGCTCAACATGGACACTGTAGGCACTGTATCTGCAGTGCAAAACCACCTAAAACAGGCACTCAACTATGCACAAAATAAAAGCAACACCACGCTGTGAGGACGACTGCAGGCTGTGGAAGTAACAAAGTCTTTTCTCGCAGTGATCTGATGATTCCTGCTCCCACAAGGAGCATCTGACTATTATTAGCGGCTCTAATGGGATTGGAGGGCATTAACCCGAGGGATTATTAAGCAGCTACCGACACATGAGGGCAAGGCAGTTGGACATAAAGTGCCTGAGAGACAGAAAGAGAAAAGCTGTTCTTGGGTTGAGGTGAGACAGCCGGGGGAACAGCTGATTCCCAGAAGGGCACAAATGTCAAACAGAGCTTCTGCAACAACACTGACAGGAACATTGGATGATGAGTGCCCAAATACACTGCATGTGCTCACAGGTTTAAAATAAAAACATAAAATATACAATGATGGAACACATTTAAGGTAAAATAGATAGTTCAGGTGATAGACGTGTAAGATGGGAAAAAAACAAGCTTTTATGTAAGTGATTGCTTTATAAAACTACAAAACTCCCAAATAAAAGCAAGTCATGCTTCCTGGGAAGCAGTTTTTTTTCTTTTTTACAATTAGCATTTAAGGGGAGGAGCTTTAGAGCAGATACGACCTGTGATCATGAGCTCATCTGTTGCCTCAAACGTGAGAACTTCTCCTGGCCTGGATCACTACCATAAAAATAGCTGCCTCCTTCCATCAAGTGTTTTCAGCCACTATTGTGTCTTAACAGTTTCTTATGAATACGTATTTTATTTGCCTAGAATGAAATTTAAATGTACATAATGTCATGTTTCATAATGTCTCCAAAAACGTGCAGCAGTGCGCTGTATACGCCCCTGAAGAACTGGTGATGGGTGCTGTCGGTCTAGGCTACGGGCAAGCTGCTCTAAGTACAGTAGTTTTAGTATTTGTCACCTGAGCGCCGTATGTGATTACAACATCAGAGAGCAACAGATCTGACTCCAACTGCACACACAGACAGAACAAAAGACGGAGAGACAAACGTGAAAAACAAAATAACTTCTTTGTGTATGTGTGTGTGTTGAATCATCATGTCCACTCTGTCTTGAATCTTGTATTCATGCAGCATCATACTCTACATAAGCTTCATAAACAAAGAAGCAACAAGCACAATGAGCACTCCAAGCTAATCTTCATGTCCCATCTGACATGAAGTGATTGGTTTAATGGTTGTGAAGTGATTGCTGCTGTGAGTGTTTTTTCATGGGGTCAACACTGAGTATGAGTCACACTGTGCAAGAGCCTTTCCGAGAAAAGAAAAATACTTTTTAATGTTCTATAATTTCTTATTATTATGGGATCTGTGTGTAATCCATATTACAGATGCTCTGAAATTATGAGCAGAAATGGAGAACAAATGGCACTACTCCTGTGTCGAGAGACCTCTTTATACCATTGTCAGGACAAAGAAGTGGGGAGCTAAAGGAGGGAGCGTGCTGATGAGGTTGAAGAGATGCTACAGAGATTTCTGGACTAATTTTGCTGTTTCTTCTGCTTTCAATTTGATCATACAGGCTGCAGTCATCTCAAAACTCTGTCCATTTGATGTCTTTAAACTGTCTACAATCTTGGGTATATTTTAAATATTTGTACATTACAACTCACCATGGAGCGACAACAAGCAAAATGTCTCAACTAAAACAAACAAACATCTCAGTATAATCTGTCTAATTGGACTTTGAAAATGACCCACAAAAGCATGGAATTCAGAAATAAAGTTAAGCGTGTGATATTTTGCTATTTTGCATTGTTACTAACAATATTCTGACTGGCTGGGGAGCAGTTTTCCATTGTACAAACTATAAGGAGTTTCCATTGTCAGTAGCAGAAATTGCATGAATAAAAGGTAAATAGCATTTTGTTGGAAGTTTTTTTTAAATGTATAATTTCAGGCTTGTTTAGTTTAGAGGACTCAAAGGGCCTGGGTATGCTAAAAGTGTAGTATCAGTATAGATACAGCCTCTCAGAAGTGAATTGACTTGAATAGTAGATGGGAATAACGGTTCAAACTTGAGCAATACCTTATTTTGAAATACAGAAATCCTAAATTAAATCCATGGCAAATAAGCTATTATTTAACTTTCTAATGTGTTCTATTGTGAAATGTCTTTGTATTTTATTCTAGTTGAACATTTTGTGGACCAGCTTTGTTACATCAGACCTATTCTGAGAGCCTCGCTGGACTCTGGTCTGGACTTGGTTACTAAAAGTAGTGACTGAAGACGAGGCCTGTTCCTAGACTTAGTCAGCACCAAGAGGCTGTCTCTGCGTCTGTCAGTGTCCGAGCTGCACAGGTGGCAGGTTAAGACAAATCTCTATATCCTTCCAGAGGGGTATTGAGGACGGTTTGGCTGCCTGACAGAGTGCTGTCTGTTCAGCACTCTGTTGTAACACCCTGTCTCCTTCCTGTATCACACCGACTCAGATTCCCAGAACAGGACTGCTATACTCAAGCTGTGATCTCATTCAATGTGAAATACAAACAATTCTCAGAAAAGTCATCAGCAGATGCTCAGATTTTAACCAAGGGACACAAACAATCACAAAGACATCCACATCAGAGACTCATGTCAAGAATCACAGATGTTCACTCTTTGTTCTTTGACAGTATGAATCTTTGTTGGATATCTTTTTAACTTTTCTGAGATTTACCCTTTATTTTCCTGCTCTCTGGCAACCTAAAAAAACACATAGAGAACTAGAAACCTCTTGATGGTTGTTTATGATGGGGATGGTCCTTCAGCGGACGAAGGGTCAATCAGTGAATGAGAACACAAGGGTAATGTACGGGTGGTACACTTACCCTAGTGTTCTCATTAGGACCCAAGATGGGGTGAAATATGGGTGCTTTTGAGTGTGAAGTGGAAAGAGTGGGGTGGATAACAAAAGAAATGGAATAGGGGAGGATGGATGGATGGATGGATGGATGGATGGATTGATTGATGAATGGATGGATGGATTGATGAATGGATGGATGGATGGATGGATGGATGGATGGATGGATGGATGGATGGATGGATGGATGGATGGATGGATGGATGGACAGGGTCAGGCTCACCTTTGGTGCAGTCTCCAGCTCGTCCACCTGGTTGCTGCCAATGATGCTCTTTATGAAAAGTTCTACTTTGGCATTGAACTTCATGAATGTGACATAGCAGGTGTAGCACATCAGCAGGCTGATACTTTCCCCCAACGTGATTTGGTTATCCAGAAAGAAATAGATGAGCATGAGCAAGCCAATGATATAGAACGAGACGTCTCTGAACAGAGGCCACCAGGTGAGGTTCAGCACCTCTTTGGAGAACAGGGCGCACATCCCGATCACAAACAGGATGTTGAATACAGCAGAGCCCACGATGGTACCGATACCGACGTTACTGTGGGAGACGAACACTCCTATGACTGAGGTGAAGAGCTCTGGGGCTGAGCCACCTGCCGCCATGAAGGTGGCTCCTGCAACATCATCAGAGATCTCCAGCTTCTCTGTGATGACAGTGAGCGCAGGAACAAAGAACTCATCGCAGACAATGGCTAAGGCTATGAACATGTACAACATGCCAAACATATGAAACACCACATAGCCCTGGCGTCTGTCCTCCACGCTGAAGTAGTCTGTTGGGTAGTCACCGTGATTCATCTCTACTTCAGATGATCTCATGGCCACCGGTGTGTCCTCCGCTGCTGCTGAGAGGTTGTGGTACTGTAGAAGAGTTCTTTGGGGCACTGCCGCCTCTGCTGAGCCCTCGTTGGTCGATTCCAGCTCCTTGGCCACCGTTGTGACCACTGACAAGGCACTCCATGAGCAGAATATGCTGACCGCCACCATACTGATGATGAATCCCAGAATCCGTCCGGGCCGCAGCTTTCTTCTGGCTCCCTGGTAGCGGTGCCTGGAGCAGCTGCTGTCAGGGCCCAGAAGAGGCGCAGAGCTGGAGGAAGCCATCGTGTCTCGACTCCTACGTACGGGTAGCATGAAATCCATGGTGTTTGGCGCAGGTTGTCAGGCAGAGTGGAAGTTTCAGGAATCCCCCCCAAAGCTGGGTTGGTGGTGCTGATGGCTGCAAGGGCGGGGGTTTGACAGGCCGCGATGGTTTACCGATTTGTGTGCATGCTGCTCCCGGGTCTAAACACAATGGACGCCCTGCAGTCTAATTCCTGGATCCAGCCCATTTAAAGGCTTCCTCATATTACTCACTGCAAGACAAAAAAGTGATATTTTTACTGCAACAGTGCATATATGTTGATGAATATGTTGCCCTCTTTCTAACTTTTTTCCACTCCTGGCCGCTCATTTATCAACATTGTGTAGAAAAGGTTCAAAATTTTGTTTGGGTCCATTTATAATCAGAAACGTCCCCAATTAACCATCCCCATCCCTTATCCAAAATCATGCAATACATATAGCAATATCTGTTTTGGGAAGAAGAAGCCACTCTGCACTCTAAACCAAGCAGATCAACCTGCTCTCTGAAAATAAGCTTGCATGTTTTGCTAAATCTTCCAGTCATGCAGGATGAGCCATGTTACATTTTCAAATTCCTGTCACTGGAATTACTAAGTGAGTAATTATTATTTAAAGAAAATATAGAAGATATGTGGATGTTGAGATTGTTTAATGCATGCTGTGACACTCATAGTTGTGTTTGTGTTTGCAGTTTCTCCCACTGGATTCTGTGCATAAGCACATCTGTGCGTATGCATTGTTGATAAATGTGGGCCCTGATATCCATCCACTTACAGGCCTTTCTGGCAGTAGTGCAAAGTAACTATAAGTACATTTACTCAAGTACTGTAGCTAGGTACAATTTTTAAACTTATATATTTACCTGAGTAATTCTATTTCCTGCTGCTTTCTACTAGTCCTCCACTACATTATACCACAAAATGTAAATAAACAACTGTTTTTACTAGTGACTTTGCAGATAATTTGAGTCAGTTTGCTACTGAGCTTTCGTGAACTATAAGGTCTATATTTGGTTCTGCCACTGACAGATTCACAAACTTAACTTTAAATTCATGTAGATTATTTTATAAGATTCAGATTGAATAGTAACCGCTGGACAGGTTATTCTCTGTAGAGCTTGGCTGCCCAAAGTGAGGCCTGAGGGCCAAAGTTGGCCAGCTATATGGTTTGATTTGGCTGTCAGGTGTTTATAGTGAACAAATGTTCTTTGAATATTTAGGATTCCCAATTATTTTCCTAATCTGAGCACAACAGGCAAAGCAACACTTTGAGCACAAAGTCAGGGAATTAATGGCACTTGGGACCCGAGCACCATTTTGATTCTTGACAACACAAAAGCTGTATTGAACAACCGAGTCTCAGTTGTGGCGCTCAAAGGGAAAATGTTTATGTGAACATAAAACAAATATATGACAGAAATATATAACATATTTGAAAGTCTGAATTCTTTGGATCTGAACTTCTTTCATTTTCCTGCAGGTGGGATTACAGTATGTGCTAAATTGCTGATGGCAGTTGATAGCTGTATTAATAGCAGCAATTCTGTTAACGTGCTGTGGCCCTCTTGACATTGTACTGAGAACCTGCATTGAGATCTCTCCTTTAAGTGAAGACATTAGTGAAAGCTCATTAGGAAGCTATTTAATCCCTGAGAAGATATACTTAGATTAGCCTCAGGTGCTGCACTCCGATGCCACTGCACAAAGTCAAAAAGTAAGACACCAACAAAATGATTTGTGAATCTGAGGGACAAATAAAAGCTGCTGAACATTAAACATTGTTGAGCACTGAAACAACTGCATTGGGACAAACTGCAATGTTGCACCTTCATCTCATAAAGAATGTCCTAAACAATGTCCAGTCTTCTATACCCTGCCATGCTACATCAAGTTATTATTGTAAAACATTCACTTAACAGCTTCAAGACCAACTGTGAACTCTGCAAGTAGCATTTAGGAACCAGGCTTGACTACATCAGGACATAAAGCAGAGACACACCACAGCAACACACAAAAAGCACAACATTTTATAATTTTCTCATACCACTCTTGGAAATCTCCCCTGCAGCAGGAAGCACTCCAGCACGTCCTGAGTTTCTGAGTGAATATTCCACTAAATTGAATCCCAAAGGGGATGTTCCAGTGGGCTGAAGGTCCCGGCAGTAAATCCTCAGTGAGATTTTCTTCCCTCAGCCGAAGTGCAGCTCCAAGGCAGCAGGTCAGAAGCCGAGGACCAAGGGCTCCTCCCTCCCTCTCAATGTTCCTCCCCTCTTTGACACTGCCTCCCTCCTCCCTGCTTCACTACATCTTAACTTCTACCTTTACCCTCCTTGCCCTCTCTCTCTCCATGGTGCCTTGTATCATTTTTTCCCCATCCCCACACCCAGGCAAATGCCTTACACAAGGAGCTTACAGCTCCATGGGACTGAAGCCTATTGTACCATCAGATCGTAGTGCGGTTCTCAAAGCCCTTGAAAACGATCCCATAGCTCCGTGATGTAACACACTGCAGCAGCTTTATAACTTTTAGATCAATGTGTCAAACTTGGATTGAAAAAGGACATCTCTACATTTTTTGTGAAAATCAATTTTAGTCATTCTGGCATGCTTTTGTTTACATTTATGAATACTTTTGCACAAAGTTTCTCATTATATACATTTTCTTTTTGACTATGAATGTGTACTTTTTACGTTTTTTGGAAAAAAAAGTTTTTGCAAAATTGCAGTAGAGAACGTAAAGTTTGCACTGCACATTTCAGTCACTCGCAATATGTGTATATAACAATATAAATTATTAAAATAAATTATGTAATTGGCTTTGTGTGCAACATCTACTCTTAAGAGAGAATCATTCATCTCTGATTTGTAACACAACAATAAATTATTGCAGGTATTATATGATATCAAATAGAGCCTGATTGATACTGGATTTTTGAGGCCGATGCTTATACTGATATTGGAGAGTTAAAACAAATTACTGATATTGATATTAAGGCGGCTATTTTTGCATACACAGAATATATGCATAAACACATATTTTGGCAATGATCCCTCATATGTGGGTACTAGAAACAAAAACAAAAATTTGCACGTAACAGAGGCAGGATATTTGACAATATACCATATTTAACATTAACTTTATTGTCTCGAATTACATCAGAGTACTGAAACAGTAAACTGTTCTGTAAAAATAAAACAGGTTTATACATATACGCCAATACCGATATATCTGTGATAGACCTATATCGGCTCTAACATAAACTCTTTCTATCTCTCTCCACTTATTTTACATGTAACTGACATAAGGTATCAAATAAGTCATGTGTACAAATATTTACAAAGTCATTTCTTAGAGTACAAACAAAAACATGATTGAGTGTGTGTGCGTGAGTGTGTGTGTATGTGGTGCATGTGCACACTTCAAGTCAGGTCAGGCTTTACACAAGAGAACTGTAAGCTTAAGTTGCCACCTGAAGGTGAGTTCAAATGTGACCTATTCTGTTACGTAGCATTTCAGTTACATAGCACCACTTCTACAGCAATGTGTGCTTATGTGTGTGTGTGTGTGTGTGTGTGTGAGAGAGAGAGAGAGAGAGAGAGAGAGAGAGAGCTACAACTGAAGCGTTATAAATTCAAAACAGGTAAAAAAGACAAAAAACATAAATGATCTCATCCCACAGAAAAATTAGACAAAGAAGACTTTTGAATTCAACAATTAAATAATTAAAGACTCTATACCAGCAAATGAATTTGAAAGATGCATATCTATGAGAGTGACAAAAAAAAAGACCATATGCCAAACAACCCTGCTGGGATTAAGTCCAACCAGACCTACCTATCGTTTCTCACCTCCTACCGTCCAGATCCAATTAAACAGGAGCATACTTAATGGAGTGGACCGTTAACTTTCCCTTGCAAGCAAAATGCTGTTCTTGATGGCTTCCAGTCAGCCTCAGCCTGTCAAGACCACTTATAATCTCCATTAGCTTCAAGTAACAGTGGCGTCTTTTACAAAAAATCCTGCACAGACGATTAGGTTTTAGGTTTTTTTTTTCTGGCTTTATGTGCAGGTGCTCTCAGGACTCTCTGGGACCATACAGGAAACTAGAGGAAATGCAAACGTGCAAAAATGACTTTGATATGAAGGTGTCCTCTCTATATATCCAGTACACAGTGTAAAACAACAAGGTAATGCCACGGCCTGAGGTGACACTTAAGTGCAGAAGTGTTTGACCTTAGTCAGGATTCTGGCATTCGGGCCATAGCTGCTATATAAGGGCTATGTACAGTCCTGAAGAGGCTAAACGTGTTACATAACCATTCAAGCTAACCATACACTCCTTCTCTAGGAAGATGAGGTAAATCACCTGTCGAACCTGAAATGAAAATAAGTCCCTGGCATGCAGAGGACAATTCACCAGATCTTTGGCTGTTTCAGGTTAAGTTTACGATGCTCTTCTCTTAGAAAAGTAAATAAGATCTGGTAGCAGTTGACTTTGGGATAGCTGGAGTTAGCGTAAAAAAGATGTAGCCTAATTACAGCCTTGGTCGAGTGATTATAAATAAACCTTGATTTTACATCAGACAGTTATTTGCGCAGCCCCTTAAATTATTAGACTTCAAGGTGAGACGTGGCTGGCTCTTAAGTCGTTTACATTGGTCGGCCAGGTAGCGAGAAGTGAGAGAGACAGATTCATGTTCTTCTGTGAAGCTGGGATCAGCAGCAGCTTATTGGATAAAGCTCCGACCTGAAATAGCCGCTAGGTTAAATATAAGGTGGAGAGAGACCCTCTATCTGTCAGCGCGGGTGATCTATACAATGAGTCTATGAATAGAATGGTAGAGTTCACCTGTTTGCTAAGCCCTGCCCCCCTAGTTACTGTTGCTACACCTGTCGAGGTTGAATGCAATTTACACTAATCGTGACATTTGAAATTCTAAACAAGTTTTTGAAGCAATATATATATATATATATATATATATATATATATATATATATATATATATATATATATATATATATATATATATATATATTTCAGACAGATGTAGACAAAGGCAGGCTTCTCATTTCCATTCTGTGATTGATGATTTTGCCAGCTCTTAGTGACAGATTTATCAGCTGTAGCTAGCTAACTAATTAAGCTAATATTTGCTACATTAGTTGTTTGAAAGCACCGTCTCTGCCTCACACTTACCATCATGATCATGCACAAAGACTGGTCTTTCACCAGTTGATAAAGAGCATCGCTCTTGTATTTCGGTGTAGAGCTAATTAGCTTGGCTAGTTTGGCTGCATAGCTTACTTGGGTACTTTGGTAAGCAACAAATGGCAGTGTTTTTTACTGAAGTATGCTTTATTTTTTTCTGTTATAAAAATAGTGTTTGAGTTTTAAATCACAAAAGAAAAGGCTTTGAGAAACTAACTGATGGATCTTGCAAACATTACCCTCGACTCGTATCTTAGATAGATGAACGCACAATCTGAAGGCAAGGGACGAGACTTTGGTATCAGATGCGTTCTGGTTTCTGGTGGTGGTCCGTATGTAGTGCAAGCTGTACTTATGCCTGAGTGGGATTTGGTTGAATGCATGTAGACGGTCCATGTACGAGCTAAAGGGGCAGAAGGCATTGGTCAAATTGCAGTCTGTGAACCTACAGGATATCGTCTGACGAAGAATTAGCATTTCATAAATTCTTTTCAAAAAGAACATAGAGATTAGTCTCTCAACTCCAACTCCATGGCATACTGTATGGTAGGGGATGGCTAGGCTCAGCACTGGAAGCCCCAAAACATTGGCCATTACCCCCCCAAGGCTAAATCTTTATCAGATGGCAGCCAGTGGGTTCCAAGTTTTATTTGCTGGGTAACGAGTTGTGGAGTGCCCTTAACTGGTTATTAAACTCACTTCATTCAAAGTCTACAGAAACAAAATAAAATTTACCAAACAGGTCTTTGTTTGTCCGATCCTGCTGTGTTAACTGGGAGGCTACTGAGCCAGTCAGCTAATAGGGCCAATAGCTGCAGGGCTAACTGAGCTAATTTGCTAACATCAACTAGTAGGGATGTGTGTGATTAGTGGAATAGTTGATTAGATGTTGCAGCAGAAATGCTAGTCCCTTAAACTTATTACGACTAGCACAGTGGATGTGGTAAAATGTTTTTTTTTTTAATCCTGTAACCTCAAAGAATAAAATAGTTGTTATTGATCGGAAACGCTGCAGTCGCTTCGTGAGTTTTGTGTTCTGTGTCTCATGTGGGATAGGCTGGGTTTTTGGAAAATAAAAATAATCTATGAGAGAAAATTGACAAAGCCCCACTGAGTAGAATGCATGTGACAAATTCAAACTGAGTGGGAAAATCAAAATAGCGTACTGACAATAGAGAAAAGGTTCATTTAGTAACATTTCAAAAAAATAATATTGAAATTAGAATTATTTATAAGAACATATAAAATATATTTTATTCTATAGTCCTGACATTGATATCATGAGAAAATCATAGAAACACGTTTGTTTTCATGTTTCCGTACTTGATACTGCTATTATTTGAATTATTGTATGCTGAATGTCTAATCCTCCTGCCCTCATGAAGCACAGAGAATTTGGAATAATCAATGACAACTTTCACTTAAGGTTCATTATTTTCATGGATACAGAAATGGGAATGGGTAAATGAAATGAAAAAAACACCACAGCTGACATATACAGTAGACATAGCTGTTTTTTGAGGCAGAGCACCCAGCTGGCACCTGTTTCCTCTCATGAACCGCAACTGACACATTTTATATTTTAAGAAGCAGGAGCAGCTGGATGTAAATGTTTGTTTTGCTCTCAGCTCTCAGTGGTTCACTGAGCTGTTGCTGATCGTGTTCTGTTAATCTGTGACGAGCATCATAGTATCAGTAGCGGCGATGGCTGGCAGAAGGACAACACATGCAGCTCATTAGCTTTACTTACCTCCACCTTTTACTGCCAGCCCACAGCACCATGAAACTAGAGTCCTTGTTTCAGACGGACAACATTTCATAATCTTGTGAAAATCCTCTGATCCTCACATACAGAGAGCAGGATTACTCCCGGCCCAGTGGCCCCTGCAGCAGACAAGAGTTTTGAGTTTTTAATTCAGATCATTAATGTGGACAGTTCATGTCTACACTGGCTGGATGGACTCGTAAATCTTTCCTAACTAGTTTTGACGTTTGCCTGATTTATACTGACACGGTCACAGATGGGCTGAGATTTTTCTGCTGGGGTTAATCCAGCGTGTGATGTAAAGGACAAGAGAGAAACATCTCCATCTAGAGGTTTGAATACAACAAGACTTCTGTTTGTGGTCCCAAAAAATGACCAGAAATCTTCAGTTTTTCATTCAATAACATATTAAAATGTAAATGCACTCGCAGGAATCTGAAACACACGGAGGGTCATTACAATCCTCATTCACCAAACGTGTAATGACATTTCCCTTCTCATTCCTCACAACTAGATTTTTAATTTGGTCAAGCATTGCATAAACAAATCTTAAATACATTTTCATTTACTTTAATGGTGATCTACTGCTTGTTAAAAGTCTACAAACCTGCTGCACCTAATGGACTCAGTGCTCTGTGTGTGAGACAGTCCAAACACGATCCATGTAACATTAACACCTGCAATAACAAACATGCTCCTTCATCTGCAGATGGTGTTTACACCGAATCAGCTGGACGCTCACTGGACTCAGGACATCAGATCACAGAACAGTTTCATTATTATTCTTTTGTTGGAGCTCCTGCTGAGCAGCTTTCACAGGACTGAACGCTGGATCCACATTTCCCCTCTGTTGATATAAAAAACAAAATCACAATGATTCTTAGTTTCTGCATTTTATGAATATTATATTCCATTTCTGTGAATTGATAACCCTAAATCCTGCAGACTGAACCTTTAAACACACATACAAGGATTTGAAGAAGAAGAAAAATGAAACAATATTCTAATGCAGGAATTCAAATTGTTTTTATAAGAAGAGCTTGTTCAGTTTCAGATGCACCAAACTTTATTTATTTTTATTTAAAGAGGAGTCTTCTGGTCCTTTACGTCCCGATACAGGAGGTGGCGGTAATGCACCTAAAAGTTTAAAGTAAAGAAGAAGAAGAAGAAGAAGAAGAAGGAGCCGGAAGTGTGCAGCTGTCAGTTTTGTAACAGTGTAACGCTGCGCTGTGAATGAAACAAACACAACCTGGTGTTCAGAGTCATCTTATTCACTTCTATGTGCTGATCGTGGTGTGAGAGACCAGCATGGACCCGTCGGAGTCAGGGGGGCTGGATGCAGCCGGTCCCGGTCCAGAACAGACTCCCAAACCCGAGCTTTCAGCAGCGATGCGGGCTAAGATCGAGCGGAACCGGCAGCGGGCGTTGATGCTCCGGCAAGCCAGACTGGCGAGCCGCTCTTTGTCCGCCGTGGAGGGAGCAACCTCGGCCAAAGTGTCCAGGACCATCGACTCCGGGGCCGGCTTCTTCATCGAGGAGGAGGAGGACGGAGAGGAGGAGCAGAGGACCAGGAGGGTTGTGCATCAGCCAGGTGTGTGGTGTGGTGTGTGTGTGTGTGTGTGTGTGTGTGTGTGTGTGTGTGTGTGGTGTGTGGTGTGTGTGTGTATGTATTTAGGAACTCGAGTGTGTGCATGCATGCTCATTTACATATGGTGTGTGTGTGTGTGTGTGTGTGTTTTGTTTCCAGCTCCTGTGATTGAGGCAGACTACCTGGTGTGTGATGACTGTCAGAAACCCTTTATGGACTCCTACCTCAGCAACAGCTTTGACCTGTCCGTGTGTGACAAGTGCAGGTACACACACACACACACACACACACACACACAAAGAATACAGAACAAAGTTTATTATGTCTTGTTATTCTGCATATACTCATATTTAGGATCTGGCCAGAATTTCCTGTATATGATAGTACAATTACTTTCCAAAATAAAGTGTTTTTGTATGTTATTTGTAAATAATAATGTACATTTAACTCCTGTTAAATGTATGGTGTCCAGTTGCATAGAGGGTCATGTCTGATTAGTACAACATAGAGTTAAGGTTAATATAATATGCCAAAAATATTCCATTACGGATGGACTTAAGGCCAAACATGTAATTTTCTTTATTCATCTCAAACCTTCGAATAGTTATATTAAAACAGAAAATTTGTGTTTAAAGCAACATTATATAGAAATATAAATACAAATCCCAGGTCTGTAACAATTCGTCAGACGTAATGTAGGTGCTAACTACGGACATTACGTCATAACAATGTCATGTGTTGAAAACTGTTATGTTGAAGTAAACATGTATGTAACGCTGTGATCCTGCCCTCTCACTGAAGTCACATAGTGCAGAAACAAGTGATAGGGCGGCAGAGTGGCTGAGACAGAGACACTATTCACCCTGCTATATACATGGCTGGAAATCATTCAGATGCTTTAACAGTAGGAGCTTCGTTCCCCCTCAGAGACAATGAGGAGAAGCATAAGTTGATCTCCAGAACTGAGGCCAAGCAGCATTACCTGCTGAAGGACTGTGACCTGGACAAGAGAGAACCTCCGCTCAGGTTCATACTGAAGAAAAACCCTCATAACCCACGCTGGGGAGACATGAAGCTCTACCTCAAGCCTCAGGTAGGAAGACAGGAGCAGTAAACAATGGTTTGTGTGTGTGGGTGTGTGGATGGATGGTGAGGTAGTTCTGGTTAATATTCATAATACATTTTCCCATATTGACCCGTATTGATGTTTAGCAGGATTTGCCAATGCTACTTTAGTATTTAAGTTAGATCCAATGACTAAGTAAATAAGTGCAGGTTAACTTTTCACACTACACTAAAACTTCAACAGCATAAGTATGATAAATATTTTGTTAATTAACATTTAACAACCTTTAAAACTACTGGCTGATGCAGAAGTAAAATATTTATTATATTATATTAATTATTGATCGATTAATCAATTATGAGATAAATCCTGAGTTATCAAAAAACTGTTCGTGCTGTAAGGTATGGTGTGATTTGTTGTGTCTATCTGAACTATGTATCTGGCTGTCCAGGTGGTGAAGCGATGTATGGAGGTGTGGGGTTCAGAGGAGGCTCTGGAGGAGGCCAAAGAGACGAGGGAAGATAACAAAGAGGTGCAGAAACAAAAGCGCTTCAACAAGAAGGTCAAAGGTCGGTTTCAAAATACTCGAACATCAACTTTCAGGCTGCAGGGTGAGCGTCGACCTGATCAACTCTGAATGTGTCGTGTGTATGCGTTTGTGTGTCAGAGCTGCGCAGGGCGGTGAGGAGCAGCATGTGGACCAAAGACACCAGCGTTCACCAACACCAGTACGGACCAGAGGAGGTGGTTGATCCAGAGGAGGATCTCTACAAGAAAACCTGCACCACATGTGGACATGAACTCACCTACGAGAAGATGTAGACACACACACACCCCAACACTGACTGATACAGGTTCAGACTACAAGGAGAAGTCTTAACCTTCTCCACCTCATGCTGTGTTCTTTTTTTTTGTTTTTTTTTCTTCTGGTATTTATTTATTTTCTGTCATTAATAAAACACTCCGTCTTGATCGCATCTAATGGGCCAAATCACTCACATATTCCTACTGTAAGTCAGTAGTAATTTATCTTCTAAACAGCAGTTGACCTCAGCTAACTGTATATTTTTAGCAATAACGGCAGATTGCCCTTTCTGTCCACTGCCTATTTCTACACTTCCTGTTTCTTTTTGAAGCATTTAGCTTCTCACGGTGGCAAACAAGGGAAGTCACACTATTGAAACTTGAAATAGTCTCTTGCGTAAGATAGTGAATTGTGTGACCGGCTTTATGACTGGAACACATATGAGCATTAAAAACAAAACCCTGCTACCTTTAAGAAAAATGTGAATTTTGGAAAGGGGCGTCCATTTTTAGGATTTCATGTTTTTGGACACTCGTCTCCTCACAGATTTCAGTCATATGTAATGTCAAGTCTACATATGAAAATGCCGTACCACCTCTCTTGCCTTACTGGACAACGTTATATCATGAGTCATATCTCATCGTGGCTTAATGAACAAGGGGTTCGTGCAGTAGATTCCAGGATTGTTATCGGGGACCTCCATTGAACAAGCGAACAATGCAAGGACCTCAGTCTGCTCTCAAGTTACTGGGAAACAGTTCAGCATGAGATCTCATGATTTCAGACTGTTTCTGTGAACTAGTTTTTGATACTTATTGCTATCAGCTGTAAAGAGACAGATATTCACTTGGTGATGATAAAGGACTGGTCCTAAGAGTTAGCTTAGGAGTCATTTTGATCATTTCTTAAGAGACTAGAATGAGATAAAATAAATGTGTAAAACATTTTTTATATCTTTGTAAAATGAATTCAATTGTCATGTAAAGTCTGTTTATTAAAGTTTTGATTTAGTTTCTTGTCACTTCCATTCATCTTAGTTATAAATATAAATATTTATGAAAAGACAAAAGTTCTCTGGCTGACAGTATTCAGAAATAGCAGTGGAATTGTTTTTTTCAACCTGTGGGCAGCAACACCTGTACAGCTTCTCTTTCATAGTTAATTATACAGACCTGTATAATCACATGCAGATTTACTTTCTTAAAGTCGTCCTGGCCAGGTTTGCATTTCAATTTTTATACATGCTGCAAATGTCTTGATAAAATTGCCTCTTATTACAACATGAAGCCTTGTCCTATTGGGTCTTATTTATAATGTTATTTGTGGAGTGGGCTGTTGTGCATTAAAGGAAGTCAGAATTTGGTCCTTGAGATACCCAAAAGATTACAGGTTATAGAGCTGTTGGGATATACCAATACTGATAATGATACAAATGAAATATTGATATTATGTTAATAATACACCTACAATAACATTTTCTAACTTGGGGCTGACCAAAGTGGGGCCAAGTGGCCAAAGTTGGCTCGCCATAAGGTATATTTTGGTGGACCGGAAGTAAGTTCAAGTAAGGGACCTTGGGATCCTACTGCTAAGGAAGCCCTGAGAGGCATTTTCTATAGTTTCATAGTACCATTTCCATCTTAACAGTACAGTACAATTGGTCTTTGTTTTAAGCCCATGGTCCAACATTAAGGTTCAGTTTTGGCCCTCCAAGGAAACAAGTTTGGGAAACCCTGGTCTACATAATCCAGCACCTCTTCAATCATTTCCAATTCTTTCTGTTCTTGCATTGTCATGTTAGATGGCACTAATGCGCATTAACAGTGGGTGACTCCTGTCATCAAACGAAAAAAAATAAAACAACGACAATGCAATTATGACCCAGCTAGCCATTAACACAATATGTGGCTTCTTCTGCTGCCCAAAACCATGTTGGAGGAGATGACCAATGAGAGCGAGACACTAACCACAGTGTGGTGAGATACCGTGGAAATATCATTGTGAATTCTGGAATCATTGTATTGACAGTCTGAACCAAACTCACTTTTTGAATGATGTAATATTTCATTGTTTTGTTTCCAATATCTCTTTGACTGTTAAAGAAACACAAGCTACTTTGTCAAAAAGAAACCTTAAGTGCCTCCTGTCAAACAGAACGAGTCACAACTTGTCCCCTCTACCCCACAGTTTTAAAGAATACTAAGAGGCATAAAAGCAAACAAACTGCATGTTAATTAGTATTAATTATTATTGATAACAGTGACTGGCAAAACAATCCATCTGCAGAGCAGCTACTAAATGGACCTCATGGTGAGATGATTTTGTCTCCAAGGTCAAGAATTAACTTTCAATGTCAAAAAAGTCATGTTTTAATAATTTCAAGACAGTAAATGGTAATAAAAATGGTGACTGTATTTACACTGATGCATTCGAATGAAATATTGTTAAAACCAGCTTCTAAAGAAGGTCCATAGCCTGACAGTTGAGACTGCTGTGAACTCCGGCGGTCTCAAGCTTGTAGACAACCTCACACTGTAAATCATTCTGTCCTGTCGTGTCCACAGAGACAATATTAAACATCTCATATGGAGGAATCAGCACTTCATCCTCGTCTGAGTCAAACTCTGAATAGGACTTGAGGTAGGCACCGAAACATGTGTGGATCTCAAAGCAGGTCCTCCGTCCAAAGTGACGCAGGTCCTTGTTGAAGGAGCTGGAGGCAAAGGAGCCGAAGCGCATGGTTTGTCCTTGTTCCCCGCTGAAGAGCAGTCTGCTTCTCCGGTAGGTGGTGTAGCAGCCTCTCTGGTTGAGTTTCAGGAGCCGGATGGCGTCTGACAGCAGGAAGTGAAGAGCATGGAAATCAAACGAGGTCTTGTAGGAGGCCTTCCCCTTGCGGACTGCTCGGTTTAACTCGTCATACGACCCGGCTGTGTAGGCACACAGGGCCCTGAAGTGAATCCAGGACAGTGGGTCATAGATGTCCTTACTCCTCATGGCTTTGTGGGCACAGAGTTTTGTGTAGGTGGAGTGCAAACCTTCCCTGGTGCTCCTCGGGAGGTAATGATGTTTCACATTGATCAGCATCTTCTGGGAGCAGCCGTAGTACATGTCGTCAACAGAGTCCGGAGACAGGCTCAGAGGGATTCTGATGATGCTGGATGGACCTGAAGGGTCCTGCACTGAAGTACCAGATATCTTCACCGAGACATGGGTGTTCTTCTGAATGGCAGCCTGAAAGGACATATTCTTTACTTTTACAGGATCTTCAGATGCTGGAGACGGGTCCACTGCAGCCTCCTGTGTAGGTGTCGTCTCAACATCAGAACTTTTCCAAAGGGCCTTCATGGTGACCCGTTCAGGCAACTGTAGAAAAATGAGAACATGGAGTTTATTGAGATGCAGGATTGCAACATAAACAGTTCAACTGAGACCAGGTCTGAAGCTACACTGAGGTCACATGTCCTTTTTAATCTGTCTGAGAATTCTGGGTTTTCAACACCATCTTTAATTCTAAAAAATCCAAATTAAATCATTACATTCTTCTTCTTAGTGGGTCATTTTAGGGTTTTAATAATCCTACACTTAGATTTGACTTCTTTTAGTACAACAAAAGGGATTCTGCATTTCCAGCCATTTTTTTTTCTGGACAGTAGAATCACTATAGAAAAAAAATACACCACCCGCTTTTAAATTGCAGCAGGATTTTTCCTGGAAAATTGAAGGTTTGATTTGCAGCACAAAGTAAGTGCGTCTGCCATTGCACAACCAAAACACGAAGTATGATATTTTTTGTTGTTTCTTGCTTTGGACAGCAGCCAGGCTGCTACTGATGGTTAATGCTAGCAATAAGAAAAGGAAGGAGCTGCGAGGAAGCCAGGAACTAAAACATCCCAAACACCTGTTTGTTTCCAACTGCTACGGTGAGTGATATGGTTATCTTTGCTGAGTGATACTAAGGCCCCAGACGTATGACCTCAATATTTCGACAATTATGGTTCTGACCATGATGAGACCACATACTGTAGTTTTTCCATATTTACAACTCTGCACTCAACTTAAGATTTTTAGCCTCTCATGCCCTTGGTATAAAACATGACTCACATTACAGGATAAGATCTGGTACTTCAAGACTTACTGGTTTTGAAGTCATTTCAAATAATGTACGCCTTTTGGTTTCCAAAAACCAAAACAGTTTCCCTTTTAGAATATTTTTACATTAGTGGATATTGTTGCATATGTTCTTACCGTCATTGCATTCAGAAGTCTGATCCTTACACAGAGGCAGCAGAGGACACCAAACAACATACTCCTTTTCAACATGATTGAAGATGCCTAAAAAGATACGAAAGGCAGTTTTTTCCAGACTACAGTATATAACTTGCAGTATGATAATCAAGTTAATCTCATCAGGTAACAGAGCAGCAGGTTCTAGTGAGGTCTGTATCGTGCCTGTTGCCTTATATTGGAGCTGCTGTGGGTGAGTAGCCTACAGGGCAGGGGTGGGGTTACAATGTGAAAACACCATGCTGTCAATCTCGTGAGTTACCAAGGGTTTTCCCCAATAAGTATATTTTTGGTGGCAAGCAAGATTTTTGTCAATTTCATCAACTCCAAAAGATGGAAGTTGCAAGGTTAAAGGGTCAGTTCACCCAAATTACCCAATTTTCCCCTTACTTCCAATTGGCATTTACCCACATGGACGGTTTTGGTTTCATATTGTATCAGAAAAAAAACAAAAACACCACAGAAATGTGGGGAAAAAAAGCCAACTGCTCCTCCTATTGAAGAGGATCTGCATGATGCTACATGTTAGAAACAGGTTATTTGGGGGAAAACCTTAGTCACCAGAGTCAAATAAAAAGAAAGCCTTTGTATTCTACATAAGTCAAATGGATATACCTTTTTAGCCTTTCAAAATCCTGATATTTTCAAAGTGAAACAAGTTTGTGAAGTGGCCATGAGTAATCAAGTCTTGACCCGATCTTGACTTGAGAAATCACCACTCTGACGAAATATGTGTCAAACCAAGAACCTTTTCCTTTCTCTGGGAAGTCCCTTTAACTGCACCGTCAACCATCCTATTTTTAAAATCTTATGTCAGCAAATTAACAAAATTAAAAATAAAAGGGTGATGAATGAATTGGTGGTAGTAGTCCAGTCTATACACAATTTGTTGGCAATTTCTAAGCCATAGATCAGTCTAGCAGTCTTTTATACTGAGCAAATTTAATCAGTAACATTCATGATGCAACTATAGAGTATGTGAAACCTCTGCTGCAATAATCAGTCCTTGAATTTGTACTGTTGGTTTGCCAGATACCCTTTTTTTTTACAGCTAAAAATCTACACTTCAGATTAACATGCAAACACTTGGTAGGGAACCAACTGTATGAAATTTATTTATTTTCTTTAAACACAAATTTATCAAGAACATACACACAATAGTAAAGTCTGAGGTTAAAATTCAAAGGTTCTTTGAACATCTGGACTCTTAAACACAAAAGCATCCTCTGTAGTGTCGACCTTCACTCCCTCGATGTCATCCTAGAAGGACGAGAGGGAAAAGGTTTTGTTAAACACCAACTGAAACTTCAGTACAAAGACACATTACATTTGGAGCCCTTTTACCAAGAGTGATACATGGGCTCCCTCGCTATCAGATACAGACAAGCTTATTGCAAAGTTTAATTGTAAAAAATTACTAGATGTTGTAAAGCTGCATAAAGAAAAACCCTTTAAAAATAATCTGCTCATGCACCAGGTTGTCAAACCTTAGATCCACTCTTAAATGTAGGTAGTTGGTTGTGCGTTCAGATACTTACGTCACCAAAGTACCGCTCAATGAGGTTATGAGCAGCCTGGTACACAGTATCGTTGTCATGGTTCTGCAGCGTCTCGATGCGGTCCAGTCCTCCCAGCTCTTCAACCAGCAGGCTGAGTTTCTCCGTCTCACCGAGTTTCTCTGCAGCCTGAAAAGTCACGTACAGTAACTGAAACCATCTGATCTTCCAAGTTCTGTAGCAACTTTTTGAACAATTTTATGTAAATAATTGATAGTTATCCCCTTACCATAAAGATGTTGTTGATGGCATCCAGTATGACCAGAATGACTTTAGCATCTTTGACCTGCAGCAGGTTGATGATTGCCTCCAGAGCGCCACTCTGCACCAGAGTGACCACCTGCTCCACAGTGCCCCCACTGGTGAAGTTTGTCACTGCCCACACTGCCTCCCTTTGAGTCTTGAAGTCGCCCTGAGGAAAGATTGACCATAGCATCATTCAGTTTCTTCCTGTGACGTGTCAAAATGCTCTGAATGAGGCCAATGCAGACGAGTAAATTTTTGTTTTCACCATCCAAATGCCAAGCATGCCTGTGGTTCATAACTCACATTTCTGAGTTGCTCCACCAATGGAGGGAGCAGGCCACAGGTGATGAGCTGTTGGATTTGCTTACAGGGCCCTGCAGCGATGTTGGACAATGCCCACGCTGCCTCTTTTTGCACGCTGGCCTTCGGGTGTCTCATCAGTTGAGGGAGGAAGTTCAGAACGCCGGCGTCAACGGCCGCCTGGGTCTGCAGGTCTGAGCCGCTCACTATGTTCCCGATGGAGCGGAGAGCCGGGGTCTGCAGGTCAGAGGGGTAAACTTTGAATACCTCATGACAGAATGTTTAATGTTAGAAAGCATTTTTCAGAGGGCTGAATGAGCAAAGACCACACTACCATGACACTGAGCTCCTCGTGGCTCATGAGCTCCACCAGTCGAGTGACGATACCAGTTTTCACCACAACATCAATACGGTCATTGTCACCATCTGAGAGGTAGGAGATCGCCCAGCATGCATCAGACAAGATGTCCTTGTCACTGAGATGGAGCAGCTGAATCAGAGAGGGAAGTACCTGAACAAACAACAGTTAGAGCATCACGTTTTTGGACTCTGAATATCTTTGACACCCAGTGCTTCATTCTGACTACTGAGCTGTGATGGCCACTTACCTGCAGGACCGCAGACAACGGCGGACACGGGTTCTTATTGCGACACAAGTTGGACAATGTCCATGTTAGATTGCGCAGGTAGCCAACCTGGAATTGATGGAGCATATGACTGACATTATACAGCAGCAAAATTTAGACTTCTCGCCCACAGCTGAGGAAAGGTTAGGGGGAACTACTTTACACAGTTTTTTTTTTAAAAAAAAAGTGCTGGAAAGTTTGAAAATGCAAAAATCTCAAGGTGTGGCATCAAAAGGCGTGAGCTTATGCAACACTCAATTCATATGTGAGAGTTTGTAGAGATGGGAAAGATTCCCATGTGAACATCTTGTGAGCATTTATGTCATCAATACAGACTTGACGTTTCATTTGCAGAGTTTGTCATGCAAAGATCAAAATACTGTGGATTTATCACTGTATCCATCACATCTGGGTATAATAATGAACTGCATTTGGCTGCAATACATCTAAATTTGGACATTTTAGCTGCTCTGGTATTTGCAAATATCAAGTTGGACATCAGCTTTTAGAAAAATCTAATCAAAGTATGACTTGCATGTTGATGTAACTGATATTCTAAGTATACCTATGTACCCAACTCATGTCTGCTTGGGGCTACATTAGCCACTACTAGCATAACAAACCTTTTAAAAGAGATTTTGAAAAGTGAGAAAATGTGTGGAAGAAAAAAATAAAAATTATACAATCACTTGCTCTCCTGCATCTTTGGTTACTTCTAAAAACAGCCATCACGAGTTGATAGTGCTACATGAGTGTATTTTGGTACTCTTCTGTAGATAAACCCTGACACATAGTTTGCACCAGCCTTGTAAAGTTTTGACTTACTGGTGTGTCTGGAGAGATGCGGGACAGTAGGGCCGGGATAACATTGCACCCAATCAGGACGTCTCGATAAGCTGGACCATCACCTGTTAAGTGGTCACATTGTGGCATTAGTACAGCAACAATGAGATCAGTGTGTATTCAAGGCAATATTTTTATATGCCGAGCCCTTCATAGTGGAAATGAGACCAGTTAATTGTCCATAAGGTTGAGAACCACTTTCCAGTTGTCCTTTTAGTAGCTCAACATCCAGATTTAACAGTTGTATGGATCCAAAGTCAAATTCAGACATGACGGCAATATAGCACATTAAGTCTCCTTATTTTACCGGCAATGTTTCCCAGAGCCCAGACAGCCTGTTCACTGATGTGCAACATCGGCGAGGTCAGCAAGGAGATGAAAGCAGGAACGGCCCCGTGTTCCACCACCTGAGACAGAAATATACATGTTTAACTGAGCCACTCAGAAAAACGGCCTCCATCAATTAAGTCTATTAGGTTAACAGCTATTTTAAAGTGTTTCACTATGTTTTAGGCACAATACAAAAAAAGTTGACAACCTACGTTGCAGTTAAAATGAAAATTAAACATAAGAGATCAGTTCTGTGTTCCCACCTGTTGAGTATGCCAAGACGTTCCGGAGGCGATGTTCGTGAGAGCCCAAGCTGCTTCAAACTGCAGAGTCGGCACATCATCCATACTCAGGAAGGACACAAAGCGAGAGAGTATACCTGCATCTATGATCTCCTTCAGGGGAGGGTTACGCTCCTGAGAAAGCAGCTTCCTGAGGAGAGGGTGAAGGAAATTTACTACAGTGATGAACACACTTTATCCTAGTTCCTCCACAATTGAGTGTAATTGAGGCTATTCGCAATAAAATCTCATTGTCCCATCTTTGTCAGTAGTGTGAGAAAATGGTGAAAATGACCCCTACAATCCCTTAGAAGGCCCAAGTAGCATTTCTGCAAACTGTCACAAGCGAAAAAAGCTAAATCCTGACATTTTATGAAGATGGAAACAAAATTCTCTTACATTTATGGGTTTGGGGCAATTTTCTGTTAAACAGGTAATAGCAGTCATTAACTGGCACTAAAGTCACGTAAGACAATTTTAATCTCAACCACGCTTTGGAGCAGTTTTGCTAAAGGATTAGGACTTTCTGCTTGGTGGTGCCCACTCGTGCAGCTGGTGCCTTTAATTCCCTTCACCCCTGACCCTCAAAAAGCTCCAGTCCGCCACTGTTAAGAAATCCTTCCTGATGGCTCACCTGGCTGCCTGGCAGCCTCGGGTTTGGGACTCCTTGCAGTCGCAGTTGACAGCTTTAATGATATCCTCAATGGATAAAGTGGTCACCTAAATGACAGACAGTAGAGATGTTAGAGATTCAAATAGATTGAATTAAATCTTTTAAAGGTTTCTGTGAACGGACCAGCTCGTTGGAGGTGTAGTCAGGAGACAGGGCATCCTCGTCCGGCAGAGACGACAGCGTTATATTTCTTCTCTTCAGGAAACTCTCATTCTTGTGCGCTTTGCGCAGCTCCACGCACTCCGTGATCCTTTTCTCCCGAAGTTTCTGCAAGAAGCCAAGATGCAGTGTGCATAAAAAGCATTCATGAACATAACCTTGAAAAATAAACAACTTACAGCTGGATCTTTCCCCTTGTTTTTGAATTTGGTGAGGCGCTCCTCGGTCATGTTCTTGGTGGGCATGGTGGACACGTCCTCTCTGCTTGAGACACACAGGTGAAAACTTACTGAAACCTTCAGCAGGAAGGTTATATTGAGGAGAGCCGCCTCAGGTGAATCTGATTATCAGTGATTGATGTAACACCCCTATCAATGTATTCACGTGCAGCTGTGCGCATTTCAAGCAGCCCAGTCATCTTTATGTCTGACGCACATCTGGGAATCCATTTATTCGCAGCATGTGCAGAAGAATGGTATGAAAATAATGTGTGCTGTGTCTGTGACAGGATGTAGGATGAACAGTTTTTTTTTTTTAAAAGCACAAATGTATTCAGTAAATTGCGGAAAAATCCATGCGCAAACTAATGAAGTCATAACTTAATGACAGCTCGTTATTTTAGTTTCATTTTTTTATAAAGGCATGCACAAACAAATGCACTCTCAAACCCATACAGTGTGAAGAGGTTTTAGGTATCTAGATTCAGCTGATCCTCTTATTTCCTGGTCATGACTCATGTGATGTGATTTTTGTGGATAAAGAGTCACTAATGAGCTGAACAACAACATGAAGAGAAAAGGAGTGATGTCCATGTACAGTCACATAATCAATTGCAGCTACCAGGCTTATAATTCAACAATGTGAATACTTTGTGGTGATAAACTGCAATCACTTACATTAACCAATAGCGTGTCTTCGACGATAGGTGGCAGCATTGCACAACTTTCATCTGTTTTAGTGTGTGTTGAGATTAAAATGATGGTATGTGATGTGTGGCTAAATAAAAGGAAACTAAAAAGGGATCCTGTGAGCTTAGATTGGATCTTGAGTCACAGTACAGTTACATCATAGCAGAAAAGAGGGGAGGCCGCAAAACATGAAAATGAACAGATCAAATGTGGAAGAAAAGAAAGAGACTGAGAGAGAAAAAGAGGCAGACAGTGATGGAGTCACGTCTTCCTCTGTAACAACCAGGAAGGGCCGAACAATGGCAGCTGGAGTGGAGGTTTCCCCCTGACCAAGTTATAATCACTTCCTCTCGATAACATAAGTACACACACACACACAAACGCACACGATCATGTGACTGAGTACTTAAACTCGTGTGAAAACACTCTGAAGCCTCACCACAACCCTTTTTTCCCCTTTAAAGCGACACCTTAAACCTTCTATCTCACACCTTGCTCTCTCTCTCTCTCTCTCTCTCTCTCACACACACACACACACACACACACACACACACACACACACACACACAGGCCATGTCAATATTAAAAATGCAATATGTAAGATTTGGCCAACTGTCAAATCCCTCCTCAAAATAAATAGGGGCCAGCATACCAGAGTAACATCTTACTGCTGCAAACAGAAGCTGCCTTAGCTAGTTAGCTCAGTTAGCCATGCAGCTAATAGCTCGAACTGGAAGCTCATGGACTTGAGGATTGTTAGCGTTTACAGTGCTAGCACAGGAGCTTTGGGCCGGGGCTAGCTAACCATGTAGCTATCTTCAGTAGATATTTCTGTAACAACAGTGATCATAATGTCAAAACTGCTATTTTGTCACATTCTGTGGATAACTTTACAAATAATCTTTGATTGTCTTCAACTACAATTCTCACATATTGTACTGTTAATGTGGATTATTAAGAAAACAGTTGTTGTCCTGTGTTTGGGCCTTCTAAACAGTTTGAGGCTCAGTTTCTGCCTTCAAAAGTGAGCTCTGCAGAGGAAATACAAGTTTAAATCTCACTTATGGAGTAGTGTGAATTGGAGAAAACTGAGCTTTTTGTATAAACACTGATGTATTGCTGTCAACCATACATGGTTGAGTATATCAGAAATTATGTCAATATCAAATTATATTATTACATGTAAAACAGTCTATTGTGGCAAACCCCAAAAAGAGCCTGTTTTAGTTCATTCTTTTGTTTTAAGGTCTGAACATTTTCTGTATGGTTAGTCGTTCTCATTAATCCCCACAGGCAGCAGGTACTGTTCATTACCTGCCTGACATGTCCAGAGAAAATTTCTAAGTGTTCATAAAATATAGATGAACATTTTTTGCGAGCCACAAAAACCCCAGATATTTTAATTGAATCCAGATTTGGTGAAGACCAAAACCAGGGTATAAAGAGACAGATAGGTTCAAATGTCCAAAAAGCAAGAAACAAAACTAACAAAAACAGGCAGGGACAAATCAGCAAAAAAAAAAAGAAAAAAAGAACCATGAACACGAGGAACACGAGGAACACAAGGAACACGGGACTGGCGTGGGAAAAACAGAGCAGACAGACCAACAAAGAGTGAGGGAACAACACAGGCTTAAATACATACAAACTAAACTAAGGAGGGGATGAGGTGCAGGTGGAAAGACATTGTGAACAGGGCAGTGCTAACTAGGCTAATGTGAGACAGGTGTGGGGGGACAATCAGACTTGGGAGGAACACAGGAGGGAAACAGAACACTGGGAACACAGGTGAGCAGGAAGTAGAAAGTGACAACCAGACAAAAGAGGATATAACTACAAAATAAAACAGGGAAACAACAAACCAAAAAACGAAACCATGACACGAAAGTGCAGGAAACAAATAATCTGCCTTTTTAATCTCAGAAGTAGGTTATCAGTTTGAGTCTCTCTGCTTAAACTGCCTGAGTTAAAACTGTTTAATGAAATAAGACTATTTTTGTTCCTAGCCACAGACATTAATAACAAAATGTTCAAAGCACCAGAATGAGGTTGATGAGGTTGCATATGGCCTGCAGGCTGCCAGATGTATAGATCTGATGTGGGCTGTGTATCTGTTGGCTTATTTTGAAGTTGAGAAGTTGCCCCCTGGTGGCCAAAGATACATTAATGCAGCTTTAAGAAGAAACACTTTTCCCACCTTCACTCGTCTGTGATTGGTCATCTTTGGGTTTTCATTGCTGGAGAACTTGTTGGATTGGTTCAGAAGCAGACTAGTAGAGGCGATAGAGGGATGGACCTATTCTAGACTTATCGGGTGAAGAGTTTCGTTGAATTTACCTGCTCTTCTTTTGGTGAGTTTATGTGCATTAGTTTAGTGGACCAAGCTTGTGTATAAGTCAGATTTTTGCAGCTGGTCCAGGATCATTTAAAAGTGAGGAGCATCAGCCACTTCACAGGATGAAAATGAAATCAAAAATAATTGAAGGAAAAGGATGTTTCCCCTCATCTCGACACTCCCCCTGACACCTTCTCCTCTGCTCTGTTTTCTTATGCCCGCTTCACTATAAGTGATTTCCCTCGGTCAGGCCTGGGAAAACAGAGAGGATAAAACAGAGATGGATGATTTCATTTGTTCTCATGCTCTGAGGCTACTTTTGTATTGTTATTACCATAGAGGTCAGAATGTCCTTCAGAGGACGACTGGACGGTGTGAGCCTTCACCAGAGGTATTAAAACATGACACTGCTGCTTCAATAGATGGTGAGAGACTGAAGAAGAATACAGGCACACTCTTATTTCTCTACACTGATTCACTTATTTAAGAAAAACTACATCAACGACCTGTTGATGTGGCATTTTCTGGTGCGTGTGTCTGTGTCTGCGTGTGTGAGCTGGTCTGGTTGCCCGTGAGATCATCCTGCTGGACTTTTGACCTGGAAGTGCTTATGAGTCCTCAGAGACACATTGAAGGGTGTGGAGTGTTTCTAACTCCTTGTTAGTCTGAACAATGTGAGGTGAGTGGAGGAAATTCCACTGTGCAGGTTCAAGGTTTCACAACACACACAGACACACACACACACACACACACACACACACACACATTGTACTGTACATACATACAAAGTCAGAACGCAGAAAAAGTCACTCTTTATAAAAAATATAGTTATTTACATAATCTTTACTGTAGCTGCTGAGCTACTAGCTGCTTGTGGATGAGTCTCCATCTTCAGCGTAATGATGTTTAATGTCCCCAACAACGTCTGTAGTCTTATTTAGCCACTTGTCAGCAACTGCTGCTGCTCGAAAGACACGTTAACCCTTTAAAATTCACGAGTAAGGTATTTGCTGATGAATTTTATGTTGAAGATCAAAGCGTGAAAATCTCATGTCAGATGCCTGAAATCTCTCATTTCAGGCATGTGAAAACAGTGGAAACTCATTCAAAAAACCCACTGACTTTATTCAATAAGAAAAAGTACATCTTGAGCCCAAATTGGCTCTTCATCAGCTACTGAGGAACCTCTGATTTCATATTCTGTATAATTAATGCCAAATTTTTATGAAGCCACAGCCAGCAACCACAGCTTCAAGACAAGCATAACCAGGTGGCTGTTCAGTACAGCGTCCTGTTGTATACACATTGTTGCTAATGGCTTTATCAATGATTAATAAATAATTTCTCTTGCTTTGTCTTTTTAGTTGCAGGGCATCAGGGGCACAATCCAGGTATTAGCTATTCATTAACTTCAGACTTCAGACTTATTAACATTTATAATTGATAGATGACTCACTAACTTTTGCTGATGGCTTATTAGAAGGTTAGAAACTCGTTAGCATTTGTTATTAAGGTGATTAATAATGACTCAGCAGAAAGAGGGATTTTTCACAACCTGGCAACCCAAAACCGACGCTTATTAATGGCATATAACTCATCAATAAAATATTAGTGAATGATTTATAATCCATTAGTATAAAGTCACTAGTTACAACTTTTATACCTTTTATTAAAAAGACATAATCAGAAATGTACACATTTAATCAACACTTTTATGACATTGTTTCAGCTTTCACTGTCACTGGTATTTATCTTTCCATACTCTCCCTCCACTCCTCCATCACCAGCTCCCTTTTCCTTCCTTCAGTCTTTCTTCCATTTCTTCACTCGTCTGTTTTGACTTCTCTCGCTCCCATCCTCCCCGGTTCCCAGATCAACTTGAGGTGTCTATGGGAAATCATTAGTATAGATTGTTCTGCAGTGCTGCGTCAATACACACACACACACACACACACACACACACACACACACACACACACACACACACACACACACAAACGTGTGCATTATAATATGCCCTCTGCACCTAATAGTGGAAGGATGTTTAAAATGTCTTTGCTGTTTTTAAAGAGTAACACTGAGGACAAATCTTTGGCAAGCAGTGCTGTGTGTGTTTATGTGTGTGGCCTTCATTATGGTAGGAAGAACTTGGACACATGCAAAGATGGATTGCAAAAAATGATGACAAACATGTAGCGCAGTGTGGCAAAGACAAAGGTGAGCTTTGTCTGTCCACATAAGTCAGCGGTTCTCAGATATCAAAGCTGAGGGGAGAAAAAAAGAACCACAACAGGATGTGGGTTAGAGTGACAGAAAGAGAGAGACAGATTTGTGTGTGTGTGTGTGTGTGTGTGTGTGTGTGTGTGTGTGTGTACACATGAAATACATCAAAGATGGAGGGAATTTCCATTAAGAAAGAAACAATTTGATACTGATATCAAACATATTTCAAATTCTCAGACAGATGTACGTGAATGCTTGTTTTTCTATTTATGTGCATCAGTTTTTCATGCTGTCATGCCTCAGGAATGGCTACTGTCATTGCATGTCTTCTTCTCTTTGCCCTTCTCTTTCTCCTTCCCTCTCTTTGTCTGATTGGCGTTTAGCTCTGCTCTATTAATATTTCATGCTGCCACTCCACTACCTGCCTATCAATAACCTAGACAAGACACACCTCAGGTCCAATCCATCATACTCACAACTGACCAGGCTGCAAAATTCTGTGTGTGTGTGTGTGTTTGTGTGAGTGTATGTGTGTGTGTTAATAGATCATTTGTTTCTGCTGACAAAGCCCCAGTCGTTGGTTTGTATAAACAGGCTGAGGACTCCACAGCTGAGAGATCGAAATAAGCCATTTATCATTTCCCATAGATGCATTCACACAGGCAGACACACACACACACACACACACACACACACACACACACACACACACACACACACACACACACACACAAGCGTGCACACACACACAGAGACATGCATGCATGTACGCAGCATGTTTATTGCCACACAGGGCTGAAAAATCATTGTAGATTTTATTCCGGTGATCGGTCAAAAGATAAAAAGTTCACAGGATGTAGAAGCAGGAAACAACGTTGAATAGAATTACTCCTGATTAATCTGGCAAACAGCCAATAAAAGGAGTTAATTTTAAGGATAAGTTCACCCCAAAATGAAAATTCACTGCATCGAGTGCGGTCGAGCTTGCGCACCTACTTCAGACGGGGTGCACGCTAACGCTTTAAGCTTAGCAGGTACGGTGAAGATTTCTGCTTTTAAAAGGGTTAAATAAAGTCTTTTCAAATCAATTTTGGATCTTGAGGCTTGTGGAGACATAGATTATGCCATACGAAGTGTATGCAGCCATTTTACTTTACTTTTTTTTATTTGGTTGTGTTAATAAGTTTTAAAACCAGTCCCCATCTACTTCAGTTGTTTACAAAAATGTTGCAATGCTATTTTGTTGTGAAGCTCCAGAAATGTTTTGTGGACTATGAAACTTCACCCATCTTTCCATCGGCATGAGGGTTAGAAGATGATGACTGTTTTGTTTCTGGGTGAACTTTAACCTCTCGAAGGCCAAAAACAGTTGTATTTAGATGGAATGAATACGATATAGTGAAATGTAAGAAAAATGTTTACTGGCTGTAACATGAGAAATCTAAAATGGCACAGGTGGAGAGATTCCGCCAAAATGTGTCTCCACTAAAATCTCTCTAACTTTGCTCTGCTACACTTTATTAGCATCAATCCTGACAGAAGGGTTCTGATGTCAAGCTGTGGTTTTCTAGAGGTTTTGGGCTGCAACTACATCATTCCAAGGGGATTTTCACTCTAAAAATGCAAATTTTTAATGCATTTTACTCTGACCCAGCAAGATCTATACTGATGCTTCCACCTTTTTAGAAATCTCACATCCCACAGGCAGCAGGTTAAGGTCCACTGACTGAAAACCTGGCAGAAATCTAACTCCAGATCACCTACAAAATGGACTTTGTAGGTGAGTTTTGTTTTGCCAACTTCTGTTTCAAAAGTCAAGAATGAACTTTTAATTGCAACTATTAAACCAAGATAGGTGGGAGGCCGTTGAAGTGAACAGAATCTTTAAAACAAGACCATTTTACCCAGAAAAGAAAGAGACTCATGTACGGTGGGTAACTCCTGTGATGGTTACGACTGTTTGTGAATGCAGTAAAAAGCAATGAAACGGTTTCACTGTATTGTCCTCAAGCCAGCCCAGTCAAACTATCATCAGCATGCAAAAGTGAGGCTTGTTTTAATGCACCTGTGTGCCTTCAAAGCATTTCCACACATTGGTGACACGCAGTAAAAAGTGGAAGTAGTGGACAGTTTGTGGAGAAAGTAAACCCACGGTCCAGTGCAAACACAGTTACTGGGACAATTTTCAAACCGCCAATCCGTTTGTTTGTAACCACTTATCTTGTGCAGGGTTGCAGGAGTTTTCAAACACCCAAATGTTTAAATACTCACATGTGTAATTGCAAAAATAAACAAGTGGAATAAGGAACAGATCACACAAGATCAAAATAAAGTTCTCCATTTACTCTGCTCCTGAACCATGTACGCTGATTTTTTTACAGCCTAGAAGAGAGCGAGTGGCATTATCTGTGGATCAGCCAACTCCCCGTAACAAGAAAGGGAATCAAAGCAGTGGAGGAGAGACGGGGAGGGGCGCAGGGGCCGCAGAGATGCATGGTCGAGAACTTCAAAGGTGAACGCACAGTTCACACAGATATGAGGCTCAGACAACAGGGCAGAGCCCACATAGACTTTACAAAAAGAGAGAGAGGGCAGAACTGAGCACATACACATAACATACACTCAGTGGGGGGGCAGAGCTGCCAATACTGTCAACAATAACATCCTTCATTCTTGCCAGCTGGCAGGTTCACAAGAGGAGGAGGAGCTGGGGGGCTTCAGGGGTCCAGTGGGGACTTTGGTGGGTGTTGTCTTGGGGGTGTGAGCCAGGTATCAGGTGTATCTGGGCTGAGAGGCCCCTCGCATGGGCATCCTATTCACCTGCTGCCCAGGCCTGGACAAAGGCTGGGGCTCTGGGGCTCCGCTGGGCCACAGACAGGCCTGGTAACACTAGAAGGTCTTAATGGGTCCAAGGTGAAGGGAAGATGGTAAGAAGAAGATTACAACATGGGAAAATGTTGGGTTAAAAAACAGGCTTTTTGATGATCTGAGGCTCCAGTCAGCTTTTTCCCATGCAGCCAAACAAGGCAGTGACTTAAGATAGGAGTATAAGAGTATTCCTTGTTGTTCATTTATGTGGTCCAGAAATGTCTGTATATATTTGATCAACATACAAACATACAAGTTAAAATCAGACTGAGTAAATTAATATTACTCACACACAGTTCATCCCGTGACACAAACACCTAGATGAAAATCTGACTTAATCTGATACAAATAACATTTTCAGTGCAAATATTTTGAAGGTTCATCTATCTCATTCCAGCATAATCAGAAGATGTTTGGCATCTCTTCAGAATTTTCTACTTGATTTTCAACAGTGGCATATTGATATCACGTCACAAGTTATCTTAGTATTAAAGCCCTGGAAACTCGTCTCTTGCTGTTGTTTGTAGTTGTTTCGTGAAAAAACTCCCAGTACTCCTTCATGCACCTCAGCAGCGACCTTACTTCACATATTTTAAATAGTGGCAAATACCTCAAATGCTCAGTCTTTATCTTTATCAACTCATCCTCCACTCTCAACCGTGAATTTGTGTGTGTGTGTGTGTGTGTGTGTGTGTGTGTGTGTGTGTGTGAGAGAGAGAGAGAGAGAGAGAGAGAGAGAGAGAGAGAGAGAGAGAGAGAGACTGTGTATGAATGAGTATGAAACTGATCCGAGTTTAAGCGCCAGTGTGTCCCCGTGCAACAACAGCAGTGACATTTATGAAAGAAAAGGCGTGTTGATTTCTGCATTGTTCTGTACATTTTACTACAGACATACACATACTGCAAAGGGCTGAACCTAAACAATAATTACCATACCTGACTTACAGACAGACAGATGTGTGTGTGTGTGTGTGTGTGTGTGTGTGTGTGTGTGTGTGTGTGTGTGTGTGTGTGTGTGTGTGTGTGTGTGTGTGTATGTGTGTTTGTATATGCACAAATTTTTCTTGTTTGTAGACTCCAGTCATGTAGTCACGGCAGCAAACCACTTAATGCTTTTCACACTGCACTTAGCCCAGAGTTAAAAACATTCGGCACACAAGGACCCTCTTAGCTGCAGGCTAAAATAGCTGTTAGGCCAGGCTAAGGAAACCTTACATTGGCACAATTCTTGCACACTCCAAGAAGAGCAGCAGTAGGCTTGTGGCACTGATACAACAGCTGAAGAGGTTGGTGTGTTTCCCGGGACAACAACACCTCACAATCTGCTGTATCAGCACCACCGCTGGCTGTTTGTTGTATAAACCAACCGCAAGAAAAACACAAACACGATCAGAGCTACACATATTAAAGCCTCTATGCTGAACTCAAACCTTTAATGCATAGACTCTAACTAATGCAACCAACAAAGGCAACCAATCAGAGGCAGAGTATGGGCGTGTTTTGCAAGACATGCAGTGATATCCATAATAATGCAGTAATAATGCACCGTTCCTTAAACATTAGTCTTGTGTACCAACAGACATATATCCAGATTCGGGCTAGAAATGCAATCTGAATCTGTAGCCCTTGGCTTAAGTTAACCTTTGGTTAACAATTTGTGTGTGAAAAGTGGCAAAGTTATCCCAGGGTCAACTCTTTTCCAAGGGATGAGTGCCAAAAGCCCTCTTGTTTTCTGTCTAAGATGTGCATCACTGACGCTTCAAGATAATAAAACTTCATTTCAAAACATTCCTAATTTAAGATCATCATGTTTGGAATTAGGAGATAAACTCAAGGTCAATAATTCAATAACAGGCTTAATGACTTGTTTGCAGTGTTGCTTTTGCAGAATAGTTCAGATTGATGTTACTTGGATATATCCTGTTTAAATCTGAGAAGGAATATATAGTTTAAAAATAAGTTAATAACTTTTTAAAAAGTTTTTAACAAGTTTTTAAAAGTTATAAACGGTTGTAATAACATAAGAGATGAGATGATAGCATTTATAGAGCAACAGGGATATATTCACAGTGTGTGTGTGTGTGTGTGTGTGTGTGTAGGTGAATGTGAGAGAGAGAGAGAGAGAGAGAGAGAGAGAGAGAGAGAGGGAGAGAGCAAGAGATGCAAGTATGGTGGGTAGGATGGAAAAAGTAGAGACATCAAAGAGCAGTGGAGGAGAGAAACAGCTGGTCAGTGTGTGTGTGTGTGTGTGTGTGTGTGTGTGTGTGTGTACATGAACACACCTTCAAAGCAGACCCTAGATGTGCCAGCCCACCTGACTTCAAGCATTGGTATAGGGACACATATGCACTCATGCACACACTCTTCCAAAAACACAAACACACAAATACTGAAATAAACACACGGTACACACAGTGACTGAACCCTCTGACATACACACATACTGTACATGCAAACTCCACCTGTCACTGTGTCTGTGCATGTCTTGCATGTGTGTGTGTGTGTGTGTGTTCCAGCGATTAAAGCGCACAAAAGTCACACACAGATAAATCACTAGGTCTGTGTGGATGTTTGGGGGGTTTACGTGTCCTGGCATGTCCAGACTCAATGAACCACAGCTGGGCAGGATCGGCCTGGATTCAGCCTCTCTGGAGAGGGTAGAAAGAGGAGCAACGGAGCAAGCCAGTGTCCATTTTCTGCTGTGCATAGTTCCTGCACGTTGGAATTTCATGGGAAACTTGTTTGACATTTAAAATCAGAGTCAGATAAGAGGATCTACTGTATATCATTTAATTACTCCATGTTAGTAAAGATATTTGTCCAGGATGTGTTCAGGCTGCAAGCAGAGAAACTGCCATCAAGAACTAAACAGATTGCCACACGTGTGTGTGTGAGTGTGTGCGCTTACCCTCACTCATGAATGTGTAATTGAGGTACATCTAAGAACAACCTGAGGTGAAGATGTTGTTTATCTCCTGGCAGGTCAAAGCTCCTTGGAAATGGTGAGGAGCGCACACACACACACACACACACACACACACACACACACACACACACACACACACACACACACACACACACACACACACACACACACACACACACACACACACACTAATTTAATGGAGCTGCAGCCAGGAAAGGAAACTCCCTGGCTTGGAAAGGCAGTGATCACTCATATCCTGATCTTCTGATAACAACATGTGTCTGATTTTCTCTTGTATGTACGTGTGTGTGTGTGTGTGTGTGTGTGTGTGTGTGTGTGTGTGCGTGTGTGAGTGTGTGTGTGCATGGTCCTCGTACAGTGTTTCTTATGTTTCGATTGCCATTGTTACTGAGTTCTGCATCCATTCATAAGTGCATCTGCTATGCTACGTAGAATGAGCATTCCTGAGCACTGCTGCCATTTCTTCTGTGCACACACACACACGCAGAGATGCTTTTCCAAACATTGTCTGTCACCCCACATGTTGTAAAGCCTCAGGTATGAATACTGTCATCACAGGCACACATCTCTCTCTCTCTCTCTCTCTCTCTCTCTCTCTCTCTCTCTCTCTCTCTCTCTCTCTCCACTTAAAGAGAAATCATCGGTGAGGCAGAGGTGACACAACCACAATGTGATCAGATACCTTCTATCTCTGTGCTTGTTTGTATCTGTGTATAAGCCTAATTAATAAAGACATAGTCATTATAGTTCACATGTGCATTCAGTGATGAACTATCATGCAAGCACCTAAACTTAAGTTACATTAGGGTCCAGACACACCAAACCGACATCACTAGCTGTGATGAAAGCTGACTGTTGGCCAATGTCTCTGCCAAAAAGCTGCACTTGAACAAACCGCAAAGACTACAGCCAACTAGCTTGCACATTCTGCAAATGTATGAGAGGAAGTAACCCTCCACAGTCCCCTAGTCTGAATTTGTCATTCAACAAGGTAAACCAGAGGGCTCAGGACTGCAGATACACAAACCATTGTTATAAAGAAATGCATTTTTGCACATACCTCACTAATATAGCCACTTCTGACTGAGAATATGTCTGATAAAAAGATTCAACATGCTCCATCCATCAACAAATTTTACCCTCAGGAGCTGGTGGAGACCAAAAGCAGAGCTAAAAAGAATTCACCACGTGGTCAGACACAGAACTCGTAATTGTTACTCCAAAGCTCCTGAATGTGTAAATAGGCAAGTGTGTGTTTACAAATTCATCAAATCAACGTAAAAGATGTAAACACAACATTCATTTTGGATACATATGCACAAATAGTTGCACAAAAATGTCGGCTATGTTAAACAGTTAAACCACCTTTTCTGGATTTTAATTCTGGGATTTCCCCCAAGAAATAGTTCAGCAGATGTGCCAAGCAAGATCTTGATTGTGATCAATTATTTTTGTAGGTGAGGGCTGAAAACAATCCATACTCATTAAGTATATGATGTTTGAAACAGTGAAACAACCCTGCTCTTTCCCCCTAAACATTAATATTTAATCTGATTCAAGTATTTTAATAGTCATTGATGTTACTTACATTAATAGACTGGTAGATGAAGCTTACACAAATGCCTTTAGATTATTGTACTGAAGTAGTTCCACACTGCTGCAATTACCGCAATCAATACCAAATTGTTGACTATATGTTTGGCAATGCAATGTTCCATCAACATAAAATGTACCATACAGCATTCATACAGCATTCATCCCAAAATATGGAAAAATCCAGACCAGCTGAACCCTGTCTGTGTCTCCCGGCGTGTGTGTAAGGATTAATCCTTCGTGTTTGCACTGACACCGACACGTTTCATAAAGGAGCAACAGATAAAAGCATTGAGGAAGGCTGCGTTGTTTATGAAGTCATGTTTTGTTCTGAAAATTTGGCAACTATTCAACCTGACCGCTGTCTACACCTCTTCCAGCTGAGAACACAGTAACACACACACACACACACACACACACTTGCACACTTGCTTTTAAAAAAGGTGCAATAAAACTTCCCTGTCAGTCTTTCATGTGTGAGGCTTAAGAGCTGTCACACTAACAGGAGGAAACCACCAGGCTTTGATTGGCCCTCCACACTGAACAGAACCCTGCAGACAGCATGCATGGACGTGTGTTGGTCTGTGCGTGTGTGTGTGTGCGTGTGTCTACCTTGCAAAATATTCTCCAGTTTCATTGCTCAATAAGTCTACTTGATATCTAAATATATATTAAATAATTATTTGAAATTATCATTTGCATTTTTTTAAAAAGCGTATCTGGAAATTGACACCATGTTAATAAAAACTAATGGAACTCAGTGAGCACCAACCAGGACTGAACGTTAATTTCCAGGTTAAAATGCGATGATCTTCCCAGTTTTTATGCCCTCTTTTCAACCAGTTAAAATATGGTTACAACATTAACCTTTGTCACAAGACACAAATTTGTGACATCATTTGAATGATTTGTTCATTTGTGTGTTGCAAATGAACAAATCAAAGAGGCAATATTGACTAGTGGGAAGGTATTTCTCCAAAGTCATATTACACTGATAGGCTAAATATGGTCCACATGAAGAAATATGCTGAACTATAGTCTACAGGTAGCGAGCTGCCAACAAGAAGCTCCAGGACATTGTGATGAGAGCAGTTCTATATGTAAAATAAGACATTGTGCTTAAGACACTGCTGTAATGGGCATGCCAAAGTAAAGCGCTTTGACTACTCAGAACCAGGACTTTTGGAGCAGAGTGCACAAGCTGAAGAAGTACATACAGTACATACATTGTATGATCATTGCGGCTCAACAGGTAAAGCAGCTGACCATCAATTAGAGAGTTGGCAGTCTACTGTTGACCCCAGTAATTAGATTTAATGTTGCAGGATTTGCTCAAAAGACACGTTTGATCCTCTATAATGTTCAGACAAGATTCTCTCATCATTTTGGTGCCTGGCTAAAAAAAAACACATCCAAATTTCTCAGTTGAAAACCAGTATTGCAGATCCCAATGAAATATGGTCTAAATGTGCATGTGTTAATTAATGTCAGTGAGCAAACTTTCACTTTTGAACCAGTTTTGATCGTCTTTTTACTGGTGACCATAGCCATTTTTTTTAAACACTAAATCTTTTTATTTAATTATTTATTTTGTATATTTAGTGGAGCTTTCGTAGCGATGCTAAATTGAGCAGGTCTCTGTTTCATTTATGTTGCATGTTGTGCTCGACATGTACAAAAATGTCATAGATTTTAGTCCTCTGGTTCTGTCTTGCTCCCCTTTTTGTTTTGTTTTTGCCAGTGGTCTCTGGAAAATGGAATGTAACTGGGACTGTTAATGGTATTCCATCAATTATAAAAAAGAAAAAAACAAATTTTAAAAAGTGCATGTTTTTCCATTTTTTGCAACCACTGTAGGTTCTCCTTCACGCTTGGAAGGGAAGGGTAAGGAGAGGCGTATTCAGTTGGTTGCCATCAGCACCCTGACTGCTAGATGCCACTAAATCCTACACACTGGAGCTTTAAATAAAAAATAGCCGTCACCAAAATGTTGTTATTACTCAGCTTTTCAAATATATCCATCATAACAAACAAAAACAACACCATGAGAGAAAGAGAGAGGGAGAAAGAGGAATGGAGATGTGCTTAAACAGAATAAATAGAGGAGAAAAATCTTTAGAGAGGCAGAAGCTGTGGAAGGTGGAAGGACTGAACCAGTAGATGCAAACCTACTTAGGATTGATCACAAATAGGAGATAATCAATTCAACTACAATTGAATTCACATCAAGCAGAGGGGAGAGGCATTTCAACAGAGCAGCAGAGGCGTTCGTCTCCTCCACCATTGATGGCGTGTTTGACACACATTTGTCATGTCGAGACCTTGTGGAGAATTCCTACCGATTATTCAGTAAAAATCCATAGCTTCCTACTCCCCTGCCGTTTCTGGAAAATCTCTGCTGTCATTTTTTTTCTTGTCGTTTCTCATCTGCAGGGCTTTGTCCTCGGCGCAGTGCCGAGTCACCTGGGGTATTGGGTATTTATGATGACTATACAGTCTGTGTGGACTGAACACACACACGCACACACACACACACACACACATACACACACACACACACACACACAGGCATCTCCCCCATGATGAACACACAAACGCTGTTCCATTGATCTGCTAATCTAGTGGGGCGGGGAAGTGCAAGACTCTCATTTAGTTAAAATCATTAGCCCTCCTACAAGATAGATAGAGATAAAGGGGATTCAGAGAGAAAGGAGAAAACGGGGAGGTGGAAGGAGAGAGGAGGACGGATGAGCTGACAGGAAAATATGAGAAAAGAGGGAGAGAGGGGGGAATGAGGCATGAAGAGAGAGAATAGCATGAAGGACAATCCTAAAATTAGTTTTTGCAAATTCTGCTGCACAGAGCGTCACTTTCTGTCTCACTCTAAACTCTCCTGTCCTTTCTGCTTCTGTCCCTTTCTCTCACTCACTAACTCACATCACACACACACACACACACACACACACACACACACACTGCAGAGAAGAGTGTTTTGCAGAGGGAAGTCTTTGCAGCGGTCGATAGCACTTGGCGAGTGATCTATCGACAGAGCGGGAGCGTGTGAGAGATGAGTTCAATATACTTCAATTTAGCTCCACTTGCTTTAATTACTTCCACCCTGTATGTGTGTGTGTGTGTAGGTGGGTGTGTTTGTGTGTGTGTGCACCCTCAGAGGCTGAATGGTGTTAGACTACCCGTGAAGGCTGATAATAAAACTATAGCTTTGTCCATTATTGAATTCAGGGTCTGCTGAGTATTTAGGAGGGTCCTGAGGGTTGTGACCCCTCAAGGTGAGAATTCATTTAAAGAATGCGGTATGTTCATTTCATATTGTTTGGGTTTTCTTTTCTTTTTTCTTTTTTTTTGTAAAAATATATAGCCGCAGCTACTGATTTGAACATGTGACTCTATAGGTTCAAGCCTGCCTGCCTGAATATATGGCAGCTTTTATGCTGTTTATGAGTCCAGGAAGACAAATAATGGAAAACAATTGAATCTATATGCTTTATTGGGTTCCAGTCCCATGTTGAGGTATACATGTAAATGCTTAAGCTTGCTTTGCCTCCAGGAGAGACCAGCATACAGCTACAAACCTTTTCCAAGAGAGACTGTCCTGAGATAAACAACGACATCAGTTGTTTTTTTCATTTGGCTAAAGTAATGTAAAGTTATTTATAGTGTCCCAAAACCTCTTACTGAAGATGGCTGAGTGGATGGACGTGTTGCTGTAGTACTTGGTAGGATGGGTCCACCATTTAAGAAAATGTTTGAAATATTTTTGGGAAATACTTTTATTCGCTTTCTAGCAGAGAGTTAGATGAGAAGATCAATACCACTCTCAAGTCTGTGCTCTGAATAAAGAGTTGCTATAGAAAGGAAGTGATTTTCTGAGCAAAGCACAAAGATTGGAAGATGTTTCTGTCCAGTGCTAAAAAATACATCGAGCAAGCACATCTGAAGCTTTCTGCCAGTCAGCCAGCAGAGACTCCCTGTAAATCAGTAAATACATTTTGTGTCAACAATTGCTTTTTATTGCAAATGAACAGAACACCCTACAATGTACATTTCGACACTTCATTTTTAAATGTCCCTTGTGTACAGATTAAACACACAAGATAGACAGTATTGTCAACTTCAGAGGGCAAAGTCAGGCTACAGGAACTGTTCTTTGTCAGAACAACCTGTTACCCATCCATCTCCAGCCACCAATTGTTTTGGGGCTAACGCGTTATAACAGCGACACGTTACAGCTATGTTTCACTTTTAGCAGAAAAAAGTAACACATTGCTAAAAGGATTTCTTTGAAATTATGACAAGAATATTATATGTCAAGAAACATGTAATCACCCAACCTCATTGTTGATGATGTCATGATATCAAAATACTGTATGTAATATACGACATACTAAATATCTCTGTAAAGCTAAATGTTAGAGACTTAGCTACTTTTTTGCCCATGTCCTTGTGCTAATGAGGCCTCCGGTGTGATGGCATCCTTTTCAGCAGTTTTGTAATCCAGCCTTGAACTGCGATCTTTTTGGAGACTTCAAAAAAGTTAAATTCAGATTGTTTTCTGTGATTATTTATCCAACTCTACATACTGTACCACACATCATAAATGCAATATAATGTATACAGTATGCAGTACATGTGCAGTATCTCTACTGCACCTCTCACAGTATCTTTC
The DNA here is from genome assembly GCF_040436345.1 of Pagrus major. Classification (NCBI taxonomy): domain Eukaryota; kingdom Metazoa; phylum Chordata; class Actinopteri; order Spariformes; family Sparidae; genus Pagrus; species Pagrus major. The sequence goes on from NC_133215.1 coordinate 24,354,839, forward strand.
AAACTTTCCTTTACAACTCCCTCTCTCCTTCTGTCACCCTCTCCCTCCCTGTACCCCCCTTGTCTGACATGTTAATGGATGTTTCCGCTCCTATTAAGAATTTAAGAGTGAATTTGTCTGTGAATCCATACCATTGAGCGAACATGTCTGTCGTAAGCCACATAAATGATTTTACACCACAAGGGTGAAGAACCACAGGGGAATAAGTGTCTGCTGTCTCATCTCTATCCCTTCTTTTTCCTGCTATCAGTTCACTTCTCAATACCTCATTCTCTGCACCTCCACCCAGTGAGCTTTTATAAATGAGAAGAAGTTTTAAAAGTAAAATCAAAAGCAGCTTGATGCAGAAATTTAAACAACAGACAGCAATCTATTTCGTTTAGACGCTAACACTTTACCAATCATCGCAGTGACACTGATGGCTGAATTAGGCCAAAACTAATGACTTTTTATACAGTTGATGTTTTTGTCTTAATGTAGAAATTTGGTTAAAGCTATGCTGTGGAGCTTTTGACCACTAGAGGTGCTGTAGAGGAGCGCTGAAGAGCATTTCCACATTTTTTCACTCACGTTTATGTCTCCATCGGGATGATTTGTAAAGAACTTTGGTGATCCCATGATCTTTGATCTAGCACTGCCAGGAGGTGGACATGTCATCCTCGTACTTAGTGGAATATTTTAACAACTGTTGTGAATTTCCATAAAATGATGCACCGATATCCATTTTGCACAGAGAATTAATCATAATCACTTTGCTGTTAACCTGACTTTTCATCACAATCATCAGGACAATATATCAATTTGTCCAATTTGTATAATTTAGTTTATGTCTTGCATGCTAACATACTAAACTATGATAATGTGTGGTAACCAATATACTTTCTGAACAAAATGTCATATTCGTAACATTTATATTTAGATAAATCACTTTTTAAAAGTAATACGTCTACAGAGCTTGCAGAAACGTGCAGAATATTCTATTCTATTAATCTATTTTCCTTAAAAACATTATTGTGATTATGAATTAATAATTTTTACAATGTTTGTTTTGTTTATCTCTGTGTAAGAATTCTGACAGTTCATTCCAGCTTCTACCAAGGGTTGTCAGCCAATAGACTAACGCCAGTGGTATCACGTGGTACAGAATCTGTGGTAGTTGCCAGTTTGTGGGAAAAAAACGTAAAAATGGCTGAGTTTACATTATGCACCCAGTGTACTGTACTGCCCTAATGTTAGCTAGCTAGCATAAGTTACATTAATATTAGCTAGCTAGCATTAGCAACTCTAGGTAGTACAACAAACTGGCAAACACTTGATGATTCAAGGAACAGCGGTGTTGCGAGGTGAATGCAATGGTAGAGGGGAGATGTCACATTTAGTGGCTGAATGCTCAATCAATAACACCTTTAACATCAGCACTGGGAGCATGTTAACATGCTATATTAGCATTTAGGGCAAACCACTGCATTAACAAAACTGTAAGATGTCGTGTTTCGATACATATAAACATGTCTAATGTTTGTGTCTAATGACTTTAGAATTGTGGGAACTCCCACATGTTGAATAACTAACAAAAAACTTCAAGAATATGTGGCTGCAATGATTCTTTCTTACTGTCTTCATTTTATGTTCAGGTAGTCCAGAGATTTCACACAGTACAACCAAAAGGAGGAAATGAACTTAAACTAACATACTGTGCAATAAAGGCTGTCCACCTTCGCCAGCTTAGGTCGTTATTCTGCTTGAGTTGATCATCACAATTAGCATTTCCTGAGCAGGGTTTTAAAAAAGTGAGCTTCTGCTGAGGTCACACCTGCAGGTTCAACTGAGTTTGTTGTTCATTTTACCTCTGTTGCACTGACAAACGTGCATTATTGGGCACCCAGGAGCAGCAAGATTAATTAAAGTGGTAAAGTCGAAACTGTTTGCAGTTATACACGAACCACTGATTTTATATAGATTCCTTTCATCACCAATAATGGCATGTTGATATGTTTTCATGACTTAAAAGGTTATTATTTTTTATGTGCTGGTACTGTTTTGTGACCTTAGGGCTAATGGCAACATCCACTGTAAACTATTAAAATGGATTATGATTGTCATAATCCATTTTAATAGTAGGAACAAAGTGGGCTGTCTCTAACAGGAAAAAAAAAACCTCTTCGTTCCCTGACCGATATTATTCCATGTCTTGTGTAATTTGTGGTTTGTGGATATGAGCTGAAGACAGCGGTATTTGACATGGCATCTGCCTTCTGCTCAACAACATGTTCTCCGCCTGCTTCAGGACTGTCGATGATAACAGGGTTGAAAATATGTGCACCGGTGTGAATCTTTCATCTGCAATATGTCAGGTAACACTCTTTCATTGAAACAGACGGAGAGAACACAGCAGGAAGGTGTGGACGAGCACATCAGTTACAGTTGGTTTACTTTAGCTTGTGATGTGGTTTGACTGTGTATTATTGTGTCTTCTCAGATAATCTAACACACATTTTGGCCGACTTCTTCACACTGTTTGGACGGTACTTTCTATCATTGTTACTAAAATACATTTTTGTCAAGGTAATTGTCTGCAACGTTTTATTTCAGTCCTGTATATTAAATACAGGAAATGTACCCAGCTTTCCATAAATGCTTAAACCTGCATTGACATTTTTTTTTGGCCACTTGGAGGCAGTGTAACAAGCTGATTATAAAGTAACTAAGGATAAAAATGTAAGCAAATAATTGCTTATTTACACATGCAGCAGACACGGAGCATTATTTGTATTTTATATTTGAGCGTTGTTAGTGTATGCCTAGTTCTGTTTTCTGCCACGCATGGGTGGAGACCTTTGATTCCATCCACTCCACTAATATGATTTTTCTAGCGTTGTTACATAAAACAGCTGTTTCTCGTCTGAAAAAGCAGACATCTGGGGGGGAGCCCATCCTCATGACAAAAACGACCATATAGGTCAACTATAAAAGCAACTTATTACAACCAATATTAATGTTTTTTGCTAGGCGGCAACCTCTAGTGGCGGTGGTAATTATTGCAGCTGCAAAGGAGGAAATCAGGCAAAACCAGATGTATATCTGTCTCTTTAGCTGCTGAATTCCAAATGTTCACGAAGTTTTGACTAACTTTGTTGTTCTGTCATCTAGTGCTACCATTCAGCTGTCTGTTGTGGCCGAAAACAAGGTTGTCGGCTCAAAGACACTAAAAAGACTCCACAGAGCTGACCGCAGCTGCGGCATTGTTGATAATTTTCTGTGGTTCAACGAAATGAGCGACCCATTTCATATTTCACATTTTCAATGATCCGCTGTTGATATAAAAGAATATCTTATAATACTGCATACAACACTTGAAGGCCCTGGTCACATACAGATGATCTAACTAGAACAAACATATTTGAACTGCAAATTTCTGGATAATCAACAGAATTTAAGTTTTGTATTTTTGAACAGTGTGTTGCTGCAAAATATGCGTTTGTGAAGATGGAGTGAGGAGTGGGTACGTCACGAGAGGTTAAGTCATTTGTTAGTCAAAAGTTAGATGAGTTCATAGTTGTCTACTGTGTCTAAGAATTTGGGAAGTGTTTTTTTGTCTGAATTCACCACAGCTGAGTCACTGTAGGACCATTAATCTCACACACAGAGAGGCGATGACAGACAGTGTGCGCTAGTGTGAAGTTTATGTGTGTGTGTGTGTGTGTGCGCCTGCGTGTGTGTGTGTGTGTGTGTGTGTGTGTGTGTGTGTGTGTGTGTGTGTTGACGACTGCAGGAAGAACACCTGTGTGGACTCTAGTCGTAGATATGTACCGGCAGAGATCACTGACTTCTACACCTGTGATGTTGAGAAAAACAAAACACACACACACACACACACACACATACACACTTTATGGCACATAAAAGGGACAGGCCGAAAAATGTTTGAATTGTTTTCACTCTATTATAAACAAACGCTATTATAAACAAACAACATTCTTAAAGGTGCAATATGTAAGAGTTTTAGATTAAAACATTCAAAAAGAGTTATCAGCTTTGTGTGAATACAAGTGTTGACATTATTTCAAAGACGTCTATGTACTGTGTTACAGAGATGTCTCCCGAAGTTAGCATGCTAACCAGCTAGCCGGAGCCAAGTCTTTTCTTGTAATAGCATTCTGAGCTCCCAGGCCAGACCACTAGTTGCACAGCTAACTGAGCTAATTAGCTACCTGCAGCTGAAGTAAGCACCAGTTAGCAGTTACTCTGGTGATTTGCTGCCCCCTATCTCTTTGGAGTATGAATTTGAGAGGTGGCCAATCCTTATATATTGAACCTTTAAGTGTCTATAAACTGTGAACAAAATTTCTCATAAGTGCGTTATACATGTCTTATAATCTAACAATAAATATGTTTAGGATGCCATTATTAACAACAATGTTGTCTTATTAACACATAAAATGATAGTAAGAATCTTTTAAGGACTTGTAAGGGCCTTCTTACTTATTAACTAAAGCTTATGACAACGATGTCAATATAAAGTGATACAGAGTCTGACATTTTTAGCCTCAAGCTGCTTTCAGTGTTGCTTTAATAAATACAGTACATGGGCTTCATTTGGCCTTTAACAATGTGAGAATTATTTTGCTCCTTGGGTAAATCATGAAGAATTTTTATAGAACTTTATCAGACAACACACTGAGAAGATGGACAGGAACGACACAAGGAAGAGATGAAATGATCTAAAGAGAAAGAGAATATTTTCCCTGTTCTACTTCTTTTGCTCTGGTTATCTCTGCATGGACCATTACCTGCTGGATCCAACAGTTTAGATCTAACCAGTCGATGGAAAACCCCACAGAGGACAGACAGAGAGTGAAGAGAGGGGGTGGAGGCATGGCACTACACACACACACACACACACACACATAGACACGAGTCTTCACACATCAGTCAGACAGCCCTCTAGTCAGGAGAACCCCTGGCTCACCTTCACACAGATTCACAGATCACACACGCACACACACGCACACACACACAGAAGTTGTGCTGACATGAATCTACGCAGTCACTTTGACTCACATAAACATGCCTCCCCCTCCCTGCAAACACACACACACTTCAAAGGAAGATTGTAACCTGACAGGCCGGCAACACTAAGAACCCACATACAGCTTTTTTTCTCTAATTCTTCTTCTCTGAAACCCACCTGTTTCTTGCAAACTTTCATGTCATACCTCTCTCTCCCCTGCCTGGTTTTAAGATCTCTCTCTCTCTCTCTCTCTCTCTCTCTCTGTCTGACACACACTCTCAGTCAGTGAACGTATGCTGGTACTCAGGCGTTGTCTGTCTGATGTTCCCTCCGTCTCATCCTACACTGTACGCCCTTATCAGAGGATTATACACACACTGAACCGTGCCCTAACTAGACACAATGTAGCCATGTTCCTGCCTGTACAACTGGGCAGATGTGAACCGCAGCGCCCTGTAATCTTATCTGAAACATGTTGCCGAGCTGATGAGCCTGTATGCTGGCACCGGCCTACACATGGCACTATCTCCTTGATGTGAAGTGCAGCTGGAGACATAAAACCATTTGAGGCAAATCTGACAGAACTGGTGTTTGCCCGGTAGGAGGCCAGATGTTGAAGGGTTCAGGCTGCTTCAGTACTCTAGAGGGTCAGTCAGGCTTTGTTGGGCCTTTTTGCTCCCATCCTCAGTACGCACACAGGGGTGCTGTGGGTGTCACAGTAGGGCGTTCAAGCATCATACTTCACTCACATAGTCCTATAGAGCTTGTTGAAGCACTTAGCCTGTGCTAAGTAGAACAAAGGTCACCACACATTACAAGGGGGGTAAATTCCTACATCACACAGGATCCCCAGGTAATTCTAGGCCAAAGAAGGCTTAAGGTGTGTCAAGGTAATTCAAAAGATTAGTTACTGAGCTCTGGCAACCAAATTATTCTTACTCCAGTTTCACTCCACTTTCAGACTATTAGTCTACCTTATAGACTGAATCACAGTGTTTGTTGACAATAACTTCTGGGTAGAACACCCCTGCATCACACGTTAGTTTACATACAATTTAATTGTCTTTATTCATATTGTTATTTCGAGGTGTATTCATCTAATTAATCTAAAATGCATGACTGATGCTTTCATATTTCATTAATAACAGCACACAGACTAACATGAGGTTGGAGAACGGTTACACCACGCCTTTCCGAAACCCCGCTGTTCCGAAAATAGACTTCCATTCTTCGTAATGGCGGGGTTTCCCATTTTTTCTAAAGACCCCGCTATTCCGAAAAGGCTATTGGGGAACCCCTGACCCTAACCCTATTGGGAAGTAATTGGAACTTGAAAGTCAGATTCGGAACAGCGGTGTTTCGGAGTGGAAGGCCATCCCCGGAGACAACTTGCAATCACCTCAACTAGCAGTTAGCATAAGACGTCGCTGTTGTGTAGATATCAAAGACAGTACATGAAATAAGCCCAACAGAAACGTCAGATAGGTCGGACTAGCTAAATATCTTTAAATCTTACAGTTACGGCCGAAAATTACAACAGAAAAAAGTTTGCGTATGTCTCTTATCTCCACAATGTAGGCCCACATCAACAGCCAGTTTTCTAGCTGGAAGTCACTGTTGCTGTTAGTGCGACGTCATGATTCGGTCTATTCTGATTTCATGTCATTTACTAGAATACTTTGGTGATTTGAACTGATGAACAGATCTCACTGGGACATGTATTTAGTAGCTGTTCTGCAGCTTTTCATCATATCACAATACATCCTCAGCAGATAAAGTTTGGTCAGTTGTCACCGAATTGGCTGTTCCCCTTAGAAACTGATGCTACATTCGTCGAGGTCTTGCACCGCACAAATGTAGTTTACAGTAATACTGGGGGAAGATAATATATCCCTAACAATGGATCCTAAATCCTTAATTTCACCCAGAAGGACACAAATGCAGGCTTCTCAATTGTAGCTGGCAATCAGTTAAAATTACAACTCTGCTAGCATGTTTGTATCACATCTAGATAGAACTTGAAACTCAACGCACAGAGCAGCCTTTGATCTGTATTGTTTGATTGCAAGAGGCTGCAAAACAAATATCCCACACCTCATTCTGTCTTTTCTTTCTCTGCGTTGCTACATCATATTTGAACTCCAGCACTCGGTAGCTCTTTCTCTCACCCATGCCAGAGTGACATCTGGCATATTCAGTCTTAGGTGTCGCAAGAACAAGGGCTGACTCACCCAAGGCAGGCGGATGAAGAGAGAGATAAAGGGATGATGAAGGGCAGGATGAAAGAGTGAAGCAGTGCGCTCGGCCTGCCAGTCACTTGTCTAATTGCAGTGTCTGTCAGAGCAAGCGCGTGCTGTCTCTTCACACGGATGACTTCATGTTCTTTTTCTCCTCCTCGCCCATTAGTCCCATCACTCTGTCTATCTTTTTTCGGTGAACCATGCACTATTTGTCACCTCTCTCTCATTATTGCTTTTTCAGTGTCACTCTGTCTCCTTTCTGGCTTTGTTAAGATTGAAACAGCAGTTGTTGTAAATGGTCATAGTGTACCTTTTGCTTTATGTGAATTCGCTACTGCATATTTTAGGATATGCACCAGCTACTGATACTGCTCAACATATGCTTGACTTTAATCAAAGATGTGAAAAGCTTTGTCTCACTGTCTCTGTTTTTAGCAGACTTTATTTGATTTGTCAACCAGGACAATAATCCAATTGTCAGTTTCTCAATAACATTACACAGAGAGTCTGCAGGTTTGCACTGTGTATACTTTGTCATATGGATAGATACTGTATATTAAAGGGGCACTAAATTGATATTACATGTCAAAGTTAATCTACTATTCTGCAGAGTGCTACTCAGCTTGTACAAAACAGAACAATATGTCTTCTGTGGCTCTGGAGGAGCCTTGTTAAGTCTGAGAAAGAGCAAAGCAGTTTGAGCACTGATTTGTTAATGAAATTATCTTGAATAAATATATATATTTTATGTGTGTTCCTACATTGTTGAGTATAAGTATAAGTATAAGTGAGATTTTGTTCTGCATCGTGCTCCACAATGTGTCCACTCCTTCCAGAAGTGAATCAGTTAAATATTAGATATTAGATATTATTAATGTGGTCAGACTACAAGTGAAGTTGGTGCATGATTGGTGGAGATGGACATTCAAGAGACTTTCAAGAGTTAGTCATGAGCCTTCTATTAAAAAGGAAACCTTACTTAAGTGTCTTAAAAAACAGCTTTTGCCATAATCAATTATCAGAAAAGTGAGTTTAAGCCGATAATCAGAACCACTTTGTTCTGGCTCTATTGGCCTTTTGACACCCAGTCTTTCAGTTGCGTTTCTTACTTTGTGCTCACAATATCTCAAACTATATTTTGTTGTACCTATATTTACAGTATGTATGTTCTGTCTTCATTATGATTAATTATAATAAACAGCAACAGAGTGATATTTACCATAACCTGCATACTCTTATCTAAAACCATAATTTAATCAACACTCTTTCATTATAAATCAAGTGTAAACACACTGTGACGCCCCCCTTAGGTTTGTGAACTGCTGTTTTCAAGCGTTATGGCTGTTGCCAACTTGTTTTTCTTTTTTTTATTTATTTACTTTTTGAGCCAGAAGTGACTATATTTAGATGAGAGAGTGGAGCTGAGGAGGATACTGAAATGATCTGACTGAGACCCTGAGGAGATGCCATGGTGGCATCTTGTCAGACACAAGGTAGCCACGCCCTAAAGCATACCCGACTTTATCATCAATTTTACTGTAAACTGAAACTATAATTCATAAAATGAACATCATGCTGTATTGAAGAAGACTTGAAACTATAGATGGAGACCATAAACTTATTAGGAAACGGATTGCTTAGGTAATAAATCAAGTGAGAAGTAGGGTCATTTTCCCATAGGCTTACATACAATCAGACTTCTTTTTGTAACCAGTGTAGTCGCCCCTGCTGGCCATTAGAAAGAATAAAGGTTTAAGGGACTTAAATAGACCTGGAGGCTCCATCCTTAATTATACAGTCAATGCTATAAATCTAAATCTAATCTTTGTATTTGAAAATAAGTTTGTGTAGGGTTCACTTTGGTCACACACATACAAAAATGGCCCTAATAAACAGACGCATTTCATTACTTTCAGTTCAACTGATATGAATATAACTCTTCAATCACACTGTGAGAATGGAAAACAGCACTTTATACCATGACAACACAATAAATAAGAAAAAACCTCTCATGTCTTGTTCTTGATATTTTTTATTTTATCTCATACCTGTAAAAATAGATTCTCAAAATAAATAAATATATGAAATAAATATACTGTATGTCCTAGGAAACAAAAACTCATAAATAAGAATAAAATCTGTCAACGGGTTTGTGAAGGTTTCTCTGACGGTCCCGTGCTCGTCAGCGGGAGAACAACAGAATTCCTTCACTGGGTTCTCGAATGAGTCTCTAGAGTTCCAACAGAACACGCAGTATTCCGCCACAGGACACCACAGAAGAAGTCCTCATAAAACTCCATTGGATCAGTACTTCTTCTCTCGTTCCTCATGCACATGGTAGAAAAGTCATATTTTCTGAGCAGCCTCTGTCTTTGGAGCACTTTCAAAGGGAATCCATCCATCCCATCACAGCAGTCAGTCCCATTTGGATGACCCCCCCTCCTCAGCTCTCAGACCCGTTTCTCAGAACAGACACGGCTGCTTTCCAGTGCATAAAACTACCTTTTTGTGTAAACCAGCCACACTCTATAGTGGATTATGCATTTTTCAATAAATCGTTTACTTAGCAGCCACAGTAGTGTTTTGAATAAAGTTAAAAGGCCTACTGAAAACAGTGGAATTGACAAGACTGTCAAAAGCTACTAGCAGCCAGTTGTTAATCTCATTTATTAGTTCCCACACTTTTGTCCTCTTCAACATGCAGTTTGGACGAGCAGGTAATTGGATTTAATTAGTGGAAACTCAAAGGAAATCCTTGTATCTTCTGTTTGGCCACCAGGGCTTCTGCATAGGACAACAAAGGGTGAAATTAGGGACCCAGGTGGCCCTTGTGTCTGTCATGGGGCCTTCATGGCATCCACAGAAGTTCCTCTGTGCTGTTTATTCAAACTCCCTGCCTAGTCGGCTTCAGAGAGGGTGTCTTTCCTTCCTCCATGCCAGCGGTGGGGAGTGTTGATTTGGTGCACTTCTTATAATCCTGTTTTGTCCAGACCAACAACATCTCCCTCAGAAGTGGTCAGGATTAGGTGCACTTGGGTAGCCTTTCAGCTCATACCAGCTCTGACGAGGTCATGGTAACGCCACCTCAGTCTCAGCTCTGGCCCAGTATGTCCCTGTACAGTTCCGGTACTCTATCTGGGTCTACGGGCCTCGGTAGGAAGTGAGTGAATCTCTGATGTCGCCTTGACCTCGTTCCATCCCGAGACGTCCCGTCTTTGTTCAGAGCAACAAAGTAAAATGCGCCTTTTTCTCCGTGTCGATAGATGTTGGATGAGTAGGTGTTGTACCAGTTCTCCTCAAATTGCTCCCTAAAAACACATTCGGCCGACAGCTTCTCCTGCAGGAAGAAAGACAAGCAGAGACAAATGTGAGTTAAGTGATGCAAAATGTGCCATCTGGTGGCCATGGCTTACACATCAGATATGATGCGAGTTGAAATATAAATCTGTGGTGTTTAGTGTCTACTCAGTATGGTGTGTACTCACCGATCCGTACAGTTCTCCCTTGCTGTTCATGGCGAGGTAAAGGCCACTGTCCACACCTCTGATGCTAACCAGTCCCACAGCCAGACTGATGAACTCCAAAATACCTGCACATACAAACACATTTCATTACATTACATTCAGTTGACAGACACTTTTGTACAAAAATTATTTAAAGTACATTTAACACTTATAAATATGATTTGAGATTACATAGGATAATATGGCAGAGTTTCTATGGTTTGTTCCACTACAACATCCTATTATATAACGTATGGGAAATAATTTACAAGCAAAATGAAACGTATCTGAAGGTGGTCAGCAGTCAGACTAAAAGTACAGTTAATAACTCTATGTCTATCCACACCAGCTGACTCTGACAAGCAAGGCTGGGAGTCTGGAATGGCCTCTGGCACAAAGTTGCATCCAAGTCTCAAATGGAATGAATCAAGTGCCAGAAGCTCCACAGCCTCGCAGCACTCAGAGAAATCTCTCAGAGATCTACTTTTGATCTGCCGTAAGCTGCGGCTGTTTATCTTTATAACTGGAGATAAGCTGGTAAAAGTAAAGAAAAGCTTCCAATCTAATCTCACAAAGGAAATGTGTTGGAAATGTGCAAACAGAAAATACTCTGTGTCACACCTGGAAAGCTTATTTATCTTGAAATAAGGGATGTTTCTTTTTCATGCATTGGAACATCTACTGGCAGCACCACAGACTGCAGTTCAGTGTTACTAAGGCAGCAGCAGCTGCCATCACAGTGGGCTACTACATGAGCCTATGATTAGTATTTGATCACAGTAACCTGTATGACTGGAGTGATGTTAACAGTTTTCATGATTACACCCGCACTTAGCTCTCATTTATTTCCCATCTGAATCTAATTCTATCTATACTGTTCATTATACCAGTGAGAATTAAGGAAATTAAAATTCAGACATTATATTTGACTTTGTCCTGTTTTTAATCCCTCTCACTCAGTGTGTATATATGTGTGTGTGTGTCAGTGCCTCGAACACAAGGATACCTGTCAGTCCTTCTGCTATCTTTTATTATTTTATTTCTGCTTAGTGTAGCACATAATTGAAAATAGATAGATAGATATTACTACCTATAATAATAATAATAATAATAATAATAATAATAATAATAATAATAATAATAATTCTAATAATAATAATAAAATGAATATAGTACCGAATCTGCTGTGGTCCTTCCTGGTGCCCTGCACGGTGCCGTCGGGACGGATCTCCAGGTGGAAGCCGGTCCTGCAGTAGAGCTGCCGCCGCCTCAGAATCCCCTTCAGATGGCTGAGGCTCGCCAGGCTCCGGGACAGCCTCTCCGCGGACACCAGGTGCTCCTGCTGCTGTCCCTGTCCCCCCATCATCAGTCCGGTTACCGAGTTGTAGTCCACCGCCCCGGCTGGGGTGAGCACGAAATGAGAGCCGACGGGAGCCGGAGCTGCACCCGCGGGGCCAAAGCTGTCCAGAAACCCGTTGACGAAGCTCCCAACCTCCGTCGCTGCCCCCATCACAGAAAAGACACCCGATCCGGTTTACAGCACGGGAGATCCAAGTCGAGGTCCGAGTGATGAGCAGAGGGAGCCTCGGTGGCGAGGGTCAGCCCGTGGAGCGGAGAAAGGGAAAAGTTGGACGTGCAGGGCGCAGAAAATCCCCAATGAGTGCGCGTTTTGGCGCAGTCACCAGCACCGTTAATTAGACTGTCAGCTAATTGAGATTGAACTCCCGCGTTATCTTGATGCATGCAGGTATCCCCGGTTGCAGCAGCCCGTGTCCCTTCTCCTCTCCTCTCTTCTGCTATTTATCCCCCTCTCCTGTCCTCTGCCCGCTCCCTCTCTCTCCTCTTCACCTCGGGATACTCCCCTTTGCTCCGGAGCACTTCAGGGTTTTCCTCTCTCTCTCTCTCTCTCTCTCTCTCTCTCTCTCTCTCTCTCTCTCTCTCTCTCTCTCTCCTCAATTCACTTCAGCCTTTTTATTTCTGCGGTACCCTCCGCTCCTCCAGCAGCAGCAGCAGCAGCAGCAGCAGCTTGTAACGCAGTGAGACTAGTACGCTGCGCTCCACATCTATATAACGCAATACTCCCAATGGAAATTAACCCCGGGTTGCCTTTTTATGCAAATGCGGCCCGATCTCCTCCCTGCACGGCTCATTTCTGTTCCCGTTTGAAACGGTGGCCCTTCATCCCTCCGCTCATCGCTCTCCTCTGCCTCATCTTTGATGTTCGGTTTCAGTGCAGGGAGCGCAGGGATTTGTAAAGGAAATTAAAAAAAAAAAAAAACTACTAATAAAAATGTGCCTGACAGGCTTATGTTCCCCTGTTTCCCCTTGCAGCAGTGGTTTAACTGGAGCTCTTGCATAGACGCAATGTCACATTTGCTTGTGGGCACTTCAGGAGTGGCTGGCTCCGGACTGAACTGTGCGCGTTAAAGAGTCGCAGGGGGAGTGGAGCGCACTCGGTGACAACTTGTGTGTGAAATGGACACAGAGAGGGAAAGAGACAGGGAGAGAGAGTGAGTGTTTATGTGTCAAACAGCATGAAAGTGATATTGCCATTACCCTAAACGCTTTACAACCCCACGCCCCCCGTTTCCAAATGACTCAGGTGCGGCGGGAGAGAGAGAGAGAGAGGAAAGCCCCCATTTGCGTAATTTTCGCACTCGGCTGCTGATTTATTGCCCCTGTTTTATGTAAGCCAGCCGCACGTTTACAGCGGCCGCGCAGACACAAACACAGACACACACGAGCGCACACACACACGCACCCACACACACCTGTGCAAACGGCATCACTTGACTGTCAATCCCTTCATTGATCTTCCCACGAGGCTTTGAACAGCGCAGGAGCCCATATACTCCTTAATTGTGGTCTTAAAAGACGAATCAAAGACGCAGATGCTTCAAAGTGCGGGGATCTTGTAAGGGGATCAGGCAATAACAGCCAGAAGAAGGGAATATACCTGTTTGAACTGCAAGCTCAGATAATACCCCGACACTTGACACTTGAAGGGCTTCATGAAAAAAAATGAGCAGCTGTTAATTCTTTATGTAAATGCGCCGAGTTTGTTATGCATATACATCTTTTTGAACGTATTCTATTGTCTTTTATATGCAGATAAGAAAAACCCTCCTGAATACAGAAACAAATCGATTGCCTCATTTTTGAATCTTTATGGGGTATTCCGTATAAAAATAATGACAAATCTGAATATGATAAAAAAGATGGTTGTTGGCTCACACATTGACACAGTTTAATATCCTGTTTCTCTTTATTAACATCAATATAATAAGTCCAGATCTGCGTGTGTTGACCATGGGGTCAAACCGCAGAGCACACGCGTGATTCAGACTGGGGTTTCATCTAAACAGTGGCACGCACAGGGGTCCATGTTCAGCCTATATGGCATTGATTTTGGCAGCTATAGCTGCAGACACGCGCTCGCACACATGACACGCACGCGCGCACACAGCTGGCCCTTCCCTTGGGAGCTGCGTTGATAAATGAGTTGAAGGTGCAGAGGTGTTTGTGTGTGGTCGCTGCACGTCAGGTCGTTTTGTAGTCGTGTCCAGCATGAAGGGAAGACAGAGGCATTGTGGGACATCATGTGTGTATTTTCTATTTTATTTCTATGTATATACTGTATATATATTGTGTGTATGTGTGTGTGGCAGATAAACGTGCATCCATGTACGTCCTTCTGCCTCTTTCCCTCGCTTCATTAGTATTTATGACCAGCGACTAAAAAAAGGAACTTTTTTTTTTTTTTTTTTAAAGGAAACGAGATCGATCTGAACTGCCTCCAGGCTGATCAGATCCTGATACACTCGATATCGACCGGGCCACAGGGAAGATGTCAACCACACTGCCACATTTCCAGGCAGGCTTACGAGGTACAAGTAGTAACCAGTTCCCAGGATCACATGGTTTGCTTTAAAGTATATTTTCTATAGGTTTACTGCCCTGTTTGTGTGACAGTGTGAAGCCAACCATAGCAGTCATGGAGGAGGAGGAGGAGGCCCCCAGGGTTATACCCCCCACCCCTCACCCACCCACACACACACACACACACACACACACAAAGAAATTACAACCTAATCGAATGCCCGGGTAATGGAATAACTGAATAAGTAGCCTAGAGGTTATTAATGCAAGTGCTTTCCAAACCAGGGAACTCCAGGGGTCCTTGAAAGCAGCATTCAGAAGGCCCAATATCACATTTTTGACTTGATCATAATTTAATCGGCTAAATGCCAGTTAGAAAATGCATCTGAGATTTTACGCTCACCACTTTGGCGTTCCTGAGTTCAAAAACCAACCACAAAGAAAGCTTTTGTTCGTTATCGGACAAATGAGGCAGTGCAGGACCTTTGTGCTTCTGCTTGGAGCTCTGTTAGCCTTTATGTAAATAATTAAAATGGCCAGATTTGAAGCTACAGTCAATACAGAATGGTCAAGTGTGTTAAATTAGATGTAAAAAATGTTGGCCTCCAACATCTGAGGGTTTGTTTTACATGTCAGATTTGCATGTATTATTAAACATTTCTTTCTACATCAGTCAACCAATTGGGGAATGCATTGCTGTGATTAGTCACGATAATGGGCTAATCTTGTTAGTGTTGCAAACGAAATAAAAATCAAAGCAACAAATTAAGGGCTCAGTAGCTTTAATTAACCTCTTAAAGGTTTTAATTTTATCAAGAGGTTTTTTTTAAAGTCATTGTTTGATCTGAGCTTACAGGTCAGGGTGATCCACCATGCTTCATGTGTGAACAGGTGACAGGCCCATCTATTAGACGTCTCTCCTTTATTCTCTCAGCATCAAAGTCACAAGAAAAGCCCCATCAGGTTAATATTAGTCCTACATGTAAAGACTTAAATGAAGAGTTCATCTTTGATATTCGTTTGATATCTGCTCTCCATCGGCTCCTTTGATCCTGCATTTCCCACTGGAAACATGATACCACACTGACCCTCAATGAAAAGAAGACGACTGACAAATGTTGATGTCATCGGTCACTTAAAATTTCCCCCATGTAAATGGAGAAGTCTTTCAAGTTCAGTCCAGGATGAATCCTCACTTGTCGTGAGATGCTTGAGCGAAGAGACTTTTCACAAATGTGGCTTCTCTGGTTTTGAATGTGATTTGCAAGATTTTGCATGTGTGTCAAAGCGTGCAGTCAGTTGGCCAGGTTGGGAGTAGGTCTATGCAGCTGTGGAAAATACAATTACATTACAAACATGCTGCAGTGGGTCTTTACTTGTGTATAAATCCATTTCATGTTTTTCATTTGATGTTTTTACCACATTTGAGAGAGAAATGTGGAACATCTAATATTGCATTTATGAAATATAATGCATTGTTATAGATTAAACTACCCAACAGCAGCATATAAAACTATGCTTCACTTTGATGAGTGACAACATGGAACTGTACCTTACACAGGAAGCATCAATGGTAATATTTCAATTATGTACTGTGTAGGCTAATAACATAATTACTTTGATAGGGACATTTTACTGCTTAATGAGAGTATTTACCTTTTTATATTTTAAGTATACTTTGCTGATAATATTTAGATACTTTTACTTAAGTAAGACTTAAAACACAGGACTTTTATATAACCAGGGATGGAATGTAACTAAGTACATTTACTTAAGTACTGCACTTATGGACAATTCTGAGGTATTTGTACCATACTTGACTATGTCCGCTTTATACTTCCACTCCACTACATTTTAGCGGAAAATATTGTTCTTTTTAGTCACTATATTTATTTGATAAATTTAGTTACTAGTAACTTTGCAGATTGCATACTGCATCAGCCAAAGTAGCACGTTTTTAAATTATTTTATTTTATCATCAATCTGATAAAAATTTAATCGGAAAATCTAGTTTGATAGTTGGCCAGGCCGATGATCGGTGGACCACTAGTGTATAGATTCTACACACATGTGCGTGTGTATATATGTGTATACATATATATATATATATATATATATATATATATATATATATATATATATATATATATATATATATATACATATATATATATATATATATATATATATATGTAGATAGATAGATAGATAGATAGATAGATAGATAATTTACATTTACTCATACTTTTAATACTTAAGTGCATTTACTGCCAGAAAACTACTTTTGATACTTAGGTACATTCAATAGCAGATACTTAAAGACTTTTACACAGTGTTGTATCCAAAAGTCATACATATTTGCGTAAAAATAAAGATATCGTTATAAAAAACATTACTTTGGTAAAGTGGAAGTCACCTTGAGAAAAGTACTTGAGTAAAATCAACTGATATTAAATGCACTTAAGTATCAGAAGTAATTTTCTGGCAAAAAATATAATTAAGTATCAAAAGTACAAGTAAAAGTAAATTTCTGCAGTACATATATTTACATGTATGCATACTGTGGGTCAACTAATTTTTGGATCTGATTGTATTTTTGTTGTTGTTGTTGTTTTTTAAATATGATTGCTGATAAAATAAATGAATTTAAAAATGTGCTAGTATGAGAGCAGCTTGTTTGTTTCGTTAAGGAAAAAAAATATTTCTGAGTTTGTATTATAATCTCATTATTGTTGGAAATGTTAAAATTCTGAGTCTGAATTTCTTCTCCAAAACTACATAGTGCCCCTTTAATTACTCAAGTATGACTTTCGAGTACACTGCTTTATAATTGTGATATGCTATTCCTGTTTAATTAAGCACAAATGTGTGATTACTTCTTCCACCACTGGCAATAAAATATGATCTCAAATCGATGACTCACACTTTTAGATTTGATGCATTTCTCAATAATTTTGATTTGATGTCACTGAATCTTATGTGTAGCCTACTGAGAAGTGAATTGTTTAAAGAATAATCGTGTTAACTGGGTGAGTTGTGTGTTTATCTTCAGCCACATTCTTGTATATAATTGACGCCGATCAAATGAATCCGTCACTCAGTAGAGCAAATCTTCTCCTCTCTCCACTGAGACTTTGCCCTCAGCCTCAGCATCAACACAGTGCCCGCACATCTCGCGATGAAAGCCAAGAAACGCGATATTTTTGTGCTGCCCGCAAAGTTATAATCACAGCAGCACAGCGGCAGCAGCAGCAGCTATGGCCGCTTTCCGCAGAGTGGCAGCGCTGGCCGGCAAGCTAAACCTCTGGTCCGCGGCGAGAAACGAGCTCGTCGGTGGTCAGACGGCCAGTGGAGGACGGGCACGGAGGTGTATGGCTGTCGGTATGTGTCTGGCAACGGGAGGTGCGGTGGCACTTTACTTCTACAGTGATATGACGAGCGTTAGAGGCAGGAAGAGGATGGGGACTCACAGCATCAGCGGTCTGCTGCCGTCCATCCCGAGCGTTGAGGCCAAGGAGAAGGTAGGACTTGACCTAAACTGCGCTTCATGCTAGCTGTGTGCTAACAACACGGGCTGAGTGACACGTAGCGACTTGCTGGGCTGTTGGCAGAAACTGTTTCGTCCTCAGTGTTGACACAGGGGCCTCGGTGTGGAGGACCGTGGGATAAAAACGACAGACCACTGAGCGAAAGGGCAGAGAGCGCCGACTGGTCTCCTTCCGCTGAGGTTAGAGCCACACGGCTCACTCAGAGGGGCCTACTTCTTTTTTGTATCCATGGTATTTGCTGGCACTTTATGTTTTCCTCTCAGGCGGATAAACTGTGTCATTCATTCCCATCACGCCCAGTGGAAACACTTCGCTCACGGTTTGGCTGCAGGACGATGTGCGCGCGCAGATGCTGCTGGGATGGCGCTCTCCGCTCGAGCTGGTGCTGAAATGACAACACGTTGAGGATGTGACTGACAGCCAGCCAGCTGTGTGCTCACAGCTGTATACAGGCAAAGCATCTAAGGATGCTTTGAACAGCAACATTATGAATTCAAGAGAAACACTTACAAATAAGGACTGAGCCTTGCCTTCATTTTGATCTCAACTGTACACGTGTTTCCTCACTGCATGGTACACTGTTGTGACACTATCATGATGACCATAATATGTCCATAGACAGACAGACAGACAGACAGACAAGGTGAAAACTTGTACTGTAATGATTGGAACTTGCTACAGTGATCCACAACTTAAAACCAGTTTTGGCCAATGTCGTAAAGTAGAGAGTCAGTAGCGCATTTCTTACTTCCTACCTCTCAAGTTCAGGCCCTCTTGCTCAGAGTAAGCCCATCTTCAAACTCAGCCTTCCTTTGTATCTCAACTACACACCTGTAAAGTTTGGGGCCTGTATCTTGCACGGTTGTGGTGCTATCGCAGTGACAATAATCTGTGCATAGACAGACAAAAAGACATATAAACACCTGGAAAATTCTCAAAATCACTTCTGTGTTAGTTCCCGCTACAGAAGGTGTCACCAGGAACACATTTTGTCATGATGACACACACACACACACACACACACACACACACACACACACACACACACACACACATAACACATACATGTTATTGAAGCATTCAAATGTAAGCAGGGGTGTGAATGTAGAAACCTATGATGGTCATTTTTCACTATTTTTCTACATTTTATAGACCAAACCATTAGTCCAATTTATTAATTCAATTCAATTCAATTCAATTCAGTTTTATTAGTTGCAGCCCTAATTACTAGATATGTGTAAATCTGTATACGACCTTAATTAGTGTATTCATGATGTGCCTGCATCATGCATAATGCCTGGACTGTCTGGTTCATGCAGAAATGTTGTAAATGTTGTCACTGTTAACACTTTTTTGACATCGTCCCTTTTTTTTGGCTGAGTTTGCACTCAAGCACATTTATTACAATATAATTATAATGAAATGAAGATTGATTGTTAACGAGTCATACCTCAATCAGGTTGGCACAAATCAGATTCTAATCATGACTTTTTTTTGTTATGTACGTATTAATTACTACAGTAAGTTGATGGTGCATCATATGCACAATGCACCATGACTTATTACCTAACTGCCATTTTTGTGGTCCATCAAGTGAAGAAGAGCATCACCCCACTGAACTATAAGTGGCACATGCCGAAGGCAACGGAATACTAATTTAGAGCATATTTACAGGAATATTCACACCAAAAGACTACTAAATTAACACCAGATGTTAGACAGCTAACTAGTGAATCTACATATCAGCTGCTTTATGATGAGTTGAGACATCCTGATCAATTCATTTTGTCCCTTATCCAGATAAGAGTCCTTTAATATTGGGTTCCTGCTGATAGAGAGTCTGATGCTTGTGTTACCTAAATGAAAAAAAATGGAACTTAATTTCCAGATTTGCAATGCTGATTGATTGAATAACTGGCACTTTGAAATAACTGCAAAGCTGCTTGATGGAACCCCCTAACCCCAACACACTAGACTGAAGGAGGGGTAGCCAGTTTAAAAGCAAAAAAAGCTAGCCCATAAGAGGACAGGCAGATTACCTGACTGGGGAACAAGTTGGCTAGATGGCCACCCAGCTTGGGAACAGGATAGCTCCAGTGGGGAAAGGGATAAACAGCCATCTGTTCGTCAGTAAAGGTAGTCTATAAGGATTCAGAATAATTAGGTTTAAAGAAATTGGGAGAACTCACCTGCAGGGAAAGAGAACAAAGCTGCAGGGAAACTTAAGTTCTTACTTGCTCGAAAAAAATACAGTGACTCTAAAAGGAAACACCGAACACCATACTCTCAGGAAACAGAAGAGTGGGTCAGTAGTGGCTCCAGAGACATGGATTTAGGGAACTTGCTAGCAAGAACTACTTGTTTTGGAAAAACTGCCTAAAAATGTCCATAACCATGAGATGGGCAGTAACATCCTGTCAAGATTCTGTATGACTGGCATACACAGTGACTTGATAACTGATTTGCAGTCTGGATAATAGAGACTGCATGTAGAATCACATGAAGAGACAATGGACCCACCAGAGTGAAGCTGGGCTTGATTGGGTGAAGCTGGGCTTGGAGGGACACAAGACCTCTTGGGAATGTCTGGCAGCTGTGTTCTCATTTCTGTGGAAAGTCAAGCAGCTTGTATACTGCCATAGACTAATGTTATGCTCACACAATGAGCAACAAAGTTATAAAACAGCCAAGTGCGGCCAGCTTAATCATCTCCAAGTCATCGTTGAAGGTCGAGACCTGCTAAACTGATTTGTAGCAGAACACTCATCACACAGGGGTTAGTTTGTAGCTTCATCTCACCAGCTTTCATTGAAATAGACTTTTGGTCTCTTGCTTTGTCATCGGTAGTCTTAATACACCAGTTAAGCCAGAGGCTTGTTGTACATCAGAGAAAACTGGAGTGTCAGCAATTTCTGACATCTCGGGTACAAGAACTGGTCGATATCTGCTTTGACCTTTGCTGGCTGGATTGTACATTAATTATATTTAAATAACTAAATTTGATGTCTGAACACTGGATGGAGAGGGTTGGGATAGTTTAGCTCTGAGAAAGATGAGATGGACTAAGAACTGCAGCTGTGAATGGAGAAAACCGGGTTGCCTGAGGGGAAAACACCTGGAGCATCTGCTCTGCAGTCAGGAGAACAAGACCAGGCAACAGGAACAGGTTTAGTTGCGGCTACATGACTTTGTGACTACACAAGTACACAGTGTACCACACTGAATCTAATTTCCAATTGCTGTTATTTTTCACTATACTTTTTACATCATGTTGTGCAGCATGGCATATGAACCTAGCTGCCTTTGCTGAACTTTATAAACTTCATTCATTAGTGAGAGTCAAAGCCATGGGCGTCTATGCTCTTACACTTTATTACAGTGCATTCCTATGAAGCCGAGCACTCATATCCTATTCATGCCTTCAAACGCCCCCTTGGTGAAGGCAGCATCAAAGCTTTATGAATGAATCTGTGTGCTCATTAGCATGTTAGCTGAGCTGAGCAGGAACCTCGGTGCGCAGGGCCCTGCAGCCAAACAGGTTTAAATTTGGAAACCTCTCTGCTAATTACACAGCTTCATGCAGCACAATCTGTTGGCGTAGCAGCTCTCCTACACTGCAGCTAATCAGGTTGAAGCCCTGGCTCCTCACTGAGAGAGAGAGAGAGAGAGATGCTAATCAAGTAGAAAGTAGTGACAAAGTATTTGTGTGTGTGTGTGTGTGTGTGTGTGTGCCCCTGTTCTCCTGTTATCTTACTGCGCCAGAGGTGCTGACTGTTTATAATCTCAGAGAGCTAAATGGAGAGAGATGTTGCCAAGAATAGATGGATCTCCTCATTATAGAGGTTCAAAAGAAGTGAAGAGGCAGATATAGTTTAGATTCTGCCAGAGAGTTTTCTCTTCACAGAAGCTATCACAGCAGGGAAAGTCACATTCAAACTATATTCTTTGGGACAAATCAACACCTATCACTATGAAGATTATTTAAATATGCTGGTTAAATAGTAAAAGTACCTTTTTTTGATGACATGAAACCTCCCTTCTCATCACTAAATACAATGTTCATATTGTAAGTAATGTAATAATATCGAGATAACCAAAATGCACTCCTTTGATTGCTTTGGATCCAGCTCCTTGCTGATAGATTGTTTGGTTGTTGCAATCTCTTTTCAAATGTCTGTAACCTTAAAATATATTGGTTGGAAGAAATATCCTGAAAAATATTTTAAAAAACCTGCAAATTATAGTGAAGTATAGTGTAGTGTAATTAACAGTCAATAACAGTGTGTTTTGTTTTGTATTTTGGTCTTATATCTGCAGGGTCGTCCGTTTGACTTTGAGGACGGTGACGTGTACATGTCATCCCACGAGCATCGCTTCCGCATGTTCAGCTCTGTGGAGTATGAGGGGCAGCTGTACATGACTCCACAGAACTTCATCGAGTCGGTCACCATGAGCGAACCGAGAAGTACGTTCACACACCTTTTACAATTGAAATGATTGGGCTTTGTGTTGAACTTAAGAGAAAACATCTGAAGATTGTTTATTTTTGGGGAAATGACACTCTTTATCAAGCCATTTCAATTGGGCATGCACTAGATGTGCAGTTATTTTTATTACTTTGGTCCCATTTTGACCTGGCATAAAATGTGGTTTATATCTGGGCTGCATCTATATTCTAATTGATTATATTCACACGTTGCATTAAAATATTTGGCATCATGCATTAAATTAATCCTATTGTCTCACAATCTTACAATGTTCATCGTACTGTACTCTTTTTTGTGCTGGTTAGATCCAAATATTAAAATTGAAGTTTTTTTGTTTTTAGTTTAGTTTAGAGTTTGTTTTTAGACATTTCATTGTTCTTAAGAAGTATTTCATTAATATTAGGCCTTAAAAGTCACTTAGTAGTCTTAAATTTGAATGGAAGTCTTAATTTTTTGCAATTAACTAATCATCTTATTATTAAGTAGCCATCTTTCTGTTTTTTCTTTACTGTGTGTTTACTTTATACTTGCGCTTACCTTTTTTGCAAAATGTAGATAAACCTCAGTCTAAAAAACATATTTCTACATCATACTTATTGCTGCATAGGACCAGATATGTACTACTTTTTACTATTTCTTATTTACTACCTTTGTACTTACCGACAATGCTTAACTAAGAAAAAGATGATTTGTCTTAAAACAGATCTTAAAAAGCAATACATTTGTGTCTGATACCTGTAGTCACCTTGTTATGAATTGATCACCTAACATGGATGTCAATGCCAGGTGTGAAATAGATTCTTTCTCTTTTTTTATTTTTACGGAAACCAACTCTGAAAACACATTAAAATTCAGGGTTTAAACACGTCCTTGCTGTTTCTGTCAGCCTGCTGCCAGTCGTAACAGATTACTCCTGGCCAGCCAGCCTAAAGCAGATGGCTTTACAGCTATTGTTTAGTCTGAGGTTAATGTTAGTCAGACACTAGCACACACGCACACACAAACACGCACACACCCACACACTCCTCGACTTGTCCACATTCCTTTTGCTCACATTTACCCTTCCTCTTAACCAGTAAATATCTAAACCAGACACTTTTTTTCCCGTCATGACATTGGTGAGTTGAGGTTATCATAAAACGGCCCTACAAGAAAAAGCAACCGTTCCTCTCTTCAGAGCCATCTGATTGTATTGCGTGCAAACTGTGCACCTGTATGTGTGTGTTTACATCTACCCCGGCTCACTGACATATGATACAGCCGCCCCAGCCCTCTCAGCAGCTGACATCCTCTAATGCCCCCTTTGAAGTTGAATTAGATGAACTTTGTTGTATAAAACAGAACAAAAGTAGTATGTGCTTTTACGAAGACATTCCGCATACTACAAAGACAAGCACGGGGCACTTTAGATGGTACAAATGGGCCTGTGATGATGACAGTGTATATACAGTGTGCGTCTGTGTGTGTGCGTGTGTGTGTTGTGACTGTACCCGGCACATTAAGACCCATTTCTAGATCATACAGATGCTATCTGATCAAGCCCACCCAAACTCTCTTCTCCTCTTTCCCTTCTTCTCTCCTCTTTTGTCTCGTTCCCTGGCAGGCAAGAGGCCCTGGAGGTCCCTGACCAAACAGGTGGGAGACACACACTTAATGCTTCTCTCTTCTGCTCCGCCATGTTGCAGGCATCTGTTGCATGTTACATCTGTTGCAGGCTTTGTGTGTTCTGCAAAGTTAAAATCCTGATTTTGCCGGGATTGTTGAGGAGTTTCTTAATGTAAATGTAAATTGTCTTAGCATTTGTGCATGATTGCGGATAATTGTTGAAATATGTTTGGAAAACAAGTCAATTGCAAGACTTGTTGGTATCCATACTGAATTTAACACTAGATGCTGAGACATTTTGAAATATTTTAGATTGCATTAGTGCACAAAACAAGAAATGGGTCCTGTACAGCACAAAGACTGATACTGTACAAAGAGATACAGTCAACATTTTAAATACTTTGACAAAATGTTGCTGTTGCATTAGACTACGCAGAACAGTCCAGTTTATGGTGTGTGTCTGACAAACAGTGGCTCCAGGAAGTATTACCACTTTCTTTAAAAGACTATGTTGTGTTCTAATTGTAATTTGAGATTTATTAAAGATAGATAGACAATAAAAATAGACCAGATATACACTGATCAGCCACAACATTAAAACCATGACAGGTAAAGTGAATAACGGTGATCATCTCCTCACGATGCATTGTTCTGCTGGGAAATCTTGGGTCCAGGCATTCATTTGTATGCTCATTGAAACACACGACCCATCTAAACATCGCTGCAGACCAAGCACACCCCCTCCTGGCAACTGCACTCACCCTTACTTACATCCTTTTACCCCATGTGTTGCCTCCACAAGCAGTACTGCTGTCAGCAATACCAGAATAAATGGAATATCAAGATGAATGATTTATAGTGAATCCTTTCCTCTTTTACATTGCATGCTACCCTCTCTTTCTCTCTGTTTCTGTCTGAGTAAAAGTCACGGATTGACGGTGAACGTTTGTACTTCTATGGTGCGTGACTGACCACTCTCTTGTAAATTGTGCGCTTTTATGTGTGTGTGTCAGGAGCTGGAGAAGATTTTGACAGATACTCCCCCGGTGTGGAGAGGATCCTCCAAACTGTTCCGCAACTTGAGAGAACGAGGTCGGAGAGAGTACACACACACACACACACACACACACACACACACACACACACACACACACACACACACACACACACACACACACACAAACAAACAAAAAAAGGAGCAAAGGCACCTTGAGTACCTTTGCACTCACTGATATACACGCACTCAGCAAATAAGTCCCAGTCAGATAATATCAAGGTCAGCAAATGTCAGTGGATTCAAATTTGGAGTTTTTAAGCCATTACACTTTAATTTGCTTATAGATATACTTAATGTATAATTCATATTTCACTTTAGCTTAATTTCTGTTAAAACGAGGAGTAAGTGAGGAACATTTGGTACATTTTAATGCATTTTTGCAGCTTTTCAGTACACTTGCTTGTGTGTATGTATGTATACCAGGGCTGACCTGCTGATGTGTGACTAAGTAGCACTTGTGAGTTTGTGTGTGTGTGTGTGTGTGTGTGTGTGTGTGTGTGTGTGTGTGTGTCTGTGTGTATGTGTGTGTGTCACTGTAGGTGTCTCTAATCCGGGGTTGGA
The DNA here is from genome assembly GCF_040436345.1 of Pagrus major. Lineage (NCBI taxonomy): Eukaryota > Metazoa > Chordata > Actinopteri > Spariformes > Sparidae > Pagrus > Pagrus major. Next base: position 24,380,730 of record NC_133215.1, read on the forward strand.
GCCATGCTGTCCCTCCTTCAGCCAAACAACCTGCTGAAAAAACTAAAAATAAACCTCCTTTCCTCTCCTCTCCTCTCTTCTCCTCTCCTAACTCTCACCCCCCTTCCTCTCCTCTCCTCTCCTCTCCTCTCCTCTCCTCTCCTCTCCTCTCCTCTCCTCTCCTCTCCTCTCCTCTCCTCTCCTCTCCTCTCCTCTCCTCTCCTAACTCTCACCCCCCTTCCTCTCCTCTCCTCTCCTCTCCTCTCCTCTCCTCTCCTCTCCTCTCCTCTCCTCTCCTCTCCTCTCCTCTCCTCTCCTCTCCTCCTACTAAGACAAAGAGAGAAAGAGAGAAGCTCCCCCGATTAAAGCATTTTCTTTAGGAGAGTGTAACATAGGAATCACACAGTCTGGGAATGAGTCCCTGTAGTGATAATTACACACACACACACACACACACACACACACACACACACACACACACACACACACACACACACACACACACACACACTCACACACTGGGAGATGCTAAATATAATGCACCCTGTCTTTCTCTACCATGATAATGTTCGTCACATTGTAACTGGTGTGTGAAAAATCAGTAAGAGGAAAAGAAGAGACAAAAAACAAAAAAGAGTTTGAGAGAAGGAGAAAGGAAAGCAGAGAAAACAGAGTCATGAGGAAGAAGTAGATGAAGTGTCAAGGAATTTAAACAATCTGAAAAACTGAGGGAGAGAGGGAGAAATGAAAGAGGGCACAAAAAAAGTAGAAAGAGAGAGAAATTGTGTAAAGCAATCCTAGGTCTTAAAGAGGAATACTCATACATACTAGTAATGCATGTTGCTGGTGGCATATTGCCAAGACCACACACACACACACACACCTCAATACCTCTCTATGTGTACTCCATGTGTTTGTATTACCTTAAAACAACTCATTCGTTTATTCACACATTTATTTAATTCAGTTTTCTTTGCCACCCCTTGCATGAGACATGAATAAGCAATGTGTGTGTCTGTGTCTGTGTGTGTCTGTGTGTGTGTGTGTGTGCGAATGGCGTGCGTGTGTGTGTGTGTGTGTGTCAGGACATGCTCTCCTCTTCATACCACGATGAGCGAGGACTGTTAAAATCCTTGGGATGACTTGACAGAGCTATGTGTCAGACAAAGGAATGCATAGTGTTGACTACGTGTTTTGGCGTCCGTGCGTGCGTGTGTTTGTGTGTGTGTGTGGTGGGCTGTAAAATATGTCCAAACTGGTTTCTTGTGTTATACAGTAACCTGGCACAGTAATATTATTACTTTGATTGAGAAAGATCAGATGTATTCCAGCACTTTGACAAATCTTGGTGATTTCAAATCCTCAATGAAGTGTCATAGTTTCTTCTTTTTTTTTTTTTACAAACCCAAAAGTTGACTGCTTTTGGAAGTATCTCATTTGAGATTCGTTCATGTGCCTGCCATGGCTTTATTTCTTTTTTACTAAAGTATTATTAAGTAACTGCAGCTTTAATAAAGGTCTTTATTTCGGTCAGGAACATGTATTGATATGGGTCTTGAAGTCCATTGAGACATTGTATGTGATATTGGCTTACACAAATAAACCTGAAATTACTGGTTTTAACACACTATCGGCTTATCAAGTTGTGGTTAATGTGTTCATTTGCAATTTAGGTTTCTTTTGCTCCAACAACTCTTGAGGAAAAATGTGTGTGTGTGTTTTTTTTTTTTTTTACAGATTCTCTTCACTAGCTGTTGTTTATACTTTGCATCTTTGACATTTTCTTGTTCGACAGGTCGTTCGCAGTGAACTTGTGGCTTGCTGTTTTGTGTGGGGAGTTGTCAGGACTGATGGAGACCTGCTGATCAAAACATGTGGCTGAAAGCTGCAGGAGACTGTGGTGTTGATTCTCAGTGAGATCAGATTTACCAACAACACTTTTATATTACAAGTTTACACTTTATGTCAAAACTTTAGGGAAATTGATCTTGTTACTCTCTCTGTTTAATGTCTTCGGTAATTCTATTCTATGCTATTCAGTGGAAGGTAAAATAAATACAAACCTTTGAATATGTAAAAACTCATAGACATTCTGGAAAATATGATTGTATTAAACCACATCTCATTTAATTAAAACAGATTATTGACTAAAAGTTGTTCCCCTAATGATAATTACTACCTCGGGATCAATGTTAACCCACCTTAGCATTATATCACTGAGAGTATTTGAATGCAAACATGCAGAATGTATTTTAGAAACCTGAGAAGTTTCACAGTGTATCGCCTGGTCTTTGCACAGCTCAGGCTACATGGGGGGAAAAGAGAATTCAGTTCCAAACCAGCTCCTCTACACAAAGCAGCCGAGCATCAGGAAAACACAAGGCTCACACTGGTCTTCAGCTGGTGTCATGTTCACCTACACACATACACACACACATGGGAAAGCAGTCTCCCGTAACACTCAAGCGAGTCACCCTGAACTATCTGAACGATCAAGACAGAAAGCGAAAAAGAGGGCGAGAGAGCACAGACGGAGCTACAAAGATTCCTAAATGGGCCCGAGGCAAGAAAGGATCATCTCCTGAAACATTTTTCACTTGCTTATCCAAACACAGACACATACACACGCACACACCCCTGCCAGCCAGTGTCTTCACTTTGGACACTTGGGGTGTAGAAAAAGAAACGGTGTGTGGCCAAATGGCTGTTGGCAGCTCAGCTCCACAAGACACATTTTAAGATGCTATCTTCATGAAAGGAAGGATTATGTTAGTGTGTGTGTGTGTGTGTCAGGAGGCCCATGGTCTTTGAACATCTGTAAACACTGTGTGTATGTGTGTGTGTGTGTGTTGAATGTGACCTTTTCTTTAACTCTCTCTGTCTTGGTCTCGTTCTTAGGCATCATCTCATACACAGAGTACCTGTTCCTGCTCTGCATCCTTACAAGTGAGTCACTTCAGTCTCTACACATCCTCTTTGACTTCATCTCATTTTCTACTTTCTTCTTCTATATTTAGCCAAGATACATGATATGAACTATGCTTAGGCCCACCCAGAACTAACAAGAGCCAATTATGACGCAACTCTGGTGGTTTTTCCCTTCCCCTTGGGGTAAGACAGAAATTGAGGGAAAGACAGAGAGAAGAAGATAACAAATACTTCCACTCATAACCTAAATAAAATAAAAGTTTTTTAAAAAGGCAAAAGGCAAAAAAGTTATTTGGAACAGGAGCGTGCTGCACTGGGTATTATAATCTCTCCCCTTCAAAACTGACTATAGCAATTTTTCAATCTTTTTCTCTTCTGTAAATGATCAGGAAACCAAACAGTGTCAACAGTGTCCCTAAATGTGCATATCCTTTTTATTAACTTTCAATATTTCCTCCTAGAGAAACTTGTAGTAGTTTTGTATCTAGTGTAGCTCAGTGTGTGTCTACATCAAAGGCAGCCATTAATCAGAAGTTGTCACATTAACCAGGAAAGGGTTGTCTTATTGCTGTTTTATCAATTGGATAAATGTTTCTTTGAAATTCTGATTGGAGGATAAAGAAAAGCAATGACTTCATTTCTGACAAGAACTGTTTTTGATAACTGAAAGTCAGTTCAGACTAGTCATGTGTTCCTAGTACCAGCGTGAACTTCAATAATAACACAAAATTAATGTGTATTATTGGACTTTCTTACTCAAATTGAAGAACCAGCAAAGGAAGAGTAAAAACAATTCTTGTTTTTTCAAAAATGTGTTTTTTCACATTTTTCGTGGTTAATCTGTAGCAAATATGCCTGCTCTGGTATAGCTAATACAAACAAATAAAGTGACTCAAGCTTTATCTGATTTGGTAGAACAGCAGCGATACCTGGTCACTAAGAAATGTCTATAGTAGTGTAGAAGAATTTAAATGTAAACTGTGGTCCATATAGATTTATCCACCTGCCCTGTCTCCCTCCTGTCTCACCTATAGGCCATTTGAACCCATGCTATTTCTGGATTTAAAATTGCCTTTAACACACACACACACACACACACACACACACACACACACACATGCACCGTTCACCCTATGTGCTCTTCTCTCTGTTCTCCAGAGCCCCACGCTGGCTTTAAGATTGCTTTCAATATGTTTGATGCAGACGGCAACCAGATGGTGGACAAGAGGGAGTTCTTGGTGGTGAGTCTCTGATACTGAGAGGAAAACCATCTCATGACTGAATTCACATGTTATTGTTAATCACAAAATACGAAAATTAGTTATTGACAATGAGTGTGAAGTGGGTTATTATGGAAAATAAAACTGGGTAGATAAGATAAAAACTTCCCATCGCTTTAAGCTGATGCCTATTTTTTTTTTTTTTTTTTTTTTTAACGTTTGAAGCATTTAAAAGCTGAATGTTTCATTTCCCCTTTTCAAAGATAGCTGGATAAGCAATAATTCTTAAGATTAAAAACCTGCAAGGGCTACATGTGCCTCACTAGCTCTGTGGGATGGGACCGATACATTTTCAGTTGAAAACACTGCTGCAGGCAGGAAGTGGTCAGACTCTCTGTGGAGGATGGTGGGAGTGGGATGGCACATCAGAGGGAGTGGGTGGTAATGGTTGAAGATCCTGTGGGAGTGGGCAGGTGCAAGACCGACAAAAGAATTCCCACACCGAGGGTGTGGCAATAGACATTGCTTTTTCTGCTTGAATTCATTAGCCAAAAAATGACATCTGTAGTCAAATGAAGTTAATATTTAAAGGGTGAATTTGTAATATATGCCCAGTTCAAAACATTCTAGTAAAATAAAATAAAAAAACTCCAGTTTCCAACAGTGTGTGAAGACACAACATTGTTGATGTCAAAGATGTAATGTAAATCACTCTGTAATTTATCCTCTGATGCAAACTGGCATTCTTGGTCTCAAGGGCTATGTTGAGTTCCAGTCTGGTGTCCAGCCATATTCACTGATAAGCCTGATTGAGCTGAGCCCCGTAGACCGTGTTGACTCCCCCCCTCATCCAACTTTGTGGCGTGAACACACTCCCAGTTCAGCTAAAAGGGCCAGTTAGCTTCATGGCTAACTGAGCTACTTGCTAATGGCTGCTGGTCGCTACAGACAAAGCTAAAGCAAAGATTATAGTGCGGAGCAGTAACCAGTTATGCTGCCCAATATAGTTTTGGAGCTCCCTCTATATTCTGGCAGTTAATGCTAAAATTCTCATACTGGTTACCCTGCAGCTGCGATTTTCTGCCAGATGCGATTCAGCATTGATTTACCCTTTAATATATGTGACCAGAAGTCCCTTTGAAAGCCAAACCAGAAAACCAATACTCTCTTAATGGTGTTGTCAAAAGGCCAAAATCACATCATAGGCCAGCATGAAAGAGTGAACTTGTGAGAGTGACTTTGTGAACTCAGTGAATGTTGTGTTTGCACGTAAGAACATTTAAGCTTCAAACAGAGCTTTGAATTGTCAATGAGATCCTCATTCTGTCTCTTATTACAGCTTCAGGAGATCTTCCGGAAGAAAAATGAGAAGAAAGGGAGGAAAGGAGATGCTGAGAAGTCAGCACAGTTGGTAAGAAAGTTGGTAACGAAGGACAAGGGAGTGTTTGTGTGTGAGGACAGCTACAGTTTTATGCATGAAAATTATGTTGCTAATTACCTTAGCAGAGCCAACAGTGAAATGGACATAGAAGTCTTTAGGGACATGGACTGCAGTAATGCTGCTATCATCAGTGAGATAAACTTGTAATACAAATATCGAAAATATCTTGCTTTTATATAATAGCACAAACTAAACATTACTAATTTTAATACATCCATGCATGTAACGTGGCACAGCACCTCTGCTGTTTCCTCTTTAATGTTACAGAAGGTGCGAATTGAATGCCGTCAAACTGTGCGCGTGGATGTATTAAAAACCACACATCATCATCCAAGTTAATTGTCATCTGTATTCAAGTAGGCACTAAAGTTAGCTAAACCCTTCATGTAACCATGTATGAGTGCATGCTGCCTTATAGAAACTGTTTTTGACAGTGTGGTATCTTCTCTCTGTTTACTGAGACAGTTATCCCTACTGTGTACTTGTTAAACTGGATACACTCTTAAAATAATTTGTCCTTTTCAACACTTCTGGGGTTGAAGTTTAGGAACAACGCAGGTCATCTTGCTTAACTACTCTGTATGGTTCATTTATGCATTTTATAGTTTATAATTGCCGGGTTTATGTCTTATCGTAAAGTGAAGGTTTAAACTTAATAATGTATAAAGTCTGCAGGCAGAATTAGAGCCAAATGATTAATTAGGTGAATATTAGCTGTTTACATATTTCAGTGCTAGCATACAGTATATGTTGGCTTTAAAGGAATAAGACATATCAGTACAGAAATGCCACAGATTTATAGAGGTAATTCATTAATGCCATTACTAAGTTCTGTCCACCAGTGAGACTTTATTTTTACAACTGTAAACTGTCCCTTGCATCAGAAATCAACAATTCTAACAAACTAATGTGTTGATCTAAAAAAATGATTATGGTCAGATATATCATTATCAGATTTTTCATACTCTCAAGTATAAGTAGATCAGCCATTCCCAAACTTATAAATGAATGATGCGATAAGTGATACGTGCCAACATTTTCTGTAATGCCACCCAGTGACCGTAATCTCCACCGTTGGGTGCAGATTAAGGTAATTGGCATGCGTATCAATTTAACTCCCTTTTTTTATCAGTTAGTATTAGTATTAGTTGTTGTTCTTTTTTATTTTGAATATTTAAACATCAATATTTCATGGTAATTTTAAACTAAATTGCACAATTAAACATTAAAAAACTTCATGCTGCAGTACCTGCAAAGCCCACTAGGGTACTAAAGCAGTTGGCTCAGCTGTTTACCACCTTCTGTCTGCAGGTGACAGTTCATAAAGTGGTCCTTCCACATCACTCATTATGAGTTCTTAGCAGAGGACACACTGCACTTGATAAAAAATGAAATGCTGACGACCCACTATAGAACATGACTACTGATTTTATAGTCATAACTGTACAGTTACATCCTAAAGTGTTTGTACATTTGTTCCATCTTGTATCTGTTGTAGTAATGCTTTCACCTCACAGGAAAAGACCTCAATATCATTAACAGTAAGTCTGAAATAACGGAAAGATAAATCTGACAAAGTAAAATGTTACACAATCCCTAAAATGCACACAGTTTCACTAAACATCTCTGGGAAGTGCAGTACACAGTGTTGTAATGGGAAGTGTGTGTTCTAAAATTTAATCATAGATGTGTTGAAAATGACACATCCCTCTGCAGAGTGTATCCACAGCCTCTCCTTGCATGTACTAACATGTCTTTTACCTTCTCTCTTCCTCCTCTCTGACTGCATGCTCTGGCCTCCTCTCTCTCTTCCCCATGTCTCTCTCTGTGTGTTAGAGTATGCAGCTCTATGGATATCAGGTTGCGCCCATGAACAGCGTATGTATCCGAAACCATAACCCAATAGTTTCCTTTCTACTCTTGTTTAGCTGCTTAGAGAAATGGGTGTAAAGATGAACAGAGGAACAGATGGCTAGGTGTTTCTGTCAGCTTGGTTACTAAATGCCATGTGGTTTCAGTTGACTTTTTTTTTAGGTAATAGTAAAATCACAGGGACTCAAACGTGGTGTAGATAGGTTAAGCAGTCTCTATAGACATATTTTATTTTATTTTTGAATATCTAGAACTTTTCTGAACTCTGTGTTGAACAGATTAAAAGTCAATGTCATTTTTTACCCAAATGTTTTGTGGTGAAAAATCTCAGTTGACAACATTTTATAGTCAGTGTGCGTTTTTCAATATTGGGAAATATAATTTCATAAATGTTCCAATTTTTCAAGTATTATTATTCGCTTTGCCAACAGTTACGTCAGAAGATTAATACCACTCTGTTCATTAAATAAAAGGCCACAACCAGTAGCCTGGTAGCTTAGCTTAGCCTAAAGACAGGAAACAGCGGCAAACAGTTAGCTCTGCGCTGTTCAATGGAAAAAAAAAGACTTTCACCATCTCTACTTGTTTTTATATTTTTATTAGGGTGGGGTGGGGGGGTCTTGGCCAGACGCAGTGACTTTCTAAAGTCTCTACTGGTTACCTGGCAACCTCACAGTGACGACAGGACTCCAAGAAGTGACAGAATTTTTGACTTTAGTCAGAGACAGGCTAGCTGTTTCCCATTGCCTCCAGTCTTTATCCTAAACAAACCATAACATGGTTTTACCTTAATATTAAGGGCACAGACATGAGTCAACCCTCTTGATTGGGAATATTTCTGAAATTGTTAAACTGTTTAACCTCCCTTGAAAATTTGAAATCTTGCCATTGCACAAAAAGATATTGCTGCTCACGTACTACAAATAATGAATCTCATGATCCAGTTTCCACTCTTGCTCGTATCTGTTTTCCCTCACTCTGGTGACTCTGGTAGGTTTGTTGTGTGTAAATGTAAATTATACTGGGATACTTAGAGGACTCTGTTTAATGCCCCTGTCACCCACTTTTGTGTCCTGACCTGGTCTTTGAAAAAGCCCTAACCCTGACCATGTCCACCTGATCCTCTGTTGTCAGTAAGATATACACAGTAGACTGCTTGAAAGGATGGATGGACAGAAAGAATGAGAGGGACAGAGAAAGACAGGGTGTCCATCTGTCAGGTCGGCTGAGCGATTGATCGAGGTATGATGGCAGAGGGTGGGATGAATGGAGAGAGGGATGGCAGGAGAGGAGTAATAGATTTAAGGGGTCAGGAGAGATGAACTCTTTCAAAAGGAGAATGATGTGATTTAGAATTACTGGAGACACTCTAAAGCTCTAAACACAATCAGACACTGTCCATTTGAGACTGTTTTAGGACGTGTGCTGTTTTTTTGGTAGCGTGTGTGTGTTCCTGTTAGGGAGCAGGTGATTTTTATTGAAAGCTACAGACAGAAAGTTGCTTCTATTATTTGAGCACATTTACATTTGTATTGTTAAGAAAGCATAGAGGTTACATATGTCTCCTGAAAAGAGGGAAGAATTTATTCTCTTACATACAACAAATGCCATCTTGTTATATACTTATTGATCAAATATAAGGCTGTAAATAAGTATTTAACATAGTCAACATCATAATAAGGAGATGTGGACATTTTCAATTCTCAAATGCCTTTTTTTCACCTTAAGATACAATGATAACAACTGTAGAAGTGTGCAGCAAGGAATATTTTCTTGTGGAGATGGCGTAAAGTGCAGCAGAAATGTCAGGATCTTTCTCCCCCTCTCTCTCTATTTCTGTCTCACATAGACACGCACACACTCAGACACTCCCTGTCCTGTCAGTGTTGTGATGGATAGCTGCATTGTCACTGTGAAGTTGAGAGCTGTGCAGGGTCATGTTAAAATGGCTGCTGCTGCTTCGTTCTCCCTGGAGAGAGAGAGACTAGGTGGGTGGTCAGGACCTCAGTACCATGGTTGTCTTTTATCAAAGCAGAATACACGCTTAAAGAACCAGCTCTCTTTTGTGCTGCTTGCGACATTAGTATGCTCAGCTGGAGTGATAATTTGGGTAAAATAATTGTGTATTTGCTTCAGATATCAATTAGAAATGTTAGATTGTTATGCTGGTTTGATTATTTGACTCCATTGTCCCCCTGAGTGGAAATTTGTCTTTGGCTTGTTTTCAGTAGAGTCTGCACAAAGGGAAAGTAACAAATGGCACTCTGTGTTAAAGTGTTTTAATAGAAAGAACTTAAAGCGGATGTCTTTATTGTTTCTTCTTATTGTTAAACCAAAACCACTGGAAGATTAATTTCTCTCGATAATATATTTTGCTGTGATGTAGTGTAACTCCACTTGTAGCGACAATAAGAGCTTTTGTCTGAATGTGACCCCTCCCCCCTTCATTCCTGTTTGTTTGACACTAATGGGTTTTATGCTTGGTGCTTATCAGTGGATGGGGTGAATTTAAAGTTAAATTAAACATTATAAATTGTTTTGATGACAGAACATGAATTCTAAACATTTTCATTTTGTTTCTCTGTAGTTGTTTTTCTAAAAAACAGCGGTTCATCACTGTAGGGTTAGTTCAATGAATGCAAGATACCAGATCAGAATCTTGAACTTTGATTTACTATTTATGATTGCTATATGATACTCTGTACATGACTATACAGTATATACTGTAACAACAAACAAAACAACAACTTACTGAATGTGTTTGTATATATTGAGAATTAATAGAGTGAATATTGGAAGTCTTCTTCCTGAAGTGGTTGAGTTGGAGGTGAACTGACCCTGGGCCTGCTTGACCGCTCCTACAGGTGCTAAAAAAAGACAGTCAGGAGTTTGTGGCGAGGAGTTACTGGGACGTTCTGAGGCGAAGCGCCAGTCAAGTCCTCTTTTCTGACCTGGCGGAGGTACACAGATCCAACTGTCCTCTGTTCCTACATCCCTCCATTTTTCATCCTTCACTCTTCCCCCTCAGCTCCCTGTAGTTAGTGTTTATCCTCCAACTTGCCCCATAGATTCGGAGTAATGTAGCTGCATCAAGCTCAGCCAGAATAAGACCAGAGATATTTACCTTCAAAATAAAAGCTTTTACACAGAGTAAGGCCTTAATCTCTGATTTCTGGAGATATTATGCTTAGCTGGTCAACAGTCATATGGACCGAAGATTGTTTTTTTTTTGTTTTTTTATGTATTTTGTATTTAATATTTTTCATAGCTAAAAGGAATGAGGAAATTAAATTTTTCAATTTTATTTTTTTTACCTCGAAGACCCTTTGAGAAGATATCCTCATTTACAAAGGTGTTGAGATGTAGAAAGAAAAATATTTGCTAATATGGGCTCATTATAAAAAGTTCTGATCACTTATTCTGGTTTGGCTTGATACGGATAATTCACGTAACATGACTTGTCACCTTTCTTCCTTCATACCTTTCCTAAACATTACTTCTTATATAATTTAGATTACGTGGTATCTCCCATCATTTTATCTCACTGTTTTATACACTCAAGTCAGGTACAGAAACTAATGCTAATCCATTCCTCCAGTCCCTCTCATGTGAAATCATTTATGTTTGGATGAGCTCTAAAAGACTTCCTTGCACCAAACACATCATATCAAGAAATCAAATTGATTTCTTCTAAAAATATAACTTGAGGCTCCTCCAAATGTTTGAACTGTCCTCCCCATTTCACCATGTCACTCACTTATTTCTAATGAACAAATATGACAAGAGCTTCTTTCATATTTGTTCTTATGTATTAATGTTTCAGAGGAATTTTCTATATTGTACTGGCCGTATTGATCCGATAAGTTAGCTGATAGATATTGTAATGTCCGTATTCTAATAACCTGATCTGTTTCTCACCTGCCTTCTGTCATTTGGTCTCCTCATTAAGCTTTTCTATGTGTATCTGTGCTGTGTCGTGGCTAGTGTTGTAGCTTTGGTGTCAAATCATTCTCGGTGTTACACCACAACATGTTTAATGACACTCGTAAAATGATGACTGCAGAGCAAATGCAAAAACACACCACACACTTAAACTGAATCACGTGGAAGTTAGGAGTGATTTTATATGATTAAACAGTAACCTAAACTTCCTGCGGCTAGCAGGGCATTGATAACTTTGAACAACCCCTGAAATGCTTTTATTTACAAGAATAGACATCTCAATAAATAAGTTCAAAACATACAGACTAACAGGACTAAAATCCATTTCATTTTTACCTTTTCATTTGCTTGTTCATGTGGAGCTCAAATTGTCTTTCCAATATGTCTGACACAAGGTGAAACTGCTGGTAATGATTAATAACAGCTAACAGTGTTAGCAGGCTAGCTGACTAATGACAGGCTGTGTGCTGTGGTGGCAGCGGAAACTGAGGTGGAGGTAATGACAGTGGAGCATAATGGGGCTGACCTTGTATTTACACTGAGCAGCCTTTCATCTGCAGGGATGTCAGACGGACAGAACAGACAAATCAGACAGAGGGGGGAGGAAGGGGTGAGGGAAATAAAAGGAAGAAAAACAAGGACATTAAAACTGTGAGGGATTAAAATATACAATTAAGTAAATTGAAAAAAAGAGGTGAGACTTAGCAGCATGAAAAAAAGAAGAAAGGATAAATCATTGTAATTGTAACAAATCTGTAACACCATCAGATAAGTAGAAAAACTAATGGCTGAGGGGGAAAGAGGAAGAGATAAAATCAGAGAGACAACAAACAGGTGAGAGAGGCTCAAAGAGGATGACACAGGTCAGCAGTGAGAACAAATGTTGAGGAACAAAGTGGGTGTGGAGAGAAGAAGTTCGGGAAGCACATTTAGGGGAAAAGAAAGGAACAGGTTGTTTTTAGAGAAAGATGTGTTTACTCAACAGATTAGTCACCATTATATCTCTTTGGTTTTGTCTGGAGAAGGAGGGACTGACTGACAGGCTGAGAAAGAGGGGGGGAAGGAAAGAGCGAATCACCCCTATGTCAGGTGAAGGAGGTACTGACGGGTAGTATGAGGAGAAAGGAAATCAGAGTAATCAGAGCAGTTGGAAATGATAGGAGAGGGAAAGAAAAAGGAAGAGAAAGAAGGCGGGAGACAAAGTTAGGAGGGAGAATGACGAAACAGGTCGTGAGAAGGGAAAGGGGGTTAGCTGTTTGTACCGTGGAAGGTATGACTGACTGACTGACAGTCTGACTTACTTGACTAAAGAGCGACAATGAGCTCTTGCTCAGAGCTATTACTCACAGATAGGGAGGGTGAGGAAGACCATTTAGTGTTTACATCAATAATTACTGTTTTTACCTTCAGCTTCATGATCAAAGTCTGTTGAAGCTTACACACACACACACACACACACACACAGATGGACAAATAGACACATGCATGCACCAGGTGTCGGCTCGTGCCTTGTGGGCGTGGTAACCATGACGTCTTTATGGAGATGATGAGCTCACACCAGTGCAGCCACACTTCCAGGAATGATGAGCTTGTTATGATCAGTTTGGCATTACGTCTACCCAAGGTTAGACCGATATGGGTTCTTAAAGTGGAAAAACACAATTTTTATTGAACCATACGATACGCTGACAGTTTCTTATGTTATATAATGGCTTTAAATTAGACAAAACTAATCAATATTTATATATAAAGAATGGATCAAATGACTGTTGAGGTGTCTCATGGTGATGAACCCACAGAGAATCATCACTTGACTCTGCAGTTTCCATTGCAGTCCAAGTGTTTTAGCGTCATTCAGCTTATTGTTTTGATTTGATGGCTCATAGCTTTATTGTCTTATCAGCCTTGCTTTCAGCAGCAGGCAGCTTTTTCCAATGAAAAGGCTCTGATAACTTACTGTACACGACTTGCCCAGCACCAAACAGCAGACAGCTAGTGAACAGAGAGACAGATATTTCCCTCAGGAGTAACTGGAGAACAAAACAGAGCTGAAAAGAGAATTAATATTAGTTGCCACACGCAATAAGTCCAAACGTATGATAGCACGTTCACCTAAACAGCTTTATGAGCTGATAATACATCAATGTTGTCTTTACAGCTTGTTTAGCTGCTCCCAAATGGTAAAAACAACTTTAATAATCATTTTTTACATTGTTTTAATGTAATAAGTAAAACATATATTTACACCTAGTTATACATAGGGAGTTTAAACCACTTTGGGACACAACTGATAAATCACTGCAACTGTGATTCAGCAATAATTAGATTCATTATGAATCTATGAACAGCCCATGTGTCATAAAGACATCAGCAATGCGTCAATTACAAGATAAAAGAGCAGAAGTATTTTTGTCCTGTTTGTCCGTAATCAGAGGCTTAATGATAAGACCCCCTCAAATCAGTGAGTCGCAGAAAAGACACTGGAATGATACGTCTGTAATTGTTTCAGTTTGTCTATGTTTATACGAAGTCCCTAATCAAAGACTGAGAGACCAGACTGCAAAGTGAATCAGAAACAGACTGAACGTTGGGAGTCACACTATTGTTGGTGGTCCTAAAAACAGGTTTACTTTTAATGTTTGTTTCCCAGAAGACATTTTTATCCTTTGAGTGAACAATTGGCATCCATTACAGAGAGATCTACTTTTTGTTTCAAATTTGGTTAATCTACAACATATCACTGTAAAGGGATATAACTAGTGTACCCAGAAGTGAGACCCATAATCTGGTTTGACTGTGAATGATTACATAATGGACTCATACCAGTGATGTTTTTAGTTTACAAATTATTTATCCCGATGGTTACCAACCTGGTAAGATATGAGTCAGAAAAGAAAGACAAAAAAATGTTTCTATCCTATAAAATTGTATTAATTCTTGTGAAATACCAGACTGATTGATCTCTTCAGGCCTCTTAAAAGTATTAATATGAAACAACCTGAACATAAATACCACATTTTACCTGTAGTGCTTATATGTTGCAAGTCTTTAGTTCATTTTTAGGGGTAACTAGACAAAAAAATGGGACCACTGGTCAATCATATACTTTACATTTTAGAAACTAATGGAGGGTTTCGCATCTCAACACACATTATCGCAGTCATTTGCTCTTTTTTGATAGAATAAATACACATTATGCCACAATAAACAACACAACGACTGCCACATCTGTCGAAGATGTGAATCTGTATTTTGACAACTTGATCAAACATCTTTTTTTTCCTTTTTACTTTTGTAAACCTGTGTCATCTTGTTTGACATTTCCTTCTTGTCCCACTTTGGATTTTAGGATTTTACTCTTGAGGTAGAACCACGAATGGCATCGTGGTGATGATGATAATGATGATGATGATGATGATGATGATGATGGAAATGGCATAAATGCTCTTCCTCCTTGAAAAGACATGAGATTCCACCCAATCTGATGTCTGCATATTCCTCAGCATGGCCATGGACTGGACAGGGGGGTTGGCTGGGTGGGGCATGGCAGGGAGAGAGACTGAAGATTGGGCTATTGACAACCTCTCTTTCTGCCCTGATGCTGGCTGAGTCTTTTCTGAAACTGCCCAAAGCACAGTCACCTTTTTCTGAGAACATGAACAGAGGCAAGTAGTTAAATAAACACTAAGGCAGCTTTCTTTAAGGATCATAAAATGTACACATGTCACCTAGGGATTAAGATTAAAAACAGATTAAAGTATGAGCAAATAGAACAAACATCCCAAAGCCTGTTGATGGTTTCAAATGAGTTTCAGATGACCAGAATCAGTCAGTAACCACACGCTTGCAAACTGTGGAGGGAGGACTGAGGGGCTAAGATTGAAGAATATGTAAACAGAGTAAAGATATAAAAAGAGAAAAATAAATAAACAGCTCAAAGTTGTACAAATATGACACTATGATTCTCGCTCGTTGACGGAAAAAGGTGGAATCAGCTCACATTATCGTACTTGTGCTTATGTGGGTTTTGTTTTCTGTGCTGCTGTGTGTGATGTAAGATCCTGTCCGATTGTGTCAATGTGGCATTTGCAGAGAAATGCATGGGATGTGGTGGCTTTAATGTGTCTGTGTGTTTGGCAGTTTAGTGTTGTGTATTTGTCTGTCTCACCCTTAGTTGTTCTTCCACGTGTCTCCTCTTCCTCTCTCTTGCTGGTCAACACTTTGTCCTCCTACATCCCCCACCCTCCCACCCCCGGCTAAATGAATATTTGCATGACTCTGTTTCTTATTTCCGTTTGTCTTTGTATCTTAACGTGTGCTGCTACCTGAACACTTCCTGTTTCTTCACCAGACCAATGTTGTCTATATTTCATGCTGCTACAGTAATACTCCTCGACAGTCTAGGCAGCATGGAAAAACTAGCTTCATATACCTTTTTATTTTATGTCCTTTCTTTGATTGTTAGAATTAGAGTGGACAGAAATATTTGTCCATTTGACCTCATTACTCCATTTTACATGTTTTTTCTGCAAACAATTAATCTTGCTGAAAGCTTGAACAATGTTTCTGTTAACATTTTTGTTTGTGTTATCATAGCGGCAATGCACTGAATCTGCCAATTATTTATCCAACTTATATTTTTAATTAAATTATTTTTTATTGAGGTTTAACGTGAACATTATTGCTGCCTAGACTGCTATGTTTGATGTCACGATGGCCGCTGACTGTTTGTCTGAGCTGATCCGTTTGATTGACAGTTTGTTGTGCACACGTGCAGCAGATCCCTGCTTCCTGCTGGCCATGTTGGATTGATGATGGACTCGCTCACTGCTTCTCGTCCATCCACAACGCTTGATATTTATTGATTAGTCACTCATTGATCCTCTCTCTTGTTCATCTCTGATGATTCGTAGCGGGCAGATGAGAGTATCACCATTGACACCACCCTATTGGTCCATTTCTTTGGGAAGAAAGGGAAGGCAGAGCTTACTTTTGATGACTTCTACAGGTACTGAACAATCTATAGTGGATGGCATGAAATGTGTGCTAATGCTCTAGAAAATATGAAACAAATCACCATATAGTAAAATGCTTCTTTTTGAAATCTTTGAGTTCCCTTCCCTGATGTGTTCAGGTTTATGGATAACCTTCAGACAGAGGTGTTGGAAATTGAATTTCTGACCTACTCTAAAGGGATGACCACTATCAGTGAAGAGGACTTTGCAAAAATCCTGCTGCGCTTCACCAACGTGGAGAATATAAGCGCCTACCTGGAGAATGTTCGCCAGTGTATACCCGACGAGAAGGTACAGTCCAATTAAGCACGATCTGATATTGCTGTGTAGATAGCCAGGAAAAGCCAGGAAAAGACAACACGTATACCATATCACGATATAATGATATTCAATATCTAAGATGATAAGTCTCATATCCCCATAATGATATATATCGTATATATTGCCCAGCCCTACAACAGAGTCAGATGCATCATACATGCACAGAGTTCTTGAGGAACACATCAACAAATCGACACATCGGTAAAAAAAACAACAACAAAAATCCTTTCAAACCACATGTAATTGAGTAAACTTCAGCCATTTGTTCGTGGATGTATCTGCGCAGTATCATGTAATGTTTCGGTTAACTGAAGTAAAAATATATGAATAAACTGTGAAATTACAGAATGCTACAACAGTACAGTTTTGACTAGGACTTTGGATTGTCGATTTATCTTTATATAACACCGGATACGTTACCTAATCCTTTATCTTCTAACTTTATCTATCCTTTTATCTGTTTCATTTCTTCTTCCTGCTTTATGGGTACTCCTGCCTTCGAGCCATCTAGAGTCACCATAATTTCCCACCACTGTTTCTGCCTGAGGCTGTTGTGGCTCTCCACACTTCAGCGCCCCACTGCTTCACTTGACCACATTCACACACACACACACACACACACACACACACACACATACACACACACACACATACACACACACACACACACACACACACACACACACACACACACACACACACACATACACATACACACACACACACACACACACACACACACACACACACTATCTATGTCTATCTATCTATCTATCTATCTATCTATCTATCTATCTATCTATCTATCTATCTATCTATCTACCTACCTACCTATGTACCTTCCTACACCGGCAAGTTCTTATGCAACCCAACTCTATTTCTGTTCCTTCCTTCTTTCCTTTTCATGCTGTTAAAGAAGCAGGTTGGTCTCTGCCTCGTACAACACGCAACCTGTCCATCGAAACACATCAGTCTATCCTGCTATTTTGTTATGTCACTGTCTTCTTTGTTTCTCCATATATGACATGTCTAGGTTAAGAACCACGGCTGAATAGTTCTTTTTGTATTTTTTTTGTATTGTGTCCTGCATCTTTTCATGTAGACCTGCAAAGACTGCCTCATTTGATTCACTTCATTTTTATTTGTAATGTTTTTCTTATTAATCGAGTCGTCATAGGTTTGACCTTGATTCACAACAAAGAGCATGTGGCGGTTACAGCTACCTGTTGAATGGCTTTAGGGTTATGAACCACTGCAAGAAGGCTGCTGTTGAAATGTTTCTTATCATCAACACATAATCCTGACCATACATTAATGACATTCTATGTCATTAATGGGACTATTTCATGGAATAAATTGGTTATTGATTGATACTATGAGATGTGGTCAGTTGCTTTTTTTATTTTAGTATCTTCATTTTTCAGACAACTGAAGTGATGTGCCTCCTGGAATGTCACGTCTGTCAAGGTCCCTTTGGATGGCAGCCTGTGCTGAAACACTCATTACTCTCATTTTCAAGCTTCTTTTTCTCCAGAGAACATCATTTCCATCAGTACCTCTTTCTGGGGCTGATTTTAATTTGTTCCCTTACATGTGCTTTTTTCTGGAATTTCAGGGAATCACCTTTGATGAGTTCAGATCCTTCTTCCAGTTCCTTAACAACCTCGAGGACTTTGCCATTGCCATGCAGATGTACAATTTTGCTTCTCGCTCCATTGGACAAGGTAGGTGGAGAGCAGTGGCAGCTGGGGCTGCAGGTGCTGAGGGTCTCTGCACACAGATGATGCGTTTGCCCCTCTAGTTTGGTGTGAAATGATCAAAATAGTTTTTACTCTCTCTTCTACTAGATGAGTTTGCGAGAGCTGTCTATGTGGCCACTGGGCTGAAGCTGACACGTCACCTTGTACACACCATCTTCAAGATCTTTGATGTAGATCACGACGACCAGCTCTCTTACAAGGAGTTCATTGGAATAATGAAGGACCGACTACACAGGGGAGCCAGGGTGAGGAACTGTGTGAAACAGAGAAGTTATCTTAGCTTGGAAAAACTTTGAAGTGTCAGGCTTTGATAAAATGAAACATAAAAGTGACTGGGGGTGGATCTGTGGTCCAAATAAAAGACCTGCGTTTGAAAATGACTAAGAGGAGACTAAATAACAGCCAGTCACAGCAAGCAGGACATGAAGATTAGTGAGATTTTATTGATCTTTATTGATTTGTTTTAGTACCTCCCTCCACATGGAGGTAAGAGGTTAAGATCTGCTGCAGAAGATGGTTGGAGTTTACTGTATACATTTACAGAAGGCGGTGAAAATGCTGAGACATGCATCGTTACAGAGAAATTTTTAGCATTAAGGTCAAGTATAAAAAGAGCTGAAGTTGTTATTCTGATAGAGATGATCCAATAATATCACCTTCATGTCTTGGTGAAATTCACAATTAAAGGCTTCTTCTTTTGTGAAGCATGATCAAAATCCACGATTTCCAGGTCAAACATCCAAAAGGTTACAATGATCTCGAGATCTACTCTTTCATTTGAAATGAGCAATCCGACACTTGGGTGGCATATTTTATTCTGAGGAAATGGTAGAATTTCTTTGGAACAGAAGAGCTGAAAACTGAGACACAGGAGGTCCTAGTCTAGTTTTTTGCTAAGTAAATTAAATGAATAAATGAATGAACGTTACCCAGATTACAAGCCTAGCCCTCCCTTAACCTGTGCTAAATGTGTAGTCATGGGTTGGCACATTTTCAAAAGATATGATGTGGCTAACTAACAGAATAGTATATTACTTGCATTGAACACAGTAATCTTACAGTCATTTTGTAAAAGGGGCTTTGTTGGTTAGAATCCGTGTGAGCCAGTTAAAGAACAGCCTCAATAACAATTGGACCGCCCTGCTGTTTAAAAGTTTGTTTCCATTTATTGTAAATGGGTTCAAAACAGCACAGGCTGTTATTGTCCTTCAACAAACTTAAGTAATTAAAGGAAATGAATAATGTGGCCAAACTAGAGTCCAGACAAGAAGATACATAGGTAACTAATACACAGGCATCTGATGCAAAGACTGAACTGAATAGAATTACAATCCATACATTCAATTTAAACTGAGCATTTATTAAATGTGAGGCTGATTTAAAAAAACAACAAAAAACTCCAAGTGGCACAATATTGAGAATGTTGTGATTAATTTCAGGGGGTTTAAACTTTGCCATGAAGGGTAACAGCTTTTAGGAAGAAGCTGGTAACAACTGTAATAAATTACTTGAAGTGATGAAAAACTGTGACTGAACTGGAAATCACCTTGAGCAACTTCAAGTGTTGTTCCCAAGGAGGGATGCTGCCCTCTGGTGGTGTGTTATGATACAATACCACTATCAAGAGCCTCCTGACTTAGAGTGGATTCAAGCTTAAAATTTGCCTGCAGTGCTACAAACATTGCACAGCAGTGAAACTGGAAGTTGTTTTTTTATGAACCTGTGGGTTTCTTTAGATGCTGTCTTGGCCTCACAGTCTTGGCTTATTGACGATGTCTTGTCTCTCTTTCTCTCCTTGCTTTTCTTGCATCCTTGATCTCTTTCTGCCATACTCATCTATGCTGCCTTCAACCCAATCTCTCCTGTGCTACAACACCAATAACTTTTTCTTCTTCTGCTCCATTCATCACCCCCCTCTTTTTGTTTTTCTTACACCTTTCCCTGCTTTCCTCCTTCCTCTTCTTCACAATGTCTATCCACTGACCTCTCAGGGCTATAAATCTGTGGAGCGTGCCACCTCTTTTAGATCCTGTCTGAAGAAGGAGCTGGCAAGCAGATAAGTACCACCAACAACAGAAAGTTGGATTAAATGCAAGATATTCATTCAACCATCTGACCTGGATTATGACTTCTATCAGTAGCATCATAATGGGGTTTAAATGATCTTTTAAGTCCAGTCATTAAATGTGACCTATGATCTACAACTTGTATTAGGAAAATATAGCACTAGGGTGTAATAGCCAGGGGCTTATATGATCTGTCACTCACCTGTCCTACCTTAATCACGGTGTCTTGACTCAGTATTTGGTCCTAAATTAAACTTTTTAGATAAATTGACAGTTACCTGATGAATTAATTTTTCATGTTGCTAGCTCAGTGTCTCTTATACAATACACCCCTTATTCAGAAATACATGTCATGCGTAGATTCATCAGGTTTTACAACCACAGTAGCAATTACTTATACTTCCTGAAAACTGTAAAAATTTCCAAGGTCACTATACAGTGTGCCTGTATGTGCACCAAGTTGCAACAGCGGGTTCCTGAATGTCTTCATTTTGGAGACTCCAGAGTGTGCAGACCGCTCAAAGTATTTTTGAACTTTTGCGAACATTTTCCCTCACTGGATGAAATGAAGGAAAAAAACATCCCCGAAAGTGTATTTTCTTATGACTGGGAAATGTTGTTGTCTCTGTAGCTGTATTATAACTCATAGCCAAGAGAACTGGCATCTGGCTCCCAGAATGACTGTGCCTCCTTCTGCTGTGTGTTTACCAGGTGAAGCGCCAACAACACACCTCTTTCTCCAGCTGTGTTCGCTCTGGAGCCAGACGACAGGTGCACCAGCTCTTGAGGAGGTTTAAGGACCAGCCGTAGAGGAGGAGAGTCAAAGAAGGCAAAAAAACACAAGGAGGAAGAAGTCTGAGGATGGAATAAATGGCATTTGGGTTCTGGCTTTTCTAGTCAGTGACCTGAGTTAATAACATTGCATTTCCAAGGGCAGATCTCCAATGGACTTGTGATAACTAAGCATGACCACACACAGCTGACTGACGCTCTGTATACTTATTTCTGTTTTGGATAAATATGTCAATTTCTTTTAAATTAAGCTGTTAAAGAATATTTTAATGATTTTACTTATTCTGATCCAGCCAAAAAGTGCAAAGTACAGTATTTGTTTTATAACTAATGAACGTGTCATAAACAGAAATCTATTTTCACAACTACTTAGCAGTTGTTGAACTGTGGCATTACAAACTGTAACACCTGAAAGAGCACAACAATAATTAAGTAATTACAAAATCTATTTGATGATGATGACATTATCCATTTAAAATTTAAATAAATTATACTTTAATATATTATATTAACATACAGAACACTTAAATTGAAAAATTAAATGAAGGTATTGTGAATATAGTATTGTCCTCACCTCGGTTTAATCATGTCAGTCTTTTTGAACTTAAATTTTGTTTGATCTCATTTAACTAGTAAAGTTGTATACTGCTTTTTTATTGCACGGAGTGAATATATAAATGCTATTGCTACAGTTAGGAATGCTTTATTATCATAATATAAGTAAAGCAGGATATATTTGACCTGGTAGTGACAGCATAGAACATAAAAGACAAGGGACCATTATGATTATTTTTATTTTGTCATTCTAATATTTCGTTGAAGAGCCTGAATCCTTATTGTCTTGACCCATTTGTGTTGCAGAGTATCATATGTGTGTGTGTGTGAGTGTGTGTGTGCGTGTGTGTGATGTTTGTGTGTGTAGGTGCCTTCTATCTATTCCCTTTCTCATCTCATGATCATCATGTAACATAGGAAAATCAGACTTTGTCGCAAATAATTCATCACCGTGCTGCTTTTAACAGCAACAGAACATAGAATATGTTCATCATAATGGTGTAATATATCATGAGTTACTGAATATAATTTTTGAATGTCTTGTGTGTGAAATATGGAATATATTTTCAATATATTGAAATGGAGGAAGAAGTCTAGATGAGTAAAGAATGGTGGGGTGTGGAGTTATTTCACATAATGTAAATTATTGTCATTGTCTTCCCAATAATTCATGTATTTGTCTCATCAGTGGACCTGGTGAACGACTGTTCTTGCATGAATAAACTATTTTAGGAAGACCTACGAAGTCCGTGGTATTTATTGCGCATGCGCAACGAAGTCCTTTACGCAACCGCTGTCTAAATTGACGGAGGGAGACATGTTGCAGCAGCTTTAGGCGATAAAACTGAACATTCCTGCGAGCTAAGAGAAGGTGCCTCAGGGCCACGGCTCCAACATTGGTGAGTTGGATTAGTAAATGTTGGCAGCATTGAAGTGTCGAGAAAATGTTCATGTAGTTGACACCACAGCGCTGTGGGTGAAAATGCCCACTGACTTGATAAACACGCTAGCGCTAAAGCTAACTTCGCGGCATTAGGCACGCAGAGTATGGGGTTACTATCACCAGAACTGTTTTTCCTGTCCTGTTCTCAGCATTTAATTAACATTTATCTATGTTTAGGTAAATTAGTCGAAGTGTTGTTACCGAAGCGAAGTTTACGCGGTTACCTGGCCGCCACTGTGAGTGAGACACCTGTGGTAGGTAACGTTAGCTGGCTAATATTAGAAAAAACTGTAGGTTTTGCCAGCAAATTGTGCAGTAGTATTTTTAGTTATAAAAACACCAATATAACTGGAAGCCCATTTTGGTGGTGGGGTATTTTCTATTGTGAATGTTAATAGCTCTTGACAAGTTTGAGCTGAAGTTGACGTAATGTCGCCTAAACACCGCCCCCATGTGTCGTACCGAACACACTGCTGGTTAAACTGTGTTACTAAACACTGGGCCGCTATGTTACGGCAAAAGTGACCGACGGGTTTGCGTGATTTTCAGCGCAAGGTGACGGCAGCTGTAAGCTTTCATATAACTCTTCTTTAAGCGTGTATGTTGTCTAAGTTTAGATTATATATCGCTAAGTTAATGTCCGCAAAACGAGCCGGATGTAGGGTTGTCATTGGAAACGGAACGGCTTTTCTTTGCCAGGTGTCTGTCAGGAACATAAATACCGACGCACCGTTGAGCATGTATCTCGTGTAAACGATGTAAATCCACACTTAATAACTTAATGCGTCTTCCCTTCTCTCTTATTGTTTCTTGAGCAAGCAGTCCAATCTATTATCAAAGTTTGGGCTGGTTAAATTATTTATAAAAAACGTCAACAAATATATAAAATGCATGGGCGTGTGTGGCTCACTTCGCAAAGCATTGTGGGTGTTTTGAAATGGAACGCTAACAGTAAAACATCAGCTTTAGTAGCAGTTCAGACTAAAGTCGCATTTCGTGGTTGTGCTACGATTGTAGTTTGTTTACTGCTCATTAATCAGTTATTTTGGCCATGTGTGTGGCAGCAACGATGAACCCTGAGCGAGAATGAACGTTGTGTGAATGACCCCCTGCTTTCACCCGCTTTCAAACTAAGACTATACTTTCAGGGATCATTTCTATAGTATCTAACTTGAGAAATGTGTTTCTAAAGTGTTTGGTCTCGCTAACCACGATGAAGAGTCGTGATATTCCCTTCTGAGCGTGAAGCGGACAGAGAGTAATGATTCAGTTCATATGCTCTCTGTCATTGATGATCGTTCTGTATTTCTTCATGGAGTACTGAGGTAGGGAATATGATCAGAGTGGTTACAAATGTGTCAAAAAATAAATTATAGTTACGGTGTTTGTCATCATCCCTTATTGATGACATTCTGCGAAGTAAAATTAAAGTTAGTGTGGCATGAGAATAATCATGTCTCTTTCATCAACATTGTGGTAGATCAGGTGGCTGGATTTGTTTTAAAAAAACAAATTGAAAGATACCAACTTCGATTTTTAATTTTTAATTTCAAACATCTAACTGGCATTTTGAAATTTTATACACTGAGTTAAAAACATAAGTGACCGAACTTGATCACAGTTATTTCAAATATGCTATGGTAAATAGTAACTTAACATGATATATGAGATATACAAATTAAATAAATAATCCAGTAGCAGGTCTGATAGTTAGAAATTGTGCCTTACGAAATAATGCAGCCTACAAATGTATGTCAAGTGTATATTATAGTCTTCATAAGAACCGGCTTATGCCTCATAGCAGCCAAAAATTGCTTAATGCTACTTTTATTGTAAAAAATAGGCTGAAACAGAGTTGAGGACAAATAAGTGCCTAAACATCACAGTCCACACACATAGTCCTCCCTAATGATGAATAAAAACACATCAGTTAAAATAAATGGGATAAATGTCAAATTGTGTATAGTCATGAATACTGGGACTGTGTAAGCCTGTCTTACTTCTTCCAGTCAGTGAGAGAAATTAACCTCTTGTCTTTCCAGTACTTTGAACTTTGATTAAATGTATTCATTGTAACTTTTTACTTTTTTCACTTTGCCGCTTACCTAAGACTTATACAGATGTTTTTCTTTATCTCAGTACAGCCTTAATCTTCTGTCTGTACAGTGTCACAGCTGTGCTGTCAATGGCATGCTATGATTGGCTGTGCTATGCTGTATCATTTACATAAAACCACATGGCAGGACAAGATGCAGCAAAATGGAGGAGGGTTTCAACAGGGAGGAACCCTGAGTGAGAATGTTTCACCTGAGTTCAAACTAAGACTATACTTTCAGGAATGCTATTATAGTTTGTGATTATTTGTTCTTTTGGACACATCTTTGTAACCACTCTGATCATATTCCCTTCCTCAGTACTCTATGAGAAAGTACAGAACAAACATCAATGACAGAGAGCATATTATCATTACTCTCTAGCCGCTTCATGCTCAGAAGGGAATATCACAACTCATCATCGTGGTTAGCGAGACCAAACACTTTAGAAACACATTTCTCAAGTCAGAAACTATAGAAATGATCCCTGAAAGTATAGTCTTAGTTTGAATGATGGTGAAAACTGAAGGTGTTTCACAGGACGATCATTCTCACTCAGGGTTCGTCTCTGCCATCATAAACCTCCACCAGCTGTTGAACCACAGCATAGCACAGCCAATCACTGCAAGCCACTGACAGCAAAGCTGTAACAGGACTGGAATTTTTATTTTTTGAAATGACACATGATCAAAGTTACTCTGTCTTTCAATCATTAATTATTTAATTCCTCAAAAGAGCACTAAACTTTAACCACCATTTTATCTGCAATCTTGTTAGCTCTCAGTGTTCTTGCTATTGACATGCTATACTTGTAAACTAAATTCATCTCACAATTGCAGTCATATAACAGATTTTCTCAATAAGTAGAAGTTTGTTCTTTTAGACACATCTTTGTAACCACTCTGATCATATTCCCTTCCTCAGTACTCTGTGAGGAAGTATAGAACAATCATCAACGACAGAGAGCATATGAACTGAATCATTACTCTCTATCAGCTTCACGCTCAGAAGGGAATATCATGACTCATCATCATGGTTAGCGAGACCAAACACTTTAGAAACACATTTTTCAAGTCAGAAACTATAGAAATGATCCCTGAAAGTATAGTCTTAGTTTGAACGATGGTGAAAACTGAAGGTGTTTCACAGGACGATCATTCTCACTCAGGGTTCATCTCAGCCATCATAAACCTCCACCAGCTGTTGAACCACAGCATAGCACAGCCAATCACTGCAAGCCACTGACAGCAAAGCTGTAACAGGACTGGAATTTTTATTTTTTGAAATGACACATGATCAAAGTTACTCTGTCTTTCAATCATTAATTATTTAATTCCTCAAAAGAGCACTAAACTTTAACCACCATTTTATCTGCAATCTTGTTAGCTCTCAGTGTTCTTGCTATTGACATGCTATACTTGTAAACTAAATTCATCTCACAATTGCAGTCATATAACAGATTTTCTCAATAAGTAGAAGTTTGTTCTTTTAGACACATCTTTGTAACCACTCTGATCATATTCCCTTCCTCAGTACTCTGTGAGGAAGTATAGAACAATCATCAACGACAGAGAGCATATGAACTGAATCATTACTCTCTATCAGCTTCACGCTCAGAAGAGAATATCATGACTCATCATCGTGGTTAGCGAGACCAAACACTTTAGAAACACATTTTTCAAGTCAGAAACTATAGAAATGATCCCTGAAAGTATAGTCTTAGTTTGAACGATGGTGAAAACTGAAGGTGTTTCACAGGACGATCATTCTCACTCAGGGTTCATCTCAGCCATCATAAACCTCCTCCAGTTGTTGAACCACTGCATAGCACAGCCAATCACTGCAGGACAATGAGAAACCATTTAGGCCAAAACTAGATACTTCACTTGTACATACATACATACTACACTTGCATACGCTCAGTAGTGTATATCGTGTGAGAATGCATATATGTGCAAGTTAAGTTTATATGTATGTAAAAGTGAGTATGTATGTACGTAAGAGTATGTGTCTACGTAAAAGTGAGTATGCATATACGTCGGCCTTTCTGTGTACTACTTTGGTCCTGACTGAAATATCTCAAACAATGATGAGGTGCCATGAAATTTCAGACATTCATGGTCCCCAGAGGATGACTCCTACAGACCATGGTGACCCTTTGACTTTTCCCCCTATGCCCTCAGCAAGTTGCCTTTTTAAAAAAAATAATCTTTTAATTAAATGTCTCAATGACTATGCGATTTGGTGATCCTCTAGCTCTACCAGCTGATCAAAGTTTCCAATTATCCACCAAAACATCCTCTGGATGCCTTGAAAATGTTGTTCATTTGACACCACTATGATGTTTGAGAGAAATGTTTCAACAAATATTCTGGATGGATTACCATGAAATTTGCTACACAAATTCAAATACTCCTCAAAATCAAGTGTAGTAACAGTTACCTCCCCGTCACTTTTCTTCTAGTGGCATCATTTAGTCAAAATTTCATGTTGTTCAATACTTAAATTTAAGACTAGATATTCTTAAAGCCAATTTCATTCCCACCAGCTTCAGCTTTACTTTCTATGTAATCCTTTGGAGCAATTTACATGTATTAATCACATTTTATTGGCCATGTTTGAGTGGATTTGACACGACGCAAAAAAAAAGAAACCTTCCCCATCTCTCTCTCATTGCCTATAGAAGCCTGAGGACAATTCTTTAATTTTTTTTAATGCTACTGAACTAGGGCTGAACGATTTATCGTTTTCTGATCGAAATTGCGATTTCAGACAACGTGATCATGTGATCGCCAAAGCTGCGGTTTTTGCAGCGCTCCTGACTGACCCAGGATCTGTTGTGTCAACTATTTTACACATACATGCCGTCTCTTTACCATCCTGCCAAGCTCACCGATCAGAAGCGGCATGCTACTCTGGACAGGTCACGCTAACCAATCAGTATTAACCTGCTCCTTAACGTGTTCTGAAATGGCTTCAGCTGGACCAGAAGCGGAGTTAGGGGATTTAATCCCCAAGAAAAACAGCACGTTGGTCATTTGGGAGTATTTCGAGTTTGAGCCTGCAGACGTGCACCAGGTACTGTGCAAAACCTGTCGCGCTAAAGTTGCAACATCCAGCGGAAACACAACCAATTTATACCGGCACTTGAAAAATCACCACAGGCATTTGCATGACGAGTGCATAACGAAAAAGTCCGGTGAAAATGATACTCAGGCCACTGTAGCAAACAGACTACAATTACAGCATCTTTTGCCAACTTGGGAACTTGGGGCAGGATCAAGAAATAAGACTCAATAGTGACACGACAGCCGTTGCGGCCGTTAGGGTAACTGCAGCCATCAGCCGTGCATGCTTCTTGTTAATAAATACATTTGGAAGCAATTTTTAACTTTAGTTTTCATCCTTGCATTAGAGTAATAGCATTTAATGTTTTAATGTTACTGTACATTGTGAATATTGCACTGGAGCTTGATTTGAAGGAAATCGTGAATCAAATCGAAATCGCAATATCTGCCAAAAAAATCGCAATTAGATCTTTTCCTAAAATCGTTCAGCCCTATACTGAACTGTGGATTTCTTTGTTAGGGACTCTGGTCAGATTTTCTGTGACAATCCAAAGGATGCACATGTTAGCACAGTCAGTAGCCCCATTCACACTGCCCTTTGAGTTCATGTGATCTGTCATTGATGATCATTCTGTATTTCTTCATGAAGTATTGAGAAAGGGAATATGATCAGAGTGGTGGCAAGAACTTGTGCAAGAAAGAAATACTCCTATTGAGAATGATCTTAATGTAGTATCTATAAGAACAGTTTGGTTGCAAGTGATCCATTACAATGGTGAGAATGTGTGTAGTAACATTGCTCATTAAGGGTTACTAAAGTTTTGTGCTCATTCAAAGAATATGATAATGAATTGATTAAAAGACAGGAACCTTGATAATCTATGATTTGTCATTTCAAACCTAAAAATGCAAGTTATTCTTTATGTTCAGGATTTGGTAAATTTACTGTAGACATTTTTCTGTTTTCTGAAAGTCTGAAGAGTAAACTAAAAAGATAATCAACAGAGAACAAGAGAATGTGGTCATTGTGTTGTTTAAAAATACCAGTTTTAAAAAAACATTTGAAATAATGCAGCCTTAACTTTAGTCTCCATAAGAACCACTCTTTATGCCTTATGCTCCGAGAAGGCAAATATTGCCTGTTGCAGCTTTTATAGTAGAAAATAGTCTGAAACAGAGTTGAGGACAAGTTAGTGTTTGAACATCAGATACAGACATAAAATCTTCTCAAAAACAGTCTCTCTATTGATGATTAAAAACACATCCGTTAAAATGAATGACAAATACAAATGATTTTCATTATCTCAAAGTCTCCTGTTTGTACACTATGTCACAGCTGCAGTGATTGGCTGTGTTATGTTGTGTCAGTAGGCTCATTCGAGATGAGCCAGGCCTGCGCAGAATCGATCACCGGCGACCACCGCACAATGCATTCCGGTTAGATTTGTGTCCGACTTGATCCCGACTTGCTCTGACGTCATGCACGCGCCAGCAACGATAACGTCACAAGATCAGGGTGGCCGTAGTTTTTAGAGCCAGGCGCCGCAGTTGCTCTCCACCGACTGCAAGACCTCAGGGCATGATGGGAAATGCCTGTCTGTCGCCTGATCAAAGAGCTGATTGGCTCTTAGTTAGGACTACAAACACTACGTTTTGTCGAAAATCTTAATTTTCTGTGTAATTGTTATATTTAATGCTAGATTATATAAATTTCACTTTGTGCAATGAAGGTTTAATCTGTTAACAAACATATTTTGTGTGGTTGATAATAATAATAATAATAATAATAAAGGTTATTTATATAACACTTATCAAAACGAGCAATCAGTTATGCAATCAATTATGATTGACAAATTTAGACCACAGTGAAAAGTAGTTTTCATTTTAGAAAAATCCACTTTGTATGACTTCAAAACCGTGAACCTAAAAAGTATGATCAATTAATTGGTACAAAGTTTGTATTTCTATTTGTTACCATTGTGAGATTAAATAGTAAAAATCACACCACATCCCATATGCCCATTAAGATGATTAACACAGTGGAATTTATGTGCAAAGTGACCGTCATTCTCTGGCTACATATCACGTAACAGTAACTGCTAAAGAAAAAATATTCACACTGAGTCAAACTTCAGTTCTGATAAATATATTGGTTATTTATTGGACAAATGCAGTAAAGCATAAGAAATACATTCTTGAATGACATCATTAGCAAAATCATCAAAACACACAACAGCAATCACTGTGATGGGCACAATCTGTTCACAATTATAATACCATACCAATACCATTAGAAATTGGATGGCATTTATTAAATGAGATCTGTTTTTCCAGATAACAAGTATGCCACTGACATACTGAAGCAAATAAGAGCTGCAGAACACAATCAAGGTAAGTTTTCTTTTTTATTATGCCAAGCATGAATATTTAAATACATATGGATGAGTCTTTTCAATTTTCTGGCTTTCTTTCTCTGCAGTAAACCCAAGCAGTGTTGTCACCCAACCTCCTGTCTGTCCCACTCCTCAACCTCCAACATTCACCCAGTGCCCCACTCCTATTCCCCAGCCTACAGTTTCCACCACCCCCACTCAGGTTCGGACCCAGCCTGCAGCTACATTCACCCGGTGCCCCACTCCTGAAACACACGTTACCACAGCAGTCATCCTCTTCAGACAACTTGGTCCCATTTCCATCCTTCCAGCCAGAATGCCACGAATCCCAGACAAGTACAGTGGTTGTCTGTTTGTAATCTATGGATTAGAATACAATATGAATGTTTTTAACAATACTACAGTGTTTTTACAGAATTCAAACACAGGACCACATTATTACTACTTGAGCTGACCAGGACATACAAACACCTATACTACTGGAACAAAATAGCCTTTTACAAGAAATTGGAACAAGCATTTCTTGCGAAAGGATACACATTCACAAATGACAAAATAAGGAAAAAAAAAACTGGGTAACATGCTAACTACATACAAAAGGGCCAAAGACCGATCTCAGGCAACGGGAGAAGGCAAGATTACCTGGGAATATTACTTGGTAAGTGCTTGCTCTGTATGTACATCTTACATTTTAGTGAGACTTTCTGAAGAGTATCAATCTCCCATTTGTCCTGTTCAGTATTTTGCCATCCACAATTTAACTATGGGGCTTCATCAGTGCCTCATAGTTGCAACGTTGGTGAAGGGGGGGAAATTATCACAGCGAACTAGTGTGAAAATACCCCTTTGTACCTGTCTGATTTTGACTGAAATTCTTTTGTGTCCTTACAGCAAATGAATGAAATATGTGGTGGCTCTGGGGTGGGGAGTGCACCACCGGGTACCATTATTTCCCCACCACTCTTCCCCAGGCAAACTCCCCAATCTCCATCTGTGGACCAACCATGTTACATTGAAGATCAGCAGCCTGGTCCCTCAACTGCCACTCACATCACACAAGCAACTGGACAAAAAAGAGCAACTGCACAAAAAAGGGCAACAGCCAACCATCATTCCACGACACTTATCAGTCCCATGCTGAGCGGAGGACAGCTGCTCTGCAATCCCTGACGAGGCCGGAATAGGCAAGGTGGAGGAGACTGAAGGAGAGAAGAAGAAGAGGATTTGAAAAGAAAATGCTTACATGCATGGGTGAAATATTAACCCAATTAAAGGAGATTGGGAAGCAGCAACAAAAAATGATTGAGTTACTTAAAGAAAGCAACACAAAATAAAAATGTTAAAACGATATTTGTGTCTGTCTTTTTGATACATCTCATCAAGAAACTGAATAACTCCACAAAAGGAGCAGTGGTTGGCTGGTTCACATTCACAACTGTGAAATGACTGCCTCTGGGGACCGCTGATACTCTGAGATCCCCTGCTGATTTCGCCTGGGTTCTTACCACCCAGTTGCCATGAACTGCCACTTGGAGGCACAGCAGAAGTCTTGATGATGTAGAGGCACTTCAATCAAATGGTAATTAACTTCATGCCTTACAGACTTAACAAGTATTACAAGGTAGTAGTATTTGATTTCAATGGAAAAACCTGACATTTGACCTGAGGTGCCTCACATCACCCTTTGGCATACTGCACACCAGCTCACAAAATGTGTAAAGAAAAGAGGAAAAATGTAACAAAAAGGGTATGAGTGTGAAGGTGTATCCTATCCCTAAATGTGGGCACAAATCATGTCTCTGTAATGAGATGCGTCTTGGCTGTTGGGCTGTGGTGGATGTGGATCCTCTCCAAGTTGATGAAGACCCTGCTCATCTTCATCAAACTGGTCACCTGGATCTAAACAAATGTTGTGAAGGATGCAACATGCTGTGACTGTTGCACTGACATTTGCCACATCTTTCATGTGCAGACACTTGAGCCTCCTGAACTTGGCTTTCATGATGCCAAAAGCATGCTCAATAGCCACATGAGCTGCATTCAGCTTTTGGTTAAAGTGCCTCTGCCTGGCGGTTAGGTGCCCATTATCCCTGTAGGGCTTCATCAGTTGTTGCAACAGAGGATAGGCTGAATCGCCAATGATGTGCATTCCCTCTGGGACCAGGGTCTGGGGATCTTCTTCCAATAGTCATGCAACATCTGTGTTGCGAAATGCTCTAGCATCATGCCAACTACCAGGGTGACCTACATTAACGTGACAGAAGCGCGGTTCACTGTCACAGAATCCGGTGAGGATGATGGAATAGAATTGCTTTCTGTTATAATAGGCTATGGGATTGTTGCAATGTGGTTTTACAATGGGAATGTGACATCCATCGACAGCACAGATTGTATTTGGAAATCCAGCTGTTTGAAACCGTAACTGTGATGTGTGAAGTGCTTCTACTGTAGGCTATGAAATGTGATGGGACAGATGTGTTGACCAGGGAGCAAAAGTGATGGAGATGTGTTGACATTGTGGATTTTGATATGTTGAATCTGTCTGCTACACCCCTGTATGACTCCTGGTTAGACAGAGACCACAGACAGGCGAAAACACTGTTTGAGACTGGCAACTTGGTTTGTTGTTTGTTCATGTAGAACGGTCCCAAAGTGGTCATAAGGTCCTAGTTAGCAAATAAGAGAAAATGATCACGCTAACATGCAAATATCAGTGATAATACTTGAAATGCTTTAGATAAGCCTACCTCCACTTGTCCTCTTGAAAGTCTGAAGTGACTTTTGAATTCAGTGACACTGTACAAGGGTACAACCTCCTCGACAAAATGCGGTATTTTTGGAACCAGCCTAGGAAAATAGTAGTTGAAGTTGATTCTATACAGGATTCTGAAGGACTCATTGGGCTTGTAGGGCGCAGTTATTGAATTAATATCATTGCTGACTGTTGAAAACCACGTATCTCCACAATGTCATCTTTATATGGGATAATAAAAATACAACCTTGTTTTAAACTTCGTGAGAGTAAAATTCCTAGGTTATTCAAATGTTTGTTAGAGTGTTTTAATTTGCCTAAGATGTAGGAGAATTTCTAAACCCATTATTGACTGATAACTTGAGAATCATCACACATGAAGATACGTGGTTTTCACTGGATGGCGATCAGAGAACAATTCAAAGCACTGGACTAAATGGACTGTAAAAGTGGCCATATGCTCTGGTTCATTTTCAATATTTACATAACACATATCACCTTCTCCGTTCCAGTCCATCTTCATGGAAAAGTAGGGGGATCTCTTCTGCTTCAATTTCATCAGTGATCAAGAACGCATACGCAATGTGTTCAGCCATAGCTATCCGAATGTGTTCTGCAAACTACAGGTAGCCTACAGATGGATCTAATAGGATGTAAATATTTCTGTGACTTCCTGTATATTCTTTGACGGCAGCTGGAAACTGTCCGACTTGACTGCAGCTTTTTGTCACCGCCCCCTGCTGCTGCTGCCTGGTCTCGTCCACCTTCCAGGCGAGGCGCAGTTCATTTGAACGAGCCTATTTACATAAAACTACATGGCAGGACGAGATGCAGCAACTGGAGGAGGGTTTTGACAGCATAGAGAGGAACCCTGAGTGAGAATGATCGTCCTGTGAAACACCTTCAGTTTTCACCATCATTCAAACTAAGACTATACTTTCAGGGATTATTTCTATAGTTTCTGACTTGAGAAATGTGTTTCTAAAGTGTTTGGTCTCGCTAACCATGATGATGAGTTGTGATATTCTCTTCTGAGCGTGAAGCTGACAGAGAGTACTGATTCAGTTCATATGCTCTCTGTCATTGATGATCACTCTATACTTCATTGTGAAGTATTGAGGAAGAGAATATGATCAGAGTGGTAGAAGTACAGCTGTGAAAAGAAAACAAACAGTATGAATCTAGTAATATTGAGGCATCAAACTGTTGTTTCAGCTATCGACCGTCATACAACATGGATTGAGAGTTTTAAAAACAGTTCAAGACTTTGCTTAAGTTTCAAGTAACAAGTACATGATCAATAGGTTAGTGGGCCAAAATCACCAAATTGAATCTTAATCTTTACAGGAAGATAAACAGTGTACTGTTAGTGGCCATGTTAGTCTTCTTGAAAACAGATTTCCTCATAATTCCTCCATTTTGTTTGCTGTCTGATCACTTCTGGAAGACTTGTTGTCTAGTAATGATTGAAAATTGGGACTTAAACAACTTTGTTCTGCTAATCATGGAGAGAAAAACTTTTCATACTTTGACACAAGCTTTTTCTTTATCACCACTCAGTGCAGCTTTTCTCTGCTATGTGTGTGCTGTCGGTCCTGCAGTGATTGGCTGTGCTATGGTGGTTCAACAACTGGAGGAGGTTTTTGATAACAGACAGAAACCCTGAGTGAGAATGATCGTCCTGTGAAACACCTTCAGTTTTCACCATCATTCAAACTAAGACTATACTTTCAGGGATCATTTCTATAGTTTCTGACTTGAGAAATGTGTTTCTAAAATGTTTGGTCTCGCTAACCACGATGATGAGTTGTGATATTCTCTTCTGAGCGTGAAGCTGATAGAGAGTACTGATTCAGTTCATATGCTCTCTGTTGTTGATGATCGTTCTATACTTTTTCATAGAGTACTGAGGAAGAGAATATGATCAGAGTGGTTACAAAGATATGTCTAAAATAAAATCAGCCTGAAAGACAAAAAATGCCCCTGTGATGTGATAACAATGTAGGGATAAAGAACTTTGTTTAGTGCAGTTTGTTAATTTGAGAATGTCTCTTATGTCAACACAATAGCAGATCATGGCTGGCTAAAGTTATAGTGCGAGTTCAATGTTAATTGATTGCAGCAAGTATTTGGAATAACTGAATTAAAAATGTAAGTGACTGAACTCCTTTTAATAAACATGAGAAAGGGAACATGATCACAGTTATTTAAAAAATACCATTGTAAAAATATGCTATGGCAAATATTAACCAATGTAACTAGTAACAGTTACTGTAACTATAATAATGCAGCCTACACCCTTCATAAGAACTGGTCTTTATGCCCTCATAGCAGCTTTTTACAGCTTTTATTAGAGAAAATAGGCTGAATCAGAGTTGAGGACAAGTTAGTGTTTGAACGTCACAGTCCACACATTCAGTCTCTCATGAGGAATAAAAACACATCAGTACTTTGAGATTTGGGGAAATGTAGTCACTGTAATTTTTGTAACTTTTCTTACTTTGTTACTTAAGACTTTTTATACACATGTTTTTTCTTTATCTCATCACTGCCTTAATCTCCTGTCTGTACGCCATGTTAGAGCTGTACTGTCAGTGGCATACAGCGATTGGCTGTGTTATGTTGTGTCATTTACATAAAACCACATGGCAGGTCGAGATGCAGCAACTGGAGGAGGGTTTCAACAGGGAGGAACCCTGAGTGAGAATCATCGTCTTGTGAAACACCTTCAGTTTTCACCTCTGTTCAAACTAAGACTATACTTTCAGGGATCATTTCTATAGTTTCTGACTTGAGAAATGTGTTTCTAAAGTGTTTGGTCTCGCTAACCACGATGATGAGTCGTGATATTCCCTTCTGAGCGTGAAGCTGATAGAGCGTAATGATTCAGTTCATATTCTCTGTTGTTGATGATCATTCTGTACTTTCTCACAGAGTACTGAGGAAGGGAATATGATCAGAGTGGTTACAAAGCTGTGTCTAAAAGAACAAACTTCTACTTATTGAGAAAATCTGATGTGACTGCAATTGAGAAAGGAATTTAGTTTACAAGTATAGCATGTCAGTTACAAGAATACTGATAGCTAACAAGATTGCAGATAAGACGGTTAAAGTTTAGTGTTTATTTGAGGAATTAAATAATTAGTGAGTGAAAGACAGAGAAACTTTGATAATTTGTCATTTCAAACATAAAAATTCCAGTCCTGTTACAACTTTGTTGTCAGCCCTGCAGTGATTGGCTGTGCATTGTTGTGGTTCAACAACTGGAGGAGGTTTATGATGGCAGAGACGAACCCTGAGTGAGAATGATCGTCCTGTGAAACACCTTCAGTTTTCACCATCATTCAGACTAGGACTATACTTTCAGGGATCATTTCTATAGTTTCTGACTTGAGAAATGTGTTTCTAAAGTGTTTGGTCTTGCTAACCATGATGATGAGTTGTGATATTCTCTTCTGAGCGTGAAGCTGACAGAGAGTAATGATTCAGTTCATATGCTCTCTGTCATTGATGATCACTCTATACTTCATTGTGAAGTATTGAGGAAGAGAATATGATCAGAGTGGTAGAAGTACAGCTGTGAAAAGAAACAAACAGTATGAATCTAGTAATATTGAGGCATCAAACTGTTGTTTCAGCTATCGACCGTCATACAACATGGATTGAGAGTTTTAAAAACAGTTCAAGACTTTGCTTAAGTTTCTAGTAACAAGTACATGATCAATAGGTTAGTGGGCCAAAATCACCAAATTGAATCTTAATCTTTACAGGAAGATAAACAGTGTACTGTTAGTGGCCATGTTAGTCTTCTTGAAAACAGATTTCTTCATAATTCCTCCATTTTGTTTGCTGTCTGATCACTTCTGGAAGACTTGTTGTCTAGTAATGATTGAAAATTGGGACTTAAACAACTTTGTTCTGCTAATCATGGAGAGAAAAACTTTTCATACTTTGACACAAGCTTTTTCTTTATCACCACTCAGTGCAGCTTTTCTCTGCTATGTGTGCTGTCGGTCCTGCAGTGATTGGCTGTGCTATGGTGGTTCAACAACTGGAGGAGGTTTATGACGGCAGAGACGAACCCTGAGTGAGAATGATCGTCCTGTGAAACACCTTCAGTTTTCACCATCATTCAGACTAAGACTATACTTTCAGGGATCATTTCTGTAGTTTCTGACTTGAGAAATGTGTTTCTAAAGTGTTTGGTCTCGCTAACCACGATGATGAGTTGTGATATTCTCTTCTGAGCGTGAAGCTGATAGAGAGTACTGATTCAGTTCATATGCTCTCTGTCGTTGATGATTGTTCTGTACTTCCTCACAGAGTACTGAGGAAGGGAATATGATCAGAGTGGTTACAGATGTGTCTAAAATAAAATCAGCCTGAAAGACAAAAAATGCCCCTGTGATGTGATAACAATGTAGGGATAAAGAACTTTGTTTAGTGCAGTTTGTTAATTTGAGAATGTCTCTTATGTCAACACAATAGCAGATCATGGCTGGCTAAAGTTATAGTGCGAGTTCAATGTTAATTGATTGCAGCAAGTATTTGGAATAACTGAGTTAAAAATGTAAGTGACTGAACTCCTTTTAATAAACATGAGAAAGGGAACATGATCACAGTTATTTAAAAAATACCATTGTAAAAATATGCTATGGCAAATATTAACCAATGTAACTAGTAACAGTTACTGTAACTATAATAATGCAGCCTACACCCTTCATAAGAACTGGTCTTTATGCCCTCATAGCAGCTTTTTACAGCTTTTATTAGAGAAAATAGGCTGAATCAGAGTTGAGGACAAGTTAGTGTTTGAACGTCACAGTCCACACATTCAGTCTCTCATGAGGAATAAAAACACATCAGTACTTTGAGATTTGGGGAAATGTAGTCACTGTAATTTTTGTAACTTTTCTTACTTTGTTACTTAAGACTTTTTATACACATGTTTTTTCTTTATCTCATCACTGCCTTAATCTCCTGTCTGTACGCCATGTTAGAGCTGTACTGTCAGTGGCATACAGCGATTGGCTGTGTTATGTTGTGTCATTTACATAAAACCACATGGCAGGTCGAGATGCAGCAACTGGAGGAGGGTTTCAACAGGGAGGAACCCTGAGTGAGAATCATCGTCTTGTGAAACACCTTCAGTTTTCACCTCTGTTCAAACTAAGACTATACTTTCAGGGATCATTTCTATAGTTTCTGACTTGAGAAATGTGTTTCTAAAGTGTTTGGTCTCGCTAACCACGATGATGAGTCGTGATATTCCCTTCTGAGCGTGAAGCTGATAGAGCGTAATGATTCAGTTCATATTCTCTGTTGTTGATGATCATTCTGTACTTTCTCACAGAGTACTGAGGAAGGGAATATGATCAGAGTGGTTACAAAGCTGTGTCTAAAAGAACAAACTTCTACTTATTGAGAAAATCTGATGTGACTGCAATTGAGAAAGGAATTTAGTTTACAAGTATAGCATGTCAGTTACAAGAATACTGATAGCTAACAAGATTGCAGATAAGACGGTTAAAGTTTAGTGTTTATTTGAGGAATTAAATAATTAGTGAGTGAAAGACAGAGAAACTTTGATAATTTGTCATTTCAAACATAAAAATTCCAGTCCTGTTACAACTTTGTTGTCAGCCCTGCAGTGATTGGCTGTGCATTGTTGTGGTTCAACAACTGGAGGAGGTTTATGATGGCAGAGAGGAACCCTGAGTGAGAATGATCGTCCTGTGAAACACCTTCAGTTTTCACCATCATTCAGACTAGGACTATACTTTCAGGGATCATTTCTATAGTTTCTGACTTGAGAAATGTGTTTCTAAAGTGTTTGGTCTTGCTAACCATGATGATGAGTTGTGATATTCTCTTCTGAGCGTGAAGCTGACAGAGAGTAATGATTCAGTTCATATGCTCTCTGTCATTGATGATCACTCTATACTTCATTGTGAAGTATTGAGGAAGAGAATATGATCAGAGTGGTAGAAGTACAGCTGTGAAAAGAAAACAAACAGTATGAATCTAGTAATATTGAGGCATCAAACTGTTGTTTCAGCTATCGACCGTCATACAACATGGATTGAGAGTTTTAAAAACAGTTCAAGACTTTGCTTAAGTTTCTAGTAACAAGTACATGATCAATAGGTTAGTGGGCCAAAATCACCAAATTGAATCTTAATCTTTACAGGAAGATAAACAGTGTACTGTTAGTGGCCATGTTAGTCTTCTTGAAAACAGATTTCTTCATAATTCCTCCATTTTGTTTGCTGTCTGATCACTTCTGGAAGACTTGTTGTCTAGTAATGATTGAAAATTGGGACTTAAACAACTTTGTTCTGCTAATCATGGAGAGAAAAACTTTTCATACTTTGACACAAGCTTTTTCTTTATCACCACTCAGTGCAGCTTTTCTCTGCTATGTGTGCTGTCGGTCCTGCAGTGATTGGCTGTGCTATGGTGGTTCAACAACTGGAGGAGGTTTATGACGGCAGAGACGAACCCTGAGTGAGAATGATCGTCCTGTGAAACACCTTCAGTTTTCACCATCATTCAGACTAAGACTATACTTTCAGGGATCATTTCTGTAGTTTCTGACTTGAGAAATGTGTTTCTAAAGTGTTTGGTCTCGCTAACCACGATGATGAGTTGTGATATTCTCTTCTGAGCGTGAAGCTGATAGAGAGTACTGATTCAGTTCATATGCTCTCTGTCGTTGATGATTGTTCTGTACTTCCTCACAGAGTACTGAGGAAGGGAATATGATCAGAGTGGTTACAGATGTGTCTAAAATAAAATCAGCCTGAAAGACAAAAAATGCCCCTGTGATGTGATAACAATGTAGGGATAAAGAACTTTGTTTAGTGCAGTTTGTTAATTTGAGAATGTCTCTTATGTCAACACAATAGCAGATCATGGCTGGCTAAAGTTATAGTGCGAGTTCAATGTTAATTGATTGCAGCAAGTATTTGGAATAACTGAGTTAAAAATGTAAGTGACTGAACTCCTTTTAATAAACATGAGAAAGGGAACATGATCACAGTTATTTAAAAAATACCATTGTAAAAATATGCTATGGCAAATATTAACCAATGTAACTAGTAACAGTTACTGTAACTATAATAATGCAGCCTACACCCTTCATAAGAACTGGTCTTTATGCCCTCATAGCAGCTTTTTACAGCTTTTATTAGAGAAAATAGGCTGAATCAGAGTTGAGGACAAGTTAGTGTTTGAACGTCACAGTCCACACATTCAGTCTCTCATGAGGAATAAAAACACATCAGTACTTTGAGATTTGGGGAAATGTAGTCACTGTAATTTTTGTAACTTTTCTTACTTTGTTACTTAAGACT
Organism: Pagrus major; assembly: GCF_040436345.1. NCBI lineage: Eukaryota > Metazoa > Chordata > Actinopteri > Spariformes > Sparidae > Pagrus > Pagrus major. The sequence continues at coordinate 24,421,225 of NC_133215.1, forward strand.
TTTTATACACATGTTTTTTCTTTATCTCATCACTGCCTTAATCTCCTGTCTGTACGCCATGTTAGAGCTGTACTGTCAGTGGCATACAGCGATTGGCTGTGTTATGTTGTGTCATTTACATAAAACCACATGGCAGGTCGAGATGCAGCAACTGGAGTAGGGTTTCAACAGGGAGGAACCCTGAGTGAGAATCATCGTCTTGTGAAACACCTTCAGTTTTCACCTCTGTTCAAACTAAGACTATACTTTCAGGGATCATTTCTATAGTTTCTGACTTGAGAAATGTGTTTCTAAAGTGTTTGGTCTCGCTAACCACGATGATGAGTCGTGATATTCCCTTCTGAGCGTGAAGCTGATAGAGCGTAATGATTCAGTTCATATTCTCTGTTGTTGATGATCATTCTGTACTTTCTCACAGAGTACTGAGGAAGGGAATATGATCAGAGTGGTTACAAAGCTGTGTCTAAAAGAACAAACTTCTACTTATTGAGAAAATCTGATGTGACTGCAATTGAGAAAGGAATTTAGTTTACAAGTATAGCATGTCAGTTACAAGAATACTGATAGCTAACAAGATTGCAGATAAGACGGTTAAAGTTTAGTGTTTATTTGAGGAATTAAATAATTAGTGAGTGAAAGACAGAGAAACTTTGATAATTTGTCATTTCAAACATAAAAATTCCAGTCCTGTTACAACTTTGTTGTCAGCCCTGCAGTGATTGGCTGTGCATTGTTGTGGTTCAACAACTGGAGGAGGTTTATGATGGCAGAGAGGAACCCTGAGTGAGAATGATCGTCCTGTGAAACACCTTCAGTTTTCACCATCATTCAGACTAAGACTATACTTTCAGGGATCATTTCTGTAGTTTCTGACTTGAGAAATGTGTTTCTAAAATGTTTGGTCTCGCTAACCACGATGATGAGTTGTGATATTCTCTTCTGAGCGTGAAGCTGATAGAGAGTACTGATTCAGTTCATATGCTCTCTGTCGTTGATGATTGTTCTGTACTTCCTCACAGAGTACTGAGGAAGGGAATATGATCAGAGTGGTTACAGATGTGTCTAAAATAAAATCAGCCTGAAAGACAAAAAATGCCCCTGTGATGTGATAACAATGTAGGGATAAAGAACTTTGTTTAGTGCAGTTTGTTAATTTGAGAATGTCTCTTATGTCAACACAATAGCAGATCATGGCTGGCTAAAGTTATAGTGCGAGTTCAATGTTAATTGATTGCAGCAAGTATTTGGAATAACTGAATTAAAAATGTAAGTGACTGAACTCCTTTTAATAAACATGAGAAAGGGAACATGATCACAGTTATTTAAAAAATACCATTGTAAAAATATGCTATGGCAAATATTAACCAATGTAACTAGTAACAGTTACTGTAACTATAATAATGCAGCCTACACCCTTCATAAGAACTGGTCTTTATGCCCTCATAGCAGCTTTTTACAGCTTTTATTAGAGAAAATAGGCTGAATCAGAGTTGAGGACAAGTTAGTGTTTGAACGTCACAGTCCACACATTCAGTCTCTCATGAGGAATAAAAACACATCAGTACTTTGAGATTTGGGGAAATGTAGTCACTGTAATTTTTGTAACTTTTCTTACTTTGTTACTTAAGACTTTTTATACACATGTTTTTTCTTTATCTCATCACTGCCTTAATCTCCTGTCTGTACGCCATGTTAGAGCTGTACTGTCAGTGGCATACAGCGATTGGCTGTGTTATGTTGTGTCATTTACATAAAACCACATGGCAGGTCGAGATGCAGCAACTGGAGGAGGGTTTCAACAGGGAGGAACCCTGAGTGAGAATCATCGTCTTGTGAAACACCTTCAGTTTTCACCTCTGTTCAAACTAAGACTATACTTTCAGGGATCATTTCTATAGTTTCTGACTTGAGAAATGTGTTTCTAAAGTGTTTGGTCTCGCTAACCATGATGATGAGTCGTGATATTCCCTTCTGAGCGTGAAGCTAATAGAGCGTAATGATTCAGTTCATATTCTCTGTTGTTGATGATCATTCTGTACTTTCTCACAGAGTACTGAGGAAGGGAATATGATCAGAGTGGTTACAAAGATGTGTCTAAAAGAACAAACTTCTACTTATTGAGAAAATCTGATGTGACTGCAATTGAGAAAGGAATTTAGTTTACAAGTATAGCATGTCAGTTACAAGAATACTGATAGCTAACAAGATTGCAGATAAGACGGTTAAAGTTTAGTGTTTATTTGAGGAATTAAATAATTAGTGAGTGAAAGACAGAGAAACTTTGATAATTTGTCATTTCAAACATAAAAATTCCAGTCCTGTTACAACTTTGTTGTCAGCCCTGCAGTGATTGGCTGTGCATTGTTGTGGTTCAACAACTGGAGGAGGTTTATGATGGCAGAGACGAACCCTGAGTGAGAATGATCGTCCTGTGAAACACCTTCAGTTTTCACCATCATTCAAACTAAGACTATACTTTCAGGGATCATTTCTATAGTTTCTGACTTGAGAAATGTGTTTCTAAAGTGTTTGGTCTTGCTAACCATGATGATGAGTCGTGATATTCCCTTCTGAGCGTGAAGCTGATAGAGTGTAATGATTCAGTTCATATACTCTGTTGTTGATGATTGTTCTGTACTTCCTCACAGAGTACTGAGGAAGGGAATATGATCAGAGTGGTTACAAATAACAAACTTTTACTCATCAGGAAAATCTGTTATAACTGCAGTTGTGAAAGGAATTTAGTTTATAACTAAGGATACTGATAACAAGATTGCAAATAAGTTGATGGTTAAGGTTTAGTGCTCATCTGAGGAATTACATTTCAGCAACGTGTACTGAAGGTGTTTCACAGGACAATCATTCTCACTCAGCGCTGAATGAAAAGTTTTTCTCTCCATGATTAGCAGAACAAAGTTGTGTTAAATTCCCAATTTTCAATCATTACTAGACAACAAGTCCTCCAGAGGTGATCAGACAGGAAACAAAATGGATGAATTATGAAGAAATCTGTTTTCAAGAACACTAACATGTACATCGTAAACCTCCTCCAGCTGTTGAACCACAGCATATCACAACCAATCACTGCAAGCCACTGACAGCAAAGCTGTCACAGGACTGGCATTTTTATGTTTGAAATTACATATTATCAAAGTTGCTCTGTCTTTCACTCACTAATTATTTAATTCCTCAAATAAACACTAAACTTTACCACTGTCTTATCTGCAATGTTGTTAGCTTCAGTGTTCTTGCAACTGACATGCTATACTTGTAAACTAAATTCCTTTCTCAATAGCAGTCATATAACAGATTTTCTTGATGAGTAAAAGTTTGTTCTTTGTAACCACTCTGATCATATTCTCTTCCTCAGTACTCCATGGAGAAATACAGAATGATCATCAATGACAGAGAGCATATGAACTGAATCATTACTCTCTATCAGCGTCACACTCAGAAGAGAATATCACGACTCATCATCGTGGTTAGCGAGACCAAACACTTTAGAAACACATTTCTCAAGTCAGAAACTACAGAAATGATCCCTGAAAGTATAGTCTTAGTCTGAATGATGGTGAAAACTGAAGGTGTTTCACAGGACGATCATTCTCACTCAGGGTTCGTCTCTGCCGTCATAAACCTCCTCCAGTTGTTGAACCACCATAGCACAGCCAATCACTGCAGGACCGACAGCACACACATAGCAGAGAAAAGCTGCACTGAGTGGTGATAAAGAAAAAGCTTGTGTCAAAGTATGAAAAGTTTTTCTCTCCATGATTAGCAGAACAAAGTTGTTTAAGTCCCAATTTTCAATCATTACTAGACAACAAGTCTTCCAGAAGTGATCAGACAGCAAACAAAATGGAGGAATTATGAGGAAATCTGTTTTCAAGAAGACTAACATGGCCACTAACAGTACACTGTTTATCTTCCTGTAAAGATTAAGATTCAATTTGGTGATTTTGGCCCACTAACCTATTGATCATGTACTTGTTACTTGAAACTTAAGCAAAGTCTTGAACTGTTTTTAAAACTCTCAATCCATGTTGTATGACGGTCGATAGCTGAAACAACAGTTTGATGCCTCAATATTACTAGATTCATACTGTTTGTTTTCTTTTCACAGCTGTACTTCTACCACTCTGATCATATTCTCTTCCTCAATACTTCACAATGAAGTATAGAGTGATCATCAATGACAGAGAGCATATGAACTGAATCATTACTCGCGGTCAGCTTCACGCTCAGAAGGGAATATCATGACTCATCATCGTGGTTACTCACTCAGGGTTCGTCTCTGCCATCATAAACCTCCTCCAGTTGTTGAACCACAACAATGCACAGCCAATCACTGCAGGGCTGACAACAAAGTTGTAACAGGACTGGAATTTTTATGTTTGAAATGACAAATTATCAAAGTTTCTCTGTCTTTCACTCACTAATTATTTAATTCCTCAAATAAACACTAAACTTTACCACCGTCTTATCTGCAATCTTGTTAGCTATCAGTATTCTTGTAACTGACATGCTATACTTGTAAACTAAATTCCTTTCTCAATTGCAGTCACATCAGATTTTCTTAGTGAGTAAAAGTTTGTTCTTTTAGACAAGTCTTTACAACCACTCTGATCATATTCCCTTCCTCAGTACTCTGTGAGGAAGTACAGAACAATCATCAACAACAGAGCATATGAACTGAATCATTACGCTCTATCAGCTTCATGCTCAGAAGGGAAACTATAGAAATGATCCCTGAAAGTATAGTCTTAGTCTGAATGATGGTGAAAACTGAAGGTGTTTCACAGGACGATCATTCTCACTCAGGGTTCGTCTCTGCCGTCATAAACCTCCTCCAGTTGTTGAACCACCATAGCACAGCCAATCACTGCAGGACCGACAGCACACACATAGCAGAGAAAAGCTGCACTGAGTGGTGATAAAGAAAAAGCTTGTGTCAAAGTATGAAAAGTTTTTCTCTCCATGATTAGCAGAACAAAGTTGTTTAAGTCCCAATTTTCAATCATTACTAGACAACAAGTCCTCCAGAGGTGATCAGACAGGAAACAAAATGGATGAATTATGAAGAAATCTGTTTTCAAGAACACTAACATGTACATCGTAAACCTCCTCCAGTGTACTTTCTCACAGAGTACTGAGGAAGGGAATATGATCAGAGTGGTTACAAAGATGTGTCTAAAAGAACAAACTTTTACTCACTGAGAAAATCTGTTGTGATTTTGTAAAGTGTGAAGGAATTTATTTTACAACTAAGAGTATTGATAGCTAGGAATTAAGTTAAGATGGTGGTTAAAGTTTAGTGTTTATTTGAGGAATTAAATAATAAATGAGTGAAAGAAAGAGTGACTTTAATAATATGTAATTTCAAACATAAAAATTCCAGTCCTGTTACAGCTTTGTTGTCAGTGGCTTGCAGTGATTGGCTGTGCTATGGTGGTTCAACAACTGGAGGAGGTTTATGACGGCAGAGACGAACCCTGAGTGAGAATGATCGTCCTGTGAAACACCTTCAGTTTTCACCATCATTCAAACTAAGACTATACTTTCAGGGATCATTTCTGTAGTTTCTGACTTGAGAAATGTGTTTCTAAAGTGTTTGGTCTCGCAAACCACGATGATGAGTCGTGATATTCCCTTCTGAGCGTGAAGCTGACAGAGAGTAATGATTCAGTTCATATGCTCTCTGTCGTTGATGATTGTTCTGTACTTCTCCATTGAGTATTGAGGAAAGGAATATGATCAGAGTGGTTGCAAGCAATTTTACAAAAAAAAAGCTCTTATTGAGAATGATATAAAAACAGATTGGTTGCAAGAGACTCATGACAATGGTGAGAATGTTGGTAGTCAATTACATTGCTGATGAAGGGTTAGTTCTCATTCAAAGAATTGAATAGTGCACTTGTTGATTAAAAGACAGGAACCTTGTAAAAATGCAAGTTATTCTTAATGTTCAGGTTCTGGCAAATCAACTGTAGAAATTTCTCTGTTTTCTGAAATTCTATAGTGTAAACTAAAAAGATAATCAACACATTTTAATTTCGTAAGTATGAGAAAGAGAATGTGATCATTGTGTTTTTTAAAAATACCAGTTATAATGCGGAAGGGAAGGACTTGATGTCTAGTAATCATTGACAATTGTGACTCAGCTGTGTGCTGTCAGAGTTCTGCAGTGATTGGCTCTGCATCTTCAGCTAAAGAGTTACACTGCCAAGTAGTTTGTGAGCGACAGAGGAGATTATTCCTGCCGATGTCTGACAAACTGTACAACTCTGCTGTCGTTTGTCACAAAATGAACCTAAGGGAAAACTCGCTAGTTTTACAATGCGATTTTAAGATTTTGGAAGTCAATGCTCCTGGTGATCCCAAATTAATATATGTGTGTCATTCATGAATTTAGTTTTTGCAATCAAAACAAACAAAACAGGCATCTATTATGACAATGATCTTAATACAACACAAAAAATATGAAACATAATAGAAATGCATTAAACCACCAAAAATCTACTTTAATTATAATATGGATTCAATTAATACTCAATAGAGTGAGTTGTCTCCTTGAGGGCCACAAAGATGGTCTTCATATGGTAATAATCATAAAACGTCCTTTTCTTTTTGTTTTGAATAGATGCTGACAATGAGTTTTAAATTTGAGGTCTAAAAAATAAAATGTTTTTTTGTTGAGCTTTAATTGCTTTTATCATGAAAACGTTATAAAAACAGGAAGTGGCTCTTGACGCAACTCGCTCCGTGACGTAATACGTAAATAAGTTGATCAAGCTTGCTCACTCGAAAGGTTGTCTTCTTAAGATTGAATTATCTCTCGCCTTGGTAATATTAACGACAGTGATGAAATCATAGACTTACTCCGAGATTAAACGGAATTGACATTTTATCGGACGCATCAGGACATGCCCTCTGACTTTGTAACGTAGCTCAAGTAAAGCCTCGTGAGGACAACAACCCGTCGTTAGTCAACAAGCTAACAGGCGTTAGCACCGCAGAGCTCTCACTTTCTCTTCCATTTCGTCTGCGTGTGTTGTCGGCCTTTAGATTCTGTCGCCAGGTTCAGTCCGTGGTTTTGCCAGGAGAGGATGAACTGGCTTTTCCCCCTGTCCAAAGGCTCCGGACCTCTCCCTCCTCTGAACAGCCTACAGCAACAAAGACAGCGGCAGATCGAGTCACTCAAAGCTGCTCATCCGAGGTAACCGTGAATGGCAACCGGTCACCTGGTGCTGCCGATTAGCTTGTTAACAGTAACGTTATTTTATTTTATTTTTTAAAACAGAGCTTGGTCAGTTTCTGGCTACTGGTGTCGATAACGAGAACATGTTGTCGGAGAGCACGCACACACACGGTGTGTTTACTTAGCATAGCTAGCCACTTGGCTGACAGTTAAGTCACAAGAAGTACGTCAGGCTAACATATAACTCATTGCCTTTATCCTCGCACACGTTTGTCGCTGCTATACTTAAAATATATGTCAAAATACCAAAGTCACGATATTACGTGAAGCAACAACCACTGCTTTTATGTGCTCCTCTGTGGACACCGAATAGCTAATGTTTGCTAACCTTTCCTCGTAGCTAACTAGCTAGTTAGGAATGATTTGGCAGGGCGCTGTGTTAGCCGTCTAGCTAATCAAGTGAGCCGGTGACAGTTACAGTATCTATATTTAGGACTGATGACACAAGTTGTAGCTGGCCTGATACATCTTGTGATCATTCCAGTGTTAACTCGAACTTGTCACGCCTGTAGTTTTAGGAGGAGCTAGCTAATTAGATGTGGAGATTAAAGTATTAGCCTTTGTTTACTATAATAGAATTGCACGGGCCACAATGTACTGTGGTGAATGCTGCTCATGGCGTGGCGATGATGTCTAAGCGTGGGTGAATGGGAAAACAAGTTTCATACTGTTTAAAGATTGTGAGCAGACAGAGCCCCTCAACAGGCCATAGCAAACTTCTGTAGGGGTAAAGGATTATATCAGGCATAATGTGTTGACTTTCTGAAGTCATCATGACTGCAGTAAACAGTATGGTTTTACAGTTATTGCATGCAGTAATAGTAGGCAGATATGACTGGTGGAGCGTAGTCATGTGTTGGTAATGCAATGAGGCAAATAAGTAAGTGGATCAGCATTGGGCAAAGTAGTTAGTACAGATACATGTTTTCTTGTTAGTTAAATGTCTTCAATTCAGGTTTTCTTACAAGTTCAGATAAAAGAAAAAAATAGGATTGTAGTAAAACTTTTAGATTGTACAGTTTACTCTGTGGTCGGTCCAGTTTGCCTGGAAAACTGTGTCTACGTCTTAGCAAATTCGGTGGGTAAGGGATTAAGCATATAGAGTCATTGAGCGAGATTAATCATTGAAGGTCTCTCTTTGTGAGTCTTTCTTTCTCCAAACTAGCAGGAGTTTCATTAACATTGATAAAGGATGTATACGACAGTTTCGAAATGTGCTGATCAAGACTACTGATGAAAGATTACAGATCATGACCTTCTTGTATTACTGTTTCCCAACAGCCTCGCAGAGATCCAGAAAGATGTTGAGTACAGAATACCATTCACAGTCAACAACTCCACCATTAGTGTTAATGTGTAAGTACAGTTTCTCACACATGGTCACAGTGTCACAGTATCAAATGCAGGCTGTGTGCTGGATTCACAGTCACATATCATATTTTTTGTTGTATTTTCCTTTAGTCTGCTGCCTCCTCAGTTCCCCCAGGAGAAGCCGGTGGTTAGTGTCTACCCCCCTGTTGGTCATCACTTAGTAGACAGCAATAATGGCACCATGATCACCAGCCCCCTCATCACTAATGTAAGTAGTTGTTTTGTTTTGTGTGATTCCTAATCTTGGTTTGTTGAAGGGGTTCGATGGGATAAAGGGGTTCTTACAAATCTGTGATCTGAGATCATTCAAGAAAACCACCAGCGGCTAATTTGTTACCTGGTTTTGAAACTGTCAACACACTCAGTGACATGAATGTTCTTGCTGTTTTCTCCACTGTTAAAATAACCTTATCTCATGGTTTCCTACAAGGGCAGGTTGAAAAGGGGTAGATCATTACTCACAGCTGTATCCATAATGAATAAATGTCACATCTGACCAAAACTGAAACTGAAATGGTTAGTCACAGTAAAACGCTTTCTGTAGCTGAACAGTAGATCATTTCAAGATACAGTCACATGTGAGTAGTGCTTCTTTCAGCACAGAGTCCGTGCTCTTACTGCGTCCTCAGTTCAAATGCTCTGTCTTGTTTCCGTGATTCCATCATTATGCAGGTTTATGATCATCTTTGTTTGTGGAGCATTTGTTTGACCCCTTGATATCCCTCCCAGTCACTATGTCTCATTTCCGTACCAAAGCCAGGATAAGGGCTTATCCAGATATCTGAATCAAGGCTGTGATGTTTACACACAAATAGCTGTAGTTTGAATAGAGATAGGGGGAGAAAGCTGATTACTGCCCAGCTACATGTAAACATGGGTTTCCCCTAATCAAGTGAATCTTCTCCTGATTCTTATAATAACATGCAAACGTAGTGTTCAACTCGCAGTATCAACTTCTATTTGTCTTTCCTGGTTGTTTGATATTTAATGTAACTTTTGTTAGGTCAAACTTTAGTTTCATAAGTGATGATGTTCTTAGTTTCCTCCAAGTATTTTTAGTTTTTGTTGTTGTGTATGTTGTAGTTTGGGATGCACTCAGATCTGGGTAAGGTCATTCAGAGTCTGCTGGATGAGTTCTGGAAGAGTCCCCCTGCCTTGATGTCCAGTGGCCCTGGTGGCTTTCCATAGTGAGTCTGCTCTTTCATTCATAGACATTTGTCTCTAAGTACTTTCTCATTATAACAGGAAGTTCAAGTGTTGTGTAACCTAAGTTTAAGTATTTTTGCAGTAATGCTTTTATATGGGCATTGCAGTAAATTAGTAGCCCTAAAACCCAGTTCATTATTATAATGGAAATTTGGGGCAACATTATGTAACCTTGTCATGTTTTTTTACTATCAAACATATTGTGTTAAACTGGAACCTGTGTGCCTTTTCCTGAATAGTCACGGTTGAAAAGCTCTGTCTAGTGGCTTCAAGAAAATTATTAAAGTAGCTTGTAAAATAATCTTTTTCTCCTCCCATGTTCACGCAGCAATATGTACAAGCCTCCTTACCCCACTCAGGCTTTCCACTATGGCTCTCGCCACATGGGTCCCAGTCACACGCCGCCTGCTGGTCCAGGCCCAGCTCCATCTCCAGCTCCCATGCCTCACCCAGGGGTCGAAAATGCCCATGGACACCCTCGAGCTCCAGCCCCATATGGACTGATTTCTGACCTGCCACTGCCTGTTCCCACCGGAGACTCCCAGGTACACTCACAATGCCTAATATACACAAGTGGGTTGGTAGAAGGAAGTGGTGATAGCATCTCAAACATTAAAACTCTCACAGCAGAGGGAGGTATGAGGCTGGCTTTCAGTTTAAAATATCTTTCCCTTCAACTGATTGGTCGTGTTCAGATAATTCTAGTGTGAGTTACTTATACTACCGCTGTCTTTTTCAGGCTGGACTGAACGGACACATGTACAAGATGCCTGAGATTCCCGAGTCTTTTCCTGAGCTCTGTGACATGAAGTACAGTATCCCAAAATATTCTTGACTTAAAATGCATTTTGATTGAGATCCGAAAACGTTCTCTTGGTTCCATTACATTAATGTCTTTGTTCCTTTCTTCTCTTACCTTCTGCAACACATCTACCACCTTCTGCTGCGCCACTTCCCAGTCTAATGCAGTTGTCGAACATGTCTGAAAACGAGGACGTGTTACTGGAGTTCTTTGTGAGTTTGCCACAACTCAAACAGATCACCAATGATAAAGAAGAACTTGTCACCAGTATAGTGGACATGGCGAGTAAGTTGCTCTTCAACCCCTGATCTGAAGGTTTTGATGGTTATAACTATGAAAGGGAAGTAAAATTGAGTTAAGCTTTCCTGATATTTGTGCCTCTGTTTGTCATTTACAGAGAAAAACCTTCAGATGGAGCCACAGCTGGAAGGAAAAAGACAAGAAATGCTCTACAAGGTCAGATATTACATCTCATATCTTGTGCTCTCTCATTGTGTCTGTCCCATGGACACATAAAAAACACATTCATGCTGTTATATCTCGCAGCTTCTGATGTTGGTTTTTGTCTGTTGACAGTACGAACAGCTGACCCAGATGAAATCGGCCTTTGAGACAAGGATGCAGCGACAGCACGACCTCAGCGAGGTGAGAGACTCATTGCGTTGTGGTTTTATTGATAATTGGGTTTTGAGTACAGATGCGCTTTTGTGGATTCAAGCTGCCTGTTTAATGTCCTTAAGTTAAAGGCCACATAGTTTTTACTTTGTCAGGTGAAGGAAATTAAAGGAGGAAATGTTGAGCGGTTTAAAGAAGCCAACCCCAGCCTGCTGGAAAATGTCTGTAAACACGCTTCAGAAAATTTCTGTCTCTGTTTCTGACTTTGATGTCTTTCCTCCCTCACTAGAGTTGCAGTCTTAGTACCTTACAGGCTCGGTTAAAAGTTGCAGCCCACCAGGCCGAGGAGGAGTCAGAGGAGACGGCGGAAAACTTCCTGGAGGGACGCACAGATATCGACGAATTCCTGACCAGCTTCATGGAGAAAAGAACGGTGAGTAACTAGGAGTGCAGTGTTTGTGTAACTATTACTTTGATATATTGTTGTTTTTAGTGTCGATGTAATCAAATGTTCAGTATGTAACATTAGAAGAAGAAAGGTGTGTTGACCATTTTTGTGTTATTCCACAGCTTTGCCACAGCAGAAGAGCCAAAGAGGAAAAGTTGCAACAGTCCATCAACACACATGGACCGTTTCCTACCAGCCACTAGAACACAAGGTACAGCACACACAACAGATTACAAGTGTAATTTCTAAACAAAACTCACAAGACTGTAACTCTCAGTCAGTCATCTGTCTCTGTGGAGGGAAACTGGTGGTTCTCAGCTGACTGTTTCACAACTGCACTGGTGGTTTTCGTTTACGACTATACTTCCCTCTATTACTCTTATTTTCTTACATTTGTTCCTCAGGTTTGATGTTTTCTCAGCCAACTGCTGCCAACTAAAAAGGATAAAGACATTTGAGGGGACAAAAAGCACACTGAGTCAACAATGGGCACTTTGGAGAAACACGAGGACGGGAATGGCAATGCTGGGCTTAAAAAAAAGAAAGACGAAGAAGCCTGCTGTGCCCAGATTTGAGCTAAAAAAGCCTGGTGAAGTTGGATGGAGAAGCTGTCAAGTCACCACAAGAGGCCAAAACTGGGAGAAGGAGACATTTGCCTGGCCTTTACTACCACATTACTAAGGATTGATTACACAGTGGATAATTTCCATTGCACATGCTGTTTGTCCAGTTTTGACTTGACAGAAAAAATTTTTTTTCTTTCTCGAATTTATGTTGCTCACTAAGAGAAACGCGAGTGGTTGGTGATTTGAACACATTTGGAAGATAGTAGAAATTGTTTAGGACATTATTCCCAATCTTTTCAAAGCAGTGAGCAAGAAAATGTCACTATGAAATAACTGTTAAAATGCTGACGTTGGCGTCTATATTTGCTGTCTCTGAGATCACTGTCACGTCCTTCCTTTATTATTCCAGAAAGGTCCTACTGCCTACTGGACAGAGAGAGGAAATACATTTGCACTGCAAATCTCCTGTTTACATTGGAAAGGTTGGTCTAGACATTTTCATGAAACTCAGTAAGAATAGTGTTACGTTAACAAGTCAAGATAATCTCTCCAACAAGAGGCAAGGACGGGGCAGTGTTGTCAGGAGACGTTAAGCTCGGGGTGTTAAAAGTGTCACTCTTTGCAGGCAGTGGTTGGTCCTTCATCAAGTTGGTGGATGTCCCCTTTTAAGTAATATCTTGAACAGAACCTCAATATCAGTGTGTTCGCACAAGCACTCATAATTCGATAAGCTTCCCAGGGTAATACTCTGACTTTTTTCACAGTGTTGATACCATAACAGAATTCTGATATGTACTGTACATCAAAATCAGTCAACACAATCCAAATTACAAAGTTGACCAGTTTACAAACAAATGATGTAAACTGGTGACATCAGAATGCCGTAAACCAGGTAAACGGTTTAATCACACTCTTACCTAAATGCTTTTTACATGAATTGAGTTGTTTGTGTTCATGGAAACATACTGATCACCATCAGCACCTGGCTGTTTTCTGACACCATTTGAACTGGACAATTTTTGATGCAGGTTTGGGATACTGTTGGGGGATATTAGGTTAAATGCTACAGTAAAGCTCGATGACATTGGATACTGTATTTAAATAATGTTAATAATAGGCTATATTGTAATCAAAGACTCAGACACCTTGTATTATATGTTCTTATTTAATTTGTTAGAGTAATAAAGCATTTAGAATAAATCATGTTTCCTTTACTTGCTGCAACACTGAGTGCATTGTCTTGCATGCTTACCCAGACCACTCGCTTGCTTGTTAATCGCATAACAACAAAAAACAAGTGGCACAAATTCAATAGTATTGCCTTTAAGTTACATTCATAGCCTCTCAGTAGCACCAAAGAGCTCTTTTAAAAATGGTATTCACGTAGATTGCAATGACTGCTTAAGGAATATACAGTTGACATCAATTTATTATTGGCTTCACAGGGAGCCATTGTCAATGGATCCACTGCAATGAATACATGAATCCAATATGCGGCTAAAAGGTCAAACACAGTAAGAACAGTTTGACAAAAGAACATGCCTCTAATATGAGTCCTTAAGTATCTTCTCTTTAAAACACAGATCCATGAAACCTGCTCAGCACACAGCTGTGTGAGGTTTTTATAATACAGACTGGAGCTGCAGATGCACACATACACACAGGACTGATGGGGAAATACTCATACTCAGCAGGTTTTATTGTATGTGAAAGTCAAGCCATCACAAAGGATGCCACTAAGCCTGAACCCAACAACCAAACCAACAGATGGGTGCTAAACTTTGCAGGTCACAGCATTTCTTTACAAACCTGTGAGTTAAACAGATACAGTGTGTGTCCCGAGTACACGTCTCTAAATTAAAGCTTTGGGGCTAATGCTTCATCAAGAGCCCCACAATTCATGTCACCGCTCCTCCAACCATGTCAGTTTTACGGTGGCCCTGAAGTGCAAATCAGAGCAGCACATAGGAAAACATAAAACAACAAATCGGCAAATAAAACACGACAACAAGTAGGAACATACAACATCAAACAAAATGCGACAATAAATCACAAAACACAAAGGCAAATAGGAAATCAATTTAACAAAAGAGAAAACACAACAAACACCAGTAAGCACAACCACAAAGCAGAAAAGACAAGGACATAACTTATACCGGCAAAAGATTAGTTGTTGTGTTCTGTAAATTTTTGTATTAATTTACAAGAGGAAAACAGCATCTTAAAAAATGAATGAACAAAACAAAAACAACCTATTCTATTCTATAGTTTGATGTTTATCTTGCCTTTACATTTTCCAATGATAAATTTGTTGTAACATTTTGTTAAACTATTTACTATAAACTGTTGTTTTGTTTCCTTTTTGTTGTTGTGTTTTCAATGATTTGCACTTCAGGGCCACCGTACATTTCTGTGAGAATTATGTAAAAGTTGAGTTTACATTACTTTCTGTATAAAAGTGGGTGAAATTACATTTCCAGGACGTATATGTTGTTCAGTGTTGGCAGAGATACTGATTTATTTGTGTTGTATGGCATGGTGAAGGTGATAATCTCTCTTGAGCAGCAGGTGGCGGTAATTCACCACACAGGCTTCAGCAAGCAACCGGAAATAGACAAGGAGGGGGAGAAGAAGAAGGAGGAGGAAAAACAACCGAGGAGGCGCGCATTACAGGAAGCAGCAGGTAAATAAAACTTATTTTAAGTGAAGAAAGTCGACTCTGCAAAGGATATAAAAATGAAGTCATGAAGCTAAACCGAAAATAACCGAGGTCTGTGGTTTACTGACCTCACTTAGCAAGAAGTTCACAGTTAGCTGACGTTAATGTTGCTATGGACGTTAGCTAGCTAAGTTATCACTGTACACTCAGTAGATAAATGTTGTCAGATGCATGCTTGCAGCGCCACATTTAACTTGTAGTTGATCTTTTTGCTTTGGTCACATTTTTAAATAGCTGTTACCAAAAATGATGAGCCACTGATGGGGTCAGATAGACCTCCTGTGGGAGTCTGTTGTCTCTAGATCTGCAACAAATAATCCATTAATCGATTAAAAAGAAAATTACTTGATTTTCATAATCAACCTTTGCTGGTTCCAGTTTCTTAAATTTGAGGATTTGCTGCTCTTCGTTGTCATTTATGATACTAAATAAATAGTCTTTGGGTTTTTGACTGTTGGTTGGACAGAAGAAGCAATTTGAAAATGTCTCTTTGGGCTCTGGGATATTATAATGACAATTTTTCACAATTTAAGACTAAACTATTAATTGTTTAATTGTGAAAATAACTGGCAGATTAATCGATAAGGATAAGAATCGTTAGTTGCAGCCGTAGTTGTTTCCTTTGTCTTTCTGGGTTGAATCGTTTACTTTTACAGCCACACATTGTGAGTTGCAGATTGTTTAGGTATCTGTGTTCTGTGTGTCTAGGTCAGTCCAGAAACATGTCGCGACAGATGGGAGACAGCCATCGGAGGTTCCTACAGACCATGATGGGCAGTGGCATCATCGATCAACAAGGGGCAAAGGCACTCTATCAGTATTGTTGTGAAACCCACAACAGTGAGTCATTTTATATAATAGTCACTGATGTTGATACCAGAGTAACTCAAGGGTTCATCTCTGTAGCAGAAGACAGGCTCTCATACAGCAGGTCGAGGCCTGTGCAGATCCTTTAACGGCAAGAATAGAAATATGCCTCGAAAGTATTTTTTATTTAATCTTTGAAGTTCAAGTGAATATTTGAATTGCCTTTTACATGAACTATTTCAAGTATGTACATTTCATGAACACAACTTTTTCTGTTGGGAATAGTAACATTTTCAGTCAATGAGTTCCCTTACATTTGATTCAGAAAATGATAAACTAGACAGAAATTGAAATCTTCCTAATAAAGGAATTTAAAACCTGTGTTGAAACTATAAAGATTCAGTCAGTTTCCAATGTATTCATCTTACTGCTTCTTTAAGTCTATCTTTGAAACTAACAAACTTTGTCTTTCTTGTGTTTGTTTTTTTTTGCAGCACAGCACGCCCCTGACAAACTGGATGATTTCATTGAGCCCATCAACTCAAAGCTGCAGCCCATGTTCATGCAGATTAGAAAAGGGATGTCTGAAGACAACGGTCAGCAGTACTACGCCTTGGTTAGTGGCTTTAACTGAATTTTTAAAAATTGACTCTTTTGAAGTCACAGGTTGGTTGGTGAATTGAGGGAGTCAAAGTTACACAGTTAAACAAAAAGTAGCTTTCTTTGGTCTGTATGTTCTGCAAAGTCCAACATGCACACAGACTCAGGTAAACATTTTAATAAGTCGGGTCCAATAGTCTGTGATCACATTGAAAATCTCTAATATTATCGAATAAACATGGAAATAATCAGAAAGTTTGAAGATTCAAAAGATAAATGAAAGTTAAATTGATATTCTAAGCCAAGAAGGCCTTTCTCAGCCTCATGACCAGACTAAAGGTTTCTTAGTGGGCAGTGCACAGAACTCTAAAATGTTTTTCAGAAACTAGATCAGATCAGGCAGACCCAAAATGACCACACCATCAGAGGATCAATACATTAAGGTGAGTTCCCTAAGAGTTAGAAAAGTTAATTTATCGAAGATACAGGAAAGGTAATGTCACAAATTAAGCTGTCTTGTGGTGGTCTCAGAGTTTCTAAACCACATCTCAGTAGGTGAAACAAAGCCAAACACTTGGAATACCAGAATTTCACAGTGGATGACTGGAAAAAGTCCTATTTACTGGTGAATCCAAGTTACAGATGTATGGCAGTGACAGAAGGGTGTATATACGGAGACGAACAGGAGAGAGGATGATACCACAGTGTTTCAAACCTACAGTGGTGGGAATATTCACATCTGGGGCTGTTTTGCCTCCTTTGTATTTATCAGTGTGATTAGTTGCTCAGTAGGTGGTGAAAGATGTGTGAAATGTGAAAACAGCTGCAAATTAAAAATGGGTTGCTAAACCTTTGTCTGCATCTAAAGCATGTTGAGTCAGCAGGAGGCTTTATTAATCACAGTTTCACTGAAATCCTGTCCAGGTAAACATGGCTGAGACTGATGTCACCAGGATGTCCTCAGATTATGCTGACAATGAGCTGGAGCTGTTCGGGAAAACGGTGAGTGAATTTTGCAGAAAGAAATCCTCATGGATTAAAGTTCTCCGTCGCTACAAACTTAACAGAGGCGACCTGTGAGATCAACGTAGATCGGAGGAGAACTGTTGGCTGATGTTTATTGACAGATTGTCACACTCTACAGCCAATTATATCGTTAACAGCGTGTGCGCGCCTGACCAATTGCAGTGCAGTGACCCACACAGGGTGGGATCGCAACACAGAGCGGCACTAAAGTTTAGCTGCTTAGCTAGCAAGGACTCGTCGCGCTGCTACGTTATCAATTGAGTTTAGTCAGCACGTGAGAACTCGTCTGACACGGAGAGTCTCCTGTTGTGTGCTACATGTGTGAAATAACAGCTATAGTCTGGACTTTGTCTGCAGTGTATCTGTGTAAACGGCTTCATTCAGCGTCTCTCCCTCCCCTCTGGCACCGTGAGTTACCATGGTTACAGGAACGCCCTGAAACTTCATAATGATGATCAATAAGAAGCTTTTGGTTAGTTTGACTGTACAAAATCATGAATGTAGCCTGATGTGCTGAAATCTTGTATTATAACATATAGAACAAAGCCTCAGAGCTTCTTTGATTACTAACAGTATGTTAGTGATGACAGAAAGGTGATAACTCGCCATCAGACTGACAAGGCTGCAAAAGTTGCTGCTTGTATGATGTATTTTTCTGTTAAACGATAAGAGGCTCACTTTAAACAATATTATTAATAATAATAATTAATGATGATGAGAAGAAGTAGAAAAATAGCGTACTGAAAAGTTCTGTAGATGGTTGATTATTTGAAAGAGTAAAACTTGAGAGAAACTTGGCAAAAATAAAGACACAGTTTGATTTGAAAATTACATTGAAAAGACAAAAAACATTTTAAGTGTGAATAGAACAGCTGTTCAGATCATCCTCCTGTAAAACACTGTTGGTCAAATATTTAAACTTGATGTCTGCATTAGAGAACATGGTGTGGGGTGAGGCTGTAAATCTTATCTTGTTTTTTTAGCACGTGTCAAGTAACGTGCCCTGTAACATGTTTCACAAATTACAAATTGGGAATATGACTTGGCTACAGCTCGAAAAAATATTTCAGTCAAAAGATTTTTTTTTGCTTTAATCCATGAATCCTGCTGAGTAACATTTTGGAGACAATTCTAAATCTAAATGTAATTTATTGCAATGGGACGTGTTTCAGCAGTAATTGTAGTGCTGAGCTTCTTCAAAACCTGTTATTTGTTATTCCTGAACTTGAGCTGTTGATATTCAGATTGAGCTGATCGTGGGCTCTGAGAATGGCAAAGCCTCCTCCACTGACATCCTGAACAGTGCCGACACCCTGACCACCAAGAAACTGAAGAAGAGTGAGACAGAGCACGTCTTGAACCGACTTGTGCATGACAAATGGCTGAATGAGGTAAAACAAATATCAAAATTAATTTTACCTTTTGTTTGTTTTTTTGTTTTCTTTTCTTTTTTACAAACTTCAAGCACTTTTAATGTGGACACAAAACTTTTGAGAGACACTTCTGTAGCCTTTTTATATGAGTTGGACTATCATCTATACTATGCAAAGCCAACCAGTGCTGTACAGATATATAAGTGGTATCAGTTTACTTTTTCATCTCCTGAAGCATATTTCTCGAAATGTCCAACAAGTCCCTTAACATTGGTGATACCAATTATCAACTGGATGTGTTAAATATAGCTTTATATCATGATATGTCGTAAGTGTCGTCTTTTCCTGGTTTTAAAGGCTAAATTACAGTAAAGGTATGTAATTATCTGAACTTACCAGAGTGTTCTACTTGTTCTGATACTTGCCTTTAACAACTTCATTATGTCCACATTACTGATGGTTATTTATCAAAAAACTCATTATGTTAATGTTTTGTAGTATAGTACAGTACCAACAGTCATCCCTACAATATTCTTGCATTGTCGATATTGAGTTATTTGGTCAAAAAATATTGTGATGATGGATTTTGATTTTGTTGCCCATTCCTAGAATATATGAAGTGTTTTGAGGAGATATATATCCTGTATCACAATATCTCCTAAAATATTGAGATAATATTTTAAGGCATATCGCTTGGCCCGAGTGCACAGTACCATTTAAGAGGGGTGAAAAAAAATCTCACAGGCAACATCAACAGTTCAAATGTTTTTAGTGGAGGATGAAAGTAGATGGCTGATGTGTAAAATAGTTTTGTAATTTTGTGAGGTGAATAAAGTCAAATAATAGTGTTTCTTCATAGTCCCAATTCCAGACTTTGCTGTTCAAAACACAGAAAAAATAATAAGAAAAACAGGTCAATACAAGTAATCATACTACAGTTTTAATTCTCAATTTATTTTTGTTTGTTGACGAGGTTAGCTACCACAACGAGCTAACCTCGTCAACAAACAAAAATAAATTGAGAATTGCTTGCTCCCACTTTGTTTGTATAATTGACTTCTTCTCATTGATTTAGAAACGGGGTGAATACACTTTGTCCACCAGATGTATTATCGAGATGGAGCCATACATCCGTGCAATGTATCAGGACCAGGTGAAAATGTGTCACATTTGTCGCAACATGGCTTTTCAGGTAAATTTGCATGAGCCTTTTCAGCCTTATCCCCTGTGATAAATACCTGAATGAAATACATTACAACCACTTCTGTCATATAGAAGCCTCTAGGTGCTTGTTTCATGTAATCACTTTAAAATAGAAATGCTGTGTGTTATTACTGTGGAGAACTATGTTTTGTTTGAACTACAAGTTACATGAGTACATTCATTATTGTCACCAAGAAAATTATCCTTACCATCAATTTTGTAGCTTAAAGAAAGGGGAGTAAAAAGCCTGAAATCAGATATATTAATGTAAAAAATAAACTAAATTAAATAACTAAACTATTAGAAGCTGTCTGGAGATTAGCATCAGACGGTCAAAAGTAATTTTAGTGAGAAGAATCAAATCACTTTGGACGTCACAGACTTGCTCTTGAGCAACTACGTTAACATAAATGAGCAAGAATTCCTGTTTCCTATCTGATTAGATGTGTTTCTGCAGTACAAACAGATACGTTTCATATGTAATCAGGATGTTTGTTGGTATTTTTTTCTGTCAGCTTCAGTTCTGTTTAGTTTCTACTTCCTGTGTCATGTTGAGTTGTTACAGTTAATATGTGTCAAACCGTATTTATTCTAAATGAGTTTGCTCACAGTATTGATCTGATCAGTTTGATAAACATCTGTTTTAATTTTCAGTGCCAAATTTGTGAGAATCCTACATGTGGGATAAAAATACACAACCCATGTGTGGCCAGATACTTTAAAGGAAGATCAGAGCCGCGGTGTCCAGCTTGTGATGACTTCTGGCCGCATGAAATTCCTGGTATTTATTGTTTATTTACTGATGAAGTCCTGCTTTTTAGTGCATAGTTGCTACAAAACTCACCATCTGCATCTGTTCCCAGGATACTATTCTTATACATCATACTTAAATACTGCTTGTATTTTATGTTTAAGATGAATGCTTGAAAAAGATCATTCCACCATTACAAATATGTTGACAAAAAACAAAAAAAGACAACTGAAAGGGTTCAGTTGTCTTTTTGTTTTGTTTTACTTTTCAAAACTACGAAGTAAATCAGGCTTGCTTTAGGTGTTTGAATGAATGAATATAATGAAAATGAATTAATCTGCTTGTGTTACATATTATTTATTGTGTTCATTACAGAAGTCAGACAAACCCGCTCTCAGTCCAGAAGATGAGGACTTCAGCACCAA
The DNA here is from genome assembly GCF_040436345.1 of Pagrus major. NCBI lineage: Eukaryota > Metazoa > Chordata > Actinopteri > Spariformes > Sparidae > Pagrus > Pagrus major. The sequence goes on from NC_133215.1 coordinate 24,442,395, forward strand.
ATGTGTTTTTGTTTTCTTAAAACTGTTTATTAATTTTAACATACCTTTGTCATAAACCAAATTGTTAATATGAATGTCTTTGTTGTTATTTTTACAAAAATAAATGAGAATGTGTTCCACTCAAATGTCTTTATCATGTTTATTCACATGCAATAATCTTCAACAAACAAAGCCAATGCAGATTCTTATCGTGGTGTTTTAAACATTATCTGAAAAGAAACAAACACTTAGACGCAGAGTAATTGTCCTCTAGATTGTTCCCTTCTGTATACTGCTTTGAGCTCAATTGTCAAGAACATCATAAAGCTCAAAATGTAATAGTAAAATATACATGATGACATTTGTTTTATCTCTGCATAAGACGCAGCTTGTTTCATCTGTCTGAATTCTCTCTTCAACTAGATTCTTGATCTGACAGAAAGCAGGTCTTATTATTACAAGAGCATTAATAGTTTTACAAACCAGGGGAGACATGAAGTTTGCTCTCATTTCCTCTCAAGAGTGAATATGGTTTCCACATTAGTTTTGTAATTCTGCTGAACCCTCGTGTATGATTTACACATCACCTTGATCAGTTTTCTTTGTACATGGAATCACTGACAACAATAATGAACATCATCAAACATCCAACTTCAGAAATGCTTCACATTTTCTGCCCCCTAAACACTTGGATGACATGAGGTAATGCAGTTAGGCAGCTTTTATTTCTTCAACTATATAGAGAAAAATAACTTTTGTAGAGTCTTTGTCATTAAATTCTAATGTGTGTTGTTTATAATCTAAAGACGGTGTTTGTCACTTGACCTCTCAGGAGCTCAGCATGTTCAGCCTGTTGTGGTCCACACAGGTTAAGAATTAAAGGTGCACTATGTAGTTTTGGGGAAAGAAATTTTAATCAGAAGAGAAAGATCATTGATTTTTTATGCCTAAACAAACTCTCCTCGTTTTCATGACTGAATAAACTGAATAAACAAACAGACCTTAAAGGACAACACAACTTCATACTGTTTTACTTTGTTTATATTTGGCTGACCCTGCCACCTTTCTAGCTTCAAACAGTGTTCTGGGGACCTTATTTTCCTGAGAACAGCTTGTTTATTCACTTATGGAAAAGATATATATTTCTGAGTTTGTATTATTACCTCATTAAAATTGTAAATATTTAAATTCTGAGTTTGAATTACTTCTCCAAAGCTAAATAGTGCCCCTTTAAAGGTATAAAGTTATAATCTACGTAAAGGATGAAGGAAATGGCTGTAAACTTGTGCAGTTTTGAATATTCAAAGGATTACTTTGGTTAAGTCAACTAATAGTTTGACTAATAGTTTAACAGAAAATAGCGGGAAAAAAAGCTTTTTACAATTTCTTCAAACCTAAAATGACATTCAATTTCCATTATTTGTGATATTAGCTGTCTTAGATATTCAGTATGCCATAATGTAACATAAAAGAAAGCAGAAAATTTTAACTTTTATGAGGCTTAAACTACCAAGCGTTATTGCTTCATATTTTTTGATTTTTCAGCTCTGATTTACATCTTTGCTGAGCACTAACAGTCCAACAGACTAGCAGGCTGTTTAAAGAGGGAAATGTAAAATGTGAAATCAAACACCCAACCGTATGTCACATGCTGCATATAGGTTTTTAAATGACAGACAGCAGTTTCATTATTGTTACTGGAGAAAGTGACTTTAAAGTATATTTGCCTGAGAGGAATCCTGCTCTAGTATCCTCAGGGTGACAATGAACTTAATAGCTTTCCTAAACCACGGGTAGAAAAATGCATATATGAGAGGGTTCAAACAAGAGTTAAAAAACAACAGCCAGGACACGATGGCCCAGTATGAAGTACTGTTTGAGATGTCCTGTCCTGCCAGAGAGGGGTAGTAATATGGACAGAAGGTCATCAGAAACACCAGTATGACAATACCCAGAGTCCTGGCTGCTTTTTTCTCTGATTTCTTTGCAGTGACTGTAACCGTACCACCTGCAATGACTGTAACATGAGACTGCATGGCTCGAGCCTGAGACACTGCCACAATAAACACCCTCATGTACAGAACAATGATGACTGAACACGGACCGATGAACGTGAACACGAGGTCGATAGTTCCTGAGACGTAGTTGATCACTACCAAACACTCCCCGTGGCAGGAGTTGTGTCTGTCCGGCCGCCTGAGATGGTCCTTTAGAATCAGCCCGTTGTAGAGGAGTGAGCAGGCCCAGCACACACACACACACACCTCCACTCTGCTGCGAGTGATTTTGTTGGGGTACTGCAGAGGATGACAAATAGCTACATAGCGGTCAATGGATATGAGCACCATGTTCCCCACAGAGGCTGAGGTGAGGATGAAGCTGATAATGTAATATAGAGCGCACATGAGATCGCCCAGCAGCCAGCAGGGTTCTATGAAGCACACCATCTCCACCGGCATCACCAGCAGCCCCACCAGCAGGTCGGAGATGGCCAGGGAGAGCAGGAGCAGGTTGGTGGGCGTGTGGAGCTGTCTGAAGTGGGAGATGGAGATGATAACAAGCAGGTTGAGAGCCACAGTGAGCACTGTGATGCAGGAGAACAGAGTGTAGAGGAAGACGGCTTCAGAGCGAGGACGCTTTAAACCCCTGCAGGACGAGTTCAGGAGCTCAGGGTAGCAGAGCTCGGCTCGCTCCAGGCCCTCCATCGTCTGCCACTGAGGGGAGGTGATGACCTGAACTTGCTGAGCTCAAGCAGCTCTCTGATCGTACCAGACATGGTGCAGCTCTGTTATCTCCTCCACAACTCCCCAGTCATCCTCTTCATCACTGTCTTCTCTCAGCCTGTTCTTTGTTTCTTTAATTTCTCCTCATCTCCCTCACCCCTCCCTCACTTATTCCACCCTCCCTCCTTCCCTTTCAATCCCACTGATAGTTGATGCAACATATTTGTTTCATGCAACAGATGGATAACTTTTCTGTAAGTTTTGGTTGAGTCATAGCAACTTACTTTAAAGGTCCATGCTGTAGGATTTTGGGGGATTCACCATGTTTTACCGCCACCGTAGGTTCATCTACACGCTTTGACTGGGAGAGTTAGGGGAGCAGTGTTCAGTTGGTTGCGATCTGCAACCTCACTGCTAGATGCCACTTAATCCTTCACACAGGACCTTTGAAGCCTTGAGGGGATCAGTGTCTGTTATCTGGGCATGTCAGTAATCAACAGACATGAGCTAAGGCAACATTACTGCAATGGTTGACTGACTAAGGGCATAACTAAACTCAAGCAGCACCTCGAAACAACAGTTGTTATAGATTTGACAAGTACAAGAACAAAACCGCAGCAGTGGAACTGAAGTCTCTTCTGACCTTTAGACCTGGATACGGCGGCGACACTCAGCCTTGCTTCCAATTTTGCCCAGTGGCCACTTGCAGTATTGCAGTGAAAAAATTCCCTTTCCCCATAGAACACCATTATAAAAGAGACGTCTGTAAAACTGTTGACAGGAGACCTCCAACTGCAAACAATGTCAATCATGTTATGAGTTTTTGACTCATGGAGGTTTTATATTTGTAAAACTGAGAAAAATGGATTTAAAAATCTGTGACATCAACACCAAAGTCTGCTGGCATAATGGGAACTCATGGGCAGGGCTAGTGGGAGAAACACTACTGCACATATTCAGTGGGCCTCATAACCAGAAAGTAAACCTGGAAGCTGGAAAAGGTTTTTGTTTTGTGCGCCAGACGAGTAATTCTTATTGGACTGAATAGGTGCCATCTTTGGGTCTAGTATCTATTTCTATTATAAATTGTGGGTGATTAAAGTATACCTGGGTTTGGGCTCCGAACTCTGCCGACTTTGTGATTGTTAGGTTTATTGCTTTAGTCATTGATTGTTGAACAGGATTTGCTGCTTTTCTCACTTGTATTTTGAATGTAGCTTTGGTTTCTCGACTACTCGTCAGACAAAACTGACAATAAGAAGATGTCAGTTTTGGTTCTGGGAAACTGTAGAATTAAATCACTCAATGTGGCCCCGACAACATATCTGGTTACACGTCACAAGTGATATCCTATCAGCACTGAATAATCTGAATCTGCAAAGTAACTGGTAACTTAATTTGTCAATAGCAGAGAGTTAGCATAAAGGAGCAGAAAACGGAAAAACAGAAGTGAAATACCTCAAAATTTTACTTTTGGTAGTTTTAGGCAATTGTAAGACGTTATATTCCATCACTGATTACATTTACATTTACATTTAGGGCCTTTAGCAGACGCTTTTGTCCAAATCTACTTACAATAAGTACATTTGTCACAAGAAAGAAACCACAGCATATCACTGTCGAAAAAGTAAGAATGAAGTCACAAGTCATGCAATGCAGGGTCGAGTTGAAGTCTGAACAAGTGAATCTTGAGTCTTGCGGAATATGGCGAGTGACTCTGCTGTCCTGTCATTGGTCGGGAGTTTGTTCCACTACTGAGGCGCCAGAACAGAGAAGAGTCGTGACTTTGCTGAGCGACCTTTGTTTGCTCTCAGTGATGGCAGTACCAGCCGGCCAGCTGATGTAGTTGAAGGAAGTGCTTGTGCTGGGGCGTGTGGTCTGACTAGTGTTTGGAGGTAGATGGGTGCAGTTCCGTTGATGGCCTTGAAGGCCAGTACCATCTTCTCTGATCCGGGCTGCAACAGGAAGCCAGTGGAGGTCACGGAGGAGGGAGGTCACATGGGAGAATTTGGGTAAATTGAAAACAAGGCGCGTTGCAGCGTTCTGGATACGCTGCAACGGTTTACGCTAAGATTCCAGTGGATGCATGTCCGCTACGTTACGGCTCTGGTACAGTCTTGCTCCGTCGTCCGGCAACCCCCACCAGTTGCGTTTTGAGTCCACCACGGCGCAGCTCCGCCGATCAGCTGGAGTTACAAGACCGAGGAGTTCCCGCAATAATTACATAATCACCCGTGGCCGCAGTTATAGGTATGTGTCATAAACACAACAACACAAAGTGTGAAGGATAAGAAGAAGAGCTTGTATTTGTCTCTTTTTTGAGGTTTTATTTTGAAAATTAACCGGATGTCATGTTGTTGTTTCATGTCTGACTTCCTGTCTGCTCTGTGCTGAATTCGGCTGAATTGCTGCATCGTGCTCTGGCATCCGCCACATATAGAAGTCCTGTGTATCTGCTCCGGGGGACTGCGGACTGCCGGAGCTGGGATGCAGCAGACACGCAGCGCAGCGGACCTGGTGGAAGGTAACACATAGACTAGAGTGAAACTGATCAGCTCTGCTGCCGTGGCGGAGCCATGACGCAGCGGACATGTATCTGGTGGAATCGAGGGGTTAGTCGCAGAGGCTGGGAGTCCAGCCAAGAGCGAGTTGCAGTAGTCCAGGCGGGAGATGACCAGCGCTTGGTACAGAAGTAGTGTTGCATCCTTTGTGAGTAAAGACTGGATCCTGTGGATGTTGTAGAGGGCAAATCTGCAGGATTGTGCCACAGTAGTGATGTTGGGGGTGCAGAGCAAATAGAAGTGGTCCTAGTACTGAGCCTTGAGGGACACCAGTTTCCAGAAAGCAGGGTTCGGACAAGGAGTCATTCCATATGACCTGAAAGGTGCGATTTGTCAGGTATGATGTGAACCAAGTTAGAGCAGAGTCAGCAATGCCAAGTTCAGCCAGAGTGGAGAGGAGGATTTGGTGGTTGACTGTGTCAAATGCAGAAGATAGGTCGAGGAGAATAAGGACGGATGAGTGGGACGAGGCTCTGGCGGCACAGAGGGACTCAGTCGATGTGAGGAGGGCCGTCTCAGTGGAATGGGCAGTCCTGAAGCCTGACTGATTGGGGTCAAGGAAGTTGTTTTGTGAAAGGTAGGAGGACAGTTGGTTGTAGACGCGCGTTCTAGGGTTTTAGAGAGGAATGAAAGAAGAGCTACATATCTGTAGTTTCGGATGTCAGCTGAGTCTAGGGTGGGTTTCTTTAGGAGTGGCTTTACTGTAGCAGTCTTGAAGGGAGCTGGAATAAGGCCTGAAGTGAGGGAGGAGTTGATCAGGGTAGTGAGGAATGGCAAGATGTCGTGAGAGATGTCTTGGAGAAGGGAGGAGGGAATCGGGTCAAGGGAACAGGTGGTGGCAGAGACGTAGATGTAACTAGTGTGTGAACATCTTCAGAGGAGAGAGGGCTGAAGCAGGTAAGGCCATCAGAGGTGAGGGTTTGGGGAGGTGCTTTCTGGATGGGCATAGGAGTAAATGAGGATCTGATGTCTTTTACTTTCTTGCAAAGTCATCAACAGTGAGGGAGGAAGGAGGGGGAAGGGTAGGAGGGGTGAGGAGAGAATAGAACATGGATAATAGTTTCCTGGGGTTGGAGGCAGAGGAGTTGATCTTTGACAGGTAGAAGGCAGATTTGGCTGCTGACACAGTTGAGGTGAAGTCAGAGAGGAGGTTGTGGTAGTGAGCAAGGTCATCAGGATGACGTGATTTTTTCCATTTTCTCTCTTTGGCTCGTAGAGTCGATCTATTGGTTCGCAGAGATTCAGACAGCTGGGGTGAGATGATCGTGCTGGTCGGGAGGTGAGGGGACAGAAAGCATCTAAAGAGGAGGGGAAGGAGGATAACAGAGTGGAGGAGGCTTCCTCGGTGGACATTAGAGAGAATTGTTTTGTGGATGGTAGTGAGGAAAGAACAGTTGAGGAGCGAGTGGAGGGAGGGAGGGATTTCAGGTTGCGGCGGGTGGTGACCATGTGAGGTGTAGGGCGAGGGAGGTGGTTGACTTCAAGGGGAGAGAGAAAGATACAAAGTGGTGGTTGGACACAGGGAGAGGGGTAACAGAGAGTGCCGAGGTACTACAGGACCTTGTGAAGACAAGGTCAAGTTGGTTCCTGGCCCGGTGGGTGGGTGGAGAGGGGGAGAGTGTGTGGTCAAATGTGAAGAAGAAGTCAATGAATTCAGATGAGTGTAGATTCTCAGGGTGGATGTTGAAGTCACCCAGGACAACGTGTGGTGTGCCATCGTCAGGGGAGCAGCTTAGGAGGACGTCCATCTCATCAAAGAAGTCACGGAGAGGACCGGGAGTGCAGTAGATCACCACAATGTTGAGCTTGAAAGAAGGGTGACAGAGACAGCGTGGAATTCAAGTGCAGATCTGGGTAGTTGGTCCAGGGAAGGACCTGGTAGGACCACATGGGTGTGATGAGGAGTCCAGTTCCCCTTTTGCGACCTGTTAGTCTGGGGGAGTGTGAGAATGAGTAGGCAGTTGAGAGGGCAGCTGGAGTGGCAGTGTTTTCTGGGGTGATCCAGGCCTCCGTAAGGGCCAGGAAGTGGAGAGTCTGCAGGGAGGCATAGGCTGAAATGGTGTCCGCCTTCTTGACTGCAGACTGGCAGTTCCATAGCCCCCCTAGTACTTCAAGTTCAGTACCAGTGGTGAATGTTGGGTAACAGAGATTGGCTGGGTTACAGCCTCTAGCAATGGGTCTCCGTTGAAATCTTCTCCCGTTTGATGTCCTGACTGGGATTGGGTAGGAATCATGGCTGCGATGGGTGGACAGTGAGTAACTTGGACTCCCTTGATGGACTCCCGCAGAGAGACTCCTTAAGTCTTTGTTTGACAGTCTTCGTTTGGCTGTCCTGACGCTGCATCTGACGCTGTAGTGACTAGCCCATATGTGCTAGATTTACCTCATACAGGGTTAGCTCCGCCCTGCAATCAAACCTATTTATCACAGCTGAGTTGGCCAAAACTGGCTAATAACCACTCAGCATCAGCAGTTTCACAAGAATTCATACAAAAGGTATCTAACAAGATTAAATATGACAACTAACCCTCCTCACAGAATGCTTAAACACTGGATTACTTTCTGACTTACCAGCAGCAGTTTCACAGCTTCTTTCCCTTAGACAAAATGTAACTTTGATTATTCTAAATTTTGACACTAACATTTTTACTTTTACTGCAAATGGCTATCAGTTCCAAATATGTAAAATATGTTATTGGTCTCCTTGATTATTAATAATCAGTATCACATCGGTTGATCCCTTATTATCAAATTTTGAAGACAAATAAAAAGAATCGATAGAACCAAAAAGACAACTGACAATGAAAATAATTGTTAATTGAAGCCCTGGATTTGCCTCTTATTCACACATGCTCACACACAGATGGTAACAGATCAGCTACACAAGACACTGGTCGAAGCATCAGTTGCGATTCACTGTTCGCCGTTTTGTGGACAGGACCGAACTGTCCACCCTGCGATTAATAGATGACACATTCTACCTCCCAAGCCAGAGCTGGGATGAGCTTTTACTCATCCAGGACCTCTTGGACCAGCTCTGCTTGCTCGTTTTAAATTGGGTGTGCTAAAAGCAGATTTGGCCACTGTCCAAATTTCTCTTCAGTCCCCAAGGTTTATAACAATCCCACCTAACTTTACATCAGTCCTGAAGTGCCTGAGACTGCTGCTTCGGTTAGGATGTGGAGTTCAGAGTACCATCCCATCATCCCTGTGTGTTTGCCTCTGCAGCTGTATGTGTAGGCCTTTTTCACAGAGTACATGTTGTCACAGTATGAAAGCACAAATAGGAATGATCAGATTAATGATTTCTGATTTCTGTGTAGCTGCTTCAGTTTCAGGCCTGGTATTGTTCATGCCGGATCACTCTTACTGGGACACTTAAGTACATTAGTACCATCATTAATGTTGTTAGTAACATACCTGTATGTGCATTCCCTACTGTGACAAGCCAAAATGTCTGCTGTGAAAAGGGCTGATTAAGCTGATTTAGCAAAACTACCAAAATACCAAAATACTTATGAACTTCTGTCAGGTCCACAATGGTTTAAATACATCTGTTTATATCTTCACTGTAATGCTGAATGATATACAGAATGGCTCTTTCTGATATGCATCCTCTCTAAAACAGTTCCACGCACAGTTGGATTTACTTCCCTCTTCTCTATCTGCTGTATCGTTGTAAGTTTTTCTTCTCGCTCGCCTGTGGTAACTTACTTTTCCCAAAGAGTACATCCATGTTTTCTGCCCCAGCTACATGTGGGACAAGGGGATATGGTTGCATCACGTGTTGATGTTAAAGTGTGCTTATTAACACCTTTGAGTGGAATTCAGTTGTGGGTTAATGTGTCAAACATTATTAGGTCCCTCTGGTGCACAACACAGGTATCAGCAATAGGGTCTGTTTTTTTATGTTGAAACTAATGTATCCTCTGAGGTACTGACATGTTTGATGAGTTCCTGTGTGTCAGTCTGAAATAATATCTAAACAAAACTTAAAGGGGCAATTTGTGTGATATAGCCAAATGTTTCAGTTTAAAACACTCAAAGAATGAACGAAAATTATGAACTGAATGTGAAGAAACAAAAGTGTTGATGTCAAAGACATTGATGTTGTAGAGATGTCTACTGAAGTTAGCGTGCCAGTGGACTATCCCCGGCCTGCCCTGTCTCCTAATACTCTTTGTACCAGCAGGAGGTGATAGTCTGACGGCCCCCGTAGTTTCAGCAGGGAGATGTAAAAGCTGCGAGTTCGTTGCTAATAGCCTAATAAGTAAAAAAAAAATAAACTCACAAAATGTTGAGAAAGGAAATATTTTACACATTTGTTCTTTAAACTGCTCAGCAGTGTATTTACTAATGATCTGCTGGAGCACAATTTGAACGCAGGGCCCTTAGTGGTAGTGGGTTGTGTTTTTATTACTGTGTTGCTGGAAGAGGGAATTTTTATCACAACTTAAATTTTGAATTTCAGGCTTTCAGGGAAAATATTTATCCTGGTTTGTTAAAGACTAATAACCTGCCTCATTTGACTTTTTGCATTGGGAGGATTCTTAAGTCTACTGTAAGATGCTTTGTTCAACTATTTTAAACCTTTGAATAAGATCTGGGTTGAAAATCAGTGAAATTATCCTTTAACAATGATTCCTTTTTTAATTAGCACTGTTAATATGAGGGATGCACAATAATATTGGCACGTCTTCAGTATCGGCTGATAGAAACCTTTAAAAGAAATATTGGCACTTGCCGAAAATGAACGTTTCTGCAGATATGACAGATGTCTCTTTCACTGTGCACACAACGCCAAGACTAAGTAGTTTTTTTATCTTGCTCAATGACTGTGTTCATTTGAACAACACTATATGTCTGCATCTACCAATGGGCTATTATCGTAAGAGTAGGCATAAATATATGTTAAATGTATTTCAACAGAGACTTGATGTTCTCTGCAGTTAGATGGAAAGAAATATCTCTGTCCGTCTTGCTCCCACTTTATTTGTATAATTGACTTCTTCTCATTGATTTAGAAACGGGGTGAATACACTTATTGTATTATCGAGATGGAGCCATACATCCGTGCAATGTATCAGGACCAGGTGAAAATGTGTCACATTTGTCGCAACATGGCTTTTCAGGTAAATTTGCATGAGCCTTTTCAGCCTTATCCCCTGTGATAAATACCTGAATGAAATACATTACAACCACTTCTGTCATATAGAAGCCTCTAGGTGCTTGCTTCATTTAATCACTTTAAAATAGAAATGCTGAGTGTTATTACTGTGGAGAACTATGTTTTGTTTGAACTACAAGTTACATGAGTACATTCATTATTGTTACCGAGAAAATTATCCTTACCATCAATTTTGTAGCTTAAAGAAAGGTGAGTAAAAAGCCTGAAATCAGATTATTAATGTAAAAAATAAACTAAATTAAATAACTTAACTATTAGAAGCTGTCTGGAGATTAGCATCAGACGGTCAAAAGTAATTTTAGTGAGAAGAATCAAATCACTTTGGACGTCACAGACTTGCTCTTGAGCAACTACGTTAACATAAATGAGCAAGAATTCCTGTTTCCTATCTGATTAGATGTGTTTCTGCAGTACAAACAGATACGTTTCATATGTAATCAGGATGTTTGTTGGTATTTTTTTCTGTCAGCTTCAGTTCTGTTTAGTTTCTACTTCCTGTGTCATGTTGAGTTGTTGCAGCTAATATGTGTCAAACCGTATTTATTCTAAATGAGTTTGCTCACAGTATTGATCTGATCAGTTTGATAAACATCTATTTTAATTTTCAGTGCCAAATTTGTGAGAATCCTACATGTGGGATAAAAATACACAACCCATGTGTGTCCAGATACTTTAAAGGAAGATCAGAGCCGCAGTGTCCAGATTGTGATGACTTCTGGCCGCATGAAATTCCTGGTATTTATTGTTTATTTACTGATGAAGTCCTGCTTTTTAGTGCATAGTTGCTACAAAACTCACCATCTGCATCTGTTCCCAGGATACTATTCTTATACATCATACTTAAATACTGCTTGTATTTTATGTTTAAGATGAATGCTTGAAAAAGATCATTCCACCATTACAAATATGTTGACAAAAAACAAAAAAAGACAACTGAAAGGGTTCAGTTGTCTTTTTGTTTTGTTTTACTTTTCAAAACTACGAAGTAAATCAGGCTTGCTTTAGGTGTTTGAATGAATGAATATAATGAAAATGAATTAATCTGCTTGTGTTACATATTATTTATTGTGTTCATTACAGAATTCAGACAAACCCGCTCTCAGTCCAGAAGATGAGGACTTCAGCACCAAATGTGTTTTTGTTTTCTATAAACTGTTTATTAATTTTAACATACCTTTGTCATAAATCAAATTGTTAATATAAATGTCTTTGTTGTTATTTTTACAAAAATAAATGAGAATGTGTTCCACTCAAATGTCTTTATCATGTTTATTCACATGCAATAATCTTCAACAAACAAAGCCAATGCAGATTCTTATCGTGGTGTTTTAAACATTATCTGAAAAGAAACAAACACTTAGACGCAGAGTAATTGTCCTCTAGATTGTTCCCTTCTGTATACTGCTTTGAGCTCAATTGTCAAGAACATCATAAAGCTCAAAATGTAATAGTAAAATATACATGATGACATTTGTTTTATCTCTGCATAAGACGCAGCTTGTTTCATCTGTCTGAATTCTCTCTTCAACTAGATTCTTGATCTGACAGAAAGCAGGTCTTATTATCACAAGAGCATTAATAGTTTTACAAACCAGGGGAGACATGAAGTTTGCTCTCATTTCCTCTCAAGAGTAAATATGGTTTCCACATTAGTTTTGTAATTCTGCTGAACCCTCGTGTATGATTTACACATCATCTTGATCAGTTTTCTTTGTACATGGAATCACTGACAACAATAATGAACATCATCAAACATCCAACTTCAGAAATGCTTCACATTTTCTGCCCCCTAAACACTTGGATGACATGAGGTAATGCAGTTAGGCAGCTTTTATTTCTTCAACTATATAGAGAAAAATAACTTTTGTAGAGTCTTTGTCATTAAATTCTAATGTGTGTTGTTTATAATCTAAAGACGGTGTTTGTCACTTGACCTCTCAGGAGCTCAGCATGTTCAGCCTGTTGTGGTCCACACAGGTTAAGAATTAAAGGTGAACTATGTAGTTTTGGGGAAAGAAATTTTAATCAGAAGAGAAAGATCATTGATTTTTTATGCCTAAACAAACTCTCCTCGTTTTTATGACTGAATAAACTGAATAAACAAACAGACCTTAAAGGACAACACAATTTCATACTGTTTTACTTTGTTTATATTTGGCTGACCCTGCCACCTTTCTAGCTTCAAACAGTGTTCTGGGGACCTTATTTTCCTGAGAACAGCTTGTTTATTCACTTATGGAAAAGATATATATTTCTGAGTTTGTATTATTACCTCATTAAAATTGTAAATATTTAAATTCTGAGTTTGAATTACTTCTCCAAAACTACATAGTGCCCCTTTAAAGGTATAAAGTTATAATCTACATAAAGGCTGAAGGAAATGGCTGTAAACTTGTGCAGTTTTGAATATTCAAAGGATTACTTTGGTTAAGTCAACTAATAGTTTGACTAATAGTTTAACAGAAAATAGCGGGAAAAAAAGCTTTTTACAATTTCTTCAAACCTAAAATGACATTCAATTTCCATTATTTGTGATATTAGCTGTCTTAGATATTCAGTATGCCATAATGTAACATAAAAGAAAGCAGAAAATTTTAACTTTTATGAGGCTTAAACTACCAAGTGTTATTGCTTCATATTTTTTTGATTTTTCAGCTCTGATTTACATCTGTGCTGAGTACTAACAGTCCAACAGAGTAGCAGGCTGTTTAAAGAGGGAAATGTAAAATATGAAATCAAACACCCAACCATATGTCACATGCTGCATATAGGTTTTTAAATGACAGACGGCTGTTTCATTATTGTTACTGGAGAAAGTGACTTTAAAGTATATTTGCCTGAGAGGAATCCTGCTCTAGTATCCTCAGGGTGACAATGAACTTAATAGCTTTCCTAAACCACGGGTAGAAAAATGCGTATATGAGAGGGTTCAAACAAGAGTTAAAATAAAGCAGCCAGGACACGATGGCCCAGTATGAAGTACTGTTTGAGATGTCCTGTCCTGCCAGAGAGGGGTAGTAATATGGACAGAAGGTCATCAGAAACACCAGTATGACAATACCCAGAGTCCTGGCTGCTTTTTTCTCTGATTTCTTTGCAGTGACTGTAACCGTACCGCCTGCAATGACTGTAACATGAGACTGCATGGCTCGAGCCTGAGACACTGCCACAATAAACACCCTCATGTACAGAACAATGATGACTGAACACGGACCGATGAACGTCAACACGAGGTCGATAGTTCCTGAGACGTAGTTGATCACTACCAAACACTCCCCGTGACAGGAGTTGTGTCTATCTGGCCGCCTGAGATGGTCCTTTAGAATCAGCCCGTTGTAGAGGAGTGAGCAGGCCCAGCACACACACACACACACCTCCACTCTGCTGCGAGTGATTTTGTTGGGGTAGTGCAGAGGATGACAAATAGCTACATAGCGGTCGATGGATATGAGCACCATGTTCCCCACAGAGGCTGAGGTGAGGGTGAAGCCAATAATGTAAGACAGAGCGCACATGAGATCGCCCAGCAGCCAGCAGGTTTCTATGAAGCGCGCCATCTCCACCGGCATCACCAGCAGCCCCACCAGCAGGTCGGAGATGGCCAGGGAGAGCAGGAGCAGGTTGGTGGGCGTGTGGAGCTGTATGAAGTGGGAGATGGAGATTATAACGAGCAGGTTGAGAGCCACAGTGAGCACGGTGATGCAGGAGAACAGAGTGTAGAGGAAGATGGCCTCAGAGCGAGGACGCTTTAAACCCCTGCAGGACGAGTTCAGGAGCTCAGGGTAGCAGAGCTCGGCTCGCTCCAGGCCCTCCATCGTCTGCCACTGAGGGGAGGTGATGGCCTGAACCTGCTGAGCTCCAGCAGCTCTCTGATCGTACCAGACATGGTGCAGCTCTGTTATCTCCTCCACAACTCCCCAGTCATCCTCTTCATCACTGTCTTCTGTCAGCCCGTTCTTTGTTTCTTTAATTTCTCCTCATCTCCCTCACCCCTCCCTCACTTATTCCACCCTCCCTCCTTCCCTTTCAATCCCACTGATACTTGATGCAACATATTTGTTTCATGCAGCAGATGGATAACTTTTCTGTAAGTTTATCTGGGCATGTCAGTAATCAACAGACACGAGCTAAGGCAACATTACTGCCATGGTTGACTGACTAAGGGCATAACTAAACTCAAGCAGCACCTCGAAACAACAGCTGTTATATATTTCACAAGTACAAGAACAAAACCGCAGCAGTGGAACTGAAGTCTCTTCTGATCTTTAGACCTGGATACGGTGGCGACACTCAGCCTTGCTTCCAATTTTGCCCAGTGGCCACTTGCAGTATTGCAGTGAAAAAATTCCCTTGCGGCCCTTTCCCCATAGAACACCATTATAAAAGAGACGTCTGTAAAACTGTTGACAGGAGACCTCCAACTGCAAACAATGTCAATCATGTTATGAGTTTTTGACTCATGGAGGTTTTATATTTGTAAAACTGAGAAAAACAGATTTAAAAGTCTGTAACATCATCACCAAAGTCTGGTGGCATAATGGGAACTCATGGGCAGGGCCAGTGGGAGAAACACTACTGCACATATTCAGTCGGCCTCATAACCAGGAAGTAAACCTGGAAGCAAGAAAAGGTTTTTGTTTTGTGCGCCAGACGAGTAATTCTTATTGGACTGAATAGGTGCCATCTTTGGGTCTAGTATCTAGTTCTATTATAAATCGTGGGTGATTAAAGTATACCTGGGTTTGGGCTCCGAACTCTGCCGACTTTGTGATTGTTAGGTTTATTGCTTTAGTCATTGATTGTTGAACAGGATTTGCTGCTTTTCTCACTTGTATTTTGAATGTAGCTTTGGTTTCTCGACTACTCGTCAGACAAAACTGACAA
The DNA here is from genome assembly GCF_040436345.1 of Pagrus major. Lineage (NCBI taxonomy): Eukaryota > Metazoa > Chordata > Actinopteri > Spariformes > Sparidae > Pagrus > Pagrus major. The sequence goes on from NC_133215.1 coordinate 24,457,730, forward strand.
AAAGAAGATGTCAGTTTTGGTTCTGGGAAACTGTAGAATCAAATCACTTAATGTGGCCCCGACAACATATCTGGTTACACGTCACAAGTGATATCCTATCAGCACTGAATAATCTGAATCTGAAAAGTAACTGTTAACTTAATTTGTCAATAGTGGAGAGGTAGCATAAAGGAGCAGAAAGCAGAAAAACAGAAGTGAAATACCTCAAAATTTTACTTTTGGTAGTTGTAGGTAATTGTAAGATGTTATATTCCATCACTGATTACATTTACATTTACATTTAAGGCCTTTAGCAGACGCTTTTGACCAAAGCGACTTACAATAAGTACATTTGTCACAAGAAAGAAACCACAGCATATCACTGTCGATAAAGTAAGAATGAAGTCATAAGTCGTGCAAGTGTAACCGGATGGTTGTTTATATTGTCTATATATTTCATTTCTCTTCTGTGTCCCTCAGTCTATGTGTAATTTGCAGCAGGCATGACGATCGCAGCAGGTGTGTGGCACGCCCTTTACCGGCACCTGTAGTGCGGCCGCGTCATTGGCTGCTAATGCGGACCTGTTCATATACCCCCGCTGTTTGTTTAGTCGCTCTCTCTCCTCTGCCGAAGCGAGTGCTGGCCGGCGTGCAGCTCCGCCGAGCCGTGGTATGTGCCGTGTGTTCATTCTCAGGTATGTAGCACAGTCTCATGACGTTGTGAAGATGTTATAAGGTGCCGTGTTGACAGTCCTCTGTTGTAGGTTGGCGTGTTGGGCCGAGATGGTGTGTGTGTGTCCCCTTCCGGTTAGCCGCTGCTGCCGCCGTGCTGCTAGCAGTTAGAGTATTGTGTGCAGGCTACAGCTAACCACACAGGTAACTAGTGCCCCAAGCTTAGTGCTATTTTGTCTGCTAGTGTTTATGTATCGTCACTAACAGCTGGCTATGTTTCTTTTAAAGCTTGCCTGGCGTTAGGCTGCTGTTTGCCTCTATCCTCCTTTTCTTTTCTCTTTCGTTTTGCCTTGCTCATTCAGGCTTACAGTGAATAGCCGCTCTGTCATTCTGCCTTCGTCGTTTAGACGCTCTTTTAACATAGTGTATTATAGTTCAAGTGTGGTTAGCCCCAATCAGACCGTGACTCGTTGGTGGGGGGTTAGTACAGCAGTTATAGTGGAGGACCTGCCAAACTTATGCATGTTTTCTTTTGTTTTTCTTTCTTTTTCGTTCAACTGAGATTGCCACACAATGCAGGGTCGATGTGAAGTCTGAACAAGTGAGTCTTGAGTCTTTTGCGAAAGATGGCGAGTGACTCTGCTGTCCTGGCATTGGTCTGGAGTTCGTTCCACCACTGATGCGCCAGAACAGAGAAGAGTCGTGACTTCGCTGAGCGACCTTTGTTTGCTCTCAGCGATGGTGGTACCAGCCGACCAGCTGATGTAGTTGAGGAAAGGTTACTGGGGCGTGTGGTCTGACTAGTGTTTGGAGGTAGATGGGTGCAGTTCCGTTGACAGTCTTGAAGGCCAGTACCATCGTCTCGGATCCGGGCTGCAACAGGAAGCCAGTGGAGGTCACGGAGGAGGGGGGTCTCATGGGAGAATTTGGGTAAATTAAAAACAAGCTGCAGCATTCTGGATACGCTGCAACAGTTTAGTCACAGAGGCTGGGAGTCCAGCCAAGAGCGAGTTGCAGTAGTCCAGGCGGGAGATGACCAGCGCTTGGACCAGGAGTTGTGTTGCGTCCTTTGTGAAGAAAGACTGGATCCTGCGGATGTTGTAAAGGGCAAATCTGGCCACAGATTGGGCCACAGCAGTGATGTTGGGGGTACAGGATAGTCTGTCACCGAGGATTACGCCGAGGTTCCTCGCAGTCGATGAAGGAGATACTGTGATGTCTTCGACAGTGACTGACAGGTCCATGCGAGGGCAGTCTTTCCCCGGGATGAAGGGGAGTTCAGTTTTATTAAGGTTGAGCTTGAGGTGGTGCGCAGTTGTCCACGCGGAGATGTCTGCCAGACATTCCGAGATGCACGTTGCAACGTAGGTGAGGATGGAGGGAAAGAGAGGAACAATAAAAAACAGTGGTAAGAGAATCCATGTGATGTGATTGCAGAGACTAGTGATCTAGTGCAGTGGTTCCCAACCTTTTTTCCTTGAAAAACAAGCCAGGCCCCCCCAACCCCAACACACTAAAAGAATAAAGTGATTAATTACAAACTTTTATTTGCAAAAAATAAACAACAGTTGTAGGTTTTTGCTCTTATTCTCCTTGTGTTACAATGTATATAGATACATTTCTTTCTTTTTGTGTCATCAGGTGTATCACACACAAACACAACTACACACACACAGTTTAATTTTTGACCATAATAGGCCTACCACAGAACAGAATAGGCCTACCTCATTACAACAGAAAGATGATTCATTGTTAAGATATATCAGTATCTGTACAGTTTTCCTTCTGTTTGTCACCAGGTGTATAAAACACGAACAGAACGGCATTTAACTATGTCTCTTTCTATGAGAGCTAAACATTAAAGGTCCCTTATTATGAAAAACATGTTTTCCCTGGTCTCTACATATATAAACTGGTCCTCCCTGAGCCTACCAACTCCCAGAATGAGGAAAGCAAATGAGTCCTGCATGGTCTCTGCAGCCCACTCACTGGTAAAACGGGGCTCCTACAGGCTGTTCAGATTCAGCTCCTGTCGTTATGTAACGACAGGAGTGATTTGCATAGGCCGGGCTCCTCTGAGCGAAAACACGCCCCCCTCTTGCCTACGAGTATGGTGAAGTCAGCTTGAAATTGGCTAACTAGTTAGCTCCGCTTCAGTCCGCTATGCAATGGCGTTTGAAGTGAGTTTAATGTTAATAATATTACGAGGGAGCTTGGTTGTCACAGTAAAAAGTCTGGAAACGTGCAGACCGGAGACAGAGACTATGCGAACAGTGTCCAAGAGTTTGGAGACTGTGTTGGAGACAAACACAGCTTTCGCTAACTGTTTTTAGATGTTACCTGTTGCAGGTCAGTGGGGGATGGGAGCCGGGTGGTTGTGTTGGGGAGTCCTGCTGCAGCCGCAGAGTCTGTATTTTTCTGAGCCTCTCCTTCTGGGTCCGATTCTGGGTCAAACTGGTATGGTTGAACGACAGCATCTCCGCGAGCCATAGTGATACATCCACCGTAAACATTAGCGCATGCTACCGCTAGTGTAAGCGGCATCCTCTCCCTGAGAGGGGCGTGTAGCAGGCAAGGCAGGCGTTGACAAACGGAGCTCATTAGCATTAAAGGTGCAGGCACAGAAACAGCCTGCTCTCAGTAGAGCTCACTTGAGCGACTTTCAGACAGCTGAAATTCAGGACCATGGATGGGTTTGGGGCAATACATTTCGAATACAGTGTTGTTGGACCTCTGACAGCTGTGTGAAATTGATGAAAAACAGTATAATATGGGACCTTTAAACTTTAACAGTTTTCCTTTAACAACTGAACAGAGTGGTCACACACACACACACACACACACGCTCTGTCACAGAGAACAGGGGAAGTCTGTTGATATTCACATGCACATCATGTCAACACAGGTTCGGACACAGCTATACACGTTTATGTGTAATAATTACAATTACAACTAACATCAATAACAACAATAACAATAAACAAGTTATTCCTTATATTTTTTACTCTGTGCCAGTTTATTCATTCACAAATTAATGGCCACCTTGGGCTTGCATACCTTTGACCAGGGATGCAATGTCAGGTGTGATGGTTGTGACAGCCAGTCTAAAGTCCTGGTGGACATCAAGTCTGTTTCTGGCTTTCTTTTTTATTGTCGCAAGGGCACTGAATGCTGTCTCAGACAAGTATGTAGTGCTGAATGGGAGAATAACCCTGGTCACTACGTGTTTGGCCAGTCTGGGAGCAACAGTTTGTCCTTTGACAATCCAAAACTTTTTGTATCTGTTCTCCTGGAAATATTTTTTTGACACAGAATCAGCTTGAAGGTCACAAAGCTCATCTTCACAGCCGAGGTATTCCACGTACTTGAGGGTGGAAATGTAGGGGTCCAGCACCCACACTTCCTTCGCTAAGTACTCACCGATGTCAGCGAAGCGGCTCTTAATCTCCTCACGGAGCAGGTTCAGGTGCCGGGTAAACTCGGTGCGTAAAGACGCACGCACAGTGCCAGCAGACTGCTTCAGCAGCAGTGGAAAATGCTGTAATTCCCTGTTCGACATTTTTTCAAGTCTGTAATCCAGTTTGCGCACAAAAGCATCCAGGGCGTCTTTGCACTGGATAACATTGGATTCAGGCCCCTGCATCCGCCTGTTCGTCTCATTGTAGAGTGTGAACATGTCCGCCAGGTATGCCGTTTTGATCCAAAATGCATCAGTCAGCTGTTCACACAGTGGTCGATTGTGATCTTGCAAGAATTCCTTGATTTTTTTTCTTGCAGTTCCATAAAACGCACAAGCACTTGTCCACGCGACAACCACCGCACCTCCGTGTGTAGCAGCAGTGTTTGATGCGCTTCTTCCTCGCACAGCTGGGCAAAAAGTCTCTTGTTTGATGGCCGAGCTTTAATAAAGTTTACAACAACAGTTGACAGGGTGTTACTAAGGTCTTCTGAAAGTTTTTTACTTGCCAGTGCTTGCCGATGTAGCATGCAGTGGAAAATCACGCACCCTGGGGCTTTTTCCTTAAGGCGGCTGTTAAACCCCTTGTTTTTGCCCATCATTGCTGCAGCCCCGTCAGTGCAACATGCGACCAGGTTTTCATAGGGCAGATTGTTGGATGAGAGATATGAGTCCACAGCCATAAATATATCCTGGCCGGTTGTTGTTGTTACTAGATTTGTAGACATAAGAATGTTTCAAGTCCTCGCCATCAATATACTGCACATAAACATTGAGGACGGACTCGTCTGACACTGTTGTCGTTTCGTCCAGCTGAATGGCAAAGTTAACATTCCTCAGCTTCTCGTGCAGCTAGTTTTGGCAATTCGCAGCCATTTTATCAGTTCTGTCTTTCACAGTGTTGTCTGAGAGTGGGACAGTTTTCACTTTATCAATAACCTGCGGTCCACACAGCCTCTCCACAATTTTCAGGCAGGCAGATTTGATTAGCTGCTCTCCAGTACTGTGCGGTTTTTTAGCCTTGGCAATTAACAGCGAACAGTCAAATGAGGCCTCCGTGGCTCTTTGTAAATCACTACCTGCTCTTTCAAAAGCTTTTCTAATGTCCGTGGATCTTCTTGATAGTGCCAATTGCTTCTTCTCAAAATATTCTCGACTTTCACCAATAGTCTGGTGGTGTTTGGTCTCTTGGTGTCGTTTCAGTTTGCTTGGCTTCATGCTATCATTAGCTAGCTTCTCACCACAAATGACGCATTCTGGCCAAAAACTGTCCTGTCCTTCAAAAAACCAAACCAAGGTAACTCTCGAGATATTACCTTGTTTTCTTCTTTGATACAGATGAACCATCGGTACTTTTATGTTTCTCAGACATGACTGGCAAAACAATCGGGGATGAATTACCCAGGTCTAGCCTAGCCCAACTTACCGGGAGACTATAAGGTTGCTTACGCAAGTTCAGAGGTCAGAGGTCAGGGGTGTTGGTAATTAATAGCTTAAATGAATTTAAATGTGGACCAAAAATATGTTTCAATTTGGATTATACAGAGTTTCGATTATCCAGTTGGGTGTGTTACTGGGATTTTATAAATTTAACGTGCACAAATATAATTTTGGTAACCTCACAACCTCAGAGCAGACAAAGGAACCACTGATCTAGTGTATAGTGAAAATAGAAGTGGTCCTAGTAATGAGCCTTGAGGGACACCAGTTTCCAGAAAGCAGGGTTTGGACAAGGAGTAATTCCATATGACCTGAAAGGTGCGATTTGTCAGGTATGATGTGAACAAAGTTAGAGCAGAGTCAGCAATGCCAAGTTCAGCCAGAGTGGAGAGGAGGATTTGGTGGCTGACTGTGTCAAACGAAGAAGATAGGTCGAGGAGAATGAGGACAGATGAGTGGGACGAGGCTCTGGCGACTCAGTCACTGTGAGGAGGGCCGTCTCAGTGGAATGGGCAGTCCTGAAGCCTGACTGGCTGGGGTCAAGGAGGTCGTTTTGTGAAAGATAGGAGGACAGTTGGTTGTAGATGGTGCGTTCCAGGGTTTTAGAGAGGAATGAAAGAAGAGATACAGGTCTGTAGTTTTGGATGTCAGCTGAGCCACATTAGGGTGGGTTTCTTTAGGAGTGGCTTTACTGTAGCTGTCTTTAAAGGAGCTGGAATACGACCTGAAGTGAGGGAGGAGTTGATCAGGGTGGTGAGGAATGGCAAGATATCGTGCGAGATGTCTTGGAGAAGGGAGGAGGGAATCGGGTCAAGGGAACAGGTGGTGGCACAGTTAGACATAACTAGTGTGTGAACATCTTCAGAGGAGAGAGGGCTGAAGCAGGTAAGGCCATCAGAGGTGAGAGTTTGGGGAGGTGCTTTCTGGATGGGCATATGAGTAAATGAGGAGCTTATGTCTTTTACTTTCTTGGTAAAGTAAGTTGCAAAGTCATCAGCAGTGAGGGAGGAAGGGAGGGTAGGAGGGGTGAGGAGGGAAGAAAACATGGATAATTGTTTCCTGGGGTTGAAGACAGAGGAGTTGATCTTTGACAGGTAGAGGGCAGATTTGCCTGCTGACACAGTTGAGGTGAAGTCAGAGAGGAGGTGGTGGTAGTGAGCAAGGTCATCAGGATGATGTGATTTTTTTCCATTGTCTCTCTGCTGCTCGTAACAGCGGCCTATTGGTTCGCAGAGATTCAGACAGTCAGGGAGGGGGCGGAGATGATCGTGCTGGTCGGGAGGTGAGGGGACAGAGAGCGTCTAAAGAGGAGGAGAAGGAGGATAACAGAGTGGAGGAGGCTTCCTCGTGGACATTAGAGAGAATTGTTCTGTAATTATTGTTTATTTACTGATGAAGTCCTGCTTTTTAGTACATAGTTGCTACAAACTCACCATCTGCATCTGTTCCCAGGATACTATTCTTATACATCATACTTAAATACTGCTTGAATTTTATGTTTAAAATGAATGAAAAGACAACTGAAAGGGTTCAGTTGTCTTTTTTTGTTTTACTTTTCAAAACTACACAGTAAATCAGGCTTGCTTTAGATGTATGAATGAATGAATATAATGAAAATAAATTAATCTGCTTGTGTTACATATTATTTATTGTGTTCATTACAGAAGTCAGACAAACCCGCTCTCAGTCCAGAAGATGAGGACTTCAGCACCAAATGTGTTTTTGTTTTAATTTTAACTTTAACATACCTTTGTAATAAACCAAATTGTTAATATAAATGTCTTTGTTGTTATTTTTACAAAAATAAATGAGAATGTGTTCCACTCAAATGTCTTTATTATGTTTATTCACATGCAATCATCTTCAACAAACAAAGCCAATGCAGATTCTTATCGTGGTGTTTTAAACATTATCTGAAAAGAAACAAACACTTAGACGCAGAGTAATTGTCCACCAGATTGTTCCCTTCTGTATACTGCTTTGAGCTCAATTGTCAAGAACATCATGAAGCTCAAAATGTAATATTAAAATATACATGATGACATTTGTTTTATCTCTGCATAAGACGCAGCTTGTTTCATCTGTCAGAATTCTCTCTTCAACTAGATTCTTGATCTGACAGAAAGCAGGTCTTATTATCAAGAGCATTAATAGTTTTACAAACCAGGGGAAACATGAAGTTTGCTCTCATTTCCTCTCAAGAGTGAATATGGTTTCCACATTAGTTTTGTAATTCTGCTGAACCCTCGTGTATGATTTACACATCACCTTGATCAGTTTTCTTTGTACATGGAATCACTGACAACAATAATGAACATCATCAAACATCCAACTTCAGAAATGCTTCACATTTTCTGCCCCCTAAACACTTGGATGACATGAGGTAATGCAGTTAGGCAGCCTTTATTTCTTCAACTATATAGAGAAAAATAACTTTTGTAGAGTCTTTGTCATTAAATTCTAATGTGTGTTGTTTATAATCTAAAGACGGTGTTTGTCACTTGACCTCTCAGGAGCTCAGCATGTTCAGCCTGTTGTGGTCCACACAGGTTAAGAATTAAAGGTGCACTATGTAGTTTTGGGGAAAGAAATTTTAATCAGAAGAGAAAGATCATTGATTTTTTTATGCCTAAACAAACTCTCCTCGTTTTCATGACTGAATAAACTGAATAAACAAACGGACCTTAAAGGACAACACAATTTCATACTGTTTTACTTTGTTTATATTTGGCTGACCCTGCCACCTTTCTAGCTTCAAACAGTGTTCTGGGGACCTTATTTTCCTGAGAACAGCTTGTTTATTCACTTATGGAAAAGATATATATTTCTGAGTTTGTATTATTACCTCATTAATATTGTAAATATTTCAATTCTGAGTTTGAATTACTTCTCCAAAACTACATAGTGCCCCTTTAAAGGTATAAAGTTATAATCTACGTAAAGGCTGAAGGAAATGGCTGTAAACTTGTGCAGTTTTGAATATTCAAAAGATTACTTTGGTTAAATCAACTAATAGTTTGACTAATAGTTTAACAGAAAATAGCGGGAAAAGAGCTTATTACAATTTCCTCAAACCTAAAATGACATTCAATTTCCATTATTTGTGATATTAGCTATCTTAGATATTCAGTATGCCATAATGTAACATAAAAGAAAGCAGAAAATTTTAACTTTTATGAGGCTTAAACTACCAAGTGTTATTGCTTCATATTTTTTGATTTTTCAGCTCTGATTTACATCTGTGCTGAGTACTAACAGTCCAACAGACTAGCATGCTGTTTCAAGAGGGAAATGTAAAATATGAAATCAAACACCCAACCGTATGTCACATGCTGCATATAGGTTTTTAAATGACAGACGGCTGTTTCATTATTGTTACTGGAGAAAGTGACTTTAAAGTATATTTGCCTGAGAGGAATCCTGCTCTAGTATCCTCAGGGTGACAATGAACTTAATAGCTTTCCTAAACCACGGGTAGAAAAATGCGTATATGAGAGGGTTCAAACAAGAGTTAAAATAAAGCAGCCAGGACACGATGGCCCAGTATGAAGTACTATTTGAGATGTCCTGTCCTGCCAGAGAGGGGTAGTAATATGGACAGAAGGTCATCAGAAACACCAGTATGACAATACCCAGAGTCCTGGCTGCTTTTTTCTCTGATTTCTTTGCAGTGACTGTAACCGTACCGCCTGCAATGACTGTAACATGAGACTGCATGGCTCGAGCCTGAGACACTGCCACAATAAACACCCTCATGTACAGAACAATGATGACTGAACACGGACCGATGAACGTGAACACGAGGTCGATGGTTCCTGGGACGTAGTTGATCACCACCAAACACTCCCCGTGACAGGAGTTGTGTCTGTCCGGCCGCCTGAGCTGGTCCTTTAGAATCAGCCCGTTGTAGAGGAGTGAGCAGGCCCAGCACACACACACACACACCTCCACTCTGCTGCGAGTGATTTTGTTGGGGTAGTGCAGAGGATGACAAATAGCTACATAGCGGTCGATGGATATGAGCACCATGTTCCCCACAGAGGCTGAGGTGAGGATGAAGCTGAAAATGTAAGACAGAGTGCACATAAGATCGCCCAGCAGCCAGCAGGTTTCTATGAAGCGCGACATCTCCACCGGCATCACCAGCAGCCCCACCAGCAGGTCGGAGATGGCCAGGGAGAGCAGGAGCAGGTTGGTGGGCGTGTGGAGCTGTCTGAAGTGGGAGATGGAGATGATAACGAGCAGGTTGAGAGCCACAGTGAGCACTGTGATGTAGGAGAACAGAGTGTAGAGGAAGACGGCCTCAGAGCGAGGACGCTTTAAACCCCTGCAGGACAAGTTCAGGAGCTCAGGGAAGCAGAGCTCGGCTCGCTCCAGGCCCTCCATCGTCTGCCACTGAGGGGAGGTGATGGCCTGAACCTGCTGAGCTCCAGCAGCTCTCTGATCGTACCAGACATGGTGCAGCTCTGTTATCTCCTCCACAACTGCCCAGTCTTCCTCTTCATCACTGTCTTCTGTCAGCCTGTTCTTTGTTCCTTTAATTTCTCCTCATCTCCCTCACCCCTCCCTCACTTATTCCACCCTCCCTCCTTCCCTTTCAATCCCACTGATACTTGATGCAACATATTTGTCTCATGCAACAGATGGATAACTTTTCTGGAAAGTTTGTTTGAGTCACATCAACTTACCTTAAAGGTCCATGCTGTAGGATTTTGGGGGATTCGCCATGTTTAGTGCCACAGTAGGTTCACCTACACGGTTCGACCGGGAGAGTTAGGGGAGCAGTGTTCAGTTGGTTGCGATCTGCAACCTCACTGCTAGATGCCACTTAATCCTTCACACAGGACCTTTGAAGCCTTGAGGGGATCAGTGTCTGTTATCTGGGCATGTCAGTAATCAACAGACACGAGCTAAGGCAACATTACTGCAATGGTTGACTGACTAAGGGCATAACTAGACTCAAGCAGCAACTCGAAACAACAGTTTTTATATATTTGACAAGTACAAGAACAAAACCGCAGCAGTGGAACTGAAGTCTCTTCTGACCTTTAGACCTGGATACGGCGGCGACACTCAGCCTTGCTTCCAATTTTGCCCAGTGGCCACTTGCAGTATTGTAGTAAAAAAATTCCCTTGCAGCCCTTTCCCCGTAGATCACCATTATAAAAGAGACGTCTGTAGAATAGTAGGAACAGCACAAATAGGAACGATCAGATTAATGATTTCTGATTTCTGTGTAGCTGCTTCAGTTTCAGGCCTGGTATTGTTCATGCCGGATCACTCTTACTGGGACACTTAAGTACATTAGTACCATCGTTAATGTTGTTAGTAACATACCTGTATGTGCACTCCCTACTGTGACAAGCCAAAATGTCTGCTGTGAAAAGGGCTGATTAAGCTGATTTAGCAAAACTACCAAAATACCAAAATACTTAAGAACTTCTGTCAGGTCCACAATGGTTTAAATACATCTGTTTATATCTTCACTGTAATGCTGAATGATATACAGAACGGCTCTTTCTGATATGCATCCTCTCTAAAACAGTTCCACGCACAGTTGGATTTACTTCCCTCTTCTCTATCTGCTGTATCGTTGTAAGTTTTTCTTCTCGCTCGCCTGTGGTAACTTACTTTTCACAAACAACTACATCCATGTTTTCTGCCCCAGCTACATGTGGGACAAGGGGATATGGTTGCATCATGTGTTGATGTTAAAGTGTGCTTATTAACACCTTTGAGTGGAATTCAGTTGTGGGTTAATGTGTCAAACATTATTACAAGTGTCCCTCTGGTGCACAACACAGGTATCAGCAATAGGGTCTGTTTTTTTCATGTTGAAACTAATGTATCCTCTGAGGTACTGACATGTTTGATGAGTTCCTGTGTGTGTCAGTCTGAAATAATATCTAAACAAAACTTAAAGGGGCAATTTGTGTGATATAGCCAAATGTTTCAGTTTAAAACACTCAAAGAATGAATGAAAATTATGAACTGAATGTGAAGAAACAAAAGTGTTGATGTCAAAGACATTGATGTTGTAGAGATGTCTACTGAAGTTAGCGTGCCAGTGGACTATCCCCGGCCTGCCCTGTCTCCTAATACTCTCTGTACCAGCAGGAGGTGATAGTCCGACGGCCCCCGTAGTTTCAGCAGGGAGATGTAAAAGCTGCGAGTTCGTTGCTAATAGCCTAATAAGTAAAAAAAAAATAAACTCACAAAATGTCGAGAAAGGAAATATTTTACACATTTGTTCTTTAAACTGCTCAGCAGTGTATTTACTAATAATCTGCTGGAGCACAATTTGAACGCAGGGCCCTTAGTGGTAGTGGGTTGTGTTTTTATTACTGTGTTGCTGGAAGAGGGAATTTTTATCACAACTTAAATTTTGAATTTCAGGCTTTCAGGGAAAATATTTATCCTGGTTTGTTAAAGACTAATAACCTGCCTCATTTGACTTTTTGCATCGAGAGGATTCTTAAGTCTACTGTAAGATGCTTTGTTCAACTATTTTAAACCTTTGAATAAGATCTGGGTTGAAAATCAGTGAAATTATCCTTTAACAATGATTCCTTGTTTAATTAGCACTGTTAATACGAGGGATGCACAATAATATTGGCACGTCTTCAGTATCGGCTGATAGAAACCTTTAAAAGAAATATTGGCACTTGCCGAAAATGAACGTTTCTGCAGATATGACAGATGTCTCTTTCACTGTGCACACAACGCCAAGACTAAGTAGTTTGTTATCTTGCTCAATGACTGTGTTCATTTGAACAACACTATATGTCTGCATCAACCAATGGGCTATTATTGTAAGAGTAGGCATAAATATATGTTAAATGTATTTCAACAGAGACTTGATGTTCTCTGCAGTTAGATGGAAAGAAATATCTCTGTCCGTCTTGCTCCCACTTTGTTTGTATAATTGACTTCTTCTCATTGATTTAGAAACAGGGTGAATACACTTTGTCCACCAGATGTATTATCGAAATGGGGCCATACATCTGTGCAATGTATCAGGACCAGGTGAAAATGTGTCACATTTGTCGCAACATGGCTTTTCAGGTAAATTTGCATGAGCCTTTTCAGCCTTATCCCCTGTGATAAATACCTGAATGAAATACATTACAACCACTTCTGTCATATAGAAGCCTCTAGGTGCTTGTTTCATGTAATCACTTTAAAATAGAAATGCTGTGTGTTATTACTGTGGAGAACTATGTTTTGTTTGAACTACAAGTTACATGAGTACATTCATTATTGTCACCAAGAAAATTATCCTTACCATCAATTTTGTAGCTTAAAGAAAGGGGAGTAAAAAGCCTGAAATCAGATATATTAATGTAATAAATAAACTAAATTAAATAACTAAACTATTAGAAGCTGTCTGGAGATTAGCATCAGACGGTCAAAAGTAATTTTAGTGAGAAGAATCAAATCACTTTGGACGTCACAGACTTGCTCTTGAGCAACTACGTTAACATAAATGAGCAAGAATTCCTGTTTCCTATCTGATTAGATGTGTTTCTGCAGTACAAACAGATACGTTTCATATGTAATCAGGATGTTTGTTGGTATTTTTTTCTATCAGCTTCAGTTCTGTTTAGTTTCTACTTCCTGTGTCATGTTGAGTTGTTGCAGCTAATATGTGTCAAACCGTATTTATTCTAAATGAGTTTGCTCACAGTATTGATCTGATCGGTTTGATAAACATCTATTTTAATTTTCAGTGCCAAATTTGTGAGAATCCTTCATGTGGGATAAAAATACACAACCCATGTGTGTCCAGATACTTTAAAGGAAGATCAGAGCCGCGGTGTCCAGATTGTGATGACTTCTGGCCGCATGAAATTCCTGGTATTTATTGTTTATTTACTGATGAAGTCCTGCTTTTTAGTGCATAGTTGCTACAAAACTCACCATCTGCATCTGTTCCCAGGATACTATTCTTATACATCATACTTAAATACTGCTTGTATTTTATGTTTAAGATGAATGCTTGAAAAAGATCATTCCACCATTACAAATATGTTGACAAAAAACAAAAAAGACAACTGAAAGGGTTCAGTCGTCTTTTTGTTTTGTTTTACTTTTCAAAACTACACAGTAAATCAGGCTTGCTTTAGGTGTTTGAATGAATGAATATAATGAAAATGAATTAATCTGCTTGTGTTACATATTATTTATTGTGTTCATTACAGAAGTCAGACAAACGCGCTCTCAGTCCAGAAGATGAGGACTTCAGCACCAAATGTGTTTTTGTTTTCTTAAAACTGTTTATTAATTTTAACATACCTTTGTCATAAACCAAATTGTTATTATAAATGTCTTTGTTGTTATTTTTACAAAAATAAATGAGAATGTGTTCCACTCAAATGTCTTTATCATGTTTATTCACATGCAATAATCTTCAACAAACAAAGCCAATGCAGATTCTTATCGTGGTGTTTTAAACATTATCTGAAAAGAAACAAACACTTAGACGCAGAGTAATTGTCCTCTAGATTGTTCCCTTCTGTGTACTGCTTTGAGCTCAATTGTCAAGAACATCATGAAGCTCAAAATGTAATAGTAAAATATACATGATGACATTTGTTTTATCTCTGCATAAGACGCAGCTTGTTTCATCTGTCTGAATTCTCTCTTTAACTAGATTCTTGATCTGACAGAAAGCAGGTCTTATTATCACAAGAGCATTAATAGTTTTACAAACCAGGGGAGACATGAAGTTTGCTCTCATTTCCTCTCAAGAGTGAATATGGTTTCCACATTAGTTTTGTAATTCTGCTGAACCCTCGTGTATGATTTACACATCACCTTGATCAGTTTTCTTTGTACATGGAATCACTGACAACAATAATGAACATCATCAAACATCCAACTTAAGAAATGCTTCACATTTCCTGCCCCCTAAACACTTGGATGACATGAGGTAATGCAGTTAGGCAGCTTTTATTTCTTCAACTATATAGAGAAAAATAACTTTTGTAGAGTCTTTGTCCCTAAATGTGTGTTGTTTATAATCTAAAGACATAGATGTATTATTACCTCATTAATATTGTAAATATTTAATTCTGAGTTTGAATTACTTCTCCAAAGCTACATAGTGCCCCTTTAAAGGTATAAAGTTATAGTCTACGTAAAAGCTGAAGGAAATGGCTGTAAACTTGTACAGTTTTGAATATTCAAAAGATTACTTTGGTTAAGTCAACTAATAGTTTGACTAATAGTTTAACAGAAAATAGCGGGAGAAAAAAGCTTTTTACAATTTCTTCAAACCTAAAATGACATTCAATTTCCATTATTTGTGATATTAGCTGTCTTAGATATTCAGTATGCCATAATGTAACATAAAAGAAAGCAGAAAATTTTAACTTTTATGAGGCTTAAACTACCAAGTGTTATTGCTTCATATTTTTTGATTTTTCAGCTCTGATTTACATCTGTGCTGAGTACTAACAGTCCAACAGACTAGCAGGCTGTTTAAAGAGGGAAATGTAAAATGTGAAATCAAACACCCAACCGTATGTCACATGCTGCATATAGGTTTTTAAATGACAGACAGCAGTTTCATTATTGTTACTGGAGAAAGTGACTTTAAAGTATATTTGCCTGAGAGGAATACTGCTCTAGTATCCTCAGGGTGACAATGAACTTAATAGCTTTCCTAAACCACGGGTAGAAAAATGCATATATGAGAGGGTTCAAACAAGAGTTAAACAACAGCCAGGACACGATGACCCAGTATGAAGTACTGTTTGAGATGTCCTGTCCTGCCAGAGAGGGGTAGTAATATGGACAGAAGGTCATCAGAAACACCAGTATGACAATACCCAGAGTCCTGGCTGCTTTTTTCTCTGATTTCTTTGCAGTGACTGTAACCGTACCGCCTGCAATGACTGTAACATGAGACTGCATGGCTCGAGCCTGAGACACTGCCACAATAAACACCCTCATGTACAGAACAATGATGACTGAACACGGACCGATGAACGTGAACACGAGGTCGATAGTTCCTGAGACGTAGTTGATCACTACCAAACACTCCCCGTGACAGGAGTTGTGTCTGTCCGGCCGCCTGAGCTGGTCCTTTAGAATCAGCCCGTTGTAGAGGAGTGAGCAGGCCCAGCACACACACACACACACCTCCACTCTGCTGCGAGTGATTTCGTTGGGGTACTGCAGAGGATGACAAATAGCTACATAGCGGTCAATGGATATGAGCACCATGTTCCCCACAGAGGCTGAGGTGAGGATGAAGCTGATAATGTAATATAGAGCACACATGAGATCGCCCAGCAGCCAGCAGGATTCTATGAAGCACATCATCTCCACCGGCATCACCAGCAGCCCCACCAGCAGGTCGGAGATGGCCAGGGAGAGCAGGAGCAGGTTGGTGGGCGTGTGGAGCTGTCTGAAGTGGGAGATGGAGATGATAACGAGCAGGTTGAGAGCCACAGTGAGCACTGTGATGCAGGAGAACAGAGTGTAGAGGAAGACGGTCTCAGAGCGAGGACGCTTTAAACCCCTGCAGGACGAGTTCAGGAGCTCAGGGAAGCAGAGCTCGGCTCGCTCCATGCCCTCCATCGTCTGCTACTGAGGGGAGGTGATGACCTGAACTTGCTGAGCTCCAGCAGCTCTCTGATCGTACCAGACATGGTGCAGCTCTGTTATCTCCTCCACGACTGCCCAGTCATCCTCTTCATCACTGTCTTCTGTCAGCCCGTTCTTTGTTTCTTTAATTTCTCCTCATCTCCCTCACCCCTCCCTCACTTATTCCACCCTCCCTCCTTCCCTTTCAATCCCACTGATACTTGATGCAACACATTTGTCTCATGCAACAGATGGATAACTTTTCTGTAAGTTTTATTGAGTCATAGCAACTTACTTTAAAGGTCCATGCTGTAGGATTTTGGGGGATTCACCATGTTTTACCGCCACCGTAGGTTCATCTACACGCTTTGACTGGGAGAGTTAGGGGAGCAGTGTTCAGTTGGTTGCGATCTGCAACCTCACTGCTAGATGCCACTTAATCCTTCACACAGGACCTTTGAAGCCTTGAGGGGATCAGTGTCTGTTATCTGGGCATGTCAGTAATCAACAGACACGAGCTAAGGCAACATTACTGCAATGGTTGACTGACTAAGGGCATAACTAAACTCAAGCAGCACCTCGAAACAACAGTTGTTATAGATTTGACAAGTACAAGAACAAAACCGCAGCAGTGGAACTGAAGTCTTTTCTGACCTTTAGACCTGGATACGGCGGCGACACTCAGCCTTGCTTCCAATTTTGCCCAGTGGCCACTTGCAGTATTGCAGTGAAAAAATTCCCTTTCCCCATAGAACACCATTATAAAAGAGGCGTCTGTAAAACTGTTGACAGGAGACCTCCAACTGCAAACAAGGTCAATCATGACTCTTTCTGTTATGAGTTTTTGACTCATGGAGGTTTTATATTTTTAAAACTGAGAAAAACGGATTTAAAAATCTGTGACATCATCACCAAAGTCTGCTGGCATAATGGGAACTCATGGGCAGGGCCAGTGGGAGAAACACTACTGCACATATTCAGTGGGCCTCATAACCAGGAAGTAAAAGTGCACCAGACGAGCAATTCTTATTGGAATGAATAGGCGCCATCTTTAGGTCTAGTATCTAGCTCTATTATAAATCATAGGTGATTAAAGTATACCTGGATTTGGGCTCCGAACTCTGCCGACTTTGTAATTGTTAGGTTTATTGCTTTATTGCAAGATTTGCTGCTTTTCTCACTTGTATTTTGAATGTAGCTTTGGTTTCTCGACTACTCGTCAGACAAAACTGACAAAAAGAAGATGTGAGTTTTGGTTCTGGGAAATTGTAGAATTAAATCACTCAATGTGGCCCCGACAACATATTTGGTTACACGTCACAAGTGATATCCTATCAGCACTGAATAATCTGAATCTGCAAAGTAACTGTTAACTTAATTTGTAAATAGTGGAGAGTTAGCATAAAGGAGCAGAAAACGGAAAAACAGAAGTGAAGTACCTCAAAATTTTACTTTTTGTAGTTGTAGGTAATTGTAAGACGTTATATTCCATCACTGATACATTTACATTTACATTTAGGGCCTTTAGCAGACGCTTTTGTCCAAAGCGACTTACAATAAGTATATTTGTCACAAGAAAGAAACCACAGCATATCACTGTCGATAAAGTAAGAATGAAGTCACGAGTCATGCGATGCAGGGTCGAGTTGAAGTCTGAACAAGTGAGTCTTGAGTCTTGCGGAATATGGCGAGTGACTCTGCTGTCCTGTTATTGGTCGGGAGTTTGTTCCACTACTGAGGCGCCAGAACAGAGAAGAGTCGTGACTTTGCTGAGCGACCTTTGTTTGCTCTCAGTGATGGCAGTACCAGCCGGCCAGCTGATGTAGTTGAGGGAAGTGCTTATGCTGGGGCGTGTGGTCTGACTAGTGTTTGGAGGTAGATGGGTGCAGTTCCGTTGATGTACCAGCCGGCCAGCTGATGTAGTTGAGGGAAGTGCTTATGCTGGGGCTTGTGGTCTGACTAGTGTTTGGAGGTAGATGGGTGCAGTACCATCTTCTCTGATCCGGGCTGCAACAGGAAGCCAGTGGAGGTCACGGAGGAGGTGGGACACATGGGAGAATTTGGGTAAATTGAAAAGAAGGTACTCTGCAACGGTTTACGCTAAGATTCCACTGGATGCATGTCCGCTGCGTTACGGCTCCAGTACGGTCTTGCTCCGTCGTCCGGCAACCGCCGAACAGCTGGAGTTACAAGACCGAGGAGTTCCCGCGATAATAATCACCCGTGGCTGCAGTTATAGGTATGTGTTATAAACACAACAACACAAAGTGTTCCCGACCGAAGGATAAGAAGAAGAGCTTGTATTTGTCTCTTTTTTGAGGTTTTATTTTGAAAATTAACCGGATGTCATGTTGTTGTTTCGTGTCTGACTTCCTGTCTGCTCTGTGCTGAATTCGGCTGAATTGCTGCGTCGTGCTCCGGCATCTGCCACATATAGAAGTCCTGCATATCTGCTCCAGAGGACTGCGGACTGCCGGAGCTGGGATGCAGCAGACACGCAGCGGTAACACATAGACTAGAGTGAAACTGATCAGCTCTGCTGCCGTGGCAGAGCCGTGACGCAGCGGACACGTATCTGGTGGAATCGAGGGGTTAGTCGCAGAGGCTGGGAGTCCAGCCAAGAGCAAGTTGCAGTAGTCCAGGCGGGAGATGACCAGCGCTTGGTACAGGAGTAGTGTTGCGTCCTTTGTGAGGAAAGACTGGATCCTGTGGATGTTGTAGAGGGCAAATCTGCAGGATTGTGCCACAGCAGTGATGTTTGGGGTGCAGGACAGTCTGTCACTGAGGATTACGCCCAGGTTCCTCGCAGTCGATAAAGGCGATACTGTGACGTCCTCGACAGTGACTGACAGGTCCATGCGAGGGCAGTTTTTCCCCGGGATGAAGAGGAGTTCAGTTTTATTAAGATTGAGCTTGAGGTGGTGCGCAGTTGTCCAAGTGGAGATGTCTGCCAGACATTCCGAGATGCATGTTGCAACGTTGGTGAGGATGGAGGGAAAGAGAGGAACAATTGGGTGTCGCCTGTATAACAGTGGTAAGAGAATACATGTGATGTGATTGCAGAGCAAATAGAAGTGGTCCTAGTACTGAGCCTTGAGGGACACCAGTTTCCAGAAAGCAGGGTTTGGACAAGGAGTCATTCCATATGACCTGAAGGGTGCGATTTGTCAGGTATGATGTGAACCAAGTTAGAGCAGAGTCAGCAATGCCAAGTTCAGCCAGAGTGGAGAGGAGGATTTGGTGGCTGACTGTGTCAAACGCAGAAGATAGGTCGAGGAGAATGAGGACGGATGAGTGGGACGAGGCTCTGGCGGCACAGAGGGACTCAGTCGATGTGAGGAGGGCCGTCTCAGTGGAATGGGCAGTCCTGAAGCCTGACTGATTGGGGTCAAGGAAGTTGTTTTGTGAAAGGTAGGAGGACAGTTGGTTGTAGACGCACGTTCTAGGGTTTTAGAGAGGAATGAAAGAAGAGATACAGATCTGTAGTTTCGGATGTCAGCTGAGTCTAGGGTGGGTTTCTTTAGGAGTGGCTTTACTGAAGCAGTCTTGAAAGGAGCTGGAATAAGGCCTGAAGCGAGGGAGGAGTTGATCAGGGTAGTGAGGAATGGCAAGATGTCATGAGAGATGTCTTGGAGAAGGGAGGAGGGAATCGGGTCAAGGGCACAGGTGGTGGCAGAGACGTAGATGTAACTAGTGTGTGAACATCTTCAGAGGAGAGAGGGCTGAAGCAGGTAAAGCCATCAGAGGTGAGGGTTTGGGGAGGTGCTTTCTGGATGGGCATAGGAGTAAATGAGGATCTGATGTCTTTTACTTTCTTGCAAAGTCATCAACAGTGAGGGAGGAAGGAGGGGGATGGGTAGGAGGGGTGAGAAGGGAAGAGAACATGGATGATAGTTTCCTGGGGTTGAAGGCAGAGGAGTTGATCTTTGACAGGTAGAGGGCAGATTTAGCTGCTGACACAGTTGAGGTGAAGTCAGAGAGGAGGTTGTGGTAGTGAGCAAGGTCATCAGGATGACGTGATTTTTTCATTTTCTCTCTTCGGCTCGTAGCGTCGATCTATTGGTTCGCAGAGATTCAGACAGCTGGGGGGGGGGGTGATCGTGCTGGTCGGGAGGTGAGGGGACAGAGAGCGTCTAAAGAGGAAGGGAAGGAGGATAACAAAGTGGAGAGGCTTTCTTGGTGGACATTAGAGAGAAGTGTTCTGTTGATAGTAGTGAGGAAAGAACAGTTGAGGAGAGAGTGGAGGGAGAGAGGGATTTCAGGTTGCGGTGGTTGGTGACCGTGTGAGGTGTAGGGGCGAGGGAGGTGGTTGACTTCAAGGGGACAGAGAAAGATACAAAGTGGTGGTTGGACACAGTGAGAGGGGTAACAGAGAGTGCCGAGGTACTACAGGACCTTGTGAAGACAAGGTCAAGTTGGTTCCCGGCCCGGTGGGGAGAGGGGGAGAGTGTGTGGTCAAATGCGAAGAAGAAGTCAATGAATTCAGATGAGTGTAGCTTCTCAGGGTGGATGTTGAAGTCACCCAGGACAACGCGTGGTGTGCCATCGTCAGGGGAGCAGCTTAGGAGGACGTCCATCTCATCAAAGAAGTCACGGAGAGGACCGGGAGGGCAGTAGATCACCACAATGTTGAGCTTGAAAGAAGGGTGACAGAGACAGCGTGGAATTCAAGTGCAGATCTGGGTAGCTGGTCCAGGGAAGGACCCCGTAGGACCACATGGGTGTGATGAGGAGTCCAGTTCCCCTTTTGCGACCTGTTAGTCTGGAGGAGTGTGAGAATGAGTAGGCAGTTGAGAGGGCAGCTGGAGTGGCAGTGTTTTCTGGGGTGATCCAGGTCTCCGTAAGGGCCAGGAAGTGGAGAGTCTGCAGGGAGGCATAGGCTGAGAGACTCCCTAAGTCTTTGTTCGACAGTCTTCGTACGGCTCGCCTGACGCTGCATCTGAAGCTGGAGTGACTAGCCCATATGTGCTAAATTTACCTCATGCAGGGTTAACTCTGCCCTGCAATCAAGCCTATTCATCACAACTAAGTTGGCCGAAAACTGGCTAAGAACCACTCAGCATCAGCAGTTTCACAAGAATTCACACAAAAGGTATCTAGACAAGATTAAATATGACAACTAACCCTCCTCACAGAATGCCTAAACACTGGATCTACAATTACTTTCTGACTTACCAGCAGCAGTTTCACAGTTTCTTTCCCTTAAGGTGCGTTCACAGTGGAACTTTTATTTTTGTCGCTGGCGACAAGTTTACATATTAAGTCAACGCAAACGAGCGACTGAGCGATTAATCGCTCAGGTGAAAAATCGCTGGGGCTCTGAGCGACAGCGACAGAGCGACGGAGCGAAAAATCGCTCAATCGCTCTGTCGCTCGAGATGAGAAATCCCAAGTCTCTGGCCGTCAGTCGCTTGTCGCTCAGCGTTGATTGGCTGCCGTAATCTATGTGTAACTATGACAACTACTGAAACCATGGAAACGTAATGTAACTACACTGGTCCGGAAGAGCAAAGCCGGCTTTACTTTGACTTCTGGATAAAGACTATTTTCTGGATACAGAGATATGACAGTGGACGTGGACAGGCTTATTGTCCTTGTGTCTTCCCACAGAATCCTGTGGGACCACACAATCAATGATTACAAAAAAACGCACACACAGCCACTCACCGGAGACAAATGGCCAGGCGCTCCTCAGCTGGGATGGAGCGCCTGTAGTTGGTGTCCAACCAGGCAATCCTGCCTCCGATTCTCACCAACAGCTCGTCAAACTGGGCCGTTGTCAGCAGCGTATACCGTTGAAAACGGTTGGCGTCCAGACGCAGCTCCTGGAATAGCCGGTGGTATTCACAGAGATCAGTGCACATCTTGAGTATGTTGTGGACCCAAAACCGACAACGCTTGGTTGTACAGCGCTTGTGGGACTTCCACAACAGGTAAACGGCGGCAACAGGTACAATGTCAGCCATGCTGGACCAATACAAACAGGAAGAAATGAGCACCTCCGAGCGACGTGAAATTCACTGGAATCGCTTGAATGACGTTATCAGAGCGATCTGTTGAATTGTGCCGACGAGCGACTGCAGCTGAGCGACAGAGCGATTTTTTTGGAGCGACACGAGCGACAGCGACAAAAATAAAAGGTCCGGTGTGAACGCACCTTTAGACAAAGTGTAACTTTGCTAATTCTAAATTTTGACACTAACATTTTTACTTTTACTGCAAATGGCTATCAGTTCCAAATATGTTAAATATGTTATTGGTCTCCTTGATTTTTAATAATCAGTATCACATTGGTTGATCCCTCATTATGACATTTTAAAGACAAAAAAAAGAATCGATAGAACCAAAAAGACAACTGACAATGAAAATAATTGTTAATTGAAGCCCTGGATTTGCCTCTTATTCACACATGCTCACACACAGATGGTAACAGATCAGCTACACAAGACACTGGTCGAAGCATCAGTTGCGATTCACTGTTCGCCGTTTTGTGGACAGGACCGAACTGTCCACCCTGCGATTAATGGATGACACATTCTGCCTCCCAAGCCAGAGCTGGGATGAGCTTTTACTCATCCAGGACCTCTTGGACCAGCTCTGCTTGCTCGTTTTAAATTGGGTTTGACAAAGTGCTAAAAGCAGATATGGTCACAGTCCAAATTTCTCTTCAATCCCCAAGGTTTATAACAATCCCACCTAACTTTCCATCAGTCCTGAAGTGCCTGAGACTGCTGCTTCGGTTAGGATGTGGAGTTCAGAGTACCATCCCATCATCCCTGTGTGTTTGCCTCTGCAGCTGTATGTGTAGGCCTTTTTCACAGAGTACATGTTGTCACAGTAGGAACAGCACAAATAGGAACGATCAGATTAATGATTTCTGATTTCTGTGTAGCTGCTTCAGTTTCAGGCCTGGTATTGTTCATGCCGGATCACTCTTACTGGGACACTTAAGTACATTAGTACCATCGTTAATGTTGTTAGTAACATACCTGTATGTGCATTCCCTACTGTGACAAGCCAAAATGTCTGCTGTGAACAGGGCTGATTAAGCTGATTTAGCAAACCTACCAAAATACCAAAATACTTAAGAACTTCTGTAAGGTCCACAATGGTTTAAATACATCTGTTTATATCTTCACTGTAATGCTGAATGATATACAGAACGGCTCTTTCTGATATGCATCCTCTCTAAAACAGTTCCACGCACAGTTGGATTTACTTCCCTCTTCTCTATCTGCTGTATCGTTGTAAGTTTTTCTTCTCGCTCGCCTGTGGTAACTTACTTTTCCCAAAGAGTACATCCATGTTTTCTGCCCCAGCTACATGTGGGACAAGGGGATATGGTTGCATCATGTGTTGATGTTAAAGTGTGCTTATTAACACCTTTGAGTGGAATTCAGTTGTGGGTTAATGTGTCAAACATTATTACAAGTGTCCCTCTGGTGCACAACACAGGTATCAGCAATAGGGTCTGTTTTTTTATGTTGAAACTAATGTATCCTCTGAGGTACTGACATGTTTGATGAGTTCCTGTGTGTGTCAGTCTGAAATAATATCTAAACAAAACTTAAAGGGGCAATTTGTGTGATATAGCCAAATGTTTCAGTTTAAAACACTTAAAGAATTAATGAAAATTATGAACTGAATGTGAAGAAACAAAAGTGTTGATGTCAAAGACATTGATGTTGTAGAGATGTCTACTGAAGTTAGCGTGCCAGTGGACTATCCCCGGCCTGCCCTGTCTCCTAATACTCTCTGTACCAGCAGGAGGTGATAGTCCGACGGCCCCCGTAGTTTCAGCAGGGAGATGTAAAAGCTGCGAGTTCGTTGCTAATAGCCTAAAAAGTAAAAAAAAAAATAAACTCACAAAATGTCGAGAAAGGAAATATTTTACACATTTGTTCTTTAAACTGCTCAGCAGTGTATTTACTAATAATCTGCTGGAGCACAATTTGAACGCAGGGCCCTTAGTGGTAGTGGGTTGTGTTTTTATTACTGTGTTGCTGGAAGAGGGAATTTTTATCACAACTTAAATTTTGAATTTCAGGCTTTCAGGGAAAATATTTATCCTGGTTTGTTAAAGACTAATAACCTGCCTCATTTGACTTTTTGCATCGAGAGGATTCTTAAGTCTACTGTAAGATGCTTTGTTCAACTATTTTAAACCTTTGAATAAGATCTGGGTTGAAAATCAGTGAAATTATCCTTTAACAATGATTCCTTGTTTAATTAGCACTGTTAATACGAGGGATGCACAATAATATTGGCACGTCTTCAGCATTGGCTGATAGAAACCTTTAAAAGAAATATTGGCACTTGCCGAAAATGAACGTTTCTGCAGATATGACAGATGTCTCTTTCACTGTGCACACAACACCAAGACTAAGTAGTTTGTTATCTTGCTCAATGACTGTGTTCATTTGAACAACACTATATGTCTGCATCTACCAATGGGCTATTATTGTAAGAGTAGGCATAAATATATGTTAAATGTATTTCAACAGAGACTTGATGTTCTCTGCAGTTAGATGGAAAGAAATATCTCTGTCCGTCTTGCTCCCACTTTGTATAATTGACTTCTTCTCATTGATTTAGAAACGGGGTGAATACACTTTGTCCACCAGATGTATTATCGAAATGGGGCCATACATCTGTGCAATGTATCAGGACCAGGTGAAAATGTGTCACATTTGTCGCAACATGGCTTTTCAGGTAAATTTGCATGAGCCTTTTCAGCCTTATCCCCTGTGATAAATACCTGAATGAAATACATTACAACCACTTCTGTCATATAGAAGCCTCTAGGTGCTTGTTTCATGTAATCACTTTAAAATAGAAAATGCTGTGTGTTATTACTGTGGAGAACTATGTTTTGTTTGAACTACAAGGTTACATGAGTACATTCATTATTGTTACCGAGAAAATTATCCTTACCATCAATTTTGAGGTTTAAAGAAAGGGGAGTAAAAAGCCTGAAATCAGATTATTAATGTAAAAAATAAACTAAATTAAATAACTAAACTATTAGAAGCTGTCTGGAGATTAGCATCAGACGGTCAAAAGTAATTTTAGTGAGAAGAATCAAATCACTTTGGACGTCACAGACTTGCTCTTGAGCAACTACGTTAACATAAATGAGCAAGAATTCCTGTTTCCTATCTGATTAGATGTGTTTCTGCAGTACAAACAGATACATTTCATATGTAATCAGGATGTTTGTTGGTATTTTTTTCTATCAGCTTCAGTTCTGTTTAGTTTCTACTTCCTGTGTCATGTTGAGTTGTTGCAGCTAATATGTGTCAAACCGTATTTATTCTAAATGAGTTTGCTCACAGTATTGATCTGATCAGTTTGATAAACATCTATTTTAATTTTCAGTGCCAAATTTGTGAGAATCCTTCATGTGGGATAAAAATACACAACCCATGTGTGTCCAGATACTTTAAAGGAAGATCAGAGCCGCGGTGTCCAGATTGTGATGACTTCTGGCCGCATGAAATTCCTGGTATTTATTGTTTATTTACTGATGAAGTCCTGCTTTTTAGTGCATAGTTGCTACAAAACTCACCATCTGCATCTGTTCCCAGGATACTATTCTTATACATCATACTTAAATACTGCTTGTATTTTATGTTTAAGATGAATGCTTGAAAAAGATCATTCCACCATTACAAATATGTTGACAAAAAACAAAAAAAGACAACTGAAAGGGTTCAGTTGTCTTTTTGTTTTGTTTTACTTTTCAAAACTACACAGTAAATCAGGCTTGCTTTAGGTGTTTGAATGAATGAATATAATGAAAATGAATTAATCTGCTAGTGTTACATATTATTTATTGTGTTCATTACAGAAGTCAGACAAACCCGCTCTCAGTCCAGAAGATGAGGACTTCAGCACCAAATGTGTTTTTGTTTTCTTAAAACTGTTTATTAATTTTAACATACCTTTGTAATAAACCAAATTGTTAATATGAATGTCTTTGTTGTTATTTTTACAAAAATAAATGAGAATGTGTTCCACTCAAATGTTTTTATTATGTTTATTCACATGCAATAATCTTCAACAAACAAAGCCAATGCAGATTCTTATCGTGGTGTTTTAAACATTATCTGAAAAGAAACAAACACTTAGACGCAGAGTAATTGTCCTCTAGATTGTTCCCTTCTGTATGCTGCTTTGAGCTCAATTGTCAAGAACATCATGAAGCTCAAAATGTAATAGTAAAATATACATGATGACATTTGTTTTATCTCTGCATAAGACGCAGCTTGTTTCATCTGTCTGAATTCTCTCTTCTATTCTCTAGATTCTTGATCTGACAGAAAGCAGGTCTTATTATTACAAGAGCATTAATAGTTTTACAAACCAGGGGAGACATGAAGTTTGCTCTCATTTCCACTCAAGAGTGAATATGGTTTCCACATTAGTTTTGTAATTCTGCTGAACCCTCGTGTATGATTTACACATCACCTTGATCAGTTTTCTTTGTACATGGAATCACTGACAACAATAATGAACATCATCAAACATCCAACTTCAGAAATGCTTCACATTTTCTGCCCCCTAAACACTTGACATGAGGTAATGCAGTTAGGCAGCGTTTATTTCTTCAACTATATAGAGAAAAATAACTTTTGTAGAGTCTTTGTCATTAAATTCTAATGTGTGTTGTTTATAATCTAAAGACGGTGTTTGTCACTTGACCTCTCAGGAGCTCAGCATGTTCAGCCTGTTGTGGTCCACACAGGTTAAGAATTAAAGGTGCACTATGTAGTTTTGGGGAAAGAAATTTTAATCAGAAGAGAAAGATCATTGATTTTTTTATGCCTAAACAAACTCTCCTCGTTTTCATGACTGAATAAACTGAATAAACAAACGGACCTTAAAGTACAAGACAACTTCATACTGTTTTACTTTGTTTATATTTGGCTGACCCTGCCACCTTTCTAGCTTCAAACAGTGTTCTGGGGACCTTATTTTCCTGAGAACAGCTTGTTTATTCACTTATGGAAAAGATATATATTTCTGAGTTTGTATTATTACCTCATTAATATTGTAAATATTTCAATTCTGAGTTTGAATTACTTCTCCAAAACTACATAGTGCCCCTTTAAAGGTATAAAGTTATAATCTACGTAAAGGCTGAAGGAAATGGCTGTAAACTTGTGCAGTTTTGAATATTCAAAAGATTACTTTGGTTAAATCAACTAATAGTTTGACTAATAGTTTAACAGAAAATAGCGGGAAAAGAGCTTATTACAATTTCCTCAAACCTAAAATGACATTCAATTTCCATTATTTGTGATATTAGCTGTCTTAGATATTCAGTATGCCATAATGTAACATAAAAGAAAGCAGAAAATTTTAACTTTTATGAGGCTTAAACTACCAAGTGTTATTGCTTCATATTTTTTGATTTTTCAGCTCTGATTTACATCTTTGCTGAGTACTAACAGTCCAACAGACTAGCATGCTGTTTCAAGAGGTAAATGTAAAATGTGAAATCAACACCCAACCGTATGTCACATGCTGCATATAGGTTTTTAAATGACAGACAGCAGTTTCATTATTGTTACTGGAGAAAGTGACTTTAAAGTATATTTGCCTGAGAGGAATCCTGCTCTAGTATCCTCAGGGTGACAATGAACTTAATAGCTTTCCTAAACCACGGGTAGAAAAATGCGTATATGAGAGGGTTCAAACAAGAGTTAAAAAACAACAGCCAGGACACGATGACCCAGTATGAAGTACTGTTTGAAATGTCCTGTCCTGCCAGAGAGGGGTAGTAAAATGGACAGAAGGTCATCAGAAACACCAGTATGACAATACCCAGAGTCCTGGCTGCTTTTTTCTCTGATTTCTTTGCAGTGACTGTAACCGTACCGCCTGCAATGACTGTAACATGAGACTGCATGGCTCGAGCCTGAGACACTGCCACAATAAACACCCTCATGTACAGAACAATGATGACTGAACACGGACCGATGAACATGAACACGAGGTCGATGGTTCCTGAGACGTAGTTCATCACTACCAAACACTCCTCGTGGCAGGAGTTGTGTCTGTCCGGCCACCTGAGATGGTCCTTTACAATCAGCCCGTTGTAGAGGAGTGAGCAGGCCCAGCACACACACACACACACCTCCACTCTGCTGCGAGTGATTTTGTTGGGGTACTGCAGAGGATGACAAATAGCTACATAGCGGTCAATGGATATGAGCACCATGTTCCCCACAGAGGCTGAGTTGAGGGTGAAGCCGATAATGTAAGACAGAGTGCACATGAGATCGCCCAGCAGCCAGCAGGTTTCTATGAAGCGCAACATATCACACGGCATCACCAGCAGCCCCACCAGCAGGTCGGAGATGGCCAGGGAGAGCAGGAGCAGGTTGGTGGGCGTGTGGAGCTGTACGAAGTGGGAGATGGAGATGATAACCAGCAGGTTGAGAGCTACAGTGAGCACGGTGATACAGGACAACAGAGTGTAGAGGAAGACGGCCTCAGAGCGAGGACGCTTTAAACTCCTGCAGGACGAGTTCAGGAGCTCAGGGTAGCAGAGCTCGGCTCGCTCCAGGCCCTCCATCGTCTGCCACTGAGGGGAGGTGATGGCCTGAACCTGCTGAGCTCCAGCAGCTCTCTGATCGTACCAGACATGGTGCAGCTCTGTAATCTCCTCCACAACTCCCCAGTCATCCTCTTCATCACTGTCTTCTCTCAGCCTGTTCTTTGTTTCTTTAATTTCTCTTCATCTCCCTCACCCCTCCCTCACTTATTCCACCCTCCCCCCTTCCCTTTCAATCCCACTGATACTTGATGCAACATATTTGTTTCATGCAGCAGATGGATAACTTTTCTGTAAGTTTTGTTTGAGTTATAGCAACTTACCTTAAAGGTCCATGCTGTAGGATTTTGGGGAATTCGCCATGTTTTACCGCCACCGTAGGTTCACCTACACGCTTTGACTGGGAGAGTTAGGGGAGCAGTGTTCAGTTGGTTGCGATCTGCAACCTCACTGCTAGATGCCACTAAATCCTTCACACAGGACCTTTGAAGCCTTGAGGGGATAAGTGTCTGTTATCTGGGCATGTCAGTAATCAACAGACACGAGCTAAGGCAACATTACTGCAATGGTTGACTGACTAAGGGCATAACTAAACTCAAGCAGCACCTTGAAACAACAGCTGTCATATATTTCACAAGTACAAGAAGAAAACCGCAGCAGTGGAACTGAAGTCTCTTCTGACCTTTAGACCTGGATACGGCGGCGACGCTCAGCCTTGCTTCCAATTTTGCCCAGTGGCCACTTGCAGCATTGCAGTGAAAAAATTCCCTTTCCCCATAGAACACCATTATAAAAGAGACGTCTGTAAAACTGTTGACAGGAGACCTCCAACTGCAAACAATGTCAAACATGTTATGAGTTTTTGACTCATGGAGGTTTTATATTTGTAAAACTGAGAAAAATGGATTTAAAAATCTGTGACATCATCACCAAAGTCTGCTGGCATAATGGGAACTCATGGGCAGGGCCAGTGGGAGAAACACTACTGCACATATTTAGTGGGTCTCATAACCAGGAAGTAAACCTGGAAGCTGGAAAAGGTTTTTGTTTTGTGCACCAGATGAGTAATTCTTATTGGACTGAATAGGTGCCATCTTTGGGTCTAGTATCTATTTCTATTATAAATTGTGGGTGATTAAAGTATACCTGGGTTTGGGCTCCGAACTCTGCCGACTTTGTGATTGTTAGGTTTATTGCTTTAGTCATTGATTGTTGAACAGGATTTGCTGCTTTTCTCACTTGTATTTTGAATGTAGCTTTGGTTTCTCGACTACTCGTCAGACAAAACTGACAAAAAGAAGATGTCAGTTTTGGTTCTGGGAAACTGTAAATTCAAATCACTTAATGTGGCCCCGACAACATATCTGGTTACACATCACAAGTGATATCCTATCAGCACTGAATAATCTGAATCTGAAAAGTAACTGTTAACTTAATTTGTCAATAGTGGAGAGGTAGCATAAAGGAGCAGAAAGCAGAAAAACAGAAGTGAAATACCTCAAAATTTTACTTTTGGTAGTTGTAGGTAATTGTAAGACGTTATATTCCATCACTGATACATTTACATTTACATTTAGGGCCTTTAGCAGACGCTTTTGTCCAAAGCGACTTACAATAAGTATATTTGTCACAAGAAAGAAACCACAGCATATCACTGTCGATAAAGTAAGAATGAAGTCACGAGTCATGCAATGCAGGGTCGAATTGAAGTCTGAACAAGTGAGTCTTGAGTCTTGCGGAATATGGCGAGTGACTCTGCTGTCCTGTCATTGGTCGGGAGTTTGTTCCACTACTGAGGCGCCAGAACAGTGAAGAGTCGTGACTTTGCTGAGCGACCTTTGTTTGCTCTCAGGGATGGCAGTACCAGCCGGCCAGCTGATGTAGTTGAAGGAAGTGCTTGTGCTGGGGCGTGTGGTCTGACTAGTGTTTGGAGGTAGATGGGTGCAGTACCATCTTCTCTGATCGGGGCTGCAACAGGAAGCCAGTGGAGGTCACGGAGGAGGGAGGTCACATGGGAGAATTTGGGTAAATTGAAAACAAGGCGCATTGCAGCGTTCTGGATACGCTGCAACGGTTTATGCTAAGATTCCAGTGGATGCATGTCCGCTGCGTTACGGCTCTGGTACACTCTTTCTCCGTCGTCCGGCAACCCCCACCAGTTGCGTTTTGAGTCCACCACGGCACAGCTCCGCCGAACAGCTGGAGTTACAAGACCAAGAAGTTCCCGTGATAATTACATAATCACCCGTGGCCGCAGTTATAGGTATGTGTCATGAACACAACAACACAAAGCGTGAAGGATAAGAAGAAGAGCTTGTATTTGTCTCTTTTTTGAGGTTTTATTTTGAAAATTAACCGGATGTCATGTTGTTGTTTCGTGTCTGACTTCCTGTCTGCTCTGTGCTGAATTCGGCTGAATTGCTGCGTCGTGCTCCGGCATCTGCCACATATAGAAGTCCTGCATATCTGCTCCGGAGGACTGCGGACTGCCGGAGCTGGGATGCAGCAGACACGCAGCGGTAACACATAGACTAGAGTGAAACTGATCAGCTCTGCTGCCGTGGCGGAGCCGTGACGCAGCGGACATGTATCTGGTGGAATCGAGGGGTTAGTCGCAGAGGCTGGGAGTCCAGCCAAGAGCGAGTTGCAGTAGTCCAGGCAGGAGATGACCAGCGCTTGGTACAGGAGTAGTGTTGCGTCCTTTGTGAGGAAAGACTGGATCCTGTGGATGTTGTAGAGGGCAAATCTGCAGGATTGTGCCACAGCAGTGATGTTGGGGGTGCAGAGCAAATAGAAGTAGTCCTAGTACTGAGCCTTGAGGGACACCAGTTTCCAGAAAGCAGGGTTTGGACAAGGAGTCATTCCATATGACCTGAAAGGTGTGATTTGTCAGGTATGATGTGAACCAAGTTAGAGCAGAGTCAGCAATGCCAAGTTCAGCCATAGTGGAGAGGAAGATTTGGTGGTTGACTGTGTCAAACGCAGACGATACGTCGAGGAGAATAAGGACGGATGAGTGGGACGAGGCTCTGGCGGCACAGAGGGACTCAGTCGATGTGAGGAGGGCCATCTCAGTGGAATGGGCAGTCCTGAAGCCTGACTGATTGGGGTCAAGGAAGTTGTTTTGTGAAAGGTAGGAGGACAGTTGGTTGTAGACGCGCGTTCTAGGGTTTTAGAGAGGAATGAAAGAAGAGATACAGATCTGTAGTTTCGGATCTCAGCTGAGTCTAGGGTGGGTTTCTTTAGGAGTGGCTTTACTGTAGCAGTCTTTAAAGGAGCTGGAATAAGGCCTGAAGTGAGGGAGGAGTTGATCAGGGTAGTGAGGAATGGCAAGATGTCGTGAGAGATGTCTTGGAGAAGGGAGGAGGGAATCGGGTCAAGGGAACAGGTGGTGGCAGAGACGTAGATGTAACTAGTGTGTGAACATCTTCAGAGGAGAGAGGGCTGAAGCAGGTAAAGCCATCAGAGGTGAGGGTTTGGGGAGGTGCTTTCTGGATGGGCATAGGAGTAAATGAGGATCTGATGTCTTTTACTTTCTTGCAAAGTCATCAACAGTGAGGGAGGAAGGAGGGGGAAGGGTAGGAGGGGTGAGGAGGGAATAGAACATGGATAATAGTTTCCTGGGGTTGGAGGCAGCGGAGTTTATCTTTGACAGGTAGAAGGCAGATTTGGCTGCTGACACAGTTGAGGTGAAGTCAGAGAGGAGGTTGTGGTAGTGAGCAAGGTCATCAGGATGACGTGATGTTTTCCATTTTCTCTCTTCGGCTCGTAGCGTCGATCTATTGGTTTGCAGAGATTCAGACAGCTGGGGGGAGATGATCGTGCTGGTCGGGAGGTGAGGGGACAGAGAGCCTCTAAAGAGGAGGGGGAGGAGGATAACAAAGTGGAGAGGCTTTCTTGGTGGACATTAGAGAGAATTGTTCTGTGGATGGTAGTGAGGAAAGAACAGTTGAGGAGCAAGTGGAGGGAGAGAGGGATTTCAGGTTGCAGCGGGTGGTGACCATGTGAGGTGTAGGGCGAGGGAGGTGGTGGACTTCAAGGGGAGAGAGAAAGATACAAAGTGGTGGTTGGACACAGTGAGAGGGGTAACAGAGAGTGCCGAGGTACTACAGGACCTTGTGAAGGCAAGGTCAAGTTGGTTCCCGGCCCGGTGGGTGGGTGGAGAGGGGGAGAGTGTGTGGTCAAATGTGAAGAAGAAGTCAATGAATTCAGATGAGTGCAGCTTCTCAGGGTGGATGTTGAAGTCACCCAGGACAACGTGTGGTGTGCCATCGTCAGGGGAGCAGCTTAGGAGGATGTCCATCTCATCAAAGAAGTCACGGAGAGGACCGGGAGTGCAGTAGATCACCACAATGTTGAGCTTGAAAGAAGGGTGACAGAGACAGCTTGGAATTCAAGTGCAGATCTGGGTAGTTGGTCCAGGGAAGGACCTGGTAGGACGACATGGGTGTGATGAGGAGTCCAGTTCCCCCTTTGCGACCTGTTAGTCTGGGGGAGTGTGAGAATGAGTAGGCAGTTGAGAGGGCAGCTGGAGTGGCAGTGTTTTCTGGGGTGATCCAGGCCTCCATAAGGGCCAGGAAGTGGAGAGTCTGCAGGGAGGCATAGGCTGAAATGGTGTTCGCCTTCTTGACTGCAGACTGGCAGTTCCATAGCCCCCCTAGTACTTCAAGTTCAATCAGTACCAGTGTTGAATGTTGGGTAACAGAGATTGGCTGGGTTACAGCCTCTAGCAATGGGTCTCCGGTGAAATCTTCTCCCGTTTGATGTCCTGACTGGGATTGGGTAGGAATCATGGCTGCGATGGGTGGACAGTGAGTAACTTGGACTCCCTTGATGGACTTCCGCAGCGAGACTCCTTAAGTCTTTGTTTGACAGTCTTCGTTTGGCTGTCCTGACGCTGCATCTGACGCTGTAGTGACTAGCGCATTTGTGCTAGATTTACCTCATGCAGGGTTAGCTCCGCCCTGCAATCAAGCCTATTTATCACAGCTGAGTTGGCCAAAACTGGCTAATAACCACTCAGCATCAGCAGTTTCACAAGAATTCACACAAAAGGTATCTAACAAGATTAAATATGACAACTAACCCTCCTCACAGAATGCTTAAACACTGGATCTACAATTACTTTCTGACTTACCAGCAGCAGTTTCACAGCTTCTTTCCCTTAGACAAAATGTAACTTTGATTATTCTAAATTTTGACACTAACATTTTTACTTTTACTGCAAATGGCTATCAGTTCCAAATATGTAAAATATGTTATTGGTCTCCTTGATTATTAATAATCAGTATCACACGGTTGATCCCTTATTATCAAATTTTAAAGACAAATAAAATGAATCGATAGAACCGAAAAGACAACTGACAATGAAAATAATTGTTAATTGAAGCCCTGGATTTGCCTCTTATTCACACATGCTGACACACAGATGGTAACAGATCAGCTACACAAGACACTGATCGAAGCATCAGTTGCGATTCACTGTTCGCTGTTTTGTGGACAGGACCGAACTGTCCACCCTGCGATTAATAGATGACACATTCTACCTCCCAAGCCAGAGCTGGGATGAGCTTTTACTCATCCAGGACCTCTTGGACCAGCTCTGCTTGCTCGTTTTAAATTGGGTTTGACAAAGTGCTAAAAGCAGATATGGTCACTGTCCAAATTTCTCTTCAGTCCCCAAGGTTTATAACAATCCCACCTAACTTTCCATCAGTCCTGAAGTGCCTGAGACTGCTGCTTCGGTTAGGATGTGGAGTTCAGAGTACCATCCCATCATCCCTGTGTGTTTGCCTCTGCAGCTGTATGTGTAGGCCTTTTTCACAGAGTACATGTTGTCACAGTATGAAAGCACAAATAGGAATGATCAGATTAATGATTTCTGATTTCTGTGTAGCTGCTTCAGTTTCAGGCCTGGTATTGTTCATGCCGGATCACTCTTACTGGGACACTTAAGTACATTAGTACCATCGTTAATGTTGTTAGTAACATACCTGTATGTGCATTCCCTACTGTGACAAGCCAAAATGTCTGCTGTGAAAAGGGCTGATTAAGCTGATTTAGCAAAACTACCAAAATACCAAAATACTTAAGAACTTCTGTAAGGTCCACAATGGTTTAAATACATCTGTTTATATCTTCACTGTAATGCTGAATGATATACAGAATGGCTCTTTCTGATATGCATCCTCTCTAAAACAGTTCCACGCACAGTTGGATTTACTTCCCTCTTCTCTATCTGCTGTATCGTTGTAAGTTTTTCTTCTCGCTCGCCTGTGGTAACTTACTTTTCACAAACAACTACATCCATGTTTTCTGCCCCAGCTACATGTGGGACAAGGGGATATGGTTGCATCATGTGTTGATGTTAAAGTGTGCTTATTAACACCTTTGAGTGGAATTCAGTTGTGGGTTAATGTGTCAAACATTATTACAAGTGTCCCTCTGGTGCACAATACAGGTATCAGCAATAGGGTCTGTTTTTTTATGTTGAAACTAATGTATCCTCTGAGGTACTGACATGTTTGATGAGTTCCTGTGTGTGTCAGTCTGAAATAATATCTAAACAAAACTTAAAGGGGCAATTTGTGTGATATAGCCAAATGTTTCAGTTTAAAACACTCAAAGAATGAATGAAAATTATGAACTGAATGTGAAGAAACAAAAGTGTTGATGTCAAAGACATTGATGTTGTAGAGATGTCTACTGAAGTTAGCGTGCCAGTGGACTATCCCTGGCCTGCCCTGTCTCCTAATACTCTCTGTACCAGCAGGAGGTGATAATCCGACGGCCCCCGTAGTTTCAGCAGGGAGATGTAAAAGCTGCGAGTTCATTGTTAATAGCCTAATAAGTAAAAAAAAAATAAACTCACAAAATGTCGAGAAAGGAAATATTTTACACATTTGTTCTTTAAACTGCTCAGCAGTGTATTTACTAATAATCTGCTGGAGCACAATTTGAACGCAGGGCCCTTAGTGGTAGTGGGTTGTGTTTTTATTACTGTGTTGCTGGAAGAGGGAATTTTTATCACAACTTAAATTTTGAATTTCAGGCTTTCAGGGAAAATATTTATCCTGGTTTGGTAAAGACTAATAACCTGCCTCATTTGACTTTTTGCATTGGGAGGATTCTTAAGTCTACTGTAAGATGCTTTGTTCAACTATTTTAAACCTTTGAATAAGATCTGGGTTGAAAATCAGTGAAATTATCCTTTAACAATGATTCCTTGTTTAATTGGCACTGTTAATATGAGGGATGCACAATAATATTGGCACGTCTTCAGTATCGGCTGATAGAAACCTTTAAAAGAAATATTGGCACTTGCCGAAAATGAACGTTTCTGCAGATATGACAGATGTCTCTTTCACTGTGCACACAACACCAAGACTAAGTAGTTTTTTTATCTTGCTCAATGACTGTGTTCATTTGAACAACACTATATGTCTGCATCTACCAATGGGCTATTATTGTAAGAGTAGGCATAAATATACGTTACATGTATTTCAACAGAGACTTGATGTTCTCTGCAGTTAGATGGAAAGAAATATGTGCATATATTGGTATCAGCGATCGGCCAAAATGAGTTAGAAAACATTGGCAAACGAGCAGTTTCATGCATCATGCATCCCTTTCAGACTTCCCACACCTGCAGGACAAACTAATTTACATTTGCTGAAATCACTTGAAATGAAATTAAAACAATCTGGTAAAATAGCATGGTCTGTTTCTATGTGATTATTTGGTAAGACTTAATAATTAAAAGTGTTTATAAGCATTAAGAACACAAAATAATGAGCAGTTTGTTATATTAAGTAGGACTTTGACTACTGACCGCTCAATGTCCTTTACAATATTTATCAGATTCACACATTCACACACACATTCACACACTGATGGCAGAGACTGCCATGCAAGGTGCCGACCTGCTCATCAGGTGCAATTTGAGGTTCAGTACCAGCGACCTTCTGATTTCTGGGCAACCCACTCGACCTCCTGAGTCACAGCCGCCCCTATCTGGTTTGTCAAATTTATTCTTGGTGTAGGCGGTACATTTATATCAAATTGCTGGCTTGCATCACTAATAATAATTTCATTACTTGCATCTTGTCTTATCTTTAATCTATTTTAGATGCAGGGATGTTGAAATAAGACACAGTTTATTACATTTATTATATTATATTTGATTGAAATGTTTCCCTCAATTACACCTGATATGATCTTCAACCAAAACATTCACTCAGAGGTAACATCTTCTCATCAATTTGTTTACATTAAAAATCCTTCACAGCATGCAAAAACATTTGTTAATGTCAGGTTTAATTTTCACATCAATAGGCTTTTTTTTCATCATCAAAAGAAAATTCAGTCCCATGTTGGATAACTCTTGTCGCTGATGTGCTGCTGCCATCTGTTGATGAATAACACCTCATGCAGAGGTGTGTCGCTGTGACCGTGTTCAGTGGTTGAGCTGTGAGTTCACCTGTCTGATAACTAAAACTGCAACAACACAATCAGCCTGTACTGGAGAGGTCATGCGGCTCATCAGACACTAGATGGCCCTGTTGATAAAGCAGTTGGCTTTGACAACTTACTGCACTCTTACTCAAGTTTATCTTATTCTTGCTTGAAAAGACATTTCTGCCATATGAACGTCAGTTTTATGTTTTGAATACTTTGTGTCACTTTTTTGTTTGTTTGTTTAGCAATATTTTGATTTTAACCTCCCTACCCAAGTCAACCAGACTATAACAGCTGACTGTACTAAGTAGCCTGTCCCGAACATAGTCGAAAGAATAAAATCCATAAGCACTACTCACATTGTTAAGTGAATTACAAAATGGACAGCAGACATTAAATGGAGTTTTGTCATGTTGAAATAGTTACATTAGTTTCAAAAAAAGAAGATTAGATAAATTCCAAAAAAGAGAGGATTCTCTGTTATTGCATAAGTGCTCTTTTTGTTTCTATTAAGACAATAAAAGCCAACAACAAATTATATTATAATGAGATATGCAGAAAATTGCTGCAGTACTAAACTATAATCCCCATTATTTCACAGTTTACATATACATATATGTGTTGTTTTTTATTACCATACATCCTACCTTTTTTATTTACTTTATTTCAGGCCTTTCACTTATGTGTTTACAGGTATTTACAATTTTAAGACCAACAAAATCTGCCTCAATTGTACAGAAATCATTGACAAGGGACAACCACCATGGACTTGTCTGTGTAATAGTGGTGCAACAATACTGTATAATGAATGCTGAGGACGAAAACAGAATTTAATTGGGAGACAGACAGATGGGGTATTTTTTAGAGAGTGTGGATAGGTTCAATTCTAAAAGTTGGAAGAGGGCGATGTTGTTTAGAAGATGGGTTCTCAGTTGAGCAGTGAAAACAGTCAGGGGCCCCCTGAGCCAGAGAGGAGGTGGATAGCAAAAGCGGTTAGAACAGGAGCTACTGTGTAAAGGACTACATAGATACTTCTGCAGGTCTCTGTGAGTCTTATTTATCCCTATATAAATGTTGGAGACCTTGTACCGTAGGTCAGTCACTGCCTCTACAGATGTGGTTGAGGATGAGGTTTTTTATTTTCCTGTGAAATTAAGTGTTGCAGAGTATCTTCAAGGACCACAAGCATTTTGTGATCTCACTGAAAATCTGTAATTACTTGTGTGAAAAAAATAAATACAATGTTTTATTCAAACTAAATAACGATCAAACCTTTACCACAATGTCTAACCAAAAGAAACTTATTCTAAACAACATCAGTTTGAACTTGAAGAAATATACAAATTTGTAGTTAAAGTTAGTGGCTGTGTGAAAACATTGGAGACTGAAGGAAGCACTGTGCTTCTGTTGTTTTTTATGGCGAGCACCAATGTCTGTTTCTTCTTTTTCCTTTAACCACATCGTCATCGCTTTGCCTCAAATAAAGAAAACACCAAAGCTTCAAATCCACAGTCAGTGGAAGAGTTTTCTGAGCCAGAAGGACGTGCAGTGTGAGTCTATGGATTCACCATGTTTAGGACTGAAAATCCAACAACTTTTAGAAAGAACCTGTTTTCTGTTTGGTTATATTATATGACCTGATCTCATGGTAAAGAAACCCATTTAAATAATTATAATTTCACCAGATAGCAAAGTTGAAATAGTTTTTATTGCTTTTATTTTTGGTTTTGAGGAAAACGCTGCTCTTTTTGTTTTTATATTTTGGTCTCTCCCTCAACCTTTAAATGTCAAGACTCACTTTGCCAAATGGAACCAATTTAATACAAAAAATAGTTTCTGGTGCTCTCTGGTAACCATAGCAGATTTCTCTGTCCAGAAAATGACCATTAACAACAGAAAACTGATTCGCCCACAATGAAACTGCTTTTCTATTGTAGTTTGATTTTTTTTTTTTTTTTTAATTTTTTTTGCTTTGTTTGAAAACAAATATGACAAATAGCTTGTGTTTAGTAGATTTTTTCAGCACAAGATATAAACAATAAAAATGATTATTATTATTATCACACAAAACATATTTTGATGTAAAACAGACAAACAAAACTAAAAAAATAAAAAATTTACCACATGATTTACAAGTGTTATGCCAACCTGTACTTACATTTTTTAAATATAAAGAGTACTGATCATGTTTGTGTCAAGCTAAAGTAGGAGTAATGTATGTTTAAAATACCAAATTTGTATAAGTGAAAGGATCAAATCATCAGATTGTCACAAAG
The DNA here is from genome assembly GCF_040436345.1 of Pagrus major. Classification (NCBI taxonomy): domain Eukaryota; kingdom Metazoa; phylum Chordata; class Actinopteri; order Spariformes; family Sparidae; genus Pagrus; species Pagrus major. Next base: position 24,497,166 of record NC_133215.1, read on the forward strand.
GTTTGTAAACACATTTGTACAAACACAAACAAACATTCATCACGCCTGGTTTCACCCACTTTTTCTTCCATTCACTGCAGCCTAATTGATTCTCATTTTAATTACGCTGACCCAGACTCTGTCTCTCTGCTTCACTCACAACAAAACCAGCGCAGGCCGGCAGTCTGCCTCTCACACTGTGAGGATGACACCTCCGTCTCCTTCCAGAGCAACGAGTGGAGGATCCACTTTGATGTCACTCCCCCGCAAAGGAAAGGTCAAAATAATAAATGTAGGCCCAATTGATGGGTCTGCAGGGGGGCGCGGGGGGTTTCACTGCTGATTTTTGGACGAGTGCTCCACTAAAGGCATAATGAATTCATACAGTCAGCCACGGCCAAAGAGGAAAACAGCATGGGTCCTTCTTCCATGAAAAGGTTGATCTAAATCTGCAGACAAGCCTGGCTCCTTCTTCCCACTCATTCTCCAACACGTCACTCTCTGCTCGCTCTCAAACATACACTTGTTTCACACTCACACTCATTCACAGAGGAATAAATACTCAAAAGTATCTCTGTCTTTCTCTCTGACACACACCTCTGCATATCACCTCCTCCTCACCTTCGCTGAGAGAAGTGAACCACATCACCATGGATCAAAACACCCCTCAGGAAGCTGCTCCACCTAACTCCTCCTCACAGTAGGACGTCTTTGATTCAAGAGTCAATAAGCCAGAGATACACAAATGGCTCTATATGTCTTTGAAGATTCCTCAGGTCATCCAGGTCACAACATATCTGTATCTGAGCTGCACCATGTCTGCTGCTGCCTGACCCTCTGTCCATCATTACAAACCTTGGGAGCTGGAGAACTTCATTTTTAAATTTGGTAGAGATCAAAACCTTTATGTATAAAATACATACACAGTTACAAATTAACAGCAGCTTTGGTTTAAATATTTCACACAACTGGAGCGTCACTTCAGCCAGTGGTGGAATAACTTTTGAGATATTTTAATTACAGTTATACTGTAATGTAAAAATACTCCATCACCAGTTAAAGTACTCGGTTCATAATTCTGCTTTAAAAGCACAGAGGTTCTAGTAACAACACGTTCTTATCATGTAGCATGGTTACTTTTATGAAAGCTGTATTACTGACAGATGAATATGTGAGCAGAATTTAAACTACAGTACTTTATATAAACTGTCGTGTCATTTTGTTGTATAAGTTAATCATATTGAATTGAAAAAGAAGGTTGTGCTTCAACAATGGGATTCTTAGCAGAAACATTTCCAAGTCAAGGAAACAAAATGAGGACAAAATACTCATGTTTCACTTGTTTATTTAGCTCACATCACAATAGATAATCCATTCTTTTATCTTATAATCTAATGTGATGTGAGCCGAATAAACAAGTGAAATGTGAGTATTTTGTCCTCCTTGACTGGGAAATTTGAAATGTGCTGCCCCATCATCTTTTTTTGGAATTGTCTCACTGGATTTTTTTTTTGGGTCCAGCACCAAGTCAATCACAAGTTGTGTTTGTAAAATGTTAATCTGCAAAGTAGCCAGGGCAACACTTGACATTAAGATGCCATATGTAGGATTTATAAGCAGTATTAACATGTCATGAATGGTTTAAAACACACTTTAATGTTGTAAGCAGATATATATGTTTATTAATGTGTTTGTCTACAACTAACTCCTCTTCTGGGCACCAGCTGTTATATAAACAAACAAATCAACGATTAATTAGTTGTAATAATATAAATTCAAGTTATAATTGTTTATATATATAATATATACATTGATACATGAGAAGTCAAGTCCAGTCAATTTTGTTTACATAGTGTCAGTTCACAACAAAAGTTATCTCATATCACTTTTCAGTTGGAGCAGGTTTAGACCTACTCATTAATTCATTAATTCACAGTGACCCAACATTTACAGAGTTTCCGGAGCCAGTTACAGCTGTCGAATAAATGTAGTCCAGTAAAAAGCACAAACCAAATGTAGTGGAGTAAAAGTAAGAGTAAACAGAAATACTCCAGTCTAGTAAAAATACACCAAAACTACCCTGGGATAAATGTACTGTAGTTTCTTTCCACCTCTGAGGTCAGCAGACACTTAACACACACACACGTGATGCTATCCTGTAGTGTGGAAAAATGTTTCGTCTAACTTTGAGAGAACAAGGTCACACGTTTTAACAACCATCATTTATAAAAAGGTAAATTATAGTCAATTCAACTTCAGGTAATAGTTATCTCACTGTTTACAAACAATGAAAACCTTTAGTAAGCAATTGTAAAGATTTGTAAACATCAGTTGCAACTTCAAAATGGCCGTTCAGATGATGTTTACAGATGAACTACACAGTGTTTATTAAACATTTACAAAGTATTATAATCATCAGTTGCAACTTTATTATAAACAACTCCTTAATAAATGGTTAATGAAGCATTGTTACTGTTTGTTAGCAGTGAAATAACTCAAAACTAAATTTGAATTATCACTAAATTGACCGTTTATTAATTCTGGTTATTATGAAGCGTTAACTTTTCACAAACAATGCAACATCATTAAGAGCCCAAAATAATTGAATGAATGCAGAATAAGTGTTTCAAGTTTAGTTGATGATAATATATGGCTTGCTGCTGCTGCTGCTATTTATGGATGTTTGCTTCTATAATTGCTTGTCTTTCATCGATCGATTAGTCATGTGTTTCAAATGCAAATCAAATCGTTTGCAGCTATTGAATAACTGTGCGGTTTATAATTCACACTGCGTGTTTCCACTCCAGACCAAGACTCCTCGAGGCCCTGCTGTCTCACCGCACTGATGACAAACACTCAGATAAACCGAGATATGACTCTGACTTTCTTTTTTTTTTTCTTCCCAAGCAGAATTTCCTGATCAGTTCAGATGCGCATTCATTCAGGCTGCTGAGCTGCCAGTTTCCTCCGGAGGACCGAGGGACGGACGGACTGAGGGACGGAGCCGCTCCGGGCTGAATTACATGCGCAGTCCTGCCGTGAATCACACATCACCACGGCAACCGGCGTTCACACCGAGTCCCCGTCAGCATCAGTGTGGTCCGATCCCATCCACACACACACACACACATACACACACATACACACACACAGGAGACAGGACAGCACCGAAAAACACTGTAAGTTTTTCTCCTCTTTTCTACCTCCAGTATATCCGTGTATTTGTCTGTTATGTGTTTGCGGGTAAGGAGAGCCTGTACCGCTGCGGGTTTTCGGTCAATACATGGGCTGTACATCCATCCACGAGCTGTTTCTATCGCACGATGAAGTGATTTTGCGCAGGTAATTCATTAATGCGCTTTAAGGAATGAATGGCCAGGCGTCACATCTGTATTTGCATGCTATGTGGGACTGTGTGTCCGTGTGGCAGGCTATGTAGGTAATGTGCCCTACCTCCACATTACATAAAAGGCTACACTAAAATACGCATTTACTGATTGTCCTTGTAGCTTTAGGTTACCTTAATGAAGTCTGCAAGTCATTAGAAACAAGCCTCACCATGTAGAAAATGGGCAGTGTGAGATTTAAGATCATCCAAGTATGCAAAAAAAAAGTATTAATTCTTATTTTAAGATCTATAGTTAGATTGGAAATGGTTATCGTCTATCTATCTATCTATCTATCTATCTATCTATCTATCTATCTATCTATCTATCTATCTATCTATCTATCTATCTATCTCACGTCTCTCTGGTTACACTGCCCTGTACTGTACATCTTGTCGCAGCTGTCTTCAATGCAGCAAGTTGGGATATGCATGACCAGTGAACCCTGAAGAACTTGAGAGGCACACGCATAAACAGCCCACTCATACCTTTTTTTTTCGCAAAACACAGCATGTCTTAACCTCTAGAAAGCTGCCTCCTCCCTGTCCTGACAGTGGATAAATGTAATATCAGATCGTGCCGTAATTCTGGTGCAAAAAGGCTTTACAGTGGATTTAGAGTGTGTATTTAAGAGATGCCATTCGCAGCTATGGTGGAGCTGCTGGATGTGTTTCCTGCCACAGTGTGGGAGCGTTTGACAGCAACACCCGGCTCATTTGTTAATCACAGATTCAGGATGATTCATCGTACCCACTTCGCTCCAACTGTGGGGAGGAAACATGGTGGTCAGAAGCGCAGATGACCACTTTAGCCGCCCACACACCAAGGACACCAACGACTTGAGTAACGTTCAAGATCCCCATGACAAAAGCTGCTCTTTAACTGTTACAATATGAACAGATTGCTGCTCTTTTACTCAATTCAGAGGCGATTATTTTGCACCAGTAGTCCTGCAACGCTGTTGAAAATGTTTAATAAAAAGCCAGAAATGAAAACATATAGTTCATCAGTATATCACACAATGTTTCCACTTTCTTCTTCAGCAGACAGTCTATTTACAGCTGATGTGTCCGGTGGCCTCATGATCCTGTGTTTCCTTTATCAGGAACACATTTCCTGTGCATCAGGGATTTCTCCTGCAGCATAAATACTGGAGCTCTTAGCCTCCTGCTGCGTGTATCATCATTGTGAGTCACTGGCGTCAGCGGGGCCCGTGGGGTCCTTGGCTGAGGGAAGGTGTTGTGTTGCACCGTGTGAATGAGATAAGTGGGTCCTCACCTCTTCCCTCCACATTTAGATGATCATTTGATCGAGGAGAGAAAATAGAATCATTATCGGAGCCGAGAGGTGTTCAGCACCGTGTTGATGGCGCGTTAGAATTATATCTCGATTACAAACACCACAGATAAGAGTTTGGAGGGAGAGATGGTGCTGAGATACATGAGATTAATCATACAATTATGAAACATGTTTACTTGGGTTGGATAAGCCGCAGGAAAGCTTCCCTGTGAGGACGGTTGCAAATACAAAAGACTGAAGTCATTAAGATAATCCCCCATTAAAGCCACATAGTTATAATTCCACTTTAACCTCATTGAATTAGTCAGTTATTAAAGGAATAGTTTGACGTTTTCATAAAAACTAAGCTAAGATATCAGCTGCAGAGATGTCTGCCTTCTCTCAGTTATAATGGAACTAGAGGGTACTTAGTTTGGGGTGCCAAAATAATACATGTGAGAAACTCAAAAGAAATGTCTCTTCCCAGAAATCATAACCCAGTCACTGAAGATAGTCCACAGACCTTGTTGTCAGCAGTTTCATGGAGGAAATATTTTCTTTCTACTGTGTCACGAGCAGAAAGAAAGCGTGCATCTACTCATGGACGAGAGGCTTGTGCTCGTGACAGAGTGGGATGTAAACATTAATGGCGTCGGCTGAGCTGTAACATTAGCTAGCATGGTTAGCTTAGTTAGCTTCTCGTCCATGAGTTAATGCACACTTACTTCTGTGTGTTGGTCTGTAGGTTGAGTGCATGGGTCGTGATCTATAAAGAAACACAGCGGCTGAGTTTTTCAAATGTATTTTTTTTGGCACTTTGAGCGCCACAAGCCGAATGCCATATAGTTCGATTATATTCAAGAGAAGGCAGACATCTTAAAAACTTAGCAACTCACACCAAAGCAATCAATATACATAATGTCTGGAGGATCAGGTCTGGACATTGTCCGGAGTTGCTCTTGAAAACATGCAGAACACAACAGGAGATTGTCCTTGTCGGACGCATGACTGCATGTGCTGAATGTATTTGGATGTATCCACAATATCAAAAAAGGAATGGAAAGCAGTACACAGGCAGGCAAAAAGAGTACGAAACAGCTTCTCTTTGTGCGACGTCATCAATACGCTCACTGTGAATCCTCTTGACGATGACCTGCTCTATTCACACATGGGGTCCATCGGTCATTACAAAGACTTTGTATAAGTGAACTGGCAGTTTATAGTCTGGTTAACGTCCGGTTTAACTGATTTGGACATTTGCGTTAACACATACAGATCCTCAGGGTTATGTCCAGAGAATTTCAGTTAAAAAAAAAAAAAACATAACCCCATGGCCTCATTTTTTTAGCGCAGGTAATTTTTTTCTACATTACACTTGTTCTGTTGTGTTTTTCCTCATCACACTTTCATCTTCTCCACGTTCCTTCAGGTCCTGGCAGGAGCTACGAGCAGTGCTGTCACATTTGGTTACAAAGCAAACAGTCTGAGTCAGTCTGACCTGAGCTGTCTCTCCCTGCTCTCCAGATCCGTCCAGGCATTTTCAGGCACCAGAGCAGCCATGGTGAAGCTGGGAAGTAATCTGTCTGATAAGCTGGAGAAGCAGCCGTCTGCGGACGACGGCTTTGATAACATCCCCCTCATCACACCCCTGGAGGTCAACCAGCTCCAGCAGCCATTCGCAGAAAAGGTAAGTACGGCCTATTAGGATCTGTGTTTGCGAGTCTGTTTACATGTCCGCCCTCTTTTGTTTGTTTGTTTTTCTCTGAAAAACTGCGTTTCTAAGTTGCCAGCCGACCACAACATACCGTGCATTACAGTATTACAGAAATAGCCAACAGATTACACGTCTGGACAAACATTATTAATGTTGGTACAGGAGCTCAGGAGACTGTTGTACCTTCTCTTACCTGCTGCCCACACAATGCACGTACCTCTTTGAATGCATAATACTCCACACACAATCGTATTCTGGTCGGATGATGCACTCAGCACAGGATGTTCCACAGGCTGATTAGATGTTGCTGAAACATTAACATAAAAAACACTTTGCAGCTCCCAGATGTCTTTTAAAGGCATCAATTAAAACTGGCTGCTTTTTCAAATGACTCTCGTGTATTTTTAGACATGAAGGACAGTACTTTTCAGTGGAGACAGGATCGCTGAACCTAAGCTGAACACAGAGGACAACATCATTCATCAACCATGATGCGAGTCACAGTGACAGAGCGTTGTTTCTGGTGTTTCAGGTCATTGTGAAGACGTCGACACAATATCAGCTGCAGCAGCAGAAGAAGAACAAGCTGTATGTGCCCAGCATCAAGAAGCTGAATATCAACTTCTACAGTGATGTTTCAGATAAAGCCAAGGTACAGCAACAGCAACTCTGCTCGAGTTCTCATTAACAGATAAGTGTGGCGATATTCTGTATTTTTCTTGTTGTCAACAAATCCTGTGAAAAGACAACAATGGATTGATCACATTTATAAGTATTGACTGTGTGTCCAAAGCTGTATTCCTCTGTGCAGTAGAGCTCCTTTGTTGTCCAAAAACAATTAAAGTCCAAGTGAAATCACATTTATTCATCCCTCATTGCAGCTTAGAATAATGTCAATGTATTTCTTAAATGTAGTCTTAAGTGTTTTGTATAATTAAAAAAGAAGTCTTAACGGGCTGGAGGACCATGTCTGTGCTGGACCAACAGCAGCTGGCATTTTGCGAGACAGCAAACCACCACAGAGAACAAGAGACAGAGTAGACACACATGTGCTGTAGTTACATGTCATGGGCAGACAGTGTGCTGTTAGTGGTAAGCTCAGGACAAGATGTGGGTCCTTGTTTGTAAGTTAGATAATGAGGAGACTTTAGCAGGAAAACTAATGCTGGTCATTGTTCAAAGTCTGTGGCTGTGGTGTTGTGTAGCAGGCTGCTGTCTGGCTCAGTGTGACCAGATGACTGAACGCCGACGTCACTGTTTTATTCAAGATTTGATACAGATACGAACACGGATACCAAACAGTGTTCCATGCAATCGATGCAAAACTCTGGGATGCCATCATGAAACCAATTATATAAAATGTACATTTCTCCCATTTGGTTTATGATTTTTTTTTTTCTCAAAGGTGAACACAGGACCAGTCATTTGTGATCTGTAGCATACACACACAAAAAAATGTAATTGAATTTGGATCAAGTGGACTTTAAAAACATAACGAGCCAAACCATTACACTGGCTGATACATTCCTCCATTATCATGAGTGCAAACGTGGTCTTTTTTTTTCATTCTGTCACACAAATCATCCCGCAGCCATAAATACTCACTTATGTACTGTACTGTACTGTACTGTACTTTACAATATGGCAGTCTACCATATACCGTATGTATCATCAAACTACAATCTATTGTGGGGAAAAAATATAAAATGAAAATAAATATTATGTTACAATAAAAAGGGTAAAAAAGGAAACAATTTCTACACAGTTTTATACAGTTGAATAAGTGTCATGGCGTCATGAAGCTGGAAGTATTTTAATGGTCGTGTTTTAGATGTATTCATTTGTTTTCTTTTTGCAAGAGATATGTGGTGTTTGGACAAAACAGTGATCTCAGTGTTGTGTTTAGAGAAATTCTAAGAAATTGAGCTGTAGTTTCAGGAAATATGTTCCAACAACTGGGAAAAACTGCAAATACCAAATGTGTATTAATCCCCTGAAAAAAAACAAACGCTCCGTGTTCTCCTGTTTGTGTAACTTTTGCTTAAAATTACAGTGCCCAGCTGTTTTTGGAAATTATTTAGCCTTTTTTAAACATTAAAGTTTCCTTCAGTAGGAACCTGTGGCTGGGTAGGAAAGTTAGTATTGAGAGACAGACTAACACTGGATCCTGGTTTTGGTCTTTTCGTGGAATTTGTCGACAATAACAAAGATATATCAGCAGGCTTTTTCTTTAACTGCTGATGACGCTTGTCGCTGAAGTGCTACCAAATATGTATTTTTTGTTTGTGTGTGTGTGTGTGTGTGTGTGTGTGTGTGTGTGTGTGTCTGTTGCTCAGATCACAGGTCTGATCTTCATCACTTTGGCCTTCCTGACCAGCCTGCTCCTCCTGCTCATGTACAAAGCCATGTGGTATGACCAACTTACCTGCCCAGAGGGCTTCATCCTTAAGGTAGGCACACACACACACACACACACACACACACACACACACACACACACACACACACACACACACACACAAAAGTGGATTTTCATCATTTAGAGAGAGAAAGAACAGCTAAATATCTTGGCCATCATCTTCCTGCGGTATAGCAAAGCCCAGCAGAAGCAGCTCATATCAGAGTCTCGTCCTTGGATATCACAGACTTCTTATTGTATTACTCAGGCTGTATTAGTCTGTGCGACACCCACTTAAAGGGAACTTACTCAGTCTACAATGCAGCTGGTGCTTTGTTTCTCGGCACACCCGCTCATCAGTCACTTGAGTAGGATTCTCTGAAAACTGGAGCTGGAAACGCAAACTCATTATCTCCCAACGACACCTTGGAGGCATCGTGTAGCGAGCCGGCACTGCCACGCATGTTAGTTAAAGAGTCTGTCTCGCGTAGGAAAATAAGGGAGTGTGAGAGAGACGGAGAGAGTGGTAGAAGGAGGGAGCGACCGAGCCCACTTTCTGGTCAGGCAGAGATTGGGACGCCCGCCTGTGAATCGGAGGGGTCTTTAATTAGGGCTGAGCGTGACTAAACTGTGATTAAAGGCTTAACAGTGAGGGGGGAAGCGAGGAAGGGAAGGGGGAGGGGGGGACCTTCCGGCAAGGCTTTTGAAGTTTCTGCCGGTTACAGTTGCTTTCAGCATTTTTTCCTGCTAATGCGTTGTTGGAGACATAAAAAGAGGATGGAGGATGGAGGATGGAGGGAGACGTAGTCACTGCTGGGCTTTTGAGAGGTTCGACTCCTCACTGTGAGGGAGGGTCAGGTAGTGGATCCTCCGTAGGGAAACACTCGAAAGTCATCAACACAACTCAGTGGGCCTTTTCTAAAACATAACATTAACAGGCTGGACGTTCAGTTGGTTGGATTTAATTCACCCACACTGTTTCTTACACCGCTGTCACAGATGAATGACCAACACTCCCCGGTGGTGCTCAGATCAGAATCAGCTAACAGAGCTAACCAAGCCCCCAGGAAGAGCGCCAGGCTTTGAAGCCAACTTTGGTAGTGGCAAAATAGTGTAATAACAACATCACATGATGCACTGGGGCCCAAAAATTCTTTTTCACGCAAGCTTACATTGTAAAAGAAGTGGCTGTAAAACGGTGAATTCATCTTTTTTAGTGTCACAACCCCCAAGAAATGACTCATTTGACTATCATAATTTGAGCCATTCGGTCCAATAAAATTTGGATTAAATCATTGTATCACTATTCAAGTTAGCCAAGCACTGAACCAGAAGTTAGCCGGCTCAGTTGGCGGAAGTCTCTAGTGTCTCTATGGTCTTTATGGGCCCCACAACATGGAAGATCTGGGTAATTTTATCCCCTTGGAAGATTTTTTGGCTTCATGTGCCACTGAGTAGCTTTCTTCAGAATCCAGGTTTCCAGGTTTTCATGTAACGTCCTTGGAGCTAACTTGTAAGTGCAGTACGCAGCAGTTACAGGTTGCTTTCAGGAAACTCCATAAATCACAGAGTTGAGGCACAGCAGTCGGAGGACATCAGAAGGAAGACCAGAAAACATATTCTCTGTAAAATATGATCCAGTTCAACTAAAATCTGTGATACTTTGTGCAGTGTGTGATGTGCTGTCGTAAAGTGCTACGCACGGTGATCCTACCCTCTCACTGAAGTTGATAGCGCAGAAACGAGTTATAGGGGGTCGGAGTGGCTGAGACAGAGACACCATTCACCCTATTACAAGACACTGTACCATCAACATGATTTTGAAGCTGTTATTTTAAGGTGAAAAAGTTACTTTGCAGCCAATGCAGAAGTGCCTTAAACCTACATTCTTTCTAATGTCCAATAAGGGGCGAATCCACTGGTTTCTAAAAGAAGTCCGATTGTATGTAAGCTTCTGAGAAAATTATCCTACTTCTCACTTGATTTATTACCTCTGTGAACAGTTTCTTAGTGAGTTTATGGTCTTAATCGCTTGTTTCAAGTCTTCTTCAGTACAGCATGATGTTCATTACGGAAATGATGGTCCCCTTTAGAGTAAAATAGATAGCAGTGTTTGATGCTTTCAATTTCATTAAAACATAATTAATTTCACTTAAACTTACCAAACATGTCCCAGACAAGTCTGTCAGTAATTATCAATAGAAATAATAATAATTTTAATGACACATCGCAGTACTTTGTCATCGAAATTGAAACAAAGATATTTTCGTCCCTTACAGCAGAAGCACTGCACCCCGGCAGCTCTGGAGATGTACTACACAGAGCAGCAACAGCAACAGGAGCCAGGCCTCCACGGCAGCGCCAACAGGGGGCTGTACGCGGCCCTCAGCCACCTCAACCAGGTCAAGAGGACGGGGCCTGAGCTGCCACCACCATGGTTACCAGTCATCACCGCTATGAAGGAGGCTGAGCTGGCCAAACAAGGCAGCAAGCCGCTGAAAGGAGCGCTGGAGGGAGAGGAGTGAAGGAGCTGAGGGAAATGATGATGGGGCGGTAGTATAGGTTATTTTTCGAGTGTGTGTGTGTGTGTGTGTGTGTGTGTGTGTGCGTGCGTGTTCAGGATTTATTTTTCCCCTTTCCTCGTACAGGCCAATGAATCACTTGGTGCTCCAAAACCTGGAAGGTGTCTGTACATCTACTGAAAATGTAAACCACAAGTTTACTCAAATTCAATGCAGTTATATTCAGTTCATATTTAAAAACAAGCTAATACCCAACTGTGGCAGTGTGTGTCTGTGTGTGTGTGTGTGTGTGTGTGTGGTGAGTTTTTGAGGTTAGAGGCAGGAATGTTATTAAAGTGTTGGAGAATGTGCCTGACTTTTACAGTGTTACCGAATCATGACTAAACTCTGCCATCTGCATGTTTGTGTGTGTGCGTGTGTGTGTGTGTGTGTGTGTGTGTGTAAATGCAGTACGCTGTAGATGCTCTAATGCATATGAGAACATATGTACTGTATACATATTTACAGTCATGTGCACTGTGTGTGTGTGTGTGTGTGAGCACACTTTTGTGTATTTGTGTGAGAAAGTCGGAGGTGAGAGAAGAGAAGCGAGAGCTTGGAGTGCGAAGTGAAGATAACAAGTTTTTAATGAGATCATGAGTTTCTCCTCATCACTCCGTCTTGTTATCTCGCCGTCTATTCATTTAGTTTTAGAGGAGAACGTATGAAATCATCAGCGAATGTGCTCACAGTTTAACCATTAAGACAAGGAACTATAATTGACCGTTTTAATTCGGGAATGCCGAAATGAGTTGAGTCCACATCTTATTATCTCGAGACTGTAAATTGCAGTTCTGTGTGCGTCTGCAGCAAAAGTCATAGGAACGTGTGTTTTTGCACTTAAACTCCACAACCACAAGCGTGCTCGCTGTTTTAAATCAGAATCACACACTGGCTTTGGAAAGCATCAAAACATTTAAAACCACATTAATTATTTAGTATTAGTATTTTTATCTTCTCAATGTCATTGTGGGTAATTATGTGTTAAAGCAATCGTCAAAACAGTTCATTTATTTTGAATAAATACATAAAATACAATAGAGTGTGCAACAAGTCAACACTTTCTGAAGCAACTGAACAACTCTTCATAATGTGAGCTACTTACTGTAATTATGGATAAAACTTGAGAGCTTTTAATGTATTACTACAAACAATCTAAATGATTGATATCATGATTGTAAGCTAATTGTAAAAACTATTCTCCATCTGAGTTTTGTTCCCTTATGTTGGTTTTGATTCATGTTGCTGTAAGTATTCTGTAATGTAAATGAACATGTACAGTGTAACCACATGGGGTAACTCATCATGAATGTATGAAGTAGCTGCTCTAATCATGCAGTAGATTAACACTTATAATGTTCTACCTTAAGAGCTTCTATTGTCTTCACATGTTTATATTTATTTAATTAACAGAGTGTTTATGTGTATATTATTTGGTGTCTTGTGTTATTTGAGTTATTTTCTAATTCATTATACATCCATTTGTAAAGGACAGAAAACAATGAAGCAAATTTTCAAATCTGTCAGCTGTCATCTGAAATAACCCTCTGACAAATCTTGTGATTATCTGCCGTCACTCATTTTGAGACAACTTTCCTTTTTGTATTTCTTTGTATGTATAGAGTCACTTTTTGTTCAAATGGCAGATTTCTGATGTTGGAACAAAACTGTTCATGTAAGCAGAAGGAATGTGAGATCACAGCACAGCTTGTTCCTTCGGGTTCAAGTGCCAAATGTCTACATCAGACCCATCTGCCCTGACATCACTGACTGAACAGAAATAAATGACTGAGGTGTTGAGTTCTCTGTTGATTTAGATTCGTTGCCTCCGATGACCAGAATTAACAATTCACCAATGCTGATGAAACGTTGGTGGATTGAACAGAAAACATTCATTAGGTGTATTTTTTTACACACTAAGCTCATCAACATGTTGTCTCTTTATGTCAAATCATAAGTTATATAAGTTATAAGTAACATTTCAGATGAATGCAGGGGTCAGATATATCGCAGTACTATTACTGTACGTGCAATTTTGTGTCTTTTTTGTGCTTCTTTATACATTTCATGAGCAAATGAATACTTGAATATTTACTTCACCATGTTTATTGGAAGCTCAACGAAGCACTCAGGTCCTTTACTTTAGGAAAAGTGGTAATATCACACTTTGAAAGTAATCTATTACAAGTTAAAGTCCTGAGTTCACTATTTACTTGAGTAAAGGGACACAAAATATATTTATGTGATTAAAATTAAAATTGGCTTATATTATTATGTATAATCTAGTATTGGATTATTATCATTAAAGCCATTAAATGTTAGCATTTTAATGTTCCAGATCATTTTAACGACCTTATAGTGTTGGACATTATAATGCGTCACAACAGCCATCATTAATAAATGATAACTTGATAGGCTAGTTAATTACACTTTAATTAATAGTTATTTCACTGTTAACAAACAATGAAAAATGCTTTATTGAATTGTATTAAGCAATCGTTTATTTAAAAGTTGCAACTGATGTTTGTAATACTTTGTAAATGGTTAGTAAATGCTGTATAATTATTATTTGGATAGCCTTTATAAAGTTGTAACTCATATTTATAAACCTTTACAATGCTTAATAAATAGTTAATAAAGCAGTTTGCTGTTTATTAACTGTAAAAAAAACTATAAACTAAAGTGTAATGAACTAGAAATTCACCTTTTTTTAATGATTGTTATAATAAAGTGACATCTATTGTGTGATGATAACGTCAATATGAACATTTTTAATATGTTTACTCTAACTAGAGACTACAGTTGTGAAATAAAAGTTGTTGAGGAAAAATAATAAATAATAAAATAAATAAATAATATCACTGGTTAGATTCCAGCCGGGGATCTTTGTTGCATGTCAGACCCCTTCTGTCTCTCCCCCCACTTCCTGTCTGCCAATCAAACTTTCAGATAAAGGCAAAACTGCCCAAAGTATCCAACATCATATCAAATAGTTGGAATTATCTCCACCTCAACCTGCAACAACAGTAAAATGCTGCTTACACATTAAAGCATCACTTATAATAAATATTAGAACAGCATTATTTATCAATAAGATAGCGATAGATTACCAAGCAACAAGTGAGGAACAATTAATAAAACGTTACTTGACAATTGACAATAAATGTGATATTCAAAAAATGAAATATTGATATTGTGTTAATAATAGACATGATAATATCGTGTAAACAATCCGACGCCTCTTAAATTGTTTCTATTTCTTTCTGTTCACATTGTGTTATAGTGGGTGGTGGTAATGCGCCTTAACACTGATCACCAACCGCCATACAGCGGAAAATGAAGAGGAAAAAGCTGCAGTAACAGTTAACTGTTAGCTGGCTAGTGTGTGGCTCCTTCATTTACTACTGCTGTGCAAAATCCCATTGAAACGACAGACATTAATGGTTACACAGACTCTCTCTCCACCTACCTACTCTTGTATAATGAGGGTTATTCATTTGACGAGTACAGACAAAACACACATTAAACAAAGTTAAGATGAATTTCACTGAGAGCATGTTTTTCCCTCACAATTTCTACATTTATCGCTATGATATTATCGTAAATTTATTTGGCCAATCCTGTAATGAAAATCTGATATCGTGACAGCCCTAGATTATATGTCTGTTAATCACTAGGCTATTTAAAACTTTCTCCATGAGTCATTCCTTGAATTATCAGCGTCAAGTAAAGTGATACATCGTGCTAAGAAGTTACTTGTAACCCTCCACTGCTTCATGATTATCTCACCATTATTTAGCCTTTATCTGCTGCCTCAAGTAAAATTAAGCATAATCCTATAAAACTAACAAGTAGTTACTGTGTTTTTACTAGTGATTCACAATTAGTTCCCTTTGTTAGACAGTACAATTTAATATCAGTTATTTTGTGATTTGTCCTGCAATCGTTCTCAAGTAACATTTATTTTTGAGTGTTACCAATGACAAAGGACTGTATGCTACTTGTACACTTTATTTGAGGAACATTTGAAATACACGTCTTTTATTTGAAATTCAGTATTTTTTTTTTACAATCTGTTGCTTTTACTTAAGTAGATGATTTGAATATCTCTTTCACTTCTATGTTTAAAAAAAGATCTAATCCAAAATGAGGAGGAAAAAGTACAGCTCCATTTACGCTCTGCTGCTCAGAGACGATCAGTATGCACAGAATTCAAAATATGATTCCTTCCTCCTCAAACTTTAGTTTAGCAATTCAAAGCCAAGCCACATCCTCTCTCTGCCTCTGCAGGCTTCACTGCTGTGAGCCTGTCTGCATCTCATTTACGCTCACATATTTTCACACCATCGCTCTAAACCCAGGGATGTGTGGCTTCAAGTTTGTGTGTGTGTCGGTGTGTGTGTGTGCTGCCTTGTTAGAAGTGTGTGTGTGTGACTATGAAATCATTAACATACAGTAATGTGTGTTTTTAAGTATGTTTTTTTTTCATCTTTGTGCTTCTGTGTCTATGTGTATGTTTATGTCCTAATGTGTGTGTGTGTGTGTGTGTGTGTGTGTGTGTGTGTGTGTGTGTGTGTGTGTGTGTGTGTGTGTGTGTGTGTGTGTGTGTGTGAGCCCATGCTTAGCTTGTTAATTAAATCTACATTACGCCTTGTTTAGCCTTTAGGGTTTTCTTCTCCCCACTGTTACTGGGTGACATACTTGAGAAGCAGTTGGCCCAGGGCATGGAACTAAATAAAGTGCTAAAAAATATTTATTAGGGCATTTACAGGTCCCATGCTTGGTCAAGGCATGGCATGTTGTGCCAAAAAGGCTTAGATTCAGGGCCGGGGGAAAATCACGTAAAATCAGCCGAGTAGTTATGTTAAGGCCGCCAAGCCCCATTTTCCTGCTTTATAGCATCAACAGATCTGAACAGTAAAATAGCAGGTTGGCTTTTTAATTTGTCCTGACCGTTCGGGGTCCCCCCTTAACAAGACTGGGAGGCAGGGAGGGCCGTGCCAAGAGTCATTTTTGTCCGACTAGAATTGAATTCCTCTGTGCCCTGATGTCACTCAAATGTTGGAGAGAGAGAAGGAAGGAAGCTTTGTGGTGATGTAAATACTGTCTCGCTGCTCTTCTTCTTCTTCCTGTGCATCTGCCGCTGATCAGACAGGAGGTGTTATGATGCAGCTCAGCTGAAGCTGCGTCAGCATTTCAAAAAATGCAAAACAATGATGGGTTGATGTGGGCAGAAGAAAGAGATGAAAACAAAGAGGAGAGAGCATCTCGGGAAACACTCTTATTCTCTTTACTGCGGAGAGCTGGATAAAAAGATTCTTTTACTCACTATAACGTCATAATCCACCCACAGTTCCTCGAATTATTATCCAGCCATACTGTTGGAGGTGCAAACACACATGACAGGAGGTGCCTTTACTCAATGTGTGAGAAGACAAGTTGATGTTTAGTTCTTTTTGCATTACATATGTCAACGTGTCATCCTAGTGCATTTCTGTGCTCTAGCCAAGTGCTCTATCAAGCTATAAACAAAAGTTAAAACTTTGTGGACTGAGGAATTGTTTTCATGGCTTAGGAATTTTAAAAATCGCACATTTGGAGTTCCTGTCTTCGCTTTCCATAAGATGATGCTTCGTGTATACCCCTGCACCACTGCGGGTGCTGAGGGCTGTCCAGACTCACAATTCACCCAGTCCACATGGGACCACTGATTTACTGTTTCTTGTGAACATTACTTGAATCAAAGAGGCCAGGAATAATATTTCCACCACATCATGATGCAGAAATATGTAGACATAAAGGCTGTAGAGGTAATCAAAATGCATTTTATTATTGTAGTCTTTAGGCTTTGTCTATTTGCGGCTTTAAATAACTGTGTAGTCGTAGACTTGATGTGATGACAGTGAACCAAAATACATAAATAACATCTCAATGAGGAGTTTAGTTAGCCATGACTGGCTGGAAGTGTTGGTTGTGTGTGAAATGATTGATACCACTCTCAGAAACTGTGGCAAGTAAAAGAATAAGCGTGCGACGGCCTCCTCTCCTCTGGCTGCCGGGCTGGTGTTTGGTTGCAGGTGCCCAGCAGGTGTGGTCAGGTCATCGTTTATTGGGAACACAGAGCCCAGAGCTCCCAGTATGAGAGCGCACCCCTCTTGCGCTCTGATGGGAGGGGGAAAAGGGGAAACTGTTCCCTATGCTTCATGCTCCACATGCATATCTTTTCTATTTTTATCATACAACACTCCATTCATGATTCCTTTATAATGCATATACAGTACATCTACACCTCCGACTTACTGGTCGTGACAAGCATATTTTCAAAAACTGTAGAACTTTTGTGTTTTAGAATGAAACTTATTATTAAATCACTTGTGACTTAAATATACGAGCGCTCCAGAGGTTTGTTTTCAGAATAGATCTGACTGCAGTACAGAAACAGAGGTGAGGAGACACCTACTGAGTTTTAAAGTGACTGTAAAAAAATAGCATTTGTCATCATAAATAGCACATTAGCTGAAGCAATATGGGAGTTGTAGAAGATTTAGCCTTTAGCATTTTTCAGGGGTGCAAACAACACAAATTAAATGTTATTGATTTTGTCCACAATCTTTCCTTGCACCTTCTTGTTCTGCACTACATTCCATTTATGATTTCTTTGTACCTTCCTGCCAAAGTTGTGTTTTCAGAATCAGAATCAGAATCAGAAATACTTTATTATCCCCTAGGGGAAATTGTTTGTTTTACAGCTGCTCCCATTCAAAGTTCAGAGTATGCAGAAATAATAATAATAATAATAATAATGATAATAATAATGATAATATCAATATCACCAAAAACAAAACAAAAATACAAGAAATGTACATATATACAGAGCAATAATGCCACACTCAGAGCGAGGAATTAAACAGTTTGATAGCCACAGGCAGTAAAGATTTCCTGTGGCGCTTTGTGGTGCATCTTGGTGGGATCAGTCTAGTGCTGAATGTACTCCTGTGGCTGACCACCACGTCATGGAGTGGATGAGAGCCATTGTCCAAGATGACATGTAACTTGGACAACATCCTCATCTCTGACACCACCATCAGAGAGTCCAGCTCCACTCCCACAACGTCACTGGCCTTGCAGTTTTCCTTTTGTTTCCATCTAGGCATTTGACTTCCAATTATTCCATCCTGTTATATATATTTGAAGAAACAGATAAAGCCATTTTTAAACTGAATAAACCAACACCAGTTTGTTTATAATTCTCTTGAGGGCACAAGAGAGGGATGCCTACACAGGTGTTTCTTAAAACAAAGCTTTTTCTGTGTGTTTTGGTCTTTTGTACATACGTAAACTGTGTTTTAGGTCACTGAAAACTGACCTTTTGAGAAACTCCCTCCAGGGTGAAGATATTCAGATACTCAGTTTTCGGCTGGACAGGCAGTAATTAAGATTTTTGGAGGCAATAATGCAAATGCCACGTTCACTCTTAATGGTTTTCCTCTGCCTCATCACCTTTTTACCTGTTGCCCTGGTACCTGTGTCTAAAAATAAAAGTAAGTGGGTGGACAAAGAGTAAGTAAAAGTAACGAATCATTCATTGTAAAGTATTTTCTGCAACTACCAACAACAGAGTAAACTTTAGTAGCCTGTATCAATAAATGTCTTTTCTTTTCCCTCATCAGAGAACTTCTCTTTTCATTTGCAAAAGTAATTCTCAGAGGTCTAATAAATAAGAAGAGAGAAAGTGAGAAAGAGAAAAGGAGACAGCAGAGAGAAGCAGACGAAAAGATGAACAAGAGAGAAGGAGCAGATGAGAGGCGGCCAGGCCTGGGAAGGGAAGGCGGGGGGTGAGGGTTTGGGTAGAAGAAGAGGAGGCGGAGGAGGCCAAGAGGCATGGAGGTGGTGGTGGTGGTGGTGGAGGAGGGTGAATCCAGGCTGACCCCTGTGTCTGTGTGTGTTGTTGTGTGTCTCAGTGGGTTTCCTCTGCCCTGGCGCCAGCTGGAAATGCCTCCACTAAGCAGAGGCAGTACACACATCATCCTCCATTCACCCCCATTCAGTCCCCTTTGATGAGAGTAACACTATACATGCCCAGCGCGCCTCACAGATCCTATCAAGCTGCTGTTTAAAGGGCGGGAGCGAGAGCCGGGGCAGCTGATCATAACTTATCGAGTGTTCGGACACTCTGTCGTCAAGGTTCGCTGGCCTGCGGAGCAAATAAAAGTGAGGACAATTGAGGAGGTTTTGAAATTGGAGTGATGTTGTTACAGTGGTAGAGGTTTCATGAGGTGCGCTGCCACCTAGGGGTCATCTCCCATGGTTGCAGAGAGGAATGTGGTCTCCCCTATGCTTATTTTGAACCATTAGCTTGATAAACAGAATTTAATTGGATTATGTTTTCCTAAAAGAATTTAAAGTCACTAAACAGCTGACGTGATGACATCCTAATACCCTCATTTCTTTTCTCTTAACAAGGTAATTAAAGCTTTTTGACCATACCTTTGATACCTGCTATCGGATTAGTTACAGTTGCTCTTTAAAGTTGATCCTCATGATGGTCTTTTTAAAATGACTCAATAGCCATGAAATTAGTCATTAGTTTGTTATCCTGCCGCGATGTTGCCCTCACGCAACAAAAACCTTGCCAGTAAACAATTATCCGACCGACACGGCGAGGTAAAGGCCCAAATCTGCAGCCCAGACATGCCGTGAGGAAGAAAAACAACCGGCTTTGCTTAGCTTAGCTTTAGTTTGCTTTGTTCTGGCCATTACGGAGCCGAAATATTGTCATTACTCATAGACCAAATCATTTTACGACATCCTGCAATTAAACTTTAAGCTAATAGGTTAATGAGACAAATGGAGTTTGAACTCTGGAAGTTGGTTTCTATTAGGGATGGCAGGGAGAAGTGCACAGTTGCATGCTCTGCACACACACACTCACCCTCAGTGTGTTTTTTTCCTTTTCTCTCTCTCACTGACACACACACTCACACACACAAAGACACACGCAAACACAAACACAGAGAACAGCCTGGTTTGATTTAGGTTTTGCGGTCCCCTCCCGCTGCAGCCTCAGACAGGCAGAGAGGACCAGTGAACTCCAGTTCAGCCTGAGCCCGGCTGTCTCTGCTAAGCTTCAAGTTGAAACCCTCCAAATTGGGTTTAATCTGTGTTTTGCTTTGCCAATTATCGACCCGCAGAGCTGCATGGCAAATGGGGATGAATGAGCTTTAGATGGGCCTGGTTGAGAGGAAGGTCACGGTGTGATTAATGGTGATCTGTTGAATCTATGACTCGGATGTAGCACGGGATGAGTTATCAGAAAATGAGCATCTGCGGGAACATTGCAGAGCAATGATGCAGCAGAAATGCAGTTTAAAACTTGGAGTATAATACTTTAAGTCAAACAAAACTGTGTTCATCATACAGTATATTTGTTTGTCAGCCAACACGGTTTCTAAATGGAACCAGACAAGAGGTTTCAGCACAATGCTGTCATTAGTTTTATGAAGATGAATATTCTCACTGTGAGCTTTCTGTTCATTATAATCACTGCTAATTCTCCCATGTTCACATCACAGTGGAGCACTCAGAAAAAAACAGAATGATATCTAATTTCAAATGTCAATGTCAAATGTACATGTGCTGAAAGATATATGTAAGATTTATGCATTACAATGTCTTAATTGTGTTGTGTACTTAAATGTTTCCAACAATGTTCAAACCCAGAGAAATCAGCATTATTCAAAGAACATTCTGTTTCATTTGTTCACCTCTCTTTAACTTCCAGGAGAGAGTCAGAGAGTGAGGAAGGAAGTTGGAGAACCTGGAGAACTAAACTAATTTTAAAACATTTCCGTCTCTGAATGTTTCTGCCTGAGTCACTCTGATAGATTTTAATCAGCAATGGTGGCTGTTTAACAATGAAGACAACAACTCCAGTGAGCCCACACTACTTACATCTACTGTTTTGCTTTAATTGGGAGACCCCTAGTGGCAGAAATTTCATACTGTGCCTTTAAATTTTTGGGAGGGTCACACTGATTTGTTTTACTCACTTTACGGATTTTACACATGGTAATCAGTTTACTGACCACAATCAATAGGCTACTACATAACCTGTGAAAACTCTTCTCTTCTTCTTGAAGTCTGAAAACATATTTATCATCTCTTATCAAGACTGAAGCTTTTTTAAGGCCTGTGTTTTAAACAGAAGTTGTGACTTTTTGGGCAAGAGGGTGAGTTCTAATGAATGATGCTAGTAAGTTGCACTATGGGAAATGGAGGCTCCACTACTTTTGGCACATATGACACATAGCCATATAGAGTCCCTCTGCTTTATGGAAGTGAACTATTAAACCAGTGTCACTTTAAGTCAACTGAAGACGACTTGTTTTTTGTAAATTGTACTACTGTGGATATATGTGAGGTTTGCAACATATGATAATAATAATATGATGATGATTTCTATGATTGATTGATGATCACAATTTGATGCTATCAAATATCTTGCTTGATTTCACCAACAGTCCAAATCTGAAGATATGCAGCTCACGATCACATGAAAAGAAAAACAGTAAATCCACAAAACTGAGAAGTTGTTACAATGGACGTTTGGCCATTTTTACTGATCAAATTAGTTGCTTATTACTTTTCTGATGCTCTGATTGCTGTCCATAATGCTATTTGTAACTTTATCTGTGTTGAAACATCCAACGTGAAAAACACTTGTTGGTGAAGTGTGTGTGTGTCTCTCTCTCAGCTTGGTATATTTCTACATGTCTGTCTCTTTCTTTATTTGAGGATGTCCTCACTGACCTGTCTTTCTCTCCCTCTGGGTGTCTCCATCTCTCTCTGCTGGTGTCAGTGTTGACACACAAAGCATGTTTAGGATTCCATCATTTAATTAAAAGAACACAATGTTCATATTGATTTGATTTCACTGTAACAAGAGCACTGAATGTTCATCCTCTTTGAAATGACTGTGTTAATGCACCGTGTTTCTGTCACTGAGTGTTCAAACTGTGATTAATATATAACCTCTTCTTCTGCAGTGGTTTGATTACACCCTACTGGAGAACTAGCGCCATCAGCTGTTTATCTCAATAAACCGTCTCCTAATAATGACATAACAGTTATTGTGGATGGAAACACACATTAAGCTGCATTTTCTTTTGCTGATTGTCTTAAAAATTTTAATTTGTGTTATGTCTGGATAGAAAGTGGTGGTAGATAGTGGGTAAAATGGATAGTTTAGCATTTAGGGGGAAATGAGTAAGTAGATGAAGGAGTGATTTCAGACAAAACGCTGTTTCCATTACGTTCATCATTATCATCATATAAAATCCACTCAATTGCCAGAATTGTTCATCATAGCAATGGCCTCCAGTAGCAAGAACCGACCTTTAATCACAAACAAATGTGTTTTCAAGTGGACTTGAGACTGACTTTACTTTGCCAAAAACCTCTCACAGAAAAAGAAAGTTGATGTAACTTTCTGCTAACTTTACCCACGCTCTCTCTTCACGAAAGTGATTTATCTGCCAGTTCCCCCACATCACTCACCTGAGACTGAAAATAGACAATAATCAGACGACCATCACATCCCAACAATACATTTGTCTCCCTCCCAACATTCATTAAGCCATGAGCTTGAGCTAACCCATGACAAAACTGCATTAGGATCCAGCAACATAATCTTTCAAATTAAACTAGTGAATTATCTATTTTCTTCATGACCACATATTTAAGAACAGTTTTTAACAATATGACAATTTTGCCAGGTCCAGACCAGCAAACAGGGGTGTGGCTACTGGCTACACATTCTGGGACCCCTGACAACATCTACAACCGCTAACAAATTTCTAATCCCTGACATGTTCCAGGGACCCCGTCCAGCGTGTGGGCTTCCAGAAAAAGGCGTCCCGGCCCAAGAACCATGATGCTCCAAAACCAAACTGCCATTTATTTATCTAACATATTTCTATGTCACTGGTAATGCTGGAATAGCCACTAAGTGAGATATCTGCACTGCAGGAAAACTGTTCAGAATTTGAAGAATGTAAAGTGAGGGTTGGTAAGTTATTTTGGAAGCATTTTTGTTATATTTGTAGAAAATCTCTTAACATCCCGAGAGTGATCAACAAATCAAATGCTGTGACGTAAAAAAAACAAAAAAAAAAACACTGCCTGTGGCTGTCGCAGGCCTCAAATAGGCCAAATCAATCATTTAATTTTGATTGAGTGGAATAACTGGACGGCCTACCTGCTCGTCTTCACTACGTGCCTGCCTAACCACCTGCACTCTCCCCGTGTACTCATCACACATGACCAGAATCTTCCACAAGGCCCGGCGCAGATATATACCCAATGCTAACCAAGTAAGATGCACAAGAGTGAGTACAAGCAATAACCATGTTTGCTGTTTAAATTGATTATAATAATGGCAGGTGTTTTCTTACATGTAAAGGAGACATGAGGTAGTCGGAGATGGTTGACTCTGCTCACAGTAAACAGCCTCTGAGCCCGTCGTTCAGCAGCTAACCCAGTTAGTGCAAAGCATAAACACTGTTTAACGCTGTGTTGGTGTTGTTCCTGGAACATCATAATTAATGCTCTAGGACCACAACATTTTATCCTGTATTCAGCATCATAAACTCCTACATATTCCACCTGTGACTACCACTGTCTACAGCGTGTGTTAACAGTAATTCTAACATTAGCAGGTGGGTCCACGTTACTCCACCCAGTTTCCGAGGTGGTTACAGAGTGTACAGGCCGTCCTCGACACACCATCACTTCCACTTCTGCTCTACATTCTCATTATCTTATGGGACTTCAGTTAACAGGCAGCTAAAGCAGAGAGTTTTGCAGGATTAACATTGATTGCCACTGCTGACAGATTCCTCAGCGGGGCGACTCACACCGACACACTGGGCCGACTGTCAGCAAACCCCACTGAGATTGAGTTAAAGCTGACACAGAGCGGCTCAGCAGCAGCAGCAGCCGTAGCACTCGCACTGCACAGGACAATCCTGGCCTTCTGTTATTAGGCAACTACAGTTTCACCACTGGATCTTTTGGCTACACGTAGATGATATAGAATTTAAGCAATTCTTTTTTATTAAGGGGAATGAAAATGTCACTGTCAATTTGAGGTGGTGTTCCAGGTCTCTGGGTCTGGTTACACGGAGTAGCATGGAAGCCAAATGTGAGACAAGAAGCTCTTGTAAAAAAGGCTATTGACAATTATGAGAGTATCTCTTGAGCAACACACAGGGACACTTATGATATGTATCTCCTCATAACCTCACCATAATAAAAAGATGTCATGTCATGTGCTCATTGCCTCACAGTGGCCTACATGTTTTCACCCCTCACTTCATTTGACAGTGGTCATAAGTGCAGCGAAAACAAAGAAACACTTTCAAGAAAACACAATAAATTTGGAAATGATGATGAACAACTGTCAACAAATAATGACACTCGCTATTAAAAACCGAAGCGACCCTCTTGCCACAAGCCACTCTCTAGGGGGACGAGGGGAGCCAAGAATAAATTGCTTGTCTGTAGTCATTTGAATGCAACATTTAGCTGTGATTTATGTGAAGGCAGAAAAAGCATTATGAGAAAACATTTTCCAAGTGCAACAGCTTGCAGCAATTTACATTATATGGGGGGAAAACCGCTGAAACAAATATTTGACTGGCCTCCATAATGAAATGGATATATTTATACACACCGAATTGAGTCAAAGGCTCTGTAACGAACGCATGGCTTCACCAAAGGACCTCTCCGCGCTCTTGTAGTAAACATTTTACTGATGCTACAGGGGCTTCGAATGAAAGTTATTAGTGCTGTAATTCTCCCAGCGAGCCAAGAGATACAAAGATAATCCACATGAAGAGAGAGAAGATACGCTGGAGGGAAATCAACGAAAAAGATTCAGAGATTCACTAATTCTATTTCAATTAGTTTAAAGCTGAAATAGATTTGCCTTTGCTCTCCCAATTAGAGTCCTGACTGTGTTTCCCTTTAATCTCCCACATTTTTCTTTTCTGCGAGAAAGTCACTGAGAGAAAAGGTAGGTATGTTTGCAGCATATTTTACTACAGTGACCTCGATGATGTTTTACTTTGCAACAACCAGAAGCCAACCTTATAACAAAAAAATGTACACATGAAATACGGCCATGTCCTCTTTTTGCTTCCATTTTGTTCGATCAAAAGTTACACATCAAGGGGTTTTATGAACTAAAGACATGATTAAAGCTGCACTAATCAATATTTTCATATCCGCAACAGAACAAATGACTGTGTGACAATGTGAAGGGGTGGCTCATAGTGTTTGAGCCACAGGGAATCATCACCTGACTCTGCAGTTCCTTGTGGTTTTAGCATCTTTCAGCTCATTGTTTTGATTTTACAACCCACAACTGAACTGTTTTGATTCACTCGCACTGTCATCAACAGCAGCACGCACCTGTTTTCATGAAAAAGCTAAAAAAAATGTACTGTGCACTACCAGCACCAGACTACAGACGGTATTTTTTTTTACAGGAAGTTGGCTGTGTTTGAGCCCAGATGAAATGAGTACAGATATTGTATTTTTAGTACAAGTACAAGTATCATCCAAGTATTTCAATATCCATTCTCTTGATGAAGAAAATTCCTCATTGGATATCTGACTGAAGTTTATTCATTCAAGTTTATAAAATATATATATTTATAATCATTCCCAGTGTGGATACGGACAGAAGTAATTTAGTTGGTTGAACAAATACAGATACAGATAATGGTGGATGGTGGATGTTGAGACCACATGATGGCCTCAGTGTTTACAATTGTGGCTACTGCAACATTTTCAAAGTTCAGCACAGAGTGTGTTTCAGTTAAACCTCCAGTATGAGTCATCGTCACACATGTGTCTTTGTTTTTAAATGATAGACCGCTGCATACAGATGGTTGAAATGTGTGCACAGCTATCTTGTCCCTATTTGGGACATAATGCAGCATGAATGAAACCAAACACAAACACACACGCACACAAACACACACACTCTTAAACACACACATGTGTAACTTCAGCACTCTTCATGCACAGGCGAGAAGACACGAACGCAACACTCTAATTAATATGTCACAGAGAAAATATTTTAATGGCTTACAAATGGGGGTGACTGCACACTGCCCTGTGCCATTTATTTACAGTGAGACTGAGACTTACTGGCATGAGGCAGCACATACAGCAAATTCTTAGACATCTAAATTAGAGGGGGCCTGGAGTGTCGTGGCTTCAGATACATGTGTGTAACCCCTGTGGTCTCCAAGCCCCCTCCTTCAAATTTGCGTCTTCCCTAATCAGTGCCAAATGGAGCTCTTTCCCAGCTTGGGTGATTCAGGCGACGAGAGAGGGAGAGGAAGGAAGTCATTGTATTCAATGAGAGCCTTCCATTTTTATTTTTTACAACCGCGTCACATTCAGCCCCCCCCCCCTCCACATAAACGCAGCAACTCTTACAATTACCAATGCTTTCATGTGTCCCAGTCAGCGGTCGGTGGGGAAGGAGGGCCAATTGCTTATAATTAAGAGGTATTTGTTTTGGAGCTGCGGGGTGCGAAATTCTTCATACACATGGCACTTTTTTGCCATATTAGCAACACTGTAGGGCAAAATCTCCAGTGGAAAGGCAGTACAAAGACATAGCTCAAGAGTTAAACAAAGACACAGTAAGATCTGTGTTTTCTCAGAGGAATTAATGAGCTCTCAATGTGATTTTCAATAAAACTGAATTTGTTTTCAACATTTTTGCCTATTTCAGTGAAAACAAGCAGGCAGAGGTGCAGTTTAAAGTGAACATATCTGAGCAGCCATTACTGCACTTTTAATCTCATTTGCACCTAATGCCACAGTAAAAGATTTCCACGCTTCACCCAGCATATGCTAGTGATTATTAATCAGTGTTTTGCCTGCATTTTAAGGTAATAAGAGAGAGAACCAGTAAAATTGTGAGTCCTAATACCCAAGGCAAATGCCTACAATTAAAGTTTACTATGTGTTTGTTTTTCAATAGGTTTTTAACGTTCGGCTGATGCAACAACTTGGCAGACGCGGGTAAAGTTCCTTCTGCAAGATAAACAAAGCTGCAGCGAGGGAGAATGAAGCTGAAGGACGATGTCAGCGCACAGGTCCTCCTCGCTGTGAATCTGTCGAGGTGAGCAGGAGGAGGGAACAACTGTGACAGAGATATCAGTTTATTAATGAAAATGTCTGCTTTGCTTAAAACTAAGTAGTGGAATAAGGAGCTTAAAATTAAAAAAAATCTTGATCTAACTTAGTATTCATAAAAACAAACAAAAACATTTAAAAAGTAAATACTTTTGCATACCTCTCAGTCGCATAATATTAATAATGTATTTATTGGTTGGTTTAATGTGCGATGTCTTGCACTTTGAGCTCAACAAAGTTACTGCAACTTCATTTGTAATGGCGATGAAGGTACAGTAATTCAAATGAACTCAAAAGGTATTGGGTAACACTTGATAATAACCATCATTTAAAAATGGTAAATCTATGGTTCATTAATCGTTTGATAATATTTAACAACAAAATGCTTCATAAACTATTCATTAAGCAATTGTAAAGGTTTATAAACATCGGTTTTAACTTTACAATCAACAATTGCTCAACGAATGCTTCATAAAACATTTCATTGTTTGTTAACAGTGAAGAAATATTAACTAAAGTTGATGAAACTATAAATGTTCCATTTATTAATGATGGTTATTATATGGTGTTACCAAATAATGTACTGAATATATTACCTCCTAGGCTGACTGATAAAACTTAATCATTTCAAAGGGTTAATTCAACATTGTGGGTCATGTTGTTCTCGAGCCACCATCTTTTCAGTAATAACCTCAAATATCTTGCCACACATATTCGAAAATTATTTTACATATATAAGGATAAGTCTGGTAATATTCAATATTTGTTTGCTATTGTCTACAAATCCCATGAAAATAAAAAAGCCAGAGCAACATTTTGTGTTGTTAAGTCTTACCCCTCTGTGCCATAGAGCTACATTGTTGTCCAAAAACTATTAAAATAAATCAATGAGCTACATTTGTATACAGGTTGACTAATAGTTTTTCTTTATATTGGATGTGCATATTCAAGTTTACTTTGACTTAATTCTAGACACACAATCCTGCTGATGTAAATACTCACTACAGCACCAAGTGCGTATAATCCCCTAACAAAGGTACTATTGTCTCCTTTTTAAGTAGTGTTTGCTAAAAACTACTGTGGTTAGCTGTTTTGGGAAATGGTCTTCCTTTTTTTATTCTTTTTCTTTTTTAGGAAAAAAACTATTGAAATATTTCTGACTTGTTTTTAACCATTAAGATCTTCAGTAGGAATGAATGGGATTGGGGCTGACAGCAAGGATGACTAAGAGTTGGACCTTTGCTAGAATTGGCTGGTAATAAGACAAACTGGAATATCTCCAGCTTTATCCTTTAACCACAGGAAAAAAGACTTGTTTGTCATTGATCGAAACGCAAACACTAAATCTGCATGTACTCTGCAGTGTCCTGCTGTAAACACTGAATCTTTTGCTGCTGGTCGACGGCTCAAACAGGGGGTCACTTTCTCTTCACTCGTCTCCGGGGGCGACGCACTCATTCAGCTGACTGACAGAGAAGATGTCTAATTCTCCACAGTGACACTCTGCTCTGCACTATTGTGTATTAGCGTGTGTGTGTGTGTGTGTGTGTGTGTGTGTGTGTGTGTGTGTGAGTGTGGGGGTATTACTACCATAGCACTGTCATTTGGTCCTGCTGACATGGCAGAAAACCGTCTGGGTCACAGAGTCAGCTGGCACCAGAGCTAATGGGCCTGGCCCCTGTGTGTGTGTGTGTGTGTGTGTGTGTGTGTGTGTGTGTGTGTGTGTGTGTGTGTGTGTGTGTGTGTGTGTGTGTGTGTTTGTGTGTGTTTGTGTGTGTGTGTGTGTGTGTGTGTGTGTGTGTGTTGTAACGGTATGTCCATTTAAATTAATCGGTGGGTGTGCATGCAGATACACATTGCAGGTTCTGTGTGTGTGTGTGTGTGTGTGTGTGAGTCTCTCCCCGGCCCCCCCAGCTCTGCTCTCTGTCCACAATGAACCGCACTCTGAAACGTGGAGCCGCGTGATGACAGGCCGATCGGCGGGGGACAATGCGCTGTAATTTGTGAGAGGCCTTGCCGCGAGAGGAATGATGGGTAATTAAGAGGAAGACACTGAGAGACACGGCGGGGGCTTGGTGACAGGCGACAGGCCATTGGCTGTGTGTACCGACAAGCCAACAGCCCTTCTCTGGTTCTCCCATAACAGGCTGGTCCCCTGCTCTGTTACACACACACACACACACACACACACACACACACACACACACACACACACACACACACATACACTTGCCCTGCTGTCCCAACTACATGCCACATGCTGATACTTACTATGTAGTAAAAGTTTGTTTTTTTTAAAAAGTGACATATGCTGAGGATATTTAAGGGTAAATCCAGTTTGTGGACCCCCTGTTTGAGCCTGGGCAAAATGATTAGAATGGTTTCATTTTAATCATTTTGCCCATCATTTCTATCAGTTATGATAAAATTGTAGACACCACATGATGCTGCTTTATTTGGAGGAAGTCTTGAAACACAGAAAAAGGTTTTGTCACTTAACTACTGAATACAAAAGGTCAAAGTTGAATTATAGGACTGAAACTGTAGTGAATGTTTCCAACAGATAGTTTGGTTAATCCTTTTTTTGGTTAATCTTTTCTCTTTTGAATAAGTTAAATAACATTTGACCGATGGCGTTCCAAGGGGTGTCCAGAGGGGGCCATGACCACTGTGATACAATTGCAGGACACCTTGCCTTTTTGAAGAACAATGAATCACCTAACACATGTACATAAAGATGCAAAAGACATTAAAACAGGATTGTTGTGGACTAGTCTATGCACATCCGACATATAGTGACATTAAAGGGTAACTCCACTAATTTTAACATTAAAGTGTGTTTACCCAGGTCCTGGGTACTACTGCATGTGATAAAAGTAGTATAAAGCCTTTTGTGGCTACAGAGGAAGTTGCATGTAATCTGATAAATTGCCTCCAGTGATGTCAATCAGTGGCTAAGTTGCATTGTGGGTAACTCCAGGTTTTGCAAAGGAAGAAGGATGTGTGACATAAAAAGGTGATATCTCTGGTTCTACTGTATTGATTGAAAACCAAAACCTGTAGCCTACATTACCCACAATATTACTTACCCACTTGAGACAATTTATCAGATTGCATGCAGCTTCCTCTTGAGACAAAAAAGTCTTTACGCTACTTTTCACATATGCAGTAGTACTCGCCAAGACCTGTAAACACACTTTAATGTGTAAAATTGGTGGCGTTATCCTTTATTGGTAAAACAAGACAGTACAGTATGTCAGTGGTTTTGATATGCCACCCTTAGATTTTCATCTGGCCACCCCTCTGGGAAACTTCTTGGGGCGCCACTGTCCTGGACTTTGTTTAAAACATCTCTGATTGTCTGTCTGTGAACATTTATTGCCTTGTCTGACTGCTTTTAGCGTTGCCACCTCTTTCATAGATCCAGCAATGAACTCTGGGAGTACAGTGTTATTATTAGTGATGGGATTGATGGCCAAAACAATTGTAATAAATTTGAACTGTACTTCAAGATGCCAATCTTTGGTGTTGAAAACTTGATTTAAGGAGCTACTTGCCTCAGTAGTCAGTTTATTAGGTACACCTAGCCAAGACTAATGCAGTCTTATACAACCCAACAATCAATCCAACATTTACAAAGGCTGTAATGGCCAGCGTTTTTTGTTGAAACCCTTTTAGAGAGTTGCCGATTCAACTTGATGGTCATTAGGTCTACTTAAAACCCAATGTAGTGTAATTTAATATGAATACATGACTGTATCAGTGTATAATATCTAACTGGGACTGAATATCTACCTCTCCCTCTCCCTCTGTGTGTATGTGGGTGGGACAAAACCAAACTGAGGTCTTTGTAGGGACCTGAATGAAGCACAGAGGAGCCACTGATGTGTAACATATCAAATGATAAGAGGACACGTGCTCCCTGTGCTGTTAGACTAATATGAAAACTACTCACCTATCAGTGTTTAATATTAATTTAGTAGGATCATGCTTATGTTGGCTCTTAAAGGAAAAATCTATCCTGTAAAACATAACCTAAGGATGCTGTCACTCACTCAGACTGGCCCTGACAAAAATCATATCGGAGATGCCAGAAAAACATTTTGTCTGGATGAGGAAAAATATTTGGTGCAGGCCTTCTGATAAAATAAAGACATGCTTAATAAAAGATGGTAAAGAAAACAGCTTTTCCTTCTCATTGTTTTATTTTCAGCAGTGTGAACATCAGCATGTTGCTTCCACCACTCACCTTCAAACAACCATAAGAGACAAATTATTCATGACAGTAGAATGAAGCAGGGGGTCTGGGTTGTCTGGGGAGAAACACAACAGCTTTTTGATTACACAGTATTGTCGTTCTCCTTGTACAGACATTTTTTTGCAAATCTGCTCACAATATGTCCAGGATTTGGTAAAAAAATTGAAAATAATTTTATACATATTATTTCTGTTACTGAGAATGTGCCTGATTTTGTGTTAAGCTTTAGGTTTTTTCTCAAGGGAGCAATCAACAAAAATACAAATACGCCTTGCAGCTGCTCTTTCAGCCAAGTCAAGATATTAAAGGATAAGTTCACCCAAAAATGAAAATTCATCATCATCTACTCACCTCCATACTTCCATATAGTCCACAAAACATTTCTGGAGCTTCGCAGGAAA
This sequence comes from Pagrus major, assembly GCF_040436345.1. NCBI lineage: Eukaryota > Metazoa > Chordata > Actinopteri > Spariformes > Sparidae > Pagrus > Pagrus major. The sequence continues at coordinate 24,529,359 of NC_133215.1, forward strand.
ACAGTGTTGCAGCATTCTGCTAAACAACTGAAGGAGCTGTAAGCATGTAAGCGTCCAGCGCAATCCAAGTCTCCGGAAGCCTTGAAATCCCATATTGATTTATTTTTAGGTTAGGTTATTTACACACTTGGCGTGTGGTCGACCTTGTGCACCCACTTCAGACAGGGTGCTCGGTGCAACGCTCTCAGCTACAGTGAAGGCTTTGATTTAAGAAAGGATGTAAATAACGTCTGATCAAGTCATTTGCTTTTGGAAACTTGAGCTGTATGGAGTTTTTGTGTTTTTTATGTTTTCTTTCTCTCTCGTTTTTTTTTTTGTTTGTTTGTTTTGTTTTGTTTTTTGTTTACTTTTTAAAACAAGTCCCCATCTTCTTTAGCTGTTTAGGGGAATGCTGCAACACTGTTTTACTGTGAAGCTCCAGAAATGTTTTGTGGACTACAAAACTTAAACCGACTTTCCATGAGGGTGAGTAGAAAATAACTGAGTTTTCATTTTTGGGTGAATTCATCCTTTAAGATCTCCATTTCTTCAATGATGGATTTGTGCTGCTTTTAATGGTGAGTTTACCGTAAAAGAGAGGTTTTTCTTTTATTCTAGCTTAACAACATGAAGCCCTTACATCTCAATGTGCAGCCATGTGACATCACATCATCAACATTTACCAAACAGAAACAAACCTAACCAAAACCTGCATTGTATATCATTCTTAACAGTGTTGTGGTGAATTAAGCTACATTTTTTCTTTGAAAGCAACATCCAAGATCAATACACAGTATTTATACCTTCTGTTTTTTATCTTAAAGCATTTCCATAGCATATCACAAGAATGCAGCTCTTGCACAAAACAGGCTGTGGTTGAAACCCAATACATATGAAAAGAGGCATATAGCCTTCCAGAAAATCTCCAACATTTTCTCTTTCCTTTGCATTTCTTCTCTTCCTCTGCAAACTGTTTCATCTTATTGAGGTTTCACCACATTACTGCAGGGACCTTAAACCGCAGGACCAAATCCTCAAGGTACATGGTACATAGGCTCCGTTCCCACAGACTTTAAAAACCCATATCAGCCTCATGTCTGCACATCTCTCCCTTACATCTCCCTCGCAGGCTGTAAATCACCAAAGCTCACTCCCGGCCCCATTGAATAAACGTGCTGGAGTTGCTGACTAATTGATAGCGTTACAATCTGAACGGGTTCATAGTGCTGCTAAATTGAAAACACCGGGGGAGGAAGACTGGGGGGCGCAGGTAGTAAAGAGAGGGAGGAAAGGCTGGTGAGGAGAGGGACAGAGCTCAGGGGGATGTTGGGAGGAGACAGAGGGAGGGAGAGGAAGAGGTTATGATGATAGAGAAAGAGGAGGAGGAGAGAGAGAGGAAAGGGGGTAAATAGGATGCTGATAGGAGAAAGGGAGGAACTGAGGAGGAAGTTCAAGGAGAAACACAGAGATAGCATACAAGAGAGAAAGGAGAGGGAGCAGAGCAGGAAAGGCATCTGGGTCATTTACATAAATACCTCTGACCAAACTAAGAAGCCAAAACAACAGAAAACCAGAGAAAACTTCTTTATTTTCATCTTCTTTGATTTGGAAAATAACAATGTTGTTCATCACCGCCAAGATCTGGTGAGGAGCTTGATAGACATTGACAGACAATGTGCCTTAATACAGCCAGACTCATGATTTACTTCCTCTCATTTACATATTTTTAGAATTTTATTACAGACAACTTTACGAGCAGTGAATATCTGTTTTCCTGCTCCTATCCTATCAGCAGGACCACATCATCTGTCTGTGCCTTACTTAACCACAAGTCACTGTTTCAAAAGTCAAGCTGTTCTCTGATCTCCCACCGCTCTGGTTAGATAATGTTTATGCACGCTTGGTTGCGGTTATGGAAGATGATGGTCATGGTTAGAAGAAACTAGCATTGACTGTTGGTCAGAAACAGGAAACAAACACTGGTCTGAGTTGTTTACATGTCCAACCATCCCGATCTCCTCCCTCAGCTACATTTTTCGCTCTTGGACATCACACTGATTCCTCCTTTGCTCCTGGCGGACAAGAGTCATAATAACTACACCCACTACAAGGCTTTGTCACTTGAATATAAACATGCTGTTTCTTTAACCTTTTTTGCTCGATTGTTTGTTACACACAACCATGGTATTGTCCTTGGAAACTGTTTGAAAAAAGGGTAGGCCCTTTCAAAAAGAACTTGGCAGGTGATTGCACAAACCATCTCTCTACCCCATGTACCACGGGCTAACTTCAAGCAATGGTCACACCTAAACACGTCCATAGCTGCCAGTAGTTCCTCACAGGACGCTGATTGGTCCGAACCCCTGTGGGTCAGCCACAAGTGCATAGATTGATTCTCATGATCACATGATTTCCATCTTCCTCGCAGGGTAATCGTTTCTAGACAACTGTTGAAACGACTGGTGTTGGTGTTTTTCTCATGAGGAAAGTCTTGTTGATAGTCATGGCCATCCAATGTTAGACATATGAGCATTTTCTGACCAGATGCCCCTATGAAGCAATAACATTGTTTGTCAATGCCTTTCTACTACTTTGTTTTATTCTGATTATTGGTATAAAGCCAAAGTCAGTGGGTGCCTATATTTCCCCCTTCCTTCTGCTATCTGCATGTACTGTTTTTAAATCCCCATCGCTACGTGAAACAACAACACCTACCTCTATGCTAGCAACCTACACATCGACAGTGGCAAGTAACCTGTGGTTTACAGGTTCCACAGTTTACTGTGTGTCATGCAGTGTGGGAGTTGCTCTGGTCTTGACTTGGTCTAAACCCCTCAAGGTCTTGGTCTTGCCTCAGTCTCGATACACTCTGGTCTTGGTCATGGCTTGGTCTCGGTTTAGGTGGTCTTGACTACAATACTGATAACTATACAGACATAGCCAGTCTTCTCCCTGATGGTCTCTTGTTGGCTAACGTCGGCCACTTAGAGGAATCAGTATTAAGCTGAAACAATTTCATAACCAGTGAAAAGTTTCTTTGAATCGAATTTACATTTTTTAAGTTACAGAAGGTTAGGTTTAGGCATTTCGTATTTGTCATCGACACTAAAATGCATCATTTTAACTGTGATGCACTCTTGGTGCCCTGTGTCAAAGATGTTTACGGGGCTGACCATGAACCACAATGTCCTCAGTTGCAATCCAGCTAGAGACCTTTGTTTTTTGTTGTCTCATCCCATCTCTCCGTCTCCCTCATTTCCTGTCATCTCTCCTCTGTCGACTCTCCAATAGACACATAAAAGAAAAGATTGATCCACTCTGAAGACAATTTCCAAAAAGCTCAATTTCCTTGTGAGGAAAAATGTGGGCTTAGTGTGGACAGAGAGCAAAAAAGGTTTGCAAATGTAAAATGTAGGCGTCCTCTTAGAGGAGACGGAGGGAGAGAAAGGGAGATAGAGAGACAGCGAGCTGGACGAGGAGGAGGAGGAGAGGGGAGGGGGGGTGTCTTTGATCTCAGTGCATGTCTGCTATGCTGTTTTCCTTCAAGGCTTCCTGGTAAGTTTCAGTAGACACCAGCAGGTCCACTCTCTGGGATCGGACGCTAATGGATCAGTTAAAGGGGCCTATGCTTTATGGCCGGGCTAAGTGTTATCATCTGGGGTTAAAGACACTGACCATGGAGCAAACTCCTGCCAGATAGGCGCTCCTCTGGGGGATTACAGTAGGCCTTTCGCCAAAGTAAGGAGGCAGTTGAGGGAAAGTGGTGCTCATTCGTTGTTTTGTTTTGATTCATCTATCTCACTTTCTTCTCTCTCTTCTTTCTCATTTTTTCTCCCTCCTTTCTCTCTCTGTTTCCTTCCACCTTTCTGTTGTTCTGTCCACAGACACACATCAGGGAATACCTCTCTAAAGCTTCCTGATCGCTGTTTGAAACCATTTGTCAGTTGCGCAAGACAGAAAGCTGACGATGGATTCCAGAGGTTGAGTTGACCCCTTTCATACAGCAGTTTATCCGTGGGACCTGTCAGGGCCGACTGCTTCAAATACGATGCAGGGCCCGTCAGATAAGGATCACAAAGACAGAGACATGCCTCCTAAAGTGATCATTCTGTGTCTGTGTTTTTGTTAAACGAGCGCGCCGAGGGCTGGATTGACAGCTCAAAGACTCCCTCTAATTGAATGTGATAGATTCAGTCATTAAGTTAATTGGCAGCTGGTTTTGATCAGGACCTGTCACAGTCACTCAGAGATTTTATGGTTTAATTTTTGTAGACAATTGGAAAAGTTGGTCTCACAGTGAATACCAGCTCTGTGTGAACGCACCGGGCCTTTCAGTTATGACTTTTCATCACATCATGTTAACAGCATGTGCTGTGCCAATGTGTCACTACTGACGCAAAGGTAACATGGATCAGTGGGCCAGGTACCGGCTATTTACTGTTCTCGTGACCTTCAGTAAGATATCATTAAACTTTAAGTCCTGTTTTTCATTTTTCACATGAAAGAAGTACGAAGTGTACTAAATGTCATGAAGCAACATGAAAGGCAAGTCTGGATTTTATTTCTCTTTCTGTTCATGAAAACAAGAAAACTAACAATGAACTAATTTTGTTAGTGGCACCTGTAGAAAAAGCCTGATACGTGTTTTTCCTCTGTGCCATAGATCTTTGTTGTTGTCCAAAGCTATTATAGACACACATGAGCCACGCTGTCGCATTGGGAGGCATGTACAGGTCATTATGATGAACCTGGGCACTGTAGGTAACTTTGAGCCAATCCCACATTTGGCCTGCTGCTGTAAATACTCACTAAAGCACTAAATGTATATTAATCTGCCACTGAAACTAGTCCCCAACAAATACACTTTTTACTCCTGTTTGAATAACTTTTTATAAAACCTACAGTGCCCAGCTGTTTTAGGAAATTATTGATCCTTTTTTAAAAGCAAAACCATATGTTTGTGATTCACTTTTTAAGATATATTTCTCTTGTAGGAAAGAGTGGGCTTAGGGAATTATTGTGAGAAGGACTAAGAAATTGTTGCCTTGTCCCTTTATGTCACTATCTTTAAAAAATGTATGCTGCGCTTGGAGAGAATGATCGACAGCCCCCCTCCACCGCAGAAGCTGTATTGCTTCAATATAATTGGACTAACAAACTTTGGACATAGAACAAAAAATGATAAAGGTTAAATTTCAATGGTGGGTTCAACCAAATTACAAAAAAAAGACATTTTCTGCTACACATCCTTCATTGTAATTAAGTTACAATGGGAACTTCCCTCTGCAGAAAATAAATGTACATAAAAGCTGTTGACAGTGAATACTATGGAAATAGACTCTTTTAAGAGCACTACAAGCAAAGTCCCACACACTCAAGTTGTACTGGGGACAAATATCTCAAAACCTGAAATAAAAATAAAAATATGTGTCTTTCTAATCGTGTGTGCAGGCCTTTTAAAGTGGCAAGGCATAAATAACTTATTACTTTTTAAGGTATCTTTCTCTGACACTTGTCTCAGTGAAACCATATAATCCTCACATTGACTTCACTCTTTTTTTGTCTAACTGTCAATCAGAAAATGTTGCTGTCTAAACCTGGAAAGGTCCTTGTTACACACCAAAACATCTCAGTCAAGTAGAAGAGGGGACCTGTCGTAAAATAGCCAATAACACGTGTTTCAAATTGGCCATTGGTTATAGATTGGTTTACAAGGCTGGCTGGTTATCGGCCCAGTGGCATTTCCTCGCGTTGATAAAGCACCAGGGAGTTGTGGGTCAATTAGTTTGCCACAGCAGAAATTCCTGCAGACAGCCAATTAAAGCTGTTGGCCTGCAGTCATGAAGCACACTCTTCCTGTTGACGGCTCACGCAGTTATTCTGAGCCCCCGGCAGCTCCTCAACAGCTCTGCCGGTGTAAAATCTTATTCTAAGTCCAGCGCTATTATGAGAGCACTTTAGGAGATCACCATAGTTAGCTGAAATTGCTTTGAAAGAAACTAAAGCATGTGTGTTTGTGAGCTGCTGACGGACGGCTGACTCGGTGCATTGCTGTGATTGAGCTCCTTACTTTTTGCTTTTAAGTCTTTGTAAAGCGTATGCAAAAAGATAAACACAACATACAAAGAAATAAACAAAATCAAAAAGGGTTAAAAAGGAGTTCATTTGTTCAAAGGAGCAGTCAGTGCAGGGATGATTGGAGTGTGGGCCAAAGTGGTGCCAAGTGTAGACAAAAGACGACAGGAGATGATTGCAGGGAATCAATTTTCCATTCTGCTGGTCTGTCTTCGTCACAATGGCCTCCGAGAGCAAACCTATCTTCTGCAACGAGGAGAATAAACTTTTATTTTTTTCCCTGTGCTTCTGAGTCAGAAAAAAAAAACAGCCGCTGTCACAAGCTTTTATTATAAAGTCTTTTGTTCACGTACGGGCTGCAAATTGTTGTTTTTGTGACGTGACGCAAACGGAGCATGAGAGTAAACACTGGCCCGTTGTGGGATGTCGGCGGAGGTTTTTGGAGATCACTATATTCTTTGTGGAGGGCAGAAAGAGTAGCAGCTGAGTCACGAGGTGACGTGTGTGTGTGATGGAGTATAGAAAGTACCAACAAGCTCTCCTATAATCCTAAAGAAAGCCTACAAAAAAGACAAAGCGTGAGGCCAACATTTTGATCCAAATACAAACACCACCATCACAATCAACTTCAAAGATGACCCGTCTAATATGATCAGATTTAGTCACACACACACCTAAGAGCACCCTGATCTGTGTGTCTGTCTGTGCGCCCGGGGGCCTAAAAAAAACCAGAGTGGGTTCCTGGGATCGCTATCATCCTCGCGGCTACGACTACATGCATAACCACTTATGATCACTTATAACAAGTCTATAGACGCGGCGGGCGTCAGCTGATCCACGCCGACAGGCACAAGGAGCGGCACCCCGGGAGGATCCCCCTTTAAAGCCCAATTATCCCATGGAGCCGGTGCCGTTTCAAAGGCCAACAGTAGAAGATGTTGGCCCCTGATAAGCGACACATGTGTTCCATCACACTTAATTGAAGCAGGGTTTCCTGAAAAAGAAACAACCCTGGAGCAATATGACAAAACAAACAGATTTAAGGACATAACAACTGTATTTGTAATAGGAACGTTTTTCATGGTGCGTGGAAATTGCTTTTTGTGGGGCATATTTCTTTCTGCAAAAGACTGTATGTGTGTGTATTTCTTCTTCTTCTTCTTCTTTATTTTTTACTGGACATCATTCTGTCTTGGAGAGCGCACCATGACGATAGATTTCCAAACCTTCCCAAATTTGATTACAGGTCTGCAAAAACCTCAAACAATGCCGTGGCAAGCATGTCACTTACGGCCACAAGCCAAAGTCCTTCTCTGTTTTCTTTTTTTTTTTCCACTTCTCTCTCTCTTTCTTTTCATCCTTATGATCTGAAGTTAAGAATAAAGACATAAGTCATATGTTTTAACAGGAAACACGCAGAACAAATTTACAGCAAAAAAAGAAGAATGAAAGAGCTGAGCTGAATGGGGGAAAAGATAAATCTTGATTTTGGTGTAACGTAAACAAAAAAAAAAGGAGCGTATAGTGGCTTTAATTTTGGGAAGAGTTGGTGGAGTCCCTGTTTAGCTATTACATCATCTTTTGTGTGTTGATGTGCATATAAAAGTTCAACTCTTGAGAGACAGAAAATGTTGATGCAGTCATTCTCAGTTTTTTTTGTCAAAAAACGCAGGAGCCTTCCGTATCACAATGCATGGCTTTGCTCCCAGTCTTTTCCCATGATCTGTAGGATCTATTTAGCATTTACAATTTCTCATTTACGGGGATATTATTACCTCTCTGGCACCGAGCCCCGTTTTTGGAATCCCCCCCTTTAATGTTAAATCATGTGGACATTAAAGTCTTTCCTTGACTTACAAGACATGACATCTCTGGAAACATACAACCCGGGTCAAAGATGGAGCTCGTTAAAGGATTGTGCACGACCACAAATTCACAGAGAGAAGAGGGGATGGAGAGAAAAAAAAATGTTTAGTTAACTCAGACTTCAGTCGTCGGGGAAGCTCGGCTTTGTAACCGGCCGCTGGAGATGAGAGACAAAGACAGTTTTGTGCAGACTTCTCAATAAGGCTCCCCTGTCGGACTGAGTTCATCACAGGAAAATTGCGTTTGTTATCGACAATGGCTTTTAACAAGCACCACAAGCAACGAGGGGATATGACTGTAAGGAGATAAAACCTCAAAATAGCGCACACGGTACTTTTCTCCCTCTGATGTTAAATTAAGACCATGTTGTTCAAAAAGGTCAGATATGATTAAAAGCTGCTGCGCACACAAACTGCTTCTCTCTGCTTCCAGTGGCACCTGACTGATGCAACATTGGCTCTTTTCTTATTTCTTCTCAAGCAGATCATCCCGTCTTCCTCACAACTTAATGCTCCACCTTTAATTAATGCTCGACAAACTAATCTAAAACACTCTCAGCACACATCATTCAGCCAGTGATTCTCACCTACAGAGTATAAAGAGATCTCAAATTGACTTGTTTAGTTTTCACAGCGTCCACAGCCAACAGTCAGCCAGGCAGAACTACAGCTAACTGTTTGTCTCATTAGCTGCAGTTTGTATCCCATTAAACCAAGCCAGGGGGACACTTAATGACCCCACAGACAAGCAAATTACAGAGTTAATATTGTGATCTTTAATTAAACTTTACAAGCAAGCTTTAGATTTGGAAAAGTTATTTTAAAGTCTTATTTTTCCGTTGAAATCCAACACACGAGACTGCAGCTCCACAAGACAAAGTTTACACATCCCATAACTGGTCGATAATGCCATTCGCTTCATTTGGAGCACTTTTTTCCCTCTTCTCTCAGCTGAAATGCCCAACATCATGATGCAATTTGGGTTTTTTAATCACCGTTTTAGCAGTTACAGCGCGGCTGTCCGATTTCCTGCAACAAAAGTGTGTAGCACCATTAGCGCGAGTAATTCCACACAGCAGGCCTCCAGTTGTGCATGTGATGATCGGAGGAGAAGAAAACAACAGGCGTCACAATGGAAAACCTGAGCTAATGTCCTCGATCGTCCCACCTTGTTGTGGTCGTTTTCTGTGGCAATTACAATCTGGAGACAGAAAAACCCCGCAGATGGGATAAAATCACTCGGGTGTGTTGTTCTCTGGAGTGTGTGTGAATTTCAGGTGTGTTTAGTGTTAAATCGTCTGAAGACTGAAACCTGTGACAGTCCCACAAGATTTCCTAAATGGGTCTGGAGGAGTGCTGGAAAGTTATCGCAAGGTCAGCAGTGAGTCATGGAGCTGATGGCAGACCACTGGGGAGTGTGGTGCAGCGCTGGGATAGTTTGCTACTGTGTCATCGTTACATTAAGAGAAGTCAAGGTCGGGCGTTTTAAGTGCTCCCACAAAGAATCCCCTCTTCTCTCTGCGTTGGCCTGCACAAGTCATTTTATGGACAACCACGCACCTATAGTAAAGTGTATTTTTACATGTACCCAGTGCCATATGCCTGACAACACGGAGACTAACCTCACCGTTTTTGGCTCGCTCCGCATTTCAGTCCAACGCAGAAGTCAAACAAGCAGAGCCACGCAGCGGGTCAGATATTGAAAATGGTGCACTTATAGAGTGAAAAGCAAAACAGAGAGAATTCTTGTCCTGTTTTAAACTCTGTCTTATATAAACGTAGCCAGGGCTGGGGTGATATCTGATAAAATAGATCAAAATTACATTATTGGCTTTTATAGCCCACTGAAAACATAGCCCAAAGGTATGCTATTTGGCAGAGAGCAGCTCGTAATATGTCTAAGAATTGTTACCATCTGGCTTGACTGCGGGGAATGCTTCTCTCTTAAAAACCTCAAAGTCAAAATGATACAAGTAAAACCCAGCATTCATAACCAGGTTGGCTTTTTATGGTCGCCTGTCCACATCGATTTGGCTCCACGGTGTCTTGAAGATAACTCATGCCATTTAGAAGGGATCTTTTTTTCCTTCTAGAAGTGGGTTTCACCTTTTCTCTCTGATGCTACAGCGCCCGAATACAGTATTATATTTGAAGCACGGCTATTACTGCCTTAAAGAGGAGTTGTTTTTTGGGAAATCTGTCTGAAAAACAGTCTTTCTAGATACAACATGCCATAGAGATGAGGTAAGATGAGATACGTTTGCCTGCTTGGTTTCATCAACACAACCTCCCCACAACACAAACATACAATATGAATCCCTCCGCCTGCAAAAGAAAATGTTATCCGCTGACATTTTAACCCCTTTCCTCGGAGCTACACCCTTCTAATCGCAGTCCTGTACACAGTTTCAGCCCCCATTACCTTATTATGAGATTACAATGTCAATGTGCTCAGAATTGTGACAATTACAGTAAGTGGTGGAGTAATTTTCAGCATTAAATGGGGTCTTTGTGTGCTATGTTGCTGTATGTTTCCGCGGCCTGTCATAGGTTGAAAGAGGGTGTTCTGGCGTCGGGTCAGCTACGTTCTCATACATTCAGTAAGGTGAGCAGGTATACACATGCATGTGTGTGTGGAGGAGCATTATGTCCGCGTTACACATTCATGTTAGCAAACACACTCAGAGTCACACTGACAAGCTGCCATGGAGCAGGAATCCCTGTGTGTGTGTGTGTGTGTGTGTGTGTGTGTGTGTGTGTGTGTGTGTGTGTGTGTGTGTGTGTGTGCTGAGGCCTGTGGCATATGAAACATGAGTCCCTGTTTAGCACTGTGAACCGTGGGGGGGAGGGAAGGAGGGAGGCTGTTTTCTCAATGCCTCCTTGACCTGTCACTATTGATGATGTGTGTGTGTGCGTGGATCGGTGCGTTTATGCGTGTGCATGTGAGTGTGTGAGAATCCGGCAGACATCTACAGGGGGACAGCCACCCCCTCACCCCCCACCCTCCTCCCCCCGCTGCCGATATCCTCTCATGCCACCACCAACCCCCCTCCCTCCCTCCCACCTCTCGGCCTCCTCTCCTCCCCTCTCCTGGCGCCCCGGTATGAGAGAGAAAGCTGTTGTTAATAAAAAGTTTTCAAAGAATGGGATGAAAAGGGAGGTGAAATTGAGCGGCCCTGGCCGTATTATTTCTTCTCCGTATGGGAGCTGGCCTCTCGCGGTCTCTCCGACGCTCTCGGACCGGGAGGGGGTCGCTGGCTCGGTGACCATTACTGCCCCGGGGCCAAAGCAAATGATTTGCCTCTCTGAGGCTTCAAAGGGGAGCAATTACACTTAAGTAACCAAATGAAAAGATAGCCCAGCTTGGCAGCAGTTTGGGGGAAACAGTGGAGGCCTTTGAGGGAAGAGGTACCACACCTCAGGAGTAATATGTAACAGCTCGCATCACAGAGAAAAAAAAAACAAAAAAAAAAAACAGAGAAGAAGAAAATAAACAACAGAATATTCTGCCACTGAATTCAGAAGAAAAAAGGTGCTGAAACTTGCCCAAACCAAAACAACAACATCATTTAGAGTGGTTTACCAATCCAGCCGATAGCTCTTAAAGCAATTGTGGCCATATTGAAACACAGACCCAACCACTGGCCACTTTGGCGAGCGTGTCACATAAACACGTACTGTACGCAACATTACACTGTGGCAAATTTGGAAGAAATTAGATATGACAATTATTTTTATTTGTTTTTCTTCAACTTTGCTGTCTCTATCTGCTTTGTTTTTGTTTGTTACTTGTGCCTCAGAAAAGCTCCAATCACTCTTTGTTTCTCTGCTGCTTGTGTTTGTGCATATTGTCATCACTGTCAGACCAAGCTTTAAAAAAAGATATGCAAACGTCTCGCATCCAATGTTAAAACAAGATATAAATCATCCCTGTGCTGAATTCAACAATGAATAACATTAATTGCAATCTTGAGAACCATGAATCGTGGTTCTGTGAGTGGCACACACAAAGTCAGCCTCTCCCTGCTGATAAAAGACTTGAAAAAGGCCCTATTGAGTGAAGTGGAGACTGGGAGTTTGGTAGGGGAGCTCACCTGTGGAGAGGAGTCTATAGCTGCATAGAAGGCCCAACAGCTGCCAGGGTTGTAAGTCTAGGCACCTAGCAGAGCCGCAGAATGGGAAATGCAAGGCGCTCTTTCAATGCACTGCCACTTAGTAACAGAAGGCATGTGCCAAACTTGCAGAATGAGAATGAAAACTCCCCCTTCGGAGTTCACTAAATATCAGCAGCGACTCTCTTTTTATCCCCTCCCCTGCTCCCCCTCCTTTTCTCCCTCTCCTTTAGTCTATTATAATTCCTCCATAAAAGAACAATGGTTGACTGAAAGACCCCCAAACCACAGAGATATACCAACAATCGGCAGGGAGAAGGAAAAAGAGGGGGGACTCAGCTGAAGTGTGGAAGCCATCAATTACTGAGGGCCTAAAGTTAACATCCCAGCAGGATATGTGCATTAGAATGCAGATATAGGCAGGCTATGGGCAGCAGATGCCTAGCGGAGCGGTCAAAAGAGCACCGTGAGCTCACGAGAGGACATATGCAATGTGGGAGACTCTCGCCTCAGAATCTACAGAAGAATAGAAAATTAAATTGAATGATGATTGTAGTAGCGGCTCAAAAGAGCCATTGTGTGGAACTAACTGGAATCATGGGTTTGAAATGTGACAAACAACTGACATCTCACATTATGGATGCCAGTGCACATGGCTGTGGTGGAGCCTCAATAAATCTCACACATCATCAGCGTGATTGCCATGGATGTGGGGTTCGCCGCTGCAACAAGTGGCCCCGTCGGCTCCAGTCAGGTCAGAGAAACGCACCGTGATTCCTCCGCATGCACTGCCCTAACAGGATTTTCCCCTCTCACCACATCTCTCTATTCTGGCTGCTCAGCAAGACTCAGCCCTCTGGGCTTCCTCGCGCTGCTAATTTACACTAGCCTGCAGGCTACCTTCACAGTCAGAACAGTGCAATTGTATTTTCAGGCTCATTAAGCAATGGCACAGAGAAGGGGAGCTCTTACCCCCCATCTACTTTCCCGTCCACGCTCTGTTCAGTGGGGGAGAAAGGGGAGTACAGAAGAGATGAAAGGTGGGATAAAGAAATGGAGCAAAGTGCTGAATTATAGTTGTGAGGCTCTATCAGGTTGTTTGTGTTTACTACATCGGTTCTTTTGGGAGTCGAGGAGGAGGATGAGGAGGAGGAGAGTGCACAGTCGCCGCTCTCGATCTTCTGAGAACCAATCCGGCTGCTCGGTAGCAGCCCTATTCAGGATCAACCCATGCTTGTTTATTTGAAAGAGACCCCGCTTTTTTAACTTCCCACCCTCTCTATTGTTCCACTTCTCATGGGGAGGACTTTGAAATTGTAATCTCAGGATATTCAAACACACACGTTTATTCTGACCTTTGGTGCCTGCAATAACATTATTACTGTCAGACAGGCATCGCCAATTTGGATCTATGCTGCATTCAACCGCTTTGATTTGAGCCTTTTGTTGACTTGTAAAAGATTTATACGACGGGTTAGATTAAGGAACGAGGGCTGAAACAGGTGACAAACATCCATTTTTTGCCATCAAAATAATTAAAGGAAGTTGTGCGTATTTTCAAAGAGCGAGAGTCTTGCAAAAAATCTATTTAATCCACAACTAATCAGTAACTGCTGAAAAACATTTCCTGTAAACAATCTAATTAGTGTCTTTTGTTGTAATTAACCTCATGCCTGGTCACTTGAACCAACTATCTAAAAAAAAAACACTATAAACTGTCACACATTTAGACACGTGAGATCAGAAAAGACACATTTTCAAGCATAAAACTACATTTTGTCAGTTTCTGTCATTATTGGTGAAATGATTCTTGTTTTCATTTCCTTTTTGGAGCAATAAAACAATACATCTATTATCAATGTAATCCATCCATCATTTTGTGAAATTTGACTGTTCATTCAACTATAAAGAGTGGATTATCATCTCACTTACAGTGTTGAAATGAAACCAAAGAAGAAAATTGGCTGCAACAAATTTCATATATTTCTCTGACTGCCAGCTGATACATTTTTATGACCTGCAAAAGAAAAGATCTCATATAATATATTCCCAATCGCTGTAATTTATTCAATAGTTGCTGGTTTTGGCCTCATTGGGATTTGAATCCAGCAGCGAACGAGAAAATTGATGCTGCTGCCTTGAGTCTTTTCTCTCAAATCTACTGCATCACAGTTTTGGCTGCTAAGAGCGTATGAGATTGTGGCGACATTCTTCGGTTTGTGAATGAGACCACAGAGTAGCCACACAAAGTTCCTCGTCCCCAGTCCTCAACCTAACTCGCCCACTCGCATTGTCTCTAGACTTTCCTCAAGAATGTGGATTTCTATGGCCGACGGCAAGCCAGACAAAATTGCCAATTGCATTGTCACCTCTTGTGGTTTTTCTCCTCAACAATCTCCATTGGCAGCAGAGTTCAGGAGGAACCCTCTCAACGAAAACATCTGTTTCTGAAGATCCTGGAGTGGGAAACAGTGTTAAAGATGTTATTCAAAAATGTAGTCATCAGTGTATGTACACTGAACATTAATTATACATACATACAATACATTAATTTCAGCTTGAGTTCAAAATGCAATCCCCACCACCGTGGTCGAGAGAAATAAACCCCGTTGTGTTTAAGGTTTGGATTCAAAACAGCAGCTATAACAGGACATCTCCTGATTGCTTTTTTACAGCCCAAAAAAGAAGCCATGATGAAGGCAATTTGCTTCCTTTGCTTCAGCACGGCAAGAATATTTCCCTCATTACCCTGCATTCAAACACAGGGCACACTGATGCCACAAGAGGAAGTGGCTTTGGCAGAAAATGTCAAACCAGCGTTTAAGTGCAGGATTGAAGCCGGTCTGATGTGGATTGGATCAACTTGTTAAGTCAAATGAAAGGTCAAGATATTTTTCCACAGCGTTGAGCAACCGTAAGAACAGTTATTTTAACTGCTGTTAAACGGAGAGCGTCACGCTGGTCACCTTATGTGAGGCAGGCACACGAGTCGAGGTGTTGACAGAGAGAGAAAGCTAAAATATTACACAGAAATGTAGATAGTTACCTCTCGATTTCATGCAGAAATATTTCTCTCCTACGTCTAACATCTGATCACTTGAGGCGAACAACTTCAGCACAATATCCCTCCCTCCTCCTGCTGTTTTCCGACAAGAAAAGTGAGAGCGGAGTGATAGCGACGTGTCGGGACGCACTCGCTTGTCCTCATCTGCTCTGCGCTGTCATGTCAGCAAAGTGTCCATCTCGTTGAGGCCTGTAGCTGCAGGTCTTTGTGCCACTGTCGACACATCTCACAGGGATTGGGTTCCACAGCTCGCTCACTCCTCTAAATGATATGTTTGTTTGTCGGAGGGCCTCAATACAGCAGGGAATTCACACATTGTTGATGGAGGACAGACACTAGGTCGTCTGGACTCCCACAAAGTCTGGTTCATCAGCTGGTGCTGCACCTGAAGAGTCCAGTCTCGATTGGATCGTCTTTTACCAAGCAAATATATGCACGTTAGAACTCGTAAAGTCGGCAAAAACTTTGGTACACAACTTTGACGTCATATTTACAGAAACCGACACGTTCTCACTCCCAACTCGTCACATTCAGCAGCTTGGTCAGTAGCCTTCAAACTATGACACCCTACCGAACCCTCTAGCATCGGTTTTGCATGTGAAGAGTTCCGAGGTCAAGAAGTAAAAATATGTAATAAGTAACATCCGGTTAGACTTTTAAAATAAAGCCTGCTGACAAACAGTTCACATATTATGGCGTATGACCTTTTGACTGTTATTAAACAGCTGCAGTTTGGTTAGAAAAAGATCATGCTTTAGGTTAAAAAAACTAAATTCAGTCTTGTAATTTACGTAAGTGTTACGTAACGGAACATTATGTAATGTAACATCAGTATGTCACTTACATAACGTTAACTTACCTACCTAACATAACTTAAGGACAAATCACCCTTTGTCACGAACAGAACGCAAAGCCCAGTCTCTGGAGGGCAGGTCCAGAGTATGACCCATCTAACCACCCCAACTACCCCCTGACTCAGACTTTTCTCGCACTTTCTGCCACTGCACTAGAGGCGCTTCAAGAGGTGAAGCTGGAGTGATAACTGTGTCAAACTTAGAAGCGTATGGCCATTAACCAGTCTGCTGTTTTTGACTTGTGAGTGATAACAGGCTGGCAGAAACATGGCCGACAGAAGTAAATGTTTGGTTGATGGTTAAAAGCTTTTTATTAATTTACCTACTGCATATCAATTTTTTGCTCACGTGATTTGTAACATGTTATTAGGTTGTAAACGAGAGGCCTAGTTAGGAAAGTTATCAGCATTAACCCTGATAACAAGTGAGGTGAAGCAATAAACTACAACACTTCTTCATTGTAGTGCCCATGTTGTCAGAAGCTCAAGATCACAGCAGTGAAGAATGACTTCGAAAATATTTCAAAATGTGACCATCTAAGGAGTACGTGAATGCACTATAAAATTGTTCTCTCGCTTGGCCCTTGCACTTTATGAACTGGTTAAGTGGTTTCGTCGAAGCATGAGAGTACTGAAAACGACCCCCGCGTGTACACGTAAAGAAGTTTTCATTTCTGGTGCCGGCTGAGGGGAAAGTGCTTCCCATCGAGCTCGCACCGACCTTGAAGGACAGATCTGCTTTCAAACTCACTAACACCTTCTGACACAGTTCACTCGCCTGCATGCTGTTACAGAAATGTCTTTTGGGGTAGGGGTGAGGGGGCCCGAAGCTAAATACACTGGACCAAACACCAGGGGAGGAGAGGTAAGTGCACTTCTTGTGTAGATTTATCTCTGGGTGTACCTGGATCGGATGAATCTCTGTATGAGTCTGTGTGCTCCGCGGGCCGACTCTCATCCCCCTCTTGCACGACACTGCGGAGATGAGATAGAGGGAAGGGTACACGGTCGCTGGGATTTAAACCCAAACCAGCTGGGTGAGGAGAGGCCCCCGGTGTGTGAGGAGACAGAGGGCCGGCTTTGTCAGATAGAAAATGAAGGAGCCGGCTCAACATCAGGATTTACTCAAGTTGAATCGTCAAACAAAGTTGTGCCTCTCACCTGATGAGGGCTAAATTGTTCTTTGCACCTGAGGGCTTTAAGAGGCCAGCCGTTAGCTGTCTCAGTACTGAATTTTGAAACTGAACTTTTGTTTTATGTTGGGTTTTTTTAGGAAACAACAGCAAGAATCCAGTGAACTTCTTGTAATTACAATGTGAGTCCAAAAGGTTAATTATTCATTATTTCATCTAATTAAGCAATTAAGTGGGAGGACTCATAAAGTAATTGGGTGGAGTGAAAGATGTTGTAACTGATCAATCCATCTCTCTTGATAACTTCTTAATATACGATACGTATATACGATAGTAGATTGTGGAGCTCTCAGTGGGGTCTTTGGTTGGGTTGGACTAATGATGTCCAGGAGGCCACGGTGTGCTGCTGACACTTTTAATGAGATGTCAGCTGGGACATGCTGAAAGGGAAGAATTTAGATTAAAGACGTCATGAAGTTTAGGGGAGTTAACATCCCCGGAAACAACACAGTGAGCTGTTTGGGGGAGAATTATTATTATGTGATAGAGAAGAAAGAAACTGATAACTTTCAATGGTGAAAAGTAACTGAGTACTTTTTAGTCACATATGTGTGTCTTAGTTTTTAGTTGCTTTGCAGATGAAAACATAAAATCAGCCTCTAAAATATGATTATTGTAGCTTTATCTGTCTGATCTGACCAACTCTAATTGTAAAATGCTGGTAAATGTTCAAGCAGATGTAAAAATGATCAAATAATGTAACAAACATTCTAAGAAGACACTTTTACTTTATTTTTCTGATCCACATTGGTAGTTTTTACTGAAATTAAATCTTAAATGCAAGACTTGTACTTGTATTAATGTACAATGTACTAATTGTACACATTTTACTGACTACGTGAACTTTAATTCAGCAGTAGTTGTCAGAAATATCACCTGAAATTAAAAAAGATGGCTGAGCACAAGAAAATTCAGTCAAATTCACATTACAAACTCCTGACAAAATGAAGTTTTTCACCTGGTGTAACGTCCATGATGATGATGATGATGATGATGATGATGTTGATGATGACTTCAATGAAACATGTGGATGAATCCCTCGTCTCTTTCCTGAGTAGACGTGAAACAGTTAACTGTCAGCTGGCTCCTCGCAGCTCCGTGCGGAGGACTATGAAATATTTGGAGGACAATTGGTTAAGTGGAGTTAACTGTTGCCTTTTTCTCCCCGAGGTATCTTCCTTTTTGATCCCGCCGAGCCTGGCGCCTCGCAAAACACAACTTGTCTGGCTTATTAAATAGTATGACCTGGAGAAAGAAAACGCCTGTTGCTTCTCAACTGAGGCCATTGTGAAGCGAGAGGAGCTCATGACAGGCCTTAAATTGCTGTAATGCTGTGTGACCAACACTCATACCTAATCAATTTCTACCGTGGTGGCTGCGCACCTTTTCTTATTTCATCCTCGCTTTGATTGTTTTACTCGTTTTTAATTTTTAATGACTTTATTCTACCTGTTTTGTGAATTTAATTTAATTTAATTTAATGTATTAATTGATTTCGCGTGCTGTATTAAAAATCAGTGGATTTAATATTTATTATATCTTCTTCTTTGATAAAGCAGCACTTTGATATCGACATGAGACTCTTTAGATCCTGCTCAGCTTTACGGTAGCAGAATAATCCAGTGAATAGCATCGATGGAGTGGTCGGCTAATGGATGTAAATGGTCAAGAGAGTCCTCCCCACTGGTTAATTGCGCTAAAATTGGTCTAAGCTACTTTGTGAGGGCCATCAATGGTCCCGCACCGCATGGGGTCTGTATGATTAACTTCTCCTTCCTTTCAAAGGCCTCTTGATGTTCCCTTGGAAGGCAGCGGGCCAATCAAAACCGCACTCGGAGACGTCACAAGGCCAACGCGAGGAGCTGATTGGTGCGCGCGGGGAGGGGGACCAGCCCCTGTCCTTTTATAGACGACCCCGTACAGCGCGTAAAAGCTACCGGGCACCGCTGACAGCGCGGAGAAGCACATTGGACAGTGTACACCTCAGCGACTCCATTCCTCTGAACGGGCCACACGGAGGTGCATGGCCCCATCCCCCTGTATCATGATGAATCCTGTGCAGGGGTCTCCGTCCCAGGACGCCAAACAGCTTCATCAAAAAGAGGAGACGGATACGGAGGGAGAGGAGGTTCAGCCTAAAGACATGACCACCGAGAAAGGATACAAACTCCAGCGGAGCAGCCTCCCGTTTAGCGTCGAGTCGTTGATTTCCAAGAAGACCACCTGTCGGACTTCTTATCCCCCGTCAGATTTAGCTCTGGTCCTGCCGCAGCCCGTGGCCGGGCAGGGCGGCGCGCAGTTCTCTCCAAGGACTCTTTACGCGGAGAGGAAAGTTTCCGCGGAGAGTTCGCAGGGTGTTTCCAGTAGTTCCTGCGAGGACAGTCCGCAGTGTTGTGAGAAAGATCAGAGCACTTGGTTCCAGACGTCCTCGTTTTCCACTCCGCCTCGTAAGTCCGTCCCTCTGCTGATCTGAACTCTGAAACACACTGCGTTTATTCATGATCTACTGTAGATAGGAGAAGAATATCTAGTGTTGTTAGGTTATCTTTACACAAAATTATATTTTATTTGTTGTTTCATAGTGATATTAATATTGCATGTAGCTCTGCAGACTGTGCGTAAATGTATTTCTGGCATTTAGCGTTTTGTTATGTCCTAAAAAACGCAGATAAATGACGGTAAAGTGTCACTGAAGCACATATTTGGCTGCTGTGCTGGCTCTGTCTTATATTTCTTAATATATGTTCAGGTCATATATGCAATCAAATATAAAAATCTGAGAGTCAGCTGATTAAACTTTACAATTCATGTTTGATCGACGGGATGTTTGTGATGCAGACTGACGCAGCAGTTTTATTTGTCAACAAAAATACAGTAAAGCCTTTATAATAGTGTGTGTTTCCTTGCTGCGTCATGGTTGTGTTTTCATTTAATAATAAAGACTCAAATGTTCATAAGATTTCCCACGACAACAATTGAGTTTCAATTTAATCTCACCTCGGCTGTTTCTCCTCTGTCATTTTTCCTCTAACAGGGAGCTCCAGTCCAACTCAGTGTACTTTAAGGAAACACAAAAACAACAGGAAACCTCGCACGCCCTTCACTACCTCCCAGCTGCTGGCGCTGGAGCGCAAGTTTCGCCAGAAGCAGTACCTCTCCATCGCCGAGAGAGCCGAGTTCTCCAACTCTCTCAACCTGACGGAGACTCAGGTCAAAATATGGTTTCAGAACAGGAGGGCGAAAGCCAAGAGACTGCAGGAGGCCGAGCTGGAGAAGTTTAAACTGGCCTCTAAGCCCGTCCTGCCCGCCTTCGCGCTGCCGTTCCCCCTCGGAGCGCACATGGGGTCCCCGACATGGGGCCCGTCGAGCGCCTTCCCGAGGCCCAGTCTGCCGGTTCCAGGACTGTTCAGTGGACCCGTCACTTATGGGATGTACTATTTGTCTTAGTATTACAGTGTGTGCATGTGTGCTTTTTAAGAGAAAAAATGTCTTCTGTCATGGTTGCAATACACTTACGAGCGAGGATGATGAGTTTTTCTACATCTCGGGAAACATTTTATGTTTTCAGGTTGGAGAGAAATTTTCTAACCTCCAGAATAAAAAAAAAAAAGGGACACATTTTGAATACATAATTGCGTGCGTAATTGGACTCAGTGTCCTCTTGCTTGACAGCGTCCAGTTCTGTGGATTGTGGATTCACAGGCCTAAATTACTTAGGCAATACTCCAAAAGTAAATGTCAGGTTTTTTTAAACGACATGCCTTAAATATCTCATTCCAGTCCGTCCGCCGCGCTCCGCAGCAGTTTGAGAAAAGGGACATTCACTGTGTGTCCAGGCATGAAGGCAATGATGGACTGAGGCGGAGGACGAAATGTTTAAAAGCAACAGAAAAGTACTTAAACGGTGTCAGTGCCTTAAGACCAGTGTATCACTTGAAGTATTTCTCCTCATTCAGCGTTGACTGTTTCTGCTCAAACTGCAGGTTTTTTCCTCACACTCCTGTCACGACTTCTAGATTTTGTAAACGTGGAGCAAAAATTATATTTTAGAAAAACTCTTGTATTAGATCTTTTTTTTTTTTTTACTCTCACAACGTGGCCTTTACGGGAGTGATAATAGTTTGTTGTTTTTTTTGTCTGAGGAATTTTGCTGTAAATGTAAATAAAATGTGTAGTGTTCATAAAGCCCTGCAGCCTCGCCTGAGGAGCAGCAGGAAAAGTGGTATTTATTGAATATCTTTGTATCTGTACTGTGTACATACATCACTCTATCTAAATGTTCAGTTACTTGTAAAAACTGATTTTTAGTAAATAAACATTATACAAGACCTGAAAGTGGCTGCTTTGTTTTGCATCATTCTCCAGTGTTTTTTATTTATTTATTTATTTTTTATATGCATATAGGTCTGATGAGTGAGTTTATTTAAAGTGCTCCTCCCAGAAACACGACATTATCAAAGATAGCAGAAACATTTGTTTATTGGTGGGTTTTTAAATTTTTTTTAATGGAAACTGCTTTTTGGTAAACACGTCGAATATCGGCCATTGTTGCCAAAACCTCATCGCCTGACCGATGTAATTATTAGAATCATCTCATTTGAAAATGGTCCAATAATTACGTAATTAAGTCGTGCCATTAACCTTTATACATTTTAATCCAAAATAGCGTACAGACGTACATTAAATTATTAAACATGAATACTTTTGCGAAATTATCTGTGAAAGTAAAAATCAGCTGCAACAAACACAACTTTGTGTCTTCTTTGGCACTTCACACGTCAATGTTTTCTTTAACTTTTAATTAATTTAATTTAACTTTAAAATTTGTAGCCTGTGTGCAAAAACACCTTTATTTTAATCCAACACATCTCATCGTTTCAAACGCGTTGAAAATCAACGCAAGTGTGTGAAAATAGATTTGTTCATCAAATAGAAAATGTTTCCAATAAAAAAAGTGCAGTTGTAATGATATATAGTCAATATGTAGTTACTGTCCACCTCAAGAGGCCGATGTTCACCTGCTTATTCTCATCATGCCCACAACAGTTTCAGAAATCTTGCGAAATTAGCACATATTGCGGAGAAAACAAACATTTTTATGAACGTGATGTTGATGGATCCATTTTTCATATTAACCTATTGTTCGGCACACTTTAGGTCACACCTTGGTGTAGCCTGTCACTCTGTACCAGTAGGTTAAATGTTATATAATAATGCTGACTAACTAGGCCTATATAAACCAGTGTTAAACAAGGGTTATATTTAAAATATATATTTATATGTATGTAGAATATTTCTTCCCATCCTCCAATTTTTATTTCCACGCTCTTTTGTTCTTGTCACACAGCCTCTGCAACAGAAAGAGATCCTGTGTCGCCTTTATAGCCCAAATAAAATCACAGGGACGCGACTTAAAGTTGACTTTGGTATATTTACAATTCCCCCCACTAAAGTGCAGATATACTGCCGGCTACAATATCATATAGTAATAAAGATATAGTGCAGATGGTGTCTATGAGCTTTCGACGAACAAGTGAAGGTGGTGTGAGTCGCTGCACTCAGCCCGTCCAGCAGGGGGCGGTGGCGGGCTCCCCGCCGCTCCCGCTCCCGATGAAGAAGAAGCAGTTCCGCTGCTCCGCTCTGTCTGTCACAGCCAACACTACCGTACAGCGAGGTGAGTACATTAGCTGAGCCGTCCACTGAATGAAAGAACATCTAATGAAAACCTGTTTCAACAATGACTTATGCGGCGGACACATGTAACATTGTGTGCGAGTTTGCAAAAGCAAACGTGACGCTCAGTCGGTGTTTAGTTAAAACCCTTGCGTCACAGAGAGGCTTCTCTGACCTTGGCTAGCAGGCTAACAGAGCTAGCTACCGTTAGCTTGTTCTGCAGGGGACTTGAAGTGAACAAAATGTCAAGGGCCCTCTGTCATTGTTTGCCTCTCGTCAGAAATGTGCTTTTACCATTTTATCTTCTCCGCTAGTTATTAAAAACATACTTTACATTTTTTGGCTCATGCAGTCGGACGCTTTTTATTCGTACCGTTACTTTAAAACTAGCGTTTAAGTTGGCGTTTCATTGCATTGATGGCTAACAGCTAACTTACTTGTCTACCTGCATTTAGCTTTCCTTGTCAGCGTAGTTTAACGTAAATGTATGATGTCTAACTGAGACACGGATCCTGGAGTAAACCATTACAAGTGAACTTGGTGCACTGAATTGAGTAACTGCATTTTGACATCGCATTGTGCATTAAATCGGTAGGAAACACGTTTATGTCTGTGACTTGGCTACTGCTCTGCTCCATGTTTTAATTAAAGACATTTTAATCAGTTTAAATACACATGAAAGCATTCTATCGGCAGCTTGTAGTATAAATAACACTGCAATGTCAATACAAAGGTAGGCCGCCATTGTTACACCTGCCACACATGAACATATGGTCATTTAAATGCTGGTGCCATATAACTGTACACATACAGTCAGTATCCAGTTAATTAGATGCACCTACCTAAACCAATGTTGTCTTATAGAAAACCATGTAATAAATCCTACCTTCATGAAGGTCACATGCTCAATTTGGGGAGAGTGGGAAAGACAGGAGGAGGATACAGGGATACAGCGGCCACAGTACTAACAGCTTTACTAATTGAGATATGAATATTAATAATACTGAAAGTACAATAATAATAGCAATCATCATAATGATGATGATGATGATGATGATGGTAGAAGTCAAGCAGGACCACAAAAGCAGGGCCAACCACCATCCATGGGAACCTGCGAGACAAGACAGCACAGAGACTCTGGAGAAGAAGACAAGACAGTAAAATGTATTAATGAGACATGAATGTGTACATACAGAGAGAAAGAGAGAGAAGCTCAGTGCCCCGGCGGTCTAGACCTATGGCAGCATTCTACTTTTGGAGACTGTAGGAACCACAAGTAACCCTGCATCCTGAGAGCGCACTGTGCAAGTGGGGCAATAGGGTGCTTGACGTCTTATAATGAAAGTTTGTCTGGACTAAAAAAATTTCCTTCTACCTTTCAGAGAGTCAGGATGGCAGGCCGTCGTGTAGCCCTGAAGGCCATTGATTGGGTGGCGTTTGCTGAGCGGGTTCCACCCAACCAGAGGGGCATGTTCAATGCACTGAAGACTCGCAGTGATGCCATTGCTGCCAAGTGAGTTTTACACCGACAACAGGCTTAAAAAGGATTCAAAGTCCCTGCTGTGAAGTTATCTTCCATGCCATGAGAGAGTGGTGTAGGTGATACAGAGCTGAAGTGTCCACTGCTCACCTTTTGTGAGAAGCTCTGCAAGGTGCTAGAAAGAGAATCACATGTAAATACATGAAAGACAACCTGCACACTAAGATCTATTTATGAACATAATGCAGTTCCTTGTGTGTGGATGTTCCTTTTTGTAGTTACGCAGTAGGGCTAAAGCCAATATTTCATGCTTGACATTATGTGTGGACATTCCTAAAATATAATTTGGCCAAACTGTTAAGGTTATTATGAGCAGCTGAGAACAAAAGATCACATCTGCAGTCAAAAACTGTTAAATTAGCGCACCAGTCATTTTATTCTTAGCTTCTTTTAATGCTTTTATCAGGTCCTCATTGCTAATTGCATTTGGCAATTACTTGATCTCCCGGAAAAATGATCTTCCTACAATATTTGTCTTTTACACACTGTCTAGCTATTGTTTCCTTTTGTTAATCTTTTTACTTTTTAATCAACCAACTACCTTCATTGTCATTTCTTAAACCTCATCTTCTCTATTTATACCAGACTAACTTCCCTGCCAGAGACTCCTGCAGCCATTGACTGGAGTTATTACAGGGGCGCAGTGGCCAAAGCTGGCATGGTCGATGACTTTGAGAAGAAGGTGAGTTAACGCGACTGGGTTATTCAACATGTCATGAAAATTATGCAGTCTGTCCACAATATGTAGATTGAAATATCTCTTCTGACCCTACATAGCAACTGTCGCTTGAATTGTAGGAGGCCTGTGTCCAGCTGTGCTCAGACATTTCCAGATAACATATAAAACACATTCCTGGATCCAAATTAATGGTGAATTAAATTGAGCATAAATACATGGAATCATCTGTAGAGGCTCGTAGAATTTAACTGACCAGTCAAAGGTTGTCACTTTCAGGATATCTTGAATTTCCTTTTTGTCTGAACAACTTGAGGGTTGCAATGTGAATGCGAGTCCCATTTGGGATTTGTTGAACATTTGTTGGATTGCGTTACATTGGTAAATCATAGATGTCCCTCCTACACACAGTTCAAAGCCCTGCAGATCCCAGAGCCTGTTGACACACAGACGAGCGCCATCAGCGCACAGGAGGCTGAATCTGTAAGTGATTGCATCAAACGAATCCATGTATTGCATCCCTGAATTTCAGCTGTGCTATTGTATAATGGGTTGAATTTTACTGTAACAACCAAAACTACTTTCAATTATTTCACTTTTCTGTAACAGAACAAAAGTGCATCAGCCTACGTTGAAGGATCTAAGGCTCGCATTGCTGAGTATGAGGCACAGGTGAGACAGTATTTGCATTAGTTGCTAAAACACTTCATGGCGACTTCAGGAAATCTTTATTTATAATGTCACCATTTATTTTCTGTCTCTCACTCTCTGTTCTTTTGTATGTGGTCTCAGTTGTTGAAGTTCCAGAACATGATCCCCTTCGATCAGATGACCATCGAGGACCTCAACGACACCTTCCCCGAGACCAAGTTGGACAAGGTCAAAAACCCCTACTGGCCCAACAAGCCCATTGCCGATCTGTAATCCTATTACTGGACGTTTACCTCACAATAAAATTATGTATTTTAAAGAGAAATGTTTGATGTCCTTATTTGTTAAACATCTGAACAGAAATGTAGCCTATCTGAGTTGTGTTGAAATCTGGGCCAAATACAGTAAAGGCAGCCTGTGATAATGTAGCTACTGTCCACCAGGGGGCGATGTTGGTTTAGTTTTACTTCGAAGGATAAGCTTGGCAGTCAAAGTGAGTATTTATTTTGAGATACAATATGATGTTACAATTAGTCTATTTTCCTCTTGGATTGGTATTTGTTGCCAAGGCTACTGTCCCTCTGTGATAGGTTTGACGTAATGACTTTCATCAGTGATGAAGCTTCAATTGTACATTAGCATATAATGTATTGTAAGTCAAATATTCACTGATGTCCAAAGTTTTTCATGTGGTCCGATTGAAACCGTCTAAAGTTCATTTGTTAGTACCATATGTCAATCATTCCTTATGATATCCAATCACGGATCCACTGGTTGTGTTCCTCAATTATAATTGGACACCGGCAGTTTATTTACATAGAAGTGGGCGGGACATCTGCCCTTCGCCCCAGCTTTGCATTTTGATTGGTCCATGGTTACAGCGTCTCAGTTATTGATTGGCCAGAGTTCCGGGTGAAGTAAAACAGGAGGGGTTTGATGAAAGCTGATTTCCGTTGTATGTTATTTGACAGTCAGTGACGATTGACGGGAGTCCATCAGCTCAGGTAAACACCTTCTATAATAACCTATGTGTTACTTAATGACATGTTTTCAGTATGACACGTTTCAGCTCAGGATTGTGTGATTTACAGAGAGTGTTTCTTTAGCGTTGGTGAGTAACGAGTGGTGGAAACAGGAGCTATCCGCTCAAGTGTGTCAATAACGGTATAGCTCAGTCAGATTGCGCCTGTGGAGGTCAAAAAGAGAAAACAAAAATCATACGAAAACTTTTCATTTAAACCATTAATGATGATTTGGCGTGTAGCAATCAGCGATAAAGACCACAGCAGACCACTATCGGTAGCATCGGTAGGAAGCTAGCTAGCGTTATCCAGTGACAACGTTAGCCAGAAGAGATTACGTTATGATGTGATAGTCAGCCAGGTGCCCTCTTCACTGGATGCTGGAAAAATGTTTAATTCTGCCGTTTTCAATCCCACAAATTTAGCCAAAATGCTAACAGTTGTATCGCCCTAACCGCTTAATGATCCCCCCAGAAGAAATCACTCACTGTACACTCGTCCGAATATAAACAATAAGGCCTAACTGTATCTATTGAGCCACAATCACCCTACAGGCTTCATGTGACTGTTAGCTAGCTGACGGTACACCACTGCGTCAAAACACCCTCTGCTGGTGTGAATTAGCTACATTTCATACGAGCTTGAGGTTTATTGTAAGAAAGCTGGGCTTTTTAGCCTTCTGTCAAACTGTTCCCCGTCGGCCTGGTGTGTTTACAACATAACTAAAACAATCCTGCGAAGGGTCTTCACGAGGGGACAGTAAGGTAACACCTCTGTGGGTGCAA
This sequence comes from Pagrus major, assembly GCF_040436345.1. NCBI lineage: Eukaryota > Metazoa > Chordata > Actinopteri > Spariformes > Sparidae > Pagrus > Pagrus major. Next base: position 24,556,847 of record NC_133215.1, read on the forward strand.
ATTATGCAAAACTATTTTGGCTGGAGGGAAATATGAGCTGATGTCGCCCTCTGAGTTCACCTTGGTCAGTACTTTGCTGCTGTTTTGCATGAGGACTAATGTTATGTTATTTATGTCCCTATAAGGTCCCGTTTGCTCAAGTTTTAAGACGTATATCCATAAAGGTATAGGGTGAAAGTGAAGTGTATGTTTGGCATGACTTCAAGGGTCAAAGGTGACAGACCAGCTAAGGTAGTTGGTGTAAGTTTGAGAGTAGCAAATGTTTATCTTTCACTTTTAAATCTTTAATATATGGATGCAGTGCAGAGTCACAGCATTTTGTAGTGTTTCTTCCAACAATACATCATCCAAATGATGGATTCATACGCGCTTACTGGCTTGTTATTGTGAATGTCATGTCCCAGACTAGAGGGTGTATTGTGTTAGGTGAATACAGACATGGTTGTGTTAGTAGTCGGCCCAGGTCTGCCCCTGGACAGTGGAGTCAACACTAGCCTCATTGTTGATGTAGAACAATGGGAGTAGGCCTGCATGGAGGGAGGCACGGCTAGGAGGCTAGAGGTTGGCTACTGTCTCGTCCCCAGGGCATAGCAGGCATCTGCTTTTCTTACAGTGTTATTACCACACATGAGCCCATGTAGAGACAATCTGAAGCAAAGTGTCATGTGTAGCAACAAGTATTGATCAACTTTCTCAACGAGAATGATGAAAGCGTTGGTACAGAGATTGCTGCACAAGAGTAGAGCGTCCGAAATGATTTTTAGCACTGTCACATCCCCAAATCTACAGAGCTGGGATCAGTTCTTGAAGAGGCGAATTTTAGAATAAAAAATCATTTGCAAATTATGACTGGATACCTGCCAAAAACAATAAATGAGTAAATCCAACCTGCTAGCGTTGATTTCACACTCTGAAAGATTGACAGACATGTATCCGGTCAGCTGAAGATGTCGAACACAAATATCCATTCACTTACACCCTTAATCATTGCATGCAGCATTTTGAATTCTCTTAAAAATGTTTGTTTAGTAGAGACATTTTAATGTTAAAAACAGGTGCTGAACACAGAATAGTCAACATTAATGCTGAAGATTTTCATTTGAGAGATTACAGTGTGTCCCTCACACCAAGCATCCTGTTCTGTGGTTGGTTTGTGACTCACAGGGTTACTTCATGTAACATGACACTCCATTTTCAACCTATCACTGATTGAATTTCAGCCATACAGCAGCACATCCACCCCCTCCCAGCCACTGATGCTTTAGATTAAGCAGGAAATACACCAGATGAAAGATGCAGCTGATGCCAGCCTCTGTTGTTACTTCATATGTAGGCTAGATGTTATTGGGACTTTGCTGCTTTCCTGGGCAGAGATGTTCTGCCAATTTAAACAGTCAGTATCAGCATAAAACATAGTCATTGTTATCAATAACTAAAGATTAGAGCTGAAACTATTAGTAAATCAATCAGTAAGTCAATTGACATTTTCTGATTGCTGGGATCTTTTATTGACCAAACAATGAATTATCTGTTAAGTTATAATTAGCTTAACATTGAAGATATATTGGCTTTTTTTTAATACTTGGGCTTTGTAAATGACTAAAACCATTTATTGAGTACCAAAATAGTGAATTATTTTTCTGTTGCTTGATTGTTGAGTGGTTTTCAAACTGTGGTCCAACAGGGGTCCATGAGTTAGTTGTAGGGGGTCCCCAGCAGAAAGAGGAACAAGGAACAAGGGCAGATATGGAGTTGACCGTTGTGATTGAAATTGTAATTTCTAGAGATCCTATTTTGATCAGTTGACTACGTCGACCTTTTTAATCTTCAAACTTAAAAACAAATACTCAGAGGCAGGGCCAGCAATAGTCTTGGTAGTGCCCTATCGTATTATTTTTAGGGTTAGAGAGGTCTTTTGGGCCCTCTCATGACCCAGGGCCCTGACCTGGTGCCCCCCCCCCCCCATCAGCAGCCCTGACAAAACTGCCTGTCAAATTGGCGTTTCGTGGTCTCATGTGCATCTATTGCGAGGGTCCTTCACATGACACATTTTTGAAACCCCGGGATTATTTGACTAACTGTTAGTTTGAACCCATTGACTGATTATGATTTAAAAAATGACCAAAAGTTTTGTTTGTGTTTGTTTTTTTAACAGCAGTATTCAACTAGACTAACCAGAGTAATAATTCTGAATCAGTTTCATCACAGTGTATTGTCAAAGTAAATGGCAGTCAGTTATTTTTTACTCATTATCCATCAATATGAATTTGAAACACATTAAAATCTTTTAGATAAATACTCAGGACACAGAACCAGAGGCCTATTTGTAGTCTATCCTATGGTTATGTTAATGTCTTTTCTCTAATGGTCTTCAGGTTTTGGCAATTAGCCACGAGACGCCTGCTTGTTTTAAAAGCTTCTTCATGCAAGTGCTGTAGCCTACTTTGTATGCCCTCAGCAAACATAGAGTCCCTGTTGTCAGCCAGCTTGTTTTCCCTCCAGCCTCACTTTCTGCAGAGTGGGAATGGGAAATCGGTGAGCATCAGCGAGCTAAGCTAGCATAGCTGTTTATTTGTCCATAGACAGTGAATGAAGCTTGTTGTCCCAGCCACTGTACACACGGCTGTGTCAGCTGAATCAGTCTCCACTGGCAGATGTGGGCAGCGAGGTGGTATGTAGCCTGCCTGGATGAACTTTAGGAATTATTGCTTCGGTGCAGCAGCTCAGTAACCAGCATCAGAGGATTCTGGTTATACTGGGCTACTTCCAGTACAAGTGGACGGTAATATTAATGTAAAAAAGGGGCAACCTGAGTAGGAGAAATATCACAGTATGTGTATGTGTCTGTTTCTTTGCAGTGGCAGTATTTAGGTGAGTAGTTTAATTTTTTTAAGATTCAAAAACTTTATTGTCCATTAATGGAAAAAATATACTAAATTAAACCAAAGAAAAAATACCACTTCAGTTCTATTAATGCAGCATCAGGTAATATATCAAAGGGCAAAAACATTCAGTTTTTGAAGCTTTCCTCATAAAGACATCAAGTAGTACGGTAGTGACAAACTCTTCATCACTACAGCAATCGCCCAAGCATAATAACATGAACACATAAAAAAATTAACGTGCTCAGAAATTTTAAGAAAAGAAGAAATTGTACCCGAAACTATACTCACAACTTTTTATTTTGTTGTGCTACCTTAAATGATCTCTCTTAATCCCACATACAAGTGTTACCAAGTAATTGGGACAGTAAGAAGATCATCTCATAACGTCAATGGAGAGGGATTGATGGATGGATGGATAAAAAGAGGGGAAGGGGTTACCATCTGGATAGGTTTTTATCTGTCTAGATAGCCTGCTGTGTGTGTGTGTGTGTGTGTGTGTGTGTGTGTGTGTGTGTGTGTGTGTGTGTGTGTGTGTGGGTGGGTGTGACACAGACAAAGCCTGGCTCTGTGTCCTCTGCTGCGAGCGGCTGTAGGATGCAATAATTTGATCCGTCTCTGATTCTAGTACTCAGTCACGGTGATTTTAAGGAGAGATTAAGTATGGTTGTGACAACCAGACCGTTAAGAACACAAATGGAGACTTTCAAACCCTTTGCCCTGAGGCAAGGCTGTGTGCTAATGGCTTTATATTCTCTCTCATGTCTAACAACATTTGCTAGTTTTTCCTCACTGTCTTTGCAGCAGCTTGGAGCTATGTAGTGTTTGTGTGTGTGCATGCATGTCCATTGTAACAATAAGACATTGTCTTGATGGGGGTCTGTGGGTCACAGGAAATGAGAAAGGCCTTAAAAGGCAGATGTTGGGGAGCAGCCACACAATGAAACTCTGCTGAGTTCTGTGTGTGAGTGAATGTTTGATGACGTGAAGTTACAAGTAAGGTAGCATCTTTCCATTGATGCAGCTGTGAAGTCAGGAAAAAGATTTAAACTTTTGTACATGTTTGCATGAGTGAACACAGGGGTGTTTTCTGTGTTGATAGACATTTTTCATAGCAGATATTTTAAATTTGCCATAGTAAGAAAAGCACAAGTGGTGCTAATATCATTAACAAAGGCTTCTTTCTAGTCAAATGTTCCTGTAAGCCATAACAGCATTACAGTAGCAGAAGCAGTTACATGGAATTTAGCCTTCATTGATTTCCATATTCACATCTGTGCTGTTCCTATGATAACATGTCAAAATGTCCTCCATTAAAAGAGTAGTCTGCATGTCTGTTTTTGTTTCCAGTGGCCGTTGATGGAACATCCCTATGAAGAAACAGGGTTACAATGGGACAGAGTACCTCGGAACAAGAGGTCCAAGGAGACATCCCCAAGGTTGGCGAGGTTGGTTTGTTCACTGTATTTGCATAATGATAAACCACAAAACTTACATACATGTACAATGAAAAATGCATCGCTAAAACAGGGCCATCCGAGTTCATAGAGAGTCTGCTCAAAACTAAAGCTGAAACTCACTTTTTTTTTCTTTCTGCACATTATCTTTTACAATTAATTAATCCTTTGGTTTATAAAATGTAAAAAAAAAATGTTAGCAAATGGTCATAATGCCCAAAATGACATCTTCAGCTTGCTGTTTGTTGTCAGACCAACAGTCAAAAACCCAAAGAGCTTCATTTACTATCATAAATCAGAATCAGAATCAGAATCAGAAATCCTTTATTTGTCCCGCAAATGGGGAAATTCCTTAGTCACAGCAGCCAAAGGACAGTATCACACTTAAACAATAATAAAAAGTAAAAAATAAACAATATAATAGAGATAAGAAATAGAATTAACTCGTATATACATAGTATTTACAATATGAACTTGGTATTTACAATATGACATAGTATTTATAATATGAACAGTGTAAGTATAAGCAGTTTGGTATTTTTATTTACAAACATTAAATAATAAATATGGGTATTAAAAAATTGTCCAATTAGTGCAAACCAGAAAGTGTGTGGATATGTGTAGAGTTTTGTATTGCACAGTGCACATGTGAGGTCTACTGGGAGCAGTGCTGGTTGTACAGTCTAACAGCAGCAGGAAGGAAGGACCTGCGATACCTCTCCTTCACACACTTGGGGTGTATCAACCTGTCGCTGAAGGAGCTGACCAGTGCGGTGATAGTGACCTGCAGGGGGTGGGACTCCTTCACCAGCAGCGATGACAGCTTGTCCATCATCCTGCTCTCTCCCACCACCTGCACTGGGTCAAGAGGGCATCCCAGGATGGAGCTGGCCTTCTTGATAAGTTTATCAACTAAATGACAAAGAACATAGACAAAACCTTACATTTAGGAAGCCAGAGCAGCAACATTTCTGCTTGAAAAAATGACGTTAACTACTACCATAATCGAAATAGTTGCCAATTAGTTTTTTCAATCCACAAATCAATTAATTGACTAATCATTGTAGCTCTACTTTAGATACACATAAAGACTGTCACAAATAGACAATATGTTATGTATCTTATGTTAGCTACATGTTAGCTACATGTATATATATATATGTGTATATATATATATGTGTATATATATATATATATATATATATATATATATATATATATATATATAGACATTGAAGCCAACTAGCAGCGCAGAACACAATAGTAGCTCTCATAATAGTAATCTATCTGCCTTACTAGCACCAAACTCAACTCGACCTTTTCCCAAAATTGGTCAGATGAATGTGGCTGCTCTTCCCCAGCTGAGCGTGACAGTTCGAACGACCACAATCAGCGGACATAATGTTCCCACAATGAGGCAGACCTTCCCGAGTCAGTGGGGATTTTGAACTTCCCTTTGAAATGAAGATTTTGTGTTATTTGTCTCTGTTGCAGACCATTAACGTGACAGTCTACACAGGCTATGCTCTCTGTCTTTCTCTTTTTCGCCAAGCCAAACAATTATTCTTGTACTTCGAAAATAAGTTAACCAAACCCAGACCTTAGCCCAAAGCTATACACTTGAACTCGACCCAAAGCCCCAATACATTGTCCAGACCCATCTGACTTGGTTTGGATAACAGAACTTCACATGAGAAAGAGTTATTCTGAATAAGAATTCTAAGGAGGCACATAAATAAATATCCTAATTTAAAGATAGAGATGCGTTGTTTTAAATGTTTTTCTGGTATGTCTTATATGCCCATGATTGCCTTTATCATGTGAGGACACATGACAACATCCTCACACAGCAACATGTGACACATTGCTTATGACACTCAAACTAAAACTGGAGAGAATGCTGTGTTTTTTTTTTTTAGTTACACTTTCAGTTTGTTAATCTTTTGGAGCCATCACGTTAACACTGTGAACACACTCACTCCATGATTTCCAAACTCCATCGCACCGACTTGAAGCCTCCAACCAAAGCACATTTCTGTTGGCACATGCTGCCTATGCACTCACCCATCTGTCAGCCCCGCTGTCAATATTCCCAGTGTCCAGCTTTGGCTTTTTACTGCCAAATAACCTTTAGCTCCTCACACACTAATCAATAACTACTGATAACAGACATGCAGTCTCATTGGCTGTTGGCCAGAACACTAAAAACATATTACTCTACTCTAACAGTACTGTATCTGAGAGCAAACACACACACAGTACAACCAACAAGATTATCTTGACCAGAATCTTTCCACTCCCTACACTGATAGTCCTGCTTTGATGAGTCATTAACTGCTTAGTTTGATGTTACTGAACTTAAGTGATAGAAAATGTCTTTAATGAAGCCAAAGGGAAAAGCTGCTCTGCTTACTATGAATATATTTGCTCTATGGAGCTGTTTGTTTAATCAAAGACAATGCACATGATTAGAAATAAGTAATTTCCTACTTGTTCTTGTGCTCTCCTCTTCTGGGCATCTTTCATTCTTAGCTGCTTCCTGTCTCCCTCTGCCTCACCCAAAGTCCAGCGCCATCAGTTTTCATTACATCTTGTTTGAGCCTATGGGCCTCGTATGTAGAAGCTACATCCTCTCACAGCAGCAGGATTCCATATTAATGCCTTTCTGTCAGACTCCAGACCAGTCAGAGCCTGACAGGTTTTTTTTTTCTGAGGATTGGCTCTAGTAAAGGATAACTTCACCCCAAAATGAAAATTCAGTCATTATCCAATCACCCCCATGCTGATAAAAAGTCAGGTGAACTTTCATCGTCCACAAAACATTTCTGGAGCTTCGCAGCAAAACAGCGTTGCAACAGAAAAACATGAAATGGCTCCATACAGCTTGTCTAGTGTAATCCAGATTTCAGTAGGCCTTGAGATCCCAAATTGATTTGAAGGGATGTTATTTCCACCCTTTTTTAAGCTAAAATCTTCACTGTAGCTGCTAAGCTAAAAGTGTTAGTTCGCATCGCGTCTGATGTTGGTGCACATACTCTTGGGGCTTTCAGAGTCATAGATTCTGCCTGATGAGTTGGGTATGGAGCTATTTCAAGGTGTTTTTTGGTTGTTATTTACATTTTTAAAACCAGTCCTCAGCTACTTCAGTTGTTAAGGAGACACAACACTTTGCATCTGCATGGAGCTGAGCAGATACTGATTGAATTTTGTTTTTTGGGTGAAATTATCGGTTAAGAATGAATTCAGTTTAGTGTTACATGCATTCTCTGGATCTCAATACCTTTTATTGAAAAACTTCACTTACCTGGCCTTTACTGTGCCACCCAGCCCTGCTTTACAGTGTGCCAGATTGTAGTCTGTGAACCCAAAAGCTCCACATCTGGAATCATCAGTCTGCACATAGGGAGTCGAGCAAGGAAGCTCTGAGTGGTGCTTTGGGGTAAAAAGTGAAAGTAAAGGCTCAGGAAACATGATTACACATGTAAGGTGGGGAAGGTCAGATAAGATTTTACATCTTCATCCCCTTCTCTCGTTTCCCTGGCACTATTAACCAGACATTCCTGCCTCCAGGGCAAATCCCTTATTCCCACATTCCATTACACTTCAGTGGAATTGAAGCCTTCAGGCCCAGACTCACACAATCTTTCAATCTCACACCCGCAGCCAGCGGTTATGCTACTGAGCAACTAGCATGCTGCCTGTAGAGGTTGTGGTTGTTTGCTTGAATTAATAATTTGTATTTCTCTGTTAGGACGGGTTTGATAACATCAAGACGTTTGTGGAGGAGGAACTACAGACGAGCATGGTGAGTTTCATTGAGATACACTGGTCTGTTCCCATTGCTTTCATTCAGTTGCTGTTGGGTCACTACTGCAGTAAATCATGTTGCTGCCACATGTTTACCCACAAGAAGAGAACGTCAGAAAATAAGAATTAGCCAAATAATATTTAGAAAGCACAGACATGTAGATGAAATAATTAAATACTTAAATACAGTAAAGTAAATATAACTTCAGTGCAGCATCAATTACATTTTGTACCCTACAGACACACACTAACACTCCTCCTCTTTTGTTTCTCCTCTTCAGATGGTGGGGATGGTGATTGGTGCGGGCATCGCCATAGTCCTTATCGCCATCCTCATCTTCTTCATCTTGCGGAGGATCCAGCTTCGAAGTCAGTAATTGCTAAGATCCCCATCGTCACCAATGCACTGAAAAGAAATAATGATGGTAGTGAAATATGAGATCTTATATGTATTTCTATGGTAATTTGTCATTTGTTATATTTCACAGACCTGGAAGCTCAGGAGGCACCAAAATACCGCTTTCGCAAGAGGGACAAAGTCATGTTCTACGGGCGAAAGATCATGCGCAAAGTGAGTGTGTGGCTGACAAGAAATACTTCAACAGTTAGAATGCATATCACTGCTGTATTTATCATGGGCTGGCGCTGACTTACACTGAGTTACATATCTACTACAACTGCAATATCACAGGAATGCCTTTTAAACCAACATGTCTCCCAACAGGTCTCGCAGTCTACCTCTTCCCTGGTGGGTACATCCTCTTCATCTCGGCCACGCCTAAAGAAGAAGCAGAAGATGCTCAACATTGCCAAAAAGTACATCAGAAAGCTGACTTTCACCAAACTATTAATACAGTCATGACCAGTTCAGTGTTGGTTGTTCACACTCTTCAACATCACTTCTTCTCGTCTGTCCTCCTGTGTTTGTGCTGTGCAGGATCCTGCGCTTTAAGAAGGAGGTGCCCATTCTGCAGGCCAAGGAGCCTCCTCCCTCAGTGCTGGAGGCCGACCTCACTGAATTTGATGTGGCCAACTCCCACCTCCCCTCCGAGGTGCTCTACATGCTCAAAAATGTCCGGTAGGTTGGTCTTCTTTGTGAAGTCTCTTTAATTGTGTTTTTATGTACTAAAGCTGCCACATTTGGTTGATTACTCCAGTGGCTCTCAGCTGGTGTACATGACCCCCACCCCCCGCACTGGGACTTTTAATTCACAGAATCCTGAATGTGCCAGAATGAAAAAAAGGGGTGTTTTTGTGTGTGTGTGTGTGTGTGTCCAATCAGAACTCATGTGCACACAAACTCTCACAAACGCACTCGATAAAATCTATTTTAAGGCAAATTAGTTCACTGGCGCAGAAAATGTATTGATTAAATGATAATGAAAATTGGCATTAGTTGCAGCCTTATTATGTACTTGTGTAAAACAAAATCTTTTAAAGGCCCAAACCTTCATACAGTACAGAGCTGCTTTGCATGATTGATAAGCAACTCCTATGAAACATTGGCGTCACTTCTACAGACATGCCTGTGAGATGTGTAGCTCTGTTATGAAGCGGTTGCCAAGCTAACTGTGCTCATAAAGCTCAGTTAATAGCATTCCACGGAAGTGAACACAGATTTTGTAAAGAAAAGCCTAGCATTTTCGAATATATAAACCCAGGACAGATTCACACCTGTACACACCTGTTTGCGTGTGTGTACAAACCTCCTAACCTCTGTGTTGTCCTTCACTGCAGTGTGCTGGGTCACTTTGAGAAGCCCCTCTTCCTGGAGCTCTGCAAGCACATGGTTTTTGTGCAGTTCCAACAAGGGGAGTACGTCTTCAGGCCGGGCCAGCCTGACAGCAGCATCTACGTGGTCCAGGATGGAAAACTAGAATTGTGCCTTACTGGAGCGGTACGCACTTATCCTGATTTACTGTGAATTTCATGCATGTGACAGTTTCTGTGTGTGAGGATTTTATGCTCAAAAATGTGCAGCATTGAAAACTTACAGGAGCAAATCTACTAAGGGGCTTAACCACGGGAGTTCTGGCTTTAATAACGTATTAGCATCTATTAACATTTGACTAAGATAATCTCATTAGGGAACAAGGGGAATGTGGCTGTTCGCAAAGGTTGATTTCTTAATCACCATAATAATAAGTATCCTACGGACAGTCTCAATGGCATTTAACAAGTTTTAAATAGAATATTTTTCCTTTTTTTATCCAGGTGTTATCTGTATCTCTAAAACATACACACATAAGTTACACATAAGTGTAATCACTCAGAATCTTGGAACACTGAATGAATACAAGTCACTATCCACTGATATTCAAGTCTTCTTCCTGTCTGTCCAGGATGGCAAAGAAAGTGTGGTGAAGGAGGTTTACCCAGGAGACAGTGTCCACAGCCTGCTCAGCATCCTGGATGTCATCACAGTAGGTCACACCCACATCTTGCAACACACACACACACACACACACACACACACACATCCGCACAGGCAGACAACTGCGCTTCGTCACACCTGTACACACACTGGCTTCCCCAATACACACACATACACATTATGCATAATGAATGAGATACATTCCTGGATATGAGTGTGTTAGAGCCTCACCCTCTTCCTTACACCTCACATCAGCCACCAGCTGACTCACCGAACCTTACATACACATGACTTGTACGTTGCTCTTTAGTTGTAATCCAGTGGAAATCCTGCATAAACTGAATGGAATCAATATGATGTCAATATTTATCTTAGACAAAGGGTTTAACATGATGACCGGGAAGATTTTTTTGGTTGAGACTAAGATTAAAAATAACATTACTACTAGAATTGCCTAGAAGATGCAACCCTTCCACATCAGTGCTTCTTAAAATGTGAATGTTTTGTGAGGTATTCTGTGTGATTTTTGTGTGCAGGGCCACCAGAAGCCTTATAGAACGGTGTTGGCTAGGGCTGCAGAGGTTTCCACTGTTCTCCGTTTACCTGTCGAGGCCTTCCTCTCTATATTTGAGAAGTACCCTGAGAGCCTGGTGCGAGTAGTACAGGTGAGTCGAGGGTGTAAATCTACACATTGTTGATGTTTTTTTCTTTTATTTATATATCGTATATACAATGTGAGTGTGTCTGTGAGTTCTGTTTTGCTCTACCGTATAGTTTTCTGAAATATATACACCCATGAAGTAATCAGTTTGTGTTTGATGTATCAAATTACTCACTTCCTGTTGGTTTGTCTCTGTTCAGATTATCATGGTTCGTCTCCAAAGAGTAACAGTCCTCGCCCTGCACAACTACCTGGGGCTCACCAATGAGCTCTTTAGCCATGTAAGTTGATCACACACACACACACACACACACACACACACACACACACACACACACAGACGTCCAGACACACACACACACAGACACACACAACACACAGTGAACCAGACAGTCCCTTGCAAACATCTGGGGGTGATGTGGTTTGGCATTTATCAGGAATTCTGCATCATTAGCCCAGTACACATCCTGTTTTTATTAAGATCTGAGTCACCAAATGTTAATGCTGTGTCTCTCTATCCACTCTACCCCCATCTTACACAAACAATCTCAAAAACAATCTCACACACACACTCACAAATGAACACAAATGTACATCTTTCCATTTGCATTTGTCCTGTAGGAAATGCAGCCCTCACGTCTGCCACCTCCCTCCCCTCACCCGACTCGCACCAGTCCCATCCGCCATGGCAAGCGCTTCGGCAGCCTGACGGTGCCTGAGGAGCACCGGGAAGCTGCCATTAAGGGCGAAGCTGCAGGTAGGGAGCTAGAAAGACTGAGGCAGGATGATTGAATGTTGTTTGTAAATGAATAACTCAGAGCTCAAGTCACTCTAAGAGGTTGAGAAAATGCATCTTATTACTTTCTGTCTAGACTCTCCATCTTCCTCCAGTGATAGTTTTGTGTTTGGGTTCTTGTTACATTCTGCGTCTGTGCTTTACTGTATGTACAGGAGGGGAACAAGGGAAGGATGGCACAACAGTGCCAACTCTGAGCAGGACCATCTCCATGCCAGTGGACATTGCTGGTGAGGGATTTATCTCTTGTTGAGAAATAACGTTTTCTTAATGTTATTTTGTTTTACCAATTATCAGGGTGAGCTTTATTTTAGCGATGTGCTATTCTGAAAAAGTACTTGCATTGAAACATTGTTGAGGAGAAGAGTCAGATTGGAAACGAACACAAGACGTTTCAGCACACGTGCCCTAAAACCACCCACCTGAGCTCTTCTGACGTCTGTCTACAATACGGAACATGTAACTGATCTTTGGGCATGTTCACACCAGTCATAATAAAAGCATTTATTCAAGTAATTGACACATTTAATGTGCTTCTCTTGCATGAACAGTTATCAGCCTCACTGTAGCTGCAGGCTCTCTGTGCTCTTTCGAATAAAGCACAGTGCAGTTAGAAAGACAAGCCAATCTTCAGGTAGGGGCACGTTGGCACAGACAGATTTATGGCTATGATGACAGAGGTTGACACGTGATAGCCAGCAGTGAAGGCATGCCACGGAGGCCTGGTATGACACAATGAAGTGAGGGCAAACTGCAGTCTGTTTACTTACTTCTATTTACTCATGTGTTTGTGACAATTAAGGCAAAGAAGTTCCAGAGATTTGATTTGTTTTGATCCTGTCAAACTCTTTGCCCCTGTGCCCAAAATCACTGTAGCCTCAGAATGAAAGGTGATTCAAACGGAGTATTTTTAGTCATTTGTTTTTTTTACATGGTACATTCCTTCTCTTGCTTATACTCTAATAATTGAACACAGGTGTGTCTCAGAAAGTCTCACAGGAAAATCCCCCTAGCTTCAACAAACTTTTTTATCTTTTTAAAAGACATTTATTTTATCCTTTTAAGACTCATCCTCACAGTATAGTTGCAACATGTTGTTTCTTTTCTGGATTATGAAAACTGATTTGAATTATAGACTGATGATTATGCTTTTTAAAACATGCTACACATTTAACCACTTGCACCCTATTTATTTGTTTAGTTCATGCATTATAATCTCTCAGAGTTGACATTATCAGTGTTTTGTCTGCAGGTATCCAGAAAAGCCTGAGATCAGACTTTGACATGGCATACGAGAGGGGGCGGATCTCCGTCTCTGCAGAGGACGGCAACACTCCTCCTACTTTTACTCGGGTCAGTACGCTGCCCACTCTTGAGACACACATGAGATAAATGTGACTTAATTCACATACAGTTGGGTAGTTGCACTACGATCTATAATGGTGTTTGAGAACAAAGAAGTTCACTGTAGGACATGATTAACAACAAGTAACCCAAGTGCCACAAATATTTAAAATGAAGTCTCTAAGGATTATTAATGAGTATCAATGAGTTGTTGCTGGAAATTATCTATCAATAATGTAATCACATGGACGAAGAAGAATCTTCTTTGCTCTCTACTGTGTGATATTAAAGTATTTCTATTGTTCCAAAACCCAATATCATATATAATATATAGTTTTGAACACGTAAACGTGATGTTTATTGTTTGAAAAAAACAAAAACAGCAACCTATATGATATTATCTGACACCAGATTTTAAGATAAAGTCTTAATCATGTCATCATGAAAATTCTTAGTTTTTTGTAGGAGCAGATCTCCTATCTTAATAGGAGGAAGGAGCCTCATCAAACATTTTCTTATATGTACATATGTGTATCATAACAGTCTATATCCCAGGACCAGCGGGAGAGGAAGGTGACAGTAGATGAGGTTCCCTCAGGGATCTATCTGTATCCAGAGGAAGAGTCCGGAGTGGACAACATTTTCACACCTGTATCAAATCGATCCAGTGCTGCTCTGTTTGAGGAAGCTCAGAAAGAAGTCCTCAAACTGATGAAGATTGAGGTTTGTTGACATTTTTTCCAGTAGGCCACTGACACTTCTGAGAAGAGACGAAATCCCTGGACGGAATTTCCTCGTGTTCTCATCAAGAAAACTGTTTCTTTTGTTTTTGTGATCAATGAAAACCATGTGTAAAGAACAGAGTACATTTATCACACTGCCTACAAAACTGAGAGAACAAATACTATAATAGAAAATGACAGTAAGATAAAGTAAGGTGTAATTTCAAGTCATTTACATTTACTCACTTCTTCAGCCTCAAAAACGAAAAAATGTGTCAGCCCAATTCTTGGTGGTTGTGACTATAGTACTAGATGCTTTCTCTAACATGTCAAACAGTGTTATCAAATATGTTTCCATCATATTACATTAGTATTTTGTTCTGTTTTCAGCTGAAGAGGTCAATCTTTAGCAAGTACTGCAGGATCTAAACATGCTGTTAGTGCAGTGCTCTCCCAATTATGCCATATACTGTAGGACCAATTTAGAAATAATAACAGGCTCATTACATTATTCTTTTCTTTTCTCATTGCATGAATGAACACATTGTTGCGAAATCACCCCTGAGCATCTGCTGACAGATTACAATGTCAAAAGGGGGTCAGTCAGCAGAGGAGCTGTGCCCAGTACATACTGTAGATGAGGGGAGGGAAGGCTGCACTGTCAAGCCACAGTAAACTAAATGCTGAGAGATGAGCTGTTCCTGTGTGTTTGGTAAATAAGCTATAAAAACCACGGTGACAAACCAGAGTTCAGCCGACCTGGATACTAACTGTAACATGTTGTATTGGTCATTTAGAAAATCCAGCTCAATTTCTCTGTGCCACAAGTACGCAGATTAAATTCTAACTCAGATTTGAGCCCAAAGAATAAATCAGCTACTAAGGTTGTGTGTAGGCATTTGATGGAATATGTTGTAAACCCTTCAAACAAGTATTGCTAGACCTTATATTTCAAAACATGATGTTGGAGCTACTAGATCAAACCATAATAGATGAAATTAGTGTTGCAGAATCACGGCAGCTTGAGAAAGAGTAGAATGAAGACATTTCATCCACATTTCTCCACCACTGTGCCTCACTTTTATCACTGCTTGGCTTGATTTTTTTCTGGCTTTCCTTTTTTTTTTTTTTTATCTCCAGGACCCATCCTTGTTAAATGGAAGAGTGACTCTGCACCATGCAAAAGCTGGAGCTGTCTTAGCCAGACAGGGGGACCAGGTACTTGAAAAAAACCTAAAATGGACTTATCTTTCTTCCTTTAGCTGCATTGTAGTAGGAGCAAGTATAGTATTCAAATATAGTAAGTATTGTAGCTGAGTCACTGCAACAACACCAACAACAACAATTCAAATGTGTCAGACAATACAGCACAATACAATTTATTTTTATCCTCCCCTGTTTCTGTGTTCTCTCTTCCTCTTTTCACTCTTTTAGGACGTGAGTCTGCACTTTGTCCTATCTGGTTGTCTTCATGTCTACCAGCGCATGATTAACAAGCAGGACGCAGTCTGTTTATTTGTGACCCACCCGGGGGAGATGGTAGGCCAGCTCGCTGTGCTCACGGGAGAACCCCTCATCTTCACCATCAAGGCCGTCCGAGACTGCACTTACCTCAAGATCTCAAAGTCTGATTTCTACGAGTGAGTCGATCGTCTTTTTGCAGTCCAAAGTTTTTTCAGTCCACTTTCAGCAAACATAGCTTTATTGAATTTGCACTAATTACTAAAGCAAAAATTATATGTCTAACAATGAGTTCACAAAGTCTTTGAAGTTTGAATTTCATGTTGAAGCTTTCTATTCAGACTTTCTGAGCTTTGATTATTGCTGGAACCATTCAGTTTTGCTATGAACCATCTGCTTACAAGCAATATGAATACTGTCCCACCACTGTTGCTCAAGTCTGTGCCTTTGCTGTGTGCTGCCCCCTGCAGGATCATGAGGGAGCAACCCAGTGTGGTGCTGAGTGCGGCTCACACGGTGGCCATCCGCATGTCCCCTTTTGTCAGGCAGATGGACTTTGCCATCGACTGGATGGCTGTGGAGGCTGGCAGAGCCCTCTACAGGTACTCCACTTCAGCTATTTTTTGAATAAACATACAGACAAATATTTAGCAAACCTTACTTGGTCATTTCCTCCGTGTATTCATTGAAAGTTTATTTGTAATGGCTACTTCAGTAGTTGTGTGGGTTTTTTTTCTCTATACATCTACAGACAGGACGACCAGTCAGACTGCACCTACATTGTTCTGAATGGACGTCTGCGTTCAGTCATACGTAAGGCGAATGGCAAGAAAGAACTAGTGGGGGAATACGGCAGAGGAGACCTCATTGGAGTGGTGAGAAACAGAATGTGTTCCCCTCGGCCACAGTATCATTCTGCCTGTGTTTAAAATCTATCAAAAAACAAATATGGAGCCGAAAAAATGAATAAATTGTGGTTATTTTGTTGGGTTTTTGTTGCAAATTCATTGTAATGCGGTATATATTTATTTTATCCCGCTTTTTTCTAAGAAATCTTTTATATACTAGATTAGTAGTTGAAACAGACTTACAGAACAGAGTATACTGAGCACTTTCAATATTTTTTGCACCATTTTGACTAAAATGTTGATCAATTATTTATCGTTTACCTTCTTGCCATAGCTATACACAGGAGACAGTTAAAAATATAAATAATATAATATTAAAATAAAATAAAATAAATACATATCAGGTGCCCATGGAACAAGTGTAATGAAATATTTTTGTCTAGAAATTACACCTATACACTAATAATTTTTTGTTTTTGCAGTTAAATTCAGAAACATCTCAAAGTTTTGCTTCGTACTTTAGGTGGAGGCTTTGACCAAGCAGCCGAGAGCCACCACCGTCCACGCTGTGAGAGACACAGAGCTGGTCAAACTGCCCGAGGGAACACTCAACAACATCAAAAGACGATATCCTCAGGTCAGTGACGACATCTTGATCTGGTTGTGCTTGTGTATGCAGTTGAAATGGTGCTGATGTTTGATGTCTGTTCAGGTGGTGACGAGGCTGATCCACTTATTAGGCCAAAAGATTCTGGGAAACCTGCAGCAGGGTCGCGGGCCGTTCTCAGGTGAGGTCATGTTAATAAGCATTTTATGTGCACCTGAACATACTGATGCGTTTTAACATACAGTATACTTATAGACTGTCTGATCTTGTCTTCAGGTTCACCCCTGAGTCTGCCCAGTATGGCAACCAGTGCCGATGTCACCAACCCCGCCAGCAATCTCTCCACTGTGGCAGTCCTGCCTATATGTGATGAGGTGCCGATCAACGCGTTCAACCTGGAGCTCAGCCATGCCCTCAGTGCCATCGGTAGGACCACAAATGTTTTATTTGTTCCCAACAGCCCTTTTTATATCTGGGATTGCTGGGTTATGCCAGAAATAAACATTACAGCACCTAAAAATTCAACTTTCCTGTTTTTTGTCTTTATGTATTTCCTCTGTTTGACACTTGCAGGGCCCACTCTGCTATTAACCAGTGACATAATCAGAGAGCGACTGGGTGCTTCTGCTTTGGACAGGTCAGTCTAGCAACCACAAAAACATCTCAGTTCTTTGTCTTATTTTAAACATCGTCACGAAAGCTTTCCAACTGCACCATTGTTTCATTATCTTGTTTCCTCATTTCCTGATACCACCAAAGCCTTTTATCATTACATTATTATGTTTCAGTAACCCCAGTCACTTTTCTTTCCTCTCAATCCCTGTAGGTTTATTTTTTTTGGTGAATTAAAACCCTCTTTCATATCCTCATGCCTGCTTTTCTCCTGTACCCATCAGTATCCATGAGTACCGTCTGTCTGGCTGGCTGGCCCAGCAGGAGGACATCAATCGGATTGTCCTTTACCAGACTGACAACAGCATGACCCCGTGGACTCAGCGCTGCATCCGCCAGGCTGACTGCATCCTCATCGTCGGCCTGGGGGACCAGGAGCCTGCTCTGGGAGAGGTATGTGTGTGACAGAAGAGGAAGGAAAATTTCAGCCACTACAAATAAGTACATTTACTCTCATTGTCTCTTTTCTGACTCTTGTCTCCCTCCTCCTCTCTTCCCTTCCAGTTGGAGCAGATGCTGGAGAACACAGCAGTTCGGGCTCTGAAGCAGCTGGTCCTCCTGCATAAAGAGGATGGGCCGGGCCCATCAAGGACGGTCGAGTGGCTCAACATGCGTAGCTGGTGCTCCGGGCATCTGCACCTCAAGTGTCCCCGCAGGGTCTTCTCCAGACGCAGCCCCAGCAAACTGGTAGGAAGCAAACTATCATTTCTAGCAATTTAATTGTTATAGTTATGTATATTACATATGCACTGTATTATGGTATACTACACTAGCTAGAATCAGGCAATCTAGTGGACATTGAAATTGAATACCTTATTTATACTCCTCCCCAAATTTTCATCTTTTCTGGTGGTACTTGTTGGTGGTCAATCAAGGGTCTAAGGACAGAGGGTACATTGTACAGATTGTAAGGCCAACTGAGGCATATTGATTTGTGAATTTGGGCTACATTAATAAATTTAACTTGACTTAAATGTAAACTAAAAACACAGTTATGTCATGATGGTCTGGTAAATCACTGGAACTTCAATGTGGAAAATGTCCAAGAAAACTGGTCTTATGTTGCAAAATGTTAATCAGAAGGTGAAGTGTTTGATGTATTTTCATGTGTATCTTCCTTGTCTGTGCAGAGGGAGGTGTATGAGAAGGTGTTTGAGAAAACGGCGGACAGGCACAGTGATTTCTCTCGGCTGGCCCGAGTCCTGACTGGAAACAGCATCGCTCTGGTGCTTGGAGGAGGTGGAGCCAGGTGAGCCACAACTATCAGTACTGACATGTAGAGAGCAGTGTGTGTCTTACAAATCTTAGTGTTTTGAAATATTGGCAATGGAGTCTGCCCACCTGACGGGAATATTGTGTAATCTGTCAGCAACCCTCAACTTCTCTTTGTGATGTCACAATAAGACTTATTCCAATGTTTCCTCTTCTGTTTTGCTGAAACTGAATTCTAATGATAGTGTACCTGACAGGATGCAAATATTAAGCACTTTCTTTATTTGAATATTCAATTCTGGGTTAATCATTCATAATATATGAAATATGTTGGACGTTTTTCCAATAGAAAACCGTTTTAACCACTGATGTGATCAACGTTCGATGCAAAATCAGAGTAGACTACATTAGGAGTTAAAAGAACAGATAAACACCAAGTTTCTTGAATAATAAACTACAATAACTCAAAATAATGTCTTTATTTCATTCGCTATTTAATAACTGGCCCAACAAAATCCACCTCATTTTGAGGAAAGTAAATGGCTAAAATTTAATAATATTGTAATTTTTAAATTTCATTTTTTTTAACACATTTTCTCATGCCAGTATTTTCTATTTCATTTTGATATATTTGATAAGCAAGTATTTGTAACGTGTAAGAAGACACTTTTTGATCTATTTGTGCCCACCTGTGATTGTCGGGTTCACTATTTTACAATTCATTTTTAACCGGTTAAATTTTTAACATCACTTAATCGATTAATGAGTAATCAGTCAGTAACATCCCCAGTACCTGACTTTTGTCAAACATGTTTGTCATGCAGAGGCTGCTCTCATGTGGGCGTGATCAAAGCTATGGAGGAAGCGGGGATTCCTATTGACATAGTGGGTGGGACCTCAATCGGCTCATTCATCGGTGCACTATACGCTGAGGAGAGGAGTGCCGTCAGAACCAAACAGAGAGCCAGAGAGTGGTCCAAGGTGCAGCACACATCTCTATCCACTATTCAGTCATCCTTGTTTTGCTCATTTGTCTAAGATTAATTTTTTTATGTTTGCACTTAAAATGGAAAATGTTTAATGTACCCTGCAGCCAATAATTCAACTTTCTTTAATGTATTAAAAGGGGAATGCCCGATAACTGACGAGAAACAAAAACCAAAAGACTTTTTGTTGTTCAACAGGCAATGAACTCAGTTTTTAAAACAGTCCTGGACCTGACCTATCCCATCACCTCCATGTTCTCCGGTTCTGCCTTCAACACCAGCATCTATAAAGTGTTCCAGGACAAGCAAGCTGAGGTGAGGGATTTTTTCAAAGATGATTTGTTTTCCACTGCAGTAAGCTCTGCCAGGAAACAAGAAGGTCATGCTTTTGAATCAGTCTCTGTGAAAACAATAATGCGGTTTATGACTCCGTAATACTCTCTGTGTCCTCAGGACCTGTGGCTGCCATACTTTAATGTCACCACTGACATCACAGCTTCAGCCATGCGTGTTCACCAGGATGGTAAGTGATAGCTGAGCACACTGCAGGGGCCCAGCACCCATCTCCGTCAGATTGCTATTGTGATAAAGACTGAAGACAGCACTTTTGTACAATACAGTCCTTTTCGATGTCATTTATTTGATATCTGTAGATCAAAAACAAACAAAAACAAACATGCACAGATACAAAGACATACAATATAAATGGCATGAGTAATTGCTTACGTCTTTCTTAACATTTAACAAAACTCAGTCAATAATCCTGCTCTGAATGACCAAGAACGAATGTGTGAAATTGGCAATGACATCATTTCATGTCTCGAAAGTAATTAAACGTTGAGTGACGCCCGCAGCAGTCAGTCAAAGGTAAAATGGCACAGGAACTAAAGCTTTATTACCTAAGTGAATATATCGACATGTTGTTGCACTCTCTAGAGTTCAGAAGTGACTTTAGGCAGTGTAGCATTTTTTATACAACAGCTCTATAAATTTGTATCAGAAGGCACAACTTGGAGTGTAACACAAAGATTTAACTGGCTTGTGTATCATCTAGAGTGACTGAACTGCCTGCCCCTCAGATTTATGGTTTGAGGCAAGTTTACTCCAAACTACATTGAAGCTGGTGCGTTCTCAAACTGGCGATACAGTTACTACAACAGCCTTGAAAGTCTCGCAAGTTCCTTACAACAAGTTGTGAATATGTTACGATGAGTATATTTGAATGGAAAATTGAATTTATATCACATTATGGCCAAATGCAAGCAAGAATATGATAAAGAGTGGGTGAAATGGAAGTGGCAATTCCTCATATAGTATATTATACCATCCAAGTATCCATGAAATGCATCCCTTCATTTTAGTCGTGAACCCTCTATTTTGCCTCTACAAACATGCCAGTTTCAATCTGGTTTGGAGTGAGCCCCATCGCCAGGGGCTTAGAAAGAGTCAGAGATTTCACATGTACAAAAGAAAACACAGTGTAGCGGTTTATATGCTTGTGTCTGTTTTAGCTCATATGAAGGCAAATGTTTCCTTTTGACTTGGATTAAAAAATGCACCATCACTAACATTAGCTAAAGTAGATTTAGCCTGGAAGGACCTCCAACCAACCCCACAAATCCAGTGTGTTTTCCAGCCCTTTTCTAAGGCAAGTGAATTTGAAGTGTAATTACTGTAATACGACCTTGTAATTATAGTATCGTGCATCCAATTAAGGCATTATTGCAGAATTGAATTACAACATTTCAGGCTGATTACTGGATTTGAGGGGTTTGCAGGGAAACACTGAATGTTTGCATCTTGGCATGTGTATGAACTAACTGCTGGAGCAAAGCCTTTTTCTCTCTCTGTGTCATTGTTCCCATCATCTGCCTCTGTTAATTTACTGTAATAGATTCTTTCTTTCTTTCTTTCTTTTTTCTGTCTTTCTTTCTTTCTTTCTTTTTTCTGTCTTTCTTTGTCTCTTTCTTTGTCTCTTTCTTTCTTTCTTTCTTTCTTTCTTTCTTTTTCTTAATGTTTCTAAATCTTGATGTTATTTTCTGTCTCTATTAAACTTCTCGTCTTTATCCTTCTTAACTTCTTTGTTTCATACCCTAATTGATCAAAGCTGTAGCTTTCTCATCATTTTCTTGTCCATCACATGTGATTATGCCCTGTATCTACAGTATATCTCCTTTATGTCAGGTCTTTCTGTACATAGAGAGACATCACAGAGCTGCCCATCTGTAGGTTACTCTTTAGACAAAATAACCTGTGTAGTCGCTGACCCCGAAATGCTGATTCCCCTCCCACGTCCATGTCAACGTGTAGGATCCAGAACACTCCACCTTTTCTTTCCCTCCTCCTTGCTCCTTAATGACATCCCATCTTCTCTCACTGCTTTACCTCCATTCTGCGCTTCCTGTAGTTTTTTCTGGTGTGCTTCTGTTAGATATCACTATGGTAGTGCTATTATGTCACTTTGGCTCCTGGCATAGAAACAAAAGAGAAATTGTCAGCCATTTTGGTGGTTTGGGGTTGCATTACAGCTTTTGGTTTTATCCAGTGAGAAGAACAGAGATCTGAAACTAAGCACCAATCTTTCCTTTCTTTCATTCTACAGTTTGGAGAATGTAGTTTAACGCCCAACACCTTTTCTAGAAATGGTGGTGGTCTCTCTCTCTCTCTCTCTCTCTCTCTCTCCCTCTCCCCCTTCCGCCCACCTTGCTTGTCAGACCAGACATCTAACAGCGCTAATACTATTTTTTTTTTAATTTGCTCAATGAACTCATGAAACAAACCTTCAGGTTACAAAGGTGACTTACACACATCTGGTGTCATACATCTTACATATTTGTTGTCATTCATATAACATACTGGCTTAAGTGAAATATAGCCTTAATTCTTGTTGTTGTTGTTGTTGTTGTTGTCGGTGTTGTTGTTGTTTGTAGCACATTCACAAAATTTTATTGGGTGTATATTTTGGTTTCCACCTGTCATAATTCTAAACAAAGTCTATAATGCTTCCTTTATTAGCCCTCGACTAGTTTAATCTAATTGGCAGTAGAGTTGTCCCTTTTATCTCAAATTGGCCTCATACTAGAATTTACTACAACTTCAGAATGAGTAAATATTGTTGACATCCTCTCTGTCTTGCTATTGGCAGCTTCGTACACTCTTCTTCTGTATGTTGC
This sequence comes from Pagrus major, assembly GCF_040436345.1. Classification (NCBI taxonomy): domain Eukaryota; kingdom Metazoa; phylum Chordata; class Actinopteri; order Spariformes; family Sparidae; genus Pagrus; species Pagrus major. The sequence continues at coordinate 24,579,849 of NC_133215.1, forward strand.
GGGCATTTCTTTCTCTTTCCTTCCTATTTTCTCTTTTTTTCCAGCATTCCTCTCCCTCTCTCTCTCTCTCTCTCTCCCTCTCCCTCTCTCCCTCTCTCTCTCTCTCGCTCTCCCTCTCTCTCTCTCTCTCTCGCTCTCTCTGTCTTTCTCTCTCTCTCTCGCTCTCTCTCTCTCTTTTCCATCTGTGACGTGGAGTCCGGCCCATATTTGATGTGTTCCTCCTTCTCCATCTCCATTTCCCGACAGGTTGCGTCTGGCGCTATGTTAGAGCCAGCGCCTCCTACACCCCCTATTTACCTCCCCTGTGCGACCCCAAGGATGGCCACTTGCTTGTGGATGGTTGCTATGTTAACAATGTCCCAGGTCAGATTTTAAACACCCGCTCACCAAAACCTCCTCCTCCCATCCCTAAGTTGACAATCAACCACTCGGCTACCCTCTCCCTCCTCTTGCCCTCCCAAGATCTCACTCGTAACTAACCCCAGGTGGACACTGGGAGCCCATGGTTTGGAAGGAAAGACTAAATCTATATATATATATCTTAGGATTGATCTGATCAGTGCCTCATCTTTCTCTGAATAACGACCAATACGACATATCATTCTCTCTGATTGGCATTTGTTTCACACACAAGCACACACACACACACACAGAGCACACTTTCTCCAGTTGGCTTGGGGCCTGAATTTAATTGCTGATCTTAACTGTCTTATCAGACGTGAGGGTTTTCCCACGCATGTCGGGAAATCTATTGGTGCGTTCAGACCAAATGTGGAGAGAATATTCGCCTTGCGTTGCACGCCCAAAGTTTGATCGCAGGATTATTACTTTTTATTTGCGTTACTCACGTGGCACAGCGTCTGAATGACTGCTGCTTCCAGTGCTAACTGGGGCAGACCAGTGCTCAGTCCTCAGCTGCAAAGTACCTGTCCATCCATCTCCGGTGAGTGGCAGTTTCTTTATAGGTGTGAAAAATCTACAAATAGTAACTGTGACCAGCGAGTAGACATAGATTGAATTCATCTGTTTTACCACATCGGTATGAACCCAAAACAAAGACATTTCGCTGTGATCTGACTGTAATAAATGGAACCAGAGGACACAGAAATAACAACATCATAATGCCGCCGCAACTTTTGAAATGCTTGTTCCTTGAAAGCATTCTGATCAATCAGGACTATGCTGTGCTGAGACCTGTCTTGGCGTCAGCCAAGTTAACGTCATGACGTCAATGTGAATGTCGACACCGGTAGGCTTTCGCACACAGCGTCACATGAAATCCTTGCCAGGTGCAAATACATGCAAATTTGTGCCTATTCACGTCTTTTCATTGACTTTGTATTTAATGTAGATGCGTGAATAATTCCCCTCGAGTTTGGTCTGAATGCCCCTTATGAGTCATAGTGAGATGCATGATGGTCTGGCTTCTACTGCCCCCCTATATTTGCTAAATTTCCCCTTCTCTTTCATATCTATAAAGTTCTGGATGTTGCTTGCATCACAGACGTCTTCACGCACCTCACAGATATTCACTTGCAGGTGGCTCAGCTTGACTGGCGTAATTGATTGGTTTGGATTCAGCTTGGTTAGACCAGACCAGATAGTGTTGAAGTGGAGATAGTGAAGGGCTGCACCATATAAACATTGCATCTGTCTGTTGTTGTCGTTGTGGATCATTGTGCGTTCCGTCGGGCCTAAACACGTCTGTCCGTTGGACTGAATTGCAGCTCGTTTTCCTTGAGGAGGTCCATGTGCTTCTGTTTCATTTCAATCACGTCTACCTACAGGACCATGTTCAGCCTCTCCTACACAGCACCTGTCCTCTCCCCTGGCTTTGCTTGCTTCTATGTGCATGCCAGTGTTAGACACCGTGAGCCAATCTATATATTTCTCATGAATATATATTGATTGCATGTATTACTTGCTTTGTTTTTCTTTTCTTTTTTCGAATTATGCAAGAATATGTGTTCTGGATCCTGCTGTTGCCCAATCGTAGCTCCTGAACAAACTGAACAAAGCCCTTAAGTAACAATAAGTATAGAGAAACAAATGGAAAGCTGTAGGTGGTAATAATGCCTCTAAAGTCATATGTCAGTAAGATAAGTCTGCCTCAACATTCACATATACTCCATGCACAGTTGCACCCCTCGCTTTCTCTGCGGTGCTCCTTATCCTTCCAACCCATGCAGCACCCGGCCTGCTCTTGCCCCCTGCTGGCACTGTGCTGGACTGCAAGACCGGGCAGGCTGGGTGCTTCCCTGCCATGTTCACGGTGAAGGATCTCCAAACACTGTCACAACGCCTGCAGCTGCTGTTTTTCTGACATGTATCAACTAAAGTAGTTAGTCAATTACGATTTCTTCAGTCGCTTCTCTTCACATTATTATGATTGGTTTCAGCTTTAATATACGGCACATCTGGAATTCGTAGGAACTTCAAAAAGGTGCAAATTCATATGATCACAGGCTATAAAGCGCTGTTGTTGGGACACGGTTTGGAGATCCACACAGCCTTGGTGCTCTGTGATGGTTGCCATTTCCTTTTTTACCTTACGCACAAGTCACACAGGGTCTCTGTGCAAGGTAATGAGGTTAGCAGTGGTGTACACCAGAGTCTAAAGGTAGACAGAACCACAGTCCTAGCCTTTGCAGGGATCGGCTACCTTCCTTTGTCCGAACTCCCTCTGGTGTTTGGACTGCGGTCTGCGTCAACACTAACCTGAAACGTATAGCAAACATTATTGAGATGTTATCCCCCCTCCTCCCTCCTCCCTCCTTCCCTCCCTGGTGTGTCAGGCTCTCTGTGGCGCTATGTGCGAGCGAGCATGACCCTCTCGGGGTATCTGCCGCCTCTCTGCGACCCCAAAGATGGCAACTTGCTAATGGACGGTGGCTACATCAACAACCTGCCAGGCAAGTAGAGGTGGTACTTCCCCCCCACCCACCCACTACCACCAACACACAATCCTCAATGTCCATCAAACTCCTGTCCCCCAGAGGAGGGGGGAGGTGGAGTGAGGGACGAGGATGATTATAATGAGGGGTTTTAATCAAGTTGTTTATAGGCTGGGTAAGTATACAGAGGTGGGCTTGTCGTAATGCTGATGGAGGGGAGTCAGGGAGTACTGAGGGAGTGTGCTGACTTTTCCCTGTCTGAATAGTGAGCCCGTTTAGACCATCAATTTGATTAATTGACTCCTAACAATAAAACCTTTTTCAAAAAAAGATAAAAACTGAGATCAGTGAGAAAACAAACTTTATCAGACCCTGAAATTATTCTATATCACTAGATGGGGAAAAGTCAGAATTTATATTTGTATTGAGAGTGGATTGATGTGTATGATGAAAAGGTTTCACCTCAACTAAGAAATACCACATTGTGAAGGGGAATGTGGTGTTTCTCTGTCGAACAGCCTGGTGTCACAAAGGTGTAGGATTAAAAATGAAGGAGGGATTACCTCTAGTATCAACAACTTCCTGAAATTAAAACCAAAGTGTGATTTTCCATATTTTTTAAATGCCATAAGACACCAGTCTGCTTTGATATTCAAGTCTGGTTCCCTTCATGTTTAAATGAGCACTTTTCTGTCGGGCTGGGCGTCAATTCAATATGATTGTTTATTTACTTTCAACAGACTCAAACAGTGGTGATATGATCATGTCACATTAATCATTCTGGCATCAGCTAAACTAATTTGCAACTATGAGGACTTCAGCCTTATGTTTTGCATAATTGATATCAGAAAATGTATTTCTTCATATTGTGATAATAGTCACAACCATATTGCCCAGCCTTGCATTTTATGCTCATTGTACTGAAGCTTTATTTAAAAAACTGTCTTTGCTTCCATTTTGATCAGAAGAAAAATAAATGGAGTCTGTTTAGAATGATGGGAGGGGCTGTTTTTTGTTTTTTTGTCTGTGGACCATTAAATACATCCTCATTACCTGGAAGCATTTTAAAAATGCACCAATGTTTTTAGAATTTGCAGATGAAAACTCCCCCGAATCTGTCTCTGTGGTGTAGTTCCATAAATGAACTCTACTGATGAAACACAGCCATATTTCACAAAGCTCTGGACTGAGCTGTTTGTACACTGTATGGGAATCAAGATCCATCATCTCCCAAGTGATACTTATTCCCAAGCAATGAGGTTTGTGAAATATGGTATTTTCTAGGCCCAAAGATTGATCCAGCTAAAGTGAGCCTTGGAAAATCAAAATCCTTTTTATTTCTGAATTTGGTTATTCTGCTGTGTCCCTAAAGAGTTTGTGGTCCATCAGCTGCATTTATAGTTGTTTTTGGCACACTGGATCAGTCCTTTGGGCTTGTTGGGATATCGTCTTGTTTCTGTCTTTGAATAGGCTCACACCACAAAAATGCTCACCCTCCCCAATGTTTTTTTAACACTAGCAAGCCAATGAGAAAGATCAGGACCTTGGGCCCTGTGCTCGTTGGCCAGGAAAGTAACCATTTTTCTTTTATTATTTCTTTTATTATTTAATTTGAGTGATTTTTGTCACTAATTGGCCAAAAATGCTCTGTCTGACAGGTCCAAAAAAACAGATATTTTTGTGGTGTAAGTCTGTTTCAACCTTGTGGCTCCTAAAATGAAGGTTTAAAGAAATCGATATTATTTTGAAACAAGCTGAATAACACAGGATTTATTGTCTTACCATCTCTGCTGCGGGATTTTGTCGTGCTGTGTTTGTACGTCTGTGTGTGAATGATGGTGTACACGTTACACGTCAAACAGCGGACATTGCGAGGAACATGGGCGCCAGAACAGTCATTGCCATCGATGTGGGTAGCCAAGATGAGACCGACCTCTGTAACTATGGCGACTGCCTGTCTGGCTGGTGGTTGCTGTGGAAACGGATCAATCCCTGGGCAGAGAAAGTAAAGGTACAGTACATAATGGCAGCACAAGGCGCTGGTAACGATTGGTGACTCAGCTGAGTTTTTAAGGCTTTCAATCAATGTTGTATCAGAGAGCTGGAAATGTTTCTGTTGGTGATTTCTGGTAGCGTTCTCAGTCCACTCTCCTCCACAGGTACCAGACATGGCAGAGATCCAGTCTCGACTGGCCTACGTGTCCTGTGTGCGGCAGTTAGAGGTGGTGAAGAAGAGTGCCTACTGTGAGTACATCAGACCACCCATCGACCGCTTCAAGACCATGGACTTCGGCAAGTTTGATGAGATCTATGTGAGTAACATCATGACTGTAGATTGTATTTGTTCGGGTATCTCCAGGGTTTTCAAACATTACACAGATGAAGCACATGAGAGCACTGTTTAAAAGTTTTATAGTCGTGTTAATAGTGTTCAGTGTTAATCACTAAGTGTTCCCACTCTGGCATCGCTATATGTGCAATTATTTCGAAGGCAAAGCCATGTTCAGTTGGATCTGACTCAACTTTTGGTTTAAAGTTATTCTGTGCAGGATTTGTACAGCTCAACTGGAGTGTAACAGTATGTTTAACCTGTGTGAACGTTTCTTTAATAAAATTGCAAAATGAATTTTAGTGTAAACTGAATAAAAAATAAAGTTGTATTGTATTGAATCAGAGAAAAAAAGTAGTATTTTAGATTGTCTTACTGCGATTATGTTCTAGAGCACCAATCAACATTGGTTGGCACCACACTGGCACACAGCCCTCCAGATTTTTTGTGAATGCAGCTGAAGTTCTGTCTGCTATTTGTCCCTCCGCTCTGTGTCTGTGTGTAGCCCACCCCGCCCTCAGTCAAACACACACAGATCTGCAGCTCTTTATGACCAAGAGCAGAAGAAAAAAACAGAGACAGCGGTGCAACCTGGTTCCTACATTTTTAAAGAGTCCCAACCTCAAGTTAGTTGGTGGGGGGTTACACACCACTGCCCAAACGTCACCCAGAAACGTCCCAAACACAGTGAAATAATAAGAAAATAAGAAAATGCACTTGGATGGCAGTGTCTCTGTAGATACAGACCAATGATTTGGTGGTTGTCAGAAAAGACTTCTCAAAACTAGGATGGTGAGGATTTGTATAGACAAGTTATACTGTGAATATTAAAATCCCACAAGTTGAACATTTTAAATGGATGTCATGTTCACAAATGATAAAAAAAAATACATCATAATTCATTCACAGTTGCTAAGCAAAGTGTGCGCTTACGTTTATTTTTAGTACCTTGCATTTCTATTTAAACTTCTTCAGGATGTGGGCTTCCAGCATGGCAAGTTGGTGTTTACTGGCTGGGCCCGAGGTGACATTATCGAGAACATGCTGAAAGACCATCGGTCAGCTGACTACAACGACAGCAAGAGAACTGATGTGAGAAGAGCACACACACACACACGCAAGCATGCACGCACACAGACACACACACACACACACACCATAAATTATATTTAATATGGTTGATGTATAACAACATATACTGTAGGTTCACCATCAAAGTTATTATGTCAGTATATAATAATAATTCCTTGTCTCGTAGTCCTGCACGTGTCCAGGAGCTGACTTCACTGACCTTGCAGAGATTGTATCCAGGATAGAGCCGGTCCAAAGCTACGTAGCTGCAGAAGGTGAAGGATCACTTACCAGTTCATTATTTAGAATTAATTTCTTTTTTTTTTGTGGTTAAAATACTTTTGCCACAGCTTGCAGGCATCCTGTAAACGGTTCTTGTTGCAGCAGTCTCCTCCTCTAGATGTACAGTTCCCCTTCAAGATCATGTCAGATTTAATCAGTGTAATAAATAAAGGGTCCTAGCTTTCACCTGCCGTGTTTTATTGAAATACAGTATGAGATGTCCCTGATGTTTTATGGGTGCTACCTAAACCCAGTGGGTCACTCACGCAATAAATCCCCTCTTTAATGTCTCCTCTAAATCTTTCTTTCAGCAGAGGAGTCGGACTGTCTGACAGAGTATGAGGAAGACGGGATGGACACAGTGAGAGAGGAGGAGGGGGAGGAAGAGGAGGAAGAAGCAGAGGACCCCGAGGACCATTCCCCTGGAGAGTGGGGCCAGAATGGTGTCTTTCAGACTGTAAGCACACCCAATAACAGAAAACATGACATTACCAATACGTGTTGAATACATTATCTTCTTTAATGTCGTTATAGAATTGAGTCAGTTTTTCTTCTATCACTTGCTTTCATTCAGTCACAGCTACTCTTTTTTAGTGCCACAGTAATCCCTAGCCTCAATAGATCATAGCAGACCAAAATTAAATTTACAATTTAAAGCGGTCACTGTATATTGTTCAGGGCTTTTATTGTGAAAAGTACAAAAACAGAAAGAGTATGCGCTGCAGATGTGAGCTCAGTAACAGTTTGTCTCTTAGTCCAGACTAGGGAGTCTCGTAGTATTATTTTATTATTTTCCTAAGTGTGGGCGCAACTTATAATTATAAATAATAATTCTAATTATTATATTTTATTTGTGATTTCGTCTGGCTCCTGATTGGTTGTACAAGAGGAAAAGGGGTCATGATAATCAAGGTTTTTGTCCAAGTGCAAATTATATCTTGTGTGCAGAGCTGACATTTTAGCACTTGAGGGTGACCCTAAGCAATCTTTGGATTTCAGCTGGACTGAACAGGTGAATAAAAACGCTCTCCTCTGCTCTGCAGGATGAGGAGAAATCTGTGAGACAACGCAGGAAACTCGCCAGTGACTCCAACACCTCTGAAGTCTCTGACTGCTGACAGAGGGCCACGGAGGAGTAGGGGGACTTTAAACACAAGGGCCAAATTATGGGTCCATAAACTGTCAAGGCTAAAGACGTGGACGCCACACTCAGCTCCTGCAACTTCTGGAACTCTGAAATACTTTTTTGTCTTTCTTGATGAACTCACCGTTCATCCTCAAATTGTTGAACCTTAATTGCATCAAGTGGCTTCCTCCTCGCTCTCACACTGGATTCTATTCTATTCACATTCTGACCCCACCGTCAAAAATGTGTGGTCTCAAATAAGAATGATCTTTGAAGGTCTGCCCCGCCCAGCTGCTGTTTTGATTCACTTTTACACTAAACTGACCCATTGCCAGAATCCCTGCCTGCCAACTCCCAAACATGCCAAAACTAGGACTTCCACCAGTAAGCAAACCAATGAAAACAGGGACACGTTAAAACTTCCAATCACTCTCCTGTTTCTCAGTTTCAAACAGCCAGAAGGTACCCGACTTCATGTCCCATCTGTGTTTCTGAATCTTTATGTGTCTGTCAAATGTCGGTATGTCTTCATGGCACTCCATTATTGAGGTTTCGATGTATTTAAAGGTCCATCAATTTCCTTTGTGCGCTTGTTCGAATGAGTCTGCATATGTTGCCTCTGTTAGGATGACTGTTGGTACAGACGTGCAAAGCTGTGAATTGTTGAAATAGTAGCAGTAGAGCTGTAGCTATAGGTGTCAAGTAGGGAGTTGGGTAGGGGAAGCTGTAGGAGGTATAGATGTTCGTGTAGACACTAAAGTAGAGTTTATGTTAAATGAACAGAGCAGGACCAGTGCTGGGAAGCAGAGCGAGGATGGATAAGAATTAAGAGGCATTTAAAGAGAGAGACACTAATGAATGCTGTAGAACGTTTTGAAATGTGGTTTTAAGAATGTAAAGTAAATAGACAAAAAAGAGATGGACCTGTAAGCAAAGTGTTACTTAATTTATTTTAAATTCACCCGCAGTAGAGTAGAGTGAGCTTGATGAGCTGTAGGTAGATTAAACCGAACAGAGGATGAGGAAAATGTGTAACGCAAATCTGGGGTGAATGAGATGATTTCAGTGAGTGGATGACGTTGTGTCTGCGTTTTTGAGATATTGTGTTTCAGCTGTTTTGTTTGAGACTAAGACGATGCCTTTTCCACCAGTGTTCAATCAGTTATCAGTGAGCGGTGACTGTCGTGAAGAGAGCGGTTATTTGACTCTGCTCACACAAGGTCACACTGTCATGGTACGTGTCCACAGGATCCGTCATTTCTGTGCTTCCCATTCGTTGTCTGTGAAAGCAGCGGTGCAATGCATCCTGGTAGCGGTGGATTGTGTAAGGGTACGCTCCCACATGCATGACATCGACAGTGGCAAATATTCACCACCTGTTCACTTCAATCATGAATGCAAGCAAAAGGCCAAATAAACAAGTTAGCATCTGGTGGCGAAGCAAATACGCATCTTGGCTTCACCTGGCGATTGTCATTTGCTTGCATGTACGTATGACCGTACCATAAGGCTTTGGTTTTGGCCTGTAAATTGGTTGTGGCTTGGGAATTCGCTGGTCAAAGTCAAAGGTCAAGCGTCAATGCTGGGAACGCACCTGTGGACACGTACCAATGCGGTGCTGAAGGCTCCTGCATACAGTGAACAAGGTGTGTATGACAGCGTGTCTGAGACTTACAGTAATTTAAAATCTTTGAAAACTAGCCAATAAATTATTGTTAAGGGAGAAGTCATGTGCACATGGATAATCCACAGGAACTCTGAGTAATCCCTAACTTCAAGTGGGCAGAAATTCACCTCATGTAACTATTAACACTTAATTAATATGGACCTCTTGTAGAAATTGTAACAAGATTATAATATAATGTACACATTGTTGATATTCATATATGTATATGAGGTGAAAATTTGTAAGTTGATGCTTTGCTGCAAAACAAGGGAACCTTCACCTTTTTTCGCTTAAAATCCATTCTGTTTTATTTATACATGTTAACTACTGGCTTTTTAAAAATGTTTTTTTTTTTTTTTTAATTTGGGGGTGGGGGGCTTGTCTTATTTGAATTAACTTGGCTTTAGCTGTTTTGCACTGAAACATTTGAAGTATTCCTTGCTCAGAAGTTGTTTGGTTTAATATTTGCCATCCACCTTGAGATGCCAAGAGAATCTAAAGAATAAAAACAGAGATGATGATTTAATATGCATATTGGAAAATAAATATAATATGCATCACGTCAGGTGGCATTTGAGTTTTTTTCTTATACCTCTTATACCTTTTCTTGCATGTTATGAGCTCCACCATTTTAAAGTAACATTATGTAACTTTTCTACCCTAAAATAACAGCTTCAGACTCATGTTGATGGTACAGTGTCTTGTAATAGGGTGAATGTTGTTTAATGCCATGACGCTGTTTAAACCACAGCTCAACACCAAAATCAAAATTTCAGGCATGTGAACTTGTAGAAGGTTCAGAACCTCCAGGTGTTTTCTCATTTCATTCATTTTTATACCAAAAACAATTTCATTTAGGAAGTTGTGACCTGCTTTTTTATTACAAACCACTTCCTAATGCCCTTTCAGGAAACCCACTGTACTGGACAATATACTGTTCATCGGCTGATTCTTTACACAATGACATTTTGATAGATTATAATTGATTAGATTATAACATGATGCTACATGTCTCAGTACAAAAAACCTGCTCACTATTGATTAAACAAACACATTTCACTGTTAACATTTATTTTCTTTGAAACTTTGTACTGTTCTGTGTTGTATTCCTGCTGTCGTATTCACTCATTCATTCAAACATCCAACTCCAAATGAGTACAATACTATTCAATGCTTTTAACTGAATTTATTGAAGAGGTTGACAGAGAAAGAACACACGACAGGGAGGCAGCTACATCACTTGTTATTTAAAGGTATTCGTTACTTTTGTTCACACCTCTTTCACTCCTACAGTCTAGATTTGCTTCGATTCGCTTGCGATTTCCTTTAACATGCTATACCAACATATGGGGTGTGTGGGTTTAACCCCATTACCACAACGCGAACAGGGTTGAATGACATGAAGAGTGTGTTAAAATGACTTTTGCACACATTCCGGTGACTTGTTGTGTTTTCTGGTGGCTTAGCAGGTTAAAATAACCTTTGAATTAATGTCGATCTACATAATATTTCATTTCATGATGATCGAGGTCAAATTTAGCTCGATGACAGCAGTATCAGTGATTATCTGCGTGAGATGCTCCAGATGTTTACTCCACTTTCTTGGTCTGCTTGGCCAGAGACTCTAAAATAGTGAACATGTTATCTGGTGTGTTGGTCTCCAGTTTTGATTTGGCACAGAAGAAAGGAGGTATGTAGTCCATTGGGTTTGAATTGCCCAATACCCAGTTGAAGGTGCTGAAATACAAACACAATACAAAAATGAACTTTTAAAATGTTTACTGGTTGTTTGTTGTTATTGTTATTGTTGCTTGCACAGATTTAATGTTTCACAGTTACAAAGACACAGATGGAACAAGAACGGGACATCATGTACGAGGAACAACAGACTGCATACAGCACAGTGTGTACCATGTTGTCACACTGATTTGTGAATGGGGGAATTTGGGTATTTTTAAGCCTGTTCCATGTGTTTGCCTATTTTTGAGTGTAAATGACTTATATGTAAAAAAAAGTTTTGGGACTGGTCCAGTAGATTGCTTCAGCTGGAAGCTGCGATGTGGCTGCCTCTGAGTGTGTGACAACATTATGAAAAAGATCCCCAACACAACCAAACAATCTTTGTTAGTCTTTCAAACAATCACTAAGCCTGGTTTGGAAAAAATCCTTAATTCTCCAGTTTGGATATGAAAATATTCTGGTTCTATAAGCTGATTTCCCCCACTGCTTCTCTGATATCGACCCTCCCTCTCGCACCTCTCCCGATTCATTCACAACTACCTAGGTGAATTAACCAAACCAGAGTTGGAGATTGTTGGGACAGTGGAAAGATGAACCAAGAATGTTCTGGTGAGTTTTATTTTGTTTCTGTAGAGTTTGAATGTGTTTTACAATGATAAAATTATTGTTTCTGCAAATGGAGTCTGGTGGATTTGGCGTGGGCAACATAACAGCAGTTTCTGGCTAAACAAAAAGTATCTGAGCCTGTCAGTGGCAAAAACAAGCACTTTTAGTGGACTTAACATGACTCGCGACTGCTAGTTGAGGCAATCTACTGGACCACTTCTTAAACCTTCTGTACATATTAGTCATCTAATAGGTGACATATGAAAAGTAGTATTACTTTGAATTGTGATGATGATTAATGAGCTGTTTTTCTGATTTGTCAGCTCAGGTTCTCACCTGACAGTGATCCATCCTGAGGCTGGAGTGTAGGCAGTGTAGGTCATAGGGATGCAGCCAATCTCACTGAAGACAGTGGTATACATGCCTGAAGACGTGAAGCACAAGTCACATACGAGGGCCTAACAATAATCAGAGTGATTGAGCTGTACAAAACAACATTATTATTCAGTTACATCCTTCACTTGTAAAACATGCTGAACACAAAGAAAATTTGTCTTATTCATCAGGTGTCTTCTTCTTCAAAGTCTGTTCAGTTTAAGAAAAATGGTGAAAGGTTAAACCAGCTACAGAAAACAACAGTCATGGGTAACAACGGTCTCTTTACTCAACACTCAAAGAGGAAACTAATACAAGGTGCAAGGTAAATGTATTGTCATTTTTTAAACAAGGATTTAAAGGCAGCCTGCCCCTCAACGAGCAGTCCCGTGGCAAACGCTCGCCGAAACCAAATCATTCAAGCTGGGTTTGTATGGAGCGGGTTTGTATGTACGGCCTTCCCTGCTGACACTCTGCCTGTCCGGTCCCTCCTGACCAGAGACACAGCTGTGAGTCGGTGTGTTTAAAGGGGAAAGTCAGCTGGCAATCTGCTCACCACCGCCAGCAAAGGCGGACACACCAGCGCACATGTATAAACGCTCACTACGTCACTTGTGTAGGTTATGGCGTCGGCTCTGCGTAGAGCCTACGTGCAACTATAAACCAGCCTTTATTATAACAACCACATTAAAGTCCCATATTCTACTGCAATCCATTCCATTTTAGACGGTTTAATTAAAACACAAAATTAAGTTATTTGTAAAAAATGTTTAAAACATTGTCAGGAAAAATTATAAAAATACAAAAACACACTGAAGTGGGGCTTCAAAAGACACCCAGATGGACCTGGTTAGAACATCTTGAAATATTTTTTGATACGATTACGGCAGATATTTGCATATGTGATTAATTGCGATTGATTAATCACAAAGCTATGTTGTAATTAATTAGATTAATTTTTAAATCACTAGACAGCCCTAATAATAATATAATATAAACATGATATAAATAAATAAAATGATTTAACAATAATATCCTCTTAATTGATGCTGGCAAAACAGCAAACAAGCCCACCTCACTACATGTTGAAGGATTAATGAGATCAGCAGTAAAATTACTGAATTTGAAATTGGAAGTTGTTTCGTAACTGCAAATGCAAAAACCAAAACTGTCTGCATGGCTAGATACTCAAAAACAAACTTGTAACTGTCCCCTGGAGACAGTTTCCATTGTTATCTTCAGGTCTTGTTAAACTAAAACCAGATTTCTTCATTTAGGATACAGTGTTTTCTCTCACCATTGGGGTGCAGGGCTCCATACCAGGTGTTGACCAGCACACCCATTCCCCAGGAGGAAGAGGAGCCCATGAAAACCTGACCCATCAGCTTAGCATCAGAGGGAACTTGCATGGGAACGAAGGAGTCACTCAGTTGTTTCTTCTTGCAAGAGAATTTGCTCCAGTCGATCTCATAATAGACTTTCTGAAAGGACAAAGGAAGACAATGAATGTTGTCCTTTTACTGTTCATATCTCTGTCTGTCTTTGTGCTGTCTCATTCAGGATGTGTTTTTTTGTTTAATTGTGTTTGTTGAACAAAAGGTCATTTACTGAATATTGGAGAAAACTTTCCTACTAAAGTAAAAGTACCAGAAACATAAGTATCAGAAACTAAATATACTAGCCAAAAGTATAAGTATTCAGTATACATATCAGAATAATATCTATAAAATTACTAGATCAGAATTAGAGGTGCATTAATGTGCTCATCACTATAATGTTGCAGCTGGTAAAGGTGGAGCTAGTTTCTCCCACATTATATGATGCAGTGTAGCTTAATCCAGAAAAACACATAATAATTAAATGGTTAATTATTTGGTTTGATAATCTAAACCTGCAAAGGAACTACTAACTAAAGCTGTCAAATGAATGTTGTGGAGTAAAAAGTACAATATTTGCATCCAAACAGCAGTGGAGTAAAAGTGTAAAATTTCATAAAATGGAAACACTCAAGTGAAATTTAAGTACTTTAAAATTGTATCTAAGTACAGTACTTGAGCAAATGTACTCAGCTGTATACCATCACTGCACCTATTACTCTTCATTGTCTTAGTACATTCATGGTCACAGGACTCTGGCTGTGTTGCAAAATGAGAGATTAGATATGTTGACGCTGGAGCAAAAGTGAAGGCAGGAACACAGAAATTCCTAGTTCAGCAGTTCATGGGCCCCAGTACCACTTCCACCATGATGTCAGATAAGCTGTCATTTACATGACACAGAGGGTGGAACTGTCTCTGTGACAAAGCCCACTCATTACGGTACAGTAAAACAAATCCTTAAAACTATTTTCACAAACTTAACTTTAACCAGAGTTATATACCTGACTGTAAAGCATCAGCCGGTCCACAGCAAACGTCTCATTGCCAGAGATCCCGTAGTTCCTGACCCGCATCCTCTGACCAAAAGCATCAAAGCTGACTTCTCCTGTGGAACTCATTTGTCCGTCACCAGCTATCTGAACGAGACAGAGAGCAGAAAGTGAAGGGACAGACAAGAATCATGTGACATGGGTCCATCCAGGAGAGATTCTGCAGAATGAGACATGTGAGCAGACTCACCACAGACATTCCTCCAGACATCAGTGGTGGAGAGGCTGTGGAAGAGGAAATCAAAATGTTTAAGACATTTATAGATAAAAAAAAATTAAACAAACTATAATATAATATACTCTAATCCCTCATTATTAATCATGTTTCATAATCTGAGCATGCCAGGCAGAGTGAAACTTTACACAGGGAGTCAGTTGCATTTAGGGAACTTGGGATATTAATACCATTTTGCATGTTTAAATACAATACATTACAGCAGGTGTTTGCTTTTGGTCCGTGGCCCACCGTTAAGTTTCAGTTTTGGCCCTCCAAGGGAAGAAGTTTGGGCACCCCTGGTAAATCTGTTTACATGTATTGTTTACTATGGGTCAGATCTGAGATCCAGCATGTCTTTTTCTTTGTAATTAAATTACAGATAAAATACATTAACAATTTGCTACTTCAGCTCTGATGCAGTGTACACCCTTTAAAGTACTACCTTAAGTTATTGAATAAATGTGGTGAGTAAAAAGTACAATATTTGCCTCCAAAATGTCATGTCGAAGTATGAAGTTGCAGAAAAAAAATATTAATATAAATAATAATACAAATAAATAATAAATAAGATACAGTATGGCACTTGTGTAAATATACTTAGTTACATTCCATCACTATTTGATGGTAAATGCAATTAATTAGTCCAACTTCACACCATTACAGCAATATAAAAAATGTAATTTTTCTGTGGTCAGCATGTGTCCGTACTCACAGCAGTGTTTGGGGTCCTGGGCAACAGCCGCAGCCAGCAGCAGGCTGAGGCCGGACAGCACACCGATAAAGTTCATGTTGAGGAGCCTGACGAGGGGAACGTGTGAGCGCTCTGTTCTCAGGGGACGACACACCTGTATATATACACCATACCTGCTCCCAGATAGACACACTCACACCACATGACTTCACAACCCCAATGACGGAAAATGTGACCAAATAATTTACAGCCCTCCTTTGTAAAAGATGGTGTGACATTTGACCAGATTGTATAAGATTGTGCAACGCATCACATGCCTGTTTTTATGTTCAAGCACCGAGCATGTCTGATATCATGGAGATATTATGTTTGCCCTTTAATCTGAATGCATTTTTAGTGGTTGCACCTAATTATTTTCCTACATCAAAGAAGAATTTCCTTCAGATCAAATTCTTTATAATATTCCACATAATAGTTCTTATTTTAAGACGTTTGAAAGCAGTGGGGCATCTTTGCATTAAATGCCATACCGACCTCTTAAATAATGCATTTCTTTAACTTTGAGGAGTTGGTTTCATTGTATGCATGCATTAAAGTGTTTTCTAAACTTGAAATGATTGATTCGCTTGTTGAACATGCAATAATGTCCCATTTCACTCAGTGCCTTGTTCAAAAGCACATATAGCTGCAGATCAGGAGTTCATCCAGTCTGCTTGTCAGTTTGACTGCAGGTGTAAATATTCCCATGTTACGCACCTGCATTTTTCTCAGCCTGCATGGTACATTTATCTGAACCACCACAGTAGCAGTACGTGCCTCCCTACTTTTGTTATACTTCCTCAAATAAACAATGTGAGCAGGTTGTGTGCAGATTTCATAAACAGCCCAGATCATGTGAAAGTTGTTAACGTGCAATAAAGCAAAAATGGAGCCATAGTCAGGAGCACCATCCTTATCTGCTGGTTCATAAAGTCACTGAGATACAGTTCACCTCCACCTCAGTCAGGTCATTACAATTACAGCAAGAATAATGTTAAAAGTGAAAATGGAAATTATTTTAATTTCTACTTAAATATGCAATAATTCATACAAATGATACGAAGCTCGAGAAGTCATTTTTAAAATGTAATATTAAAAATCCATCCATCCATCCATCCACATCTGTAACTGCTTATCCTTTTCAGGGTCACGGGGCAGCTGGAGCCAATCCCAGCTGACGTTGGGCACCAGCTCAATATTCAAAACAACTTTGGTTATGAAAGGTTTGTATCCTGCTTATCATTAAGGATATTGGAAATATAATTTAGCCTAAAATGGCTTTTTTCAAACAATTTTTCTTTGCAACGTTAAAGCACCAGCTTCAAACACATTTATCAGTGGCATTAATACGCAGTGTTAGTAAAGGTCAAGAATATAACTTAGGTACTTCAGTTTAAAGGAGGCTTTTTCAGGTAAAATCTGATTTTTGTCACTTCCACATTGAGTGTATTGGTCTGTATTGTGAAGTGAATGAAAAACATGCCTTGGATTTATTACAGTTTAACAGTTTATGGTTGTGAAGAGAGCCCTTTTTAAAACTCTTTGAATATATTAAATATACTTTATATTTTGCTTTGAATTAAAAAGGTGTTTATAGAATCAGCTTAACAATCATCTGTCCAACAGCTACAACCAGGAGAAAGCACATTATAGTCTAAACTGAAACTAGATTCATTAGCTTATGTTTAGGATATGTTTGGATATGATTACGTTTCCAAATTCCAAACTCTGAACGTTATTTTTATAAACTTGTGGTTACATTTTATTGATGATTTATGCTATTGCTTTAATACTTTATATTTATCTTCGTTTACACTATAATGACGGATAGATGTCCTGTCAGATTGCAGTTACAATTTCCTATTAGATAAAAGGAAAAAAAGGCTTTGCCAAAAAGATAAAGCCGCATCACATGAATGTTCAGAGGTTAAGTATTTTCCAATGGAAATAAAGGCCAGTGAACACTGATAATGATCATAAAAGCTGTGAGCTCAGAGTCAGGTGCTTCATCTTTATCTGAAGACTGACAACGGTTTATCAACGACGCCCATACATACACAGATAGTACTACATTAGATGTGCTGAGAGGGTTTGAAGTGATATATTTATTGATCCAGTGAAACACTTATATTTTAGCAGCATTGTTGTATGTCAATGTCAGCCTGTTGGTCCACAACTTTGTTCCAAAATGAAAATTAGAAATAGAATCAGAAGCCAAATAAGTTTTCACATAAAGGAACCTGCCTTGTTGCAGTTAGAGAAAATAAAGAAAGATGAAGCTTACACAGTAAATATGAAGCTACAACCAACAATTGGCTAGCTTAGCTGAGCATGATGGCTGAAATGAGAGGGAAACAGTTGGTCTGGCTCTTTCCAGCTACAAGCAGCTCGGTAATTAAAACATTCTGTCTCTTTTTCTCTATACAAACAACAAAGAAATGTAAAAACAACCTATAAGACTAAGCTAACCAACTTCTGGCTTCAGTGTGTGGTATCAATTTACTCATCTTACTCTCTCCAAGAAAGCAAAGGCAGAAGCAGTAGGCAGATTTCCCAAAATGTTGAATTATTCCTTTAAAGACATCATCATCTTTGTATCTGTGACTCTGAAAGTCAACTCTCTGCAGGCAACACGTCAACAAGTCCATAATCTGTTACATACATTGGACTGAGAACTGAGAATTGGGCACCACAGACCCCTGAACTTCACTCATCTTCCCCTCTGGGAAAGAGCTCGACTGGAGCTGAGGACTCTAATGAAAAAGAACCAGTTCAGTGGTGTAAACATCTGACTAACCCACCATGACTATCAGTAACATGGCTCCTTCACTGCAGCATAACTATATCATTCCATTGGGATTGAAACCCGCTCACCTTATTTTGTCATACAGGAAAAAAGAGATTGGAGACCGAAAATTAGACGTACAGAGACCTTTCATAACACCTCATTTAGCTGTATGTATATGTGTAAAGTCAGGGCACTGAATGATACTTATTTGGAGGTGGATGCAATAAAACAACAAACACAATATAGAACAATACAAAGTTTGAAAGAGCATATAGTCCTTCCCAATCGTATCTTCTCTTCTATGGATGAAGCATACTGGTGGCAAATTAATCAGTGACGTTCATCCGTTAAATATTTAAACCACACAAGTCCTGTGTCCACCACAGACTCTTGTTTAGTGTAAATGGCTGTTTTCTGTCTTTTAAACTCCCGAGTAGAAAACTGCAGTACTTGCTGCTCTACAGCAGATGGAGGCAGCATTGCTCTTATGTCAGCAGCTCCTGCTTTGATTTATGCATTTTTCGTACTTGTTACTAAATCTGAGGGTTCACTGAAAATAATTAACTTAATGAACCGAGATCAGTCACTCAAGTATCCTATAGGTGGTAACACTTTATTTTAACCCCCCTTTTCAGCATTTAAAAGCAGCATATAAACAAAATATGGTTACAAAACACACACTACAGTACACGACACTTCCTTATATATCTGTTTACAGCTACAATCTCATGTGTCTTTAACCACTTATTGAGCCCATACTGCTTAGAAGTGCTGGATTTGGGGGTTAATGTAAATGGTCAGCCACAAGGCATTGTGACTTTCATTCAAGGTAAATTGATTAAACCCATAGCAGCATGCAGCCCGTGTGATCTGCCGAGTGAATCATCAGTTTGTCCAGTTACACTTCTCTGCTAACACATTTTTCATGTCATGTAATGTAATAGCCCTCCATTTAAGAGTTATCATTTGTCGTTCTGTCTTGAAATATATTTGAAAACTCTGAGTCACTGATTCACTCTCATTATGTCTTCTTACAGCAACGTCTGACTAACCCACCGAACATCAATAATAAGAGCATCTCTTTTTATTGTTGGAGCCTCTTCACACTTTCTCCTTCAGGAATTTGTGAGTCATCTTTTAATAAAGAACGCCAAGGTATTCATAGGTTGCTACCTAACCACACTTTAAAAAATTATTTATCTGTCCTGTGTGATTAAAGAGATGAGCGCCTGCTCTGGAAGCGTTAGCAGCAGTAAGAGCCCTGCCAGTCTGTCCAATTATCAGTCCAATGATTATCTAAGCATGCTGGGACTTTGGCGTAGGTCTGCGCAGGAAGAGACGGCGTTGAGTGTAAAGTCCCTGTTGTGATAAGGAAATTACATTGTTAAAGTCCTTTCTACTTTGCAATTTTACCAGAATTAACTGCACCTGAATGTTAAAGCAGGAGACGCTGATGGCAGATTTGTTAATTTTGTGCCTGAATGCCAGTCGATGACAAAGTCAGGGGAAAGTCGAGGCAATTTCAAACCCTGTCGCCTTAAAAATCTAAAGAGTGTTGCATGAGCAGGCCTGAAATAAAACTCATTTAAAAGTTGCACACACAAACTGAGACAATAAATAACTTCAACACAAAGGTAAATATGTTGAACATGTATTTTTTATTGCACTGACGTGATTTTGTTGTCAGTGAATCAGTACGGCAAGGTGCTGACAACCACTAACAGATTTTAACCCGACTATAAACCCAGTTACACTTGCTGTCCAGCATTGTTACAAAAAATAAAAATAAAAACCCTGGAAAACTGCTGACCAGATTGAAGAAATGTGCTGTGAGAGTTCATGGTAGCAGATCCTGATTGTAAAAGATGGTTTTGGTCATCGTCCACAACTGTAGCACCACCAATTCATTTATATGTGCTCCTCCTTTTAAAACTTTTGTGGCCTTATAATCCCTACATTTGGATTAGTGTTAGAAATTTTTCTCCCTTCATTCTTTCATTGTTATACATCATATTGGTGAAACCTTCCACCGTCCTTTTGTTTGCTTCTAGGTAGGATTTTAACTGGCCTATCTACCTTATTTTTTATTATTTTTTTGGTTCAAGGACTCTTGTAAAGGCTTCTTAGTGTGTTTCAAAATCTGTTTTTTTTTTCTTTATATTTACTTGTTATCGATGAATAAGCTTGAGAATTGTCTGCAGCCATGCTAGCAGCTCTGTGGGGCTGGACTTAATGCTAACGTGACAGTGCTAACATGCTGATACTTGGAGGTAATGTTGCCACCATCTTAGCATACTGTATTAGCATGCTAACATTAGCTTATTAGCACTAAACACAAAGTGCAGTTGAGTGTGATGGGAATGTTGTAAGTTTTGCAAGAATTTGGCCATAAAATGAAGTAGTGGACAAATTAAAATTTGACCTGTGCTACAGAATAAGTCATGGATCACCAAAGTTATAAGGATTGGAGGACTGACACTGACACTGCAAAGGTGCTAGTTTGGAAAAAAAAACATTACATTTCATCAGGGGTGGAAGTAACTAATTACAACTACTCAAATTACTGTAATTAAGTTATTTTTGGAGGGTACTTGCACTTTTAACAGTATTTTTTCTGTCTGTAATTAAGTCTGTAATTGCATGCACTATCTACTTAGTTACTTTCAGAGTCTTAATTGAGTACTGAATACAATTTGAATTAATATCTGAAATTTTCATCTGAATTCTTGTAGCCAATACGGCGGGCCAATGATAACTCTGACATACGGACAAAAAACACAAAACTCTGCAGCAGGCACGGGTTTGGAGAGGTGACCACGACCACTGAGCAGAACAGTGCAGGAGTTGGGAGTAATTTAGATTTGGAGAAACAGAAACCCCTCTGATTTAATGCCTGCTATTGATAATGCATTAAACATCAATGGTTAAAAAGTAACAGATACTCTGAGTAGTTTTTGAAGAGGTTTCTTTGTACCTTCACTGAAGTATTATTTCAATACGAGTAGTTTTACTTGTAATTGAGTAATATTTTGGTAAAGTAACTGTTATCGTACTTGAGTACAGATCTTCAGTACTTTTTCCACCACAGAATTTCACAAACATTATATAATTCACAGCGACACTTCAAACCCTGGAGTGAAAGAATGTTAAACTCCAGTAAATTCTGGATGTTACATTCTTACAGTATTTTGCTTTAAATCTTAGAGAGTTAATGACTTGACTCCACCAGCATGTGGTGCAAATCACAATGACTTATGCAGCAGTGCTTGGTGCAGTGTGATTGTAAATCCAAGCAGTCCCAGTGATTACAGGGTTTCTCATCCACAACTGATGCTTCATCAGATATGTCCAAATGCAAATCAGTGCACGCTGTCATCTCAATTTTGGTGAATTATTGAGCAGCCAGTACTTTTTCCTCGATTAGAGAGTCACACTGTCTCAGAGAAAATGAAAAAAGTCAACAGAGAGAGGAGTCAGCTGAGGCACTTAGTTTTGGGTGTATGCAAGTGGAATTAGAGTGATACTGGAAGATTTTTCATTTAAGATTATTTGGTCATGTCATAATGAAAACCTGACATCTTCTAGCCACATTGCATGATGGATGAATGACAAACATTAATTTGAAATGGTGAGTGTACACAAGCTGTCTAGCTGTTTGACGCCAACACCCAAAGTGTACATACAGAAATTCTTCCCTGATGTAGTAGTACCTCTGTGTTTGGCTCAAAAATGTATGTTGCACAGGATAGCCGTTTTCATTTTGCTGTGCTGACTGCAGCGCTGCATATAATAATGTTTCATCCCCAGAAGTAATTGGGCCTATTTTTCATTGTTCACGTCTTTTGATAAGCTCCCAGTATTACTTTTCCACTGTCACACAGAGCTACTGTATTAACCTTGATTCAAGAGAAACCTGTTATTTTACCTGTTCTGACAGGTTAACTTTCTGCTCTGAGCAGCATGTACCAGCTAAGAAAAAAAACATCAGTAAATGCATGCACAAGCCCACTCACTCACCCACCACACACACAACAAACACCTCAAACACCTCAAACACCTCTTTTATTACTACTCAGTGTACTTATTGAGCACGCATCCAGCCTGATCAAAGAGCTCTAATTACACACATTACTGAGTGACGACTCCACTGAGTGGGTACTACACACACAAATAAGACTCTGTATGCAAGGTTACAGGTTTCAATGTGTGTGTGTATGAGAATGTGATTGTGTTGCGGGTGGGTGTGTGGTTGAGGTTGGAGTGTGGACTGCAGTGCACACAGGAGAGCGTGTGTGTGTGTGTGTTCTCACATGATGTAGCTGCTCCTGGTGCACCGGAACAGTGTTAGTCACTGTCACCCCGCTATTCAGCCGAGGATGATGGACGTCGGAGGGTCAGCCACCAATTATCCTCTTTACACTGATAAGAGAGGCCGGCCCTCCCCTCCATGTGCCTCACTCCCCTCCCCCTTTTCTTCCTCTGTCTTTGTCATTCATGTTCTCTCTGTCTCTCACTGTATGTTTATCTGTAAGGCAGAGAAGAATAATAATAAACTGTCTATACTCGTGGAAAAGATTTCTATTTGGGGTTAGTTCAACTCAACAAGGTCACACAATGTCGTCTGTCTTATATTGTTCTTATATCTGTGTTATATTGTAAGAATTGTGTAATATTATTGGTATAAGTCATGGTAACACTTCACTTTACAGGTCTGCATATTATATGGTAAGTAGGTGGTATTTACCAAGCAACATATGCTTATTACCGATTGAAAAAACAGCAGATTATTATTATTAAATCACGTTGGGGTATTTTTTAAATTCATTTTCAGGTAATTGTTGTAATAGCTGAGGGGTCATTTTAAAGACATTTCAAATACGTTACTTGATAATTACCACATACTTAATGCGAAATTTGCGGACCTGTAAAATTGTTGCCATAGTCACTGTCACCATGTACAGATTTTGCATTTTAAGCACACACAGACACACACGTCCCAGAGGAACTTACATCATGGCCAGTTCGTTAACTGTTTGTTAATCGTTTTATCAGCCTATCTGTCATCAACCACCACCACCAGTGTCTGGACTCCATGGACAGATTCTTCTTGCTTCTGCTCAGGGCAGACGCTCTTCGATCACGAGATCTCCCTGTAGAGTCCAAGCGCCAGTGGCGGTCCTAGCTTGCATGATGCCCTGGGCGGACCTCACCTTCAGCCCCACCCCCCAAAATAAAAGGACAGAAAAAAAACCTCATGCACAAAATAACTTTTTACTAAACGCACAATATTATTGTACAATATCAGTCTGTTGTTGCGAGCACCATCTTCTTCGCAGTGGTGTCCTGGGGTGCGGGCATCAAAATGAAGGATGCTAACAGACTGAATAAACTCATCAAGAAGGCAGGGTCGGTTGTTGGCTCTAAGCTTGTCACCCTGGAGGAGGTGGTGGAGGACAGGATGCTGGCAAAACTGCTGGCTATCATGGACAATGTCGCTCACCCCCTCCACAAAACTCTGGACAAGCTTAAGAACAGCTTCAGCCACAGACTCATTCAACCCCGCTGCCTAAAGGAGTGGCACATCTATCTATCTATCTATCTATCTATCTATCTATCTATCTATCTATCTATCAATCAATCAATCAATCAATCAATCAATCAATCAATCAATCAATCTATCTATCTATCTATCTATCTATCTATCTATCTATCTATCTATCAATCAATCAATCAATCAATCAATCTCTCTATCTATCTATCTATCTATCTATCTATCTATCTATCTATCTATCTATCTATCTATCTATCTATCTATCTATCTTTCTTATTATGACTGAAATGTGCTTTATTTGGAAGCAATTCGTGATGTGATTGACTTTAGCCTACTTATTGCATTAGTTGTGCACTATTAGATGAATCCCCTGCTTCACCACTCCCCTGCACCAGTAGGGAGAGCTGAGATCCAGAGGTGATCCCAGAAAGTGTTTAGGAGCATGTTCCAGGCCATTTGGTGTTGGTTGGCACCTATTTGATTGACACTTTTTTGGATCACATGGTTGGATCTAGGGTTAGGGTTAGGTTAGAGGCAGGCTTTAAAATATTCATGAAAAATACAAATTCCACTAAAATCCAATAAAAACAGGGGTGTCTCATTCAACCAGTATCAAATGCCATTCTGGCATTGATTTTGAGTCAATGGGTCAAATGACGTGGAAGCTATTGAAAAAAATGGCAGATGTTTTGCACCATGAAATGTTAACTACAAATGAAATGACGTGAATTTTGATGTGCCATTATGCACTTTTTTCCCCACCTTACTCATCTACTCACATAATCCCCTCATTACATTGCCTAAAATTGCAGAAGTTGAAGACCATTTAAAAAAAAAAAGTGTTTTTTCATCTCAGCCCTTCAGTCTCCACCACTTGTCATCACAAACTGAGGCCCGTTTGCTGGATAAATGGTTCTTATTTAAAGGGATTCTAATTTTTGAGCTGAACTGGCCTCATTATCCTGCTGATGTGATGGTTATTCACTTGTTTTATGAAGTAAAACCTATTTTTGAGATGAATCAGGTTGGAAGGATGAGGAGGGAAGGCTTCTTCTTTTTGAATGATGATTTCCGTAAACATCTACAGTACTGTAAGCATCTGCTCCCAATGCTATCTTGCTAAATGCTGGGAAATTTACATTATTCAAGAGGGAGGAAAAAAAAGCAGAAGTTAACAGGCAATCACACTTTATGACTTTGCTGAGTGGCTTGTTCTGTGACACGCGCTTGTTCAAACATATTTACACAGCATATGGCCATGAATATGTTTATGTACACACGCAGAATCCCAGGCTCATACACAAACCTTGACATACAGTGTCTGCCATCTGGAGACACAAAAGAAAAAGGACATCATCAATCAAATAGTTTGCATCACATGAACACTTACATAACGTGAAACGGGTACGGGATTGTTCAAAGTGCCCCAGTTGTGGAAGAGTGAAAATAAGAGGGCACAAATACGGGACAGCATGCCATTAGTCTTTTGTTTTTTTAATATCTGTCGCAGTTACTTTTAATGACTGATGGGGTACAAAATGACCAGAAAGCCCTCTAGAGTAAACATATTGTTCTATTTTCTAGAATTATCCAAGAAAATCTTCCCGCATGGGCACCCCATCTGAACCTGTTACCTTCTCACAGCGGGTGACTTTTAGTAAAAAGTTCAACAGGATTAAAAACAGCTTTTCCCTAAGCGTACTATTAAATTCAGCCGCAGGCAAAGCTCTGTTGACAGAGGGTTTTAATCTAATTACATGCCTGTTTTGAGGTTTCTTTACCAATGTGAACAAGTAAGATGAGAGAAGGAATTTAGTCTCCAGACATTTTGCCAACTCTGTATGATTACTGAGTAATACAGATAAAGTCAGTGCAGCAGCATAATTTGGTATTTCATGCTCATCAAAGTACTTGTTTACTTATCTTTCATCCTTAAATGAAAAATTGGAAAGTTTTGATTTTTTTTGCCCAAATTGTAATGAATGCTCTGCTAACTGAGCTCCATAATAATATATAATTATAATTAGCTGTGGTGTGAGGTTCAACAAAAACTTGAGTGTTTTTTGTTATCTTTTTTTTTTTTTTTTTGACATTTTAAAGCCCAAAGAAAGGCTCCAATTGCCTCAGTCACTTTAAATTTAACCTGACTTTAAAGACTGAGGCTGTTGAGATATTTCAGTTGGACCGACTTACAGTATACCATTTTTACACCAAAATTAGTGTTAACATGCAGGTTTTTAAAGGGGGTAAACCTGCTAAACATGGAAAATGGGAAAGGAGTCAATCACCTGACTTCTTTCCCATTTCCAGGAGATGAGTTTGCCTTTCTGCTTTTTTGTGTGTGTGTGTGTGTGTGTGTGTGTGTGTGTGTGTGTGTGTGTGTGTGTGTGTGTGTGTGTGTGTGTGTGTGTTTTAAGAAGTCTTAATATCATTCTAAATTACACATTGTTTTTGAGACTTCTAGCTTAATGGGACATGACAGATGCCTGATCTGTACTGAGGATCAGGCATCTGTCATGGTTCGTGTAGTGACACAGAAGCCAATGACAAGCAATGGTGGCTTTTTTTAAAAAATCTTTATCTCCAGTCTTTTTTTCAAACTCGGCACCAACTGAACGATGTTCGAGTGCTGCTTGAACAGAGACGGAATAAAAAATATTAACAAGCCATCGGCAGAAAGAAGTGTGTTCACCTGGGTGTTGTGTTTCCATGCAGCTGACGCGGGAGGGAATGCCGATTGGACACATTCACATTGAAGACAGAAATCAGATGTTGGTGGGTGTAAGTTGGGTTTTTGTCCAGTGTGAAAGGAGTATTGCAAAAGTCCTTACAGGCAGGTCTTGCCACTCGGCAGCTGTCATGGCTATGCCCTGGGCAGTTATTTTTGGCTAACAAGACCAGGCCTCTATCTTAATGAATGGGGACAGAGCCAGAACTTCACTTCAAGTGGTCACCTGGACATAAAACCGGCATGTATAGAATGACCAGTCAAATGTGAAAAAAAGGTTTGGTGACTTTCACCCAAAATAAGGTTTAAAACACACTTTTCCCACAGGTTACACTTCTATTGGGCATGTGCAAGGTCTCACTACACCAACTTCTTTTACAGCTCAATACATAGCGCCGCTACGTGACGTCGTTATGTGTCTTACAACAGCCTTCTCTGGCATTACAGACCGTTCTATTCAAAATGCTTTACCGCTACCTTGGCTAAAAATGTTCGTTTAGTCTTTATTTCCAGATGATACAAGAGCCTTTAGTTGAATCCCACCATCCAAAGTTACCCATAAAAGGCTTTATTTCACTGACCATCATCGAGTTAATTATTAAACCCTCCAATGTCACTTTCCCCACATGAAGAATTTTCTCACAAGCAATTGAGATTCACAGTGAGAGGACAGGTCAGGCTGAATCTGCAAGGCTAACCCCTCATTTACAGCCCGAATCTGATTACACCATTTTATGGGGCCCTGACCTGTGCTCTTTAACAGATGGGCATGCCAGCACCATCAGATACACACAAGGCCCCAAAATGAATAGTCTAATTGATTTGTGTGGTAGAGTCTGAGCACACTGCGTCATCATCAGCTATAGGTACAAAAAGAGAAACATCTGTGTAATTACTGAGGCACACTACGGGTCTGGAGAGGTCCGCTCTAATTCTCTAATTGCTTGTGTGTCACAGTTTGTGTAAGTGTGTGTGTGTATATGCAAGTGTGAGGGCAGTGTAGGAAATGAAAAACACCCACCACAATGCCTAACCCTATGCAATATAATGCCCCAGAGGCTTTCATCTCACACGACCTAAACATTAGGATTTGAGCACTTATTGAAAGTCCACACTGGTATTTAATTGTCAAAAACATTATCGCATAGTCTGTTTTTTTTTTTTCATTGCTCCCATTTTAAAAGGTCACTCAGCGGCAGTAACATAGCCAAAGTCATTTGAACTAAACTCACTCTTGATAAGCCATTAGAAAGGTTACAGCAACACTTTGTGCGGTTTGAGCCATCAAGCAAGCAGGTAATAATGTTTCAGATGGTAATGAGAGACTGCAATTGGTAAAGTGCAGGTTACTTAAAAATGAGAGGAAGAAAAACACATTATCCACTTGTTTTCTCCTCCTGTTTTAATTGCTTTTGATTGTCTCAGTTCAGATTCTCTGCACACAGTTATACAGACTGAGTGTTTAATGTGGCACCCACTGTTGACTGACCCTCAGACGCTCCCGTTAGACAAATGAACACACTGTGCAGACGTTGTGGTCTGAGACACTTTGCTCTGTGGCACACCATTAACCTGCTTGGTTGCTGGTTCACACGGTGTGGAGTTTCTGTTGATTTATGAACCTCTGCTGAGCAGACAGCGGTATCACACAGTGGTGACGAGAGATCCGGCTCGACATCCGTCATCCAGGGCCCATCACTCATGGTGTCAACACTGCATAACAAATTACACAGCCTTTAGTTTGTTATATGTGTGTGTGTGTGTGTGTGTGTGTGTGTGTGTGTGTGTGTGTGTGTGTGTGCGGTACTCGGTTTCTGTTTATATTCGCATTAAGAGAGAGTGTGTTTGAGCATGATTGTTCTTGTTTGTTCATGTGGGAGGATTCTGTTTTAATACTACCAAGGATTAGCAATATACAGGCGATAGCTGTGTCTAAATTTTTAACGCCATTTCTGCACGGCAGTTGGCCAATAAAAAGTTTGCCATATGAAATATCTTATCAATCAAAATTTTTGACATTTAATAATGTAAAACTGTCACTACAGTTGTTCTGGCTCGGGCTGAAATAAAATAAACATGAAACAAGTCCATGAAAAACTAGAAATAGAAATATCCATTTTGAGTGACACCTTATAAATGACACAGCTTACAGCAGATGATGAAAGTGTTTGTATTTGCCGTCTCTATATGGTCTTCTAAGCTTGTGTGGCCACAGGCCAAAAGCAAACACCTACTGTGTTGTATTCTTAAAATGCAAAATGGTACTAGGACCCCAGGTTCTCTTTTACTTGACTGACTTCCTGTGCAAAGTGACACTCTGCTCAAATTCTGAAAAATAACTAATAATTTGGGATCCTACATATTGAAAGAGCATTTTACCTCACAAAATTAAACAGGATAAAAAGAAATTTAGATCATCATTTTAAAAAATTAATTCTTCATTATTAGAAACACTAGAAACATCTGGCCCGCAGGTCCTAATTTGGGCGGCCCTGCTATATCTATGAAGGACAAAAAGAAAGGCAAGAATCATGGATTAATAACTGTTTGGGCATGTGTTTGCCTATTTATGACAAATCGTGCATATTTAGCGGCTGGTCATGTTGCATACATATTCATTTTTTTTTATTTTTTTTTACTTTGATTGTTGGCTTATTTAGTCATGAATAGTTAATGGTACAGAGACATAACAAACATTTTCATGAGCTATGACCACAAATACTGTAGGGGGCTCAAAACAAAACAAACGGGACATGGCTGAGAGTCGGGGGCAGAGCCAGAGCTTCTGGAGGAATAAACACAGGAGACACATCAGATTTTGCTCTGATCCGGAGCCCTTTAGAGACGGGAGGAGAGCTCAGTGATTACTTTTAAACTTTTGAAATTGAAAAGTGGATTTATCTTCACTCCACTACCTGACTGCAGCAGTGATCCGCAGAGCTGACTCCCATTGTCGGGTGTTTATGTTGTGTAATGTTGACCGCTGACTGGAGCTGGAGGGGAAATGTACTTTACTTCATGAATGTAATGTTACAGAGAGGAGAGGAAAAACGAAGAGAGAGAACCAGAGTCTCTGATGAGGTGTAATCGTTTTTAGACATTGAAGTATCTGCCATTTGTAGGACATGGGCTACAGTAAGCACTGGCAGTGGTTTAAAACATGACTTTCACTTAATTTCTTCAATTTCTTGAAAGTTTTCAGATGCAACAGATACTCTTCTTCCAAGAAGGAGTGGACAAACAAACCAAGGTTTCATCTTAGCTGGTCAGACTTTACCTCGACAGTAAAGGACCCTGGTCAAAAATAAAAAAAAATCACCTGCCATTACCAAGACTGTAATACAAACACCCAACAGCAGATGATGGAAGAAATAATGGACCCAGCCCATCAACAGCCTGCCATTATCCACTCGTTAGTCCTCACATATCCGTTTTAAGTTCTGTTTTCATGTGTACGTGTTAGTCCCTCTACATGCAGCTGCTGAAATAGCCTGCTGAGTGGATGTGTAATGGGGAGCCAAGGTTAAGAATGGGTGGCCTCCATTACCTGAGCTGCTTCTGCTCTCAGCCAGTTTTGTTCAGATGTTCTACACTGATCTGAGGTATTTTTTATACATGGATGTTGCTGTGCTATGCTGTACGTGAAGGAGGTGAGGG
Source organism: Pagrus major (assembly GCF_040436345.1). Taxonomy (NCBI): domain Eukaryota; kingdom Metazoa; phylum Chordata; class Actinopteri; order Spariformes; family Sparidae; genus Pagrus; species Pagrus major. The sequence goes on from NC_133215.1 coordinate 24,610,037, forward strand.
TGGATCTAGAGCCTGTCGGCTGGTTTTCAAATGACCTGCGTTCGCTGCTTTCCTCCATCTTTTTCTAGTGACGTTACCAAGGTCGACTCATGTCTCTTTTAAGTGTTTGTGAGATCCATAATAAGCTTGTTCATTTCATATGTGCATTAGTTTGCATGAGTCATGCATGATTCATCACAGTAATCTCCTGGTGGAACGCTGCAAAGCTACAGTCATTACATGGGTCATGTCATCCATACTGCTTTAGCTGTTATCTGGTCAAACAGGGCGGATGGTGATAGAAAGAGAGACATCATTTAGAAACATATGATTTATGGTGGCGGTGGGAAAAATACTCAGATCTTTATTTAGGTAAAAAGACAGATAAATCAATGTGAAATCACTCTGTTGCCTGTCAATAAATCCTAGATTCAAGTTTTTACAAGTTAAGGTATAAGAAATGTTGGCAAAATGTATTTCTAAGCATAACAGTAAATATATGCGCAGTATATGCAGCTGCAGTGAAAAGTTTCGGCTTAAAAAGGGTGTAAATAACCTCTCTTCAAATCAGTTTGGGATCTCCGGACTTCCGGATAATTGGGCGAGCTGTATGAAGCCTTTTTAGGTTTTCTTTTGGTTGTTAGTTTAAGTTTTAAAACAAGTCCCCAGCTACTTCAGTTGCTTAAGAGAATGCTGCAGTGCGACAGCATGGACTACGAAACTTCACCCGACTTTCCATCAGCATGGGGGTGAGTAGATAATGACTGAAATTTTTGGGGGAACATCTTTGCAACACTTCACACCTGTAAATATACATCTGATTGCATGTTTTCATTGACTTTGTGTAAAATTGTGCTGCCTCTAAAATACACTTTGCACTCAGTAAAACAAGTTTAATTGTGCCAGTGCTGCTTCTTGAAATTAAACTGAAAAGCACACAGCGTCAAGACTGTTTTCTCAAAGCAGGTGTAATCATAATGACTTGAAAAAGTTGGTGTAGCCTGAATAAAATTATTTTCAAAATAAAATTGTGGTTAAAAACACATAAGAAGCAGACCGCTCCTCACTTATAATGAGGATATGAATGCCACGTCCTTAAGGACTTAAAATACCATCCTTCAGCCCATGCAAATCTGTCCTCTGCACTAATCATACTGATAGTCTCAACACTGCTCACAGGCAGAAGGACAGCTGACACTCTGCAGATGGTGTCCAGTCTCACAGCGGAGTGGCATACATATGCACATTGTAACTCAGCCAAATTTCCTACACTGAAACCTGGCAGACCACTGAAGGTCTGCAGCCAACTGACTAACATTTACAGGGAAATCACCCACCTGCACTCACAATCCAGCCACAGATGGTGTTGAGTTTCTGCTCAGGAAAAGCAGAGAGGATATGACCAGCGTGTCTGTCAGCGGCAGGCAGCGTGTTTGTTTACACACATAAGAAAGAGATAGTCAGAGGTGGCAGATGATTACAAAGAGGCCTGCTGGGGGTGTTTTCTTCTCAGGACCAGCAGGGTTTTTTGAATTGTTAGCTGTCAAGGTGTTTTGAGTGATATGATGGTGGCAGGGGGGACTTACATTGAGAGAACATCAAAGGGGAAAAATCAGCTCAGCCTCTAATACAGCTGCAGACTTGTCACCTTTTGGCAAAATTCCAATTGAATAGCAAATATGGCACTCATGTGATTCGTGTAGAAGAAGAGTTTTTTTTATCAGTCTGTGCAAAGAATAGATACACCTGCACCTGATGCTTGAACGTGCTCAACCACACGTATGTGATGCAAACTGTTTTCAGTTGCTGTTAAAAAAACAGCTTATTCCAATGTTTATTTACGTCAGGCGGCAACCTCTAGTGGCCTTAGAAGTAATTACGGCAGCAAAGGAGGAAGTCAGGCAACAGAGTATAAACAGCAACAAAATCTCCATAGGGAGGAGCGTGGGGTGGACAGACCCAGCACCACTAACAACAGCAGAGCAGCTGTGCTAAATCAATGTTTATGTGCCAAACTAGCTGTGAGGCATTAATAATGCAAATGTGTGATGTAGTGTGATGTCACAAAGTCACGGAACTGTAGGCGAGACTACTGACGAGGCGTTTCAGGAGCAGTGTTTTCTTTAGGAGAGAGGAGCTTCTGTCGGTGTGGACTTTAACTTTCAAGATCTTTTACATGTACAAGAGCCTGTATAACACAGTGACGGAAAGGAAAGGAAAAAAACTGAAAAAAAACATAACCTCCTTTAATTCTCCAGATAAGCAGCAGTTTTATCACATTTGCTCCTCAGATCATTACCTCTCGGCTTCTCTACCCCAACTGCTTCTAATGTCAGTATCCTGCATCAGATACCTGACATCCTCAAGAGTAGCAGAGAGCAGAGAGGTTGTTGAGGATGAAAGAGTGTCATCAAAGTGGTTCATTGCTAAGTAGTGACAGCACTTTTAATGAATAGGTTTAAACTATTTTTACTTACAAAAGTAAAAAGTAGGTTAAATTTCAGTACCACAGTCACACCAAAACAGGTTGCAGCTATACACCGAACAGATGACTGGTTAAGCTGTGAGCTACATCTAAATTCCTAAAATGAAAACTGTAATCAAAACAAGAAAAACAGTTGCCTTGAAATTAGTTTTCACAGCAAAACAAGGCGTTACAATCAGATAGAGTAATGGATTCTGACAATTTTATCTCATCGCTGCCAAAATGGTTTCAAGGTAGAAAAAACATCACCTAACACAGGCTAGCTGTGTGCCAAGGTTGCAAGTGTAACTGACAGACTCTCAGTCACAAAGTGCCAGGACCTGATCTGTGCTTTGTGTGATCAACATCAGATGGCAGGCAGATAACTATTAGGTAGTTATCTGCCTGTCTGCCTGCCATAGTAGTTATCTGCCTGCCATCATCATGTTTGTTTTAAATGTGTGTTTTTCATTCAGGTAATACAAACAACTTTTTATTAGCAACTGTCACTCAAACAGGAGTAAACAGCACATTTCTTGGGAGCTATTTTCAAATGCAATTCCTTACATCTTCTTAAATATATGCGCTTTTAGGCAATGTAATGAAGGAGGAGATCTGTAGCCTATAAAGTCAGATTAGATATGTATATATGTGAGAACATGAATGACACATGAGTAAACTGGAGCAAGAATGACACCATTTCTATTTATTTACCCATATCAATTATAAAAGAAACTCAAATAATTGATTACATTTTTTTCATTTTAAATTCCACAATCTCAATTCATACATTTCACACAATTAAACTCCATTAAACCATCTCTGTCGATCTCATCCATGAGGGGCCGCCACAGGATACTCAATGCTTGGAAAGTACAGTACAATTGCTAGCTGCACATTTCTTTGTAGCAAACTGCATTATGTCCATGAGGAGATGAAATGAAAGAGGAAAGGAAAGGAAGAGGCATTAAAAAACTATTTCAGCAGGCAGCATTGTACTGTAAATCACTATGTCCTGAAAAGTCTGCCAAAGAAGATGTTAAGATCTTAATAGTCTGCAAACCTCAGGCTGTTCCAGCTAGCTTGCTAATCAGTCCATGTAATGTATTACATTCTAACTTTACAGTATATGGTGATCACTTCTATATTATCTAATGAACAGCAATTTTCCTGCACATGTTGTAGGCTGTTTTTAGCCTTATTAGCCCCTTAGTTATAATTTAGTTTCACACCAGAATCTGCAGCAGCCAGTTTCAATTGCAGATGCTGATGGAGAGCAAAGTGTTCTCATTTGTTGGTAACATTTTCTTTGTGCACGCTATTTTTCCAGAACATTTATGACAAATTACGCTTTTAAAAAGTGATGGGGACAAAATTGGCCATTTCAAAAAGGGACATTTCCTCAGCGTCCCCTGTGTAAATGACACATATGGGCATGACTTGTGAGTAGGAGCAGTTCATTGTTGGTTTTGTTCTTTTCATGGGATTTGTTGACTCTTGGAAAAATATCAGCAGTTGTCTTTAATGTCACTGCAAACATTCAGTTAAAGCCCTGGATAAGCCAATTTACATAAATCAACCTTGATTATGAGAAGGAAAGATTATTATAATAAATAAATAAATAATCCAAAGCGTTTATGGCTGGAAGCTTTCACTAACATGGATAAAATAGGCAAAGAGCATGTTATTAACTTGTCACCAATCACTTACAGTGACTAATACAAGCTCAGCAGCCAATTTCATTTCCTCAATGCCAAAGAGGGTTCCTCTAGTTCAACACACAGAAGACAGAAAACCACATTATTGCTGCTAATTGTTTTCTTTCATAGTGGTAACAAGACTCAACCACAGCAGTGTGTTTTAGTTGTGTATAAGTCATGTATCAGCTGAGGTTGAACCCATGTTTTTAACATGAGGTGAACCATCCTATTAGGCAAATGTTTCCAGCCTCCCCCAGAGTGCCTTAAAATGTAAATTAAATGAATGAAGGATATTGTCGATTCAGGATATGCCACTATGTTCCCCCAAGAGACCTTATTTGATCTGCGTCACTGACAGGTAATAATGGACGATTCTAGCTCACTTTGCATCTGCCAGTGACAATTCAAAGAGGAACGATGTCTTCTCATAGCAATTCACATTCAAAAGTGAAATGCCTTTCCTCAAGTGGAAAGGAAAAAAGAAGCAAATTTCTAAATTCCCAAAGGTACCCTCTGTAATTTTTTTCAGATGATTTTGCTTGAGAAAGTGCTGCTAAAGATCAGTCCAGCACCAGTGATGTTGGTGCTGATGATGATAATGACAACAACTGAGCCTCTTCCCTTCATGGTTGAGGGTGATGATGAAAGGTGTTATTACGCTTCAGACTTAAATATTATTTTTCTATGTCAAGAAAACGACACAAAGCATGTTCCACTTTTTCAACAAGCATTTCACCAGAAACCTAAAGGGAAGCACATACAGTGAAAACACACATCTATCATAGTAGTCTCCATCGTGTTTTAACAATTGAACACTTAAATAAGATACACAGCATATAATTGGCGAAAAAATGTAATGCAAGTAGGTCTCATTGCTAAGACAAAGAGGAATCTCTGCCCCATGCATGTTTTAAACAAAGTGCTTGTTAGATTGTGGCACAGCATCTGGAACTCACTGTTACAACAAGCATGCAAACTTGATGTGCCAGAAGTAGTGTGGTAATTTGAACCCTTTTTTAATTTTCACAAAACTACTTTCATTACATTTTCTGTTCAACCCACATTGTAATTTTATGGATTTTTTCCTGTGAATAACCATAATATTTCAATTTCTTTTACAGAAAATTATTCTTTTTTACCAAATAAAAATGCTTTCACAAATGTGGTTTTATTGAAGATTTTACATTAAAGTTTAAAACTGTTATCACATTTATTATATAATTGTGTTGCATAGATTTGTTTTCGATAATTGACAGATATCCTGTTTATAATGGATGTTTTCACAACAGAAAACTTTGAATAAATGTGTTTTTTTAATCAGCTTTCTTGTAATGGGTTTCACAAACTAGTTAGCAACTTTACTGTGAAGACACAACTTGACTGTGATGCGTGAGACAGCACTGAAAGTACTGCAGTCAGAGACCGACCAATTTTCCCATCATGCATTGCACTGACTATTTGTTGTTCCAAAGTGCAATTGTTACTTTTGGTTAATGTTTGTAATGTGTTTGTTCACAACATCATGGCCTATAATGGTTATTGTCATTTTTGTGCTGGTTTGTAGTTTGTACTTGCCAGGTAAAATATATTTTTATTTTTACATTAAAGTACATCATAAAACCCAACCAAAAAAGAGCAATCTTCTTTAGTTTTAAACTTGATTGTTTGTATTATAGTGTTTGACCAAGGTAATTTAAAGGTAATTTTATTGTTTTTATATGTGTAAATATCCTAATTAAACATTAAAAAGGCTGAAAAATGAACAAATGTTATTTCAAATTAAAGCTTAAAACTTTCATTGTTATTTTACAGTATTTTTTTGGCACCCCTGCTGCCAAAATATTATTCATGAATTTTTCTTTTATTTCTTTTTTTATGGTTTTCTTTTCTTTTTTCTTTTCTTTTTTTTTTTTTTTTTTTTACAGTTTTACCTCATTTAGAAGAAATGTGTCCTCAAATGTGCAACATCAAACCTGAACAATTGATTCTCAAATTTGTTCAGACAACACTTGTATTCGAATAAGCAAACTTGAAATTTATCCAGCCTTTATGCCAAAAAAAAAACACAGCCTGGCTTAGTTTTGGCGAAAACACAATGCAAGGTCATCTAGAGAGGTATAATGTAGGCAAATCAAATGCATGCAAGTATACATTCAGTATATCTGTATACATACAGATTACTTTGAGTTTCATGTTGTGACACAACACGTAGACATTCAAACTAAACTTTTAAAATGTTTGTGGATGTGACAGGCCTTCTTTGCAGCCAGACATCAGTTGGTTGTTTGGTTGGGACATTGTAAAGGACATATCATTTCACTATCCTTAATGATGTCGAGTCAAGCCAATCAACCCAATCACTTGGGTTTTATGCTTGTTTGCCTAACATTTGGATAATGAAACAGTGATTGTTTTTACCCTTTAAAGTTGGTTGACGATGAGAAGGAGTCACGTTGCTTAGTTAAAGCTTAATAAATGATCTTTCATTAACTCTCAACCCATGCATCAAAGCTTGAAGGATGCTGGATGGACGTCCAGCAGAAATCATTGCTCTCTTCAGTATTTGGTAGTTTTTTGCTCAAACTTGATGGCTGTTATTGAACTGTGCTTGCAGCCATCCAGAAAAGTCGACATATTGGATCTTTGAAGGATGAAGAACGTAAATATTACTGAGTAGTTAAACGATGACGTTCGTTAGGAGCCCACTGAGGCCTTCAGGCTGCCACATCAATATGCATGAATCCATTAGAACGTCTCACGTCTGGATGAAACTTCACTTGGGCGTGTTTGATTTTTCAAAGGAGTGCAAAATCTGTCATTGATGTGTGTGTTTCTCTCAGCTTTTCCTACCAGGAAATGGGAACAGTGTTTTTTTGTTTTTTTAAAAGCACAAATATCAGCCAAATCAATATCCTTTAGAGGCACAGGGTTATTTGTTGTGAGAAATAAATCAGTCATTATCTGAAGCGTTGAACAAGCCACTGGAACAGACGAGCCCCCAGAGGATCAAAAATCTCCTCTTCAGTCCCTCCGTAGCCTCTGATTTCAAGTGACAGTAACCAAGCAACCGACAGCAGCGTGATTATCATTCATGTTGTAAACCACTTACTTTTACAGAAAAACTGTTTTCCCTGCTGCCCCACCCTGCTCCGCTCCCAAACACAAATGCTGCAATCGAACAACGGAAGCTGGGACTGTCACTGTTGTGGGAGAATAATGGTGACGGTAAACACAATTTTCTGCAACTTCAGGCTTATAAATACTTTTTCTTGTATCTTGCAGTGACCAGGAAAATGGAACATCCACATTGTACCTCAATGGTTTTTGTGACAGTGTCCTATGTGAGAGAGTGTGGCTTTGACCCTCAGACCTTTTCTAATTGCTTACGTGTTTCTATCTGCAATTACCTTTTCATTCCACTTGTAATAGGAATAATTGCTTGTGTAACAAAGCTGATTGAGATTAACTTTCCCTTTACAAAACTATTTCTCTTTTAAAAATGTTTTATATTCTATGCGACGGACTATATTGTCATGCAAATGCTCCCTTTGATTACTTTGCAAATTACTGTGCAGATGTGCCTGTTTGAGTCTATTTAATTACAAACTGCACACCTCACATTATTGCTGACCATTTTACAGAGAGGCTTGGGAATTTATAAATGTTACCTTCCAGGCAGAAGATTTTATTTTATTTTTTATGTCAGTTGGCAAGGAAAATCATCCCGTAATGACTTGAAACTTAATATTAATCATCACTTTTATTCACAGCTTTCCTTATTATGCGGTAAGCCTACTGCAGGCGCAAGCCGAGACCATGAAAGTTAACTTACAGAGGCTTGATTTTTGCTCGAGACAGACATCCCATCACAATGATCAGCAGAGGGCCTTTATTTATGCGCCATCATTTGTGTAATGTTATCACCATGAGGAGCTGCAGCCGCAAGGAGTGACTGTATTTCAAATTCTTCCTGTTGATGCATTCAAGGACAGTATGACATCTGAGATTTAGTATGGGGCACACCAAACTTCTTAAAGTGAGTAAGGAAGTTATACAACACCTTTCAAGAACAGAATGTCACATAAACAGACATAAAATACAAACTTTAGAAAGAATAAACACCATAAAATAGAAATAAAGAAATGACATAATGGAAAGTTTTTAAAGCGTTCACACTGTAGACTGATCTTAGGTCAAAGATTTGCGAGCAATAACCTCAAACAGGCCCATAATAACAAAATTCTGTTTGATGTCCATTAGTTTTTGTTGTGTAGATTTGATTTTGTTGCCAGTTATCATTACAGTCATTAGTTACCTGTTTGGTGGACATGCAAACATTTGCAGAGAGTAAGGAGCATTTCCAGGACCTCTATGGTCGGATTAAACATCTTAACATAACGGATCACATCAGGATGTACAGTAGCTACAAGTGATGTAGGAAATCTGAGACTTGATTATTTCTGACATCTGTATTTCCCATTTATGAAAATCACATCCATCCATCAATGCTACTCATCAGTTTATGAGCCATTAATTTGATGTGTTTGTTGGGTATTGTATGGCTTTGTTACAGACTTGCAGATTGATGAGAGGAAATGAGGGATAGAGATGAATAAGATTAATATTCAACCAGGATTGAAACTTACTCAGTGTCAAACTTTTCTGAAAAATACTTTAAATCAGTCACATTGGTCTGAATCCATGATGGCTTTGATTATGTTTGAAAGCAAAAAGCCTGCAGGATTATTTTTTGATAAACAAGTCAACGAGTCCTCCTCTGGTCAGGTCCAGGCTACCACAACGAGCCACTCGCTCTCTGCTGCCATCCTTTGAGTGGTGGTGTGTAACTCTTCCAAGATTGTCCAATCTCTTGTATTAAAGAGGAGCGACCCGTGCATGTACAACTTTTAACCAGAGTCAATGGGGGAAGATTTTTTGTGCGCTGAGCCCGAAATAGGTCACCAAACATTACTTTAAGCAACTTAGAACATTTTTATTAGACATTTCTTTTTGCAGCTTATACATCTTACATCAAAATATTAACGTTAAATACTTCTCATTAAAAATAAAAATCTTAAAATAGGTAAGTCTTAAAATTCAAGTCAATTCTTAAAATTCAATGAAGGTCTCTGTGAGTCTACTTGGGTTGGTGTTCCATGATGTTGAGCATCCCGTTATGAAAAAATATTGAACAGTTATTGAACATATTCCTGAAGAGTGTTGGGTAGTGTTACTATTGAAAGTAACTAGTTACTTTACAAGATTACTGCCATTAAAAAGGCTCATTACTCATTACAGTACATCATACTACTTAGAAAAGTAACTTGTTAGGGTAATTGTTTGCGCATATTGCTGTTTATACTGTCCAGAGGATGCACATCGGTCTTTAATTTTATTGACTTTTACATCACTGAACAGCATATTCTACAACCCATAATGTGTACCTCAGCAGACTAATAATAACAGGAATGAAAGACGTAACATCCCCTTCACTGATTCGAGTCGGTACAGGGGCGCATATAGCCTAACAAGTTCAAACAACATGTATTTTTATGCAATTCAATTTTGCTAAATTGTGCAATGACAAAGGTTGAATCATTTGAAGTAGATGAAAGTAAGCAGAAATCGAGAGTACGTTACCTGTCAGACTTTTGGCTGCCAACGATCAGACAGCAAACTGAGCCGAGACATACAGTTTTAGCAGCTGCCTCTACAAAAGAAAAGGCTGCCCTCTCTGCTCTGACCATCTGATTGCTGAGTTACACCTGCACACTGACACAACTCGAGAGCATTCACACATCTGAAAATGGCTGCATACTGCCTGCCAAGAAGTAGGAATGAATACATCAGGGGTTTCCTTTTTTGTTTTTAGTGGCAACAAACGGAACAGGGACATATGGTGAAATCCCTACTGTAACAGATTACATACTAGTGATTACTTGAATTGCAAAACTAACACGCTACATTACTCGATATCACAAAAAAGTAATCTGAGTACCCTGAAAGCCAGGTTTAGTGCATTTATTACTATCACAGTCCCAATCAGTTGTTATAACCGATATGCTACTCTATTTGCAATCTGTCTCATCAATTGTACAGATTTTGTTAGAAAAGCTTGTCCAAATTTGATTCCTGCCTCCACCAGTTTGTTTCAGACAGCCGCAAGCAATGTTGTGAATTAATGTTGTGATATAACGAATAATTATGTGAAATATCTGTAAAGATCAGCTTAATCCTTCATAATGATTATAAACAAATATGACTTATATATCTCATTTGCACCGTGCCCAGTAAAACCCAGCTGGTGCAGCTACTGGAAGATATTATTCATAACTACCCTGGCTTTGGGCCCTTAAGAAGAGACATTAGCTGTTTCTGCCACCATCACCTCCCCACAGCTCCTCCTCCTTCTCCCAGTTACCCTTCTTTCTTTTCAGTGAGCTAATTGGGCCGTAAAGTTGACTCAAGTGCTGAAGCTCAAATAGAATTAGCCCCGTTCTGCCTCATTTGGTAGAATCAGAGTAATCCAGCCTCCCCTTGCCGCGCCGCCAGCAGGCCTGGCGTTCCCCGGTTAAACAGCTGTGGGTAAACACGGAGGAGGCAGGATCATAGCCTCCACCTCTGACGGATGTTCAGTACACAGCGTGCCTCGCTGCTCGGGTAACAGAGCTGCTGAGCCAAAACAAACCAGTTTGTTTCCCCTGGTTTGTTGACCATTAAAGATTCATTTCATTTCTGATTGTATCTCTGATAGAACAGAATGCAAACTCATATCTGGTCCTAATAAGCAACAATTCACTGCAATGTTTGAGCCATCAGGTCCTGTACTCAGAAAATATACTGACATTCATGAATATATAAACATTTCACATCAACTTGTTTTTTTTAAGTGAATATAAATTATTTGGAGTTTAATAATCAGCTGCAACTTAAATCACATTAAATCACACAAAGCATAAAATACTGTCCATTTATTGTTCTTGACATTTAGCTGATTCTCCGACAGAATTACTTAATATTTCCTCATTTTAGTACTGAAAAAGCTGTTTCATATAACCTGGTCATGTAGTTGTGACAAGAATAGAATAAATTGGTTGTGAAGAAAGAAATCCTTTTCTCAAGTGAAAGTAGCAAAAATACTCTATAAATACAAATATGCGTAAGTAGAAGGACAGAAGGACTGTGAGATAAAATGTATTTCACAAGGTACCCATTATGCAGCAGAGTGACCCATGTCAGCGTTATGAGGTCATACATCTATTATATTATCGGATCATTGATGATGAATGTGCAAGTAGCAATTTGATGCTGGTTGAGCTAATAAGTCAGCATTTTAAAGGTTTCTTCATATTATTTGTTATGTGAAAAAATACAGATTCTGCAAAGGTAACTACATTTATGAAATATAGTGGAAATTCTGAAATTCTCACATATTGCTCTTATAATTTTTTTTTTTTTTTCTCTAAACATCTGGTGGGCCGACTTAAACCTGATCGTGGGCCAACAGGCCTCACTTCGGCATGCCCTGATTTAGAGTACCTGAAATATAATAGACAATATATATTATATATATATATATATATATACAATACGTTTTAAAAATGTAATATATGACCTATAAACATGTTTTGCAGAAAAAAATGAATGGTCTGATGACAATATGTCCATTATCTTGTAGTACAAAGGAGTTTCAGAGCGATATGCTTCAGTGCAATGCCATAATGTAGATGTTAGAACAAGTTTCTACTCAGTGAGAACAGTCATGCTTGTCGAGTCTGAATTTAGAAAACTGCTGTCTGACTACTATACTGCATGCTGACTGCACTCCTCTTTCCTTGGAGTCATTTTAAAACTGTATTGTGATTGATCTACTGGGCTGTATTGCATCATCTGCTTGTGATAAAGTGGATTTCCAGGCCATTTCTCTTTTTCTACAGCCAATTTATTCTACCCCTGTCACAGCTACACTACCAAAATACTGTATATGAACAATACAAATATTTTACATTCCTTGTTTTTACACTCAGATTTCAGTTTGTGGAAACAGACGAGGCACTGTGCATTTGTGTGATTTGGACATCTTGACAGTAACATCTAATTCGGGATTGCTGGCTGGTTGGCTCCGGACTCTGGAGGAACCGTCTCCTGGTGACACTGAGTGGGAGCAGGTTGTACTGTGTGGTGGTGTATTTGTATGAAATACTATCCTGGAACATGAGGGACGAGGAGGAGGAGGAGGAGGAGGAGGAGAGGGAGGGACGGACGGAGGAGGCAGCCCAAAGCTAGTAAATAACACTGGCCCATGTAATGAGCTGCAGGCTGGGCACTGACAGCTTAAATTTGCTATTGATTTGGACACATTAGCCTGAGCTGGACCACTGCTGTCAAATCTGGAGGTTTGTGGAAGGGAACAATGATAAAGCATTTTGATTAATTTAACTTTTACAACTCATTTCTTTCTCATTCTTTGGGTTTCTTTTATAAAATGAGACAAAAGTCACTGGGTAATATGTGTTCAAATGAGATGCCTGCATGAAATGTTTTGTAAATACTGCTCAAGTGTAAGGAAACACTTAATCGTCACAGTATAACACCAAGTCAGTTAAACTTCAGAAATATCAATCTGTCCAGTTAACTAACACAAGTGATTGTGAATCAATTTCACCTGCGTGACCCCTAAATTCCACCAGATCCGTGTGGGGTCCAGCTCCGCTCCGTCACGGCTCCGTCATGGCAGCGGAGCTCATAGGTTTCACTCTAGTCTATGTGTGTACTTCCACTGCCTCCGCTGCATTGCAGATCTGCTCCTTTGCAGCTCCGGTAGTCCGGACCCTTCCGGAGCAGATACACAGGGCTTCTATTTCTGCCAGATGCCGGAGCACGGTGCGTCAATTCAGCCGAATTCAGCACAGAGCAGACAGACCATTGACCGAACAGGTTATACAACCTACATGAGTAAAAATGTTCAACTTGAATAATTCCTTCATCAAGATCTCATGTGGGTTTAAAGTGTTCCCTTAATTTTTTTGAGCAGTGTAATATACCTGCATTTACAATGTTCCTGTAGCTTCTTGGCTATATTCCTGATAAATCACAAGCTTACAGAAACACATACATGCCAAACATTAACAACCTTTTCATTGACACGGTCACCGTTGTGCCACCAGCTCTGTGGCTCTTGTGTGCTATTTCGCACCATTAATCTTGTTCTGTTTACTCTGGTTAAAATCACTCACCCACACACCTGTAGGGAGGGTTTAATGACAGCTCCCGTGGAGAGACTTGTGTGGTCAGTCGAGGCGGATGATGGCCAGCTAATGTGGTGACTATTAGCCCGCAGGCTTTGCTTTCATTTTTCTTTCCACACATTCTGACTCTCCCTGTGTGTCTTTTTCCTTTTGTGTTAGATATTTTTCCCTCCTTGCAGCTTTTCATTTTTTTACACACTTACAAGCAGGCCACTGTGTTGGTGTATCTCTTCCCCACATTTTTCTTTCTCCTCTGTCTCCCATCATCCTCTCTCAAGCACACACGTTCAAACTATTCATTTTGCCTGCTGTCCTCTCAATCTTTTTACACTTTTGGTGGAGTACAGAAATTACACCTGAAGGAACAGTGAAGATGCTTTCCCTCCCCTCTCTCTCTCTCTCCCTCTTGTCTCTCCCTTTCACTCTCATTCGCTCTCCAATCCCTTTTCATTTTCTTGCTCTCTCCCCATCCTCATCCTGGTAGATGGTTTTCCTGAAAAACTGAAACCCATTTTCCCTGTATCTCGTGTTTCTTAGTTTTCAAGCAGACTTTTCTCTCCCTGGAGAACACGTTAGCCTACAATGGATAGCAAAGTGCACCACTGCTCAGAATCACTGCCAAGAAACGTGTCCAACAACCAAAGAGTTTCTCTTTTGCAGAAGAAAATGTTGTGGAGCTGGTTTCTGTTAGATCATTTGTTTTTGGTCACTTGGGGGCAGCAGAATAAAATGTAAAACATGATAAGACATATTTGTCATCTTATCATGAAATGTCAATATGGAGATAATATCTCAGCAAAGTTGCCTATTTACACATTCAGCAGCAACGGAGCAACACCAGCATTTGTTGGAGTCATGTTTATGAGGACCTGAAAAATATATCCACTGACTTGTAGCTCTGTCTTTTAGCCACTCCAATCCAGTAAATGGCAGTAATCTACCCAAAAGATGTTTCCCAGCTGCCATTACATAACAAAAGCAGCAGAAGAAATACACACTTTGGTGAGTTCAAATGAGGCACAGAACCCTTTTAATTCAGCTGTGTGGGAACGTTGCAGACAGCGAGTAGCTTAGATCTGACAGCAGACATTATGAATGCTCCCCATGTACAGAGGCTGCGTCCTCGCTGCAGCGGCCCAGGGTTGGAATCTGACCCGTGGCCTTTAAGTTTAGTTTGGGGTTAAGATGAAATGACAGAAAAGTTCTACAAGAACAAAGTAAGAAAAACACCATCAAACATCACACAATTAAAAGCAAGGAAAACTCAAATCAAAAGCAATTATGAAAACGTGTCTGTATGTACAGGATCCTCTGAAGCTCCTGTATGTCATCATGACTGCAAATTAAACATTTCTCTTCCTCCTCACACAGCCACGAAAGGAATCAAGAGGAGTTCATTGGCAGGAGGTGGGAGGAAGGGAAGGGGGGTAATGTATTAAAGTTCATATTCAAGCTCTTTCTCATTTATCCCTCGAAAGTGCAACATTGTCATGGAAACCATCTCCCATAACTGTAGCGGGAGAGGTATAGAGATACTCCTCCCGGAAGAGTCACGCAGTAAAAGTCTCTGGCTACTTCTTAGTTCATACTCTTCGAGGCAAACTTTGATTCATTGATACCTTAACACCATTCTTTATTCCTGCTAATTAAATTTTCCTACAGTGTGAGAGACGGACAGAGATAGACTGTTCTCTCGCCTGAGCTGCATTTAAAAAGAAAAGCAGCGCAGCAAATAGAGAGGACGATTTGGGGAATTGGTTTATCTGAAGCATAATGTCAGAGTTTAGTTATAAAATGTGTGAGACGGATCAGCTCGGAGCTGTGAGTTTTCCTTTTACAAGCACAGCTCAGCTTTGGCTTTCCAACATTAACAGTGTTATAGATGAGTTTGGCATGAACTCATATATATGCATCATTGGATCTGGTGCATGAACGTATCAGAGTCATGAAACCTCACTAATATGCCGCATTTATAGCCAATTAACTCTTCACCTGTTTAAAGGAGCTACTGGTCAATGCACATCAATCTTGTCAGCTCTAGAGGAGCCATGAGGTCTCCTGAGCTGCCGCTTTGACCTTTGCATAATGACTAGGTTTTTGAGTACATGTGAAGAAGAACATTAAGCTTGAAAAGGGATATCAGCACTCCATACATGCACTAAGGAGGAGGACCTTCTCAACATGTGAATGACAGCTAAATATAGCAAAGGCTATTCAAGTCCTCTCAAAACATGAGATTTTTTCAGACTTTTTTTTCATTTTTCTTGTCACATTAGCCGCTAATGGCTAATGGGGCTATAGGGCCTGGGTCTTCGATGGGGCTGTCATTGTTACTGCAAAGTTGTTGCTTTTTTTATATGAATCCAAGATATTATTAGCAAAGATTAATTCTGTGAACAAAAACAACCTTTGATTTACAACATTGATGATGGTGTACAAATCCATAATGGCAAACTAGTTAGCTGAATATGTATTATTGAAACATATAGGCCAGTTATTTGTATTATTATCCCAAGTGTACCGGCAGTCTTGTGAGCCACAGTGGATTGTCACAGACTCAAATATTTCAACAACTATCGGAATGATTGGCACAAAAAATTGGACAGGTATTCATGGATCCCAGATTATGTATCCTTATGACTTTGGTAATGTCTTGGTTTTGGTTTTTGGTCACTTTATTTGGTAGTTATATCCTCTTGTGTCTTGTTGTCACTTTCTACTTCCTGCTCATCTGTGTTTCCAGTCCGTGTGTTTCCTTCAGCATGCTAACGTCAGCTCAAAGCACCACTGTGCCTCACAGAGCTGCTAGCACTGCGGTAGTTTTAGACCTAATCTTGTTTACCAGTGTTTTGCATTTCACAGTCCCGGCGTTCATCTGTCTATCTGAGTACAAGGTTCTTGCTGTGAATTCATGCTGTGAGCGACATAATGACGATCTCCACAGAAGTCCATTCATTTCTCTTACAGCTGTTTTTAGACGTACTATCAAGCTGCTGACATTTTCCATCAAAGGCCAAATATTCTCTACTGCTGTGACAAGAACTTGATTGGCGGCATTCAAATGTTCTCTGTATTATTTGAAAGACTCTTGAAAGTGACTCTTGTAGGAAACATTGCATTCATCACAGCAGTCGAGGACAAGCTGTAAAGTCATTTGGGTTTGAAGGCTTCTTTATTTGAGTCCTGTTTTTATCTCCCCATTTAAACTTTTTTGCCAAATGTGTCCAAATAAATGTTCTGCAGCTAACAAGACTAGTTCAGTATTATCTTTGTGCAGACTTTTACATGGTTGCAGTAGGCACTTCAAATAGCAACCAAAGACTTGGTCAGAGTTTGATTACAGTTAAGGTTCAAGGTATTTTTTTCTGGAACTGAACTTGACACTTTTGGACATTCCAATGTATCACAAGCCAAAAGGTTCACAATTCCTCTCAATTTAACACGGCCAGGCATTCAATAAAGGTCCCCAGGTGGCTTAACACACATGACACCGCCAGGCATTTATTTAAGGCCTGTTGGTGTTTGTTAAACACCTGGCTATGATCTCTGCCCTGTGGTTGCCAAAGCCAATAAATATGAACCAATCAGTGAAGACGAAGGACAGACCACACTAATCAAGCACTGAGCTCCTTTGCTGTTTGTTTAGCCTAAGTACAATCCTGAGTATATACTCTGGTGATATTTTATTATTCATTATTTACCTCCGCTAAGAAGGTTACGTTTTCAGCTGTGCCCGTTTGTTGGTTGGTTTGTCAGCAGGATTACACAAAAAGTACTGAACAGATTTCCATGAATCTTGGATGGAGGATGGGTCTTGACCAGGAATAGACTCCATTAACCTTTGGTGCGGATTCAGGATTTTTTTCCCATTTCCTTAAACATTGTGAGATAGGGCGTTTTCCAACATTGTCATTAATTTCTCAGGGAATAATGCATGGAACAATTCCATGTGGATCCTCAATCTGGTGGTCTTAAATTATGGTTTAGGAGTTATGGGTGATTTAAAAGGTGCTATTTGTCAGAAAAATTGATTTTTGAGTCTCATTCCCAACTCGTCAAAAACTGATGAACTTATTGGACGGCTGGCAGTGCTTAGAACAGTGTTTACTAGATGTCTGGCAGTGTTTAAACAGAGATGAATTGTGAACCTATTGCCTTTTAATGCAAGTGGCATAAATTAACTGTATGGCATTGTCACCTGATGGCACCGACACATGCAGAGCTGGCCCTGGGCATAGGTTGTATAGGCGAATGCTAAGGGCGCCGTCATCCACGGGGGGCTCCGCAAACGGGGGGAGCAAAAAAAAAGAAAAATACTATTTTTTACCAGTGCTATTACTACCATTATTTCGAAATATTATATAAGCCCACAGCAACATAACTTCATAGCAAAACCTATTAAATAATGGAGAGGCCTTTTTTCTGGGTTCCTGGCTGGCTCGTTGCACTGTACCTGCCCTCTGTGGGGGTGGGGGGTGGGGTCGAGAGGTGAGTTGCCTGAATCTGACCGGACCGTGACCCCAAGACCAAGAGAGAGATTTATTGATACTGTAGCGGAACCACAATGTCCAAAAGACTGAAACCATCCAGCGCCCAGGAAAGGAAAAGAAGGAAAGAAGAGGAAGAAAAACGTGAAAAAGAAAGAGGTACAGTAACGTCAATGTGATGAAGTGAATGTCTATATTCTATATTAGTCTGATGTATAGCACACACCAAGCATCTGTTTTTTTATTAAAATGTAACATCCAGTGGTCACATATACTTCTCTTCTCTCTTCAGATGCACTTTTTAAATCTTGAATTCAAACATGCAGTTTCTGCGTGAGAGTATGAAAATTGATTGTGAAATTGACTGCGATGCAAGGGGGCGCGAGCTAAAATCTTGCCTAGGGCACCAAATTGGTCAGGGCCAGCACTGCATGTATATGTCTAGTAAACATGTATTTCTTCTTAAAGATGTAACAGAGACTAGAGGAATACAAACTACCTCTTCTTTTAACCAACTTGAGCCATAATCCTGTTACCCACTGTATATAAAATCAAGACAATCAACTTTAATGATTCAGCTGATCCACATTAGTCAATGTCTCAACCCATGTTAAATTATAAACATGGCATGTAAATAATCACAGATGAAAAATCCAGACTGCACCAATAACATCAGAGTCTGCTGAAAGAGAAGAATAAAATGAAGCACAAATTTGGTCTCTCAGGTGCAACAGAATAAGCTGTAAACACAACACTGAAATACAGTCACCTTGACAACTTGTCATAGTGATTGTATCAGCAAACTTTATCATGGCTAATAAAGAAATATCAATCAGTGCAGCTTTAATGGCACATAAGAATAAACATGTAATAGAGACATTTTATTAAAAGTTGTTGGCTGACTACATTTAATCCAATGATGGCTTTAGGAAGGTCTCAATCTTGTCAAGTCAGGACACCAAGATCTAAAGACAGATTACAGTTTCACAGCTGTCAGAATGAGATAAGCTAACCTGCCATCAATCACCATGTCCAGTCTGCTTTGTACAGCATGTATAAGTACTGCAGTATTTACACCCACAACACAAAAATGCAAAAATGCTTTGCTCTGCATTCATCAGTCTCAGGTAAATGTACATATTGTCCAGAGGTATCAGCTGCTGACAAATAACAGTGATACAGTCAGTGTGTATCCTACACTATACAACTCATTACTGCTCACCTTCAGCGAGAGCCCGGACTCCTTATAGTAAACAATCGACTCCTATAGCTCAACCCCTATTTCCCAGAGAGGGATTAATAAAGTACTTCTTACTTCTTACTTTGAATGCAACCCAGTGCATGTGAGAATGAATGTTCTGATATTTTACAAGTTTTTACACGTAATTCAGACTCTCAGGTTGACTACATGTGAATCAAAAATTGATGAGCCAGAAACAAAGAGCTTTCAAGTGTACTCAGCAGCACGGGTAAGTGAGAGAGATGACAGAGAGAGTGGGACACAAAAGCATCCAACAAATACTTAAAAAGATGAAAAACATACATCTTTTTTATGCAATCCAAAATCCCAGAAAATGGTTCGGGCTTGATAAATTTCAAAGTGAGAGGAGGATAAGAAATGCATCATTGTATGCATATTGTGAATTATCATATGTAGAAGCCATATGATGTGGAACAGTGGGTAAACAACATTTCCTACCCAATAATCTTCCTCTACATCTACATATACGGTCTATATTCATCCCACATGGAGAACATATATTGTTTAAATTCACAGATGTGTGACCTGAGAGGTGTAGTCTGAACAGCTTTTCTGGCAGAAAACCAAACAGCCCACCTCTCGTCCTCTGGAGTGATTCAAGAAGTGAAATCCTCCATTTTAGTGAGCTTCAACCAGTGAGAGGCGTACCGTACCGAACAGAACACAAACAAATTGTTCAACGCCTTCTCAATGAATACACAGCTCTCTACTGGACTCTGTGAGAGATGTTTTCCTCCTTTGTATTTGTATCTAAAATTGAATAGAAAAATACATTTTGTGTAACACCTACAGATGCTTTATTATTGATTGTTGTTGATTGTTTTACTGGGATGAAAATATCACTCTTCTTCCATGATATGATGTTAGATGTAATGTTTACAGATCTGCAGATTATTGATGATATGTTTGTTTTCATTGTCTTATATTCATTTGAATATGTTTAAGCAGAGAAAAAAAAAATGTGTTTGTTGTATTTGAGGTGGAAAAAAACTGCACTTACCACACACAATTGTCCCACCCTCATACAACCATTTCAGCATGTTGTTTCAGTTGTTTTGATCATTATTGTTGGATGTTTTTCGTGACAAAATCATCTGCACTCTACACTCAATATCTCCATGTACTCTGATTTTATTCCATCCTGCTGTTCTGATTAAGCTGCTTGTTGAACTGCCTGCAGAGTTTGTTTACAGATCCCTTTTGCTTATCTTTAAAAATAATTCACAATACATAGGGACTGTAAGTTGCCATTTTAGCATGAAATGTAGAGAAATGACGAAGGTCCAGCATGCTTCACTGGTATGCTGCAACAGTCATGTTGTTTCCGGAACAGCGGTAGAGGTTATACATCACCGTTATTTATGTTTTGGGAGTCACTGGCAAGCAACCTATTCAGTCGATCTGTAAGGAGGATGTGTTTCAGGTCATTATGCTACGCTATCCTAACCAGACACAAAAGAGGCATTGATTCTCAATAGATACTAAGAGACAACACCCACCCCTGCTGCCATCTGGCAAAAGATACAGAGTTATCTGCTGCTATACCACCAGACTACAGAGCAGCTTCTTTCCTCAGGCTGAGTGACCCCTTAACTCATCCTTTATGGCTAATTATTCATTAATTCATCTATAATTTCAGTTTTTGTAGTGTGTAGCATTAAGGGAATGCAGACTTCATCTAGTTGTAAAAATGTTATATAAATAAATTAATCTTGAATTTAATGAAAAATGTACTAACGTCATGTATTAACTGCCCACATGATGTTCCGTGTTACTCAGCTTCATGAATGTAAAAGCCGATATACAAAATACTTGACAGCAATCCTGGAAAATCATGTGTATTGTAATGCGCTGGAGTTTTCTTCAATGAAAGGTTTCCAAAGTTTTGTTTTTGTTCAACTTCACAATCGTTAACCCGGACACGTACTCGTAGCCCTATATTGTTCAAGAGCCTCTCCTCTGGTCTTCACCTCACTGAGGCACAAGGCTCCTCTGACCACAACACGCTCATAATGCAGTGATCGGCCCATTTGCTGTTGTGCGGAGCTGACAGAGTGAGAACAGAGCACCCGGCTATACGTGAGGGGCATTCATGCTCCGTCTCTCTCTCTCTCTCTCTCTCTCTCTCTCTCTGGGTTTATGAAACCATGATGAACCTTTTCTTTCCCACCCACTTTCTTTTCCCCGTCTCTGTGATCCCTCCACTCCATCACTCTGCCCCCTCCTCCTTCTACAGATCGATTCCAGGTGTTGTGGGAAAAAGCTTTTCTCTGCAGACCTGTGCTGCTGACCTCCTCGCTGGTCACATCAAGGGTCTCCACCAGCCTGATTTAGAAGCCAGAGGGCTTTTATACCACTAATAGAAAAAAAACTAAAATGCAACATGCCTTATATATCATTATAAGTTGTATTTCCATTGGAGCTTACTTTGAAATGTCTTCAGTGTGGGTGCGTTTCAACAGAGTTGTAATGTTTTCATCATTTTAATGACAAAGTGTTGTTTTGAAAATGCAAATTGTTGCATAAGTGTCCTCAATGAGCCGACAGAGAGGCTGCTGTTCGTGACAGAAGTTTGGCATTTTTTGAACAATTCTTTTCTCATATCTTCTCCCTCAGAGATAGACGCAAAGTTCTTCCCTGACATGAATTCATCATTGTTGTGCCATCAGAGGCGTTGAAGTGTCCTTCTTTTTATTTCTGTGTAGACGTGTTGGTTTCCTGGAGCCAAACTTTTGTTCACAATTTCATGCCTTTGTCTCCATCGATGTGCCAAATTTGGTGTCAGTTGAACAGGTTTCTTTGCCTTCATAAAGGTCGTGTTTTAGGTGGAATCGGTGTCACATTTCTACATGACCAACAGACAGAAATCGAAATGTCTAATAAAAACATTGATGTTTTACAAGCACTTGTGAGTTTGAAAAGAGAGACCAAAACAAAAAGAAAGGAAGTGCCTGCCAAAGCACAAGGACAGGTATATTGACATAATTAAAAGGCAGTCGGATGTCTCCTCCATTGCTGCTGGCAATCCTCGGCAAGGACACATTGGACATATCGAACTCCACAGGAGCCGTCCATCTGACTCAATACAGACTAAACATTGTGACGTTTCTGAAGCACTCATATTTGATTCACTGTGTCTTTGAATCACAATCACTGTCATTTTCAGTAGTTGGTGAGGGGTCAACTGACTGAACTAATTGAGAATTAAATATGACAGACAACAAATATAATTTCAAAGGCAGTTGGGTTGCTGTGATGGGAAAGTTTCCAAGTTCATGCGTTCACATTGTTAGCTAAATCATGTAGGCAGGAAGAAACAAATTGCTTTTGGTTGTTGAAGCTGCATTAATAAATCTCCCAGGGAGCACATAGTCTCCAATACACAGCAATTAGTCAATCATAGTCCTCCAGCAGAAACAAAGCAAAATCATCCCATTGGAGCTGGCCATCTGACAAATGTAAATTCAATGTTAACATAGCCTTTAGGTGTGTTTGGGTCTGCAACAACTCTTTAAACATGATGTCTGACTTATTTAACTGGCTACAAGCCGACAAACAAAACAAAACATGACTCAGCTTCTCTTCTCTCAGCTTTTTTGCCATTACCTGGCTCAGTGATACATCAAGGATTAGGTTTACGATCCAAAATGTTGCAAAATCCAGTCAATTCAAAATCCAGTGAGATTTTAAAGTTTTGACTTGAAATGCAGTTTGACCGGAAATGCTTACATTTTCCAGTTCATTTTCAAGGTTTCTTCCTTAAATGTTTTGAAGGCCACTGCAGCAGTCGTCCCCAAGGTCTCGCTCGTGGGAAAAATAGTCCGCTTCTGGTAAATTAAAAGAAATACATCAGTGGAGAGAGAGTGACTTATTCAGAACAGATGTTTGTGTTTTGTTTGTTGTTGGTCCCATCAGGTTTCAAGAGCTCTTAAAGCCAGATATGTCTTGAAGTGGGTAGCAACAACATCAAAGGCAGCAGCGGTGCCACAAAACATCAAATATACAGTTAAGACGGACGGCCTTGGATGAAACTGTGAGAATATTTTCTTCATAATTAGTCATATTAACAGTTACAAAGCAGATACCCATCTGTTATTTCTCATTTTGTTTTCTTTTATTTATTTTCTTGTTTGTTTTCATCCAGCAAGTGATGCTTTATAGGATGGCAAGAATGCAACATTTTGGTGTCGCAGCACCTTAGGGCCTGATTGTCTGAGGTTTTTGGTGATCCTCCAACTCCCCTTGCATCACTGTCAGCCGTCGTTTTCCACGTGTAATAAAACAAATGTACAGATCTAATGAGTATAAATTTGCTACGAATATTCCTGATACCCTTTCTGCTCTGAACACAGCATGAGCTTTTCTCCTCCCTACAACACCTTCATGCAAAGATATTAAAGCTGCATATGTATTATCACATTGCAAAGTTGTTGTGGCAACCGTGTAAGAAAACAGTTAACCCATCCAGCAGACACTAAACATTAGCCAAATTCACTCTGCATTTCGCTCAGTTTTTGGTCTCCACCATCGCTTTAGAGAAATATCTGGCTTTTTAGCTGCTAAATGCTCCCCTGTGTTCACCAGCTAGTTGCCGGTTCATTAGTACTTTTTCACTAATAAATGATAGCAATGCAAACATATGTTGCAACTTAACGTTTCTTCATGTTCAATTTTCAGTTTTATCCTGTGACATCCTTTGCAAAAGGAAAAATCACTTGGTTAGCTTGAGGGAAACATCATGTTTTGGCTTAATATACCAGTTTCTGGTCACCACAAACACAGCTGTCCCAAGGTCTCCTTAAAAACATCCAGTGTTTGTTTACTAATGTTGAAATTTTGTCTCAAACTGCGGTCACTGGCTCAGCAGCCTTCTAGCCTGTAACTCCACCACCATAAAAGTCAGGTAAACACACATAATTTGATCCATTGTCAATATTAAACAACAATTAGTGTAGCTTTGACAAAATATAGCATTGTCCATTTGGCAGATTTTTATGAAATGTATTAGGCGGATTCATTCAGAGGTGATAAACCATTTCATTTTTTTTTTATCACTTCAACCCTCTCGAAGCAGCTAGCAGGGTTTAGCACTTTTAGTCTTATTTTTTGTTTAAATGCTGTCTGTCTGTTTTCCTGGGATTTCTAAGAGTTCAACTCTTTAACTAGCTACACACAGTATGCTGTTTTATTTTTGTTTGCTGTATTGATTAGAAACAATTCTGCCCTGCAACTATCTAGATGTATGTATCTCTGGGGATCAACTCCTCACCTTGCTTGCTTTATTGTATTGTGCACCATGGGGATTATTTTTCTTTTTTGTAAAACTCAAACTGTTTCCCTGTTTCGTCTTCTTTTCAATAATGACAAGAAATGCTTTTGCAGTCAGTGATTTAAGAAATAAGAGTTTTTTGTAAAAAAAAGAAAAAAAAAAAAAAAAAAAAAAACTAAAAAAACTAAACCATTCAAACCAGGATTGTCTTGTTCTCTTGTGGAATAGCTGCGAGACGGGCTGCATCTGTTGTGGTTAGCAGTGCAAGACAACAGGCGCTCAGAGAAATACAAGATGTAGCATGGCCTGTGATTACATCTTTCAGCTGGCAATCAGACTTTGACAGCATCTGGGCAGAATTTGGCAGTCAGACTATAACAGCATCTAGGTTGAATATATGGCTTGGAGCAGTGCAAAAGGAGCCTGACAGCGCATTTTTGTGGATAATGGCAACTGTCTGGAGACAAGTGGCAGATGTACATTTGTTTTCATTGTAAGACATTTAAAAACCTTCAAACACACAAGTAGATTAAAAAACAAATCGTTTTTTTTGTTTGATTTTTTTTATGAAGATGGCCCGGGGAGGTGAAAGAGCCTCTTCATGGTGGGGAAGGATGCTGGGATTCAAATAAAAGACTAATAAAACACTCAGCAGAGGGAGGAGGGGACAGCGGAGCAGCAGATGAAGCAATGAGGCTAAAAAACTGGCAAACCAGTAAAAAGAGATCAGCTGCACAAATGTGAGCGGTAAAGCAAGAAAAAGCAGAATTAAAGGAGCAGCAGAAGACCGCTACCTCAAATGCAAATAACCTGAGAGGCCACTTCCACCTGAGGGGAAAAATGTTTGTTTATGACAGATGGAGAGCAGCAGGAGCAAACACAGCCAGAACACAGAGAAACAAACACAAACGCGGTGGAGCATTAATCACTAATTACACCTGTTCAACACTATACAGTTATTTAATTTGATTTTTCCGGGTTCTCAGCTGCTGTTTTTCGGTAATGGGAAAGTTTTTTCCTCGTTTCCTGAACAGATTTTCACAGAACATCACTGTCAGAGCTGTGGTTGTAACGTTAAGGTGGAACAGTCAAATTAATTTCCCCAGTGAATCATATCTATTCGCTCGTATCTGTTCTCGCACGTAACCAATATGAATCGCTCTGGCGCTGATAGAAATGAGTTTTCCCTGCTTCCACTCTTCAGCTGTTTTTCATCTCCTTCCCTCACATATCTCTTTAGCCTCTAACCCTTGATCAGTTTCAGGTCAGAGGAATAATCTGTTTGAGAATGAGTTGTGAATATTTTCTCTGATCAGTGCACTGTTTGTTATCAGTCACTTGTTAAGTTGCTGATCTTGGGAGTCGACCCTTGCTCTGCCTGCTGTCAAGCTTTCCAATCTAGCTGTAGTCTTTAACGTTGGATGACAGATTTACCATTTAAAAATATAAGTAATTGTTTAAAGAGTGAGTCACACAGAAACAAAAGCCGTCTCCTTTAATATTAAAAAACTGACGACCATCACTTTTGTCTCCTGAAATGACAACTGTTGCTAGCCGAATTAATCCGCTGTAGCTAGCTAGCTAATTGACGCTAACTGTGAGTTGGTTGAAATACGTCTCCAGCTTGTTTTCAGCTGACTAACTTTAAATGAGACCTCTCTCATATTGTCTCAAATATACGTATGTTAATAATTGATAAGCAAGAAGATGCAAAAATAAAGAAATAACATTGCTCTTGCATTACAGTGTAAAGCCAGTGAGCCCATGTATAATAGTGTAAGCTTAAGAGGTATTCATTCAAGCAGTTCGTATGTTTAGAAGAACATAGGCCTAAACCACACGTGGTACATTTATGTTTTATTGTTCATATATTCAGTCAGTATGCTAGACTGCATTAGCCTTCATCCACAGGCTACAACAGAATGAGGATGAGAAGGCTAACTGATGAGTTTGGAAAACGCTACGCTATCTCAGGTAAAGAGTTTGTCAAATAAAGAGCCGGACTGAACTGCTAACATTACGCCAAACTGATGGAGGCATCTTGGTTTGACACACAGGAAGTGTCAGTCCTATATGGGGATTAATTTGACCCATAACTGACTGCAAAATAATGTAGCTAGCGAATGATAATGTAACGTGAAGAAGTTATTTCAGTGCATTTGTTTCATGTAAAATGTCATAAATATGGAACTAGAGGCTGTTTACTGCCAAAGAAGCTTCCAGGACATCGTGATGGGAACAGTTGTTAACTGTTGCTAGGCGAATGCTCCCGTATCATCTACAATGTGCAAATAAAAGCATATTATCATTTTGGAGCACAACTAAGAAACCATATCCAAATGTCCTTTGTTGGCCTGCTGGTTGCTATGAGCTACGATTAGACATTTGCTGTTCGCTGGAGGGGTTTAGCCAACCGCCAAATGGAAATCATTAGGCTACTACTGTTGGCGGCATTTTTACTATGGCAACTCTTCCCACATCACCTTTACTTCCAACCAATGAGCTTTTAATTGAGCATCTCCGGTGCTTTAGTGCAGCTTCTCTGATAGTGAGATATCAACTGCCAGCTCTCTTGCTCTCTGAGGTCTCCCCTGGCTGTATTACATAACACAAGCTGCCATCTTAGCCAAGCAGAGCAGATACCAACTCCCTGTTGTCTTTGCATTAATTAATTGTACTAAATGTCAGTGGCTGCTGGCGATTAAAGACAGCCATCATTTAGCAGGTCATGATTTTGATAAGGGCAATTAGCCCACAAGCTGCTGCAGAAAATCAATGTGCAAAGAAAGAGGTTGCTTTCCAGAAATTCCCAGTGCCGAGGCTGCCAGAGTGAGGAGGCAGAGGAAGAGACAGAATCACAACAAGACGCGTCTGAACAGATACAAGTCAACCCTGAGGCATCATCATCTCCCAGCGAGCTTTAAAAAGTGAGGCAAAAAAGTGAATAAAAAGCTTGTTATGCAAAACAGGAAATCAAGCTGTCATAAAACTGCTGATGGATGACAAAAGTTAGAGAGAAAAACAGGTACTTTGTAAACTTTGCCATTTCAATTCGTATCAGAGAAGCTCTTGTCCAACTTTTTTTATTAAATGAAAGCTCAGTTTTCAAACAACTCCAATAACAAGTGCGCTTTTATATGTGCCAAATCATCTGGCGGTTTCAGAGGCCATTATTCAAACACAATAAAACCCTACGACGCTTAATGTCAAAGCATTATAGATTCATTTCTATCTTTAAATAATAACAGCCATTCCCAGAAAAGACTTGATGTGTCAATAAAAGGCTTCCTCTCTCGCTTCCTTTGAATTTTCATCTCCATTCCTCTGATTATGTGTCCGCTGGCAGGTTTAGTTCACATGCATATAAGTGATACTGAGGGCAGATAAACCATCCTGTGGTAATGAAACACTCTGCAGCTGACAAATGGCGGTCCTCACTGCTCTGGCTTTATTAGGTTTAGCCCTCTTTAAATGTCTCCTCAGTGGCTCAGAGGAAACTTTACTTTTGGCTGTGAGGCACACGAACAGCACAGACAATGTTCAGGAGCCTTAACTTCACTCGTTCTTAAGAGGGTGTCTGTCGCTATCCATCAGGTCCATCATCTCCAACTGCTCTTCTCTCACAAGCAGAGAAAAAACAGCTCCCTGCTCACATTGATGTATGGCTGAATTTTTACTGTGACATTTAAAGTCTCCTACGCAGCAGCCATAATATCGACGTGTTGTGTCTGACACGAGAACCTGTCAGCTATACCGTGGTATACAGCGTTAAAAAGATGATGGAAAAGATTGCATTTGTCACTTACTGTATGTCATAGCCCCTCAGGTCACACAAAGTTTATTAACACAGAAGTGACCAGAAAATAAAGGAAACAGCCAAAAGGGTTTCATACAATCAGCTCAAGACGTTGTTTTGTTGACATTTTGAACTTTTGTGGGTCGTTTTTCTTCAGCAGACATTTGTCACATTGTGGGGAAAAGGCTTTTCATAGCCCTTTGGTTTCCATAAAGTGACAATGTAAGTGTAGCACCTGTCCAATGTAGCTATATGGTTTACCAATTAGTTAGGGAGGTTGTAGTGCCATGCTAACCTGTGTAACAGGAGAGTAATTACTTGCTTTTAAACCTTTTTAAACTTATTTAAGAATTTTAATTAAATGGCAGTGCCTCCACTTAGCAGGAAAAGTATGAATTACTGGTTTTAAATCCCACTAAGAATATGTTTTTTATTTAATATATCCTTTTTAGCTCAAAATACACCTTAGTGACATGTAAATACCTTAATGAAATGCAAATATGACACAAAGACAGTACTTCAAATTCAAATGCCAAACTTAGTGATATAAAAATGATTTAAACACACGAAAATATATAAAACACATATAAATTGTGAGTGTACTCACGAATCCCTCAGTTCTTATCTGCAGCAGAGGAGATGGGTGAAGAGCAGGGCGATGGTCGACAAGGCGAACAGTCAGCCAGTGAGGCTCGCCATTAAATCCTGCCCCTCCACTTTTCCGATAGGGCTGACAGGATCGTATCAACCAATGCAAATATCAAAAACTGAAGATGGACAACTTAACACCCTGAGGTTAAGTTGTAAGCTGAGCTAACATGGACCTATAACTAAGAGCTAACCACGCTACTCTTCTGTGCACTGTAAACAACCCTGTTTGAATTTCAATTAACTTTATCAACTCAATGACAAAAGACTTATTAGTCTGCTAAAGCTCTGTTTTTAATCGCTGATTAAATGTTTTTAACAATTAAAACTGTACAAATCTTTCCTGAAATAAGGTCCCATGGGGCACACCGGAAGGTGGGGACTGTCTCTCTATTTGGGTTCTCCAGGCTTCCAGAGACTTGGATTGCCAAACCATGGAGCCATTTTATATTTGTTTTGTTTTGTTTTGAACAAAGCTCAGTGTGACTTTGCATCAGCATGAGGGTGAGTGGATAATGATAATTTCATTTTTGGGCAAACTTATCCTTTAAAAGTTCAGGTTGACAGTAATGTAGTGTCCAAGTGCTAAAAGCATCCCACTGTGTGGCATGTTCAAATGCCAAGTCTGGACAAGGACAGAGAAAAGTCCTTACCAAAATGTTTGTTGTACGCTTTATTCTCTGTACGTTTTATACACTTCCAATTGAGAGTATGGTGCCAGTGTTTCATCAAGTGCATACAGATTTATACATGATTAATCTTTGTGAAAAAACAAACAAAATGCCAATTAAAAAAACATGTATCATTATAGCAGATGCTGGAGAGGGCGATAAAAATGCTATGATGATGTATTGCTAAAGTTTATTGCTTGTAATGCTAATGATGCTTTGACATTTATCAATGGTAGTTAATACAATTGTAAGTTAAAACAACTCATTTATTTTTTTCTACCTTGGACATTTCTTGTTCCAATAAAGGCGTGTGTGTGTAAAAATCACACTAACGTGAATTCTTGTGAATAGCTGAATGATCCTCATGTATTTTACTGTCGGTACACTCCTGCTGCTGCTCTGTACTGTCCCACTGTGTTAATGCTTTATTTATCCATCCCCACCCTGTGGTTCTTCCTTTATTTACGATACAGAGATGATCTATCTCTGACCAAAGTCTAATGCATGTTCTCCAGCAAGCCATAAAGGCAAATCTAGAGTGTTCAAACAAAACCTACAATATCACCTTTCGCTCATCATAACCACCAGCACACAAAGACCTTACACTCCAGTTTGTGATGTTTGGTATATCCACGTTCTGACACATATTTTTTATAAACATGCTGCTTTCAGTGAATGATGGGAGTATTGGCACATGAACGCAATGATCAATGCCTGATCGCGGCCATGGCCTCAATGCAAAATATGTGTTACACAGGGCTGTAGCCACCACTGAAGGCACTGCGGTCATGACCGTTGTTATTTTTTTTGGGGGGGGGGGGATTATGGAGTTTTAGCAATGTAGTAATGACAAATAAATCACCTTGAAACTTGGAAATACGTAGTGACACTGTAGGGGAAAACAATAACCAACATAATCTAATAAAAGAACAGAAACCATTTTGGCCAGAAAATGAACCAGCTAGCCATAGATAAAAAAAAATTTGGAGCTCACCATTGGCTCATTGAACTGGACTGTATTTAGTTACTTAGATTATAAACTTTATTTTATTGGTATTGATCACGATATTTTTTTAACATATGATTCTACATGATCTCCTTGACTGATCATACGTGCTTATATAGTTAAGTCTTCTACATATATAACAGTGTTGGGGCTCTATGTAACAATTTGTAGCAATTTACAGATATTAACCACTTTTTATTGGCCGTAGGTGAGCGGATTGTACCGTGACGTGAAAAATGAGACCTTCCCCGTCTCTCTTGGCTGCCTATACAAGCCTGTGGATGATTTGTTGAAGTTGTATAATGCTGTTGGACTGTGGATTTCACTGTGAAGAACTTTGGTCAGATTGTCCACGACAGGCCAAAGGATGTGAATTAATGCACATTCTCGAGTGCCTCGTCTCAGAGGCTCTCTGCTCCACTAACAGAGAGCAACAGTAGATAACGTTAGTTTAGCTACTGTTGGAGTCCGCTAACATAAACTACCAGCTTCACACACAACACAGATGTTTCAGCTCATTTAAAAGCTGCTTACAGATGAGGTGCAATACATTTCGTCTAAAGAGGAGGTTTGCTGTCAGTCCAGGAGATCAAGCCACACACATAAAGCAGGTTTAGCTGCCATACCTGAATATTAGTAGGGAAATGGTGAATCTTGAAAGAAGTCAAAGGGCCGACACCAAAGCCCGATCTTTTCTGTTGATAATTTAAAAGTCATGAAATACCCTTAAACAACATTACAATTTTACTGGAAACATCTCACTGTGATGACGCCAGCATGATGTCATCTTCATGAGTCATCATACATCTCAAACTGATCTTTATAATGATGTTAATATGGCTTATTACATATTCTGCTGTTCACTGAAGCTGGGAAAAGGTGAATCACTGATGCTCCCGGTATCTGCAGCTGCCAGTAAACAACAGCGACTGGCAGCTATAACAGTATGAATGTGTGGGGCTGATTGTCTACATAACAAGGTGTCCTTTGCCAATGTGTCTGCTTAAACAAAGGCTGGAAATTGATACGACACAATACATACACAATCAGCACGGTAATTAATTGTATTAATCTCCTCTTGCAGACCTCATTTAATTGTCCAAAAACAACAACACCGTCTCTAAATATGTTGCTGAGTCGCTGCAGGAAAACGCTTCGACAACAAACACTGAATACCGAGTGAAGTATTGTTTAGATTGTCTGCTGTGTGAGGAGAAGAGAAAAATCAATTTCATTTTTACAAAGAAAATGAGTTCCATGTAAGCATATCGTACGCTGTGCATTCTTCATACGTCTTCACAAGTATTTGTCTGAGCAATTCAGCAAAAAGAAAACTAATAAACAAACAGCTTTAATCTGTCTCCAGGCTGTTCATAAGAACACACTGTTAAAACTACGAAGTGATACTGCTTTTATTTGCTGCTCTGTGTTTCATTCTCGTGTCTTCGTCAAAATGAAAACGCCACAAACTGACAGAACGGCATCTTATGAAAAACAAAGAAAACAATCTGCGTAAAGCTGTGGGAGGATCAGCTCTCCCTCAAACTCTGTGCGTCATGACAACATTTCCATTTAGGAGTAAAACCTTTGAGTGATTCATGTGGCTATTTTACATAACAAGGTGTTTTATTAGTATCACCTCTGTGCACTTTGGGGAAGTTGAGCAGATAGGCGGGGGGTGGGGGGGCTGCTAATGCTAGGAGGAAACACGAGGCAGTGTAAAAAATCTCCCATTGGGAGGAATGAATGAAACACAATGCATCAAGTGGCAAGCGGATATTGCGGAGGCCAAAGCATCATATGATGAAACCATTTCTGCAAATTAGATATTTACTCATCTTTGGGAGGAAAACAGAAGAGGGCAGATAGGTGGGGGCTGTAATGTGGATTCACAGCGCAGAGCAGACAGTGTTTAACGATAATGTCGAAACAGAACAGCCCCCAGGGTTTGGGTCGCACTAAACAACTGTGAGTTTGTGGCCTAAAAACACTATAACCATCGCCAACAAATCACTACCATTAATACAAATAAAGACTCAATTTTGTTAGTATGGGGTGCTGAGCCATTGTACAAGTTTTTATCATATTACAGACACATATCACTGAGTAGAGAATGTATTGTCACAAACCAGTTTTAATATCAGACAACTCAAGAGGATACTAAACCCAACTAAAAAAAAATGTCAATAAAGCAATGTGCTGGCTAACTTCCGGTTTAGCGCCTGGCTAACTTGAATAGAGGTAAAATGATTTGATCTTCTAGACTTTCCCAATTTCATTGGACTTATGTTAAACTCAAATTATGATAGTCAAACAAGTCATTTTGCTGGGTTGTGGTGCTTAAAAAGAATAGCCACTGTTTTAGAGACATGTCTGTCACAATTTAAGCTTATGGGAAAAAGTATTTTCGGGCCACAGTGCATCAAGTGATGTTGTAGTTATACAGCTTGGCCACCTCGAAAGTTGGCTAAAAAAGCCTGGCTTCCTTGACCACTACTCAACATAAGCTTGTCATTAAAGTCCTTCAAGCAGTTAACAGTCATCAACAGGGACTTAAATTTCTCTTCTGTGGCAGCAACTCGTCTCAGTGACTGACTATTATACTGCAAACTGAGCCTATTGATCTACAGTGAAAACATTTCACTGTAGATCAATAGGCTCACTTCAAAGTACCTCAAAATACTTCTTTACAAGAGATAATGTGAATGTTAAGCAGAAGTAATGCATTCAGCTCAGTGTCAAAAGTAGCACAGTGACAGTGGAAAGTATAAAAGTTGCCCTTCAGCTGAGAACGTCAGTGCAGCTGCCGCATTTTATCTATACGTCAACACCTCTATCGACTACATTCTCCTGCTGATTGTTATTCTTGAATCTCAGCTTGAAGAGTGAAAGTTCACATTACATGAATTCTCAATTCATTACCTCAATGATTTTCTTAACAAACTGACACACTTACTTATTTCACAGGCTCATGGAAGTGTAAAAGCACTGATAAAATTAGGCAAGAAGCGCTCTGCAGAATTAAATTAAAAACCACAACCCGTCTGAAGAAAGCGGATTAAAACCAGGGTAATAATGACAGAGAGAGAAAACCACAAATGGTAAATAGATCACAACAATTCGGAAAATGATTTTGTTTAAAACTTTTCTATAAAACCAGGAAATGTAGGAGATTTGGGTGCAGAAATAAGCCTCACAACATAAAGACAAAAGAGAAGCAAACAAACACTTGAAGTCACTGTACGCAACCTCTGAGCTGAGAGCTATCCATCTGATTAGAAGCCCTGTTGAGGTGTTGTATCCCAGGCCAACTCCTCCTCCTGAACCGGCTCCACCAAGGAGGACACAAGTGTTTTCTCTAAAAACCTACCTCTTAAGTGAGAATTTTGTGCTTGAACCTATGGATGTTGCCTCAAATTCTCAAAGGTCCATTTAAAAGGGTTGCTTTATTCTAAATAAAACTTCTTAAAGTACATTAGCAAAACTTTAAGTGACATCTATGTTGTTCTCAACAGACAAGAAGGTCTCCAATGGCTGTAGCCTTAAATCGGCTACAAATCAGGTGAGCCTATTGAGCCTTTGGCGCCCACTCCTCCCTCAGTTCCTCAGCCATAATTAGAGGATCTCGACCTGGAGTCAGCGAAGCAGGTAAGTTCATCTGTACACATCCTGAATTATAGTCGTACAAGCTGTGAACTTCAGCTTGTGTGTTTTTTGTGAAGTGCTATATTAACTAAGCTAAATACAATGTTCTAAATGGAAAAACGGGGACTAATGAGTATGTTGTGGTTTACCAGGCAAAAAGACAGCCACTGACTGCAGCCTCCACACATCAATAGATTAAAAGGTGGAGCTGCAGCCGCTGAACAACCCTGTGGGGATCCTGTCCGTCAGCTTCAAGCTGCTCTCTGCAGACGGCTGGTACAACATTAGAGAGCAGTCTGTTGCACCAGCCCAGTGAATACTTGATCTGAAGTCAGAGTTCTCCTTCAGTTAGTTAGTTTGACATTAACATCAACACAACGTGCCAAAAGCTGCTTTACAGACTCTAGTGAGGAACCAGGAAATATTGTGAGCTGTAGAATGTGGGCAACACAGAGTGTTAGAGATATTTATGTTGTTCCTGAAGTGATGAAGACTGTGATTCATTAATTTGTTTCACATAAACATACAGGATGAAGAAAATTTGAAGCTGGACGACAATTTAAGCTTTTGCACAGCACGACTCAGAGACCCTGAGGACCAAACTGCATGAAGTGTGTCTTGTATTGTAAAAACTTAAAGTGACTATGAGGAACTTTTAGTTTTTGTTGATTCTAGCTGCCCCTTTTGACACAAGCGGTATGACACCAGCACTGGCTGTTGTAAAGATCTTTGTTTTGGAAACAAGTGACAGAGAGACCACAGGGTGGATTGCGATGAGGTAAGTCTGTCTGTCCAGGTCCAACCCAGCCGGTCAAGGCAGATGACCGTCCACCTAGAGGTTTATGCCAGGTGAAAGCCAGTTTTTCCTCGTCACTGTCGCCAAGTGCTCATGGGGAATGTTGGGTCTCTGTAAATCAAAGAGTGTGTCTGTACTACAAAGCAGTATTTATGGTTAGCGAGGTAACTTGGCTGCAAGCAGTGTCAAAGCCATTTCATTGTGCTTTTTACACTGATATCATCTCACAGCAGAGATTGGTTGATAAGACTAAAACTAAGACTAAAACTGTCATACATACGCCATACGACAGGAGTATATCTACGCAGATACTAATTTAATGGAATACAAAAATGTAATTATAGTCAGATCTACTTGAGCCCTATTGATGGAGCAGTGATATTATAAATCTGTACTGTAGCCCGTTTATAGTTGCAACTGCAACTGTGAGCCTGGACTGGATGTGTTTAACTTCTTCCTCTTGTTGTCTAATGTTCTACTTTGTTCATGACATTTTGCTGCCAGTAGACTTGTGATTGGTCAGATGCTGCAGACACCTCCACTTTTATGTGCGCGCGCTCATGGAAAGATGTGGAGAACCTGGGTTGACTTATTGAGTTGAAAGCCAGCTTCTTGTGACCACTTCGCGTGATCGCAGTTATTAGGGTTAGAGAAAGCAGATAACAGAAATATATCCTGGGTATGTTGAACTCTCTTCGTAGTACGGGCCTCAGGAGATGTTGTGATTTGGCTCTATATTAATTCTGTGCTCTTGCACTTCTGACTTGAATTAATTCACTGACTTTTCAACAGTTTTTGCAAGATGTTTTTTGAGATGGCTTAAGAGTAACCCGCAGTATCGAGGATACAGCACAAACACACGCACGCAGACACACACAAACACACATACAGTACACATTTGTGTTACTGTCAGTGGTGGGGCTCAGCTAAACTTGCTCAGTCAATTACCTTTGTTTTATGATAGACAGACATCCTCTGAGTAAACACCTTAATCTCTCTCCAATCCAATATTGCCGCGGGCTGTGTCAAAAGAAGAGACCTCCACACCTCCTAAAACTACCTTGTTTTTACCCCATACCCTTGTTTTTTCTAGTCACGTCTTCTCCAAACACAAGAAACAGATTAGTTTTCTGCTCCTTCCTTGTCTTCGAGCCGTTCTAATGCCTGAGTCAACATCATTGCGATTATTTTTCCACTGCAGCAGATTTACTCTGGTGAAGCCCTGCAATAGGCTATTAATTGTACTGTTTGTGAATGTTCCTGTTTGTGCTGCATCTCCCCAGTGTCACATCAGAATGGCAAGTTCATCGTGTCCCAGTAAAATAACAGTGTAATGGGAGTGCGGATGCAGCACCTATGGGAGGTCCCTGGAATTATGCACGAGGTCCCCGCAATTGAATCCCCCTCTGGTAATACTATAATTTCTGTCCACCGAAACGTAGCTGCGATTATGTGTCTGCTGCCGTATGTACAGTGTGTGTGTGTGTGTGTGTGTGTGTGTGTGTGTGTGTGTGTGTGTGTGTGTGTGTGTGGGTGGGTGGGTGGGTGTGTGTGTGATGGGGACCAACTCACAGCCAAATCACAGGCAGTTTGTCTCTTATCTGCAGGCAGCAGTAACATCCCTCTGCCTTGTGTCTGCCTTGTTGTTTTCATATTTTTGCTACAAGTTCCCACTTAGTCAAGCGGTCGCTGGGGAGGAAAGGTCAGCAGATGCAAGAGGAGGAAAAGGAGGAGGAGGGAGAGAGGATGAAGAGAGCAAGTAATGACAGGAAAGGAAAGGAAAGGAAAGGAAAGGAAAGGAAAGGAAAGGAAAGGAAAGGAAAGGAAAGGAAGACAGGAGGAAAGTGTAGAAGAGATGTGGAGATGAGAAATGAAAGAAAGGGAAAAAAAAGAAATGGGGAGGGACTATGGAAAGAGGAGAAGAAAGGAGAAAGGGGAGGAGAGAGGAAATGAGAAGAGAGAGGAGAGGAGGACACATGAGAAGAAGAGAATAGGAGAAGTAAATGAAAGGAAAGAAGGAGTAAAAAGTAAAGGAGAGGAGATTGGGAAAGGAAGGGAAACAAAAGGAAAGGTAAGGAAAATATAGGAAAGGGAAGGGGGAAGTTAAAGGGAATGAAGGGAAAGTAAAAGAAAGAAAAGGAGGAAATGAAAGGAATGGAAAGCAGGAAAGTGTAGCAGAGATGAGATGAGATGAGACAAAAGGGGAAATGATGAAAGAAGAGGAGAAGAGCCAAAGAGAAAAAAAGAGGGAATGTGATTGGAGGAGGAAAGAAAAACGGAGAGGAAATAAGGAAAGAGGAGAAGAGAGGGGGAAAGAGAAAAAAGGAGTTAAGAGGAAATGACAAAAGAGAGGAGAGGAGGACAGAAGATAAGATGAAAAGAGAAAAAAGAAGGAATGTCTCTGGGGAGGAAAGGGGGAGAAATGAAAGGAGAAAAGAAGAGGAAAAGTAAAAGAGGAGATGAGGAAACAAAGTGAGACAAAAGGAAAGATGAGGAAACAAAAAGCAGGGAAGGAAAGGAGAAAGGTGAATAAAG
This sequence comes from Pagrus major, assembly GCF_040436345.1. Taxonomy (NCBI): domain Eukaryota; kingdom Metazoa; phylum Chordata; class Actinopteri; order Spariformes; family Sparidae; genus Pagrus; species Pagrus major. Next base: position 24,647,542 of record NC_133215.1, read on the forward strand.
GAACTGAGAGTAAAAGCAAGGAAGGAAGGTGAGATAAGTAGAGAGGTGAGGAGGTGGGAAAGAGGGGAGACAAATCAAAGACAAGAAATGGAAAAAGGAGAGGAGCTGGGACAAAAAGAGAACAAGAGGCGAGGCGAGGCGAGGAGAGGAGAGGAGAGGAGAGGAGAGGAGAGGAGAGGAGAGGAGAGGAGAGGAGAGGAGAGGAGAGGAGAGGAGAGGAGAGGAGAGGAGAGGAGAGGAGAGGAGAGGGCAGTTCCAGAATAAGCTTGGCTGTTTATCGTTTAATTCCCACAGGAGGGTTGAAATCCTGTGAGAACTGACTACTGTGGAACCCTGGACAGACTCCATGGAGAAGGCAGGAGGCATTGCGCACACACACACACACACACTCAGGAGGAGTCAGCTATGATCATAACTCAGCAGGGCGCTAAGTGTTCAGGACTGTCTGCCACCTGCTCAGTCACAATCCATTTTGACAGCAGAGTTATTGATAGAAACTAATTTTCATCGAGGCATTAAGTCATAAGAAATAGATTTTTCTCGCTGTCAAGATGTTAATGATGAACATGAATGACTGATAGCCAGAATGTAAACATCCGCTCGCTGGGCTTGATTGACCTCTCAAGGCTGGCCTATAGTGAGATTGTGACATGCTTTATGAAACGGGAACAAAGGTTGTGAACTGTTTCCCATGCATGCGTAATATGGGAGGCATTTTGAGCATCACTTCACGTAATTCTTGAATAATGCCCAACCAAAGAACAGAGAGTACTACTCTGATGTGTCGCTATTTCTCCAGCACGTTCTGGCAGATTGATGTCTGTATTTGTTTCTGATAACTCCCCCACGGCCAGAGCTACTCCCCCAGGAACAAACAAAGACCCGAAAAACGTGACGAGGAAAGAGTGAGAGGCCGCGGCAGATGCTCGGCTCCCGCTTTTTTTCCTCCAATGCTGACTAGCTTTTTTATGCACAATTGAAGCACAAATGATTATCCCATCAGTATTCACAGCCAGGCCCTCTCCCCGCTGCCGTCTCTCTGCTGCCCATGCGTAGCCGTCTCTTTCTTTCTCGTTTCTCTCGTTTGCATATCTTTTTCAGCCCACCTCCAACTCCCCCGTTGAAAGGTACCATAAATTAAAGAATGAAAGAATGAAATATATTAAAGCAGAACTTTGGCACGTATATATGTACATATATGCTGGGTATTTTGGAGTTTCCTCATGGGATGCTAAGGGAAGAGGCAGATGGAGGGGAGGTTAAAGGGGAGATACTGCACAGTGGAGCAGACAGCAAATCTTCTCTCTCTCTTACTACTAAGATTAAAATGTGTGGTAGTCTAACTCCTACACCGTCAAGTTAACACACACACGTATGGATGGATGGACAAACACACACCAAGACGTTGTGCTGTATTGATTAACAGTGCCCTGTGAAACTGAGAGCAAATAATGTGGCTCCCCACAGACTTTCTCAGAGAGCCATTTCGAGTCTGACCTTTGTTGGGAAGGATACTCTGAATTCATTGGCATAGTTTAAAAGGGTTTGTGCTGAGCACAACCTGAGCAGAGATCTGTGAGCAGAGGCTTCACAAGGAGAACCTCTCAGATGTGACTGTGTGAACGCTGCTGTTTGAGGATGTAAGACTGTTGTGCAATAGTGGGCTCTCTCTTTGTAAAGCAGCACTACAAAAAAGGACTGTTGGGCCTTATCCTCTCTTTCACAAGTAATAGCCTATTATTTACACGTTGTAATGCAGTCTAATGTGGTGTAACAAGCCTGTGTTATCACTTTATTTGAAAGAACAATGCCGACATGGTGGCAAAGTCCAGTCGCAGCCGCCACTTTCCCCTTGATCCAACAAAGGAGTATTTGTCCCCCACCTGAATTCTCTTGAGCAATTATGTTTCATGTTTCAGCGCTCAAATATTTACAAAAGCACGCTCTCAGGGGAGCATTAAACTCAATTTGTGGGTAAGCGCTCTCCGGGAGAGGCCATGCTGCGGGACATTGTTGAATTTTAGAAAACACAACAGGAGGCTCCCCAATTTTGTGCTGAAGGAAATGAATGAAGGCAGTCGGTGAAAGTGAGAAAGCACAGATTTGCCGGCGCTCTGTTTTGACACATTGCTACATGCAGCTGTTTTTGTAATGACTTTTTCAATTGTGCACAATGTCCCAGGGGTTCCAAACCCATATTCTCCCAGCCGCTCCACTGTTTAATGTACACACTACATGTCTGCCGCTGCTGCTGCTGCTGGGAACGTTCCAGAGAGGATGCCGGTGGTTTTTCTTCCATTTGTGTTTGCCAGCCACATAACCCAATTCAGCCATAAATATGGGCTATCATGTCCATTTTCCATGCCTGGGCCTCAGACTAATTTACCACTAGCATTGATATGAAAGATGAGCTTTTGTCTCAGGGAAATAGAATTATTCTCATCGATGGGAAGAGGGGAAAATCACATCATCTTTGAAGAAAAGGGGACTGCTGCATCAGAAGATGACAGTCAGAACGCAGTTTGGGTCGGCTGTGATATATACAGAATTAGCGGGGCAGAGCTTGTAGGGGTTTCAACGTCTTGTCATGTAAATTGAGCCGAGGGCTTTAGCATATAGATGAGATGGACTTTGTGTTCCCGCCAAAGTGGCTCGTGTTCTCACTTCGCTCTCTCTCCCTGTATTTCTCGGTGTCTCTTTCACCCGCTCTGTCTCAGACACATAACACCATCCTGCTGCTCGTGAACCTTTGGCTCTGCTCTCAATTAGCTGTTTGTTTTCACAATATCAAATCATCCCGGGAGTTTACCTGCTACCTTTTTGTCTCTCTCCCTGCTTCTGTCTGTCTCTTCCTTCTCTGTCATTATTACATTTCCACTAACATTTTCATCCACCCGTCTCCCATGAAACAAATGGGATCTATATCATGATAACTCCCACATATTAGATCATATTCTGCGCCATTTGGATTCATGCTCACTGACACGCATTACAATTTTTCATACCGCTGATAATTACCTATAATGCAGTTCTCTTCTGTTATTTGCAGGCTTCTAGCCACCCTTTTAGTTGCACTGAAAAGTTTAACCTGCATATTAAACACCACGTCCTGAATAATTCATATTAACCAGACACTGATGTGAATACTTTTGTGCTTATAAAATGTAATTAAATGTATAATTTATAATGCTATGTCATACTAGGAGGTTGTCAGTCAATTTTAGATCCCAGATACAGAAGAGCGGAGGAGAGCAGAAAACAGCGAGGCTGCTGTCTGTTAGGATGACAGTAAGAACAAGAAGGTAGAACTAGCAACTACAAATTCACTGAAAACTCAACAGAGACATTTGAAAATACACTTTCTCTATATGTGACCACACTTGTTGAGCCAAACAGTTGTGTCCCTTGTATGCAATGCAATTGTGTGATTTGACTTGATTTCACTTTTTGGCTGAGGATAGATACCACAATGTTATCACTGAGTGGCCTCACTGCACTCTTGAGATCTATGATGTCTGCTCGAAACAGCTCACAATGAACAAAACACTTCCTATTGTTGCTATGGTAACTTTTTTGCTCAGCTACTCCTGTTTTTTTATGCTCCTTTACAGCTGTACAAGGTAAGTTTTGTATGTTTTTTCAGGCCACATCTGAGAGACCCTGAAACCCTTTTCTTAATGACTTTCTAACTATAAGTGAAAGGCACAAACTAAGTAAGAATTGTTCTACTGGAAAAGTCTGATATCACCAGGTACATGCACCGGTTAGGATTTAACAACATTTGAATCAGGATCTGATGACATTTGGGGGGCTGTTTACTCATGTTTGGAGGCCACTGTCGATTACATTTCACACTTCTCACACATATACATTTCTGATTTGCTGAGTTTTAAAGTTATGTGTTATTAAATGACACATAAGGGTGATTTTTATCTATATAGTTTATCTTTAACGGCTTATTTAGTCATGAATATTTAATGGTAAAGAGTAAATTTAAAGGCTATCTTAAAATCCCATTTTATCCTGTCCCCACATAGAAAAATGCACATCCCCAAGTCTCCACCTTCACTGACAGCAACTGTGGTTCAGAGCTGTTTGTAGCTACTGCCAGCTTAGCCCAGCAAGGATGCAGCAGAGGCAGTGGAGTGTCGAAAAATGTCACAAACACTATAATATCGATCAACACTGTAAACTACCAGCTTCCAAGTAGTAGAGGCGTTTTTTACTTACGTCAGTCATACTACACACTGTCCACACTGCTGACAGCTGACTGCTGTACTTAGATGTCAGGGGGTGGTGGGGTGAACATGACATAGACTTGTAGTTTGTGTGCAGACAGTCCCAGGATATGTCAGGATAGAGAGTTTTGGTTGGTGTAGAGGACAGAATTACTGGTCATTCTATGGACAAGGGAAAATAACCTTGGCTAATACAGTGACTGCACAGCTCTAGCTCAAAGAAGTTGGTTTAGGCCAACTTTAGGCTTGTCATCATCTTTAAATGGGTTTCAAATGTCTGGCAGTACTAAAACAAAGATTCCAACACTTCTTCCTGTTTATCAAAATCAAACGTTGGTGTCGTTTATAGACGTGTCTCTGGTCACAACAAAGAAGATATGAATGAAGCATAATCTTCACTTCAGTGAGTCAGCTAAGAGATCTTTAGCAGGTTGAATGTTTGCTATGAAACACCACAGTACAGTCAGGTTGTGTAATGTGTGCAGTTTACTGAAAACACCTCACGGGGTTTCTAGGAACTGAAGTTCACATATTTGAGTTGCCCACCCTTTAGATCAACTAATGTATCAGGCAGGATGCAAGAGGGCGTTAACCCTTGAAAATAGCATATTATGGCCTCAAGTTGCAGTGCTGCACAGGAAATGATGCATTTTTGTTAATCAATGAACAGAACTGATAAAGGACAATGTTGCCTTTTCACCGTAGACTGTATAAAACATGGAGTGATCTCCATGTTTGCAGCAATCTCCAGTGCCACTGTGAAGCTCAGTGTGGGTGGCTCCGGCTGTTGCCATCTTGGCAGCGCCTGACTCCAGTTAACTCCCAGCTGATCCACAAAGAGGTGGAGCGTGGTGGAGCAGAGGCGGGTTAACTAAAGCCTGGTTGTTGACAACTAGCTAGCGGCTAGCTGTAACTCAGTGTGCCCACGTCCTTAAATATGCATAGATTTGAGCCTGAATGTAATTCAAATTAGTGAGTTATATAAAAAATTCACCCCCATACAGCTGAACGGGAAAATTAGTTCTAGAAGCCAAAACCACGTCTTGTACCAGGCTGTAAACATGTTAAATGTGCTGTTTTCATATGAGGCTCTTATACCTGCCAACATTAGACTGTAAAAGAAAAGGAAGGTTTTTTGGGGGCATCAGCAAATAGCTCAGTAGAAGATTGTGTGCCCCATGTTGAGTCCTCACCACAGTGGCCCAGGGTTCAAATCCAACCTGTGGCCCTTTGCTGCATGTCATCCCGTTTCCTGTCACTCCTGTCTAAAAAGGCCAAAAATTGTGGAGTCAAACTTGGAAGCGTATATCTTGGGATCTGTTTCGTTTCGTATGTTCGTTGATCTCTAGGTTGAGTTGCCAGGTACTAACATATCCCACACAGAGACTGACAAACACCCATTTGATTCTTATCACTATGAAATCCAAACCAATCAGGAGCACAGCAGGTGAAAGGGTAGGAGACTCATGCAAAAATTGTGACCGTTGGCAGGTATGGGCTGCTTAGGGATCGAATTGCTTTTAGATCCAATCTCAAGAGGTAATTTTAAGAAATGCGGTGTTGGCACTTCAGCATTGGCTTCATTTTTCAGCCCTGAGGGTTGCTGCTTGCACTCCACATCAGGTTCTCTATTTGAAGAAACAACAAACACTTCGAAAGTGCAACAAACTGCAGTTGTGACTTCTGTCCCGTTGTCTCAAAAAGCTTTAAAACAAATGAAAACGGTTTATACACATTCCTTTAATGATCTCTTGATCAATGATCGATTCACAGAAACGCTCTCTGAGCAGCTGTAGATACACTTTTACTCAAATTGAAACTGCTCACTTGGCATTCAAGAAATAAACTATAAACCAATGTTCAAAGATAAACATCATAAACAGATTATTTTTCTCTCCCTGTCTCTTTAAAACACACTCACGCAAACAAATTCATGACAAACACAACAAGCTGCTATTCACCAACCAGCTGCTTTCATTAAGTCAGCGTCATTAAGAGCTGCAGCGATGAAACAGCAGAGTGCTCAGGTATAATCTTTTTCAAACGCCCACCGGCCTGTCCATCAGTACACACTAGACAATCATTACAGACACTACAGCAGCCCACTTCAACTGCCCTCTCTGCTTCACACCCGCTCTGCTGTCCCGGTGTCACCGAACAGATATTCTTCTGTGCTGTCCGTCACTCGTGGAGAGTCGAGGAGTTCCAGCACAAAGAGTCTGAATAATGGCGCGAGAGAGAGAGAGAGAGAGAGAGAGCACTCAGCTCTTTGTTGCTTTTATCTGCGATAATTACAGCCAGCTCAGGCCGAGAAATGTGTCCGTTGTTTATTTAATCTTCCACCTCTGTTAAACACTCTAACAAAATACTCTTTAACCAGCATTGTGCCAGAACACCACTCGGATGTATGACGGTGCTGGACTTGTGATTGATGTGTGACAGTGTGTATTATGTGTCCATCAGGGTGATTGGCTCTTTACCAGGAGGCTCTGCTGGGGTCAGTATACATTCAGCTAAACAATAAGAAAGAGAGAGAAAATGATTCAAGAGCTGTTTTTAAAATGTAATAAAAATGTTTTCTGTTGATTTGATGTTTTGATATTATGTACTAGAATGCATTATCATCGCTGTCCAATGAAAACCATGTATTTTTCAGATAAAATAGTTTCCCATGTGTGTACCTGGATCTGCCTGTGCTTTGAATTTAAAGCTGGCACACCCAGCAAAATCATCAAGAGGTATGAATTAGCAGCAATTTTTCGAAAGGGTCTTTATATAATTTCTCACACTTCTAAAATTAAAATTATTGGAAAAAAATAGACTAGAGAGACTTCACGTCACTTCTAATGAAAGTTCAAAGTTCAATTGAGTGTGGCATGGCCGCCATCACGTTATTCAAATGGCAGATCATCAATGCCTAATTCAGACCCAACGCAAATAAAACTAACCACGAACCACATCGGTATGAACCCAAAACGAAGAGATTTCTCTGTGATCTGACTGCAATAAATGGATCAGAAGGACGCCGAAATAACAACATAATGCCGTCTTGTAAAAAGCTTGAATTTATGCTTCATCAGGTCTGTTGCCCAGACGACAAGCAACCAACTTTTAAAATGCTTGTTCCCTGAATGGAGTTCAGATCGATAAGAGCTATGCTGTGCCGTGCTGACACAAAGCGTCAAAACTTACCAGGTAGTCTTACTTTCTAGCTCACTTCCCTCCACAGCAGCTCCTTACTTGTCCTGTCTCAGTGTCTCGAGTAGATGTGTTATTGTACAGCTCTGGGTGTCTTCTCCTCCTTTGTTGCTCATGAATGTCCAGACATCAGCGACATGATGGTCATGACATCAGTGTGAACGTCAACCCCAATAGACTTTCGCGACACAGCGCAAATTTGTGTCTTATCATTGACTTTGTATGTAATCTAGTTGTGCGAATAATTTGCATCTTGTTTGGTCTGAACACAGCATAAGGCCAGCACAGGCTTAGAGATTTAGTAAAAAAAATGGTAAGATGTCAAAACAAAACGTTTTTTTAGGAGGCCATGCATCAAGAAAGTCTTGGGAAAACTCAGACGGCAGCTTTCGGGGATGCTCTTCTGCCCTCCAGCATCTTTAAACCAAAACAGACTGCTCCAGTCACGGCCCCAGGATTGGGACCTTCAGGCTCCTTGAACCCGACTGCTCCAGTCACAGCTCCTGGATACGATGCTGCTATAACCGTTACGGATCTGTCAGCAATAGATGGATGCAGATGTTCAGTGAGTAGACCACTGCAGTTGCCAAAACCCAAGGTTTGTCATTGGTGCAGCAGAGGTGCTGTAATGTTATTGCAGCATTGAATGAAGAAATAAAGTTGCAGCTTGCCGTCTACCACCGTATTTCTTGACGCTATCGCATGTTGCCAAGCAATAGTTTACAAAATCAGTACCCAGCAATAAATCCAATGTATAAAACTGACAGAAGCTTGATAAACTAGTTAAACCCCTGCTTTATTATCTGACAAATGCTTTGTCACCAAGCTGAAATCAGAGATGTTTTTCTTAGCTCATCAAAAGTTGACATTTGGAGATGTGTTGTTTTCATGGGAAAGCAATGATGTGTAACAATGTGTAGGTGTACATGTGTATGTACTTACTAGTGTTGTCACGATACTGGAATTTCTAACTTCAATACAATACCTTGAAAAATATCAATATTAGACACCATGTTGGATACCATGGGGGAAATTGATGGGATAGAATTTAGATTTTTATAAAAGATAAATATAACAGGGCTTGTTCGCTGTGTGTTAAAAAAGCAGTTGCGTCTAAGTTAATTTACTTCAGGAGGTGGTGGGGCATTAAAACACAGCTAGTACTGGTGTATCAATACGGATATAGATACAGAATGGATGTGTGTGTCCATGTATGTGTCCATACGTACTCTACTTTTAACTGTATTGTGCATTCTACACCTTTATATAAATATATTTTTCATAATATACAGACCAATTCAATCAGGTACCTTAGGGTACATTTCTCACCAACAATAGACTTTAATAGCTTTATTGATCTACATCGTAGAACAACACGTCCATCTTCCCTCTGACTTTAGATCCTTCCTTTTATTTGTGGTTGGAATACATTACTACATTTTATTACATTATCACTTCAATTGTATTTGCAAGATTAACATTAACATTCCTGCTCCTCAAATGTCAGAATCGATCATTTTTCTCATTTTCAAAATAACTTTAAATGAAACATTTATGTGTTTTGTCTGATTGATCGGACATAAACAAGCGATTTAAAGACATCTTCAGCTTTGAACATTTTTAACTGGCCTTTTCATCATTTTATGATGTTGTACAGACCAAATAATGAAACAGTTAATTAAAAATAAATCATGAGTTGCAATCCTACATTCTTCAAAGTGCTGTTTGATGTTAATGTCACTAAAACTGTTCTTGAAAATAAAAAATGAAAAAAACAAAACAAGCTTCAGGTTTAAATTTGGCCTTTTAGAAAATGGATCCCCTGCTGTTCCATCCTTTCAAATGTTTTTCTTTATGCAAGGAAACGTCAAACCTCGTGCCATCTCCGTTCTTCAGTCTGACCGAATTACCTCGCAGGTCTAATAATCATGTCGCACGATGCTGTGTGGTCTCTGGGACGATGGGAACTGATTGCTCTCGATCATAATGAGCTCCTGGAAAATAGATTTGTCTAGGCAAATTATTTTCCAGGGAAATATCCGCTGCCCAGCTTTGTTTTGTGTCTCCATTCAGACCCAGAGGCCTGACAGCTAATCAGCCGGCCGTTAATGAGACTCTATTTTAAATGACACCTCTGTCCCCCCTCGAAGAGGAGCTGACAGCCAGCTATGAGCCAGCTGTTGAAAATATGATCCTGCTCCAATAAACTGTTCTTGGTGGTGTAAAGTATCATTTAGATGATAAATACAGAACTCCTGTCAGATTGCTGCATTAAGGACAAGCGAACAAAAGTAAGCGGCAAAAACAGTGAGTCATCAAGTATACCGCAGCCACTTCGAATGGGCGGGTGTCACACTGGGGAAAAAAAAGATGTAGCATGTGGGTGCTTCAGTCAGCATTCATCGTCATCGTGACCTTTTCACCCCAGCCACCTACAAGCCCCTCCTCCAATAAAACTACCCCTCACACACACACACACACACACACACACACACAGAAACAAACACAAACTGTCACCTCGAATGAGAATGCCGCTAAGTCAAATGCAACTTCACTCAAATCCTCCTACTGCAAATGATTGCTTGTCCTGTGTGATTTTTGTGCCTGCTGACATTCTGTCCCTGTCTCTTTGAATGGTAGCTGCACTTAGCCGCCATGCTTAGCCTTTTGGAGAAGGATGTGCACTCTAACCTGATGATCCATGCCCCGATTCCCAGAGGCTAAGTGTCTGTGTGTGTCTTTGAAAGTGTGTGTGTGTGTGTGTGTGTGTGTGTGTGTGTGTGTGTGTGTGTGTGTGTGTGTGTGTGTGTGGAGAGGGGTCTGCTGACTTCAACAGCTGGCTTCTTCCAATAGGCTGTCAGCAAGCACATCCGCTTAATGATATCACTGCTGCTTGTTGATGTGTGAGGTAAAGAGAAGCAGGCAGGGAGGGAAAGGAGGGCAGGACAAGACAAACATACACATATTTATCACTGAATGTCCACTGACCCCCCTGTGCTGCTGCGCAGTGTTAAAGGACATGTTCACACGTTTTCAAGTGTCCAAGCAGATGTGGAACATGTTAATAGCGAAGGGGAGCAAAATCCACAGTCCTCATTCTGTGCAAAAATGCATTCAAAATTAAAATCAGTCTTCAAAAGTCTGAGTTACCTTCCAAAGTTACTGTTCTTTAAGTGTGAAATTCCCCCGTTCACGTTTCTGCAAACCACAGATACATCCAAGGTTGTCGTTTTACCACACGTGGCATATCACATACACATTATATGCTTATTGCCACGTTTCAGGTCAGGAGGTGGACGGGATGATGGTGGCGTTATTACAGCCGACTAGCTGCCAAATGTCCCATCGCAGTTCAAGACATACCACTGGATATTTTTAAGGAGAGCCACAGACATTTCCAGCCGTTTTTGTGGCAACAAAAAGAGGTATTTCAAGCCAAACCCTGATGTTTTCCTAACCATGACCAAGTGGTTTTGTGCCTAAACCCACACAAGGACAGCATTCTGACAGGAGAGACATAGAAAATTCAACCTAAACAGATGTTAAAAACATGAAAAACATTCAATTTCAACTTCTGTCATCTGTGGTTTTGCAGAAACGTACGTATACTTAACATTTATTCTGGCATATTCTTGGGTTGCACAGCAAGAAGCCTAAAAAAGCTTTATTTGTTTAAGAAAGTCTATGTAAATCTTGCTGAACAAGGGTCACTGGTGGTAAAAGCAAAGCAACAAGTTTTGAAGTTTTAGCTTTAGCTACTGGTCATACCAGACCAAGTTAGGCTGTATTGGAAAATCCCTTGAGTTGGTTTTATTAAGGAGGGGTGCATTTTATTGCTTATGTATCTAACTTTTGATTTGTAAGAAGAAGAATGTGTTTTTTTTTCCTTTCAAAAGTAGTTTTGCTTGAAAGCAACATTACGTAGAAATTGGCATTTTGTGCAATTTGGCGCCCCCCACAGTTTCTGAGTGCGACACCACTGTAGTAAAACACAAATCCCAGGTGTTTAACAATTTGTCAGACGTAATGTAGGTGATAACTACTGTATGTAACGCTGTGATCCTACCCTCTCACTGGTTACATAGTGCAGAAACAAGTGATAGGGGGGCAGAGTGGCTGAGACAGAGACACCATTCACCCTATTACAAGACACTGTACCATCAAAATGATTTGAAGCTGATATTTGAAGGTTAAAAAGTTGCTTTAAGTATGTATTTTTGAACAGGTCGAGGACAGACAGTTTTGTATCCTCATCTCTTACATTACAGTGAAACTCTGAAGAGATCTTTTCACTTGAAGAATGAAAAGGAAGCAAGATTACAGCGACCAGCACACTGTAAATAAGGGCATGTGAGTATGACATTATGACATATTTTTAACCCTCACCCATCCTGTAAGTTTAAAAAATTGTCAGTTTTGTCAGTGTCAGAAAAGATTTAAAGGCCATTTCTCCTAAATGAGTTCCCCTTAACTTTCTGAGAGGGTCTCTTTTTTCTGAATGAGGATTTTTCCCGACACTTTTCTCTCTATTAAAGCTGGCTCCAAATGTTTGGGTTATCTCTTCAGTAATCTGCAAATATCCCACAAAATCTGGAGCGTCATCATGACTTTAAACTCCGGTGGGAGCTCACCCCATGTGTTTCCATGTGCTGCACATTCTCTCTCACACACACACACACACACACACACACACTGTCTTTCTCACAGACTCATGCATTTTGTAAACGTGCAGGGAAACACTCCAGTTGAATACGAGCATGCACACACACAAACACACACACACTAGCCTAGGTGCTGGATATACCGACAGAGAAACTCCCAGAAGAACCATTTAGCTTTCCGAGGATGGTGCTGTGCGAGCGCCTTCCTGACTGTCAAAAGGCGTGCATTTACTTACACACACACCCCCCACCACCACCACACTGGGGAAAGCTATATTCTTTGTATTCACTGCACAGATGATAATCACTCTTTTGTTTTATTCACACATGCTCCCAGAGTAAAGTGAGAGAGCGAGACCAGTCAATCAGGTTCTGGTTTGACAGGCTCCATGTCTTTACTTAATGAAGCATACCGTGGTAACACAAGACGGCAAACGAACCGTTACTTCTCCACTTCCCCTGCCTCGCATTACATCTGTATTCATCATCCACAAGCTGATTCATAGACTGACTCTGAGCTCTGAAGCCTGAGCAAACACACACTTGGAGGAATTTAATTTTCGGTATCTGACATCTTAGACAAAAGACCTCCGTCTAATCACAAAGACGATTAATCCAAGGACCAAAGCACATTTACACATATTCCAGTCAGGCTCATTAAGAGTTGAGCTGCTTGTTAATCTCTTGCAAAGGTCAGATTCAACAGAACGGAGGATTTGTACCTTTCTGTTGGAGTGCAGCTGAAGAGTCGACACAAGAGGATATGTGGGTTTACCCTCCTGGTCCCACCCTCACACAGATCAGAGGTAAAACAGGTCCTCGTTGTGGGAACTCTCTCTTAATATCAGGTGAGAGCAAATTCAGACTGCTGCCTTTAACCCTGTTCCCCTTTTGTTATGTGAGTGTGTGAACATGTATGTGTCAACACACAAAATGAGATCACGTCACCAGCATGATGCTTCCACTTGTTCCAGAGCCTTGAGACCAGTTCAGGAAATGGGTTTTATTTTTTAAAGAGCCAGCATTTTGTCATCTTTGTCATCATCACCACCATCATCATCAACCTGACTAATGTTGTAATTACATTGTACAAAATGGCACAACATTGTATCCATGACAACAAAAATAAAGACAAATATACAGACAGGTCATTCTGTACAACATATTGTCGTAAAGTACAACACATGTCACGACTTCACCGTTTCTTTTATAAAAAATAAAAAAAACATTTACGATATAACCATGGCTTCACTGCGGCGTTCTGCTTAGACCTCTCTCTGTGATCGAATGGTGGATGTTTCAGCACGTAAAGCTCATCCTGGCAGAGTATTTCCAGGCAGTTACACAGAGAGCGTTCACAAGCCAGTGACCCATGCACTATGATCAATGATGTACTTATAATATATAATTTATGTACAATAAAGTAAAAAAAAAAAGTATCTACACAAAGATGGAGTCCATCATACATATCTTCTCGTGTCCCTCCTGCACAGTATCTTTTTGAACGACCTCCTGAAGTCGTTGTTGAAGATGGTGTAAATGATGGGGTTCAGTGCGCTGTTGCAATAGCCGAACCAGAAGAAGAACTTGAAGAGGGTGTTGGGCACCGCGCAGGACTCGCACAGCGTCATCAGCATGTATGTAAAGAAAAATGGAAACCAGCAGATGACAAACACTCCAATGACCACAGCCAGGACGAAGGTGAAGCGTTTCTCCCGGTTCTGTCGGCCCTTCCAGCGGCTGCCCTTGGTGCTCGGCACCCTCTTTTGGACGTCATTGTCCCCCGGTTTGATTTGGCTCAGTTTGGTTTTGCCCTTGGACACCTTCTTTTTGATCGAGCAGGGGTTGGTTACCTTGTGGTCAGAGGAGGACGACTCCTCCAGGTCCACCCCATTCTCCTCACCCTTCTCCTCATCTGCTCCACCTTCTCCTCCCACTCCCTCCTTCAGCTCGATGTCCCGCTCGCCGTTCAGCTTCTCGTGGCAGAGGCGGTCCTCAGCGTCGCCTGCGGCCATGCCATTCTGCTTCGTGTTGGCAGCAGCGTTGGTGGCCGTCTTCTGCATCTCCTTCCGCTTCCTGTCTCCCGGTGGCGCCCGTGTCCTCTTTTTGGCGATCTGGTAGATCCGCACGTAGACTAGGACCATGATGACGCAGGGGAGGAAGAAGGAGCCGATGCAGGAAGAGATGACGTACCACTTGTCATTATTGATCTTACACACAGGTTCCTCCTTGCTGTTTTCTTTCTCCATGGTGATCAGAGGTGGGAAGGAGATAACCGCTGCGATGACCCACACAATGAAGATGATGCACTTGATGCGTCGTGGCGTCCTCTTCAGGTTGTACTCGATGGCCTGCGTGATGGACCAGTAGCGGTCCAAGCTGATGGCACAGAGGTGAGCAATGGAGGCGGTGCAGAAAAGCACATCGAGCGCCAGATATATCTCGCACCACACCTCGCCAAAGTACCAGTATCCCATGAGCTCGTTGGCCAAGGAGAACGGCATCACGAGGGTAGCCACCAAAATGTCCGCCGACGCCAGAGACACCAAGAACAAGTTCTGCGGAGCCCTCAGGGCCCGGCTAGTGAACACAGCTATGACCACCAGCACGTTGCCGAACACTGTGAGCAGGATCATGATGGCCACCAGCACGGTGAGCGGCAGCGAGATCTGGAGGCTGTACGGGGCCACACCTGGAAGAGTCTGGTTGGTGTCATTGTCGGACCCCATCAGAGCAGATTGGCCCACAGCCTACGTGAGTTCACCTGAGGTTAACAAAAATCATCACCAGGAGGGACAGAGCTAGTAGCTCACAGCAGGACGGAGAAAAGAAGTATCACTCCTCTGAGGATTTTTCTCTCTCATGGTGAAAAGCTCTTATTTTTTTTATGTCAGTTCATCTGAAAATGAGGCAACAAGAGGACAAATCAGATGCTTTTTACATGTCTCAATCGACTATGACAAAAGAAAACTACTATTATAATAAGCTTAAGAGTGATATCAGCTGTTTTCCTTGAATAAGAATGAGAAAAAGGGCATACAAAAGTGTGAAATAATCTTACCTGAGAGGCAGCGCGCTGACACAACCTCTCCAGTGCCAGAGACGCACGGGCGTTAAAAAGGAAACAGTCAGTGGGTAACTTCTTTAAGCAGATCAATAGGCAGCAAAGAAGATCCATGAGGCGGATGAAGTGCTCCCTCTGTGTCTCCTCTCTCTCCACACACAATGATCCCTGTGCTGCATCTAGCGGTGCTCAGTAGCGGACCTAATAGAGCGCTAATCATGTTATCCCGGGCGCTGCCGTGCTGCTGTCTGCGTGTGGAGTCTCTCTCCTCAGTGTGGACCGGAGCGCCACTCCCTCTCTTTATAGCCCGCACGCTGCAAAAAGTGTCACCGCGCGCTCACGGGGTCACTGTGCGTCCACGGAGTGTCAACACCGGAGGACATGTGACAACACAGACCATTACATCAGATGGAGGCTCGGAGCAGAGTGGAGGAATGACAGGAAACAGTTCATACATGCAGGTGAAGGTGTTGGACATGATATAATGTTCAGTCAGGAGAGCTGTCAGTGCTGTGTGCGTTTAACACACTGACATGGGTTAGTAACAGGATTAAAGTCAAGTTATGAGTTGGTATAATAACACAAAATGGATACAGCCACGTGAATGAAGAATAAAAGGAGAGTTAAAGGTGCACTATGTAGTTTTTTTTTATGCCGAAACAAACTAAATAAACAAACTCTCCTTGTTTTCATGACTGAAAAAATTGAATAAACAAACACAACTTCATGGTGTTTTACTTTGTTTATATTTGGCGGACCCTGCCACCTTTCTAGCTTCAAACAGCGTTCTGGGGACTTTATTTTCCACTGAAACGCGGCTTGTTTATTCACTTCTGTAAAAAAATTAATATTTCTCAGGTTGTATTATTACCTCATTAATATTTTAAAAATATTATTAATATTAAATATTAATATTACAATTCTGAGTTTGACTTTTCTTTCTTTAAAACTACAGAGCGCCCCTTTAAACAGATGATGAAGGCAAGTTTATGCACACAGTGCCTTTCAAACACAGAGGCAATTCACACAAAGTGAAGAAATGAAGTTACAAACATGATAGAAAAGGGAAAATGAAATCAAAGTAGAATATAAATAGATTAAAATTGAATTACAGCTACAGTGTGGCAAAAAGATGCTCTAAATTAAATAAAAGAAATAAAAGTGCGATAGAGAAACAAATCAATCAAAGGCACAAGAGAGTAAAGTTTGGGCCCATTTAAGTTAACGAGGAGGTTCATTTGTAAGTTAACTACAGTTGTAATTAAAATCAAGTAGTCCAAACATGTTGGGGCCGTCGTCAGCTGGGTTGGATCTAGGCACAGGCATTTTAGGTACATGTACGTTTTCCTTTTAAAAAATCAAAATACACATTTTAAGATAAAAAATGTTTACTTAAAATGTATAATATAGCACTATAATGTTTCTATTTGAATACATAACTAACCAATTGAATACCGAAATATAAATAGGTGAGCTACAATAAATATATGAGCATAATAATAATCATGTAGCAGTTAAGTCAATATGTTTCTTTACCTAATATTAAAATGTGTGTGTAGGGGGCCTCCCCAACAAACAAATACAGTTGGCCTAGTGTAATCTTATCTATTTAATCCGTCTTAATCTGTCTTTATATCTTCACCCTCCCTTCTTTTTCCCACAAAAAAGTGGTTAAAAATAAAAACATGTGCACAAGATGAAGGTCTAGTGTCACTTAATGTGCTCTTTTAGATGAGAAAAGTCCTGACGCTGAGCTGAAAACAAAAAAGCTCACCTTCACAGACTAAAAAAAAAAGATTTAAAATAGGCCTAATATTTAGGACATTTTTTGCAGTGCAGCTGCTAGACTCCGTTGCTTAGCAGCATCCAGAGCCACACCACGTGGATCTCGACACAGAGGTTTTATGACTTCGTCCAAACTCAATTTATTTAGCCACCTTTTTCACTTCATGTGGGAGTCCGCATACTTTGTCAGGAGCAGAGTGATTCACAGAGCTGTTGGGTGAAGGTTTGCCCGAAGGAAACGTCTGACAGGGTGTTTCAGTGTTTACAGATATGACAGGGGAGCAGTGGCAGACTGTTATCCATCCTCACGGTGCTAAAATATGTCACCTCTTGTTTGAGAGTCTTAAAGCTCAATCCCTCTATGTGTATTATGTCAATTTGTGGTCTTTAAACTGTTAATGGGCAGGGAGAGGATTGCTGAGGAGCTTTTTTTTAATATTAATTTCTATTGACATATTTTGATAACAACATTTAAACCACACATAAATCAATATCCCAAACCCAACTGGAACACACACTCACATGCCCTCGCACACACAAACAGGCACATCCTGGAGGAGGAACACAATGAAGGAGTTCATCTCAACCACGTGTCAAGGACACAAAAGCTCATAGCAGTGCATATGTGACTGTTTAATGCAACCATCAGGCTTGACCTGATCAATATATGAATACAAATGCAGTCACATTAAGTCCAGATGTCGGATTTTCCCATTTATTTTGATATTCTGAATTATTCAATCATTTTCTCCCTGTGTATAACCAAGGCAAGTTCATGCAACCATTTTCTAAAGCACGGCGGAGCTTGTGTCCTTGAGGATAACTATAAAATCACCATATCATTTTGATCATATAAACTCATTTTTACAAAGCAACACGTGTCTTCTCTGCAAACAGCTGAAGAACCTGATGTGTATTTGTTGAAATCACATTTGGGATAATGCAAATATTTGACCTGACAGTCATTTGGACAGTGCTGTTTAACC
The DNA here is from genome assembly GCF_040436345.1 of Pagrus major. Classification (NCBI taxonomy): domain Eukaryota; kingdom Metazoa; phylum Chordata; class Actinopteri; order Spariformes; family Sparidae; genus Pagrus; species Pagrus major. The sequence goes on from NC_133215.1 coordinate 24,665,474, forward strand.
AGATCACATTGTGTATGTAGCTGTCAAATGTACGTCATGCACCCGAAAAACAAGCTCCATCTTGTTTACTTTCTGCACGTGAATAAGGTGTGGTTGGTGATGGTGGACATGCAACAGTTACTGTGTGTATGTTGACCCTTTAAAACAAGTTATTAGTTGATAAGTGGATTATGTTTGATTAAACACTTTTATGAAGTTAAAACGTGAGAGTGAGAGTTCTTCATCTCTGTTGGTAAGTGTTGCTAAAACAATCTGAAATTTTGAGCTATTACACAATCTCATCTCATCTTGTGAACAGGCTGAGTTTTATCACAGCCACAAAGCCAATGTCCTGATTTATTTCCCTGTTTTTATGGATAGAGGACACTGATGGTTATTTTGTCAGCAAATTAACAAAAAAGAGAGACATTTCTTCAGATTTCATCATTTTCTAAAATTCCCATAGTTTTACTGGATTTAATCTGTTATGCTGTAAGTATGCAGCTGCTATCTAATTGACTATAATAATAAAAATATAATAAAGAGTAAAAAACACTTTTGTTAGATGTTGTTGAAGCCGGTTTCTACTTCAATTTGATAACCTGTTATTTAAATGCACATGATGTCATTTCTGCCATTAAAGGCCTCTTAATCAAAACAAACAAAAGAGAACGTAGCGTGGGATCATGGGAGTTGTTGTTTTCGTTGTTGAAAAACCACCCCTGCATAGAAAATCTGTGACGTGACAGAAATGTTCACAGACAAGGTACTATAAATTTAATGATTATTTCACGAGAATAATCTGGTGGGCCAAATCAAACCTTACAGTGGGCCAACTTTGGCCCGCGGCCCCCACTTTGGGCAGCCCTTATTAAGACATTCTTAAATGTGGAAATGTTACATATTAAATCTTTCAATTCCAAATAATTTCCAAGATGATTCCCTTGAAGTGCCCTTTTGGGGGTCCTTCCAGTGGACGAAATGTGGTCAAGTGCTCTCTCTTCCCTATAAATGCACCACGGCTTTCTGCAGGCTGGTGCCTCCCCGTATACATGTGGAGCCCTCTCTATCTTTTTGGCCCCGGCCCCTCAAACATCCGCCACTGTTTGTGAAACAGATCGTTTTTTATATATAATGAGTTCCAGTGTACGGAAGCCCTAAAGGGCCATGCATTCATACATTTTATTTCCTCCGTTTTCCTGTGATAACGAGTTAATTTCATTTGTTTTCTCGAGATTTCGAGTTATTATCTCGAAGTAACAACTGCCGTTTTCCCCAGATAACGAGGTAATTATCTCGAGATCTTGAGTTATTATCTCGAAATAACAACTGCCATTTTCCCGAGATAACGAGATAATTATCTGGAGATTTCGAGTTATTATCTCGAAATAACAACTGCCGTTTTCCCCAGATAACGAGGTAATTATCTCGAGATCTCGAGATAACGACACTTTGTTTTCCTGAGATAACAATATAATTAATTTGAGATCTCGAGATAACGACTGTGATATGATAGGCCTGAGACCTCTGGGACCTTAACGACGACATCAGGCTCACTTAGATTGTGCCGCCGATATACCTGAAGCCTCGCTAACCGTCTTTTTATATTACGCACACTCATGTGTATATTATCTGTAATAGCAAGGCATAATGCTATTTCAGCCTGTGTCAGGCCTTGATTGAAAAGATATGTGACGCGGTGATCAATATGCTCCTGCTCCTCTGACATTGCTACACTGAATGATGTTTCCTGCAATGATTTAATATACTACACTATCGTTTTGCTTTCTCAAGATCTCAAATTAATTACCTCGTTATCTGGGGAAAACGGCAGTTGTTATTTCGAGATAATAACTCGAGATCTCGAGAAAACAAATGAAATTAACTCGTTATCACGGGAAAACGGAGGAAATAAAATGTATGAATGCATGGCCCTTTAAGGCTTCCGTACCAGTGGTTGTGTGAGCAAGACACACACCTGAGCATGACTGCGCTGAGTGACGTCACTCACACCTGTACTTGCAGGGAACGGGGGGGGGGGCGTGTCAACTGACCCTGTTCTCCCCTACTGAGCAGGACAAGAAGATATGGACTCTCAAAGTCTGTACCTGTCCTAACTTTACACTTTACACTGTGCAGAAAGTCCCGCCTAATGCATTACTTTATATTCATTTGCCTGATGATGATGATGATGATGATGATGATGATGATGATGTAATTATTACCATCAGTGCTCAGAAACCACAAGGTGTGTGTGAGAGCTGGGCTTTTAACTCGGAGGCGCGTGAATATTTAGAGCGCCCACCTGTGAGACACACACACACACACACACGCACACGCACGCACACATACACACACACACACACCTCATATCAGCCTGAAAAGCCTGAAAAACGGATTTGTTTGGGGGTAAACAGCAGTCTTGTTGATGCATGAGGGTGCAGACGAAGCGCAAGGATACAGTGACACCTGTCGTCTCCTGCAAGAGCCTCGTTTCAGGAGGACGAGCATGATGTTCACAGAGGTGATGACAGCTCAGAGGGTGAGGAGCTGGTTTTAATATAACGTCGTTGTTTTGTGCGCTCAGGGTTTCCTTTTTTCACTCGCCTACATTTGTTTTCACGGGTAAGAGCCCATTTGGCGATGAGGGCAGAGGGCGAACAGGAGAGATGATCCACAAGTCCTCATAATGGAAACCAGACCACATGTTCATCTGCCTGACAGAAGCGACTATAACATGGTGACGTTAGAAGTATCATCATCATCATCATCGGGCTTCACGGCAGCAGAGCGGTCAGTATTAGAGGAGCACAGGCGGCCTCACCCTGTAATAATATTCAGACATTAATTCACCAGCAGGGGGCGGTGTTGCACTGGAGCAGAGAGCTCAGGACAATAAGAGCACACATCTAAAAAGATTTATTTCACTGTGGCCTTCTGCTCTTTATTTAAAATGTTCTGTGTTGCACAAGTGATATATGAAAAATAACACCTGAACTCACCCTCAGCTCCACAATAAAATAGATTTTAGGGATGACAATGAATGACACAACACTTGAAACCTTGGAAAGGCAACAAAAGTTGCATATTTATATGATACAATGGATGTAAAATAGAAAAAGACAGGACAGGGGCAATCTGTTTGCTTCTACATATGATTCTCAGGAGGATTTGCAAGTTTGTTCTCTGCACGATATTTTGTGAATGTACAAGAAAATAATTAATCACAACAATACCTTCAAGAGCAGCTGTACAGAACATGTCCAACACCGGTCAATGGTAACACCTGGATAAGAATATGATTTTTTAGGGTTAGTTTATGTAAATGCATGTTGCACTACAAACAAGACTAAAATTCAGATATTAAGATGGGGATGACTGAAAGTGTAAACAGTGACAGTAACTGGATCGACTTCTGCACTTCAGCAAGATTTTGGCAATGATGAACATGTGATGCAACCTGTGAGTGAAGTTAACTGCAAAATCATTTATACTTATATTTATACTTGAATAAATGTATTCACTGGACCTTTTCCCCCTTCTAAGTTTCTTTTTGTATTCTTTTATGGGTTTTTGTTAATAATGGAAATGTGAGGACAGCAAGACGAGCATTTCACTGTTAAGTCTAATCTATAAAAAGAAGTATTTATTTTACCAGGAAAAGTGATAATAATTTCTCAAATCCAAGACAAATCTTGGTTAAAGTCTTGATTTTAAAAAAGCCTTTACATCAAATATAAACATATTGTTGTTTCTCTTTTAAAGCATGAATACTAGCTGTCCACCTGTGTCTTGTTTTAAATGTCAAAAAGTAACTTTTTACATTAAGAAATTACCCTGTTGTGTCCATCTTTGTAGAATACCAAAATTTTGACTTTTTATCTCATAATAATGACTGTTAAATCTCCTAATTCTGACTTTTTGTCTCATAACTTTAGCTTTGTATCTCTATTTACCTAGGAAGTATGAAAAATGAGGCACCTGATAGCTTCAACAAAACCCTGTTGTTGAAAATGTTCTTAGTTTCAATCGACTTCGGTGAAATGTATCCACGCAACACATGATAAATTTGTAAATATTTATCGGTTTATTACAGTTAAAAAGATGTATGTACATACAGAACATCACCAAACATGGTCATTTTCACTCATTTGCAAAGTAGCACTCTGCAACTAGTTGGTTTCAGGATAACTGTCTTACAATGGGGCGGCATTGATTAAGTTTATCATTTACAACCAAGCACACATATCAGTGTATTTTTCCTCTTTTTAATTTGCCAAATAATACTTAGTAAAAGGCGTATAACCAAAAAGAAACAACGGGAGGATGCTTGGTAAAACAAATCGGTACTGAATTGCTGGTCCAAATCCAAGTTCCTGCTGCCAACACGCGGCTTTGTATGTACACAGGCAGAAACGCCTCAGACTGGATCTTGGTCACTGTGGTTAGCAATGAAGACTCACATAGAGGTAGTCATGTCTGCATCTGCTCGTCCAGTCGTGAGACAACTGACCCAAAACCTTTGCTCTCAACTCCTGCTCAATCCGTGGACCCAGATCCCTTTACTGACATTAGAGAAGAAAAAGTGATTATCTGTCTTTGTTGATGAAATCAAACGGTCATAAAGGTTCTGCTTGGTGCGCATAAGGCAGTCAAGTAAATGTATGGAGATACTAGAGCGCGGGTGTGTGTGAGTGTGTGAGCGGGTGTGTGTGGGTGGGATTCAGGGTTTCAGATAGGAGAAAGAGCTGGCGGCTTCACATTAAAGGGCCATTCCACCAAAATGGACTTGGTTTGATTACAAAAAGCGGACTTTTATGTAGTTATGTGCTCTAAAGATGAAGAACATGTGATCCAACAACATCGGTCTTTTCTGAAAATGAGAGTATCATGCCTTCCTCTCCAAAATGGACCATTCTTGATATAAATGTGGTTAAAAAAAAAAGTTTATAACAATTTTAACTATATCAGACTATTAAAAATGATGTGTCATAATTGTATTTTCTCTCATCTTGAAATCTCAACTCTAATCTGATATGATTTGTGAAAACATGTGAAAAACAAAACAAAAATCTTCTGTTGGAAAAGCCAGAATAAAAATGCAAGTCAGTTTTTGGTGGAATTCCCCTTTAATGCCAAAGACAAGTGAGACGCAAGCTAATGCACATCCACTTGGTAGCATAATGGCATTATTTTCCATTGCACTCTTTGTCTTTTTGTAAAACTCTCATCACATTACAGATTTTGTAATACTGAGTCTACTGTAACGTCAGATTACTGTACAGAGTAAAAGGAAAAAATAAGACAAAGAAACTAGACCCAAATTTACATCGTAATGACCAGTTGCTTGTCATCAAGTACAGTCAGTGGCCATAGACACAAGGAATAGCCAAACAAACACATAAAAAAAGACCATTAAGGCTGCTTGTCAATGTAGATTAAGTAGGATAAGCATTGCCACACAATGCTTCGATACCCTTTGCAATATACAAAAAAGGGAGCATTTGCAGATACACAAATTAGCCACTAAATCGAAGTCCTCTATGCAAAAACGCCCGATTCTGACCCAGACAAATCATGTCAAATCTGTTCAACATGCTTGTTTCCTGTACAAAATAACCAGGCAAGAAAAAAGACAAGTTGTATGATCTGAAAAAAAAAAAAGAGCAAAAGGAGCAAAATGACTTTGATTCTGCGATGCTCTCCATGGCCTAAAATCACAGACAATAGAAAAATAAACACCAATTATACTCCGATTATTTTGGATGCACCAGTATGCAATACATCGTCATCACTTTGATCCTCACGGTCACACCTTTTACTGAACGGGCCGGTCGGTGATCTCCAGCCACCCCCACACACGTTCAAACTACATTCCAGGATCTGATAAATGCTCTCCGGTCGATCGGCCCGGTTCAGTTTTCTGCCCCCACCTCCCATCATCCTCTGCGTCTTCATACACAGGCATTCTCAACCTTGCAAAATGGCACATGAAAAAAGTAAAAACAGAGAGACTGAATGTAAAAATGGGTCACAGCACTCCCGCTGCATACCTAATGCACATCTCACTTTTGAGTACTCGTTGAAGGCATTTTTCACACAATTGTTTACAGCTAAAAGTAAATACACACAAAAAAAGAAACTTCCAAAGCTTTTATATAAAACCCAGGAATGCAATGCCTCCGGTGTGTTGTTGAGCGTGAACACAGAAAGCCCTTTTTACAATTTTTTTTTGTCTTTTTCCGACAGTCTTGTACTGTAACTGCGTTAAGCTCAAATATGCACCTTGTTGTGTTGTCTCATCGTTGTGTCCAAACGATTTGATCTGTGAGAAAACCACCGGGCCTGACGCCAAATCGAAAAGGTCAGTGGATTTGTCCCTCGTCAGGTTTCCGAGTGAAGTCTGTATCAGTGTTGGGAGTGGATCGTTTCCCACCACCTACCCTCCCTCCCCCCCTCATCTTGTACAGCATATGTTTCAGTCCACGAAAAAGCAGCAACAGGTTCTGCTGGTAAATTAGAAGCAGCGGTACATCGTTTCCCCCAACACGGCCCCCACCCCGAGGTGAGCTGTGGCACTCTCATCACTCGGGCCTCCTTGTGTAGGAGGCCGAACCACAGCGCACTGAAACACACCAAGCTGCTGCAAAAAAAAGTAGACCCACACGTTTCAATACAAAACAGAATCATGATTGAATATAGAGCTGGGATGCAACACATTTTTTTTTTTTTTTTTTTTTAAAAGAAAAAAAAAATGTTTGGTTTGATTACCTTTTGTTGGGATTTTTAATGTACAGTCACTTGAAATAATACTAACTGAATACACATTTCATCATTTTGGAGAAAAAAAAAGAAAAGAAAACACTCAATGTAAATTGATTTAAAATAAACAATCCTGGTCTGAACTGCAATAAGCCATTTCTCTTGTGATGGAGAAAGCAGGATATGGGAATCTTAAAACATCTCAAAGCCACAGACCCTTTTACAGTTCAAGAGAGCAAGTTCATTTAAAGATTGACAGGATAAAACTTCCCCAAACAAAGTTACTAGTATATTCTAAAATTCAACATTTATATTTAATTGATACAAATTTACATGATAAACCGTTTGTTTAACAGATAAAATACTTCTTTATGAAACAAAATGCCCCCATTCAAAATAATAAATGAGAGGCTACTGTGTGTTTTTTCTTAAGATCGAGGATGCCAATGTGTTTAAAAAAGTGCATAAGAGCAGCAGCATTGCTGGGACAGTGTGGGACAAAAAAAAAGATTAAATTACAAATCTAAATCAAGGGAACATTTCCCACCATGTAAGTAAGATTCTGAGGAGACCCTGTTAAAAAAACACAGAAAATAAAGGATATTAACAAAAAAGGAAGTGTTACCTGTCAATGTTTTATTATCAAACCTTTTTTGAAGCTCTGATACACTCATCACTTGCTCCAGAGACCCAGATAACGTCTTTTTAAAAACGCTTGATATGTTGGTCGATGATCAACTGAATGACAGCTCTGCAGCCCAACACTGAAGATAATTTCAAATAAGTAAACATAACTAAAAATTGCACTCAAGGCAACAACCAGGATTTGTATACATATATAAAAACATCTCCATCGTTTATCCCATCACCCATGTATGTTTGACTTTTTTCCAATACCTTTTTGTCACACAAAAGCGTTACAGACGGGGGTCGCAGCACCGCCCCTTTCGGAGAAAAGTCCAATTTGCTTTTTTTCCCCCAAAGCATGTATGATTGGGATTTCTCATATGTATACATTACTAGCTCAATGTTTAACAACTACTGCTGCTTTTTGTTAAAAAAGATCTCCAATCAGCCTATTTTCCGACTGGTATCACTTGCTTTGACAGATTAATGCAACAGCAAAGGAACACTAAAAAAAGAAAAAGAAAAACTAAAGTAAAAACAGCAGTAATAAAAAAAGAATTATTGAAATAATTTATATCTTTGTATTCTCATGGACAATTGTGTTTAGAAATGAACCACTGGATCACTCTAAACATAGGCACAGTTTTTTTTTAAAAAAACATAAGATAAAAAAAAAAAATACAAAAAAGAAATTATAAACACGCCATCATTAGACCTTTGTTCTCTATGGTCAAGAAGCAATTAACATAAGTTATCTTGAGTGAAGGTGATGTAAAAAAAGAGAGCATATCAAAAGAAAATAAAACGGGATGACAAAGTTAAAATTACGGCAGCAGCAGTAAATGTGAAGTTCCAAAGACTTTTTTTGTTTGTTTTTGCATACAATTGTATCCTTGCTCACATAATAGATGCTTGTAATTACTGTAAATACATTGGCAATGGGAGCACGGTTTATATGGTTAAAAGACTTGCCACTTAGCTCACAGTTACTCAATATATATAACTTTATATATCTTCAGTTTTGGCAAAGAGATGGAAATATTTTCCTCTTGTATGATTGGGAATGAAAGATGAGGGGGGGTGGCTGGGGTCCTGAAATGACCGTGATAAACTCTGGAGTAACACAGAAGTCAAGTCTCCAAAGATTCGGCTTGTTTCTGCCCAAGGATGGTGAAAGAAACGTTTTCTCCTTCTTCCTCCTCCTTGTATTTGCCCCCGACACTGATTGTGGCGAGTCTGTTTTCTTTACAGTGTATGATACACATAATGGGGGCGGGCAGGCGAGCGGGTGCAGAGCAAGTGGAGGGTTTGGAGTTAAGTAGGACTGGGATTGAGCTGCTCTTGGCTCAGACCATGGCACGGTATGGTCCCTGCATCTTGAGGAACTGGATAATGAAGGAGGGGCCTCCTGCGACAATCTGGGGCGGCAGGTGGCTGAGGGGACAGTTCTCGATGCTCATGATGGACAGCTTGCTGCAGAGGGCCAGCTCGAACGGGAGGCTGTGCAGGTTGGGGTTGTCGTTGAGGTACAGTTCCTCCAAGTTCTCCAGTGTACCTAAGGACAGACGTCAGATACTGTTAGATTAGAGAAGCGGGGTCTGAAATAAACAGCCTCTGAGCAATACATGTCGATAAAATATGATACTCTGGTATTAAAAACTGCCCCTCACCAATGATAAAAATAATTGAGCTTTGAGGATGTTACAGTACAAATGAAACAGTATTAAAAGAAGTATTTCACCGCTGGAGGGACGACCCTGTCTATGATGCAGAAAGAGGCAAATGAAAAAGATGTTGGAAAAAATGACCGGAGGTGACATCTTCGAATTCCTTGTTCTCTCCCTGACTATCAGTCAAAAGAAGAAAGGTATTCAATGTACAGCCATATCTGACAAAGAAAAGCAGCACATTCTCACAGAACGTTTGGTATCTTTGCTTAGACTTAAACAGTTGAACCACTATCAAATTGATTAATTCTCTGTCTATAGAAAAATTGCCCCCTAATTATGCTGTATTGCTATATTCATTATTTGTACCACACCTGAAAAGACATGACATGGTGTAAAACCAGATGCACTGTGGTGTGGATGACTTTGTAAAAAGAGCTAAACCACATGAGGGGAAATCCTCAATGCTTCTGAGGGGATGATGAAGAGACTGGCATGGTCTTCCTGGAAATCTAAATACCCCCGAGGCACAGGTATAGTTCAATTCTGGGTCCAGTCTGAATACTCTAAAAATACACCCACCTTAGCTTCCTCTTCCACCCATTTTAATCTCTGGCTTAACTCTTAACCACAGCAGTAACCTGTCTTGCCATATTGGACACACTGGACTAAGCTCTTAAATCCTAATGGTTAAGTTTAGCTTTTATAGCGGAAACAATGTTGAGCTTTAAATTTAAAAAATGCTACAACTAATCTGTGAAATGAGAGTGGCTCCAATGCATAACATTTTCTTGATTGCACTCTAAATTGCACACTTAATGCATATAAATATACAATGTGCAAATATACATGTTGGAAAACTGGCTAAAATTATTTCCATTTTACATTCAAAATAACGAGCTTTTGAATGCAAGTATAACTTGTACTACTGTTGTTTATTAGTTTAAGGTAATTTTAAGAATTAATTACTTTTGATAGAATAAGTTGCAAAAAGTCAAGACTGTTTTCAAAACAATCAGCCTCATTATACGAATATTCATTTCCTCTCACCTCATCAGCAACGTTTACATGGACCCTAATATTCCACAAAAAAAGCCCAATCAGAAAAGGAAATTATCAGCGCCTATTAACCATGTACATGTTAAATCCCACCATCTCGCTCTGGTTGGAATAGATATATTCTTTCAGTGCATGTTAACCTCACATGGGACCAATATTAGGTGTCATGGCGGTAGCAAAACATAACTGGTCTGTGGCCGATACAACTTTTTTCACTCATAGTAGATCAGTTCTGGTTCCTCAACATCACTTAAGGACACTGTGCTTCCAGCGCTAAACTAACATTTTCCCCCAGCTCTGAATAGATTAACTGAGCATGATGCTGATCTAAGTAGGTGGAGTGGAGGAAATACTTACCAATCTCCTCTGGAAGGTGTTGCAGCAGGTTCTCCCCCAAACCAAGATGAGTCAGGTTGGTGAGGTGGCCGATGCCTCTGGGTAACGTTGTCAGCTGATTATTTGTCAACACCAATTTCTGATGAGAGAGGAGGAACATGAAGTTTATAATGTGGTTTAAAGGTTTTCTTGAAATGAGAATTTAATTTACTAATCGCATAGTATAATTACAAAACCTTAGATTAATTTACTAAACATACCATGGAAATTCAAATATCTCTCTGGTTGTCATTACAATCAATGTGTGTAACAGCTAGTTATATCTACCACCATTGTTAATTCCTCATGATGATTATCGAATGGGTAAACGTGGTGTCCATTAACTGTTTCTTAGAACTACCATTATTTCAAAATAGTGAAGGATAAAGCTTTTGAAGCAAAAATTTTGATTTTTTAAAAATCCACATATAGGCCTCTTAAACCATAAACTGAAAACGAGCTTCATCAAATGACACTGGGGCAGTAAGAACTGTTTCTGGATAAAATCACTATGTAAAGTGTATCTCTAGCAGTTGTTGTTATTTCCCATTGCAATAGAAACAAACCAGACATGACAAATCTCTGTAACAACCAATAACAGAGTCTAAAGTATAACAGAGAACTGCATTTGTAGAAAACTTACCTGTAAATCTTTAAGATAAGCAATTTCATTAGGTAGACATTCCAACTTGTTCTCCTCCAAGTCGAGCTCCCGTAGCTTTCTCAGATTTCCAATACCATGTGGTAACTTCTTGAGAAGATTATTGGACAATATTAAAACCTGTAACACAAAGATGTTTTTCACAGTTAGAAACAGATCAAAAAGTCTGGGATCATTTCACAAGCAATAAAGCATTCACTCCTGGCACACAATTATCACAACTTTCTCTAAAGATGTCAAATAATCCACAATGGAGTTGGGAAATTTGGTAAAATAAAATCATGTATCTGCTGTGCTGTCCCAACACATCTTGAGAAAAAAGTGTGTTTACATTTTGCCATGATTGCAGATCTCCATCTTCAACCAAAACTTTGGTCACTATAGTTTTTTTAGTGCTTTTAGAATATGAAAGAAACCTTGGTTTTCCATACACGTAGAAGCAAAACACAATGGTGTAAGAACAGTGAGGAAATAAAACCAGGACATGACGAAGACAGTTCTTACAGACAGACATACATACGCATAACCAAACGTAAAACACCATGAGTAAGAGTTGCTGAGCAAACCCTACTGCTATCTATGATAATTACACTAGCCATTGCCCTCAAAGACTTGCCCATAAGATAAGGGTTGTAATGTTTGGACATTATGACTCCGACACTATTCCTAATAACTGGTTGCAACAAATATACAACTTTTAAGTTCTTCACTGGATTCATCGCTGACGGGCTAAAATTCCAACAATGCGTGTATGAAAGTCTCACCTCCAGAGAGACTAAACCACAGACATCCTCCGGGATCTTTGTCAGCTGATTGGTGGCCAGGTTCAGCTCGACCATGCTAGTCCATGTGCCAAAGTCCAGTGGCAGAGATGTTAGCTGGTTGTCCTGAGGAAGACAATGGCATACCTCTATTAGCAAGATAAGTGACAATTCAGAGGTTTAACACAAGGACAGTGTTGTTCGAGCGGCTGAGAAAGTTCGAACGGCTGAGAAAAGCTGTGCACTATGCCAGCTATGTTACCTGGCGCCAGCATAAAATGTTTCCAGTGGAGATTCAAATCCAAACTACATCCAGTGTGGACATTCGACAAGTTAAGGGTTTTTCATGCCTGCCTGTATATGTCTGACTTAGGGGAAATATGAACTTCAACAGTGATGCCACTCAGACAAAATTAGTTCTGAACAACAGCTGAGATAAATAAGAGCAAATAGGCAATTTAAAACTTCTATGTTACTCATGTGAGAGAACATTGACAAGACGGTCAAATTCAATTATTATCATTAATATTTATTGAATATGTTTAGACACGCCACAGCAGGAAAAGCACAGGTGTAAATAAAACAATAATAATAATAATAATAATAATAATAATAATAATAATAATAATAATAATAATTCCATTTAGCCGCTTCAGTTTTCTGGGTCCTGACAGTGTGCAAACCCTGATGGCTTCCGGGAAACGTGAATGGAACAGAACTATTGTAAATGTTCCAGTAACACCTGCGCTTTTTAAGCCAAAAAGATGTACTAATTACAGACAAATATCATGTGATGATGTGATAAACCTGACTTTGGCAAAACAATAAATAATATAGCAAAAAGACATAAAATTGTGTTGATTCATGATTTAAACAACACTCGACTTAAGAATTTATCAAACCAATTCACAGACGAACGTGCAAAAATACCTTCATGTTAAGCTTGCTTAACACTTTGGCCCTGGAGAAGATACCAAAGGGGATCTTGTTGATGCGGTTGTGCTCCATGTTGAGGGAGTAGATGGTGGAAAACTGGGATGGTCCGCCCACAGGGTACGACTGGAAGCAGTTCCTCGCCAGTGTTAGACTGGTCAGGTTGACCAAACTTGATAGTAGGCCCTGGTGATGCACAGAAACAGACATGACAAAAAACATAGAATCAGGACTCACTACAGGCTGTGATATTTACTCTGGGTTCACTAGTAGCCCTTAGACACAGACAAGAATTCAAGTGGATTAGCTCCATGTGAGGCAAGCAACAGGTATTTTAAATAAGTGTTCATTCTAGGGCTCAAGGCTCCAACATGAATTTGTTTGCAGGAAATGGTTGATGTTAATGTTAGCGTGATTATTATGATTATTTGTTATTATGGAGCAATTATATTTAAAATTAAATTCTATTTTTGGTTCTACTTACCTCTGGCAACACTGAAATGTTGTTGTTTTCCAGGTTTAGCTCTTCCAGTTCTCGACATTTGGCTAATGATCTGGGAATGGCTGACAATCTGTTGTATCTCAGACCTAAGCGATTTATGCTTGCCAGATTGCCTGAAACAACAAAAGAGTAATGTATGTTAAGTAAACATTCTTTTACCTTTGAAACCTTCATCAGATCTATTTCAATAGCAGTCACAAAAGAAAACAAAAGGCAGATATCATATATTAACATAGACACAAGAAGTGTCGCTTTTGAGTCATAAAATAAAATAAAAATTACCTATAGTCTCTGGGAGGTCTAAGAGCTCGTTGTGCTGCAAGTCGAGGTTTGTTATCTGTGTGCAATTGCCAATCTCCTTCGGTAGGTGTTCCAACTGGTTGTGGGCAACATCCAGAGTAATGAGGCTGCATAGCTCCCCTGCAGAAAGATGAACACCAAATTCAGATATTTAGCCATTTCAAGATGAAGGCGCTCTCAGTGACCTGAAGATATCCACCCATTTATCTCATTCCCTCTTTATAGAATCAGAGTGGATTTAATGCAGGAGGACAACTTAGGACAACTAACCAGGTTTAATATACAGAACTCTCTCTTACATGACAATCAGCAGATAAACTCATTCATTCAGTCATTCATTCACATGTGAGTTTCAACAGCAAGATCTGTATTACTGATGGAGTTGCAGAAGGGTGTGTACTCACTACACCTATTATTTGCTAGGGCCCAGCACATTGTGAGAATGTTGTACTGAACAGAATCAGATGTGTAAAATACATTATGAGCACTTTGGATGGGAACATTAACACTAGTTTAATGCTATAAACGCAAAGGCAGCTGACTTCCTCCCACAATTACTTGATGTCTGTTGGTCACTAGAGCAAAAAGGCTGGCTTCCTGCCCTGCCTACATTTGAAGAATCTGTCCTGTCTTTACACAAAGGTTTCTGCTCACCTATCTCTGCGGGCAGCTGTTTAATCTTGTTCTCACGAATGCTGAGCATGGTGAGCTTGGATAGGTTTCGGATGTCCTTCTCCACTGTTGTGATGCGGTTGAAGCGCAGGTACAGCGTGGTCAGCGAAGTCAACCGGTAGACAACAGCCGGTATCTCTCTCAGCTTGTTGTGCCGGAGGTCGAGCATTCGAAGCTTCTTAAGGGAGTCCAAGGAGTCAGGCAAACTGGTCAGGGAGTTCTCGCTCAGGGCCAAAGTGACCAGGCCTGACAGGCAACCCACCTCGGCCGGCAGGCTCTGCAGCTTGTTGCTGTATAAGTAGAGTTCAGCCAGCTGCGTCAACTCCTTAATGGAGGTGGGCAGCATGTGAATGGACCGTTTAGATAAATCTAGTCTCATTGAGTTCTCCTCCCGGCACTTGTTAAGCTCTTTGATCACCTCGGCATTGCTGGACTTCTTGCGCGTACCTGGTGCAGGGTTTGGCCGCTTTATCGTATTGTCAACGGAGAAGGCAACACCCGGTGTTGAGCTGCTGGTGTCCTTCTTTCCTTCTTTGGCATCTTTCCCTTTGGTCTTCGTTTCTTTGCCACCATCCTTGACTAAGCCGGCTAGAGCCTTGGCCTCCTTTTCCCTTTCTTTCCCCGCAGGACCACCTTTGGGGTCCTTTTCTTTCGAATCTTTTTCTTTGCCTAAAGTACTACTCATGTCGACGTTATCGGGCCTCCTGCAGAGTTGCTCATGGGAGTCTCTCTTGTCAGGTTACTTATTCGGGAAAAAAGGGACACAGACAGCCAAGAAGGCTTTTAAAGAAAACATCCCTGTGCAGGCCCACACATTTTTGATTATCCTTGAAATAAAGGCCTTGTGATCCAAAGGTTTTTTGGATACTTCTGAAACTTTGTTCCTTTGTTAAAATGCCATGGGAGAAAAAATCCTTTGAAGTAGCTGGATTGTGGCACCCATGGGCCACATGCTTAAGTGTTTGAACTGCATACAATCCCAGGACCTTCGGATAGAAGTTCTTTCAGGCTGCAAAGGTCATCAAGTTTTTTAAATCCCTCCAAGACTTGCTGTTAGGGAAAAGAAAAGAAAAATACATTTTGGTCACATTTACAATTTGATTTTGACGCTTTACAAACATTCTCAGCATTTCAGATTTCAACAACTGAGCGCTCTGCTCGAGCAAACTGACAACAATCAGTCCTTCATATTCCAAAACAGACATTTTCACTTTCAGCAAATCAAATATAAAGTCATGCTGCAATTATTTAAAGAGATATTATGAATCAGTCAGATGATGATGTGATTTTTGCCAGGGTCCAAATTGCAGCTCCTGCGATTTGGATATCGCACCTGGCCTGATTTCTATTTTGATAATACTAAATAGTTCAACCCAATGTTTTTTTTTCTAAATAGCTAACTGCACAAACATTTTTACAGCCTGCCAGTCTTAAGCCTTACCACCTAGATGACATTTGGTTACAGTGCAAATGTTTGATTGTTTTGCTTAATGTCATGCACACTGTCTTAAATAGATCTACCTGCCTGTCTGTTAATTAAGCTGCATCTATTCTGCATAGTTCTGACATGTTAAGAATGTTTGGTGAATAAAGTGACTTGTTGCCACCGATATAATCTCCTATCACTATCATTATATCTGTATCTGTTTTCTGATACCTGCCCATAAAGACAATAAAGTTTATTATTAAACTGTAAAATATCCTGCCTCTGTTATCTCTGTCAGAAGTGTTTGATAACCACATTTGAGGCATCACTGCAAAAAATGTTAGTTTATGTACATATTCTGATATATATTCAGATTATTGGCCGATATATTGATATCAGAATTGTATTTCTTTTATTATAGGTCATCGGCATTTGCCCCCAAAATCCAGCATCCGTTGGACTCTTCCGCAAGATGAGAAACAATCCAGACAACTTTTTGTGAACAGTGTTGGCTATATTGAGCAAATTAATTTCTGAGCAGTTGTTCGTGTGTCTAGTAATCAGTGTTTGCTCTGTCAAAAAAATGGTAGTGCACAGCGATGAAAAGGAGTATGTAAAATTCAGCGCAACATGCAGTGTCGAATACTAAAGATTGACTACATGTGGCAGCAACTGGTGCATGCAGGGACGCACCTCTGGCAATTTTCTCGTTTTGCACTTATTTGAGTGACATTTTGCAGGTGAACCACACCTGTAACGAACAGCTCTTAGCTGAAAACATTTTTGCAACATGCTGGAAAGAAAGAGCGACTGTCTAAGCCATCCTGCCTCAACAAATCCACACCGACACTCCTCGCTCAACAGATGCATAATACTATATGCATTGCAAACATCATTGCAAACATATTTAACAAATTATCATTTGGCGGGCTTAGTGTGCATTAAGTAAAATGTACAATAAAAAGGAGCCCTACCATACCATGAAAATAGTCTTCCTTATACATGAGACAACAAGAATACATCAACAGGTTTGGTTGGTTGTCAGTCAGTACCAGGAGTTATGTGGTATTGAGAGTGTTGTGCCAGTCAAAGCAAATCTGTTGAATGTACTAAGCATAACCTCACACCACCTTACTCCTACTAAACAAACATGGCCCAGCGGGTGTTGACATTACTGTAAGCCTACAGCCCCACCTAAACATGCATTCAGCTATTTAGCCGTCCCCTATAAAGTCTGCAACGCCACAACCACATTGAATATTTACATCTCAATGACATGCAGACGAAACACACAACCCTTTGGATCTTTACATGACAAACTGAGCCAGAATGTCCCTGGCGGCCTGTCTCTGTTTAGTCTCTGTTGCTGTTGCACCTCTGTGAGTGTATAAAGCTATCCTGCACTTGTACAAGCTAAGCCGTGGCAAAAAGAGAGGCAGGTTTGGCTCCGGATCAGAGCTAAGTGAAAAGGTTAGGACTGCTGAAAGTAATCTTTAGAAGTGGCCTTCAAAGCATGAAGGCCCCACAACAACAGGTCATATGACCTTTTGGGTAAAAGAAATGTTGGGTCAATAGCAGAACCCCTTCCATGATAGAATGCTTGACAGTTTGTTCTGTAAATAAAAAAAGATATTCACTGCTCTTTCAGCCTGTCATAGATAAGAGGGTGCATCCAACACTAGCTGTAATGGGCATACCTGTGTACAAGTAATTATTAACATAAAATGAGAACAGCCAGGCCAGCTCAATTTCTGGGGCCTCTAAACCAAACTGTGCAAGCCACTTCCTTTTATGGTTGTACTCTCCATATCCCTGCCCTGGTACATTATTCTGTTTATAACAAACTACACATGAAGGTTATCTGTATAGATTTGTCTCTGTATTTAAGGACTATGTATTTTGCATGAATGCATTACTAGAAAGAATGAAAGCAAAAGAAAAGTTTTGCAAATTGTGCAAGTTCATTTATTAGTTAATATCTACTATTTTAATCATATCAATATTAACCAAACCAAAGCAGGCATAGTCTTAGTTGCATCTTTTAAATGCATGCACCAATGTCTGCAAAACAGCACATCAGCTTAATATTCAGGTGACCAAAGAACCTCTGACTTCAGAAGAAGGTGAGGAAGACAAAAAACAGTGTTGAATGGCACTGTTAGAAAACCACAGAACCAGGGGTTCATGATATTCAGTTACTTTTCCATCCTTGGCAAGTTTCAGGCAGTGCCCACTTGTTGTGCCTGAGTGTCATGGCTTGACAGACTAAGCAGTCAAGACATTAAGGAAAGGGACATCGAAGACGTAAACAGCCCATTAGTTCAGCAGAAATATGGCAGAATCGCTTTGTGGCCATACAATTACATGTTTTGATCAGAAAACTGCACTATTCATAGGTGCTCTGTTCACAACCGTTGACAATCAGGTGTGGGTGGGGGGTCATTGTGCAAGATGTCCCTGTGGTGTATGTTGGTCAAAACCACTGGACAATGTTAATCGAATAGGAAAGTGATCTGGACTTACAAAACTTACAAGCGTTTTTACAGTCCCATTAAGTTAGTACTTCCTATTTAGTTGATGTAAATACGAGGTTCAAGTCATACAGCTTTGGAGAATAGCTAATGCATGTCCATCAACACTAACACAACACCACTATCAAGTGCTATTAAACACTTGGACTTCATGGCATTAACAACCCACATAGAAACTAATGAAGTTTCCATTAAGGATATCTTGAGCCCATCTAATGATGTCAGTGCATTTAGGCCTAAGCATAGCTAGCTGTCCACTGTCCTCATGCTTGTGTTTATGCATTACAATGCCTTTTGGATTAGATAAGAAATACATTTATGTTAGCTAATTGGAGAATAACAATACAACAGATGTGTAAAGCAAATGAACATTGTTATGATGTTACAAAGTCAGGGAATATCTAAAAGCTAGCTGCTGTACATGATGATTGACAGCGTACTAGCATCCACGTACATTAAGTTACAGACCTGGCCTAGCAGTTTAAATGCTTATCCTTGTAATATTGTGGGGCAAATAGCAAAACAGAGGTGAGGTGGCAGCTATCAGCTAAAGATAGGTATTGCTGCTACACAGCACTCCACAGGGCGCAGCTAGCTTGATGGCTACGTGTGCCAATGACAAATCCTTGGAAACAGATTACCGACAAAACGGAACCAGGTCGAGAAGTCAAGTCGCCTTTCGACATTAATTAATTTACATAATATGAACACCTAAGGAAAGCATGCCAGGGTTGGTGCCACAGTAGGGTAATTGGAGCGAGAATAAATCCTTTACGCGGATAGTAATCGTGCTACACGTTACGTTGTGACTGTTAACCTCATATCAACTAGCTAACTAACTATCGTTAGCCAACTCACGTAGGCTGAAAATGTTAAATGTTAGCAGAGCCAGCCTTGAAACTGACTGAAAGAAAATATTGCCATTACATATCTCGAGCACACAGGCTGAGCCTACTAAAACGACTGACAACAAGGCAGGAAATCAAACCAGCTAAGCTAAACGTCAACAGCAAAGCAAACGTCAGTTGTGCCAGACTGCTCGCTCGCTAACGTCAGCGAGCGAGCAAGTTAGCCGAGCAGCTAACAGTGTTTTAGCGAGCGATCCTCTGAGTCAAACGAGGAAGAGAAACAGCACGGCCAGGATGAGACAATAAAACAAACGTCTATTGCTACGCGTATTAAAGGGTGCAGGTGGTGTCGAGGTTTCCCCTGATATATTTACTCACATCCAGCAGTTAGCTTCCTCTCAGGCAGAGCTAACTGTGTGTGTAGGCCCGAGCAGAGCGGCTGTCGGACGCGGACCGACCCGTCCGCCGTGAGTTCGACCGAGAGGGGAAACCTCTGCTGCAGCCAGCTGAGCGCAGTCGGGCAGCAGACACCCAAAGACAACAGCCGGCGGAGGCAGTTGTTATCCCAGCAGAGCGGCCACCGAAGACACACCGAGGTGTGGACTCACCGTTAACACAGTGTCTAAGCGCCGTTCCCGTATTGAATATTAGCCGAGGAAAAAAAGAAAACACTGTGAAAAACAGCGGCCATTCCGAAGCTGAACAAAAGAGTCCGTTCCTACTCACCACCGCAAAATGACACTTCAGCGCTACACACGCCGCAACGAGAGCCCGACGAGTGTTTTATCTGTGGAGTCACGCGTAACCGTGCTGTGTTGGTCAAAACGTCCACTGTTAATGTGATAATATAACTGTTTTACCTTCAGAGGTGTGACTCCGCCATCCTTGCTGCTTCCTCCTCTTTTCCTACACTGCTGCTCTGCTCCCCTCCCTCCCCTGCCACCAAACTGCGTCATTCGCACGCCTAACCAATGTTATCACGAGACTTTGAAATACAATCACATATTCCTGGATAAACATTGGCTTCATTTACATATATAACTCGCAGGTTAAGGGCTTGTTTTGTGTGATAATACTGTTAATAATACTGCATTATAACTACAAGTCTTACTTACTTTACTTTACCTGAAGCCTTTCCAGACTTATACTCTCCTTGGAATAGTCATTTATGTTGGCGATGATTTTCTCCCAAAACATTTCAATCACCTTGTTTAAAATCTACATCTACTCTTTCCTCATTGGAAACATCCAGAATATATGAATATGCAGATATTTTTCATTTCATATCTGTAACTGCTGGACACCTACTTCACTGGGAAGTCCATCCTCAGTGACCTCAGTGAGGGGTTTCAAGTTTCCTCTTCACAATTGGGCAAATGGAATATTTCACCATGATTGGCTCCAAAATAAGCTTTCATTGCCAAAAGTCCTGCTTGTGCGTACACGCCTTAGACTCAGATTTAAGATGAGCACAGATTTAATTTAATTTATTTTATTTGTAGAGGGACCGTGTGCAATACTCAGCATAAGTGTTGCAGTTCCTTGGCAGGTCATAATTAAAAGTTCACATAGTTATAAAACATCACTGGAAAAACAAAACTATAACAAACATAACACAGTAACTTAGAGCAGTGCATCACACACACACACACACACACACACACACACACACACACACACACACACACACACATTATTCAGGCTAAAGGCAGTGATATAAGACAGTATTGAGTGTTTTAAAAGCTGCTGATAGAATTACAGTTCTTCTGAGTCGTGGCATTCACAGAGAAAGCTGATAAGAGAAGCAGATAAACTTTACTCCTTCAGTAGATGTATAAACAGCCTTCTAGTGTCAATCCCTGCACTTACATCATTCAATACAATGAAGCCCAAAAATCCAACTGAAGTAACAATTAAGCTAAACATATTTTGAGTGGAAGGGGGACTTTAAGTAGAAGTGCAAAATATGCTTTAAGCATCAAAAGTAAAAGTAAATGAGGTTTATTCAGAGGTTTATATATCCCATATTGAATTACTGGATGATTATTATTGATGCATTAACATATAGGCAGCATTTCCATGTTGCAGCTGGTGGAGCTGGAGCTAATTTGAACTATTTGTTGCAGTTTTGGGTAATTTCACCTTTGTCAATGAATCACATTTTTTCATATGATTATATGTTTTGTTAAAAAAATTATATTCTGTGATGTAACTGGTAAATTAACGTCACTTAACATAATGAGGTCAACAGGACAATATTTTTGACTGAGTTGAAGCAAAAGTAGTAAGAGAGATGTGTAGTAATACTCAAGTAAAGTTCAAGTAGCTCAAAATTGTGCAGTACTTGAGTAAATGTACTTATTTTGTACCACTGAATGATTGTATAGCCCAATACAATAACCAAAAATAAATTAACAAAGACACTTAAAAGATGTGAATTTATAGATTATTCATCAGTAGGAAAATAGGTTTTATGTGACTGTAGTCAGTCACTGTCTAGACTTATAGATAAAACCACACGTGGAGACTTTAATGGCATCAGAAAGAATTTATGGAATAACCTAAATTGAATGAAAGCAAAATCTTATAAATGTGAATGCCTAACGAGCGCCTATGGATAGTGCAGGGCTTTGTACTTTTGCACTACTGTTGTATATGTTTTATTTAATTCAAGTCAAAAACACATCTCTACAATAATTATGCAAAACTACTGATTAAACAAATTAAAAGCGAACAAAACAAACAAACGTTCATGAGTTTATTTAGTGGTGTTGTTCTGAGAGCCACCTGTAGGTGTCAGTAAAACACTATGCCTGAGAAATAAAGCGAAGAAGAAGGTCACGTGATTCTTGCGGAAGTGTTGGCTTGACAACGGCTGTAATCGTGCTGAAGGTAGGATTATCAACAATTATATTTTACAAACAGTGTTTTTGATTTGTGTTCACATGCGACCGCGGAAAGAAATTGCAGTTTTACGTTATCGTCAGTATTAGTGACCATATTTGAAAGGTAGTTCGCTAAATGAAAGCTACCATTACTTAAGCTTGGCCTATGTTGTCCCGTTTAGTTGGCTAATTACGTGCTAGGCTAAACCTGGCTAGCAATACCTCTAGCTTTACCTCGCTGTTATAAGATACGGGCTCCGGTTTCTATTCCCAGTCTTTTAAGTTACACCAATGACTCAGTAACTTTACTCGAGGCTTGAGGATGGTCCGATGTTTTGTTACTGATGTCACCGTTTTCGACATATACTGATGTGTATCTAAGGATGCGGACTAAATTTAAAATAAGATCATACTATCTTCTGTAATGCTGATTCTGCTGAATACGATCACTGTGCATTTGATAATGCTAAAGTTTAAAATAAGCTCATGCCTCAACCTTGCCAGAATTCAATCTCTCTCAATTTACAACAGGACACATGACTCAGAGCATCATTCATTATCAACTGAGAAATACCCAGCAGCCCTAGCAGCTATCTTGATGACCCCTCAGTGTCACATTTCTAAAATCTTTGACTTCTCCTTTGCAGTCACAGATATGTGTAGTCAAGTACACTCCCTGTAATGCTTTGCTTTCATGAATCCATGTCAGATTAAATGTGTTAAATGTAATAAACAAATCTACTAATTTACCTTTCAGCGAGCACTCAGAAGACAAAATGCCAGAAGTCAAGTCGATATTCCGAGAAGTTCTGCCTAAACAAGGTTCGTACCACAGAAGCTATTTGGACAGCAGTAGTTACAAACAAAAGATTGTTTGTGGAGCTCGATACAACATGTTAACTGTTTAGAAATTTGCTTAAGCTTGCAAAATTAGTCAGTGGGTGTTCTGTGCTGTGTGCTCCCTCTTTACAGTCTCTTTTACAGCTCAACACCATTGTCTTTGTAGCTGTACCAACAGTTATATAACATGGCTCAGTACCATAGCTGCAAGACAGTATATCAATGCTGTTAGAAGTGCAATGCTTATTAATGTGTAAAAGCTGCTTAGGGGCAGAGTACCAGATGTTTGAAATATCCAGATGTTTCAAACTGACCACTAGTGCAACAAAGATCAAAAACAGTGGTGAACAATTGCATTAGAGCGCTTACAGATGTAACACTGGGACACCCTTCCAATCCTGGGGCCTGCAGGCTACCAGAATGGCACAATTATACTGCAGAGGATCTGCAATCACAGTACTTTGAAAGTTATTTGTAGGTAGAATATTCTTCACTGCTAATGTGCAAGAGGCATTTGTAAAATATAGACACGACCCAGCCAAGTTTTTTCATCATCTCTGCATTTATGCCAAGATTAGTTGATGAAATGTGAGAAATCATCTTGAAGTTGTTTTTTTTTTTGTTGCTGTTTTTCACAACATCCACAGGGCAGCTTTCCATGGAAGATGTCCCAACCATGATTCTGTGTAAGCCAAAGTTGCTCCCACTCAAATCGGTCACCCTGGAGAAGCTGGAGAAGATGCAGATGGAGGCTCAAGAGGCTGTCAAACAGCAGGAACTGGCTGGGAGGGAGCAGCTGCAGTAGACGCCCAATGGAGGATTCGTGGAAGATTCGTAGCAGCAGGACAATTCAAACTGGCAGAAAATTCCTTCTGATGGATGGCACAAGCCTAGTGAAAAGCAAAGGAAGTGGCGTGGCTGTGGGCACGAGCTAAAACACTCAACTCATAAGTCTTGCTGTTGTACGCTTGTCAGTAGTATGGATTAGACCTCTTACCTGCCAATATTTCCAGTATGGTTGGCGACTAAGACTTCAAAATGTCTATTTGTGTCATTACGCTTGTAATTTGGCCGTAATGCCTAGTTAACGTCTTACATCTTAAGTAAACGAGGGCAAATAATGTGCCAGATAACAGACTTAAGTCGGATGTAGTAACATGTAGCTAGCATTGAATTATAATATTGTGACATTGAGAAAAACAGTCTTGGATTATTTTAGAGTGATTTAATGAACAAACATGGAGCAATACGTGGTACATTGACACACCAGTATCCCCCGGATATAAAAATAAACACTCTAAACACCATTTTGTGAAGTTACCCGACTGGTATTTGTTTTTGCACTTTACTCATGTCTTGACACCTTCAATAATGACATCTTTGTGTAATTTAAATGGTAAAAAGAAAAAAAAAAGTCAAGCACAGCATAGAAACAGCAGCTAGTTAGGGAGCCAGTATTGCATTTTTACCAACACGCTCCCCTTTATTTATTTTGTTATACCCCTTTATAAAGCTCTTGACACAAACCAGTCATCTCTGTACAAACACTGCTTTCTAGAAAACACAAAAGGAGTGGCAGTGAAATCAAGAAAATACTGTACAAAACAACATGGAATGACTGACACTGAGAGGTGTGGCACTTTAAGGGTTAGCTTATGTAAATGTTTATACTGAGACACCTTGGAGAAAGTGATCTACTTCAGTTTCAATCAAAAGTGCAGTTCTGTTTGCTTTTTGCATACCTCACCTCGATTTCAGTTATGTACATTCTTTTAACTGTTCAAAGGGAAAGAAAATGTACCCAACTATTTTGAAAAATATGCAAGTAAAAAAGTAGCTTTATCCTCTTCTTTTCAGGACATCTGGCACATAAAAAGGGCTCCTCAGTAGCTTTCAATTTTGACAACACCACCATCTCCCTCGCTGACAAATCTCTTCCGGCCCCTGACCAGAGACACAACACATCAACAAACTAATTAATAAACAAACAAACAAACAAAAAGCAAGGAAACACATCTCCTCAGAGACAATTGTGAGGTGTGTGAAAATCTATCTGTTGTGTACACTTACCGACAGGGACAAAGGTCTCTTAACTTTACATCAATGATTCCCATACTGAAGCTTTTATCAACAGTCTGCTCTAGGATGAAGTATGCACGAGGGACATCAATGTTGATTTCAGCAATGTCCATATAAACTCTTTCATATCCCTACGAAGGAAAAAAAGAACACTATATGAAATGGCATCTTAGAAAGGTTTGCAAACAAATGATCAAAAAATAATGATGTGGAGTGCATAATTCAAACACCAGGTGGCACCATACCCTTTTCATTTGGTCCACAGTGATGACGGAGGAACTGGAGAGCGACTTGAGTAGCTGCAAAACCATTTTGAATGTTTTCTCTCCTTTGGACTCGAGCACCATCACAATCGCCTGAGGACAGAAATATTCACAGCCTTGTATCAATACACAAAACCTTTGGTACCATCTACTAGAAGCAATAAAAACACAGTTATTTGATCTACTTATTTTAGATGAGACCAAGCTGGGACATTCTGCTTCAGACTAAAGCATTGGGTTTACCTCATAGACAAACTCGTGGTGGAAATGTGGAACCTCAAGATCCCTCAGGCATCTCTCAGCCTCCTTGCTGTCTCCAGACAGGATGTACTCCTTCAGCAGCAGGATCATCTGACAGGACAGAGAACAGGAAATTACCATTAATAACCTGTGGTTGATTTTTCTTACAGCCACAGAGAGCTGTTGGGAGAAAAAAACACCATAGTTGTAGGGAATTCTGGGATTTGACAAATCAGGGTAATACACCCAATAATAGGAATTCCCTTCTCAAAAAAGATTAAGTCTGACAGTTACATACAGTTGATACAGTAAAATGACGTTCATGTTGTATTGTTTGTTTTTCAGTTTTTGAGAAAAAGACAGGTGATTTGTTTTCTTAAAAGCAATGACCAACTATGATTTTAGTTTGTGTGTAAAATCGCTGCAGTGAACCAACTTTGCCGTCACATCTATTTACCTCTTTGATGAGCTGTGTCACAGGTCTCTGGCCCCCGCCTGACCCCCACTGGTTGTCAATGCGTAGGCCACCCAGACTCATCTTCAGCAGCACCGCCGCCCGATCTAGTGCAGCCCTGGAAGATAAAAAAAAAAAAAAAAGGTTCTGTCATCTTTACCTTTAATACTACATTTCTACTCCTGTTTACATGCATGGACACAAAACTCAAAGAAAAGTTCAGGTGTCCTGCTCTTTCTTACCTTCCCTCCTAAAGTGACAACTCTCTTTATGCTATATTTAATAATATGACTATTACAGATATGACAAAGCTTTTGTGTGATATTGTTGACTGAATACTCTCTGATCTTTAGCAGTCGATGTCACTTGTAAACACTTGATATAATCTCTTAAGACTTGAATGATAATATCATCAAACAGGAAGCTGAAATCACAAACAAACAAACATACCTTGCATATTCACAGTCAACTCTGCCTTTGTAGCCCTCGATGTAGCTCTTAGACAATATTTGGTCACTAACAGCACGTGCAATGAACTGGCCCACCAACTGAAAAATAAACACAAAAGAGGAAAAATCTTAACAACCACAAACAATGTTGAACAGATCACAGTTTGATGGAAACGTTATTCTCAGACCTGTTACTCTGATCATAGAGCAGGGAAGTCATCGAGACTGAAGCCAAAAGTTAAGGCCATGTTCATGAATGACTCAGTCAAAACACAGCACTTTTTGTGCAGAAGCATTTGAGCAATGCTGTAAGGAATGAACATTTTTTTCAGAAAGCCATTGGCATTTTTAAAGATCAATATTTTTTGCGTTTTATTTGCTTTCATCTGGGAATTCTTTTGTTTTTTCTATTTAGAAAAGAGAGACCAAAGCCATTATTATAAAGCGATGTTAAGGCAGTTGTTTGTTGTTGTTTTTTTTTAAATTCTATTACTATTAGACCCAATTTCCTCTTGGAGCAAAAAAAAACAGTATATGGTTATGTTGCATCAGAATACATAACATTTAATTAACTTAATCACTCCTTTTAGAAAGTCTGAGTATATTCGTAAGTGAAACAAACAGCAAATCAAGTGAACTACCAAAGACCTGCAACAATGCTGTTACACATTCTTTTAGTTTGAAGAACTGGACGCCCCACAAAAACACTGACATTACAGATGACTGACAGTGGCCTCAGGGGCACGTGTCTGTGTGTGTGCGTGTCTGTGTGTGTCTGTGTGTGTGTGTGTGTGTATGTGTGTTTGTTTACAGTAGTGAGACCACATGATTTAGGGAAACAAAAAGAGCTTGCATTGCTCTTCTGGCCTCCACAAAGCCTGCGCTCATCACTCATCATTGTTCCTGTTCAGACGAGAGGCAGCTCCGTCTCATCGCACTGTGGCAAAGGCTAGACTGACAGGCACATGAGGAGAAAGAGAGGAGTGTGCAGTCTGTGTGAGTGTCTGTGTGTTTGAGAAAATAAGAAAGAGTGAAAGGCCTACAGCGAGACAGTGCAGAGTCATAATGCGCCTTTAAACCCACAGAGAACTGTGAGAGTGGGACAGAAATGACCAGGGAGCCTAAATGAGACAGTGAGAGGAGGGGTGTGGGGGAGGAGACCAATAACCCTTTGAGCGTCCTTCGCTGAGCTTGCATTTTGCCAGCGCAGACAGACAATGGCCAGAGATCTCATGTCTGTGCAGGCTGAAAAGGAAAGAGCTCAAATACACACACGCCACACACTAACTCGCTCTCACACATCAACATGTCAAACCACACTGTTGTTCCATTGTGCTCCACCACAGACTGAGTAAAAACTCAAACAGAATGCCTCGTTTGTTTACTTCTCATTTAGGTATGAGCCTGTTCTACTGGTTTGCTGAAATGTCCAAGACGGTCACAAAAAGTTAAAACTGCTACAAGAAACTTTTCATTTTTTTGTTGATTCTGGTGGCACTTGTGGACAAAAGCTGTATGAGTACCACTGCTATAGATGTACATCAACCCACAAAGTGTGATGGGCTGTAAAGCCAATTGTACATAGTGGCCAAGCAGCTGTAAAACAGTGGATACATTTTCTGGTGAAATTATTTGTTTCACTGCCGGAATTTGATCCATTTGGAAAGTCTAGAAGAAGAGCCGAACGATTAAACCATTTTATTTCCATTCAAGTTAGCGAAGGGGTTAAACAGAAGTTAGCCAGGTTGGCTGGCGGAAGTCTCTGCTGCAAATCCTCAAGAGGCCGAACAATGCAGAAGCTATGTAGAAGACCTGCGTAATATTATATCCCAGAAATCAAACTTCTGTATTTTATCCAGATTCTAGGAGGCTCACCTGCGGGGCTCCAGGTGTATCAAGGACCAGATCGGGCAGCTCCTGGAGCAGTTTGTCGAAGGAGCTTTCCATGTCGTCGCGGGACAGAATGGAGCCACACAGGTCAGCCAGCAGCCTGGAGGTGAGCTCCCGCTGGCTGGCTTTGGCCTCCAGGGCCAGCGACACAGCCAACGAGGGAACCTCGCTCTTCATGGGGCCCAGGTTCAGTTCTGCAAGCAGCTCCTGAATGTGGAGAGAGACGTTAACTTGGAACGAGTTTTTGAGGTTGTGCTCATTGATAAACTAGTTTACTGACAGGTTGTTTCCTGCACACGTACCGCTACTTCATTTGTGTCTGCATGTTCAAAGTACTCTTGCACTATGGGGATGACAGTCTTCTCAAAGTCCCTCTCATCCAGCGGAGGAACAACAGTCTCATACACACAGTTTTCCTGTGAAACACAATCACATTCCAGGTCGTAGACAATTACACATTATAACCTACACTTGAGGAATATTAACTGCAGGGTTGTGCATTGGATTTCTTTTGATTTTACAAGTGATCATGCTACATGTATAATATCAACACCATGGTCAGTACCTGAGCTTCGTCATAGTTGGGGTCTTTCGCATCTACCTGCTCTGGTTCATAAACTTCACCAGATCGGCCCCACACACCCTTCCCTCCAGCCCCACCTGCAGACAAAGGTCAGTGATGATGTTAGACATGATATCTGATATCATCACAATAGGGAATATGGTAAAAAGCAACGCCAAGTGCAGTATCATTTTCAAAAGACTCATTGGTAAACATATATTGGTTACCTGAACCGTGAGGAGTTTTGTAAAAAAACAAAAGTGTTCATAATTTAATATGGAAAGAAAGTTAAGTAGCAGCTTCTGAGAGCATGAGGATCTCTTAACATGTTTTCCCTGAGATATGATGCCTGAAAAACAACTTCAAACCCTTTTCAAAGCAGAATTAATAAGAAGGTGGAGTGGTAAGGGTTACAAAGGATGGTGTCATTTCTTAAAATATGGAGACACAGAAACAGAAACTTAATTGAATTTAATCTCAAGTGTTTTTGTAACAAGGAATTTAGGGTGTCCCACCATGTCCACTTTAAAAATTGAACTAGTTCCAGACAAATCCCAGACATTTTTCCTGAATTCACTCACTAAGAGCATGACCAGCCCCATGCTGTGATGCAGTCGGTACCCTTCCAGTTATTTTGTTTTCCTGAGCTCCAAACATAATCTGATATATCCAGCTTATTTTCAAATACACGTGATATTTTCATCACAGGCCGTGTTGTGTCAAGTCTCACAGATTCATTTTCAAGAAGGAAACAACAGTCAAAACAGTCATTTCGAAAAAAAAACCATCAACCAGTAGGCCTTTATCTTTACACTGAGTGTGCAGGCAGGGGCTGAGCTGACTCAGAACCACACAATAGATTATCACAGGTGACGCTCCACTTACTGTAGGATCTCCGTATCTAATTGAACCCCTCAACCGTTCACTATCTTACGCACTCCTCTCACACAGCACATCTCTCAGTTATAGTTCATAACACAAGTTAGACTTAAGAAGTTCTTGTCCACTGGTCAACAAAGATAATACTACAGTTGTTGTCATAATATTGCTAATGTCATATGGATCATTATCAGTGTGTATAAACTATAAGCTGTACTAATTCCCAAGACAAATTCTTTAACCCCACGACCATACATGCTGTGATATAATCCCTCTATTTGGAGAGGTGACGCCTTTGTACATGTTACACAAACAAACATCTGCTGTGTCTGAGGTCAGCACCAACAGATTGCAGACAGTTTAAGAAGCCCAGGACCAAGCAGCTTGTGTCACATGCTTTGAAACCTCCATTAGTCCCACCCAGTATGTGGCATATGACATGCCACTATATTTAGCGCAACCCACATTGGTTGTGCGAAGCTGTCCCACTTAAGTTAACACTAGTTTGCTCTAACCAGAGATTCTGCGCACCCACTGCCTTTGTCTTTTAAAACTGCAATGCATGAACTTTTAATGCAGGAGAGCTCAGAGCTCAAATGACAGGGCTCCAGTGGCGTGGCACTTCTGTTATGTAACCAGAAAAACGGACAGACAATGTGCCAAGAGAAACTACACTTGCTCCAGTTCCACTGCCCATGGGAAGACTGAACTGTGATGCAGTCTGCTGGGACATTCATGTAGATGTTGTGCTTACGTCACTGAATGAGGTTTCGCAGTGAGCGGCACCAGAAGATGTAGATACTTGCTAAATTCTAATCTTCTTATACGTGTGTGATGTGCTGTAGTTACTTATCAAATACAGATAAGGACAAGGAGATGGCAGGGCAGAGAAGCTATCTTTGGTTTGATATATAAATTGGATAAGGAACCATTATGCAACAATATCATACACAATCAGTCAGTTTATATCTGTACTTGTCACTGCGCCCTGGCGCACAAGATCGTCTCACTTCAGTGATACAAAAACAAATCAAACTCAAACACAGGACAAACAAATGCTGCGCTGACTGTATTAACTTAACATTAAGTTCCCTCAAAATAACAGCAAGCAGCCTCTGTAGACACTAATGACAGTCCAAAGGGTGAAATATGCTCGCCCCATCCATGCATTAACAGAATATCACAAACAAAAGCAACTTCTGGTACACTACACAAAAATGTTGCCAAGATTACTGTTTAACCTCAAATGGAAATTTACAGAAAAGCTTGGCTGAACAGATGGCAGAACAAAAAAGGGTGCTTTTAAATGGATGTGACCTGCTCCAGATCACGTAGCCATTTGTGTACATGTCAATTGGTTTATGGCTCCTAAAAGGAAAGCCACCAGGTGATGATAGCAGCAGGTCACACACTGATGAAGGCTTTCCCTTTGTAGCTCTGAAACAGCAGGGGCTCTTTGATTTAACCTTTATTCACCTGTGCTAACGACAGGCAAATGGTTATCCTGTGAAACTGAGACATTTGGTATCACACTGTGCATGACAACATAACATTATCATACCACCATCTTATGGTTAATTTATGAAATGTTTCATCCTACCTTTCTTTGGCAGACCTCTTCCCTTGCCCAATCGAGACTTTCTGTCCAGCAGCTTGCTCTTGGGGCTGGTGGGTGCCACCGTGGTTCCTCTGACTGCATCCCCGTTATCACTAAGAGAGTCTCCCCTGCCAGAGTCCCTGGAGGAGTTCTTTCTCAGCCTCCGCTTGGCCTTCGCCTTGAGACGCGCTTCATGGATACTGTTGCTGGACGAGGACACCCAGTTGCCATTGATCTCATTGTTGATGTTTTTGTTGGCGATAACTGATCCACCATTGTCTTCATCTCCAGATGCAAAGGAGTCGCTCAGGTCCTCAGCCTCTGTAGCATGACAAGGGAAAAATAGGGGAGAGTTTAGGAGTAAGAAGCTATTGTGTGCAAGACAGGTCAGAGAGACTACAGCTTATACACACATTTTTATTTGTTTATGTGCAAATACAATTAACTTAGGGAAAGATGTTTTTGTCAGATTATATTACTATAGTCAATATCTATTTGCAGTCAGCCTCAACATGTAGGATGAGAAGCAGAGTGAAATCAATGGCAAATTCAACAACCCCAAATACTGCAGGCAGTGCAAGAAATAAGCAATCAACCACTTCCGCATGAAAAAGTCCCAGTGCCCCAAATCAGATACAGCTGATGAAGCATCAAACCGCTGTGACTGGCTCACACTTACCGACGGGGTTTGCGTTCAGCCAGGCCTCGCAGTCAGTTGCCATGTTTTGCAATAGAGAAGAGATTTTGCAGCGTGCAAAAAAACAATAATTTCCAAGTGATACCTGCAATGTTGAAAAGGAAACAGAAGTGTAATACGCAGACGTGCTTTAATAACATGCCCGGACATGCTGCACAGCCACAGCCTCCCCTCCCCCCCATTCATTCAAAGTCACTCTGTTGGTAAACAATGGCTAACGTTGCGTTAGCTTGAATGTTCACTGTCAAAGGAAATAGCTGCGTCAAAAGACCAAACTCCAGAGCCGCTATCTGCACAGTTAAAACAACTACCACTGCATACATATTATCAAAACCTGCAGTTTACAGCTCGTTACAGGTTATTATACATAGCTCGGTCGCCGTTTATCTGTTATTAAAGACCAAAAGTCAGTAAAAGATTTAATCTAAACTGCAGTCCGCTCGCACGGTGAATATCTTTAAGCTACTTCGACAAAAATCATTAAATCCTGAACACTGGCATGGAAAATATGCGTTTCTATCGCTCTGTCGACTAAATAACTCACAGTGAAATCACTGACCGTCTGTTGTGTCCGAGCTTCAAACTCTGACACGGACCCTGTTGTTTTTATTTTATCTACCCAGCAACTCAGGCGCGTAGGTGTATGTTTTCCTCGTGTGATTGGCTGGGGGTGTGTGGGCTTTTAAAAACAAAGGGCCAATGAAAACGCAACACGGGATTTTCTTCTCGCATGTTCTGTGTGGTCTGTGCGGCTGAGAGGGTGCTGCCCCCTACCTGTGGTGCGGGAGAACTGCTCCCTCTGGCCTGTTCAGCACGTCAGCGTGCAGCCTGTGGAAGACTGGAACTGACTCAACTAAATACACAAATGGCTCCTTACATGCACCAAGAGTTATGTTAAAAAGGCATTTATTATTTTATAAAATGTGCCATACATTAATATCTGTTTTAATTTGCCCCTGTATGTATTTACCTTTGTATTAATTCACCTATTTATTTTCTTTCCAATTAATTAATTAATTAATTGCTTGATTGATTCTGGATTTAATTTCCTAGATCATTTTTATGTGGCCTTTTGGGCCAAAGGGGAATTTTTCGTTTTAATACTGAAATTGGCCACTTGGCAAAAAATTGGAGGCAAAGGCTGAGCAACACCCTGGTGTCCAGGTCCATAATACATTCATGATAAAGACATGTAAAAAGAAAATACAGAAAAAAGTTGGTGGGATTAAATAGGGGGGAAATGCAAAGGGAAAATTATAAAGATATATAAAAAAGAAATGTGTTAAATAAAATTGAAAACTAAATATCAGAATTAATGCAAAGGTACATAATATAGAAGCCAAGTAAAACAGAAATATCAATTTATGTCACATTTCATGGATTTATTAATGTCTACATTATTTTAAATATTTTTTTGGTGCATCTAATGGCATAATAATTTATTTATTGACCCATTTAGTTATTTCTCTGTTTATTTTTGATTCTGGCAGTGTCAGCCCTTGATATCAGCTACAACATTCTGGGTAATTCATGATGATGGTGATGATGATATTGATTAAAATGACTGAACAAAACAGGAACAGGAAGTTCACTTAATATTACGTTGTGTGAACCTCCTATGTGACTAAGCTTACAACATATATGACAGTGAAATATTTATCTTTATTTATTTATTATTAATAATTATTATTAGCATTTATTTTAATTTTAAAAAAGGCCAACAATTTGGGACAGGATAAATGTTATTTTTCCAAACCGAGTTTAACAAATACATTTATCTGATTAACTTTTTTCACCCGGATGTTTTTTTGCCTCAACACTTGGGGGAGCTCTTTTACAACTCATGCACTCAAGTCATGGTCATGGTGCAGAAAAGCGATGGATGGATGGTGTACTGTACCCTGTCCGTGGGTGGTGTTCATGACTGTATTACATTACACCACGCAGAATACGCAATATGTTAGACATGATATTCTTTTGAAAAACAAAGTACCCTTTGAAACAAGTTTAAAACGTTTATTCAAGTTTTGCTGCATCAAAAAACTTATGAAAATAAAATAAAACGTCTATTGTTGAAGTCACAGTATTCACAGTATACAAAAACAAGTTCTGGCTTGATAATCCTTTTGAACAAGTCACTGTAACATGAAACATTGCATGTTAAGTTAAACATGTGGTCCGGTTTAAGGTCTTCAATATTTAAGGCATCGCATATGTTGGTAAATATGACTGTGATCGTCTTATGAATTAAATCCAACATGAAACTACAAACATCTTTTGCATAGTTGCATCATTATTAATCCAAATGATTTACATTTTAACCTGATAGAAACAAACTGTAGTGCACTGGCACAAGATTAAAGAAAAACAGCAAGAGCCTTTAAAGCCCCAAGTATAAATAAAAATGTAAATGTTGTGTTCTGAGCTAAACATTAAAATCTGTTCAACAAATACAACAAACCTGAGAATCAGCCTCAGTTCTTTAACTGAGTAAAAACATTCCTTGGCACATATTTCAAGTCATTTTGTAGCTTTAAATGTATTATTGTATTGTTGTTATAATTGATTTAAACTCAGCTAATGGACTGACATAAGCCCATACTGAAAAAGTTTGCCTTCTCGGTACTTAGAAATAATTGTAAATACATTCCCATTCCAAAAACATAAACAATTACATGTAATCACACACAATCCAATGAACTAAATTGTAAGAAAATTGAAAAACCAAATAATTAAATTAAATATTGTAGCTTCACTATACATAATGCTTCAGGTCTGTACAAGAGCATCTACGGCTAAGGTTGTCTGTTCAAGACTCCAACCATCCCTTCTCCCAAAATATCAAAACCAGCACAATTGCTTACATTCTCTAGCTTCCATGTGTCACATATCCATGCTGTGGTTGTCCATAGCCTTGCACCAACATCACACATACATGAATCTCTCCTCTGCTGTTTGCTGTACAACACATGACAGGTCAAGCGGCTGTCACTGTGCTGCTGAAGGTTCAGCAAGTGCACCCGACAGACTCTCCTCTGCCAGCTGGGACAGGTACTTCTGTGGACAAATGGAAGAAAGGAATAAGAAAAAATGTACAATCGCAAAAAATGTAGTTTTATATATGTATATATGTATATATACATATATATATATATATATATATATATATATATATATATATATATATATATATATATATGTGTGTGTTTGTGTGTGTGTGTGTGTGTGTATATATATATATATATATATATATATATATATAAAATTGTATGTGAATTATGATTTTACTGCATGAAAAGCATCTTTGTTAACGCAAGGTAATATATTTTTCTCCAAATTATAACTAAACCAAGACCTCTATAACAATGTCATCATCACATCCACCTCAAGACTATTAAAGGATTTTCTACAAAGGCGATTATAATGTGACACATTATAATTAACAAATTATTTAATAATTAATTAATATCAGCAGCTAAGAACTACCAGCTTCAGTCGGAAAAATATCATCATTAAGATCAAAGAGTCATGTTGGTGAAACTGTAACCCTTTAGTTGACTCAAATACTGTGTATGAGAATGGAAGCCTCGCACAGTCGGAGTTGTCTTTCTTTCTTCCACATCTTTTTATTTAGTACAGCGGTTGCCACAATGAAACTAAACTGAAATAATTTAAAACCTGAAAGATATCTGTAAATTCATATATTCTGTACTTATCTTAAAATGCAGAAACAAATTCAGAACAACGAACTTTATTGTGTGTTGAAGTTAGACTATATAGGTGAAAGTAGAGTTAAACACAAATCTGCGGTCAAAAAAGAATAAAAACTAATAAAAAAATATTAAACTAACACACACCCACACCCACACCCACACATACACATACACATGCACAGCTTTGATGGACAGCACAACTGTTTAAAACAGGTTTTTTTCTTCCTGGAATGTAATCCATGTTAGGAAATTGCTGCTCCTCCGCCTTGCCTCAGCTGTGCTGTCAGGGATGGGGGAGAAATGCAAGACGGCTTGGCACTGAATGGTCAATAATGAGAAACCTAATACAGTCGCAAGTTTATATGCAAAGTCTATGTTTGTGCGTGTATGTATATGTATGTGTGCTAGAGTGTGTCAGTATACATTTTTGCTTTTGTCTGAGTTTGTTTTTGCCCATCTGATCGCATTCCTGTGCTTTTGATTGATCTGTTGATTATTTTCAATTAACTGTTCAGTCCAGTTTCCTTAATTGACTGACTTCCTGGGCGTGTCACTTGAATCGTGAAAAGGAATTAACAATTAGGGATCCTAGATATTTAAAGAGCATTTTTACCTAATAATAATAATAAAACAGCATAAACAGCAATTTATATTTTAGCTTTTTTTAATAAATTTTAAATTTTCCTCTAGAAGGCCAACTCTGGCCCCACTACAGGCAGCTTAGGTTATAAAAGATCTATAAAATGTCATTTAAATTCATTAAGATCATATAGGTGTGAGAAAACGAAAACAGTGAATTTCTGGTGTATTCCTTCAAACGATCAAAAAGTTAATCAATTATTAAAATTAATATTAATAATATAGATTTTCAGCCGACTGTCAAATGTTTAATTGTTTTCGCACTATTAGGCATATTTCCAAATTACAATTTAGCAGGAAAAGAGTTTAGGTACAAAATATAAAACAACTCAGCAACCAAAATATACCTGGAGCATATTGGAATGTTTGCTTTGTGAATAAAATAGTCAGTTTAATGTTTGTACGGTAAAATGACCCTCATGTAGCTAACAGAGAGGTCGTAAAGTTTCACTGTATTTTGTGGTTCTGTTTAAAAATTTAATCCCCCATATAAGACGAACATCAGAAGAAAGGCAAAGAAATAACATAACATGTATGATCTCTATGAGTGTGAGGACATTACTCAAACCAGCAACAGGTGGTGTATAAAATGTTTCTACCAGACCACACTGACTCTGGACCACACCAGCAGTACAGTGAAGCATGTACGCTAGTATCAAAGCAAATGCACAGGCAGACATGTTGTACATGTACGTACAGTACACATTGGCCTTAGTGCGGGTTAGCATGCTCATATAATTCAGGAATTTAGGGAGGGAAGAATAAATAAAATGAGGAAATGTATAATTCCATTTTCTCATTTTAATTCTTCTTGCCATGATCAACATCACCTGAAAACCGTGTGTGTTGCGGTGCAGTGTGTACCTGTAGGTTCCTGTAGTGGACAGTGCTGCGGCAGTGAGAGGTCTTTGCAGTGTCCTCACTGGTATAGAACAGTCCGCACAGTTTACAGAAGAAGCCGGTCCGTGGTACAATGAACTCAACTCCTATTAGACAGTGAACATAATAATTAGAACTCAGCCCCAAAAATCAGCATCCGACAGATGAAGGTTCTCAGAAAGGATTTTTACAGCGATAGTAAAAAACGAAAAAGAAGCATTTGTAAATTAATCCAAATTTTGAAAGTAAAAATATTTATTTAATAAATTAATTTATGTAATGCATATATTTGTTTTACCACTTATTGACATTTTTTTCAATCTCAGTATTTTCTTTCAACAATGACAGAAACTAAACAATGCCTCTATCAATGACAAATACTGTAACCCCTACAGGTGCACCCCACACTGCACCACTCTCTTCAGGGCCACTTTGATTGATTCTAGTCAACAAAAAGTGTTTTAAATGAAAGAAAAATCTATCAGAATGAGAAAAGGGACAACATAAATCACTGAAAAAGATTCAACCAAATTAAAACTATTTTCTTCACTTTTCTTTTTACTTTAGTGTTTTATGTCTCTAAGTTATGAAATACAACTAAAAGGGAATTTTATAGTACACAAAAACATTTAGAAATGCTGAATGCATGAAATGAAATGTAATCTCCACATGAAAAGTATAAAAAAAAATCACAATTTTATTTTCTTCTATGTATAATGAATAAAAGAGGATGGGACACTGTTCTCCTACTTAATGGCTTATGCTGGTAACATGAATACCCTCTCACACACACACCCAAAAAACATTTTAGGTAGTGTTTCTACAGACCAAGAGAGTCCACTAAGTGTGCACACCATGTGCGTTTTAGTACAACTACACTTTGATTACACAAAATTAGAGAGCAAAAACAAGTATGTGTGAACAAGTTCATGTTATTCTAGTTCAGGCGAATACAAAGGTACATTTCAACATCAGGCTGTTATTGTTCTCGATCCAAATAAACGTAAAAAAAATTAACTAAATGGCAACAACAACAACCAGATGACTCATCAACCTTATATTAGTCTTAGCCTCTGGATATAGTTTCTTCTGGACACACACACATTTTGCTGGGCATCATACAACAGAAATAGCCATGCTCTCGTGTCTGTACTGTGGTCCAATGTTGTTACACTGCACCACGGCTTATGTCAGTCTCTATGCAGCAGGTCCAACACCGGCCATGTGCTCAGCTGTGTCATTCTAGCCCTAATGACAATATAAATACTCATCTCCCAAGGGAACATTTCACAACCTGCTCATCGAAATAGGTCAGCAAGTGGCGAAGCAATTCCAGTCAATTAGAGTGTTAATGCAACAGGTTGTCAGTGCACTTATTAATGGTGTGCATGACAACACTTTATCTCTAGGACTAAGACTGCAGGCTCAAGACTCCATGAACCTGTATCTGTGTCGACGATTAAATATAGACCAGTTGAAGGACTCTTGGACTGGTTTTAATCCAGCCAGAGAAATCTGATAGTTTCATTATTAGTTTTAATCATTATTGTTGCGGTTGAATGTTTACTACATAACCTGAAATTTGCTGTCAAAATGAGAACTATACAAACTATTAGAGATCCTAAACTTTGATTTATTCTCAGTGCATTTCACAGCATTTCAAGTCAGTCATAGTGATAATAAAACTTGAAATGCTTACCCAGAGGAATGCTGTGTTCACTGACAGCTTTGTCTTGCTCAGGAGATGGCGAGGGGGCCTCGATCTCTGTAAAGATGTAGAAATTATGAGAAAGGCAGGATAAACAAAACCTTACCACATATGCCTTCATTCTCAGAAGATACAATCTAAACTTCAGCTGAAGCTTATATGAGGCTTCAACAGTCTGAATAAGTCAAAGTTATCTTCCACAGTTTTTTGTTCAAAATTACCCCTTTTTTTCTTACTATCCCTCCACCGCAGCTCAACAAGGAAAACACAGAGGGAATCTGGTATTATAAAAACTGTAAATTTGAAATAAATCTACTTCCTCTTTGAACTTCAGAATGCATTTTTGGTAGAAACATTAATAATTGAATTAATAGATGATCAAAATAGTTGCACATTTTTTGACAATCGACTAATTGATTAATAGCCTAATATATCCTATTGGAATAGACTGTTAGGATGCTTAAAGTGATGTAATATAATGTATGGCAAACATTTGACTTCTCTATTGAAATGCACCTTTTTTAAGACCGTCATCCTTGTGCTGAACCCCATTATTGATTGTTTCTGTGACCTGTCCCACTTCCACAGTTTTGCTGTCCTTTGATGCACAAATGTGATTTTCCATTGACTCCTCCGATGGCCCACTTTTGGTTGCATTGTCCTCTAAACATGTCTCCTCCAGTGCAGCCTTGAACTCCTCACTTGGGAAATCATTAAGGTTAGGTAATGGTAGCGCAGGAGCCACTGGACACTGGGGCGATTGGAGTTTCTGGTCTTCAGGACTCATTGTAGTCAAAACATTCTCTGGTTTCACAGTTGCAGATGTTTCTGCCTGGTGTCCAACATCCTCACAGAACTTTTCCTGGTTAGACTTCTCGTTAGATGTCTCCTGCACCTCCAAGGAGGAGGAGGAAGCTGGTAATATATGCTCCTCTACAACTTCTTCTTCTGCAGACTCTTTGGGGCAAGACACATACTTTTCCAGCTCAGGAAGATCTGGCTCAATAATGGAATCATCCTCTCCACCCACTTCATCAACAGTGACCAGTTCCTCCATGTTCTTAGGATACCAACACTCTTCATCAGTGTCATCTCCACTTTCCCACTCCTTCACCTACAAAAATGGATCAAGAAAAGAATTATAAATACTCTTTTCCAACTACAGTAGCAGTATCCTGCAACTTTACAGTTGTATGTATAATAAAGATCAAAATGCTTACTTACAGTGTCTCTATCTTGACTACATTCAGTCGCCTCTTTTGGCTTGTTGCTTCGATGAGGTGACACAGACTTTTCTTTTGACTGGCGATCCTGGGAAAAGAAATTACTTAGCAGCTACAAGGATATGCTATGTAAAGCAGGTATAGAAGAATAGTGCACATTTACATGAGTTACTCACAGAGTTTTCAGCAGCATTTTCCCTGTCATGTTTTTCTGCAGTGGTGTGCCTCCTGCTTGTCTTCCTGCTCCTGTCCCTGCCTGGTGACGTCTGTCTCTTGTCTTCCAGGGTTCTGCGAAGTGGCTCCTCAGTCACCTCAAACTCTGAATGCCTTGATCTACTGTGGTAGTCACCACCATCCCTTCTCTT
Source organism: Pagrus major (assembly GCF_040436345.1). Lineage (NCBI taxonomy): Eukaryota > Metazoa > Chordata > Actinopteri > Spariformes > Sparidae > Pagrus > Pagrus major. The sequence goes on from NC_133215.1 coordinate 24,705,939, forward strand.
TGACTTTGCATCGTGCCTTTGGTATGGAGGTCTGGGCGGCTTGTCAGACTTGTACATTTGTTCCTTCATGTAGAAGTCGTCCTCCATGTTTCTGTAAGAGTTGAAGGACATGCCTTGAGGGCTGCCTCGTGGGTGCCAGTCTCTGTTGGCCCTCATCCCTTCACCACCTCCACCTCCTCCACCTCCTCCTCCTCGTTCATCTGCAGATCTTGAGCTGATATGATCCAAGGGTTTCTGGTAAGCCTTCCGACGGTCGGCTGCCCGTCCATTAGGCCGATCGTCATCCACGCTGCCCCCGTTTCTCCATGGGTCATCCCTCTCCCTTTCGTCTTCACCCCTTCTTATGTGTGTTGACCAATCCCAAGAGCCTCTGCGGGGGCCCATGCCATTGCTGCCTCTCTCTGGACCTCTGCATGGTGCCCCCTGGGGGCTGTGGGCTGAGCTGCATGATGTAAAACTGGGGCTGTGGGAATGAGGACTCAGAGAGCGGCTGATAGGGCTGCGGGAGCGTGCTCTCTCTGGCATGTAGCTGGAGGGATATGATAGGTAGATTAGATGGAAACATTTTCTAAAGCACAAACTTCTATCTGAAATCTAACACTGATTCAACTTAAATTTACTACAAGAAACTTTTAACCATCAGTGAGAAGATTGGTTCTTTCTGTGTAATAATTATAGTTATTCTTAATGGCTGTCAGTGGGTCTGAGTCCGACTTATCAAGGTTAGATAAGTCATAAAGTTAAGACTCTTTTAAGGCAGATTACTGAGGATGAATTATGGGGTTTGTAGTCTGCTGGTACAGCATGGCATTAAGTTAAAGTTTATTTGTTTCACCATCGTCATAATACAGTTATTAATCTTACAGTCACAAATAGATACATTAACACATCCCCTGTGATAAAAAAAGAAAAATGGTATTAAACATGCATTGCCTCTTTCTTTCAAAGCAAATGCACACGCTAGCCAGATCAAGATCTTACTATAGGAGGCGATGGTGCTTGAACCCTTTTGTCCACAGGAGATGCCAGAATCAACGATAAATATCAGTTCCTTGTAAAGGCTTTAGGCAATACTCATTATTGCCATTTTCTCCTCACTGAGTTTCCTTTTTGCTTTCCTCGATTCCTTGTGACTCATAGAACCTGACCACACAAGAAGACGCATTTGAAACAAAAAGGAGAATGAAGAGTTTCTTTACTGTTCAAGTTCTTGCATCTCATCCCGCTCCCGCTGACAGCTGATATCCTGGATGATTGATTGAACATCTTTACCTGGTTTCTACACAGAAAAAGAAATTCAAGTTTAGTAATTGGCTATTATGGCCTATAACCTGCTGTTTACTTTGATCTTCAGTCATACCTTGAGTTGAAGCTCCTTGTACCTCTTAGACATTCGTATGAGAAGCTTCTGATTGTTAATCATAGCTGGAGTGAGTTGGTAGTATTGAACCATGGCCTGAGCTGCTTCAACATACGCCATCTCCAGAAATGCCTGATCGGAGAACAGAAAGTTGCTGTAAACAATAATCCCCTCTGACAGTTATATGGTCTTCCTTGCAGGACATCTGCACAAACATATTTCACATCTCATATGTCAGACTGGGAGGCAGGCAAATCTTTGAAAATCATCATTACAAGTTATCACATTTCATGACCATAATAAATCGCAAGAACCATCGCTTTAGTCCCTGCAACCAATCCCATGATTTTGTTAGGAATGCTTTAAATTTGATAGGGGTGATCTTCATGTTGCAGCTGAGTTCTGATAACTGAAACCTGGGAGCCTGAGTGAGCTGTCATGTACTAGTAGTTAAACAGCCAGTAAGTTATGACAAAGTACATAATATCACATAACAGCTGCAGCACAGAAAAGCTGTTGATAATCATAAAAATGCACATAGATTATTTGGTGATTTGCTTTTTGGCAAATTTCTTTCAAGCTAAATATTCACATGATCATCAGGAGCTCATCAGAACAGAGGTCTCTGCAAACACACACACACAGAGCAAGACTTTTAAGATGATTTTGAGTTTGAACCAATTAACGGCCATAGACCTACTGTAGGTCTAACAAGCAGCTGTACTTTGCCAAAATAAAGAAGATCACTGTTACCCCGGACACTTATGGTGTTTATTTTAAAGTTGGTTAACTTTAAAATAAATAAATGTTGTACTTTTACTTTACTACATCTATTTGATAACTTTAGTTACTAGTTAATTTGCAGATTTGCATGCTGCATCAGTGCCAAAGTAGCACATTCTTAATTTAATTATTTTTTCAGTAATGGTATGAGAAAACACTGATTCCACTAATTCGAAAAATGCAGATTATCTCATCCAGTAATGAGTCAACCGACAGTAAACTGTATATACACACATGTAAATATATGTATAATTTATGTTTACTTTTGATACTTAAGCACATGTATGGCCAGATAATTATTTTTACTTAAAAAGACTCGAGTACTATTTGTTTGAATAACTTTCACTTTTATAAGTTAGACATATTTTAACACAATATTTTACTTTTACTCAAGTATGACTTTTGGTTACATGATATCCAAGAAAGTACATTAGAAAATGAAAATATTTAGCGATAAACTTGAGTCACAAATAATTGATAAATATTAATGTTATGTTACCTGATGGGTTGAGCGCATGAGGATGTAGTTGGTAACTTTGCCAAATGGTAGTCCCAGGTTGATGACATCATTCTCTGTGCAGCTGCCTTCAGGGAGGTTGCAGATGTGAATGACTCGCCCTACTGTTGCCTTTCTCGGTGGAAATGTCTGCAGATAACAAGAAATACAAACTTTGAGCAACTGTGAGTATTGTTTAAAATGTTGCATGGATCAGTGTCAAAAATCTATCGAATATCTGTTTTGAATTTGAATTGAGTCCAGCCTTCATACCACTTTAGCAATATCTAAACTTTCAATTTCCACTAAATCACGAAACTTTATCCTCCTCACAGTAAAATAACATTAACAACATTACCAGTATTTACTGGGCTAGTCATCTTGTTATATATTATTGTTAACTGTAGTGGCAAAACCTGGCAACCCTATAACGAGGACAGGACTTTTAAACCCAGCTGTCATTGGTCAGGGACTCGTAAGATTTGTAAGCTAACTTCTCCAACCACACTGTCTCCTTGTCTATTTGTAAATGGGTGACATACTAGATAAAGTGTGTGTGTGATCTTTGAACAATATGTGAGACTAGTCTGTCTAACATCAATGTAACACTATCACACAGGATGTCATGTCATTTTCCCTCCTTGATACAGCCCACCTCATTGCATCTATTAATAGTTCCTTGGCAGTAGTGCAGCAGTGATAATGAAAGTTTTCTTGTTTGGATTTACAGACTTGTCAGCTGACTGTCCCCAGACATTTCACACATTTGACACAAATCCCTCTAGGCTGCCAGGCGTATCCCTTTGTCTATCCCTCTTTTCATCTGAAGAAAAGCTGGTAGATGACCGGTTTATTATACTTTTCTTCATGGAGAAAAGTATAATAAACCGAAGAGGCTGCATAGAGACAATACAGAGAAGATGTTAGTAATTTAATCTGTTTTGGTTCTACATATTGTATTATTACTATTTCTGAATCTATTGATTGATTATGATTATCATTGTTTACTTTTATAGCTTCATTTGTAAGGCAGATGAAGACTTTTTCTTCCGTTTGTTTCTCTGTCAGATTTCCTATTATTAATCCATTCTTTTTTTCACACTCTATCTTTAAGATAATCTTAAGAACTATATAACTTCCCCATAGAAGGGGCTCTGTATGTTGTTTAGGTTAATTCTTCTACTGAACAGTTTACCTTCTGCATATTGCAACTTTAAAAACACAAAGGCAAGAACCCCTTTCAAGTTTAATGTGTTTATCTTTATTCATCACCAAACCAGCCAGTGGACATACCGTTTGACACCTCTTTTAATATCACTGCGGAGGAGTAGTAAATTCAGCTTGTCATATCAGGGAGTCTTATTTCTGCAACTATTGTGCTGCAGCTGCAGTTTTTACAGTGCCCCTCCTCCTCTTCCTGCTTCTCTGGCTGATAGACATGACAGACAGTTCCATGTGTGGGATAGACTGGGGTCCTTATTCCAACTCGGACCAGCAGCCAGGGTCTCTGTTTTTACAGGGAATTTGTTCAGGGAAAACCCAATCCTAACATACACTTCACACCGGGTCCAATAGCCAGCAAGTGTAGCATGAATAAAGGCGTGGAGGAAACTTTTACAGTCTCAAAGTCAGTTTACTATGCATGTTGAAACATAATCAGAGGCAAGTGTATCAGTAGTCAAAACATACATGAAGTACTAATCCAAAATAATCCATAAATAACAAGTGGCTGTATCTCACAAAAACCCGACTGATAATAATAAAGATAAAGTAGTTCTTCAACTGAAGACTCATACTTTCCTTTAAAACAGCAATTTTGGATAATGATACAACTCTTTTACACATCAGACTTTATCTATTCACAAATGGCAGAAAGGCCATATTACTGTTCATAAAACCACAATCAAAAGATGATCTGGATGACTAATAACTGAATTTCTATGACACAACTTAATGATTTCTGGCCAGCAAGCTGACATCAACAGCTTCAGATATAAGAGTGATAATTCTATTAACAGCTCCATGAAGTGCCAGTGCCACAGCCACAGCATCAGAATACATAAAGGTCAATGCAGGTTGGCTCAATAAACACATCCAAGAATAGACTGGAGTTTATGTCCTTGGGATATTAAGAGAGAACAAGAGTCTTGCTCACTGCACTCACTAATGTCTGACCTGTAAAATGTCGTCTGTGTCTGACTGCCCAGACAGTTTGACCACAGCATTGATATCACTGTCAAGGTTGGCTGAGGATTTAAACAGTAGCAATTTCTGTTGACCGCAAACCAGAGGCGCAGAGTGTTGTCATGTCATTGCATACTCACAAGGAGGACCTGCACACACTGCCAGGGCCTCCTTAAGTGATTGCTTTTACAAATGGGACTTCCAATTGATAGACCAACAAAAACAAAACTTCCAGAAAAAGTTACATTTTCAGTTACAACTGTATCTTAGCATATAGAAATACATGAGAGGGAATACTTTGTCATTCTGAAGCTACTTTGCCTTGGACTGCACCAAAAAATGGTAAAAAGCTATGATGGTACCTTGTGTAACTAAACCCCTGTGAGTTTATTGAAGTTAATCCTAAACTAAACAGTTATGAAAAACACTGAATTTTCCCCATATTTATTCATAAATCGACTGATCAAACAATTTGTACCCTTCACTACATTCAGCAGAGGTACTGGTTTCACCTGCCACAGTGTGTTCACCGTTATGTTCTGTTGCTGAAAACTTCACACTCTCAACACCATGACTTACCAAGTTAGGGCAGAATGGTGTAAAAGATAACAACCATTTCACACAGCGATCTGCTGTTTCTTATTGACAGCATGCTGACTGACATAAGTTGGCATCTCTCTCAAGGACATGTCTGTTTATTTGTGCAAAGCAGAACCCATGTTGGAGGATCCAGGGAGATGGCCAGTCTGGTTTCACAGTTTCTCTCCACGTTCCAATGCAGAGCGCTCGCACGCTGATCCCTCAGATCGCTTTAACAGTCTCTCAACAGTCTGAAACTTTATACCACCGCCTGGGGGTGTGACCCGGGGGTCTTAAGGTCTGTGCTCCTAACAGCAGTTAGCTGTAATCCTGTGTTTATCTCCGTTTGAGTTATGTTATCACATGAAGCTACTGTGTAACTTCAAGCTGGGCTTCTGGACAACAGGACGGCTATGTATGTACAAGCATGCATGTATGTGGTTATGCAAATGTGGGTGTTTGGCCTTTTCATACAGATTGTAACGATCGCTTTACTTAATTTTGATTAAAAACTGTATTTAATAGAAATGTATCTTCAATGTCACTTTACAAAGAGGGGTTTCTCTTTGATTTCTACAATTTTCTACGAAGTTTCTACAAATCTTATTTAAAATGTTTCCTTTTTATTATCAATGTGTACAATCACCAATCAAACTTATCATACAGAAAATAAGTTCTCAAATTATCATCACATGTGGCAGTACGGTGCATTTGTGTGACTCTCTGTTCAAAACACGGAATTAAGAACAGTAAAACTCCACCTGTTCTGCTTAGACAGGTGTGTGTTTATGGCAACTAACATTAGCTCATGTAGCACAGCCCGTAAATATTTTTCGGCTGATACAATAAATCCTGTTGTCAATAACCAACCAATGACGCATATGACTTTCACAGCACAGAGTCTTGGCTGCTGTTGGATAGGTTCCCCTGGCAATGAAGAAAAGAACAAATGGCGTACACAATAAAGTTTTATAGTGATGGATGGAGTTTAAACAACATGGCCTGAGAATCTGGAACATTTCTTTATGGAGCCCAAATTGTCCTGTATATTTTTTTTTATCTTACTCTTCACTAAACAATGTATTTTTCATTATACCTTTGAGCTTTTATTATTGTTTGTCTGTATAAATGTTTATTTATATTCTGTGTAGTCGAGTTACACTATATAAAGTGCACATTATTTTATATTTCTGCAAAAGTCCTAAAATGTCCAAACATAACAAAATACATCTGGCTGAAATACAGGACAATTGTTTATATGCTGACTGACAAAACATTTAAAGTTTTTCAATTACATATTCAAGAAGTTAAGAAAACTGCAACACTATAAAATGTACACACTGTACAAGTGTGTACAGTATGTGTCTGTGTACAGGTATGTGCTCCAGCATTGAGTGCGTATTAATGCCCGCTAACTGTTGAAAGCTGCTCGCTGGAAAACAAATTAGGCTTTCCCCTGGTTTGCCGGGGCAAGTTTTCACCTCGCTCATCATCCACAATGTGCTTTTCAAGAGACCTTCTCTCATGATGGACGACCGTCAACAGCTGCTGTTTTTCAACCCTAGTCAACCAGTCAATGTCCAGCACTACTGAACAGGCACACTGACTACGGCAGCAAGTAGTAGTAAAGAAATGTTTAGTCATTGATAAATATGCTCCTGTCTTTACAATACAGATAAAACATTCTGAACTAATGCTTGTTATATTTATTGTCCCCATAAATGTTGTTGGTGTCCCATAATTACTATCGATTTCGTTTTACTGTGTCATGTCCTACGAGTCTCACTGCAGTAGCTCTTCAGCAGCCTATTCAAATCCTCCATCAGTGTCCGCAGGAGCAGGAGTTATATTCATAGATGACTTCATCACGTGTGAGTAGAGTAAAAAAAAAAGATTTCTGCCGTGCAAATAAACACTTTCAGTTAGCTCTGCAGTTACAGGACATGTGTGCAATGTAGTTGGAGCATGGGCCTCTGCAGAGCTTGTGTAGACAGCTGCTGCAGTTAACATGAAACAGTTTCTGTTCTGAAAGGCACACAATTAACGACATGGCTGAGTTGAGTCCGTTTAAAGACATTTTTATAGTAGGACGCACTTGTGAATGTGAACATGTGTTCCCACCTAAAATGGAACCGATAAATCAGTAATTGTTATTAGCAGCAGAATGTCTGACAATGCAGCATAGAAAATGTACTAAAATGACAAGGTATGGATAACTTGACACATGCTATACAAACATCTTCCTCAATAGAGAAGCTATTTTGCTAAATATCGGCATTTCACAAATCAAATAGTTTCAAGAAGTTGGGCAATCATTAAGTGGTGAAATAAGATTATTTAAAAAAAATCTCACATAGTTTCTAGCCAACGTTGTAATTGCCAGGCTATACAGTTGAGTGGAAACGAGTTGTCAAGTCCAGCGGGGCCTGCTGTCGGGCCCCAGCAGCTGTCAACAAGGGGATATGGGTCCATTCACGATACATAATACATTGAGGGCCAATTCAATACGCACCTTGTACACTTTTTCCTGCTGCTAAGCTACAAAATCTGTAAAGATGAGAACTATGTATTTGAGCTGCACATTAACACGCAAATAACGAAAAGAAAACTTAAATATGATAATTGGGGAACCCTTGTGAAAAGCAGAGAAACTCATTCATTTTTTAAATGTATTTTAACTATTTTAATCTTAATCATGATCAGTTTCTTTTATAGTTCATTGCATTTTGGTATTCATTTCTAAATTAAATGTTGTTATTTCTCTTGCTACTTCTTGTTTTGATAAAAAACACATTTGTTTCTTTGTTCCGAACTTATAGGAAAATATGAAGGGAATAGCGTATTTACAAGAAATGCAGTGCGTAATTAGACATGTATAATACCATACATACTCTGCACTAAAGAACACCAATGAAACTGGCCAGCGCCATCCAAGTCTATTATTGATCGTTATTGATATTAGTCAAATATTTATAATTCATCACTTTGAACATTTTCATGATACAAGATATAATCAAGGTATAGCTAGATTCCTGTTATGTAATGTCATCAATCCAGGATGGTGACTGTCCTTTACCACTTCATCACTATATATGCTGATGGCAAATCCTGAGAAAACATCCATACATTTGTCTGACCTTTGGTTCTGGCTGGTGTGGGGCAAATCCTGTGTCTGACATGGGGTAAGTCTTCATGGCTGGAGCTGGTAAGTATGGTGTATTGGCTCCTGAAGATGCATCTGTGAAAACAATTTGAAATTTTGTTTTAAAATGTATTCATGCAGCAAACCAAGTGAGAGGGAAAGTAACATTTTTTGACTTTATGGTTCAATGTTTTAAATGTGACCTAAAATCTGTATCAATCGAAATCATTACTTGATTTTTCACTTTTAGTTTTTTCTTTTAGAATTATAGATGCAGCACAAACATGCATCAGTGCTTAGAACTGACATCTGGTAAGAGTGGTCATCCTCTACTGTGATATCTATATACTGTCAGGTTCTCAGATACACCCTGTGGTTTGTTCCAGCGAAGATTTCCTGAACATAGAATATATATAGAATAATTATAATGATATGGCTTCAGGATTTCTCTACAATGGCCCAAGGTGCTGGCTTTCTACAACAGCTGTCTATTTAGTCGCTGAAAATATGACACAATTTTTCCATGTCATTTATAGCTGTTAACTGCATCCTTTTTAAAAAATGAAAACTTAAACGCACAGTATGTGATTTCTGCTGCTGGGGGTCACTCACTGAAAACAATGAAAACATAGTTTGATAGTGTTGTGAAGTAGTGCTGGATCATGGGAGTTTTTATTTATGTTATGTTTCGTCACGTTCAATGACTTCCTCACTCTCTTGGCATCTGGTGTGTCCACAAATGACCCGCCGAGAGAACAGGTGCTCAATTTGCTGTGTAAAAAAGTACTTCAAATGTGTCATCAGCTTTGTGGGTTTACTCTTATAATATGCGCACCAAAACGCATAAACCCCCAACAAGTACAACATAAGATTTGGATCGGTGCTCTCGTCCACCATATTATGGATTTCAAATCACTTTCTTCAAACAGCATACATCAACGTATCAAAATACACTGTCAAGTTCTAAAAACATGCTGCCTCATACCCTCATGTAACTAAAAATACTCCCTGACCTCCATCTATCACTCCGTTTCACGTATTCCAACGACGAGAAAAACATCACTCATAATAATGCTAGTAAACAAGGACGCTTATGGTGGCTAATGGGTTATCCTACCTTGACTTTGAGCAGAGTACACCATGGAGTTCGTCCCTCCTGTGTTCAGACCTCCATCAGAAGGCCTGCCGACACTGTAGTGAACAGCTCCAGCTGATACCGCTGCGGAGCTGCAACAATCATTGAAGGCTGATTATAGCTGCCTCTCCCCTGCCTTGCTCACGCATATCTTGTGACAGAGCTCATATTCATAGAAACATTAAGACAGCTGTATATAGAGCGAGGACAAGGAAAACAAAATGTTTCCAACAAGAGAGATATTTTCTCTGAACTGATCAATATGAACAAACATTTTTACCTTAAATTGTTTGAAAATCAACAAAAAACAGACTTAACCATGAGAAGCCATGAGCTTTGAGAACTGTAATTGTATTTCAGTAGTAAAACAACAATTACAACCTACTTTAAACTCTGTCAAATCAATTTAATAATAGAGTCCCAAATAACCCACCTTTCATTTGTGTACAACATTCGGTTCTGCAGATGTAGCTTTCCCTTCACATGCTGGTCCCAGTCCTAAAAACAAACACATATAAACACACACACACACACACACACACACACACACACACACACACACATCATCCAAACATAGATTCAAATGGCTTGTACACACCAGAGGCTCACTGCTTGCCCTCCCATCATACCCCTTGTATAAGCTCATGACTGAGAGAAGTTAGTTTGTGGTTGCCCTTCAAATCAAAACATTTGAAATACACTTACTCCTGTTTTATTTAAAGACAAAATACTTGAGAATTGGATGGCTTGTTAAACTTTCCAATGTCTATTAATTCAAGTGTGGACAGACAAATGTTACATATGCAGGTGAATAATTTTCTTAATCTTCAAGTCTTCTACAGCCACAGTTACAATTAAAAGTAACTCCTCATACATTTACATACATGCATTTATGCTTTTATTGATGAGTTCACTGACCTTAAGGTTGTAGACCTTCTTGTCACAGATGCTACATTGGTGTGGCAGTTGAGTGGGTGTGACAGCGTGGTAATCATTGACTTGGTAAGGCTGAAGTGTCCTGGTACCTGAAGATAGAGCTTCTTCACTTCCACGCAGGGCCTGGTAGCCCCCAAACCCCTGCGTGCCACTTGAACCAAAAGAGGAAATCCCACTACTGGGATTGAATTTGGGGTCAGGGGTGGGCTCCTCTGGGTTATACAGCTCTGTTCTGGACCTAATTGGCTGCCCAGCTGCTGTCCACACATTGGCAGCATTAGAAACCATATCCATCTTTCCAGTGTGACTCGGGTTAGCGGGGCCTTTCCATTGCTCCTTATGCCCAGTGGAGTTATAAACATTCATGTTCTGCTCATTGACACTGAACCCAGTTTGTTGCCCCAACATATCATGACCATAGAAATCTCTCTGAAAACCAACATTGTTCATGTTTTTTACCTGAGAGTTAATCGCTGAGTACTGACTATCACCAGCAGTTCCTGATGCTGGAGATGTACCCCCAACTAAGTTGTACTGAAGACGCCTGTCAGTATCAGAGGGGTAAGCTGACCCTGACTTTTTACCATACTCTGCACCCTGTTGGCCCAGTGTGCCACCTCCACCAGGATGGTTCAGTCTCACATTCCCTGGGTTTTGGTTGAATCCCCCACCCACCAAGGCCCCCAAGGCTGAATTTGTGGAGGGAAACCCTAGCACTCCCGTGGGGAATGCACTCTGAGGGTTCCCAACCATAGTCGAAGTCCTCAGCTGATTGAACAGGGGTTGGGACATCGCGACATTGGAAAGAACCTGATTGAGAACAGTGGCGGCAGTGGCTGTATTGCCCCCTTGAGCCAGCTTGAGGCGATGGAGGGTAAGTTGGGCCTGGAGCTGTGCGAGCTGGAGGCTGGCTGGTGTCAGGAGGAGCTGCTGGTTCTGCTGCTGAGGCCCCGCCTGCACAACACCTTGCAGCTGGCCCCCCACCTGGAAGCCCTTCTTATCGCCGCTGTCGACAGGCACCGCACTGATGCTATCGAGAAAAAGAAGAAATCACATTTCTCATGAATCTCAAAGGACAAATACACAGGCTTTATTAGATGTAACACAATAGCTGAGAAGTTAGCTTCTAATGTTTGTGTCATTATCACATGCATGCTCCTAAAGTGGGGTTCAGACTAGCTGCCTTTAACTGGCTGTTTTAAATTCTGTGGCTTCTCTTCACTTCACTGTGGCTTCTTGTCTGCAACTCAGATGTTCTGAGTTACCAGCCCAGAAACCGTTATCACTCAAGTTTAATATACAGCCGCAGCTGCATGAATCCAGCCAAGCTAAACTGGATGAATGTAGAGACAATGCCAGTAGGAACCAATGGGACTGAGGTTGAGTGGTGCCAACACTACGATGCAAGCCATGCATGTCTATTTTGAGAATCAGCAAGTAATGGCAAAGACTTTTCAAAAATAACTACTGGTTGAACAGGATATTGAATCACTTAATACAATAAATGTCCCTATGCGATTTTGTTCACGCTGTTCTGTTTACAGTTAAGTTCCCACTGTTATAACAATTACTGCAATATAACTGTAATAACTGTGGCTCTGCATACATTTTTAGAATGTAATGCTGGTTAGCATACTATTACAAAACTACCTAACAATGACCACTTTTGTTCAGTTAGATAGAGTTAACCAACATTCACATGAGGCTAACTAGTAACCACCAGCAGTTACGTTACATTAGCTACTTTCATTAACATTAGAAACTACACAGAAAATAATTACTAGGTAATACAAAGAGACATTTACTCAGTACTCCACTGCTTTTCTGCTGCTCTCCATATTCACACAATTGTGTTCCTCACAGCTAGCATCAGCAAACAAGGCGAGTCTTACAAGTGATCGACCAGCAGATGGCCGGCAGTTGGGCTCAGCCATCAACTGTCTGTCAGTGCTGCTGAGTTTAGGATAAACCAAAGGAAATAATCCCTGCCAAGAGGTATTACACAGCAGTTCACTACTGATGAAGTTGTTCTCTAACCTAACAATGTCTTTGTTTATTGTCAGAAAATGCATTTTCCTTTGCTTGCATGCCTGATGAAAGTAGCTTGGAAAGATGATTATGTCAGTTTATAAACTGAGCCAATGTTAATTAATGCAACTTGCAATGTGTACAGAAGTCACATCTAGAGAGACAACTCATTCTTAAGTTCTCCTCTCAGACTATAGATATAAGTAGTCTAATGATACAACTACCTTGTATCACTAGACTGGCCCATTTACCATGGACAGACTGTCTCTGCTCCACTATTCAGTCTCATTCCTCTTGCTACCAATACTGCTGAGATATAATCTGTTCAAACCAGAGCTAACATATTATGAGGCAATGCAAAGTAAATTAGTGGTTAATAACTTTCATGTCATACAATCTATGCTCTTACTACTTTAAGCATGTAGTTTCATCACTATAACAAATATATTATCAAAGAGGCTACCTGGAAGATTGAGGACATTTTCATTCAGCCAGCAAGATAGCTGTTTACACGCGACACTGTGACATGATATAAAAAGAATAATTTTTGAAGCTCTGCAAATTTCAGTTAGTTCTCACCAACATATGGAAGATTTCATCTTCCACAGGGAGGTAACAGCACCTCTATCACGGACCAGGTCGCTTAACATAATTAACATGTTTTAATAAACTGATAGTAGTTGAAATAAAAGAGGGACAGCTGTATAGAGCACGGGTCAAATATCAAGAGGTTGGTTGCCCAAGTGCATATTGACCCTGTTTGACTGGTCTGTTCCTTCCAATTTCCAATGAATGCTCTCACATGTTGTCTAAACTTAGTCTACTCAGCTATTCATCACATCATCTATGCTAAGCACTTGACACTGGCCTATCTAGCCACTGCTCCCAAGCTCCCAGAAAGGTGACAGACCAATTGGATTAGACGTGATGAAATACCAATTTGTTCAAGACAAAGATACATCAGCCGTGAAGTTTTGTATGCAGAAACACCAATGGAATGAATTCATAGTTACTTGTGATCATGTTTACGAAGATCGTTCTTAAACGGTTGTACTGCACATGTTGAGAGACGGATTATAAAATAGGTAGTGGTTGTCCTTGAATATAAAAAAAGTTTGAGACACATTTTCAAATATTAATCTATGCAACTGAATCTTGTGGAGGATTATCACCTCTAGGACTGTCCTCCTACTGGCTTCTGTAGATGTGACGTGGTCTTGCAATTACATTGCCACATCATAAACTCATCATATCACAACCACACTTAAGATTTTGTAATGCAGGTTATGTAAACACACTTCACACTGTGGTGTAATGGCTGGGAAATAATAACAGTTATGGAATCAAATAATCCAAAATTAATTTAAAGTCAGCTGATAACGGATTCCGTGTTCACAGGTCTACATAGCTTGATATAACTTTGCTTTCAGCATACTTGTTCTATTTACTAGTCATACTCTGTATTATGGTTATTACCATAATATTTATTCAATTTTGAAAGAGACAGTGATTCAGACTGCTCACTAGTTCAGACCAGTAACCTCACTGGTTAGCAGGCTGACACACTGGACTTAAGTCCTTAAGTAACTGGACACATAACAAGATCATTTTGCGATGGACTAAACACTAAAGATATTAATATTTTAAGGAAACAGTGGATATGAAATCCACTGATGCTGCTTTTTCATATGTAAAAGTCTTCTTCTTAAATAACAACTTCTATTTTTCTAATTTCGTAAACAATTTATTGATTTTTACCAGTTTATCACTTTCACTTACTGTTGTCAAATTTCACAAATAATAGATGACACTGTTTCACAGATTTTATAAAAACTAATTTAGGCAACTTCAGTCAGTTAAAGTATTATTGAAAGACCAATGCTGAAAATACATTAAAATGCTATGTCAAATTATATTTAAAATCTATTAAAATCAGTTTGTTATGTCTGCACTTCTCCCAGTAAAGCACTTTGTAACTTTGTTCAAAAAAGGTTTATACAAAACTGTGGTATTAATATTGTTTTTGCATGGGTTAGGTTTGATATATTTGCGGTACATGCGATATCAAAAACATGAAAAAACTGTTTACTCATACAAAGTCACGTACCATGGTCTTAGGAGTTCCCAAGTTAAATTATGATAAGTGACTTACTTTGGACAATTAACAATCCCCAGTTTCACTGCCGCCTGTACACACACTAAGGTGAGCAGGCATGCTGATGTAGATATACACTTACACCATTCCAGCTTATGACTCAAAGCTATAAATACTAGAGCTGCCCTCTGCCATCCTGACACACAGTGTCCTTAATAGACTAATATGGACTCCTGGGCAGCTGGCACAGTGTGTTAGACACTTCAGACCAATCTTGTGATGAAAAGAGGGAAAGTAGGTGTCAAATAAACTGCAACCAGGTGTGGAAGGGAAGTAACACAGGAGATTATAGATAAAGATGACAAGACACAACGGCTTGCTAATTAAATTATGAAGAGAAGTCTCGCAGTGTCTCACTGTGATTTTATCATCTTATTTTGAAAGACTCAGACAGCCACATCACTTCGAGACGTCCCCGTTGGCGTAAATCAAAATACATAAAATACATACTTTTACTTCCATACAGAAGAATTATCTCAAGAGGGCACACAAAGAGCCACATGTCTGTATGAACCCATTTTTGTATATACCAATATACCAAATATTCAATTCAACAGATCTCTAACTTGTACTAGAGACCTCAGAGGGTGCAAGTTCCCATTATTTCAATCTCGCTACACACTTGTATCGTTACATCCCAAAGAGCTTTTTCAATTATAATGCCAGTCCATTTTGCATTTGTTACTGTTAACCTTTCATAGCTGAAACATAGCCTCTCAAAGTCAAAGCCATGTCACAGCAACACAGTACTCAAGTCTTAGAAATAGCTTTATGTTGTCATTTACAACAAATCTGCAAATTCATGTGAATCAAAGTATTTCTGTTTCTGTTTCACAATTAAAAATTTAAAAAGCACACAAAACATATAAAACAGGTTTAATTAAAGAAAAAATGAAATATTTCTAGTGAATGTATGACATCAATGTTAAAGTACAATTTGTGACGATTCCAAAGTAATTTGCGTTTGACTCATGTTCTGACCACTCTATTTTCACAGCTAGGGTTGCAACAGCATGAGATTGTAATGGTACAATAGCCATCTCAAAAAAATATCACAATTTCATGGGATTACGATATATGTTATGACACAATTATTATTATTATTATTATTATTATTATTATTATTATTATTATTATTATTTTCATTATTTTCAGTTACAATGACCCTTAAAGAAAAGAAAACAGAAGGGTTTTTGGTTGAATAAAAAGCTTTATTATAATTTTACAAAATGTTATGTTCTGACAGACATAAAACTTGATATAAACATGAAATTTTAAAATAATACTAAAATTGAGAATTCAATATTGTAGGCACGCAAATGTCCATGGTATAATAACCATCAATTCCCTGTGGTATAACAATGCTTTAACCTGCAGCTTAAATGGCTTAGAAAGAAAGATCTACAGGTCAAGTCAAATTATCTATAGAGCATATTGAATAAAAACAAAGCTTAAACCGTAAAATATTAGGTAAAAGTATAGAGCTGTCTTCAACAAGAATGTACATTTGTCCATTTTACTGTATTCTAACTTCAATCTAAAAACGAAACTCTGAGACATGAGTGAAATTGTATTCTTATTGATTGTTCCCATTAGGGTCACCCACTTTGTCTCAGCGATGTGAGAAAAAAATGTTTCTTACTTTGTCCGGGTTTTACAAAGTATCTACTAAAAGAACATGGGAAATTGTAAATGTTTACACTGCTGATAAGCGATAATGTGTAGGCTTATGCATTGGAACTCCGTCTAGTGACCAATTTGTGAAAACATATAATCTAAATTTTGGAATTTGTTAAGCAAATAATTATATATCAAAAATGGCTGTGATATTTAAAATCACCTCTTACTGATTCTGTTGCTGACTTTTTCATCCAGCGCCAAGACCCAGGTACAAAGACTAAGAAGAAAATGTGATAGTCGTTGCATGCCTTCTTTTCCTGCACAACAAAGTATCTTACAGGCATAACATCACATCATGATGTTTATCTATGTCTGCATATTATTAACTGATGATAAAAAACAGCTCTAATTAAGAATACACAATACTAATACTTGATAAAACTACACATTGCTCTGCATCAATAAAAGGTACTAAGTATGTTTATAGTAAGTAACACGACTCCTAAGAACATTTTTTTATTAAATTATACAATGAACTGAAGACTAAATATAACATTTCAATATAAACATTTACTGGCAACAAATGACAATAATTAAATCTTTGTTTAGTTTGCCAAAAACAGTCATCTGAGATTTAATACAGTTTAAATACCAATGATACAATGGTTTCCTATAATGCTCCTATAATGCTCCGTTAAGTATGCACAAATATTTTGAAACATTTCAACTGATCTGAAAGCTCAACAATACTCTTTACAAACCTCAACAAATGTACCCACAGTGGCCTTTTAACACAAGATATGATAGCAATTTTACTATTGTCTCTGTGACAAAAAAAAAACCCAACAAAAACACACACTTTCAAAAAGATCAAAGACAGCTAAATAGTCATAACAATTTGCCACATGGGCCCAATCAGTCCACAGATTCTCGGAGGAAGTAACCCATTACAGGAAGGATTCAAGTGCAGTCCAACTACAGAATAGCCCTCCACTGACTCCAATGAGACATCCAACAAAATATCATACAACGTCCAAACACACTACAGCTGCACCACAGACAGCTATAAATCCTGCCTCAACATGGCTCCCCAACACAGTACACAGTACAGCTGACAAGACTTACCACCACATTCACGACACTACAACAGGCTTATGCTGAGATGTTCACCTGGAGATAATAAAGAAACACACTAACCTTAAAAAGACAGGCAGCGGAGGTCCAAGTTGCACCTCTGATACTAAACTCTGCACTGCTTCTCTATAGCCTGACCTCTGCTCAGCAGCTGAGACTGACGTATGTCTCTACCCTCTAACATGACGACTAATGCTAGCACATGTACATTAGCATAACATCACTGCTAAGGGTCTTCACCCTGTGTGAGAGACGCTGCTTCCTTGTGTTACTGAACACTGGACAGGCAGAGGAGGCACATGTGATTAAAAGTCACAAGTGGTTAGCATGTGTGAGAGGACGGGGGTAGACCAACTCACAGGGAGGAAAGTATTTACAGAGGAGGCCTTGGGGTAGTGCTGTGCAGTCATGCGATGAAGCTGCCCCATCCACAGTAGCAACAGTTTGTCCAACGTAAAGCTTAATGGATAGCTGGCAGTTAGGTTCAAAGTAGAAAAAAGCAAAATGTCTAATTACTGCTGACCTACAACCACATCAATCTTTTCTCGGCACATACTGAATGTAACATATCAAATATAAAAATATGCCGTCCCTTCTCTCGAGGCTGTATGAAATACACATTATTTTAAAAACACCAATCAATATGCCACTCACAGACACAGACCATTTAATGTGTGAGGCAAAGCGGTTTTGATGGACTCTTTCTTGGCAGAGATTTAGATTTGTGTTTCATGGGGATTGACAGACAGAGAGCAAAAAGCAATGTTCACATTCATTTCTGTAACAGCCAACTAGATAGTGACAAGACTTCAACTAATGGATTTTATTGCTCTGTGGAAGTGCTTATACTGCACAAGTGGCTTCTCTGTGCTTTGAAAAAATTCTCTCTCTATTTCAAAATGTAAAGAAAGCCATCAAGAGTTCCTTGATGGCTGGCACAAATTTAAACATACTGGCATTACTCTTGTTTGAGCAACTACAGTAAAAAACTGAACGTGAAATAATTAGTGTTTAAATCTATTTTACTGAGCATGGTTTTATGTGCATTTTAGACTTTTGCTCTGCTTTTAGTATCAAGTATCAATAAGCTGCCATTGACTGAACTGTAAGGGATGTTTTTGGAACATTTAACAAATAAAACAAATTCAAAATATAAAAAAGGTTTGTTTGTTAACCGGAAAAGCAAATAAACTCAAACCACACTTTTGTATAATTTTAAGTTAAACTATAAGATTAATGATTTCTTAGTCAATCGTAATGAAGCCAATCAATAAGCCTCTCTTTGTATGAGTGACTAAACAAGTGTATTACTCCCATTTTCATAAGAATGTTGACTAAAATTGAAAACTGTAATTTAGGCCAGAGGATAAAATTTTAAATATCACATGTTAAGCATTACGCAAGCTGAAGCTTTACAATTGGAAGATAAAGCATGAAATTGTCACATTCAAACCTTTTTGTACAACCACATTTCTAATGACACACAATGACATATATGCAGTTATGATATAATGACATATGCAGAGACGTTATGACTTGATTAAAAGAACTAATTGTGAATGATCCATCCCTAATTTCTGTTTTCTCCTTAAAAGCGTGGTGAGCTTCAACACACCGCAGCCAGTGAATTCTATTCATCGTGCCGTCATTGTGTGAATGAAGAGAGGAAACTGAATGTTCTTTTTTAATTAATTTAAAATTGCAACAATATAATAATATATTTGCATACATTTTTAATTAATTAATCTTTCTGTTTTCGATATACCATTTACTAAGGGTGCTGTTTAGATTAAATTTTTATGTTCTATCACTCAATTAAAGATAGCAATAATATAAGAATGCAGGACACTTTTTTCATCTCTTTCCTCCTTTGTTTTGTTTTGATTTTGTTATTTTGGCATGGTACAGTATTTCTTTTGGTGAACAACCTTATTCAGAATTATGTATCACAGTTTGGGTCTGTTCCAGGAAATAAAAAACTGATAAGTGTGCACTGTAAAACTGACTGGTGTCAAATGAAAAAATTAATCTTCCAGAAAAATGCTACATGAAAGCCTATAATTTCATCTACTGTATCAGTTATTTTTCGTATCTGCCTTCTTCTATAGAGCTCCGTCTGTAG
Source organism: Pagrus major (assembly GCF_040436345.1). NCBI lineage: Eukaryota > Metazoa > Chordata > Actinopteri > Spariformes > Sparidae > Pagrus > Pagrus major. The sequence goes on from NC_133215.1 coordinate 24,725,613, forward strand.
ATTTTTAACAGCTGTAAATGAGCACTTTACCTAAGCGGACAAGTATTCAGCTCCCAGGGAGGTATTACCCCGACAGATTTACAGTCACTCCATCTGTTAGCATCACACCCAGACAGCAAAGAGAGAACAAGCCACGTTTCATCCAGTGCCAATACCATAAGTGCTATATGATAATAAAAAGCAATATCAGCTGAGTACATTCTTACCACTATTATTATTTATATCATTATTATAATGGAAGGGTTACATCAATCCGACCCAGACGAGTGTCCACTCAGTGTCATAAGTACTACCATTTCTGGCAATATCATAGTCTGTCTTATACTAGTACACAAATGTATGACCTTGTATGACCAATGTATGCTAATGATTAATGCATAATTATGTATGCCAGGAAATATTTTCAAAACCTTTTTAGAAATTAAGACCAGTAATACATCTTAGTCACTTGTATTTACCTAAAACCTTCCACTCCTTGCTAATCTGATTCTATGATGCTTAAGAAATTGTATTATTTTTTAAATTTTATTTTGTTTATTTGTAATTGTTGTTTAGCAAATCTGCTTTTTCCTGCCACTGTGGGGTATGATAGGAAGGAGTTTATGATCATGGAAAGGGCTGTCATGGGAAAAAAAAAAAGGCACATACCTACACACATAGGGCTGTCTCAAAAAACACTTTTCCCATGACCCACTAGGTGGTGCCACATATTGCCATAACTGGCCCCGGAGGTCTGACAGGGATGTATCAGCCTGCCATAAGAGGGCACTGTACTCATTTTCATCAGCAGTTCCTATTCAGCCTGGTAGAATAAGAGTCACGATGTTTACATTTGCAGGCAGTTACTTACACACTATGACTTAAAACATAATGTCACTTTGGTAAGTCACCATTGGTATAAGATGAAATTGCTTACAAGACACCTTTTCCAATACCTTATAAACAGTTGGCTAAAAGACTGTTTTACAGCCATATACACATGCTCGCTGCACACAACAAATGCACCCAGACGCATGAACTTCAGAATATGTGACTCCAGACGCTGATCAAGAGAACATGCAACCTTACTCTTCCCAATATGGCAGACAGTTACTGACATGCCGGAGCCTTAATTTAACTTTTCAACAAATCAGACACGTATCCGCGGCCTGCATAGTCAACATATAGCTACCATCATGCCATGAGAGACGGTTTCATGGGGCGAGGTATGGGTGAGGATGCAGGGTCAACTTGCTGTGCTCCACATTTGGCACAGTTGCAAATGGGGGTGGTTCCTGATTTATGGCACCCTAGCAATGGTTGAGATATCTTGGCCACAGAGACACCGGGTCTGGCCCCTCACGACCACCACAAGGCCGGCGCGTCCACAGTGAGGCATCACTTTGATTCATACCATGTTTCTCTGATGATGCTTGTAAAATGGTCAGATTTATGTTGGGGATCAGTCATAGGGTTTTATGATGTGATATCAAAAAGTAAACAAAACTTTGTGAGGTAACTAGAATCGCATGTGGCCTATCACTATCAAATAAGCCCATAGGGTCACAGGCCTGACATTAAGTCACTGACTTAGTCACGTACAAACGCACATTAGACCCAAAATACATGCAACTAAAGTCTAAGAGGCTTACGCTGGACAAACATTTTTCTCCACTTGTCTCTCACATACACATGGTAGCTGTAGGTGATCGTGTTTCAACCATTAGGGAAGTGTAACACGGGATACTGGGGTCAAAGAGAAACATACAGGTCAAAAGGAACCTGCTGACTTGACAGCTGCCTTCCAAGTGTGGAACTTTAAGAGCATTCCAATAAAAAAGTCCCCGAGCAGGAAACTGCAATTAGTCTTTAGTCCTCTATTGATATATTGTTCACTTGAGTACTTTAGGATAACATCTGTTTGGGGCATTTGACATGCAATAAAATATCACTTGAAGCTTGATGACAAACTTCTAAAAAAAAGGAAAGAAACAAAACTGAACAATGTTTAACAACGTTGTAAAACACACAATTTATGTATTTTAAAAATGTGCTCACGTGCACTTATTTAAAAAGTAAACCATAAATTCCAACAACACCATTTTTCTGACAGATTATCAACACTTGCCCCTCGTTTCTGGCCTATCAGGTGTTCTGTGGTCAGTTTTGATGTGACAGTGCTGACAAGTGCTAAGAAAAGCCCTCAAGTTACCTGGGATCCGCTGACATTGAGTGTCAAACTGGGTGCTGAGAGCTGTGGGCCAGGTGACTAAGTCTCCGAACAGCTTGCTTGGACAGAGTAACATCAGAGATCTTGCTGGCTTGTCAAAGTTGCTGCCGACAAAAAGAAGTATGGAGTTCGCACAGGCTGAAGGGAAAGTCTAACCTTACAGCAGCTATAGCTACTGACACAGTAGCCTAAAGTTTGACAAAACAACAGTCCTTGTTTCTTAATCCTCTGGTCAGTCAAAAAAATGAGGGGGAGCTAAGTGAATAAGGGGCAGAATTACAGGGAAATTGAGAGCTCAAATTATCAGATTAAAAGAAAGAAAAAAGAAAGAATTTCCATAGCAATAGTATGTATTAGAGAAATATTTCCCAGGTAGGCTTTCAACCACAGGAAGCATCACAAGACTCTGAGGTGAAGTAATACGAGGTGAGGGGGAAGATTGTGTTGGCTCTGACAACTGAGCCTGGCCAGCCATTTTTCCTGCAGCTCTGAAATAGTTATTTATAGCTGCTGCCCGGGTGTAGACAGTAAATTTCTTCTTCACTGGCTGCTGCTGTGCTGTCCAATTTTCATTTATGAAATTCTGCAGTTCCAGCTATAAACGTATGAAATCTCACATTACATTTTTCACAGGCCTACTAATTTGTTCCACTGATGAGTAGCTGCAGGTTACAGTAATGAACACCTAACTAGAGTCTTCCCTGACAGTGGTCAGCAACATCAGAGCTATATTGGTGTACAAGGTGACGTAGCAATGATTCCCAAAACCCCTCCTTCAATCCCTCTCTCCCTCCGTTCTTCATTTCATATCACCCTCTCTCTCAGGTTCTTACCTCACTCCCACTCTGCTCCATTTCTGTCCAAAGCAAGTATTGCATTTTACCATCTGTCACTGCTGTCATGCTTACAAATACCAATGAAACCCAGTTACGTCGTCCCACTAGCTGACTTCCTAGCCAATGGCAGTACAGCACCCTTCTCATCTCTCATCATTGAAAAATACTTCATTCCATTTGGACAGCTAGCCTTAAGGTTTCAAAACAAATCAAAATATAGCATTAGTGATAAAAAAAAATAATAATGTATTGAGAGGAAACAAGCAGTCCAAGCCCAACACGACTGCGGCAGGTGGTTGAACATGCTTGCCAAGGGAAGCCCTGCAGGTCGAAACTACTGTTCAGGAAACAAAAGATCACAAATAATACTGTTCACTCAGTGTAATATACACCAAATAAGAGCAATCATAAAATTTATAATATATAATATATAATAATAAAATATAACATACAGTAACAAAGTTGTTTAAAGATTTTTTTTAAAAGACCTCCACCTTCCACATACTCTCACTACCTGATGTGGGAAATTGCATTTTAGTATGTTCATGAGCCATAACACCTCTGGAATGATTTCCAGGGTGGAACTCAACACTTCAGTTTTTGCATCAAGAATGTTATTGAAAATGATAAAGACCCAAGGCAAGCATGTGCAGGATTCCCTACATGAATGTGCCTGTACAAAATCAGACAGAAAAAAGCATAAGAAAAATAGAAGACTGGAGGAAACAACTTTTTAAAGATAATATATCTAATTCTGATTCTGTTCAGAGTGAGGGGAACTTGATTGAAAGCACAGTAAGGAGGACAACTTCCTTGGTTAGTAGTGGTCCCATGCAAAAATGTCTAAAGGAAGCCGGAGAAAGATAAAGACATGATAAATAATGGTATGGCCTATCGTTGAGTCACATAAGCAAGTTCAGTATTTGGCACATCTAAGCGACCCAATATTGAGCACTGACATAGTAAAGAGGTTATGAGGATTAGAGTAAATAATAGAATGGTGATGCTAATACTTGAGAATCTGATCATTTCTGCTAAAATTACAGTACTGACAACTGTTTAACTAAGATGGATTCCACTCAAATAATGAGTATAGTTCAGCCATCTTGAGTTAAGAATGAAAATGGATTAATATGGTTGTCTCAAGTGTCCTGAAAGGTTGAAATACAGTATCATGCTATCACATTTTAAAAATAAATCAATAGGCACACCACAAGGCAATCTTGCTTAAAGTGAAGAGAACAGATGGGTGAAACATTCAGGGGAAAACAGCCAATCACACACACACGCACACACGTGGTGGACACAATACCGGTCTGACAGTGACAGGGAGGGCAGTGCTGCCATATGGCTCGACATGTCTCACCCCAGGAAGCTGCTGGCATCACAGGCTGCTCAAATAGCCATTAGTACAAATTACACAAACAATGAAAGTGACTGAACTCAGCAACTTTTTGAACAGCTGCCCTGCCGAACCCCCAAAATGACACATGAACAAAAGAGGGAAAGGGAAAAAGAGAAAGTTGCCCAGCAAAACCCCAGTGTAAGTGAGAAATCCCCCTCAAAGCCGGTGGACAGAATGGGTTGGCTATGCCCCGAAGTAATGACTATCGAGGGATTTCTCTATGCAGCCTGGTCACTGAACTAATACACTCTCATAAAATAGAAACAATAAAATAAGACTATACTATTTTGTGTTTTATATTTTATGGCCACAAATATACAGTATCAAGATCTCGCTTGAGTTTCATTTGTGTAAAATTCGAAACTAAACTAAAATTAAGCTTTTTTCCACACAGCATCTGAGACTGGGGAAACCTGCCAGGCCAAGCGTGTCACATCTGAAGAAAAAATGACATGGTAGGATCGACTTATTTGTTCAGAAAGTGCTTGTGAATTATATGGGGAGGTATTATTAACGCCTGTGCAAGACAATACCTTTTCACACAGTCAATCTGAGATGGAGAAGTTTTATCCTCACTTTACTGTCTGCAAGGGGTAATTGGAAAATCCACACTGCATTGAGGCAGGAAGGTTCCTGCTAAGCTACCTTCACATTGATGAGTCATTGACAGCTGCATCTGAGTTGTTCCAGACCCACACACGCAAACATGAATGCAATTTTATTTATTTCATTTGCACTATACACACTCACACTGTACAGGTTTTAGCTATGATAGTTCATGTTAGTAAGATAAACAAGGAAGAACAGATTTATATCAGCAGTGCAATTATAGCAAATTACTTCATAACAACAATCTCAAAAGGCAGCTCATAAGCTGCCACATGTGCCCTCCCACCTCCCTGAGGGGCAATTGATTACCTGGGAGGTTAATCAACAGGAAGCTCTTTGGTATGGTTTTTGACCTTGTGCTGACAAACAGGGACCCCCTAGGCGCCCTCCCTCGTCACACTGGGTATTTTAGGTGGCCAATTAGCATGCCTGATTTCTAATCTATCCCCCACTGCCAGGCATTACAGCAGTGCTCTATCATTTTCTCTTTCTGTGTATGCATCTACAACTCGCTCTCTTAGCGTCTCCTTACCTATTTAAAGTTTTTCCGTTTCACCCTGTCTTACATCCTATTTTCTTCCTCTCTTTAGTCATGCAAACACACACACAACTCTTCATCCATACCTGACCCTGATTGCAGCAGCAGTGAGACTAATAACAAAAGCCAGGAAAGTGGAGGTTGACGTAAGATTGGTTCCACCTTGGAGCCAGCAACATGAGCTAATGTTGGAAATGGGGAATTTAAGAATGCAAATGTAAACTCTTATTCCAGGTTGAGCCACAAACATGCACAAAAAAGGTATGAAAGACATGGAGATACCATGTCTCTAACAGCATAGTTTGTGAGCATCTTGAAGTAAAACTAGGGTACTTGTTTACCTTGAAACCCTGAGCTGTAGCTTTACCTCTTCCCACATCACCAGGTAATCACATGACTGTCTTGTCTAGTATGAACACTAGAAAGGATGGTAAGAAAAGTCCATCACACTTGCCTAAAGTTGGATATACTGGAATCAGATTTGTTTGGACTATGCCCTCAACCAAAATGTCAAACCAAAAGTAAGCTAAAACCAACTATACTTCTATGCGGTCAACTTATGTGGATGAGTATGCATGTGTAGACAAATGTGCATCCATGTGGGAAGAGAATCTAAGAGAAAAAGATTATATTGGTGGAAAAAAAGAACATGTCAAAGACTAAAAGCAATGTAGAGAGTTACAAAACAGTGATGAGTCAAGTGTAATGATAGAATGAAGAGGATTATTTTGCTTTCATTCACTCACTTGCCATTAACCTGCACGACTAATGAACTGTAAGAACAGTTATAACATTGTTATTAAAGCTAAAGAGCTCAGAGCTTTTTTTAACAATAATCCCAACACCCAGCAATTCACTCTGAGCTTCAAACTTGTTGTTACATCAACACAATGATGATGCATGACCTGACCTAGTTTCCAAAGTAACTATTTTAGTGTTATGTAAGGTTCTTGCTGTGACTCACTCCAGACCCACAAACCTTTACATGACTCACCACTACACCCAAAATATACTACATTTTGAACTTTTGCAGCTCCACACAATGACACTCAATGGCACTTAAATTTAAGAGGAGGTTGAGCTTCATCACAGATCAGACTCTTGAAATTGAGGGATGATTGTAGACAAAGGTAGATATATGCTCATGCATATATGCAAAGGCACATAGCCTCCCAGGTAATGCTGCTGGAACCAACATTCACCTCCTTATAAACCTATGTGCTGAGGCTCCATTGGTTTTGTGAAAACCATGTTTTGACTGCATGACTTTGGTCAACTTTTGCAGTTTTAGATTAAGGTAAGAAATAACACACTTTACTAATTAAACAAACAGGTCCAGAGGCACTGGTCAGTGGCCAGAAGATAAAACTGCTTTTAGGCCTGCTGACTCACACTATAACTTTCTGCAGAACCATATTGTCTTCTTAATCTGAAAATAAACCAAGTGTAACTGGTTGTTTTGCTGATAAGGACCAGGCCTTCTGATATGTTGATTGACAGTGAGATAGACCAGTCAGTTTGTGTGGAAGCCTCACTTTAATGATGGATAGGATGCCTACACTCTGCTAGGACTGATAGGATTAAAACATTTCAGCTGGATTTCTGCAGGAAGAAACCTGATTTCTTGGACATGAGTAAATCTAAGTAAATTTCCCTATATGAGAAAAGCCAAGAGAGACGAGTAAGCTATTTGTAAAACCCCAACACAGTATAAAAATACTCTGCGCTCTCCCACTAGAGAGCCAGTCCTCTCACTGAGCTAAGCCGTCAGTCTAACTGCTCTGACCAAAAAGAGAAAAATAAAACTCTTCAAGTTGCAGAGTCATATATCACTACAGGTAATTAATAGAGCATTGCTTTTAATGCACTTTAAATATGCCACTCTGGTAGGTTAAGGGGGCATCTCTGATTACTGACCAACTGCATGTAAATGCATGATATCACCATGTTATTGCACAACACATTACCACATTCTCTAATTTCCTTTTCCTGTTTCCTAATTTCTTCTGAAAACCTGGAATCGTTTTTTCATGTAGTTGTTAAAACATTTTATATTCATAGATGCTAATCAACCTTGCAGGGATGCTCTGTGAAATTAACTCAGTTTTTGAGTTTGGAAAACATATTCATAAACGACTGCCCTAAATTAATTTACTATTACAGTGCAGAGAGTTTGGCAAAGTGCCATGGTTTTTGATTACAGGAAAGATAATACAAAGTGGGCTTGATGACAGATTGAGTGGGTCTCACTGGTGGCGATGAAGTCTCATGAGAGTCACTCTTCCTATTGCCATCCTGCTTAGCCCATTTAAATCTAATCCCTAAACGTAAATCTGTTCCAAAGTTTTGCGGATCCCACTGGTGTAAAATCTGCAGCTAAAGTGCGAAATAGGAAAGAGTGGTTAAGTTCATGTGTAACTGTAGCTACAGTGTTTCTGCAAAACAGAGTTCCTTTATTGTAAACATAGTACTCTTTACAGTACCCAGGAGACAAACTGCAACATAAAACTCTCCTCTCACCACAGCAACTGACAGACACTGTGGACAGCATTATCAATATTTTTCCACAGAAACACTACTACACAAGTCAAATGTATACTTCGTGTATACTAACTAAAAGCCACTATCGTCACACAACTTAAAGGGTAAGATCAAATATACAACTTTTTACACCAAAATTTAAGGTTTTTTTAAACATGGGTAGAGCGTAGAGCGGTAGTAGAGAAAATACTAAAAATAGGCGATTGATTTCTTTTCTATTGCCAGGAGACGAAGTTTGCATTTCTGTTTTTTGTTTCTTTTCATTTTCGTTCATTATCACAAATGCTCTGAAAGAAAAGAGAACAGTAGAAACAGCAGATCATATGCCTCGTCAGACTTCATCCAGAAGACATTAAACTTAAAGGAAAAAAAAAATCAATAGCATTCTGAATTAGACAAATGTTTTTTTCTGGAATTGATGATGGTTGTAGCTAAGGACTGAGCCATCTTGCTTCATTCTCATCTCTGTTGAGAGTTGCACATGCGCAGATGATCTGACTACTGATCAGACAGCTGAAAAGGCTCGGACAGTGACACAGAAGCCACTGACTATGTTACTGTTGTCACTATGAAAATATCTTAGTCTTTCTTTCAAACTCGGTGCCGACTGAGCGATGTTCGAGCCCGCCTTGAACAGAGACGGATGGAAAAGGTCTAACAAGCCAGCGTCTTTAACTTTTATACAGGTCACAGCATTGCGACTGACAATGGGGAAAAATTATGGTGGCCATCCACATCTGTGTCGTGTCTCCATGACAGCCGCTCGGAGCTGGAGCCAACAATCACCTGCGACTACTGCTGAATCATTTGACGTGGGAGTGGATGCAAATTGCACCCACATTAAAGACAAAAGCCAGATGTTTCGGGTGTAACTGGATTTTTTGTGTGAAAGGGGTAATAGCTGTATATTAATACCTTTAGTTTTTAGCATGCCAAGGGAATGTATATTAAAATAATGGTGAAAAAAATTGTCAAACAGTAATGGTTTGATTCATTTAACTTAGATTGCAAAAGGATGGATACATAAACCTAAAATAAATCATTGGTAGGGCTTTTGTAACATCGGACAGATATAACAAGCAATTAAATAAAGTAAGTCTTTTGATCATCTTAGTCAGCAAAGGTCTCAAAGGTCACAAATGAACAGTTGACCATTCATGTAAAAAACACTGTCCACATTTAAATCCATCTAAGCAAAGACAAAATGGAGTTCATTTTAAGTGGAAGTAATACAAGATGAATGAGATGGATTTGCTTATGACTCCATATGAGGCAGACAGTAGAGTTGGAAAATAGGAGAGCATTGACACATTTGATGCTGTGTTGACTTTGTACTCCGGCACAATGGAGTCATTGTCAGTTACTATAAGGTTAAAGGGCTAGTGCTTAGCTTTAATTGCAACGTGTTAAGATTAGATAAAACATACAAGGACCCTTGTCCTTTTCATATGTAGTCCACCAATTTTAAGGGAAGAGACAGTAATTTCATCAGTTAGCGTTACTTAAATAAAGTCTTCTTTTAATATGTGGTCACAGATCCCTTGTAGTCAATAACTGCAAACATTCTCACTCTTGCTGGTTTCTATGGGCTTTTTGTCCCAAATTACTCCACAGTTGCCTTACTGTATTTGTGTGTTTCTGGTGATTGATTTGCTGGATTGTCCTAAAATCAGGGGCTAAAATAGGGCTAGAAGTCCTGCACCACTGAAATAGTATGTACACTATGTGAACACCTACAAACATCCTTAAAGCTCATATCAAACATCATCATTTCAATCCAAATGCTATATGCTGGACTAGTTCATAAAAACAAAACTGATTGTACTATGTTACAAGAATAAAAAACATATTCTGACATTTTTTATTTATCTACCATGGCACAGTATCAACAGCCTTCATTTATTTTGACATCAGCCACAAGGGAACAAGGCGTTCTCAACTGTCAACAACTCAACGTAATGTCAGCGGTCCTGTTCACCTGCTTCCTCAGTTGGCAGAGGCTGGTATCACAATCAACTCCCAATACTCCACAGTGAATTACAGACATTTCCATCTATTAGCAATGCTATAGATCCTATCTGCAAATTACAATTGTTGAGTTGTACAGTTATATATTAACCTCTATCTCTGAATACAAGTCTGAATACCCAATATTCCAAAGACACCTGCTGGTAAAAGCAGATGGGGAGGGCTGGAGGGTGGGTTGGATAGATAATTTATACACTGCCCACCTGATAGCATATGTTCTGAATGTGCCAGACTGAGAACAGCCGCTATCATCCACTGCCTCAGCTTTTCCTCATGCCTCAGACGAGAGAAAACAAATAGGAATGGGTCAAAAAGCAACATGAGCCAACCCTATTACATGACCGACTGTATCCTAATACAACCACAAATCACCAAGCCCCCTCAAGCTGCCACTCATTGCCACATAAGATTCAAAGCATATAGAAGTGTGAACAGTGCTTATGTCGCCTCTCTGACTTGTTCATTGGAGTCTCATACATAGAGTGTAATAATTTGGTGACAACAAATAAACAGTTAATTTGATTGATAAGACTACTGATGGTAATAATCTTCCTTTGATATAAAATAACATCTATGACCTTGTTGGACACTGCTGACTCCAGACTCATAAATCTGGATCTGTAAGATGCTTGTTTTAAAACCTACACGTTTCTTTACTACCCAAACAACAAACAAGTCAGTATAGTAATGCTTAAATGCTTAAATACAAAATAGAGATGTAAAATTATTAAACTGCAAGATCACACAAGGTCTGGAATGACTATGCGTGATATAGTCTTTCAATATAATACAGTCCCTTTGAATCACTGATAGAAGTTAATCAACTAACTAACTCTGTGTGTGTGTGTGTGTGTGTGTGTGTGTGTGTGTGTGTGTGTGTGTGTGTGTGTGTGTGTTGCACCTGTGTGTGGCGGAGGTACAGTAAATTTGATTTCCTGTTCTCTGGCCCTCACATCATGTGGACGAAAGCAAAATGCCTTTGGGGTGAGAGCACGTGCTACAATCTCCCCTGGTCTCAGCTGTTGGTGCCGGCCTAACAGAGCAGAGCAGAGCAGAGCGGCTGCGTGGGACTTAAAACAGGAGGTGGGTGTATGTGTCACTTAGACACCCCCACTCTCCTGGTAAAACTGGAGGGCAACATGCTTTCAGTACATTCTCAAAATTTGCAGCAGAGGCGGTTCAGTGAACTCTGTGTATGATGTGTGACCTTGGCTAATGGTTGCCGTATTGCAGGGTGATTTATTTAAAATAATAAGAAAAACTGGAAGACACGAGCAATAACACACTAAATAGTGATCAATTATTAATTATATTATAGTCTTTCCCAAATTGTCTTGTCTTGGTGAATCCTCCCTACACTTCATTGCCAAAGAGCCATTTACTTTACTACTTAAATTTGTGGACATACATTTTTTTTAAGCCTCACTAAAAGATTTGCAGGATTTATACAAATGAATAAATACAAGAAGCAAGAAAAGGAGTTGGTGCAGAAGAATGGGATAACTGTTCAAAGAACAGAAAAACTTCACGTACAAACATTTAACTTAGATTTTGATCTCAGGCAAATTGTACATTGTCATTAATATACAGTGATACATTCCAACAATGTGATAAAAAACATTTTACAACTGCTATTTTGGCTATTTTGTCGATCTTCACAGCAGCACAGCAGAGCACTTCCTGTATTTGCACTGATGGTTGAGTTTCAACGCAGAATTTACATGATATTTAAATATATTCAAGATTTGATTGTCACAAGGGGGCACTTGTCCTTTATGATCCATCAGTCATCTTTTAGTGGAATGACTGACGTCTGGTTAATGTTAATACAATGATCCATTCAAATGTGCATGCGGCATGAGGAATGCCTAAGCCATATGGTTTGGATGTGCACAAAATTGTTGTCATTTCTGTCTGCCATTTCCTGGATTTTCTTTCTTATGCTTCTGACCTTAATACTGTTAAGCATCTGAGGGTATGGCCTTGCAATATGAAAGCAAAAAAAAGTGAGTTAGAATCTCATATTATTTCTAGACATAGAGAAGGTTAACTGTACAGTAAGTTCCTCAAAAACATTATATCTTATAATTGGTAAGAAAATCACTAGTGATTAGTGCTGTTGTGAAAATGTGGATTGAATAAAATTCAAGTGTAAAATGTATAGAATGTTCATTTAAGCACATATAAAAACCCAGACACAACACAAAAAAAACACACACAGTCCCTATACACACACATAAAGACAGATACACAAGTTTCAGATCTTCAATCAAATCTCAAAATTAACACTTGTCTCATATTTGTCTCATGTTAATATGATGCTTGCGGCCTGCACCTTATATTTCCTAAGGGGCTGCGCACTTCATTAGTTTCATATGAACAACCTTTTAAATTTAGACTGTGTTCACACTAAGACCTTTAAACTCTGCCAGGTCATATATTTAAGCATTAGAGACTGGGAGAGTAGTGATGAAGAGTTAATCCCAAAGGTCTGATTGATTCATTATACTTAGAGCTAAGGTCAACTCCTGCTTAATAATCCAGGGAGTCAAAGTCTACCAAAGTTAAGTCTTTGTCCGCAAGACTGTAACTTTTTGGTCTGAAAGTAGATACAAACTATTACAGTCATTCGTTTTATTCAAATGTCATATCTGTATTGACAAATGAATTCAGTGCAATGAAATGTAATTCACTATTATTATATTAAGATATTATTATAAGCTATCGACTACTTGGAACCCTGTACTGACAATACTGTAACATTCTGGTTGGCTCTGTGATAGCCAGTCACACAATAGCACTATATTACAATCAATACAGTTTCAGGAGCAAAAGTATTATAAGTAACCATTATAGTATCTGACCAGTCTTATGGTTTATTGTATGTCAGTTTGCCGCTGCTACTGATGATTCCAGATGAATTTAATCAAGCCATGAAACCAGAAATTATATCACAGCTTCTCATTTCATTAACTGATTGACATTTTTCTGTATCACGTAAAAGGACGATCACTTGAGACCACTGGTCACATTACAGATACATTTATAGCAGCACCAGACCAAAACTCTGAAACTGTGATGATTTCAGGATTAACTGGTGTATCCCACTCAAGCCTGTCCAAGTTATGTGCAAATCTCATTGGTAAATATATACAGATGGAAATATTTGACAACACTCTTTTCTCATTGCTATCTTTTAATGTTGGTACAGTGTATAAAGACATTTAAGCCTCTTTAACTCTGCCCACTCCCTTTGTTCCAGATAGTTAGCCCTGCTAAGTCTACCAACTCAACGCCTGTAAACCCTTCCCCACTAAGGCATAATACTGTAGGCTTCAGGATGAGAACCACAAACTATATCAAATCTACAGTACTGGTGGATATTTGGGGACAAGTTTACTGATGAAATCAGACATCAGCAGGTTGCACGAACTCTGGTATAACAGTAAAACGAAAGCCAAATGACAAATACAAAGTTGACTTCAAACAGTTTTTGCATTGTGCGCAATTTTATTGTGTGCAATAATACCGCAAACCAACTGAAACCAATAAAACAATCTAAGCAGAAGAGTTACAGAACCTTTAAAGCTGCAGTAGCCAAAATTAGTATTTAAAAATGAACACACTCTTGTATTTTCCATTTAAGCTCCGTCTCCACAAGTACTGGGTATAATTTCTATAAATGTATTTTGCCATGAACATATTTTACAGACTGCAAACCATCCCAAGTAAAAAGTTAAAAGCATTTTTTCGAGAGCTGTGTGGCAAGATTATGTTGCTTTGTGACTTTTAATTATCCACAGGGGCATGGGGCATACTTCTTTGTGATTTAGGCTGATATCTTGGGTGTTGTTTTTATGCTGTTTTAATTATATAATTATAGGATGCACCTAGACTTGACTTATGTCAACCCAATAACGAACGGCAATATGGCAATAGTAACTATGAGGCTTCAGAGGTCCCTGCCTGGTGCCATGCAACTGTCAGCCATTTAACATCAAGATTAGCCACAGTTGTTGCCACGTGTCAACACAGCAATGAACACATGCTTAAGGTGGTGGTGGGAAGGGAGATGGTAGCAAGACTACAGAAGGTGGAGCAATAAATATATAATTCCTGTAAGCAAAGGGAGAGAAACATCTACTAAATCCGTATAAGATGTAGCCTATTGATAGGAACTGTTGCTGAAGAAGAGATAACATGGAACCCTGGGCCAGTGAGGCTTTTATGTTAATATTATAAACAACCTTAAATAGTATAACCCTAAACACATTTTGTCGGAGGCAACACACACACTGGCCATTGTTTAAACACTTCCTTTCCTTTTCCTATCACCACCTAGCCTGTATGGGTGAACTCTGAACCACATTTGAGTCGCAGGATTTGAAGAAAAAACATTTGTGTCCATCAAAATAAAATACACACAGCATTGATTTTGCTCAGTCTTGTTCAAACAAATGCCGCAGATTTCCCCAATGTCACAGAGCAGTAAAGCCAGCTCCCTAATCAATCGTCACATCTAAGTCCAGACAAGCGTTGGGACAAGTTACATGAGGTGAAGGAAAGATTAGCTCTTGTTAATCATGTGGGACAGGACTGAAACTCTCACTTCACCAGTCAGGTTACTTGCAACTGTTGCAATATTTTAAAGATTTAACCACATATCCAGTCAGACAGAGATAGATGGGCTTATTATAGATCAGTTATGGAACTAGTAAAAACAACGTAAAATCACACCTCCTGTTCTAGACAGAAAAATCATCTTTCATTACAACATAGCAAAGTGCAGGATTCAACTAACAAACATTAATGGCTTAACCATGTAGAATATAATGATTGCAGAAAAATCAAATGCATGTTTTCCATTAAATCAGTGACAATGCCACCAGTTTTAAGCCATAGTTAAATATATAAAAATAGGTTAAATAAATAAATAAATGAATACGAGGGGCTGAAGAATTTGAAAATAAATTTCCTTGCAATCTTTTTGTATATATGTCCATTACTCCATCATTACTTATCTGTTCTAACGTTGTTGAAATTACAGACACAGGAGCGATGTGAACTAACTAGCAGGTTTTACAACTAACTACAAAGAGAAAAGGCAACATGACATCTGAAGGATTTATTCTATACTGCTTCACAGCAAAAGGCACCCTTTACACCGCTGAGTGTCGGGAAAGCAATATAAAAACCATCTGGTGCCGGCAGGTTATGCCGTGAAATGCACTTTGCTGGCACCACAGTTCAAGAAAAAAAATCAAACTGATAAACGCATAAACCATGACACCCAATACAGCAGAATGAATGACAGAAAAACACAACTCAGTGAGATTTACCTTTCCCGCAGCATTTTCACACGTCGGTGTACTGATGAAGAGCAACAGGGACAGTGGTACAAGGTAAAAATTGCTTAGACCACTTTCCCGTCTGTGACGTGCTGTCAGAGTGATATAGAGCCAGCAGGTGGGAAAGAGCGGTGAGGAAAGTGAAATTGTAAAAACAGGGAAAGGACAAATGGTAATGTGAAAATGATGAGTCAAAACATGTTAACCACGCTTAACTAATCTCTGTCTCTGACAACAATTCTCTTGAGGCACAATCCATCACAGAGTACTCATCATCAACCAAAAGAAAAGTGAGCTTATCCTCAACCATAATTCTGGCCACCTGGGTCCTTCAGCCGTACTCACGGACTTGCTAAAGCAATGACAAAAGCATCATACCTTCTCTAAGAAACATTTGTAGTTTAACCTGTCAGGAGTATATTAACAGTTTGAGAAATTAACAAATTAAATTAAATATTTGGTGGCCTGACCAACACAGAATAGATTTGTATCCCTTAAGGGACTTAAAACCACAATCTTGATCCTGTAACAGTATAACTGAAACCCTGACAAGAGTTGAGATGACAACTATGACTGCATTATCATCAGAACTCGAACAGAACAAGGTCCATGTTATTCACTCAAAATATATGAACTATATGTTTTATGAGTTTGTTCTTAATTTTTCTTAAAAGCGGACATTTAGAGGGCATTAAAGAAAACTGCAAGAGGTTGTAAAAAAAAGAGTGCGAGTGTTAAAAAAGGATTAAGATATTGACAGCTGTTCCCTCCAAGTTGCCCCCATTCACTTATTCCTTCACCCAATCACATCCCAGATCTTATCCCTCTTGGACCTGGTTCATGTAAATTTATGATTTGTGATACTGAGCTATATAAATAAAATGTATTTGATTTGACTTAACTATATTGTAGGCCTCATATGCTGTTTTTGCAATGTAGGCCAATCAATTAATTTGAGTGTAACTATAAATTAATTGCAATATACACTACTGTATCAGTACAGCAAGTAAAATGGCATCATACAGTATCTGCAATTATAATGGCATAAATATATAACCTAGTGTGTATATGGTTTTAAATAGTTGTTTATTAACAGACCATTATAAAAATATATTTCTCAGAAGTAATCTTATTTGCCACCACAAAATTTTAGACAACCCAGCAGGATATCATGTTGGGCAGAACATCCTTAATTCGTTGATGATCTAAAATAAGCAGCAGACTGAAAATCCATGTATGGACTGTTGGACTCTTACTAAATGTTGCCACCAACACAATTACACAAAATACACACAATTTCATTTCACGCTCCTCTTCATTATCACTACTGGGTCCACGACAACTCTTTGACCATTAAAGCCAGTTTCCAGTAGCATCCAGTACAGCACGAACTAAGGCTGCTATGGACAACACTTTCTTAAATGGCAACAATCTGATATATAATCCTTAATAAAAACAACATGTTTGTCACCATCACTGTATGCAAATGCGGAGAAAAATACTAATTACTAACATTCACTACTCATTTAATATGCAATGCTCCAAAGAACTGGACTTTGGTTTAGCTGTGAGATATGTAAAGTCTCTTATACCCTCAGTGCTGAGAAAGCTATATAGCATATATATTTATATATCTATATATATGCTGACGGACTGAACATAGGGCCTTGGCGTGTTTTCACAGCAAGAGGTCTGACTTGATGCCTTTACCAGATGCATTTTTGTTTTAAATCATACTACGTCATAATTTCGCAATTCCAAATAAGCACATTTTTCAAAGTGCCTTCTAAAGTCTTATAGACAAGGTATGCTATGTTCAACATGAAATTGGTAGTTCTATGTATACAATACAGAGTGACAATAATCTTATTTTGTATTATCATTTTAACTTAACTACCAGGAAAAGATTGTTGTTGATAAACACAAAAATGTGCCTGTATTTAACCAAGCCATGTAAATTAAATTATGTACATTACTGCACTCTGAGAAAATAATTATTCCACTGTGGGTACAAATGCAAATAAAGATAAAGACAACACAGCAGTAAGTAGCAGTGCAGTTCGTTTTTAACTCTTATCATATAAGAGTTTAAAGATGTGTAATGGTCATATATTAAATATAATTGATGTTTTTGTATTAATATAGCTTTTGCAAAGTAGTTATAGTAATTTAACTGTATTCTCCTTGATGTGAACAATGCATGTAAGTAATAGTTGTAAAAATGTAAGATAAGATTCAACCTTTCCCAAATTCTTGTCTTGTAAAAACAACTACAAACCTTTACCCTACATAAGGTGTTTTAAATGATAGTTTACAGCCAGTTAACATTTTCTTTATTTACAACCTCGTCACAATTTTTAGGGAACAAGGAACAAATTCAATAATTAATTGTAAAAAATTCAAATCAAATGATCTCTGTCTACTCTCGCCTTTATACAGATGTACTCAGGTCAGTCATTACTTAGACACACATCTGTTTGTTATGTATAATTTGACATTTATGTGATTGTGTCTCTTTTTAAAAAAATAAATATTAGGCTCCTTCAATAAGACAAACCACTAAATATTAGGTCACAGAATGGGCAGGTTAATAGGGAGAATTTATTAATATTATCTTATTATTTAAGTTTAATACAGCTTGTTCATACTCTTCTTTATATTTACAGTTTCGTTTTAAGAATGTAGTCTAGTGTACATACAACATATACTTCATAAGAAATATGAAATACTTAGTTTTGAGACAGACTGCAGATACTAGTTATATTAACAACAATTTTTACCAGACACACTGCGGGAGATTTCACTCAGGTGGACATTCACAGATATAATGAATCTTCCAGAAATACTTCTGACCAACAGAGCTTCTTTTGGAAATTACAGTGTATTCATGTATGTCATCACTCAAATCCCCGTGGTACAAATTTTTCATACAGCCACGTGAGCACACATGTGTCTGTACTTTATATACCTTCTGATTTTGTGGTGGGCATAATTTCCTCTTACCTCTGCAAGAGTTCACTCGTTGTCTCAGGAGGATATCCACCACTTTGTCCTTTTCCAAGCATTTTTGTGTTGCCTTTCTTGACACTCTCAGTGCTACTTGTCCGATCCCAAGCTTGATGCATGGCAAAACAAACTCCCTAGCACCACCTGCAGCCTTAACACCCCTAACCACCCTCCTCAAAAATAACTGCCACACTCCAAAGACAGCGAATCGTGATGAGTCAACTTTCTTTAGCCTGCTCTGTTCTTCTCTCCCCTAACTGCATGGACAGTTGGGCGGGAAAAGACCAGCAAATAAGCACTTCAACAGGGGCTCTTCAACTCAGCTACTCCTGATCGACAGCAGCATAGGCAACAAAGCTCCCTTTAGCCTTTTCTCTAAGTCTTTTTCCCTATAAACTACGCTCTATGCCCTTGCAAGACTTTCCTTCAATTCCCCTCTTCTCGCCAGTGTCAAAAGATGGGAAAAGCAGAGCAGAGCCTCTTCAAAGAGAAACAGGAGGTTGACTGAGTGAAGTTTAAGAGGGAATAACAGATGAGGTGGGCTCAGGGGATAGCAGAAGGGGGGTGAGTTGAAGGGACCAACTGGGAGTCCCTGACCGGGACAGCTCCACGCGGCACAACAACAGGGACAAGAAAGTCCCTCCTGCCACTGCTGATTATCACCTCTGCAGTCCCACACAAACACACTCCCACAGACACACACACCCTCACATAGTCTGGCCAATGAAGGGATGCACTGGGGTTCTGGGAATGCCATCAGTCAGTCAGTAGGTGTCGGGATCAATTTAGCTGCTGAATCATTGGAGGGATCCAGTCTCCAACCCTGGAACACGGTGTCAGATTATTCACATTTTGTAATGGCCTGGCAGTCTGAAGTTTCGCATCTGTGAGCCAAAAGGTAGGGCGTGTTTGGTAATAAATCATGATTAGGGGAAGAATAGTACTGAGTGAGAGCACATCAGCAATCACTGAAAACAACATCACATCTCAAAAATAAGAAACAGGGTCTGGCTTCAAGCGTTGCCTGGCTGGGTATTAAATTATATATTAATTCATTTATTTGTTTTGGTTGGGTAATTGTCATTCGGCAGGGGAATCAATATTGTTCAAATTTCCTTAAACTTAAACTTAGACTGTCTCCATGTAAAAACATAATAATTTGAAACTAAATATTTGCTTAAAAAGGATTGTTCAATTTAAGATTTGCAAAAGATTAAAAGACATTTGGCTAATGCCAAATAAATAAAATGTTCAATTGTGAACAAAACAATGCAACAGCTGGCCTTGGGTCACATATCTCAAGCATTATTAAGGTGTAACCAGACATCTGGACTTATCTTGGGGCTTAATAAATTTACTTCAGAAATGTAGAGAGACGAGAGGGAAAAGGCGACAGACTTGAGGAAAATCCAAAGAATTTGAGTTCAGTCAGTCTGCGCTGTCACACAAACACACACAGTCCACTCTCGGTTGGTGCGTATACATTGCAAACCAGCTTACAGCTTACAACAGTTGCTGATACATTAGCCATCTGAGGCCAAAAAAAAGAAACACAGACTGCAAAAAACAGTCAAATTCAAGCAAATAAGGCAAGGCAAAAAAATTGCTCTATATTCTGTCTGAACACAGGTTTATGGTCTTTGTGTGTTGTGTATTTCAGAGTTACTGTCTCCTTTAGAGGGACGATGTTGATCAACCGAAAACTCAGCTGATGTAGGCAAAAGCGTACTACCCCCTTTCCATCAGTTTACAAGGATGTGAATTATAAATCATGGTAAACCATCAGCCAGGAGAGGAGGCATTCTCTCCATCGTCACGTTTTCTGCTTCGATTATGAATGGCAAAATTCAAAGATTCCTTGTTGACAACCACCAGCAAACTCTTGCTATGCGTTGTGTGTGTGCAAGCACGAGCATATATTCATGTGACCACTCTACATAACAATCCCTGCACTTATTTTTGGCCCTGTGAGAAAGCAGATACCACTGTAGCATGAAGTGGCTTCTATAATGGTGCATGCCTGAATGACTCAGTGTTGAGCTTGGCAGTAACAGAGGTGTATTACAATTAAACTGTTTGTGCAGAGGATCTTCTGCAATCGTCCAAAACCATCAAACTCCACATTCACAATACTACAGTTGCCTCCACAGATGTTTCTTTTACATACAGTATGACAGTTCCCTTCTCTTTAATTAGCCTTAGATTCAGAAAAGGCTTTACAAGAGGGCCTCACCAGAGAACACTGCAACAATCAGGAGACGGACAAGAAACGGTAAAGGCAGGTTGTAATTTCCTGTTTTAGTCTGATATATATCCACTTTAAATAGGATGTTGGGGCAAGACTAAACAATGGAAGGGACTTCATTCAGTCATACAGTCATACAGTATGTTGTCATATATTGTACACCATCTTCTTTGAAATGTAAGAAGTATGAGCCACTACGCTACAGCTGCAGCTTTTTAGGGAATAGAAAATAAGTTTTTGAAAACTAAACCTACATCAGCACACAACCACACATCAGACATCATTGCTGCTACTCCAATCTTAAAATTACCACAGTGACACCCGCATGAAAGAACTTCACAGCCCTGCATCTGAATGAATCTGTGTATGTGTGTGTGTCCATCTGTGTGCAGTCTATGTAAAACTGCTGTCTAGTTCTAATTATCATGGTATTTGTAGTCTATCCGAATATTTGTAAAGCCCTCTCACTACTCTGAAACTGTGCCATCAAACCTCATTTCCCTTAATTCACCAATACAGCCTCACCAGCTAACATTAGCACAGTCACGTGAACTGAGTGCATGCTGAGAAGTGATCCGTCACAGTCAGTGTAGCCAGCTGTGGTCGAAAAGCCGAGTGAGAAAAAGTCCTTTTTGATGATTGAGAGTGGCAGCAAGAAACCTGGCAAAGAACAACTACACAACTTCTCAGCACTCAGAGAATGTCAGGTCTTACAGATACAGCTCTCAGTGCCAACAGGATTTACCTGAATCAAACAAGTGGTTGTTCTTTATTCATCACTAAAGGAATCAATTACGTGTGTACATTGAGACAATGGTCTAGTCTTGTGTTGCATTGTGCTTTTTACAGTTGAAATTATGAACTCTATATGCGATGGAAGTTAAAATTTTGAAGAATTATTATTTTTGAAAGACTTTATGTCAGTGCTACAGAGTATGTGTATATGATGCTTCTCTGCTGTATATGCTGCTATGCTGATACACACTAAAAACAGGAATGTACAGCCTGGGCAGCTAGCCTGCAGGTTTTATATGATGGTTGGCTCTGTCGTCTGAAAAATATGATCAACTTTAACCTTCTAATATACTGTAAAGTTATGTGTGATAGAAAATACATAAGAAAATATTTAGAGTGCCTCTAAAGGGAACAGCGAGATGGTTTGTTCCTCGCACTAATCTTGTTGGGTGAAAAATGTAATGGCACCACAATTTCTCTGTATCAGTATCACCATTATATTCTGTGACACAATAATTCAGTGAAACAACGACAACCATAACAATCCACACCATTTGCCAAATGCCAAAGTAAGACTGTGCTAAGTAAGAGGCGACTCCCTTTCCATGCGATCAGTTTTCCAGAATTGCTCCCAGTGCAGCTGAGAATGCCACTTTGGAGCTGAGCATTCCCATGAAGACCGGGAATGTTTATTTTGCAGAGGATTTAAGCTGACATGTGTGAAGCCATTAAGCAGGCTTAGTTTGTTAATTAAAGCCATTCTAATATTCTACCTTTAGCCTCATTAGAGTGAGACCTCTATGTTCAGAACTGAGCAGGCTACAGTATGTGACAAGCCGAGACTCACAAATTCATTCATGAACACATGTGACATACATACACACATACACACTGAAGGTCAAATGTGGTTATGGCTATTGCATGAGAAGAAGGTATCCATTTCAGTAGGCCCCTTTTATTGTGTGCACACATGAATAGGCACACCAGAGAGCACTACTGACATACACAATATACAATAGTGTGTATCTGGTTTTGGGTTGAAGCTATTAATTAATTATATCTTTTCAAATGAATCATTCTTATGCCAATAAGAAAACATTGTCCTTTATTCTTACAGAAGTGTATACTTTGCAGGATGGGACAGTCTATGACAGAGAATTTACACACGCACATAAACTAAAACTTGCCATCAGTGCCCATGCCAAGAAAATTCTTTGGATTCTTGCTATCTTGTTAAAGTAAAGGCATGCATACTTCACTGCAAGTCCTGAAGCTGCTTGACTTAAAACATAGCTTCACTTCTCTGATATCATACGTGGGCCATTTAATCGACTTACAGAACTGTCCAACCACAGCCACAGAGACAGAGACACAAACCTACATTCAAATTTTAATCTCAATCACAACACAAAAACACTTGTCATTTGCAGGATAGACACCGGTGGCCTTGTGGCTAACCCAGACTTCAGAAGAAGTTATGACCAGCTATCAGCATTTGGCCAAGGATCTAGAGAACATATGACCTCATAAAACGAGCTTAAAAAAGGAATGAGGCACCGGCAATCACTGACAACAACAGCTTGTAAATTCCATTGTTCATGACAGCAGTTGCATTTTTTTATTGTTGAACTAAAATTACACAGTGACGCAGCCGTGCTACTGCATATAGAATCACCATTTCCCAATCATGTTACTGGCTTTATAGAGGACAAAAAGAAAAAAAAGCTTGTTTAAAACATGGTGTATAAACAGTTAAAGTTTTATGGACCTGAACGACACTAACAGCAGCTGTGGAACCTACATCAGATCCTGTGTAAATGGGTTTAGTCCCAAACCTGAGAAGCTTTAAACAGCTCAGATTGAAGGGAGTTTGTTAACACGTTCACATTTTATAGACTTGAACAGGCCCTACACTAACTAGCAAACAACTAAGTGTCAAGTCTTGTAAAGAAGGTTATGTAGATACTTGTACTTAAATTGGAAGTCCAACTCCTACTGGGTAATATACATCAAACTGTGAATTTACAACTTCACACATACCTTAGAAAATTGCCGTCAAAATCCTTTGATGGGCAAAAGCGAGCCAGGAGCTTTTTCAGTCAAGGTTCCTGTCAGGGATGAAAAGAGTTTCAAAACATTATTCTGAAATAAAAGTACTATTACTAGACTTAAATATTACTCAAGCAGATTTATTTTTTTTTTTTTAAGAACTTGTTTTGAAAAAGCTATTATGTTGAGAAATAGCTCTGTGCTTTCAATTACTTGTCACAGAAAGACGTTAACAGCACATTTAAATGGAATATTCTCCTGACTGAACTATAAGAGCATTAGTATAGGCTCCTCTGTAAGTTCACCTCTCACAGTTATTGAGTAAAATACTAGGATAGAAGAAACTACAAACTATACTATGATAAAAGAGGAAACACACTCAGAAAATAGTGAAATCGCCTCTCAATTATGACAAATCTTCTAACTGATTACCATACGAGCATTATTAGCAGACAGAGAAATCAAGAGACATTTAAATCTTTAAGAGCAAATTTTTTGAATATTAATCTGCAAGAGGAATAAATACAATTAGAAATATTTAACAAATCAATATACTCTCAGTTTATCAAATTATTTAAAATAGCAGTTATGAAATCCCTAGTATTGGTTTAGTCTTTCCCCAGAAATATCCTGTGACATTCAGGACACTTTTTTATTTTATTAAAAAATTGCATCATCAGAAAAGAACAAAGAACCTCAGTAAGAACGAGCAGCCACAGACACCATGACTGAACTGGCAAAGACTAGAGCATCACACTACAAATCTCAATTATTAACTCAATGCATTTCATGACGTATGTCGCCCATGTTGTGAGAATGGCAAGTGATCTCTGGTAAGTAATGTGTAAAAACACCAAGACTGTGTACAACTAGAGAATAGTAGAAACAACATACTGAATCTTAAAGATTACCACTTCTAAACTTTTCTGTTATACATAGAATTTTACAGCAAATCAGGTTAAATTACAGAAAGTTGAAAAGTCCAAAGACAATACTGATCTGTGTCGAGCATATCACACTACCTCAGACCATCAGCTCGGGTCATGTAGTGAAATGAGGGGTCAGATCGGCCGGTGACCTTTGGTTCCGCGGTGTCTAAGCCAGGGCCTCCTGCAGCTCAACAGCAGGCCAACAGGGGTTAAAGTCTGTCTGCCTGTCATGTAGGTGGTGTCAGCTAAAAAAACATGAAGACCCCTGGAGTCAACACTAATATTATTTTTCAATTAGAAATCTACTCTTTATCATTACATCCACATTAGTAACAGGAATATTCATAAAATGTAATTGAAGCTAAACTCTGAAAAAATGCTGAGAAATCACATTAATCTTGGAAGGTAAAAAGTTTAGCTAAATACTTTATTTAAACAGTTATGCTGCAACCCTAATCAGCATAATCTTGGAAGTTAGCAAGCTATGTACCAAGACAGTGTGGCTAGCCTGAATAATTGCTAAATCACTACCAATACATAGCTAGGCTAACTAGCTAACAAACCGTACAGACAAAAGGACATGTAAATACAAACAACAAAGACCTGTCCTACCTTCAAAGTCCACAGCATTTATCGTCCCTACCTTCTCAGAAGAAGCTGTCAAGCAAAGTTTTTCCTCTTTACCCGTGCAAACAAGTTAGTCGCAATACTAGTAGGCATTTTTCAGTGGAGGCTATTTCATTTGTCATGGTAAAAAAGCACAGGTGTATATAATTAAACGAATAATGGCTGAATTACATTTTCCTGCTTTAGTTTCATGGCCGTGGCATTGTGCATGCTGGCTCACTGTCATGGCTAACTGAGACACTTGAATACAACAGACATCATTAAAGTTATTGGTAGCACCTGTACTTTTTCCTACCATGACTTTTTTGTTTGTTTTTGTTTATTATCTCGAAATAACAACTGCTGTTTTCCCGAGATAACGGGATAATTTTCTCGAGATCTCGAGATAACGAAACTTTGTTTTCCCGAGATAACGATATAATTAATTCGAGATCTTGAGAAAACAAAACGATAGTGTATCACTGCAGGAAACATCATTCAGTGTAGCAATGTCAGAGGAGCAAGAGCATATCGATCACCGCGTCACATATCTTTTCAATCAAGGCCTGACACAGGCTGAAATAGCATTATGCCTTGCTATTACAGATAATATACACATTAGTGTGCGTAATCTAAAAAGACGGTTAGCAAGGCTTCAGGTATATCGGCAGCGCAATCTAAGTGAGCCTGATGTCGTCGTTAACTACATAGCTGACCAGCTACGAGGTCCCGGGCGTCTCCATAATCTATCATATCACAGCCATTATCTCGAGATCTCAAATTAATTATATCGTTATCTCGGGAAAACAAAGTTTCGTTATGTCGAGATCTCGAGAAAATTATCCCGTTATCTTGGGAAACGGCAATTGTTATTTCGAGATAATAACTTGAGATCTCGAGAAAACAAATGAAATTAACTCGTTATCACGGGAAAACGGAGGAAATAAAATGTATGAATGCATGGCCCTTTAGGGCTACCGTACGATATGCTCCTGCTCCTCTGACATTGCTACACTGAATGATGTTTCCTGCAATGATTTAATATACTACACTATCGTTTTGTTTTCTCTAGATCTCGAATTAATTATATCGTTATCTCGAGAAAACAAAGTTTCGTTATCTCGAGATCTCGAGAAAATTATCTCGTTATCTCGGGAAAACAAAGTTTCGTTATCTCGAGATCTCGAGAAAATTATCTCGTTATCTCGAGAAAACAAAGTTTCGTTATCTCGAGATCTCGAGAAAATTATCTCGTTATCTTGGGAAACGGCAATTGTTATTTCGAGATAATAACTTGAGATCTCGAGAAAACAAATGAAATTAACTCGTTATCACGGGAAAACGGAGGAAATAAAATGTATGAATGCATGGCCCTTTAGGGCTACCGTACGATATGCTCCTGCTCCTCTGACATTGCTACACTGAATGATGTTTCCTGCAATGATTTAATATACTACACTATCGTTTTGTTTTCTCTAGATCTCGAATTAATTATATCGTTATCTCGAGAAAACAAAGTTTCGTTATCTCGAGATCTCGAGAAAATTATCTCGTTATCTCGGGAAAACAAAGTTTCGTTATCTCGAGATCTCGAGAAAATTATCTCGTTATCTCGAGAAAACAAAGTTTCGTTATCTCGAGATCTCGAGAAAATTATCTCGTTATCTCAGGAAAACGGCAGTTGTTATTTCGAGATAATAACTTGAGATCTCAAGAAAACAAATGAAATTAACTCGTTATCACGGGAAAACGGAGGAAATAAAATGTATGAATGCATGGCCCTTTAGGGCTACCGTACGATATGCTCCTGCTCCTCTGACATTGCTACACTGAATGATGTTTCCTGCAATGATTTAATATACTACACTATCGTTTTGTTTTCTCTAGATCTCGAATTAATTATATCGTTATCTCGAGAAAACAAAGTTTCGTTATCTCGAGATCTCTAGAAAATTATCTCGTTATCTCGGGAAAACGGCAGTTGTTATTTTGAGATAATAACTTGAGATCTCAAGAAAACAAATGAAATTAACTCGTTATCACGGGAAAACGGAGGAAATAAAATGTATGAATGCATGGCCCTTTAGGGCTTCCGTAGTAAGTCATTAAATGTGTATCTAACTATGAGAACTTAAGTGCTATAAGTAACGTACCTAGGGCTTGAATTTATTTCTTAGTCTTTGTCCTTACCTTAGGATGACAGCAGCTGCTTTCATGCAGCATTTAATTTGATTATCTGACACAATAAAAAGAGCTTCTTTATTTTCTTCTTCTTTTTTTGGTCAGTCAGCCATAGATGTCATGTTAACTCACTTTTAGGATTTTAGATTTAGACTTTGTTGAGTAGCTAACTAGCTAGTTAGTTACATGAAACGTAAATACGAAGCAAATAACTTAAATGTCACACAAGCTGTTTCATGGGAGCTGAGCTAGTTAGCTACAGTCTGAGCGTTGCCATGGTAGGCAGCTTTATCTAGCTAGCTAACGTTAACTTAGCTAACTAACTACTAGTAAAAGCGCTAATAAAACCACAAACATTTCAAAAACTCACTTAAATCATGCAGGAGATCAGAATAAAGGGGTCTCTCTAGAAGAGTGTCACTAAAGTAATTTAAATATGATAACTGGACGTTTGTTAACTTTGGACAGTGAAGCACTCATGCAACCGAAGCGTGATGCTGCGTTCAGAGGAACTCGGAAATGTGTGATGACAGCACGCTTTTCGTTGTCCCTGCTTATTTCATTTTTTTTAACACATTACATGATACTACCTGAAAGCATAGAGGACATTTACAAGGTTTTATGTTTTGGTTTCTCTTATCCATAAATGTATGTAAAGTTATAATGACAACTCACCATTAATTACTCAAATATAATGTTAAGTTAGATAAGTGGGTGTAGTTGGTGCTTTGGACTTGTTTTAACGCTGTCTGAAGACATAGAGATGGATTATAACTCTCTACAATTTATCTTCTGCATCTGTCATCCTGAATGGTCACAATTTAATGACATCATCATCAATAACATCATACTTTCCCCCTGGGACTGAAAAAGTTCAGACTATTCATTGGATTTGTCTCACACCCACAATTTTACAATATATTAAAGTGTGTGAGAGAGATCAGAGCCGGGAGTTTAAAAGTCACCCGTAGCACATTCACACTTGGCTTCCACAGTGTATGACACGCACAGTGGTCTCTAATCCCCACCGGCTGAACATACACACACATACCACTACAGCAAGCCCAGAGTTTAACTCCGTCAGTCAGAGAAACTGTGGGTGTTCAGCTCTGCTTACTGAGAATTAACTCAATGAATGAGATTATTTTTCCCCAGAGCCAAAAATACCCATAAAACCAAAACACTCATTAGTGATCCTTTGCTGTGCAGCCTGCAACTCATCCCTCACCGCCACATTCAGGCTCCAGCTCAGGCTTTGGGACAGTACCATGTTTACATAGGAACTTTAACACAGACCAGAATCACATGTCTGTGATACTGTGATAGGCAGTGAGACAAGCAGATAGACAACAGACAGGCTGATCATTTGACAGGCAGATAACAACAGACAGATATGGAGATGACTTTGGAGCAGCACAGAGAGAGAGAGAGAGAGAGATACTGGGTCAGGCCTGCACGGCACATGGACCACCCTGAAGTGCAAGGACAGAGCCAGTCTGTTCACAGGGCACCCTCCTCCTCCCTCTCTTCACCGCAGTTAATAAGCACCTGTTAGACAACAAATTAACTTGTTGACTGTAAAAACCAGGACAGCTTTATGCCTTTTTTTATGATAAGGAGCTTGATTATGAGAGCTGGTATTATCTGTTCATTACTGTAGTCAATATTCTGAAACCAGAGGGCAGAGAGGCAGGCGGACGGTTAAAAAGATATGGTGTTTATTGTCTGAGCGTGGAGGGACACGGGGATGCCAAGGAGGGAGGGCTGGATTAGGTGGCAGTGGAAATACTACATGGAAGAGAAGAGAAAAACAAAACTTGAATTGAACTTAAATTGACAGATTTCCAGCAATGATTGATGAATGATGGGATATATTACAGATGGGACAAATTCTAATTAATAATCAAACTACAGATTTAGAGGTAAGTTGTACTTAACTGGTGCTGTACTACACTAACTTTATCTTAACGTTATTCACGAGAAAGGAGAGGAGGCAGTTTGACATAAATGAATGAGGGACATTGTTATGCAGAGTGTTTGGAGAATATGGCAGTGAAGATGTGAAGCGCGGCTCCTCCTGATCCTCATCATCTGTCAGCCGGCTTGGTGAAAGATAGCGTGCAGGATTGTTAATATCTGGAAGCCAGAGCAACGAATCTGCTCTCTGTTGGCAGGCGCGGGATGAGGTGAGGGATGAGGTGAGCTGTCAGTGACGCACCAGGGTCACTGGCATGGTTTTTAACCAAATGACTGCTAGGTTAGAAAAACATCAGCTGCAGATGACACGGGTGATATGCAGGGTACAAAAACACACTGTTGTAAACAGACAAATGAAGTCGAATGTCACATCCTGTTGTATGGAGATATATACTATACATAATGTAGATCATTATCACACATCTAATCTTTATGTCAGTAGTTTTTGAGAGCCTTTTTTGCTGGTGGGTAAAAAAAGTGGACACTAATATTCACTCTCATTAATTCAAACATTTAAACAGGCTTCATATCATTACATTTCTAACACACCTCTGGTATAACCACAACTCCACTGTATACACAGATCCAATCATAAAAAATAAAATCAATCAATAACTTTTATATCTATATTTTACATCTAAAAGTGTCACCACAACATTTGGGCTTTCTGGTGCACACCACCACATCTCTTTATTCTTATCATGTTTAATCTTAAATACTTATCGTTGAACTTAATGTGTGTCTTTTTGTTTCTGTTTTATATCTTATGGAAAAAAACGCTAATTTACCTTGTTGTTGAAAGCTCTGATACAAATACGCCTACAGAATGATTGACATTATGAAATAAACTCCTGAAAATCAGACAACAATGGAAAAACATGTGAATTACTGTTTCTCACGCCCTGGAGTGTAAAAATGTAAATACATGTTCCCTATATACCAGAATAATGTGCATGGTAGAGAAAATGAGAGGAGGAAGCAGTGACATAGGGGGCTATTTCTATTTTTCACATCAGAAGTGTGAACGAGTTGTGGAGGAACCAGTGGTTACCAAGATTAAGTAGGTCCAGGAAATATCTGATTGCTCTGCTTCATTTTTTTCCCTCTAACAGCAGGACAGAAATGTATTTCTGCTTTAACGGACAATAACACTGGTGTAATAAAGAGGAGTACAATGACAATCCAGTTGTGGGTACTCTGTTTTCAAAGCTTGACGTAATGAGTCCTGGCGAACACACCAGGCGCAGATACTCCGGAGGTCTGCGGTATTACAACAGGGATCCACCAATCTGTCTCAGGAGGTCAAGACCTTTCAGATTCGCTGCCAGTGCAAGGTGATGTTACAGTAGAATGACAGACGTGACATGTGGAATCTCCCCTGGCACACTGAAGTTCATCAGGATCATTGATATCAACGGCAAAATATAACGTGAGTGTAAGGGCTGCGTCATGAGTAAGATTCTGACCTTGATGCCAGCAGCCAGACGGTTACTGACCTTGTGTATTTCAAGATGGATTATAAGGAATCCAGGAAGGAGTTGGTGGTGAAACTGAAGGATTGAACACAGGTGTACATGATATAAACAACAGGCAACTGAAATGATAAAAACCAACATGACAGAATACAAGTCATGACATATGAGAACAAACTGTATGTGAATGTTTATGGATTCACTCAGTTGTCCAAAAGTATCATCAGTTTCTTAAAAAATGTGTGAAATAAAGTAAGAATAGATCAATTCAGAACTAATTTGTTGAGAACTCGTTTTTTTTTAGCAACACTGCTGATTTTCAAGTTTACTGTGCTCTCTGCCTACTCTTCACAATTTGCTGTATTTAGGAGAAAATGTTGAGAAGCTCAATTTAAAACTAATCCGTTAAGGTTTCACTAAAACCCTCTTGAATAGTGCATAATTTATTTCCACCTTAAGACAAACTGTTTCTCTGTTTAAATACAGCTCTGGCCATGTGAGGATGTCAGGTGTCAGTGGTGCAGCACCACCTTGTGGTCTTATCAAGAAAGAAGTAACACAACTGTGTCATACAGATTATTTTTAAACCTTTTATTATTTTTGTAAGTTTTCTAATTACATAAAAAGGAACCAAAACATTTAAAAAGCAGATTTGAAACTAGGTACAATATATGAGGAGTTTAATCCCAAACAACACTTCCAGTAAGGAATTAAAAAAAACAAACTTTTCATTCTAGAAAAAGCAAAATTTGGCTTCTTATTGAAGTAATGAGTCACTTCAGGACCCAAATAGATCTGGTTTATTCACCGCTGAATCACCTGTTTTTGAAAATATCGACCGATCAAATTCATGGAGCTGTGTTGATTTCCAAAATAGATATCTGATGCTTTGGAATTAAACCCTTCATATATATTTAAATGACCTAAAAAACAGGAAATTACGCAATACAGAAACAACCATAAAAAGGAACCACAACCTTTGAACATTTTAAGCCATGAGGCTGGTTATAACAGATACAAGTTAGCATCGTTTCATGAGTACAAAGAGTATACACATTACAGAAACAAGAGTGAACAAAAACTCTTTTTTCCAAGGGGGGCAACAGAAACAAAACTCTAAATCAGCTTAAGAGCCTCTCATCTCCACTGAGCTTTAAAGTTTCACTTCAACAATTTTCATCCAAGTCATATCAAAACTGTCTCAACTGTACACAAGAGGATCTGCTGTCTGAAAAGGTTCTGAAGGCTTGTTACCTTCAAGAGCCTCTCTGGCACTTTCAAATGACAGATTACCAAAGCTCTGCTCAAACTGACTGTTATAAAACTCAACACAGTAACACAAAAAGGTAACAAGTGCTCTCTTCAGGACCTCTTCAGACAAAATGTAAAAGAACACTTCTGTTATCCGTCGGGCAGAGCAGGAAAATGTGACAATTAATGTTCCCTGCTCACAGATCTTCAACACAACCACTTTCTGATTCTCTAATTGTAGTTTTATCAGCCTGAAATGATGTCAAAAGTAAACAGTAAATACCAGTAGTTTTGAGCTGAGTGTTGTCAAAGCAACGATTTACAACTTCAGAGATGGTCTGAGAAGCATAGATGTGCTGCACTGTTTATCTTTAACAGAGGGGCTAAAAAAAGGCTGGTCGATAGATGGAGTGAGATATTTCTGTC
Source organism: Pagrus major (assembly GCF_040436345.1). Classification (NCBI taxonomy): domain Eukaryota; kingdom Metazoa; phylum Chordata; class Actinopteri; order Spariformes; family Sparidae; genus Pagrus; species Pagrus major. Next base: position 24,758,004 of record NC_133215.1, read on the forward strand.
TTTGGGCCCGGTGGTGGAAGGCTTTGAGCTACGCAGTGCACTGTAGAGGAGGAGGAGGAGGAGGAGGATGAAGAGCCGAAGACTGTTAACCATGGGTGGTGTCATCCTCCACAAAGTCTTTGGCCTGCTCCGCTGTGATCACATCGATGTGACTCACCTAAACACATACACAGAATTAATGACCAATCGACGTCTCCATTTCAGCCACTCTGACTAATCAGTAATCATTTATGTTATGAAACCTCAACAAATCAAAAGGAAATATTTTCTTTTCACTCAGGCAGCTCAGCAGAACACAAACCTGGTTTACAGGGAGAAACTGTGAAGAAGTCAACAGTGGAAATCAACACCAGCCAACCGTGGCCATCTGTTCACTGTCTACATGCACACAATTTCTGTAACGATGCTTGCTTCATTTACCTGTTAGATATCGTGATTTTTTTAAAATTTCCCATTTGTTTGTTGATACCAAGACTTAAATAGGATGACAATGATGATGATGATGACATTACACTGACAGAGATTGGAGTTAAACTTCCTCTTTTGTAAATTCAGGGTCTGGATATTTTGGATTTTACAGTTATGTCAACTGAACCGTAGTATGACTAAAGCTGTTAGTAAACTATTTGTTTTAGCTTACCACACTACAGACACTTTGACTCACCCATCACAGACACCCTGATCCGAGTGTTTTGCAAACACTTGATGATTATGTTAATGTTGCAGTAATGGTGGTGATTATCGCAACTAATGCGGCGATAAGGTTTTTGGACACAAGTAAAGTTAACATGGAAGCTATATCAGGTTCATAGTTACAAAGACAATACTTGTCAGAAGAACAAATTCATTGTTGGTTTTGGTATTTTCAGGAAAATTGATACTAACAATAAAAGGACAAAATAACAGAAGCTTTTGTACCTGGATTTAAGAAACAATCAGGACAAATAACCTATTATTAACCTATGTCATTTTTGTTATTATCATCGTTATTTTACTGACTTGCTCAAGGACAATTCAGCTAGATAGTTTGACACCAAATTCTTAGCTGGAAAGGCAGTGTCCCTCCACCCAATGACACCCTGCAGACCCTAAAATGTAATAGTGTTATTCAGGATAAATTAAATGTTGTTCACTACTTCACTATTACATTTTAGAACGGCAAATGCTGCACATTCACTGTTGAACCCTCTTAAACTTGATGATTTGTAAAATGAAAAACAAGGTCGTTTGACTTTTGAGAATCATTTTGGCACTGTTTAGATCCCACACAGTCCGTCTGTGATAAAACCTCTTCAGGTAATCTTCAACTTGAATGAATCCTTGTGGACAAACCATGCCCTGCAGCAGGAGACTCACCTTGTTTCTGAATTTGACACCGTAGAACTTGTCAGCGGACTCGAGCAGCTCAGGCCTGAAGGTGGTGGTGATGAACTGGGCATGGCCTGCCAGCTCCACGATCATGTCTAAAATAGACACGCAGTATAAAGATGGTGTTTATGACCTTCTTACATTTGTTAGCAATGAAATATTGAAGTACGAGTCATTAATTTCTCACAAACACAGGAACCATGATTTGCTGTTATCATGAATGGAAACATTTAAAATACAAAATATTCATCCATTACAACTCCACTGCAAGCTGCAGCCGTATATTTCACATAAATCTGACAATGACAACAAAACTGAAATGATCATAAAGTATTTGCTGTTGGCCTGAGGCACAGATTGTAAAAAACTGTACAGAAGCCTCTATTTGTGTTGCTATTTAAGGAGAATCCCTCTCTGTATATATTTAAACAAGCACTTTACCTGAGACAGCCTTCCTGTGCTGGGCGTCGAGGGCCTGGTCGATCTCATCAAACAGGTAGAAAGGAGCGGGGTCGCACTTCTGGATGGCAAAAATCAGGGCCAGAGCCACCAGAGACTTCTGACCTCCAGACAGCTGCTGCATCTCTCTCATCTCACCTTGCTTCCCTGTGAATGACACCTACACAACACAGGGGAGGTTGTGTTATTGTACCAGAGGCAGAAACACTTTTTTAAAATGTTGTGCTAGGAATAACATTCATCAGCGATTAAAGAAGGGATAGTGTTCTCAGTTAAAATGCATAAAATGAACAACTGAAGAAAACTCTCACCCTGATGCCGACTCCAGTGAACTGATCGACTGAAGGAACGCTGCTCTGTGAACCAGAGCCCCTCTCACTGTCTGCGCCGCTCTCTCCCTCATCCTGAGACTGGCTGCCTTCAGCATCACCCTTCTTCATCACCAGCGTAGCTTTGCCACCTGGCACCAGCTTCTGGAAAACCTCACTGAAGTTCTTTGACACCTGAGTGGGAGAAAATATGGAGCACAAAATTAATATAAATAAAAATTCATATGGAGCCAGAGTGTGCAACTACTTTACTACCAGTTATCAGCACCTCATTACAGTCCTTGGCGTCGATGCCCTTCTACTTCATAATGGATGTATGTGCCCATCTCTGAACAGGCTGTGACATGCCACATACCTGTTTGAAGGTGAGCTGGATGGCCTCGTACTTGCGCAGCTCCAGGACGTTCATGAGCTCCATGATAGATTTGTAGCCACGGTCCAACTCGTCCTGACGCTTGATCAGCTTTTCCTTCTGCTCAGAGAAGTTGACAAACTGGTCCAGAGCTTTCTTGTTGACATGACTGTACTTCTTCAGCTCTGTGTTGCACTGCTCCAGTTTTCGGAACAACTGTTGGAGAGGAAAAAGGGAAGGATTAAATTATCATTCGCTCTGGGTGAAGTCAGGCTGGCAGTCAGCCAGTATCTTTAAAAATATTTCTCTTAACATTCTTGTCTTGTCTTCAGAATCTTGTCTATAATGTGGCTTTTAAGTATATTAGTGATGATTGAATGTTTATTTATTTCCGTCTTATGTAGATTAGTAAAATGTTTTTTTTATATTTTAAAAGTTGCTCTTGTGACTTCTCCTTTGTGAATTTTTCCTGGCAGAGGTTTCAAAAGACAGTACAAAAAAATGATTATCATTAACTTTCCACTGTTGATTTCTTTGTTGTTTATTCCATCAGTTGTTTGATCTATAAAATGTCAGAAAATGGTGAAAAATGTCGATCATTGTGTCCCAAAGCCCAAGCTCATGGTGTCAAATGTCTTGTTTTGTCCTCAACCCAAAGATATTCAGTTTACTTTCACAGAGGAGTCATGAACCAAGAAAATATTCACATTTAAGAAGGTTTTTTTCTTAATAATATTACTCAAACTAATTAATGTAGAGATTTTTTTTAAATCAATATATCATCTGCTAAAAAAAGTTAGCTGTATCCCACTTATGTGTAATGATACCACTTGTTGACTTAAACGGAGGCATGAGTCCAGATCCATTATTCATTTCAGAGCAAGAATCTAAAAGTGCTCTGCCAGACTCTATTCATATCTGAAGAGGACGTGACCTGATTAATTAATAACCAGCTTAGCCTGGCTCAAAAGTGACATGCACTCTCCAAACTCTCAAACTATAAATTCATCCATCTGAATCACTAATGGCCGAGGGAACATGAGCAAGTGCCATTATTACTTGGCCCCCTCATCCACTTCTGCAATCAATGGCACCATCTTACCCGCAAGCAGTGTCCTGTGGAGAAAGATTAACCATGTGGAGTGTTTATGAGAAAGCGTGAGGTTATTTTCAGCACTGTAGAGGAGGGGAGATGACACACACACACACAGACACACAGACACACAGACACACAGACACACACACTCAGTACATGCTCAGACACTTATGGAAGATGCAACCAAGTCCACTAAACTCTCTGTCTGCTCCCAGAGGCAGTTGGCTAAAAAAAAAAAAAAAAATCAGAGGCAGTACACTAACTAGTGTCTGAGTCACTGGTGAGTGGGTGGGATGTGATGTGACGGCCTCAGGCCTTATTCCTTATCAGACCTGGGTCTATCAGTGTGGGTATGTGTGCACACTCAGGTAGTAAGATCGGTTGCACGGAAAACTGACCTTCAGTTTACCTACATAGTTATTGTTGTTGTTGCTGCTCTTATGTATTTAGTGTCAATGTTTAGTGTCAACAACAGGGTTTGGGGGACTACAACGTCGTGACTACAAAGTGGAAGCCAGGACTGGCTTTAAGAAAGTGCTGGCAACTCAAGAGGCTCAAAGCTGCACTAATTTTCTTTATATCAACAATTGCTCAGATGACTATGTGTAATGTTAAAGCTTGTAGTGACAATCCCACTGAGAATTATCACCTCTCTGCAGTTCTCTCAGCTAGACAGAGGCTTTGAACATCTTTCAGCGCATCATTTTGGTTTTACAGCAACAAATTTACTGTTTAGGTTGAGTCTCATTGCTCTTTTCAATCTAATGTTCAGCCACAGTGATAAAAAAAAAAAGCTCTCATAAAGACAATGTACACTACCTGCCCACCACCGAACAGCAGACAGCCGTGAGCGACTCGTGGGTGCAGCATTTTTCTACTTAAAGAGCCAGATATTTCCCTCAGGATTTGGGGGAAGAACAACCCAGAGCACCAAGTGTGAAAAGTGAATACTGGACCTAGATTCTTCCGGCGGGCAGAAGCACAACCCCAAATGGATGCTAATGTCGCTGTGTTGGCTGGATGTGTAAATAGGTAACTGTTTTGCCAACATATTCAGCATAACATCTTTATCCTTTACCTTAATCATGTATGATTATAGGTCAATGTTGCGTTTACAGCTTGTTCCCCTGACCCCAAGCGGCATCTTGCTGTATTCATTCTTCCTGTTCATATCGGCCCTGAAGAGATCTGTTCCAAAACTTGTTTCAATAGAAGGGGGAAAGACTGTAAAATAGGAAGATATCCACTTCATTTGTCTGACTCAGACTGCACAGAAGGATGACTTTTCTCCCCCATCACTTCCATTGAAAGCACATGATGAAGCACTCTCTTAATAGTGAGTATAAACAGGAAGAATGATGCCAGCGAGAACATTCTGACACAATCTTCAAACAGGCACCTGACTGTTGTTTGAATACAGACTGAAAAAAAAGTAACCTTAAATTAGAATATATAAAGCCACGCTTCATCTCCGAATGATGGTGATGATGTTGCCTGGTAAATGAATTAAACATGAAAGCCAGAAACCATCATGCATCATCATTAAGCACTACGGTTGGGTGTGCATGCATGTACCTGTTTGAGTGTGAGGGTCTGGTACTTCTCAAAGGCCTCCTGAGGCAGCGAGCCCAGCTCTCTGATCTTCTTCATGCACTCTTCCTTCTTCTTGAGCAGCATGCCCTGCCTGTTGGTCATCTTTTCCAGCTCCTTGGTGTCGTGGTTGATGGCGTCATTTTGTTCCTTCTCAATGTTCTTCCAGCGCTCCATGCTCTTTATGTGGTCCTTGATCTCCCCCTCTGTCTTGTCAATCATAGAATCCAGATCTGGGAAAGACATTGGAGGAGGCGGTAAGAGTGGTGCAGTAGAAGTCACAGGGTTAATTTCAGATTATACATTAGTGCATACACATAAGAGGCTACGTCCCTGGCTCAGACATGATTAATACCTTATAACAAGGAGCAAGTTTCATCTTAAGCCTTCATCAACAACCTACTAATGTGGAGGTTATTTCCCCCACTTTTTTAATGGAGAAAGACCAAAGAAAATCATATTGTTCACTGAATCATAAATGGAAAATTGACATGCAAAGAGTTAAGAACAAAGGCATGAAAACAAGCCTACTTAAGAATAAGCTCATGCTGTGAATATGTCTTAATAAGCTATTGTCAGTTATTACATATGAATCCATGCTAATGAATTCTATTCAGGAACAAGTGCTTTCTGACAACTGCATTCACATCAACCTCGTCTGAGTCACAGCACCACTAGAACATTTATAAAAAAACTTTGTGGCCAGTCTGACTCTGGAACAACATATTATACTAACGGTGAGTCAAACACATCACAGCAGTTCTCACCATCTGCTGGTGGTACCAACCCACTGACGACTGTGTACAGTTTCTCAACATAGATAGCACAGTTATGGCTCAATAGATGATAAATCAATAAAGATTTCTGAGAGCAGACAATAGCAACAAGTTTTGTTTTCTTAAGTGGTTGAAAAGATATTCAATGATGTGACTCTTAAGTAGCAGAGTAAATACTTTAATTATACAATCCAAAAATCATTTAATCTCACTTTATTTCGTGGCAGTTTTTCTTTAATGCATTTTGATGCTTATTTTTATTTTATTTTTAAGTATTAGTGAAAAGTATAAATAAATGTGTGTGTGTGTGTGTGTGTGTGTGTGTGATGATCTTGATGAATGATTGGCATCATCCTTATACCAAGTTTGTCAGTAGATTCTCGTGCATTATGCAGCGAAAGTCAATGCAGAGTGATCTGTGAAAGCTAAAAAACAACTATAAGAATTACTGGCACAGACGATGTTCTACAGTTGTCGGTCTTTGCTCCAAACCATTGTGGAAAATGTTGCATTTAATTCCTCTTTATAAACACTTGCAATGCTTTTCTTTAGGTCTTTTAATAGGGGAATATCAGTTTCACAGGGAAACATTACCAACCAATGTCGTTTTCTGATCAGCTCTGGTGGAAAAAAAGGGGTCTATGTTTTTTTGAAAGGTTCTGAATGGAAAGTGGGTATTTTTTTAAACCGCTTTCCAGCTTCTCCTTTTGGTTACAGGTTGGCTTCACTAATTTTTAGGCTGCCACCACTGTCCTAGTGTCATGTCTTTAGTATAATGGGTACCTTCTGATCGAGCCAAAGTGTCTTTCACACGTTTGTTGATGCCATCCAGCTCAGATGTTGTGGCTGTGAGCACTGTGCCTCCCTCAGTCTCTCGCAGCTCATTCAGCTCCTGTGTCAATGAAAATTAGGCCACATTAAAAAACAGAAAGAGGGTCATGGGAATTCAAAAACCCCTCCTCTGACTTGAATGAATGCAAGCACTGAAAGCAACACTAAGACTCATCTAACAGCTGCAAACGATAAAACCGCTGAACTTGCTGCTTATGCAAATAATAATGTATAATTTACTGTAAGAGTAACATAAAAGAACAAAGTAACAGTTACACATCAATCGTACATTTAAAAAACAATCTGTATGCAGAGCCGTATCAATCATGAGACTTAAGACAGGACAGTGTACCTGTTCCACTTGGTCGAGACGCTTCCGTAAGTTCTCATTGAGATATGTTTCCACTCTGGTCATGATGCCCTCCAGCTTGATCCTCTCATTCAACAACTGTCTGTTGTCCTGTGGGTGGTCAACACATAAAACACAAACAATTACTCCTGTCAGGTCTTTGCCAGGTGCAGACAAACAAGACATTACTACATTCCCAGTAACTCAATATCTAAAAGTTTTTAAAATAGTTTTCTCTTGTTCTGTGCATCAGATGGAAGAAATCTGCTGCACAGAATGATGCCACCAGAGTATTTGAAATGTAACTAAATAAAACTGGTGCTAAAATTTGTGTATAAACAGCCTCTGATTAATATCTACTACATCTGTCGCCATATAGTCTTTGCCCTGGATTTGGTGCAAACACCCCTGTGTCTGCATTCACACAGGCAAACACCAAATTAATAATATCTTCTGACCAAGTGTTATGTTGCAAGTAATATAATTTGACAACCGCCAACACTGGAGAACCATACATGAAAGGCTCCATGTTGCGGGGGCGGTGTTGTTGTGCAACAACAGCAGGAACGGCTGAGAGTTCATTGAGGTGAAGGCTGAGAGCAGCTGGCAGTGTAAGAGAAAGAGGAGGCAACACTGGATCACAGGAACATCCCACTCACAGCTGCTGCTCTCACCTCACTCAGGTCGGTTGAATACACTAGCAGGATGCGACGAGGGACGTGAGACAAATAAACAACAAAGTGTAGGCAACAGCATATAACTAGATATAAAAAGCGAAGGGATCTGGGTAATTAATTCAATTTAACAAAATCTTAGATAGTTGATTTCAAAAGAATCAAAAGAATAAATCAAGTCGAGGTCCAAAACAAAAACATAAATTTGTGACTAAATATAGTGATAACAAGATTCTCGACAGATTTCGATTTTGTTCATTTTGAATGTAAACATAAAGAGAAAAGTAGCACTATGACAATCTGTGCCACAGATCCTGTGCATAGAAAACAGACAGAGCATACATCTCTGTCCAATCTTCTTGCTGACCTGCTGCAGTTGACGAATCTCATCGTTGAGGTCATCGACACGCCTCTGGTCCTCCAGGCTGAGCTGTGAGAGCAGATCTGTTCCCAGCTCGGCCTTCAGTGACTCCCTAGTGGACTCCATGGCATGGAGGCTGGCCTCCAGACTTTGGAGACTGCGTTGCTGGAGTGGAAGAAGGAGAAAGAGCCAGACATGAGTGGACTGCACAGACAGACTGTGAGCGGGTTACAAGCTGAACTCTGGTCCTAAGATGAGCACCTTGGGCATGAACGTCTTCTCTGACTGCTGCCTCTTCTCCTTCAGCATCTTCATCTCTGACAGAATGCTGTCTCTGGAGGCCTTAAATTTCCTCTGTTGTGTCTCGATCTGCTGCATCTGGTTCATCAGTTGGTCGATCTCATTGTTGATGCGTGGAGGCAGCCATTAAGGAGGTATAAGCAAATGTTTATGAAAGATTTAAACCTCATGCAAGACTGCTGAAACTGCCCACTGTACTTCTTACTTCTACCGCTTAGTAAAGAGTTGGACAATAAAGAATTATACACAAATTAACAAAAGAACAGATTGTTTTCATAGAGTCTGCTCTCATTAGCAAATAAAATTGGTCAGAGGACAGCTAGCAGGCTTTTTAGTGCAACTCATTGGGTCTCAAAGGGAAGACTGTATCATCACTTATATCAAGGCAGAGGATTAAGGAGGGCTGCACATACTCATCATTAGGCTAATTTAACAGACAGGGTTATTGATCTTCCACGACTACAACACTCCACTGGGCCTTTGAGGTTTGGCTGGACTCAATAAAACACTCACTCACGAGTCAATCAATCTGCTGATTTAAAAGGGGCCATTGAAAGTCAGAGGACAGCCCTGCCTGTTGCCACGAGCAGATGGAGAAAATAGATGGTTCATCTGGTAATTTTCTTGAATGGAACAGCCGACATCAGGATCACAACTGCCCTGAATTAAATGATTAAAAAAAAAAAACCTGCATTAATCTCTGTAATGACCACTGCCCTCTTATGAATCAGGTGCATTTCATATAACCAAGTCAATAAGTTTTGTCGCAGTTATGAGCAGTCACAATGCAACTGCCCCTTTTGCATGACCTCAATATTTCCACTGCAATGTGGAGCGGGTGGCAAAATGAAGACGGAATCTTAAAACAGGAGGGATGAGTGAGGTGCATCAGCGTAATCTCATGCTTATCGATGGGGCAGAGGTGGGGAGTGAACAATAAGAGGCTTTTAAATGATTGATCTGTTCTCTGACTCACCGCTGCAGAAGTGAAGGACAAGCGCCATGTCATCGGCTCAGTCATCCATTTCCCCTGCCTACTCACACATGTACGTAATGGCCAGGTGCACACATTAAGCTGCATACACAGCACTGGGCTGTGAGTGAGAAACTACCCATGCTCACACAGGTGTGCAAACACACAGATAATCATACCTGAGCGGAAGTGACCATATCCATAAACATACATAACGTACTTGCAGACACAAATCCTTTTTGATCCGCCTGTTTTGCCTTCATGGGCTGTCCAGCAGTGAGTCACGGCTCTGGCCGATATGACCTAATATACACTAATCCTTCTTGACCTGCTTAGACCCTCTCAGAGAGGCCAGCCTGCTGCTGGCTGAGGTGGCTACATAACCTAAATGGATTTAAATTAAAATACAGGCTTAGCCAATTGACAGCACTCTGTTATTGAGTAGCAGCTGCACTCAGGAGTGTTAAAACATCTTTGAATAGAGTTCCAACAGAGAAGAGAGCTCCTTTACGCTACACTATGGCATTTGAATTAAAATATGTCTTGATGTACAGGATACGATGGTGATCTTCTTTATAGATATTTTTGGCTTCCAACAAACTAGGTGACAACAATGTCTCCTCCTCCATTTGTCCAAGGCTGGGTGCAAAATTCCAGTATCACAAGTGCCTACACTTTATCACACCTACCGTTTTATTTCTGTATACTCCAGATACAGTCAACAAAAGCTTGCCTTATAAAGCCAACTGTCCTTAAAACATTTGTAAAAATATGTCAATGAGAAAACTCATTTGGAAAAACTAGTTTGCACCGAAACTTATTTAACATTTCAGAAAAATCTAATTCTATCCTGAAATGAAACAATTTTCTTGAACTGCGATGAAAAGATGAGGAACTGATTTCGGACTAGCTGTATTCAATGTTCAAAAATATTATAGCTATACTTCAAAAAAGGATGAAGTCTGTTTGGTAACATTAAAGGTGAATAATAAATCTAGAAAGATTTCCTCTAATTACATGTACTTCCTGTATACCCCATGGGATGAACACTGACATAATAACTGTTTGGTATTCATATGTGACTCAACACATTTCACACATCAATATATCTCAAAGGGAGAAACAAATCTTTCTCACTGATAAAGTGATCATTTGGTGAAGCTTTTAAATAAACTGCATGACTCACCTTTGAGTAAACTGATCTTAAACTCAGCCAATCAGCCAACAGAAAGAGAGTGACTAAGACCCTTAGATAAACCCATTAGATGGTTTAATAGAAAGGATATGTTCAATGTTCCTGCGCAGGTTCTCATTGAGCTTGGCCTCCAGCTCACCGAGCTCCTCTTCAGCCTTCCTCATGTCTTTCTGCAGCTCCAGACGAGACTTTCTGGTATCGTAGTAGCCTCCTGTCAGAGCTCCACGATGGCTCACCTGGTCACCTAGGAGGTCACAACACAATGTACTGCATAGAAGAGATAAACTGCGTCTACAGAACTGGAAGTACAATGACATTTAGTCCTAAATATGTCATTTAATGCTACATAGAAACTGAACAAGCATGCACAAAGTTCAGTATTCCAAAGTCAAGGCAAAGATCCTGTATTAGCTTGCCGACAGAGGACATTGCTAAACCTCTTCACATCTGCTGAAGGCCAAACAGTTTAACTGGGAACATTATTCAGGCAGAGTCGATAGTTCAAGTTATTATACAGCTCATAGCTGTTCCAAAGCCTATTTCTGTACTTTTTGTAGCAGACCAATTCATCAGCAAGATAGCACAAATATTGATGATAATGTCAATATGGAATACACTTGAGGGCCCGAAGTAAGCGGCTACAACATCACCAGGTAGACTGGTACTAAACCGTGTAAAACTTTTATTTTCTTGTGTTAGTGGTATATACTGTGCTGTGTATCAAAGGTCAGCTTACCCTCCAGAGTTATACAATCCATGGTGAAAGCTCTGGCCAGCTGGGTGGAAACTTCCATGCTGCGACAAATCAGGGTCTTTCCAAACACATGCTTGAAGGCCTTGTCAAAGTTGGTGCTGTAGCGCAGCTTGCTGATCATGGGGATAGCATCCTTAAGGGGCAAAAAAACATTGTTATGGACAAATTGGCATACAGTATACTACACACTTCATCACCAGACAAAATCTCTCTATTGTCAGATGGGTATTGGCGGAAAAGATGTTTTAACTGGGAAAATCAACGGAGGACTACTTAAATAAATCATTTAGGTTCACTCTGTGCTTGACTGCCAACATGTGTTTCTTTAAATATTCAGGTGCTGATTAGCAGAGAATCCTGCATGGTCAAAGTTTTGGTTAACCTTTCATTTTAAGTTAATTGTTTCATAGTTAAATATACTCATTTGTGGTCAAGGTCTAAATTTACTACATACAAGGTTTCAGATGCAATCTATGTATGTTCCTTACGTTGGTCTCTGGGTAAGCGGTGTCCCTGACGTCCAGCTTGGTCAGGGGCAGGAATGTGACTTCTCCCGGCAGGTTCATTTTGTTGAACTCCATTAGTATTTTGGTGCTGACTTCGTCAGTCTCCACTATGTGGTAGAACAGTCTAGAAAATAAAAGAGCAGGGAAGCAGACACAAAGGAACAACAAAGAAAAAGAACAATTAACATCAATGAGTAGATGGGTTGGCAAGATTCTTACTTTAACTACAAATCAAGGCTGCGTTGATGTAAACAAGACAAATATATGCATATCTGAAACAACTAAACACAACACATTATTTCACTCTGACCACTTGAATTGCAAAGAGAACACCCTGCTCATTAAATACACAGGACACATTTGTATCAGCATGCAGTAAGTGGAATCATTGTTGATTTTAAAATCGGACTACATGTGTTCTGTTGCAAAACTTTCATACCCATCACAAATGTGTGATGGAGACGTTTTCATGGAAAACAACACAAAGAGCTAACAGTGAAAACATAAAAAGTTGCCCTCACCTGGTACCAGCAGTTACCTCCACACAAGTGTAAAAGGCGGGCTCACACTCAAAGTTATTCATGACGATGCCGTGGTAACCATTAATGACATGTTGGTTGATGCCCTTCCGACGAAAATGCTCGAGGACTTTGTTGATGCTGTCAATGCCGTTCAGGATAGCCTGGTGGGCCACAAGAGACAGAACAATGAGTCTCACCTTGATTAAAAGATTAATTTGATCCTACAATTGGTAATTAACACTCAGCATTGGAACATATTTTATATGCTAATTAGGGTTGTCGTGATTTTTATCCTAAATTGAAAACTGATCAAATAAGCTTTCAATTTTGATCATCAAATTCAAAAACAGGACAAGCAAGCCTTTCAGTATTTTTTGTCTCTCCAACCCCGCCTATTTGCACGTGTCCAGCTCCTGTCCTGAGGGGAAAAAGCGTTTGTGTTGCGGATGTCGAAGAACTTAAAAGTGTTACAATTAAAAGGTGCCGTGTGTAGGACTTAATGGCATCTAGCAGTGCGGTTGCAAATTACAGCAAACTGAACGTCCCTCCTCTCACTCTACCCTAAAAACCTAAAAACATGCCAAATCCTTATAATTCTTCTTCTAATTTAAACTTTTCAGTTTTTTGGTCAATCCCAAAAGCAGCCTTGATCTTTTTAAGAGAGACCGTTGTTACAGAACAATGTTTTAACAGATGAACCCCTGAATTTGTAAAACTTTTTTGTGTTACTTCCAAATATAATGTAGCTAATACTGTAAGGTACAGAATGACAAAGTTGTATTTTGCAACATCGTGCCTGTACTGTGAGAGGACAGATAGCATCCATCAAAGGCTGGAGACAAGATGAGTCAGCCGGGACCAATGAAAGAAAAAATAAATGCAGGATATTTGTCCATGAAGCCACAAACAGCCTCCTTTCATCTCAGCAGACATTATTCAGAAGTGATATTTGATTGATGTATCTGCCCAGAAGAGACAACTGGCAGTTATTGCATGGGGCAGAGAGGAGTGAGTCATATGTAAATTTAGCTAGCTATGATAAGGTGCCAGTAGCGAGGCAGATGAATGATTCTATTTGATATACCTATCCTGACAACTGGCTGAGTCACAAAGTGAGTCCTTCGCAGTATTCAGGTGGGCTCAGTCGGAGAGAGACACACTTTTTCACTCTGGTTTGATTTATCTTCACTTGCCCATTTCCTCTCTCAGCATACAATTCAGCAAGTAAACACATGTGTGAAGGTTTGATAGACATGTGGCAGGTCTACCTCAGGCTTACAAGTGTCATCCTGAGATGAGGTGTCTGTGTGTATGTCCAGACGATAGCGTTAGGTATCCTGCAGCTGCGTTATGCAAGTCAATAATTACGCAGTCATGTACAGTGACACGGACCTTGCCGGTGGCGGCTCGAAGGAGCTGCTGTTTCTTCTCCAGGTCCTCTCGTTTGGCTGCCAGTGCCTGCTGCTCTGCGTTCTCCTCACGCCACAGGTAGCTGGACAGACACAGACAATCACACACTGTTACACTTATGTCACCAGAAAGAGCAGAACCAAACTGCAGCCATGATACTCACAGAAAAACACATCTTTAGAATATTTTTAATGTAAATAATATTTCAATAAATACTAATTGATTTTATGTTTGAGAGGTACTTCTCTTCATAAAAATAAGTAGAAACGCAGCATTTTTGTCCATAACTGCAGATTCACTATATGCGTGCAGCACTGAGTAAATAACTAAAATATTCGTCTCCTTGATTTTCACATTATTTCAAATCATTTGTGTCTATTTGCTATTATTCTCAAGTGAAACAGATTTGCTTAATTCTTGCTAATAAATCAAATTTAAATAGTGAAAACAATAACATTGCCAAAACAGTCTCCATCTTGTATTCATTAAGGTAATAGTTGTGTTTTATTCATATTTTGAGCTCATACACTGCTAACAGCTTGCAGCTGCAGGATCTGCATGTTGTGCTCCTCTCAGAGCTGTCATTATGCTGCCTTTTTCACCCACTACACCTCAACAATGAATCACAGTGAAATGGAAGGTGCACGATAGAGTCAATATCAGACAACATATATTGATAACATCTGTTTCGTGAAGTGATGAAAATGAGAACCTGTTATTGAATTCAGTGTAATTTATTTTTTCGTAAAGATCCGTACCTCTTTTTTAACACTTAAACACAAAAAACATCTTTTGCCTTGAGTCTGTTGCCTCAATTATGGCGGGACTTGAACGGAAATGCTCTGTTGTGTTTCAAGAGGCAGACAAGCATCTGTCCTGACTTGATTTTCACCACAACACAATTCATCCACTCTGGAAGACCTTTAAAACGCAAAAAAGGTGTCTGGCAGCAGAGACACGATGCATCATACTCTCTGTTATATAAATAAAGCTCATTGTTTAAGGAGACAGAGAAGGCCCAGTGATATTCACAGAAGACAATACTCTGGTAAGGAACTAAAGGTTGCCGAGCAGAAAACGGCATATTGGCTTAAAGAAGGGGTAAACAATTCAACCTTTCATCTTAATGCAAGAGGCAGGCATGACTCATGTAAAGATGAATGTAAACTCAACTGATGCTATACAAAAAATAAAGAGGCATGGCCACAAGCCAAGGCTGAAAGTCCAAGATATGAGATCAATGAGGAGGTTAGAGGGAAAGGGAAGGTTCTTACTTTCTTTCGCTCTGCAGCTCATCTTTCCTGTTCTTCACTTCATAGTACTTTTTGTCCAGTTCTTCAACGCGGTTCTTGACCTCATTTAGATCTTGATCGAGTTTCTAAAGAGACAAGATGAAAGTAAGTCTGATACACAGTCATGGCAAGAGGTTAGACTTAAACTGCAGAAAGCTTTTAAAGGAATTGAATGAGGAATATATCATACAGTGGCATTCAGAAGTCCCTTTAAAATGCACCAAATATTTACACCTGCACTGGAGACACTGGCTATGTGCCCATGCATTAAGTATTCCGGTTTTGGCCCTTATTCAGAATAAGACAATATTCCTACCAAGCAGTTTACATGGCTTATAGAGATGAATATTCAACCTACATTCTCATTTAAAAGAACATACCACATACCATACATACCACACTTGGAAAAGTTAGCAGGGCGACAATAATATCCGCATATCCCAAATGTCTTAGTCAGAAAATGCTGCATTCAGAATAAGGAATAATTCAGAATATCCCAACATATGCTGATTAAATGACCCAAATCAAACTTTGAATATTGTCTGTTCGGAATAATAGTGGAAAATTAGTTTGCGTGAAAACGTTGTCAGTGTGAATTTGCTTTAATCAATTATCAACATTAAATACCAAAACAACAACCTGATATAATTTGGGAAAATAACTGAATTTGTTAGCTCCATGTTCGAATTATCTTTCAACGAAATGAATAGTACATATTGTCGTAATAATAGTAAGAGAGGCATTTTGATTAATTTCACCTGAGCTACAAAAAGTGACCATTTCAGATTGAAAACCTGTAACAGTTTCGGGTGATCTTACATTGTACTGCTCGAGGTTCTTCTCCTTGTTGGTCTCTGTGTCCTCCAGGTCTTTGTGGATGGCTGCAATCTGCCTCTTTTTATCATTGATGGCCTGGTCCAAAGACTTCAGCTCCTTCTTGATCCACTTGTCCCTCTCCTCCTTGGAGGTGAACTGGCTGCCACGGCCCTGCTTGGCATACAGGTCTGTCCTCTCCTGTGTAGCCTGGGCCAGTCTGGAATAAAGTGTAACCATGGAATGTGTTACAAACTCTACAAGTTCACACAGGAAGCCACTGTACTGCTATTAATTCCCCAACGAACTGTGCATGTAGACGTGTGCATAATTACATGTACATTTCTCTACGCATGTGCCCTTTTTTCTTTGTAGGAGAATCCACAAATATATCATGTGCATCCACCTCTTGATCTCTCCCCATTAAAATGTATTCAAAGTGTGATGACTGACTCATCGAGTTATACCTAGTCACAGGCTGCTCAAGGGACCGATGCCGAGAATGAGTCATCCCTACCTCGATATGCCCCGCTCCTCTTTTTCCTTCACCATGTTGAATTTGGGTTCAGTCTCCTGCAGCTCTTTTTGCTTTTCCTCGATTTTCTCCAGCAGCTTCTGACGCTCCTTCAGCAGGCGTTTCTGGAAGAGCAAGAGCATGCCATTTTACCAAACAAAGGAGAGACACTTGAAGTGTCTGCTCTGTGAGAGGAAGATGGTGGAGGGATGATTTTAAAAAGTACAAACATTTATTTTTATATTTTTCCCCACATGTCTAATATCTATATCTACTCCTGCCACATCATAATGGTCCAACAGTTAACAGCTTGGATAAGTATAAGTGTTTGCACAATTTGTGTACCACAGAAAAGGCCAAAACAAAAATAATCCTCCAAAAAATACCAACAGTTCCACAAATCATATCCTGTGTTACTCAGATGCCATATTCACATTGGGCTTTAACTCAATTACTACGCATAATCGTAGATGTACTCCTGCCTTTTTGCCAACAAATGCTGAGGAGATCGCACACAGCATCAGTGTATTTTATGATGATGGATAGATTATAAATTCAGAAACTGTGTGGGCAGACCCTAACATGTGCGTACCCAATATGTTCAATTTCAAGCATTTTTTTCAATTATTATATTTGAATTCAAGCACAATCCTTACCTTGGAAAGAAAACTATTAAAACATTGTTAAACATTTTTGAAAGTTTTATGACTTTGTACGAACCCTGAATATACTGTTTGTATAAAGCACCATAATCTAAAAGAATAAACTCACAATTACTTCCTAATCTCTTCAACTGATGCCGCTTGTAATCTGTAAACCAAGAACACATGCAATACTCAAAAAGTAGTAACTAAACTAAACTAATAAATAAAGGGAACATCCAGCAAATGCAGAGGGTAGGTAAAAGTAAAAATATTTTCTCTACAATATGTAGAGTAAACCCATTCTTAAAAATTCAAGCCTCTGTCAAGAATTAACAATCCTTCTCAAATCTTTCTCTTCCAATTTCATTAAGAATTGTAGTTTCCTCCTAGCTCTCCCCAACAGCAGACTACTGGTTTTGACATATTTTTCTGTGTGGGTGGTGTTGGTGGGATGTCATCCCACAGGTTTTCCTCCACTTTCCCCATCATGTCAATGCCACATCAAATCAGAGCCATCAGAAACTAGTGACGCAGTTCTGCTTCCCTTGCTTTTCATTTTGCTCCAATAACTTTTGGCTGATGCTGTGCCAGCCGACGCCAGGTGGGCTTCATCCAACCAACAGCCAGCATGCGGCCTGGGACCCATCACGGTTCACACACAGACTGAGCCAATAAAGTCGTTCTGCATGATTATCGTCCTTATACTCACACGTGCACACAAACACACACTGAACACAAGGCCATACGGAGAGCGATCCATGCCAGCTCTGTACACACAACCTGGTGCCAGGAATGATGTATAGTGGAGCTGATGGAAAAGAGTCTGATGCACAGGCTGGTGCTTCCTCTGCTTCTCAATTCATCCAAGCAAATGTTCCACTGAAAGATTTAGCACTAAAAACTGTCTGTACATTAGGCCAACTCCTTTTTCACAGGGAAGTTAAACTTATCACAGACTACTATATTTGGATCGGTGTTTTTTGATTAGTTAATAAATTGATGAAGTTAATCAACCAACCAACATTAGTTGCCAATACTGGCCCATCACAGATATATTGGTGTCAGCATAGAAGCTGTCCAGTATGCACCGATATCAAACCACAGAACATAATTCAGGAAAAGATGCTTGAAGAAAATATAAATATCTATATATTGGTCGATATATCGATATCAGAATAAAGATAGGCCCCAGTAATAAGAGTATCAGTTGGGTTCAACAGGAAATGTATCAACAATAATTCTAGTAAAACAAACATTTGCTGGTTAGCTTTCAAAACTTGTTTTCTAAATATTGTTAGTTTAATGAATTTTTAAAACATCCAATCAAATAAACAGAACTTTAAGGGCAAATAACGTAACTGTTCACAAGTGCCCCACTTTCCAACTACTAACATGGGTGAGTAAAGTGGTTTAAATGAGAAAAAGACGACCATCCGTCTCTACAGACAGTGATGGTGCAGGGGAAGGGGGAGGGGGATGTGTTGCTGGTGCAGCATCACGTGTGCAGAGTGACGCAGATGGGAGGCTTCCGTACCCTCTGTTCACTGTTGCCTGCCAGCTCGTCCTGCAGGTCCTTGGCCTTCAGCTCGAGCTTGGTCCTCTGCTTGATCTGCTCCTGGCGCTCGGCCGATAGTTGCTCCCTCTCCTCCTTCATGGCCGAGATCTTTGACTTCAGCTCTCGCACCACACGCTCTGTCTCCTACAGAAAGGGAGCCAAAATTAGGAAACAGGCTGTGGGATTCAATTCAACGGAGTGTAAATGCAACAACTGACTTCCTCTTCAGTGATTAATCAACTCTGTATTCATTTACCAAGGCCGCATACTGTCCGGAAATTTGGATACATTAAATAAATTATGTATTAATTTCAATGCATTCTCATCAAGTATGTGAACAGTTAGAAGCAGATAGCCTGCTTACAACCAGACACCAAAACAAGACTGTTTCTAATTAATTAGGTTTTGCAGCCTTGATAAAGGCTGGATTTAAATTCAGTGACAACATTTATAATCTCTCCTTACAGCCACATCCTGTAGTGACACTATGATCCACAAACTAGTTTCCTGATGAATAAATTAATCAATACTACAAATCTTCCACAGTGTGAGAACACTTAACACTTGAAATTGTGATTTTGATGTGATTTTGAGTAATTCAGACATAATGTCATTTAGACATAATGCTGTGATGATCATTACTATGTTTACCGATCACCAATCCCAGATATTTGTATTTGTTCTGCAAGGTGGATTTCTTTACCTCTACTTTGTCTCGGGCATCTTGCTGAGCATCTCGCAGCTGTCTGGATTTGTCTCCACAGGTCTCTCTCTTGGAGGACAGCTGAAAAAAACACAAACGAAATACAAAGGTCTTGATATTGATGCATTTAATATTTAGCATTTTTGGTCAACAACTAATATTCTGTATTATATGTGCATGTGTAAGATAATGAATGAATAATGGGTAATGACAATTTCCAACTTTCTCACCCAAACAACAAACACAAGTCGGTTTTCTTTCTTTGAGTTTTTTTTTTTTTTTTTTCCTTACCTCGTCCAATTTAGCGCGGGTTTCATTCAGCTCCTGGTTGTAGATGGTGTACTCTAGGGCTCTTCTCATCTTGTCCCACTTCTGGTACTGAGCCAGCTCCTCCTTCTCATCCTCCAGGGTGTGCAGACGCTCCTCGATGTACTTCAACAGCTCGTTGATCTTCTCTCGCTTACCCTCTGAGAAACACACACACATTAGGTTGCTTTTTAAAAATGTAAGCCACTAATTGCACACTTCATATTCTGGGACTGGCATTTTTGACTCGTGATAATTTGGTGAATGCTGTTTAAATACTGATTTTAAATTGTGTAATTATCGAACTTAAAATGATTGATGATTGCTTACTGCTGCTACTGGATGAATATTTGCAACTTTATTTTCCAAATTAACAACATCATGCTTTTTGTTCCTGTTCACTGTTTGCACTGTACATACTTTGCCTTTGGCTACTACATACAAATGATGACCATGAACCTTTTCAGAAACTTTTAAGTGTAACCATGCATAAGCAGAGGCAGCACAACTCTGTGACTGAATCCCTTAAAACGTGAACAAATGGCATACAATCAGTAATAATAATTCTTGGCAGTTTGTGAAACAATGATGTTAAGAAGTGTTTACCTGTCTCTTTCATGAGAGAAATACTCTCCTCCTTGCGCTCATCATACACGCGTGTCCCTGCCACCTCTCTCAGCAGCTTCAGACGCTGGGAGTCAGGTGCTGTGGCCATTTGGTTGATCTGCATGAAATATTGACATAACGTGTGAGATGGAATACTCTGCTGCTGCTGCTCAATGTAGTATAGGTAGTACTGACATTCTGCTTAAAAAGTCATACATAAACGTTTTCTTTGTTATGATGGTTACAAGACAGGAAAAGACATCGAGCGAGGAACAGTTAGCACTCTTTTTAGAGCCCTGTTTAACTGCTGCATTGCATAACGTACCAATGACAAATAGACTATAATGTGTTAAAACACATGTGAGGTTGGCATCCACTCCTTTCTCACCTTTCCCTGCTTGACGATGTAGTAGGGGTTACTGCGAGAGAAGCCGGCACTCTCCAGGAGGTTCATGACGTCATTCTTACTGCAACAATCACAGACGCAATCAAACGAGTGATTACATTGATTCACAGAGTTGTTATTTCCTTTGATTACATGGACAGTCGGCCCACAGCAATACTTACGTCACCATTTTCTTGTCTAAGAAGTACTGGTCCTTCTTTGCGCCAATGACGCGGCGAAGGGAGACTTCCTCTTTGTCGATCTAGAGGGAGAGACATTTATCGCTGGTCAAGAGGAGAATCACACACAACAGCAACAGGTTATGTCACAGTATTACATGGCTGCATGATTACAGTTTTACACCCAGTTAAAAGCAATTTTTGCACAATCGTGATTGTTAGAGTGGTGCAAACATCCGGCGTTCATCGTCAAAATAATAAGCACTGTGTGTACTGGAAGCAGAGGGACAACAATTGGTGGTCATAGCAGTTGTCAGCAATTTAGGGAGCCAGCCAACATAAACTGAACAACATAATATAGTATTAATGTACCACTTCCACTGGTAACCTGGACTGTGATTGCAGAGAAAAGTAAAGAAGTAAAGAAAAATTTTTAAAAGGTGGTTTCACATCTGGTTCTTTGCCACATGCATAGGTTGTATGTATGTGCATTTTCTAAGTCTTACAAGTTTCTTAAGAGTCGTACAAATACATGTGTACAATTTGTAACATTTTAAAAAGCTTGTTATAAATTCTGTGGGTAATTTCGAAGTTAAATGTTATGACTTTTTTGCTGATTTAGCACAAGTGTTATTCACAAGCGCCAATGCAACTACTGACTGATTGGGGAAATAAATTCAGCGTACAACAATATACACATTTAGGCTTTGCAAATCAAAGCAACAGAGTATTTGTCACATACAAATTGAAAAGACTTTACTTAAAGTTAGAAAGAATCAATCAGTGTGTGTGCAGTAACAGTCAAAGGATTAAATTGAACTTCCTACCGGCAGCCGGTTGTCAGAGTTGTCAAATATAATCTCCACAAAAGCCGAAATGACACGAGGACCAGTTCCCTCCTACAGTGAAAAGGGAGGAAATACATATTCAATACAATAAATAAATGTTTACACGTATGAATGTTTCCCTTTGTATCTCAAACTTCTATACACACAAACTCATTATTAACAGAAATGCAACAATTCGTGTAAAGACTTTCGTAATCCATTATTTATAATTAGGAAGTTACACAAGTTTTTGTCAGCGTAAGCATGTCTGACAAGAAATTTCTACACATTCACTACATCAAGGGGGCACTTCATTTTCAGGCACTGGGATCTGTAGTGTGTCTGACATTTGCCTTTTACTTACATGGAGCAGGGCCAGCCGCTGTTCAGGTCGCAGGTGACTGAACTCATCACTGAGCACAAACTGGATGGCTAAGAAAACAGAGCGGAGACACAGTTTTAGAGAACAAAAACACTGAAGGAAAAATGTCTGACAGCTGTGTTGTATAATTATTTGAGGCTCACGTACCATAGAAAAAGTTACTCTTCCCTGACCCATTTCTTCCGACTGTAACAGAAAAAAAACACAGAATGAGGACATGGTAAGGTATGTCCACAGCCACCCACATAAGACTAGTCTTCAGTGCACCAATACTGGCTGGCAACTTATGTAGGTGCACTCAAAGTACATCCCCTTACATCCACATATTATTGAAAAATACATTTATTACAAAAGCATGAGTGGACAGTTGAGGTGAGCATATACACACCAATGACATTGTGCTTTGGACTGAAAGGGTCTACCACCGTTTGGTCCCTGTAACTTCGGAACCCCTGGATGATGACCTGCACAAGAACCCAGAGACCACCGTAAGTAAACAGTCATTAAACATCCTCATATTTAGGTTAACTATACTGTACCAAGACGTGGTTATGTGAAACAGATAGAGAGGAACTTATCCTTAATGTAGCATTATAACAACCTGTGCCCTCCTATATAAAGTCGACTCGAGCTGTACAACTTGTGTGCTAAGCGCAGCATCACATATATCATAAGCGGTGTACGACTTCCACCAGGGCCTTTACTGTCGGCTACTGTACGAGCCACTTTTCATTCAGGACGTCAACGCTTTTGCATGCTTAATAACAAAAATAAATACAAACTTAAGCAACCACAATACAATCAAAGCTCATATTTACATGTAATGAAATTATCTGCTAAGTGGTAATGTGCAACATTAATAGAAACGAGACAAATCCGCTAACAGAAGTTAGCAATGTACGTTAGCGTTAGCTTAGCATCCTGAGAAGGAGAACGGGCTGTCCAATTCAACATTAATCAATGTAGCCTAAGCTAGCTTTAGCAAGCTAGCTCTTAAACTTGTTGCCGTCTTTGGTGCGATTTTGATGAGCTCTGCGATCACAATAACATTAGACTGTGTGTGAGACCTCGTTATTCCGGGCACAATCACTCACTGGGATAATGTTAACATAGCCTTACTAACGATAGGCCAGTGATAGCCTGCAACAAGCACAAGTCTGATGCCGTTAGCTTACCTGTTTGATGTACATGGCTGTCTAAGCAGGATGTCTCCTTGGCTGAATTTGGAGATAAGCTCCCCTCCTCCACTAAACTGGAGAAGCCGGGTGTTTAATAACCCAAACTCAACAAAATATTCGAAATAGATGCATTCAAAATTTGTGAAACCCTGTGTGGCAACAGAGAATAACATGGAAAATGGCGGCGGGGGCGGGATAAAATGGACAATACCACTGTGTGAAAACAGGGTTGTAGCAATAAATGTATACTAAATTACATGCAATAGTTAAATTATTTAGACCGAATCCGTCAACGGAAAAGCAGCATACAGCCTTGTACATTAAGGTTACCCTTTGGTTGTTATACAAATTTACGTAAATAATGTGTTTGACACGACGCTATTTACTGATCTCCCTATTTGTACAGTTGGTACAGTCTTCCTGTCTGTCTTCTAGGCGCCAAAGACAGAAAAGAGTGGATAGCACGCTCCGTGCAAACTGAAGGCAATTAGAAACTAAACCGGTCAATAGATAAATGTAGCTGTTTATTACTTATTACCAACTGATACGCTTTATTATATCTATGTATTGTATTAGCACACTGCCACTCTGAATCTAATGGGAATTTTGACTGTTTTTTTGTTGTTGTTGTTTTTTTGTTGTTGTTTTTTTCCTGAGGCTGGTTTTCAAAAATCTAATGCATTACTTTTCATTGATAGTTTTCCACTTAGTTACACTAAGTTGTTGACTAATAATCTAGAAATATGCATTCTGACTGAATGGAAGCAATGCTGCTGTTCTGTATCTGCTTATAAAGGCCAACTCAGTCACTGCAGGTGTCACTGTTGCCCCTCCAGTTGTATGTTTGCCCTGTCCTGTCAGAAGTTGTACTCTACATGCAAAGTCTATAAAGTCGGCTACAGATTTTGCTCTGTATTACTGTTTATGGGAACAGGCTGTGGTAACTTAACTTCTCAATTATAGACCCATCAACTACAAACAATGCTACAATGATTACACGACAACAGCTTTTATTTTTGTGGTGAAAACATTTATTAAACACATATTTATATCCACATTATTGAAAAAACATCAGACAGACAGTAGTTTTCAAATAAATTAGGTTTCAATGCCTGACTGTATTTGTGAATAGGCAAATAAATCACAATAACAACCTAAGGCATGTATATTGCAGTTTATTACTGTGCTGTGTTGTTTCATCACTGCAGCTCAGAAGACAGGGAAGCAACATCAGACTCTGTAAGCCCATAGATTTCATAGGCCCATGAACTGAATACCATTATCTTGACTCTTCTGTTTCTGTTACTGATCTCAAGTCTATCTGCTCTGCTGATTTCAACACAAGGCACACAGACAGCATTATTTTTTCTTTTTTTTTTTTTCAAGTAAGACTACAAGCAGTCACAGTTCATTTTAAGGCAGTGCAGTTATTGGGCTCAGTTTGAACTGGTGGTGGACCGGGGCCTGCAGGCAAGAGGTAGGGAGGGTGAACACAGATGGCTCAAAGTTTTTGCTGTTGAAGGTAGTGGTGAAGTCGTTGGCAAAAAAGCAGGCGGACTCTGGGGCGCAGGGTGTGGCTGGTTCAGGTGTGGCTGCGTGAGCCGGGGCCGTCGAGAGGACCTCGGACTCAAACTGCAGCAGCTGACCCATGAAACTGAAGTTGGGTGAGATGACTGCCCGGCGCTGCTTGATGATGTCGAAGGCCGCATCTAGCCGCAGCTGCTGCGTCCTCATGATGTAGGCCATGCAGATAGTGGGTGAGCGTGAGATGCCTGCCTCGCAGTGGACCAGGACCTTTCCCCCTGATTGCTTCACGTGATCTGGAAAGAGAAGAAGATGAGGTAAAGGTTAATTTGTTGTTTTATTTGTGTTTGTCTGTAATTGATATTTTTTTAAGTCAAGTTACGTGGTGAAGAGGTTCAACAGGGAGTTTTAAACAGAATAATAACAAATATGGAAAATCACATTTTAACTGTGTAATAATTGCCTACTCTTTACTCCCACTCACTTATTAATGTGAACACTTTTCACATAGTACATTCTTTTCTTTCTCTCTCACACACAACAGGAACGTCAATCTTGTTGGCACACCTCATTTGTAGGCACAGAAATGTACACACATCCTATACCAGTTTCAGGTGTGAGACTTGTCTGAGTCACAGAGTGCAGCTGCACATGAGACTTTCTTTCTCCTACACGTCTGCGGAGGCACTGGGTGCTGCTGCACAGTTCACTGTGTATGTTCTTAAGCCCACACAAAAATCTCTTCTCTGTCATCTGCATAAGTGTCGCTCATGACACATTTCAAGATCCTGTTAATTCTTAGAACTACTGCCAACGCCTACATGTCTCTGTACTGTCTGTCTCGTTCAAGTTTGATCTACCTACAGACACTTAATTCCACCTACACCTGTGCCTCTCTCTTTCTATTAAACAGAAACATCGAGGGCCACTTCTGCCTGCTCCCGAAAGCCACTGCAGACAGGGACCGATGATGATTTCTGACAGCTCTGATCCTCGATAAATCGCATGAATGAATCATGAACCTCCCATCTGGAGTGGAGGATGCAACGAGAGAGGGAAGAGGGGTGAAAAGAAGGAGTGACAGCAGCCGTGGGTGTTTTAATGACCGTCCTCGAGCGATGCGCCCTCGTTGGCCGGAGATGTCATGACACACTTCGACAGCTGCTTTCATCCAGGGGGTCAATAATATTTATTATCTCCTCCCTGACTGTACATCATCCACCAGGTCAGACAGGTTTTCTGATTGCTGATTGATTTCCTTTTGGGGAGCGGCTGCAGCTCGGTGAGGATTTGTGTGCACCACATTTCTAATCGCTTGGCATGGTTGATGAATTTTGGAGTCCCTCTTTGAATGTAGGCTAAACCTGCCCCTGGAACATTTTTCGGCCTTATGTAATCGTAGACGGGCTTACACAAAAGACACCCTAAATGTGGGCTGCATCCCCAAACAATGCATAATACCAACAATAGCAGCCACCCAGTACTGGTCAGCCAAGCTGCTCGTTGGTGAGCTTTGTCCTTGGTTATGCCTGGCTATAAATAGCCACCAGCACATTGTGTACATCTTTTGCTAGCTGCTGCTATTATCCCGCACCTCTCTCCTCTCCCACACACTCTCTCTTCCTCTGTAACACATTAGCCTACCTGCTGCCCTCAGGCCCATCGATGATTTCCACCTGCAAGCAGCCAACAACTGTGCTTTCTCACTGTGTGTCAGTCGCCATAAACAACTGTGTTTGTGTGTGTCAGTCAGCCCACCCCCCCACCCCCAGCCTCCTCCACCCGCCCATTACTAAACACGGACAGCTCACCCAGTTGTCACACTGACTGGCCACACCCGGCAGAGTAAAGCCATTAAGATTAGGCCTGGGAGGCAATGACGGCATGGGAGCGTCTTTTCCAAGTTAAGACGCGGGGGGCAGTGAGCAAATCCTGAATGAAAGCAGACTGGCTGGATATGTTGGTGAGGGATTGGAGGCAGGCGATCAAGTTAAACTGATTACAGCTGGGTTTCTTATAGCCCTCTATTTGTGAATGGTAGCAGGTGAGACGCAGCGACAAGGGGGGCTTATTCCGAGACACAGAAATAAACACACCTATGTTTAGGTGACTCAGCTTAGGGAGGTTTTTTTAAGACTCCTTGGGGTGATGTTGTACTACTATAAATATAGTGAAGCTGGGGTTTCATGGTATTCCAGAAAAAGACTCTATCTTGGTGGTGGTGTATTTATTTCCCTCACAAGCTAATCGGCTGACTGAACTCCATCTCCCTAACCCTTCACTTTTTAGATTTCAGATTCGATCAGAAGATAGTGAATAGAGAGCCATTCCCTTCAACTCACCAATAAACTCTATGGCCTCCTGGAAGTGGGAGCTGATGTCAGCCATGTGGCTGTCCTCCACTGGGATCCACTTGTAGTCGTAGTGGCCCTTTGCCGGCTGTAGGTCCCTGCGCGACACGTTGAGCAAGGCCGTGATGTGAAGGTCGCTGAGATAGTCCTGTCTGGAGGCATGGTAGGCACTACCGAGGTAGAGGAAAGGCAGGATCTCTACAGGTTTACCCTGAAAGACAGAGAGAGAGGGGGTGGGGGGTGAGTTCATGTAGATAAGGAACAATATACAAGATTTCGTAGCCACCTGACAAGACAACACTGGATGGCAGATTTTGATGCATCAAGCTTGGTAAGTATGCACTCATTGGTCCAAGCCACATAATCCAAACACCTGTCAGCCCAAGAACATTACGTTCATCTGCAGACAAAACGCATGGTTGCACACAGCTGCAGGAATGAATTCAACCTAGTGAATTAACTCATAATATGTCAACCACAGACACAACAGAGCGCCTGCTCTCTATGTGGGCAGTGGAGGAGATAGAAGAAAGGTCAGGGATGAAAGAGGGTTTTCTCTCTGTGAGGTGTCCTGGGCATCATCGGGTTCTCTCTCCTCTTTTGCGAGCCACACATGAGATGGCCGGGGAGCAGTGAAGGTCACAGAATATTATAGTATGTTGAGAAAATGTTTTGATGCCAAATATAAGTCTGTCTGATGTCAGCAGGGCTCGGGTGTGTTTGTTCTTTTTTCGGATAAGGTTAGAAATAAAATATAAAGAAGTGGCTCCCGTGTGGGAGAGCGGGCAGCATTGTGTTGTGAAGGGTGTTTCCATACCTGATCGTAATCTGGTTTGTGGTGAGAAAGCTTCTCGCTGTGGCTGCTGTTGACTCTTTTCTCGGTTTCGCTTCCGCTCTGGTCGACGGTTTTCACCTCAGTGCAAAGTTCAGGGTACTGAGAGTGGAAGTTCTCGTATCCTCCTGAGAGAAGGGGGGGAATAAACCGTGAGCACATAACTGTGATAAACAAGCTTAGAATAATTCTCCACACACACAAATACACATCTTGTGAAATAGCAGCGTTTATGAAACAGTCTTAGCACCGGATTATAACCTTTATAACCTGATTATAAGCGCGTAATTAATTACAGGGGCCCCGCAGTGGAAGGACCGGTAATCCTTTTAGAGCAACATCCTGAGGACGCAGAGGTGACAGACGGAAATGGATGAGTTTCAAATACATTATCACAAACACCTTAAAGAAACGTCTCGGGTGACATTTATTGTTTTCTTCTTTTTTTTTTATTTTTATAAATGAAAGTCACTGCACCACCAATTTGAATGCGTTACTCCCGCACTGACTCATCCGCTCCGTTGACGCACGCAGGACATTTATCTCTCCAAGAAGTGAGAGAAAAAATGTTCCCAACACCAAGCGAGGAGGATAATCAGTGGAAGATGAGTTGGCCTTAACGAATCCGGCTTATTAGGGAAAGTAAAATAAGATGTAAATATATATATATATACGGTGAAGCCTTTCTTTATTCTCAGTTTATGTAGATTCACATGGGTAGCCTCCATTCGGCCTATTAATTGTCTATAAGAGTGGCCTACATTTTAAGTTTGACGCGGGGGAAAAAAACAAAGTACAGACTCGTGTTCACAAGTTCAATCCCAAGACATTTAAAAAAAAAGTTTACTCAAACGTGAAGCAGAGAATTTGTTGTCACAGTCTATTTTATGTACAACAACTAAACTGATACACTTTATTTTCTGGATTTAAAATAACCCCAAAGCTCTCACCTTTCAGGAAACAGATGTTCGCCCCGCTCGCTAGATGTGACAGAGTGTTTATTACTATTTGTGCTACACTGTCCTTTTTCAGCTTCTGCCAGTGGGACGTCCGGTCATCCAGAGCTACGATAGCCGATATGCTCCCCTCCCGCAGCCGAAACAGGGCTCTCTCATCCGGGATGACAAACTGCAGAGGCACCGGCCCACCTCGAGACCTCCGGACCACCACTGAGTTGAGATTGACATTGACAGAGCCTTTGATACTGGAGTTCGTGAATGAGAAATAAGGTCGGCAATCCACAATAAGGCAGCTCCCGGACTCCTTCCTGATGATCTTCCTCAGACGCCGGCAGTCGATGCTGGACACCTTCATCTTGAGTTGTTATTATTGCCTAAAGAATAAACTGGATGACTCCTGTACGGTGGGTACGGGTTAGGGTTAGAGTCCCGTGCGCGTCTGTGCCTACATGTCCTCCAAGGGGATTCCGGCTGATCAGTTTTATGTGAATGGAACCTCCGGCCAGTGACGTCAGGAACCATATATGGACACCGGCGAGGTGTGATCGCAGCAGAAAAACCCGCCCACAACTATGACTGGACTGTGGCTCCGCCCCCGGTGCTGCTAAGTCAAAACCACACTGCAGTGTGCTCGATTCAGCTATTACTCACTGTGTCCTGAAGCAGCACCATGTTCTTTCATCTTCAGCTTCTACACCTCTGAACATAAAACCACAGTTTCTTGTTTTCTTTCATGAGAAGAATGACTCCAGCTAATAGAAAACAAACCTAACAATACTGTTAAACATACTGGCTAAAAAAAAGATGCAATGTTTTGGAAGGATGCTGTCAGCCATCACAGGCTGTTTGTGATGAATGATGAATAATGCAACACTAACACATTTCTAAGTAAAAGGAGGTATCACAGGAATATCGCAGGGAAGTAAGGCTGCAACAGCAATGTCATCAGCCTTTGTTAATCTGCTGGATTCTTGATTACAGCCAGTGATTAGTCGTGTCGTCTGCAAGATGTAAGAAGATAATAAGAAACGCTGTCACAGTTTTACAGACTCCATGGTGACATCTTCACATGTCTCATTGTGTCCAACCAACACGTCCAAAGCACAGAGGAAACCAAGTTTTAATGATAGAAAAAGGGAGCATTGTGTAATTAAGGCATTTTAAATTACATTTTGCAGTAGCTTGATGGTCAGCAATTCAAGTTAAATTTATTTTGAGCCATGTTTTTCATTAGTGGGATGCAACTACTAATGTGCATTCACTCAAGTACTGGACTTACGTACGAATTCGAGGTGACCTACTTGTAATTTTCTTGATTATTTTCATTTATTGCAACTTTATAGCCGACTTTGACTCCACTACATTTCAGAAGCAAATATTTTTACTCCACTACATTAATCTGTCAACTTTAGTTACAAGTTACTTTTCAGATTACAATTTTTCATACCCTTCTGACACAGTGAAAACCATGTATCTCCAAATTTGGTTATCTTTAATTTTGAATATTGATACATTGAAGGATTAAGCAGCCCTGTGAAGGTCGTTTTTTGTCTACCTTGGTTATACTTTAAAAAATAATTATTACATTTTCCTTTTTCACAATGCACACACACAAACACACACACACACACACGCATGCACGTTTTTCTGAGCTCTTGAAATTTGACTCAGAGATATGTGGCTCCAACAGGACAGAGATGCTACAAACATGTAATGATCTTATAGATGATGAAACATTGCTGTAGATTAAACTACCAACAGTAGGCCTGTATGAAGTAGATGGAATGAGCTTAACCTTAAACACATACAGCAGTAAAATGCAACATACACATTAATGCAATAAATGAAAAAGGTGGGTGTGGTACATACTGTATGCATAAACTCATACACACATAAGCATACTGTACACCAAACACATACAAATACATACAATTTTGGGGGAACATTACAGAAAAATATTGCAATGATCTTGCAGGACCTTCATAACACACAGAGTGTGACATGGCATACTGACGGTCCTTCAAAAAAACAACATTTTAATTACTGTCTGGATGTTAAGAGATTGTATACAAATACAGTAAAAAAGTCCATGGCCAAACGTTAAGGCTACTTCTGAATAATCTTTCTTGTAGTCCTGAGTTTTGTGGAGAATTTAAAGGAGAGCTCAGTAGCTGGACGACAAGAAGCTGACACAAGCAACCCCCAACTTCCGCTTGGTCCCATGTATAGCCCAGTGAACCTGCCTTATATCCCTCAGCATGTAAGCCTAATCCCTCAAATGAATTAACAGGTTTAACGTCATACTGCGTGTGCTCACATGACATGACAACTAACCCTGACACAGAGCTGAGGACTGTGTTTGGGTTTTGTTTGCATGTGTGTTAGTGTGTGTATGTTTGAAATGTAACTGTAGCCTTTAATCCCACTGATACCGCACCGCCTCAGTACACCGACTGCCCTTAGCTTCAGCTGGCCAGCTGGGACGTTAACAGCTAGTTTGATACGTTCAGCAAGATCTCTTAGCTTTTGCAGTCTAATAAATACATAAATAAACAAATCAGTTGAATGCCACAGCCAAATAAATACAAGCAAACTTACCTCAGTCTGTAAAGGCCGCCCAAGCAGTTACTGCTCTCTGCGGTGGGTGTGTGTATTGTGCTAGCCACTCAACGAGTCTGTTGCTGCAGCGGCTCTGTTCTTCAGTACAGAGGCTGTGTGCTTTGTCCTATTGGCTTTAGCTGTTGAACAACAGGCTCAGTGGCTGTGTACTGTGAACACACTGTCTCATGTTAGTATTGGAACATTTTGGCTGCACGTTCTCTGCCATTCTTGTCCGACTAGCTAGCTTTGCTTTAGCAATACAAGCTATATTTCCTGTCAAGCCAAAGCAAACCGTCTGTGACCGAGCCTCGTGGATTCTGGTCATCCGCAGTGAGGTAGACAGGCTGGAAAATACTCTTACTCTTACATTTTCCCCCAAGTTTAAATGCTTAAATCAATACCACTCTCATGTTAGTACAGTAAATATGATGCCACAGCCAGCAGCCAAATAGCTTAGCTTAGCATTATAACTGGAAGCATGAGGAAATAGCAAACCTGGTCTGTCCAAAGGTACCAAAAATCAGTAGCTACCTAAAGCTAACACTTAATTTTTCATTTGTTAAATTAATAAAAACTGAAATGGGAAAATAACAATTTGCAATGTTACCAGGGGGTTACATGCAGAGCTATTTTTACTTCTCATGAATTAAAATAATTTTCTAGACATTTGAATAGGAAGCTTGAACGCTAGGTAACGTAATGCTGCTGTGCTCCAGGTTACAAGTCGTATAAACGTAGGTAATCTGACAAGTTGTGGTCATTTTACAGCTCCCCAACTCATCAGCAACTTAAAAGGTGATCGATAGTGAAAATTTGGACACACATACGCCAACATATTTGATAACTCGTTAGCTGATGTTAGCATTCAACAAGTGCCTAGCTAACATTACCGTTTGATTATATCCTGTGTGTTTCACTTCCAGGTTTCCTAACCGTATCGCATCAAAACAGTATCGTATCAAACAGTAGTGTTAGCTAGAATGTGGTTGAATGCTAATGGTGGCTGTCTATGCTCATTCAATATGTATACAAAGAAATAAAGACAAGCTAAATAAAAGAATAAGACATAATGTGTACAAAATTGAATACATAAAATAAGACATAATATTACAGTTGCTCCTC
The DNA here is from genome assembly GCF_040436345.1 of Pagrus major. Taxonomy (NCBI): domain Eukaryota; kingdom Metazoa; phylum Chordata; class Actinopteri; order Spariformes; family Sparidae; genus Pagrus; species Pagrus major. Next base: position 24,790,621 of record NC_133215.1, read on the forward strand.
GGACTACTTTCACTGTTAATCAGAATTTCTGAGCCATTGCACACTGCATGTATTTAATGAAATAACATTTGTTTCGTGGGTAGTTTCCCACCCAGTGTGATGAAAGTTCAGGATTTAAGGGCAAAGCCGCGTTACATAAAATGTTGCCTATACATAATGTAAACAACAGGCACTGAAAGCCTCTTTGGTCAAATGGCTCCAACAAATATGTGTTACATCATGTTGCGTCTGCTGCATGAATGTGTGGGAATGATAACAGGATCAAAACAGAGAGCGAGAGAAAAGATAAAAATGAGACGTGGACAGACAGTGAAACAGACGTGGTGACAGACACAGATGGACAGCAGACAAAAAACAAAACAAAACAAAAGATAGCCACACCAGTGTCATTGAAAAAAGAGGCAGTTAAATGAATGAGTGACAGACCATTGATGATAGACAGACAGACAGACAGATAGATAGATAGATAGATAGATAGATAGATAGATAGATAGATAGATAGATAGATAGATAGATAGATAGATGCATGCACTGGAGGGTGAATTGGATGGGTTGAGGTTGGGTGGAGACATGCCTGGATGGCAGCGGAGGATTAGAGGGACAGCAGGCAGTGTGCCATATGGTCCAGTCTAATCTGGGCTTGTGACATCATGGCTGATGAGCGGGGAGGCCCACCATCCGTTTCCGAGCTCTCATTTCATTATGGGGTTTGTTGGTGTCAGCTGTAAATAACAACAGTAGACCCAGACGAGCCGGATAAACAAGACCTGGCTTTCTTTTCCACTCCAGTCTATTATCTCTGCTTTCCTCTTTTCCTCTGTTTCTCTCTCCTCTGGTCTCCTCCCCCCCTCTTACATCAATGGTTTGAGTCCATACACGTGTCTAACAGGATTGCTTCAGTGTATCAGTGGCTCTGTAGTAAAGCTTATATGTTTAGGAAGCAGACAGGCAATTTTTAAGACAGCCACAATCCTGCTTGCACAGAGTCCTGTCGTCAGCTGGTCAGCCATTAGGACTCTGTTGTATCGACCGTGACTGTGTCTAACCAGTATTTCCACAAAGTGTGTCATCTGTGTGCTGATGTCATCGGGTCACAAGTGCAACAGGTCAAATTGAATTGCCTGATTTTGTCATGCTTTTGTTCGACGTTTGAGCTTCAGTCGATTTAAATGAATAGTTCCAATTTTCAGTCCCAGTTTGATTAGGATTAGGCAATAAAGTACTTGGTTAGGTTTTGGAAGAGATCACGGTCTGGATTAAATTCAGCATTCGCTTTTGGTTTCACAAGAGACAGGAGCAGCAATGATCACCAAAAGTAAATATCATCTCTGTTTGCCGTCACAAGTGATGAGACACCCAATGCCAGCCACGGAGAACGTGCATCAGACACACAAGGCATTTTAATGCTCACAGTTTATAATAATGCAGCATAGTGAAGATGGACTGTGAGAAAATTTGTGTGAAATAATCTTTGTTTCTCAAGATGTATGTAACCAATATAAATCAATTCATTCATTCATACAGACATTTCATAAAGGGGATGAGTGACTATAACGCTGATGTGCCTGTTTGTCACTGGTAACAGAGACACCAGTCTGCAGCAGACACTTGACTAATAAGCCAAAGAATTGTAGAGTAACATTAGGCTTCATGATCAAACACAATCTTTATAACGTGTAGACGCTCTGCTGCGAGCCTGCAACACACTTTATTACTATCAATATTTTTATCAATATTTTTTTATCAATAATGCTTTTTATAGTGCCTCGTTTAGGCAACCCTAGTTCCTGCATCCACGGTCCAGCCAGTCTCCATCTTCTGTCATTGACAGACAAGACTGTCATAAATACTTCCTCAGGAGTATGACTACTGAACAATTAAAATCTTTGGTTTCTAATTATTTGTCATACGGTCCTCAATGTTAATTCAGGTCAACTTGCCATCAAAATAAATCCCTCCAAAGTACTTATTTTTATGTGATTGAAACATCAGATAACTGTTAGTGGTGCACAGGGGATAACACGCAGGCTGGACGGATGCTTTGACAATGTCCACAAAGGTGGATGAACACAAGAAAATTTCAGATGAACTATATTTAGTGTTCAGTGCTTCCTTGGAGTTATGGTGAATTTTTGCAGTTTAGCCTTTGTTTACTTTAGTATAAACTGCTTTGCCCACTTCCAAGTATAAACTTTTTTTTCTTCTTCTTGTTTTCCCAGAAATACTTTGACGACTCTGTCAAAGATTCACAGAAACAGAACCTCAAGTCTTGTGCTTGTGCTATTTACTGGTCTATTGAGGCTCCTGCTGGTGGAAAAATCATTTTTTCTGCCTCTTCTATGATTGATTTCTTGCTGTTTTATTGTTGAACACTGCTCCAAAATGGGGGACCTAGAAAGACCCACTATGTCCTTTAGTCTGAGGGATACATCCAAAAATGTACTGTTACTGTGTACAAGGCCTAAAAAGTCTCAATATTTCCTGCAATCAAACTTCACCGCAACTTTCTTGCCAACACATAAATGCCAATATCTGGTTAAAGGTGTTAGTCTGTTAATGAGGATTATTTTACCTTGATGTATGGTATGAGAATGGTTTTTCCTTTTTTTCTTGGTTACATTACTTGTTGACAGAATAGTTTATACTGAAGCCATCTTTATGTGTCTGTTTTCATGCTGCATGTAACTCGAGTCAAGACTTTTTATGTTCACCAGACAATAACCGCTGGCCACACTCCATTAGTACGGTATGTGAGTGCGTCAAGTCACTTCCTGTCCAGAATGTCCCCTTTTCCATGTGACTTATAAAAAGCACCCAAACACAATAGGTCGCCTTTGCAGGGACGTGCACCTCCCCTCCCCCCTCAGCTGCGCAGGTGCTTCCTGGTTTGCTGACAGAGCCTCCAGATGATGATGCTGTTTCCCAATAAGGCCCACATTACTCATCTCACCTCCCCTCAGCTGACCACTGAGTCCAGCAGCTTGGAATTCCACTCAGGATCTAAAGTGACTCAAAGTTTCACTGTAGATCAACAATTAATAGTTTGCAGGACATTTATTTTAATAGCAGCAGCAAGTCATTTCTGGTAATGTCTCCCACAGAATGTCAACCCGTCCCATCACATCAAAGTCAGTGAGGCCGTGCTGATAAAACAGGGAAACTATGATGTGTTCTCTGGTCATAAATACACTTTCTACTGCGTGCTGGTGTTGGCAGAAAACAGGAAATGCCACAATAAGTTCACTAAAACTCCCTCCCATCTCTCTTATTAATTTATAACGTTCGGCTTCAACAAAATATTTGCTTTGGGATGATGGCCAAACCCGACCTACAGTCCCAACCTGCCAGTATTTGACAAGTTGGGAATGAGACTCAAAAATCAACTTGACCTATAAAGATGATTTTCACCCAGCACCTGCGCTTGTATAGGAAATGCCCTCTGTCAGAAGGTATAGGAAACTCGTGATTGTTTGTTACAGTTGAAATAACTATTAACTCAAGTTTAACAAACTATGAATTCAGCATTTATTAATGATGGTTGTTATAAAGTGTTACTGGGTTGTTCAACTTTTGAATTTTGAATCTTTGGCACTTTAAGGTTTATTTGTGTATATTCATCATATATTTTGTTTTATCTTTTCTACTCGTAGTATTTTATGTATATTAGTGTTTTATTAATATGTTTGTTTTATTAGTATGCTGTATTGAAAGTTGTCCAGTCTGTCCTACAATATGAGCTTGTTTATGTCAACTCAGTAAAATACAATCTTCTGAACCAACTCTTTTCATTTTAATGGAAACTTTATGAAACTTTGGGAACTTTGAGTCCCCCATTTTTGTTCCATACAAAAGCAGAACGATCAATTTTCTTTTAAAACTCTCTTTGTCAGATTTTACAATGCAGTTATCAGTCTGTGTATGTAGACTCAGGTATTGATATCAGTGATCTGTCAGTTGCAATCATACAACTTGGATGAGAATATAGCCTAACTTTTTACTAGTGGAAACCTACCAAGTACAACGAGTACTGTAGCCTAAATCATCACAACCCACTCTAAACAATAGTTAAACAACCAATCAAACAAAAGTAGTTTAAATGAGTTGAGACCCCAATGTTGCAACACCTGTATAGGGTAGAAAAAAGAGGCAGTTATGGAGAAAAACAAGCAGACTATTAAGTCAATATTACATTTCATAACATAAGGAGTGCCAAAAGTGCTGCTGGCAAAGAAACTTTGTCACCCCTGAAGCTTTTCTCAGTAAATTCAATCAAAAAGTATTTCAGGGATTGCTGATGACATGTAGTCACACGCCAGTTCTTGTTGATGCCGTGTTCGATGAGAGACAGGAAAAACAAACGTCAGCGTTGTGAGTAACCGCACACTCAAATCACATCACATCTAATACACCAGTCAACCAGCCGCTGCCAAATTCATTATGGAACAAGAATGTTTGGTATTCCTGAGTTCAAGTCATGATATGATGGCCCCAGATGACACATGCTGAACACACACACACACGCACACGCGCACACACACAAGCACACACACACAAGAGCTTCAAAGGCTTGACTCACCCCCCATTTCCACCCACTGCTCACCGTCATGTCATGACTCTTCGAGGAAAACTGAACTCTTAGGCAAGACCGTTAAGGAGGGAAGGAGAGAGAGAGAGTGTTTGGCAGATTAAACAGAGTAACCCTTTCTTAGCCCCCAGTTATTGTTCCAAAGAAAAGTCACTTTGGGTCTACGGGTGAAATTTTCACTGCGTAAAAATAGTCGTGGCCTCGGGTGGTGATAAATCTGGCCCGTCCTGTTCTGGCTGCAGAGGCAAGAGTCCTGTGGGAACTGACTGCGGAGCTCGAGGGGCTTGTCATGCAGCTCTGTGACGTGTTGACTATAAAGAACAACAAACACCTCTGATTATTGTTATTTTTTTAATCTACCCATGTTGTCAGTCAGTGTAAGCAGACAGCATCGGGTTGACAAGATGTAACTGCGAGAATAGCTGAATTACATTCTGTGCTGTACTGTACCCTGAATCACAGCATGACCTGGTTATCGAGGAGGACTATTATAGAGGGGCCCACGTATATCACATCCCTTAAAATAACACGAAATGCGCATGCAGATCTCTGCAAGCTGCCATGCCAGATGCCTGCATGCTCTTCACCTGCTTTACATTCACACTTACACACATCCATATCTGGAAGCACAAAGCTGCTTTCCTCTTTCCTCTTACAAGTCCTCTGCATCTTTAATTCGTATTATAATTACAGCTGAAAGGAGGAGGTGAGGAGAAGTAGCATAAAGAGGGAAAAGTCCTTTTAAGATGGAGATAAAAGGATGGAAGGAAAGATTAAACAAGTGTAAGTCACTGTAAGTTACAAGTTACAAGTTACAAGTTACGTCACATACATGACATGAGGTAAGTACCTTAGGTGATGCAGGTAGGTTTGTAACGGAGGTAATGTGGTGATTTTTACCCAAACCATGATGTTTTCCTAAACATAACCAAATAGTTTTTTTTGCCTAAACCCGACCAAACAGCGACACGATGGCGGTCTGGTACGTGTGCTGCTGTTCCCTCTTGATTCCACTGGGCAAGTCTCTGTTACGTGGCGTGCGCAAAGCTGTTTTGTCCTTGGCATCATGCCTTTAGGCTTGCTCAGACTGTGCATATTTCATCATTTTCTCTTGATTTTTGTGCTTCTACTGTAGATGAGCAGGCTACATCTGCACAGGGTGTTTTATTTTGAAAATTGACCTGATGTACTCTACCCGTCCGCTGTCTGACCTCCTGTCTGGATCGATCAGCTCTGTGCGGCTTGACGCAGCTGCAGTCCGCTTCCCGTCAAAAGTATACTTGCCGCGTATTCTCTACAGAGCAGAGCGGAGAGGATGCTGCTGAAACGTGCAGTGGCACAGCCAGTGAAAACTGCCGACCATATTGCAGCCGTAACATGCCAGACACGCCCTGGTGGAATCTGGGGATTTCGCTGCAACAGTGGGAACGGTGATGTAGGTTGTTTTTGGAGACGCTGACAGTCAACAATGTGTTTGAAAATTCTAATATCTCGAAGTGCCAACTGATGTGTAGTTTTTGTTCAAGAACAATACAAGCATTCAAGAGAGTTAAAGGCTAAAGCTGGTGATACAATAAATGTGTGTTAATCCGCAGCTGAAAAAAGTCCCAAACAAAATGTTCCATTTCCTGCTACTTGGGTAACATTTGTTAAAAACTACAGTGCTCAACTGTGAAAAAATGAATTTATATATGTGTGGCCTGTTTTTTAAGTTTTATAAGTTTGGGGTTGATGGATGAGCCTGCGACACACAGGATGAAGTCAGAAAGTGTTGATAGATGAACTAGCGCATTGTTGTTTTTTGTTATATCATGTGATTTGTTGACTTTATGTAAAAGTATAGACTGTCCCCCGCCAGACAAGAGTTATCATTGATATCAGTCCCCAGTGCTATGTGTTATTGGTCATTTTGTGTCACAAGAAAGATATATTATTTTTTGTGCTAAATTGGTTCAGTGGGTGTGTAAAATACGGGCAGGAATGCATCCTGACAGCAGCCTCACGGCCTCAGTGATTAATCAGCTTGAGAGTATGAACGTTTCGATACAGCCACCCGTATGTCTGCCTGCTCGGCATTACTCTACCACATCCTCAGCATTATATGTAACAATGCCTGGGCAAAGCTGTGCCTTCCTCTCGGCTTTGCTCTCTAACTCATTTCAGTGTCTATAAATACACATATATGTCACTATATTGTTATAAGTCTTCACTTCCGTTGAGTACAGTGGGTCACAGAGGAAATGAAGAAGGAAGCCAGAAGGTAAATAAACAGAGGGGCAGTGCTGAAAATGTAGCTGGTGTTTGCCTCGCTGAGGGTGTTAATGTTACTTTGAGACAGCAATAAATATCACTCTGCTAGTGAGTCAGCCAATGGATAATCAACTTCAGAGCCCTGCAGAATAAATCCCAATATGCACTAAGTACAGTTGTGTACGTCAAGCTTTTTTACATAAAGAACCAAATAATCCGGGTTGCATTCATACAACCCGGATTATTTGGTTCTTTATGTAAAAAAGCTTTTAATATCACAGCCACTGTGGAGAAGCCATTACAGTCGCAGTGGCTGTGTGTCTCAGTTCACCTTTGTTTGTGCATAAAATGATGAGCTACACAGTTTCTGAATATACTAATATACCACGCAGGAAACAATCAACAAACAAAAAGCTGGAAGAGTTACAAATTTCCCAGGACTTTCACTGAACAACAAGGTTGGAAAACTGGTTTCAAGAAGCTTTGCAAAGTGGGTGCAGTACTTCCTTCTTCAATAGCTTTGTAGACACCGTCACCTGCCAAAACCCTCGGAAAAGCCTCAGTGATTTACAGGCAAAACAGCTTCTGGCTTCAACCGAGCACTTCCTGATAGCTGGCACCCCGGCCTTTGTTGTTCAAGGAAACATGCTCTCTTGCGAGCACGAAAACATTCCTGTAGACAATTGAATGTTTGTATCTGCAGCTGTGTGTGTGTGTGTGTCTGTGTTTCAAAGGTGAAAGTGTGCAGTGAGCGGTGTAGCCTGTAACTGTGGTAAACATTAACATAAACCTGGCAGCAACTGAATAATTGGGAGAAGAAATTTTGAATGTAATATCTAAGAGACAGATTCGTGAAAGCACAACACGTTACCCAATCCAGTGATGCCTTATTATATTATCATATTAAGGTCCTTGTTATCATAAGTCATTATAAGATGCTTATTAACATCTTAAGTGCTAATAAGACTATAAGTATAATAATGGCATCATATACATGTTTATTGCTCGATTATAAGACATTTATAAGCACTTATAATAAACTTGTTAGCAGTTTATTGATGCTTAGGAACATTAATCAATGCCTTATGAGTTTCTTAAGATTGCTCATAATAGCATTACTAACACATTTATTAAGTTTAAGGACTTACCCATTATGTCATTCTTAATCTTAACTGAGATTTTTTTTGTTCTTTATAAAGATTACATTTCTACTTTATTATGCATTTATTAGCAGCTAACTAAGATCCCCCCAACAGTTAACGATGCTTTTTACAGCTACCGCATCTAAAGCGAAAACAATGCCTTAATTATTCTCTTAAGACCAGTTTTCAAGCTTTTTTGGCTGGGCTTTTGCCTTTATTGGATAGTAGGGCTGAAGACAGGGGAGAACCATAGGCGTAAATCACAGGGGGGACACGGGGGACATGACACCTTTGTGCCCCCCCAAATATATAACTGTAAACACGACCCTTTCATTTCGATAATATCAAACAAACAATCTGTAACTTCTAATGAATGTTTGTAGCTGTTGAATTTGAGTCAGTGAGAGAAGCTGGAAGAGCAGTGTAGTTTTTCTGAGTGACGTTAGTGGAGTTACAGCACTACTTTTGGTATCCATCTCAGGAATTGCTCATTAGATAATCGGCCATGGGGAAGACATGCAGTAAAGGGCTCCAGGCAGGAACTGAACATAAAACTAAAATATTTGATCATAAAATCAATTACATAAGTGTCTGAAAAAAAGGACATATATCAGCAAATGGTAACAGTGTATTTTTCCTTTAATCAGCTGCCAACAACAGGGAAATGATGTGTGCATTAACATCTGCTGCAAATGTTTTCCCTCTATGTCTCTGACACACTGGCACCTGCTCCCAATGATAACAGTTTGTGTGTGTATGTGTGTATTTGAACTCTATGTACTGTGCGTAGATATGTGTGTGTGTGTGTGTGTGTGTGTGTGTGTGACAGTACTGTCTATACCTACTTCCTATGACGTAGGCACTCCCCAGTCACCGCCCGCTCCCAGTGCTCCTATCTATTACATCTTTCCATCCCTGCCTCGGTCTTTCCATCCACTGAGTGGGAGAGTGTCAGTGTCAGTGTGTGATTGTATGTGTTTATATGCAGGTGTGTGTGTGTGTGTTGTGTGTGATTAAAGGGGAGCAGTGCAATCTGTAAGGTCCCAGTGAGTTTAATTCCAGCTGAGTGGATTTGGCTTTGTGCCACCCACACAGGTGATGAGACAGGCTGGACAACAATGGGATGAGAGAGGAGGGTGGAAGTAAAACAGAGAAAGAGAGACAGACAGACAGACAGAGGGGGGTATGGTGCAAGAGTGACTCTTAACTTCCGGTCTTTGATAAAAAAAAAAAAAATCCCTTATCTGAGTACATCTGTGTGGGGGAGGGTTTCTGACATGGCTTCCCGTGAAGGTCGCACACTATTTGTTTCCATGATGAGCCACAGTCCTGTTGCCAACTCTATTGTGTTCAGACTGTGAAGTAAAGCCCCCTCATAAGGTGAAACCCCAGCTGGTATGCAGCCACAAACCTGTATGAAACAAGACACCATTTGCTGTTTCATATTCAAAGTGCTGTTTTTGCTAAATTTTCATCTCATTATTCTTCACCGTGCATTGCTTCAGTACTCCGCAGTATTCAGACCTCACCAGACAAAGATCCCTGCTCTGGACTGTTCGAGTCTTGAGCCACATTAAAGTCTGAAATACAAACACATCAGTCTTGTTTACTGTAAACTGTCAGGAGCTCGTGGCACTGATATGACATTTATTGTACTTGCTGAGTCAGCTGATTTCATTCATTGCGAAATACAACATGCTCTAATGTTTCAGGTGATGGGATGCCAGATGATTTGGACTGTACAAGTGAATAAAGAGGGAGCGGAAAGATGTTTACCAGACCTCTGTAGCCCGCTCCTCTTCTCTGACTGAGGTGAGAGGGCCCAGGCTGGTTTATCGGTTATGCCCGTTCATGCCATTTTAACTATACCAGCATGGTAATGTTTCCTAAGGTAGGTTGAAAATAAGGGCTAGCAAAAATAAGAGACACACCATCACACAACAAAATAGAAAGGAAGAAATCAGGAACGTTACCTAAAGCTGTTGCACATACCACACGTGCATATACATGACGAAAATGACACCATTACAATCAACACCAATTAAAATCTTGTCAGCATTGTTCCAGTGTTTGCGTGTGTGTAATCATGGTGGTCGTGTTCGAGGTGATGTGATGCAGCACACTGAATCAGCGGTGGGTTAATCAGGCACGCAGACAATCAGCTGGGTTATAACATTTCCGCTTTCTATACCATTCTTTGACAGTCTCTCACGGGAGCAGAGGGACGGGCTGGGCTGGTGACTCATACGTTGCCTGTCTCCACCTAACTTCCCCCAATCAGTGACAGGGAGGGAAGGACGTGGGAGGTTTGACTCTCAATTTCTTCTTTTTTTCTCTCCTCATATTGGCTTTAACTCCTCTGGCTGCCACTTCAGGGAAGATTTTGTTTGAGAACAAACGAAGGTTACGCATCCTCATTTCTGGAGGCATCCCCCCCCCCCCCCCCCCCATACATCCTGCAGAGCTATCAGATACAATGAATGAGCGACTAATTTTATCTGGATAACCCTCTGCCTTGATTACGAGGAACCGCTGCTTCTTGATAAGCTGATCCGTGGGTGGGGTGAGATGTTGAAGTGGTGCAGGGAGGGGCAGAGGGGGAAAGACACGTAACAGAAAATTGACGACACTAGAAACCAAGCTGTGATCAAGTGGCCACATCCAGACTGTCAGCTCTGGACAGGTTGGATTACAGAGTGAGAAACACAACATGTTCTTATTGATTTCACTGACAAACCAAAAGTTAAAGAGCTGTGTTCCTCTGTACATTTATTTTAGTATTGCGTCCATGTGGCCATGAGTAACCACATGTCAAAGAGGAAGAGAAAACAAACTGTCCGTCACAATTCTCATTCAGTCCATTGTTGCAGCACCTCTATTCAACCACCATTTGGTGCCTGTTTCTTTAAGGAAAACGTATTATTCATGGTGGACAAACTGCTCATAAAACTGCCCTTCACATGTGTTTCTCAGTTTTTTGTTTAGATTTCACAAAGGTGCACATTGACCTCTGCTCCATATTTCACCAAGATCTGAGCCAACAAGGGTTAGTCTGAATGATGCACACTTTAGTTATGCTTATTAATGACTGAGTCACAGCTGATAGAGCTGCCCATGCGTGCAGTGGACAATGTCCAAAACAAACCACATCAGGGCTGATCTTTCAAAAACCTTGATAACGAGCCAGTGGTGTCCCAACAGATTCTGTAAGCATAATGTCATGAAACTGGGGTGAGAGGTCTGTACCTGCTGGTGTTGGGAGTGCCTTGAAACTTCAGTGGGAGGAAAGTTTTTTTGTTCCAGGATGGTTTTGAAAGTGAATTTTGAAACCAGGAGATCTTGGCTCGTGGTGAAAGAAAATGTTGAGTCACATGTATTGACCAACTTGCCTATAATCACAGCAAATACATAAATTATGTTTATTTGTGAAGGTTATTTTGCACCACCAGGAAGTCCTTTTGTTTTTCAAAGCTTCATGATATAAACAAACCTCAAAAGCACTGACTGGTTGCCATCTGTATTCATGTAAGAAGCCCCCAATAATGACTCATTCATGTGAGATGGGGACAGAGAAGTATGGATATATGATTGTGGGGATGTGTGTGTGTTTGTTTGTGAGACGGGGGTGTGTTTGCGGATGTGTGTAAGTGTAGAGGCAGAATGACATTAAGCTGCTGTGCCGTCATCAGTGAGAAAAAGACATTAATCCTCCAGAATCCTGCAGGAGCAGAAGAGGGCAGACATGTGGGTCAGAGATGCTGGAGCTGAAGGAGCGGGGGCTGTATGTGTGTGTGTGTGTGCGCGCGCGCATGTGTGCATGTTTGATGGCCGATTTCAGTCATTCTGTTTCAAGTCATAAAACAATTCTCACTGCAGCTCGCCATAAAGCTTCAATAGCCTCCTTAACCTATTAATATAGACTCTATACAACATGTTCACTCCTTTATATATATTATTATAATGATAGCGTACTATACCGGGACTTAGTATACAAGTAAATACTGTACTGAAGCAGAGTAGCTCAGGCAGATCACTGCAGTCAGGTTTACATTATCTTACTGACATCAGCTGCTTCATTCAGCCTCACAATCTCTGACTCATTCATCAGCTGCGTGGCTACCAGCTGACCAGTAACATCCAATCATATTCACACAGGTGTATCCTATGGCCTGTCATTATAACCTAAAACTTCCTGCTGTCTGCTGAAACTCCCCTGGAAACTCTATTGCCCCAGCTGCCTTCACTCCCCAACCTTATGTGCATTAGTTCTAATATATGCTTCTAATATATGGCCAGGATTTTACTTTAAAACATTTTAAAAATGAGAAACTATGGTGTTGATGTTATGTCAAAGACGTGTTGCAGAGCTGTCTACTGAAGTTAGCATGCTAACCAGCTAGCCCCCGGCCCGTCCTGTTTAGCAATACCACCTTGTACCACAAAGGTTGATAGTCTGATAGACCCCTGTAGTTTTAGTTGGCAGATATATGTCAGCTGTTAGCGTAAGAAAGCAACAAAATTAACTCACACCGACACCTTCTGAATGCAAGTTGCTCCCTTTTTAATGTTAAATTACCGAACTAAGACAACCCTAATTACACATCGTGAAGCAAACTTCATTCAAATCAACCTAAACTAAATAAAACTTCTCTCCCGTCCCCACCCATTGTGTCTCATTGTCCCTGAAGTCATAGTCTTGGTCAGAGCTGCTGTAAATCACCTCCATACTGTATCCCCTGTTGTAAAACTGACCTCCGTCAGTCTTGAAGGCTGTGTTCACTCTCAGCTGCAAAATCCAGTTGGGCCCCCGTTGCCCATGTTGACTCCCCCTTTGATCTGAGGTCCCTGTCCAGACAAACATTAGTTAGACTGGCTCCACGGACAACTGAGCCATCAACTAATTAGCTAACAGTAGCCAGCTACAGCCGAGGATAGCTAGCAAAGAGCAGCAGTTGTTGGTTACCCTGCTGATATGCTAGGTTTTTGGAGCTACCTTCTAATTCTTGCCATATCCTACAAACCAGACCTTTTACAGGAAATAAAATATCAAACAAAACACGACTTTAAGACGCAAATTTAAAATTTGAAAACTCGAAAACTGTTTCTGACAAGTTGTTGTGGGCAGCTTTTTCACATTGGATCAGCTCCTTGCATTGGACGTCTTTGTCAAATGCAAGGTTACCTCCTTAGATTAATCGTTACACTGATGAATGGATGTCAATTGACAAACCAATACACATTAGAATATATGAGTGTGTTTTATATCATGAGGTTGAAGGAGGGATGGTCTACGTTGTTCAGACTGTTGAGCCCATTGAAGCAAATGTGTGATTTTGGGCTATATGAATAAAATCAGAAAAAATGAAAGATATCTAAGAAAAAAAATGTCATGATTAATACAGACTTTAAGATCTCTGTTGCCTCCAAAAACTCACACACATTACTCTGTTAATGAGAAGATTACTACCAAATGTGACTGGGAGGCTGTTAAAACGACAGAGAGAAGGAGCAGACTCATATATAAAGTGTGAGTGTCAGAAAGAACAACCTTTTCCTTCTACCAATAGATTATGACGGTTATTGAGATGGTGATCAAAACGCCCTGGATGAGTCAGCCTGCTGAAAAATAAATCTCGTTCCTGAGTCACTGAGACAGAAATGAGCAACAAAAGTCCATCACAGACTATGGATAGGACCCACACACGCAGACACATATACAGAGCAGTCGAGAATCAGACAGACATCATATCTTCAGGGAATACCCTCGCACAGTCATTTCCGTTTCTACAAAGGGACAGCGGGCAGAGAGCTCCCTTCAGTATTGAAGCAGACTGAGGGGACTGGTGGCACATATAGGCCATACATAAAGCATGTATGCACAATGACACTATTAAAAAGCTGCTCCTGGTGACACACCTGTCAGTTCTTTGGCCAGATTCTCGATTTGAGGTGAAGGTTTGGTGTTAGCCCTGCAGAATTAAAAATCAAATGCTTTGACTGGGACTGACTTGGTTTGGAGGCACAATTTTGCAGCAACATCCAACTTCCATCTATTATCTGTCACTGCTTATACTTTGCAGGGTCCCAGGGGGCTGAGACAATCCCAGCTGACACTGGACATCCCCCGTGGACAGGCTGCCATTCATCACAGGGCTGACACATAAACCCCTGTCACACTGGACAAAAAACTCAGCAACACCCGCGAACATCTCGCTTTGGTCTTTAATAGAAAAGGGTAAAATAGGCATCTATTCCCGCATCACATGACATACACATAATTTGCGTTGAAGTCACGGTTGTTGATGCGTAGATACATTTCCACCTGTGTCAGTAGAGCAGAAACAGTCAGTTCACACTGAAGTTTTTCAGGTTCAAACCCAGAACATTCTTGTTGCTGACCACTGCACCAACGTACTGCTGTAAAAAAAGAAAAAAGGATGAGAAGGATGGTTCTTTCTAAAAGCGTTTTGATGCCTCAGTTGACCAGGATGAATAAAACATGTTTTATTTTCTCAGTTTCCTTCCACAAACCTTGCTTTTTTTATGCCAACACTACTTTCCTCTCCACCTACTCAGCCTGAACAAGTCCAGGCATGTTCTCCCGGAGCTTCTGATTCTCATTCTGAGGAAGCACGGTATGAAACCAGTGACAGACAAGCCCCTGCATACTTCAAACACTTTATTACAAAATAACTCATGGAACATTATTATGTTATAATACCAAAGAACATGCCATGCCAGGAAAATCGCTTCCTTTTCCAAGTAACATCCAAGTGTGTTGTTTTATCTCCCTCTTCCTCGTCTCATCTCCCTCAGCACACATTATAATGAAATCACATGGAGGACTAATGTGCACTCTCATTGTGAGTCATATATCGTCAGCTGGATCAGAGAAGAGCATCAACAGACTGGTCAGCTGTTATCCATGAATTGCTGGTAAACTGTTGCTTGGGATAATTTGTTTTTCCATTCTACCAGCCTCTCAGGCAGCTAGTAAGTCATTGTCTTTTGTTTGTTTTCATGTTGTAAAAATCGAGTTGCCTGGTAAAACAGGTAAAAGATCAAAAGGTAATTTCCTGTCTCCTGAAAGTCAAGCCACTGACGCAGGCTAATGGCCATTTAATCTACCACTGCTACGGATTCCTTTCTTGATACACTAAGTGGAGGCAGATACACTCTAAGCCAGGTTATCTCTGCTCTTTGTTTGTCTGAGTTTTACCCCTATAAATGTAAAACTAGGAGTCTCGATACGAAAGGCTCCGTGGTGTCTGCTCATTAAGGAAGCGATCAATGCCCTGGAAATGAGTCCTGCTACCTGAATTCAATCAGTGACGGAGCTAAAGCTTGTTATCATGAAGTACCTCTGGCACTGATGAAAGGGGACGAGGCAGGCAGACGTCTCCCAGCGGAGGGGAGCCGGGTGGGGCTGGATGCTAGTGAGGCATTTCCCCTCTGAGTGGAATTCCTAGAGAGGATCTGGGAGCAGGAAGTAACGAGATGGTATCCTATAATTCTGTGTTGTTACGTTAAAGGTTTTCTGGACATAAGACCAGATCTTCAGAGAGTAAAAAATATACTTGTATATAACAAAGATTTTTGCCTAAAAGTTTCCCAGAAAAATGTAATCTGTCATCTGGCGATGAACCAAATTCAGTATGTAATGTAGTTGCTGAACGATTATTGGCCATCCGAGGTATGGAGAAGGAAAGCTCGTCAGAATTTTTCCTTTAGAACACAAATAGAAACTTTATTTGTTTCACGTCGATGAACACCTGTCACAGTTTGAACAGCCGTCTCGTCTCATGCACATTTTCTCACACACAAGTTTCCCACAAGTATTTTCCGAGCTAATCCAGAAACACTATACAGCTATTTCTAATCACATTATTTTCCTCAATATAGAACAGATATAAATACTTTTTCTTGTATTTTATTTACATTACATAATGCCAGTACACCATAGCCCTTTTAACAAGCAACGTCAAAACAAAATCTCTGTTATTAAGCTACTTAGTTGGTTGCCTATGAACATTGCAATTGTGTGACTCTGCAAAACCCCAGCTTAGGTTAAAAGACAGCATTTTAAAAATTCATGCATCCTCAATATCTGCGCATGTCGACTGGTACGATTAAGGTGAGAGCAAGACTGTAGTTATGGCAAATAAATGATAGTTTGTAAATGAAGGTACGGTTAAGGTTAGGCAAAAAAAACACATATGGTTAAGGAAAGATAATCGTCATGGTTACAGAAACTGACACTGACAGCTAGTAGGAGACGTAATGGAAACAGTGGTTTGTTCTGTCACAAGCCTTTTTTTTTTTGGATGCCAAACCACCCACCCTGAACCTTCTCATTAGAGGGTTTGTGGAGCAATAATGTTTTGTTTCTTCAACCTTTGTGCCCGAAAGAGGACCTTCATGCATGGCAAGAGGTCCTCATCAGGTAAACCAGCCCAGTATCCTCAGAAAGGGGCTTGATATTAGACGATTCTGCACCTCATGATTTATAGAAGTAGTGTGACCTTCATGTAGAGAGGTGGGATGTGTGGGTGTAGTGGTCAAGGTGTTGAATCAGTGTATAGTGTGTCTGATCTTCATGCAGTGGACTTGTAGTAAAGAAGTGTTTATGTCCTGCTGCAGAACAGCATTGAATGTTTGCATTTTTATTAAGTGTGGCCACAATCTTTCCTGAACCATCACGAAGGCCAATCCAATCACACTTTACCAAACTTTTTTTTTTGTTTTAAACCTGGGCCCTGTATTGACATGTTTTGATGTAGAAATGATTCATACTCAA
Source organism: Pagrus major (assembly GCF_040436345.1). Classification (NCBI taxonomy): domain Eukaryota; kingdom Metazoa; phylum Chordata; class Actinopteri; order Spariformes; family Sparidae; genus Pagrus; species Pagrus major. Next base: position 24,807,395 of record NC_133215.1, read on the forward strand.
CAAAAGCTTTGGAATTAGTCCAGTAAATCGGCAATGTTTCATTCAAGGAGAAGTCTTGCTCTGAAATCTTGCAAAAGGAGGGTTGTTACAGTAGTTGCCTCATATAGATCGTCAAAGTCAGTTAAATACTCAGCAATGACTTTGGAATTAAATTCTTGCTGGCTGTTCCTCGAGGAAAACTCCAAACTCCTCTCTCCAACTCTCTCCGCCTTCCTGAGAGAGCCTTCTTCTTGAACAAGACTTGTGTTTCTGGTTACAAAGAAGATCTTATATTTTAATAAAAAGGTTTGTTTCTGTAGGAATCATCACAGTAATGTTGTCTGACACTAAGAAAAACAACCTCAGTCGGTCAGTAAAAACAAGCACTTTCAGTGGATGTAACTTTGACGTATGAGTTGTCCCAAAGGATCATGCGGCAGCCGTTGCAGCTGTGTCCTGGTTGCGAGCTGAGGCAATCTGCTGGACCTATTCCAAAACTTCTGCAGACATTTACACACCTAAACATGTAAATGTAGGGCCCTGGTTTAAAAATAATGGAACTCCACTTTGACATTGTTAAACCTTCTTTGTCATTTAGGTTGGAAGTACATGCCCTCTCGACCAACATATAGAAGCGTTTTTAGATTTGGTGCCACTATTGGCAGGTTGACATCGTCTGTCTGTGCCTTCCAAAAACCTTTTAGTGTCTTTAATTATGTGACAAAACTTTGGTTAAGTTTTGGTTGGATATAGACACAATTGTAATAAGAACTTTGTGGTTAAGGTAAGTGAAGGATGGTGGACATGTTTTAAAAAACGTTGACTGTCAGTTGGTATTTTGGTGATCCAAGCATCCAAACCAACCTCCTCATTGACTTTATAGTTCGACAACAACATCACCTGACTTCCTCCTTTGCACCTGCTAAAATAAATATGATCGCTCAAGGGATTTGTCACATGGATGTGAACAGAAGTTGTTTTGGAGCACTTTCTGAAACAACTGATGTTGTCCTTGTTGGGAAGACAGTCTCATGTTTCCACACTTTTACTATTCAGCCATACGAAACGTCACACTACTTCCTGCTTTGCCACTGAAGGTTCCCACAGAATGTGAACTGCAGGTGCAGAGTAGCTGCATATAAATGTGTCGTAGGAGACAAGGTTGAAACATACGATTATAGCGGTTCACAAACACCTCCACCCCCCACACACACACACCTAAAGATACACATGTGACATTCAGGTTGACTAATATGTGAAGGAGGTGATTAGAAGAAAGAGCCTCCACATACACGTAGCATGAATGAAAGACCTCTGTGAACAAAATGAATGAGTCAGAGGAGTGACCACCCCCACCCCACCAACTCTCTTGCTCACTGACAGCTGATGCCTTAAAAGCTTATTTTTATCTCATTTGATGGCAATTACCTTGCCTCTTGACTCATCCTCCCATCTTGCACTTTGTTTCACCCATCGCGCCCGCTGCAAACCTGATAAATGTCAACTCAAATAGCTGTCACTCTTCGCTCGCGACCCCCTCTCATCCTCCAAAGTCAACTTCTACCTTCTACCTACTTCGACGTCAAAACGCTGAAAGTGATTGTCTATCCCTCTTGGCTGTGAATGAACCCGTGTAAGTATCCCTATAGCTCGCTCTCTGCATAAACACACACACAGATTCCCTTTAGCTAGCGTCCATTTTGTCTGGCTGTGGGGGCTAGGCATCACCCGATGAGTCACCACCATGCCGCCACCCGCCTGCGTTCACACTCTTATTAGCAGCTGCCATCGTCAGCGTGGTAATGATGATGCTGACCTCAGTGGCGATGACTGTCTGAGGTCACGTTGAGACTCCGCTGAGCTGATTGCTGTGTTTTTGGTGTGATTTCAGAGTCTACGAGGAGGGGCTGTGTGAGAATGTGGTGACACTTTGACAGCGTGCAAATATATGACATGGAGGAGGTTAAAGTTGTTGATCTATAATGTGACGCTCTTATAGTCACTTTTTGAACATCTGTAACCAAGACCATGGTTACAGTCATGAACTAAAATTAAACTGGAGATGAGAACTTTCTCGTAAACCGAGACTCAAAAACACCAAATGTAAATATTTTCTCACAGTTTTGCCTGTGGTTCTGTGGACGGTTTGCATACGCAAATTCCAATTGTGATGTGTGAAAGATGGGGGTATTTGGGCCTGTCTGTGGTTTTCTTGTAGAGGAAGTTTCTGAATGTTTTGAAGCATCATTTCACTAAAAATACACGTCAACATAACCATTATCTGGACGTCCTCTGGTTAGATTTTCATGAAATGTTATGACTCGCTTTTGATCATGTAAAACTTTAGGCTAAATGCTCTAAGGTGGATGTCTGTTGGGTCACACAACTCCTTTTAAATTGTACTATTGCATTTCCATGAAGTTTAGGGACTTTTTAAAAGACAGATTAGTAAAATAATGAAACAAATTGATGCAAATCAGATCAAAATATTCACAATTTTCTACGCTAATAGAGGTCAAGCTCCAAAAACATTTGAAGCCTGTCTGAGTGTCTTTTTATTCGACTCTCTGCCTGTTAAAATGATTAAAAATCCAAGAACTAGGCTAAATGCAAAAACAAAGCTTTGTTGACATCACTGTGACATCATCAGGGTTTTCTGTGTAGCTCAGCATGTAATAAGTAAATTGATCTTCGTGTCATCATTAAATCAGGAGGGATTACCTTTGATTTACTTGAGGGAAGCATTTTGGATTCTTAGACTGGATGTGTTAAACTATCCTGGTCCTAATGAGACCATTGTTTCTGTACAGGCCTCCCTCTTTTTCCACAGCCTGTTGGGGTATCATATTGTATATGGGTGTCTGTATGTTGTTTGGATGTAAACTTTTTTCGTAATCTCTTGTCATTTAATTGTTGTTATTTTCTGTTAGTTTCACTTGGTATGTCATTAATTGGGTCAGGTGAATGCCGCCTAATGGCTGTTGCTACAATAGAGGAGGGGCCACATCATTGTTTGTTGTCTTGAGCCCTGATGAAGACCTAGTGGTCCAAACATGTTGGCTTTTTTAGCGATTTAGCCACAACAATCATTTTCCTCTCTAGTTTTTTCTACTTATCTTGTTTGGAGTGCCTGGATTGCCTTTGGTTTTTTAGTTCAGGATGTATTGCAAAATCAATTTAGTTAAAATTTTAATTATAAATGTTATGACATGTTGTTAAAATTACACATTTTTGATGAAATAAACAGATAAACGGATACATTATAGAAGCACACACAAAGTTCCTGTTCATCATAAAACTGTCCTCTCTATCAAAAACGATAACAACTTGACTTCAAATGGACAAAAGAAAACCAAAACTACATGTCTGTAATATGAAATAAACAAAGAAATAAATACATTATCAAAACATTTTTAAAAATACAAGAATATATATTTTTTAATAAATCTGGCTTTGTGTTAAATTCTTCGCTGACATTAATGAGTGATTGAATCATTGCACTTAACACATTTGAACAATGTTTATTTTAACGTGTTACATCATTTCGATTGTGGAAACGGAATGCACCATGACAGAAAAAACGAAAGCACTTTTTCAGTTTCGGGGCTTAAACTGTAGTGTGGTTTCTGTACTTCCCTGATCAAATGAGGTGGCAGTTTCAAAGTTTAAGTTCCCCTGAAGAGAAAACAGGTGTAACATCTGTGTCACAACCAGAGCATGAGAAACTCTGTTAAACGTCAACAAAGTGGTGAAGAGACGCTCTGAATACATTTCAACACATTACACATATACTTTGTTTTAGCCTGACAACAGGAAGGTGAAAAGAAGAACTGCTGTAAATTATGAAATAAAACAATTAAGAAATAATATCTTCTGACCGGTTCAGTTCTCTTCATGACCTCCTGTGTGACTTCTGTTTGTTAAATAATACTTCACAAGATATAACAACAACCTGTTAAACACGTTTTAAAATCCTGAGGCTTCATTAAATCTGATTTCCCAGCATACAGTGGGGGCTGTCCTTTCTGGGAATCTTATTCTGTTTTCGCTTAAAGAAAAAATACTTTATGGAAACTGGACTTTTCCCACATGTTAAAATAGCTCTTTCCTGTGATGATAATGAAAATAATACAGATTACCGAGACAGTAAATGTGAGCATCTGCAGGTGTACCACCAAATCCTGCAAAAACTTGGGTTATTTTTAAAAGCCAAAACAACAAAAAACAGGACTGACAAGTTCAGGAGTAAAACAAAACTGTGGATTCAGCACAGATGTGATTAGAAAGGTCGTCCAAACATTGCTGTGCACAATGTTTGGCATGCAGGAGGGAACAGTTTCCTGTTGGCCAACGAACTCTTCCTGTCCCCGCTCACGTAAGTGACACACAACCAGCCATGTACTTCCTCTACAACAGGAAATGGACTCGCTTTTGTTCGGAGGTCTGAGGCTGGGTAGTGAAGCCTGGATACCAAGCCAAACACAACATTTATTTATCTAGAGACAGGATTTGCAGCTATTTTAACTTCATATTTACAAAAGATCCTTACTTTGTTTGGCTTGTCTATATAGTAAATACGTGACATCATTCAGCCTGATCATCTTCACTGTGGTAACTGGTGGTTAAATGTCTGGCTCAGGCAAATGTTGATGCTGAAGGAGGAATGTTACATAGTCAGCTATTTCATTTAATTTTTCCAAGCATGACCATCCAGTTCCAGCCTCTCCATCATTTCAGCTGTGCTGCCTGTCAAGGCTAACATCTTAACTCCTTTCAATTCTAAAAGTTTAATAAGTCAGGTGCCATGCCATTCTTACGACAGCCCAATTTCGGAAAACAAATGCCCATTGCTCCGAAAATACACACTACAGTGGTTAGTTCAGTGACTGCTGGTCTCGTCCATTGTAATGAATCAGCAGGAGGTTGATGTTAATAGACTATCTCTCTGGCCTTACACCCAACAAATTACCATAAACCTAATGTTTACCAGACACAAACATATTAACGGCAAAAAAACAAAGGGTGATTGTTGATTTCCAGAACAACGGGCCTTCAGTAGAGCGGGTATTTGTTTTCATAATAACAGGCTGTCAGACAAAATACAGACAAAACTTTCCGTCCAACGGGACATTTTTCTTTCGGACCACTGAGTTCAGAATAATGGGCTGTCAGAACAATTGGTCATATAATCCAATGAATAACTGTAATTTTGTACACGTTGTAAAGATATTTAAAGGCTGAAGGCTTTAAATATCTTTTTAGAAGCTTTCTAAAGTCAAAGGAGATCAAGTCAAAGGAAAATGAAGTATTTTTCTCACAATATAAAGACAAAGTACAAGAGATACAGCAGATGCAGTACATGTGTTTAAAGCCGAGCTGAAACAGAAGGCAGAGTGACATTTGCTTCTGCATACTTACGCATTTCTTGTATGAAATGAGGGACTTGGTATTGTAGCTCATTACGTAGGCACTGAATGAGAGTAAGGCTGAGTTACACTGCTTCTGGCATCTAATGTTCATATGGCCCCGGTTAGTCAGCTAATAGGACTGCTAATGTTGGACTAAGCTGCAGGACTAAACAAGCAAATGGCAACTGTCTAACAGCAGCTAAATGCCATAAACCACCTTGATACCAGATTTCCTGTTGTCAAACTGGCCGCAGTTTGTCTTGGAGTTTGTGTTTGGACCTGACACTGGTCCTGTTCACTTGGAGCCCAGTACAGCTAGTTAGCAGCTACTTTAGCAACAAGTGAAGCTATCTGCTCAGCAGGAATATCACAGAGGGTTCAGACAGAGCTGCCGGGGGACATTAGAGTATGGAGAGAGATTTGTCTCAAAACTATTTGTAAACGCGTGAACCACGATCCACAAATATTCCACGATTTGCAAATGAGTTTTTGCTATCCACAAACACAAAAATCCTTACTAGTGACTTCTGAGTTGGCATTTAAATGAATGTTATCTTGTTAATATCGTTTGTAATTTGTACAATACTGTACAATAATTTGTGTTGAATCTGAATTTGTGGATCGAGCGATACATGCATTCATTCATTCTGCCAATGACGTAATTTTGAGGAATTCGCTTCGCTTTTCTGCAATCCACACACAAATAGCTCCTGATCCACAAATGTGTAATTTTGGCTCTAGTTAACCTGTTAGCCAAGTTTAAGGGATACAATTTTTCACAAATGACTAATAGGTACAAATTGGTCCAGTAGATTGCCTCAGCCGGTAGCCAGGGCTGTAATGCTTGAGAGCAAGTGTGCCCATTAAAGTAACATTACGTCCACTAAAAGTGCTTGCTTGTGTCACTGATAGCTTCAGGTTTTTATGACAACATAATGAAAAGGGTCTGTACACAGATGGACCTTTTGTGAAAGACTAAGATTGTTTATTGAACCAGACACTGCTGTTATATCACTCTCTTTACAGCCACCAGACTCCATTGACAAAACAATATTTTTAGCTCAGAACACAGGAGTGTTAATATGTCTGTGTTATTGTGTGACTTGGCTCGGATCCGACCTAACCCTTTAGAACTCCAAACAAACAAAAAGGTGGGTTAGGAAGTTAAAAACTGGTTGTGGCTTCATTGACTGCAATAATGAGGGCAGCCAATACTTCGTCAAACCTTCCTGTGACATCATCAATATAACATTGCATCCTCCCCAACACAAGTGCTCAGACGTGCCCGCACCACCATACATATATTTTCATTATACACTGTAAAACAACAAACTGGTAATATTCCAGCAGCAGGGGCGCCTAACATTACTGTAAAATGTCTAATTAAGGATATTTACACATATAGAAACAATGAAATTACCTTTAAAGGTCCACTTTGTAGGAAAGTTGATTTTTGAGTCTCATTCTCAAATTGCGAAATACTGACGCTTTAGGAGTGAGATTCATAAATCAACTTTGTTACAAAGTGGACCTTTAGATATGGTCCAACACTGTTATAAAACAAATAATCAGGCTTAAAATTGTGGAAGAGTGAGAAATTATGTGAAAAATCTTGTCTATATGTGATAAAATGATATACCCCAGATTACTGCTGTATATGTACGTATGATTCAATCACTTACTGTATCATCACCCTTGTGCTTCATGGAGTCAAGAAGTCTAACACCTGCTTCATTAGTGGTAACAACAACAACCAGTGGAAACCAGAAGAAAAAAGCAATTACCAATATACATGTAAACCATGATGTCCTGAACATACACATTGCAAACACTCACAAAAGAATCATGTAGTGCCTGCAAGAGAAGGCGGTGGTCGAATGTCTTAGACAGATTGTTGAAAAGTGCCACAAAGTGATGGATACAATATCATTTCAAACCAAAGTGATCGCCTCCTCTGAAGACTGGAATGGGCTCAGGGTGGAGACTCTGGATAGAAATGCCCTCAACTAATCGTTCACTAGAGATTCTAGGATCTTTGATATCGGTCTCATTGTTGATGAGAAACAAATGACTGAATTTCAGGAAGCAGCAGCTCCTGGGGTGTGGAGAGAGATATGTCTCAAAACCACAACCAGGAAACATTATCCTTAAGGAATGATCAGTTTCACCCAAATCAGTGAAAGCTATAGATTTGTGTTTTTGTACAGTAATCAGTGAAACACTCCGCTTAAAGTTGAAGATTGATGGGTGGTGACGGGTGGATGACATAATATTATAAGTTGAAATTGGTCAGTACAAGCTGACATACTGTAGGCATACATGACGTTTACTTTTACAGGAAGAAATCATGACCAACTTTGATATAAAAATACAAAGAAATATTTTTTTTTGGATGTAATCTAAAATGGTTAGAGAAGCACTTTTCATTTCAGTTCCACTTTAAGTGGATGTGGTCTGCGGTAACCATAAACAGATGAATGTGAACACCACAGGGTGTTTTTGTGTCATCAGGGCCTGTCAGCATGAATGGTGTTTTTAAAGGGGAATGCTTCAGTTCCACCGAAACTGGCAACAAAACTCAGTCCTGTCAATGACTTCACATGCATCTGAGAGTGTGTGTGTGAGAGAGATTTGGGTGTGTGTGTGCGCAGGAAATAAGCATGATGAGGAAATAAGTGAGAAATCCTTTGCATATTATTATTTATATGACATATGAGCCCAGTATGTGTCAGTCTGTGGATCTGCGCAGGATTTACGGCCATGTTTAGTGCCGTCCAGTGAAAGACAAACATGTCATTGTTGATCTATGATGAGGAAGGACTGTAGCTTCCTGAGGCAGATCCTGTTTCTTTGGAAGAAGTGTCACTTCCTATTGTACACTTGCTTAGTCAAAGAAGTCTGTTAGGAATCATTTAAATATCCAAATTTGCACAGCGTTGACCGGGAAGTCACAGGCGTGGTCACGAGTGTGTGAGAGTTTCTGAATGAGTCGCGCGGTTTTGAGCAAACATCGCACATCACATGAGCTGCTCTTAGTAACAGTAAGCATACTTTTGCTAAATATTTCTATGTCAAAGCCATCAGCAGCTGTATCATGGACGTTTCTGCCTCGTGTTATGATCTTGAAGAGTCCTCTTTCATAATACACACATAGTTCAGTTAAAGTTAAGCACTTAAATTCATACCTAGTGTGTCTAACTAACCTGTACAACCATGGCAGTGTGCTACAACAGCACAAGCACAGATTGCTTTTCCTTCATAACTTTTAAATACTGATTTATTAAGTAGTACTAAAAATGAATGTTACACACAAGGATACAGTCAGAGGGTGGATGACCAAAGCGTGATACACCAGAGATCATGGTTTGCAGCCTCCATCTCTTTGGTTAGTTTGGTTAAGTTGAAGTAACACTTTGTTTGAATTAATAGTTTGACATTTTGGGAAATACACTCATTTCCTTTTTTTAACAGAGAGTTGGCATATTTTTCAAAATGTCAAACTATTCCTTTGGGAAAAATCATTGTTAAAGCAACATTACGTAACTTATTTACCTTAAAATAACAGCTTCAAATCATGTTGATGGTAGTGTCTTGTAACAGGGTGAATGGTGTCTCTATCACTTGTTTCTGCACTATGTAACTTCAGAGAGAGGGTAGGATCACAGCGTTACATACATGTTTATTTCAACATACAAGTTAGCACCTACATTTCATCTGACAAATTGTTACAGACCTGGGATTTGTATTTACCACAGTGTCACAGTTTCTACATAATGTTGCTTTAAGTTTGCTTAACTTATAGTAACACTTTGGTTAAATCAATAGTTTGACATTTTGGGAAATACACTCATTAATCATCAATATACTCATGGGAAAGTGAGCATATTTTCCAAAATGTCAAACTATTCCTTCGGGGAAAATCATTGTTAAAAATGGAGAAGTGAAACAGGCCCTGTCCTTTCTCACTGCCTTTTTCCATACTTTGCAAAGACTACAATCCGTCACCATAACCAAACACTGAGGGTGTCTGTCAAAATGTTCAGAGTTCAAAATGAACATTTTACAACTTTACAGAGTGAATGTTGATAAAAACTGTTTCCTGATCATGTAGTTGCACATACACATACATTTCAGGAGACAGGTTTGAAGTCTGTTTGACCAAAATGTCAGTCTATAAGTGTCCAGATAAAAAAAAGTTGAGTTTTCTAACATTTATAACAATAAAGACAATTCAGGCAAATGAAGAAAGAACCAGGCTGTAGTTACTTTAAAATTATATCCATAGGGTTCATTTACACTGGGGACACTAGGAACATATCTTCACCAGTGTTGTCCCCATCACTTTTTAAAAGCATAGTTTATTAATATAACTGTCCTTATAAAATCCTTTGGTTGCTTTCAGTCATGAACAAAGACCTGTAGTTTTTCAAATTAATAGCCTCAGCCCACCAAACCACCCAGACATTTTGGGCTCTGCAATCTTTGTGTCACGAAAGGACATCTGTGAGGGCTCGTCCCATCTAAAAATGTATTCTAGAAATTTTGACCTGTCTACAGCTGAGTTTAACAGTGTGTTCTATAGCTACAAAAAACTCATATTGTCATCAACCTTGTAAAGATGTAGCAAGTTTTCCTTCAGTTCGTTTATTGTTGCTTAATCATGTTTCTTTCTCACTTGATTCATATCTCCTCTCGCATGGTGGACACCCCCTGTCAAATTGTCTAGATTCTAGAGGGAAGGAAGCAGACGTGCTGCGGGGTATCTAGGCCTTAACACTCTAGGCCTCTAATTCTCCCTGTTTACCCACCAACATCCTGCACAAACAGGCCTGCCTCAGACTCAGACAACAGTGAGTAATCTGGTCCAATCTGTTCCTCCACTGCTCTGGCTTCTGCTTCTTCCCAGCAGGCCGCAGCTCCGAGCCAACAGCTCAACCCGCGTCACGCAGAGCCGGACAGTGCGCACGCAGCCTACCTGGGTGTTAAACTGGGTGTGATCCGAGAGGATGATCATAACGGGGAGAAGTGTCGGTGAGGTTGAGGATGACGAAGCTGATATACAGTAGCAAATGGGATCCCATATGGGTAGAGGTGCTGATGGAGTTAGAGCTGGCCAACTGGCTGATGCTCCAGAGCTCTGGTTTTACAGAAAACAGGTTTTGATGAAATTCATCCTGAAACATGAACTATTTACTCTGGGTTTGTGACTGCAGTTTGAACATAAGCAGGTACTGAACAGCTGAGTGGTGAAAATGAAAAGGGGATGTGGTTGTCCTGTGACAGCTTACAGGTGTTTATTGAATGTCATTTTCTCATGAAATAAGCTCGGTATCTTTAAATATAGAGCATGTGCTCCCTGCTTTGAAAAGTCAGACTGATACATATGGAGAAACGCAAGTTTGAAAGTGAAACACCACGTGGAAATCACCTTCAAGTCCCTTTTCCTACATCATTGTCTCACACTTTTCCAGGATTGGTCGGGGCTTATGAATGTGTTCCATGTGACATTTACCTTTTCACATGGTAAAATCACAGTTTTACATGTCAATTACAATTTTAACATGAGGAAAGAAAATAATGTCACATAAAATCACATGAAAGTGGCTTCTTCATGTGCAAATTCCACATTTTCACACGTTGTTGGCTATTTTCACATGTGGACCAAACACAAATATGAAAACAAAACATGCCACGTGTGAACTGGGCATTTACAGTGATTGGCTTTTTATCCACATATGAATTAACATTTTCACATAAGAAATTTGCATTTTCACATGTGAATTACACACGTTCATATGTTGTTGTTTTTTGACATAACTAGAATTTCCACATGTGGAAACTTGCAGAAGAAACTTTCCAACCCAACCCTCAAGTCCAACAGGTTCAAATGATACACGGAAACTTTATTCTGTGATGTTTTCATGACTCGAGTTGTTCTTACTTAACCATGACCACAACTCAACAGTTTGGGTAATATGCTTATTTGAGTTAGATTGATATCACTCTCATGTCTGTCTCTTAGATGTACTACAGCCAGCAGCCGGCTAGCTTAGCTTATCTTAGCTTACACAAGTAATAGTCTGGCATCCCACTCTGTAAAACAACCTGCAGCTTTTACACAAACGAGATGTAACTCATTCATTAGTGACCTTTAAAGTTGCCATTAGGCAGAATGTTGAACAGAGCTCTATCTTTAACTCTCCGCAAATCAACCTTAGATGTTGGATGAGCAATTACACCACTATCTGTTCAGCCAACTAAATGATCTGTATCTGTACACATACTCTAAATGGGCGTGGCTTATTCTGGGCGTGGGTGGTGCTTAAACAGGAAGTGGGCAGAACCAAACAGAAGTTGATCATTTAAGTCTGAAAACTGTTTACAGAAAAGCCTCAGGACTGACCTTCAGGCATTTTTGATCACAAAAGTAAGAGAACAGTTTACAGAGAATGTTTTTTTATAAACTTGAATAAAATTTAAATAAACTTCAAACTTTATTGACACATTTTACTCAGGTGATGCATGTTTAAGTACACGCTCAACACCTGGTATAAGAGTATTTCCCCAAATGTCACACTATGCCTGTAACAATCGCTATATAATGCTTTCACAATAAAGTTTTTCCACATTTTTTCTGCTTGTTTCACGAAACTTTTTGGGACTTTGTTCGGTGTGATAGTGCCTGAAGAAAAGAGAGGGTGTGCTGGGCAAACATTTGAAGTTAAATAAAGATTGAACAAGTATTTAGTTCAGTTTCACATGAGACAACTACTTTCATACCCTGCAGGCAGGAGTGATGACACCTTCATTAACAACACAGGGAGTACTGCTCATAGGCGAGGCTGAGATCTATGACTCAGCCGTGACAGCTCTGTGCCATTAACAAGACTCCTACAAATTACCTCTCTTCCCCAATGACCTATCCATTACATTGTATGACTGTCTTTTTGGTTAGAATTTGTCACAGTTCTGCTATTTACAGTAACTCTGTAAACATACTCCTCACATACTGTACATTCAGTTGTGAGTCCTCCTGATGGAGTCTAAATACTGGTGGTGGTGATGGATGAGGAAAATGGCGTTGATTCTGGGAGTTGATTCTGATGAGCTCAACCTTGGCACAAAAAAGATTTACTAGTGCTATGTTATTGTGTTTCAGTCTGGAAGCCTTACACAGATCAGCCAGTGTAAACAACTCTTAACAGGTAGGGCGGATTAGTGATTTACGACGTGACACACATGTACTGACTCAAGTTTGCCGACATACAGAAGAGAGAGCAGAGGAGTGTCCACTAAACAACACTCGATGAACATGGCCTTTGCTCGTACACACAGCAACCTTCAAATACTCATCTGGACACGCCTGTTGTGTTGTGTACGCACATGTCTTCTTCGTGAGTCACCTGTGTTTGTGTTTATGACTGATTTGTCGGGTGTCACACGATCACGATGATCAATCTGTCAGCAAGTTTGTCCAAACTATTAACACTGCTGTCATTAATTCAGACATAACAGAAGATACAACACTGAAACATGCAGGGCCGTCACGCACCAATCAGCAATAAAAATGTCACGTTAGCTAGCTTGCTACAGTAACTAGCTTCAGAGACGCTAGTAAACTAGTAGTGATTGTTATGTGCTTGACATAAAACAAAGAACCATAATACATAGAAACCTTGTTTGGAGGGCTAAGTAGTAGCGGTGTAGGGGCGAGGGATGTATTGGGGTTGGGGCATCACTATAGCTCATGTTGTGTGTCTGACTTTTCTATTATATGTTGACATGATGAAATTGTTTGTTGGACAGCTGCTTTGAATATCCCAAATCTTTGCACAATTTCATACAAAAAAAAGGGTAATTTTCTATGCAAAGGAAAGTTACCAAAAACATGTAACCACAACACCTCCAGTTTGGATCCGGCTGAGGACCTTTGTTGCATGTTCATATCCTTCTCACTCTCTCCCCACATTTCCTGTCCTCCCTTTTGAGTATACACCATCAGTTTAAGGCTAAAACGCCCAGAAATAATCTAAATTGAAGGCCTTTTTATGTGGTTATATGACATTTATAAAACCTTTTCAATAAACCTCCTTTCTTCTTTAGTTCTGGTGAACCAGAACTCCATGAAAGTTAAACAAACACCTCTACCATGGATGTTGTGATATCTTTATAAGTCATCACTGTGACGCTGCTGAAACACCTGACCAAAACACCTAGTCATTGTGTGTCAGATACACACCCTCAGATTCCGATGCCATTCTTGTTCTGTGCCGTCTTTGGCAACACTGACGACTTGCCCTGACTCCCCAAGGCAGCAACGTTCCCCCTCAGGCGTTCGATGACTCAAACCCAGATAGTCTCCAGCTGGGGAGAGTTTTGTTATCTCAGCCTCTCCTGGGAGCAGGCTGGTTAAGGCCGCAATCGTTACCACCACTGCTTTGTAACCTCCCGTGAGCCCTTAGGGGTTGGACCTTTGAGGAAAGTTAGGTCTCATAGCAGGAGATGAAAGGCAGGGTGTTATTTTGAGCTCCTTGCTTGCGTATGGAGGTGTATCATCACGTAAAGCCGGTTTTAGTTGGCGGTGTTGGGCAAAGACAAGGAGGAGGGCTGTATTGACATATGCAGCGCTCTTCTGCATTGATGGCTGAATCATATACCACTAAACATACGCTTACCTCTGCATACGGTTAACACTGTTCTGCATGAATGTGTATGTGCGTAAGAGAGCGGGCGAGAGGCAGAGCCTCAATGTGTGTGTGCATACACCTCAGAATATGTGTGACAGAGATAGTGAGGCATGAGAGCAGGAGGGTGTGTATTTCTGTGTGTGTCTGTGCACATGTGGGTGCAATTGCTGCCTCTTTGTCAATACATGAACTGCGTGAGTCTTCAAAGGGTTCTTGGATGACGCACATCACAACAGGCAGCGCTCAGCTGAGGAGGGGCCCTGGTGGCATCTCCACACATGAATTTACAAACTGTGAAACCAATATACTGCATTGTTATGCTCGTGGAACCACATTTGGAGACTCATGTTGAAGGAATGTAAATGGATGCAGTCTATGTGAAATACTGAAACACAGTGTAAGCAAGCTGATCAGGTTATAAGAGTCAGAGTCAGCACTTCCTGTGCTTGTTTAACCAATAAAATCATAAGCATTGCAACTTTAATGTCCCGATCAATCAAATGCTAAAACAAACACGGACAGATAAAGATCCCTTGATTTTACCAAATGTTATGCAGAGGTTCAGAACCCAGAACTCCAAACTGAAGGTTACATGCAGCCAAAACATGGCTTGTCATTGAGAACCTGTGTTGTGTAAAGTGCATGGAGTTTATTCATTGGATAAGATCCATCACACAGGCACAAAACAATATCACACTGGTTGTGCAATTTCATACCATAGTAAATGACTGACAAAGTAATTTCACGGTAATGTGCTGTAGACAAACACAGACAAGCTACTGTGTCGAAACATCCGGCAAGGCTGAAAACATCTGACTCCACTTCAGATACCGTACGCCCCGAGATATGTGTAAACAAACTAAAGAAGAGCAAAACTCAATACTAGAGACTATAAATCGCAGAATATGAAACACTTTGAGTCCTTTTCATGCTCTACTTTTACTCAACTCTACTTTCCCTGCACTAATTATCATGAATGAATCAAGTGCAATTTCATTTCGCTTGATTTATATAGGATTGCACTGTGTTTATGTCAGCCAACTGACTTCTGTTTGATAGGTGTTACCATGGATCCCACCGGATGTTTGACGAAAGCGTCAACAGATTTGTGGTCCTAGTACTCCGTGCTAACTTCATCCATTAGGTTTTTTGACTGGACATGGAGAGAAAAGCGGTAATGTTGAAAATCTGAAAGAGATTTTGTGGCCCTGGTAGTCTGCTGGACGAGGGAGGGAGGACTGTGGGCCCAGATGAATTTACTATTCAATCAGACCACAAAAAACAAACAAAAATGAGTTAGCTATTTAGCGTGTTATTTCCTAACTGTATGTTCAATGGCTGTCTGGTGTTAATAGGTTGTGACTGTGTTTTTCTCATGGTTGGTTTGTAAAACATAAGCGGGCAGCAGTGCCTGGAAGAGCAGCTCTGGAGGATGAGTGACCCTGATGAGAGGAGCAGCAGAAGACCGGGAGAGAGGTCGAAGAGGTCGGTGTGTTTACCTAGAAAACTACAGCTCATAAACCATCATATCAGCCACAAGAAAAACAGATACAGCCAGATCTATTGTGTGAGTTAACAGTTTGAGTCAAGCATAGAGAATGCAACCAACGAAGCCAACCAATGACAGGCGAAGCAGGGCGGGTCTCACAAGAAATCCAGTGGGATCCATAATAACGCGTTTGGTAGGTGTTTAAGTTTAATTTTGCTCCAACCAATCAGACATAATTTCCTGCCGGCACAGAAACTGTGTTGGTGGTTGCTTTGTGTCTGGTAATCCAGAGAGTCTGGAACACAGGTAATTACTTCCCTTAGTAATGCAAATTAATATTGTATTATTATATCTAATTATACTAGTTATACATATGAGATATTTTTATTTCGTCAAATAGGAATTTACAAATGCCACAATTTGTTGAATTTGGGGCTACCACGGAGACACCGATAAAAGAAAACTACTTTTTAACTATCAGAGGTCAAATGTCACTTGTGTTTACATTTTAGAATCAAAGTATCCCCATAAAAAATCTGTTCTGATCCTGAACTTCAAATGTTTAGGCAGTGCACATTTTTCCTCAGAGTTATTTCTCTGTGGGAGTCTTTAAAGCAAACCCGGCGAACACTTCAAAGATGTCAGACTGTGGCTCAAGCCACCAGCGGCAGGAGCCCTGCAGCCATACATCACCACCCAGCATCAGACAGCAAAACCCCCCTCCTTTGTCTGCTTCACTCTGCCTGATGCAAGGTTACGAGTGACATCATCATTCGACACCTGCCCACTGGCGTCACTTTATACGAACAAAGTATAATGACAAGTCAAGTAAAGCGTCAAAGCCCCGCCTCTTGATTTCAATTTGTCTGGTTGACTCAAAACATGTCATGGCTCAATATTAACGTCAGACAGCATTAAGATGAATGTTTCAGTGTGTGTGTGCTTGAAGAACAGTAAATGAACAATTTCAACACAAATGATGAAATACTGTATTCCCATCACACAACATGAGCAACACTAGTTTGGGACAGAAAAAAAGGTATCGTTAAGAAATGTATTGTTCAGTGTCATCAGCTGACATAAAATACATCATAATGGGCGGTGCTGCGACTCACATTTGAGTCATGACACACTGAAACACACACACACACACACACAGAGCGAGAGAGAGAGAAAGAGAGAGACGAGAGAGAGAAGCCTATGGGAAAAAAACACAGACACTCAAGCAAAAACAGAGAGTGAGACAGATGGATTAAGAAAAACTGAGAGACCCTGACAAACCCGTTGGCACAAACACACTCACAGAGAGAGAGTGAGAGAGAGAGAGAGAGAGAGAGAGAGAGAGAGAGAGAGAGAGAGAGAGAGCATAAGTCAATTAGAGAGAGAGAGAGAGAGAGAGATGGGCTGCGGGCACAAACACAGGGCAAAGGAAGCAGAAGAAAAAAGAGAAGCAGCGCACACAAAGAAGAAGCTTTAATATATAATCAAGTGGTGACTCATGCTCTTTTGTCAAAACACTCACATGCACATGTACGCACACACGCACACACACTCACACACACCAAAACACAAAGCCCTCGCTGACTTTCTCCCCCAGTTCTTTTCAAGCAGCAGAAGAAGGAGGCAGGCCTCTAGGGACTGAGATGGCAGGGTGACCCACCACCCCAAATTGGCTGATGTAACAGGAAGTGACCCTCCAAAATCACGGCCCGCCTCAGAGCGTCATCCACAGGGTAAAAAGCCTTGCTTCACTTCTGCATGTCTTCCTCTGTCCTCATAACACGTTGTGTGTTCTCCCTCGCCTGAAACAAAAAATGCCCCCCAAAGTCAGGCCTGCTGGCTGCCAGATGTGGTCGTTTTTGGGGGGCAGAGCGTCATAAGATTGGCTGCTTGGGTAGGAACAAAGAGCTGCTAACTCTTAATTTGCTTGTTTGCTCTGACTTCTTTCTGTATTATTGTTTCAACCAAAGTGAAATGTGTTTGTTAAACCCTCCTGAAAATGTTGAATTATGCCGTAAATACTTTGATTCTGGTATTCACACTTTTATTTCAGTCTGTAACATGATGGTGCTCTGGTTTCAGCCACGTTTCCTCCTGTAGGTATCAAACAATGAAGGTAAAATAAAAGAGTCCATTCGTTGAAATGAAAGACCATCATTCAGTATGTACTGTTGCATACAAGCTTTCACTCACTAATGCATTTAATTCAGTGCAAGGTATTCAGCTTTGCTTAGCCAACAGTTTATGAATGATGTGAGATATTATCAGGATATGATTCTTGGTGGTATCACTCGCAAGATACGAGTGGTCATGATGATAATTAATTTGGTAAAATTTGGTTGTTTGTGGCGACCAGCATTGGAAAACATATGAATTACATTGGCATGGCCCTACATTTTGGCTATATTAGAAAGTAATAGAGGTAGATAGAGAACGTAGGTATGTTGTAACTACACTACACAAACCACAATGTTTTCCTAATGCTAGCCAGGCAGCTTTAGTGCCTAACTCCTACCAAACTGTGACGGAATGACAAATATTCGGTTCACCTGTTGCTGCAACGGTCATGTCGTTTTGGGAACAGTGATATTTTTTGGCAAACAAACTATTCCGTCATTTAGGTATGAGGATGTGTTGAGTGTACACATCCAGCAGTTATGGAGCCTCATTACGATTTATTTGCACAATAATATCTGCCCCTTCAGCTGCTAAATGCTCCACTATGTTCACCACCTAGTCACCAACACATCAAGTCTCATTACAAAAGCTTTATTAAGACATGTGTTGAGGACACTGCAGTGTTCCCAGTGTGAATCACCCCTCTTCATTTCCTGTTGACCAGAGTCAGAGAGCCACAAAGCACCAAATGGATCAGAGAGCAAGCCGCTGCAGATCAGAGGCTGATAGAGCGGGCGAAAACGTGACGCCTTCATCATCATGAACACCGTCACCCGGGGCCAACCTCTCATTAGTGTGATATGATAAGGTGTGAATGACGTTGGGTGTCAGGTGTACCAGATCTTACACTGTCCCAGTCTCATGTCTAATTGGACGGGTGGCAGCTTTACTCATGTTGTTGTTGTTGTTGTTGTTGAAGGAGACACGGCTGGTTGGAGGGTGCTCTGAGACAAGGAAGCATGAAATAACAAAGGAATGTCTGTGATACTCTTTTACACAAATGCGAAACCCACACAGCCTCGTACACACCTACACACACGCATGAACTCTAGTTTTACAAAACGACTACACAGCTATTATATAAACATGCACACGCACACATGTTGTACGTACAAACACAACACTTTCACGCCCTCACACTCGTACTCTGCGAGCGCTGTACCTGCAGTGCACGGAGACGACACACTGAATTTGAATTCCACTCACACAGTTTTTCCTCCTCTACTGTAAGAGGAGGGAGCGGGGCTGCTGGTGGTGTTGACGTAGCAATTATCCTTCTCGTGCTCCAGTATTATAGCCAATCCTCGAGGATTAACGGAGCAGCAGAAGAAGGAGAGTTAGTCATTATCCTTGTATTAGCGTCATCTCTATCATCACAGCAGTCATTCGGTGTGCAGATATGTTAATTGAGGGGTTGGAGCTGCGATGACGCTGAAAAAAGGCGGACACCTTCACTTACAGGAGCTGTGGGGGACGACGGGGGATGAAAACTTTTAATGTGCCTCCACAGCAGGTGTATTCCTTTAGCTTCCTTCGTCTCTCCTGTGAGGCAAAATGCAGCTGACAAAGCACTTCGGCTCAGAATGCCTCTGAGCAGCAGCTCCATCTAATGATGTGTGGAAATGCAAGTAGGTCAAAATTAAAGGCCCCCAATTAAAATAAAAAAAGAAACATTTTGTCACCATCACTTTGTGCTCTCCTGCAGTACAAACAAGTTGTTTTTTTGTGCTCAGGCACATTTTCTATGTAATTTGTCAGTGCTCAGATGTTTCTGAGGTGGATAATAATATGTTATATATAATATATATAACAGATGAATCACAAATGTGTCTCGTAAAAGTTAGCTGATGTTTGTTAGTGGCTCTAACAGCTCCTGTAGAACCAAACAGCTCCAGTTTGTTTCATATCGGATATTTCTAACATATTTTATTACAGAATCCCTCCAGACTTTTAAAATAAACCTAAAAAAGTATATTCTATAATAAGTAAATAATAGGTTGCCATGCTTCACGAGGCACAGGCCACATATTTGGGATTTTGCATTAACTGGACGGGTATATCATTTGAAATCTTTTGAAAGACAGACCTTGGCTGAGACCTAGCCAGAGCGTCATAAGATTGGCTGCTTGGGTAGGAACAAAGAGCTGCTAACTCTTAATTTGCTTGTTTGCTCTGACTTCTGTATTATTGTTTCAACCAAAGTGAAATGTGTTTGTTAAACCCTCCTGAAAATGTTGAATTATGCCATAAATACTTTGATTCTGGTATTCACACTTTTATTTCAGTCTTAACATGATGGTGCTCAAACAATGAAGGTAAAATAAAAGAGTCCATTCATTGAAATGAAAGACTATCATTCAGTATGTACTGTTGCATACAAGCTTTCACTCACTAATGCATTTAATTCAGTGCAATATATTCAGCTTTGCTTGGCCACACTACACAAACCACAATGTTTTCCTAATGCTAGCCAGGCAGTTTTAGTGCCTAAACCCTACCAAACTGTGACGGAATGACAAATATTCGGTTCGTCTGTTGCTGCAACGGTCGTGTCGTTTTGGGAACAGTGATATTTTTTGGCAAGCGAACTATTCTGTCATTTAGGTATGAGGATGTGTTGAGCGTACACATCCAGCAGTTATGGAGCCTCATTATGATTTATTTTCCCTTCAGCTGCTAAATGCTCCACTATGTTCACCAGCTATAGTCACCAACACATCAAGTCTCATCACAAAGGCTTTATTAAGACATTTGTTGATATTTTGTTACAGAATCCTTCCAGACTTTGAATGTAAACCTAAAAAAGTATATTCTATAATAAGTAAATAATAGGTTGCAATGCTTCACGAGGCACAGGCCACATATTTGGGGTTTCGCATTAACTGGACGGGTATATCATTTGAAATCTTTTGAAAGACAGACCTTGGCTGAGACCTAGCCAGAATATTTTAGTAATACTGCCTGTGGAACAATTCAGAACTATACAATGGATGAATGTAGCACACAAACGACACCATATCTATGACTACTCAGTGCAGACAACCAGATCAAACCCTCTCTCCGTCATATGGCCTGGGGCTCGGTGCTCTGTTGTGTCATGAGGTGGTCCTAATAGCTTAGATCAACGTCTGGGAGAGAGGGAGAGAAATACTGAGAGCAAGGGAGGGACAGGCTGATGGAGACATGACTGGGCTAATGCTGTGTCTTGTCATACATACCAATAACGTTGGTATGACTCATCAGCCCCGTCTTTGTCTTTCATCGCATCAGACACTATTAAATTTTCTCAGCTGTGGGCCTTTTCGTCACTTTTCTCTTTTTTAGGTGTCATGTTGATCGCTTTCAAAATAGTTGGGACGCTGCCTTTACAAAACAAAATTATAGCCAAGTTCATGTTATTAAGTAAACTTAAAGGAGACCTATTATGCTTTTTAGTTTTTTCTTTTCCTTTCCTACAGTGTTTTAAAGGTTCTTGTGCATGTGAAAGATCTTGAATGTTAAAAAGGTCAAAGTCCGTACCAACAGAAGCTGCGCTCTCCCGCAGAAAACACTGCTCCTGAAACGCCTCGTCAGTAGTCCCGCCTTTAAGTCTGTGATTTGTGACAACCGAGAGTTTCAGACAGAAGCGAATACAGTGCTGCAGCACTGGACAGTATGAGAAGAGTGGTGTGTTTTTGAGCATTAAAGCATGTACACATATTCTAGCAGTAACACAAAATAAAATTATGAACCTGAAAATGTGCATAACATGTCTCCTTTAAGTTAACTTCAAGTGCATTTCCCAAGAATGTGGTTCTTCTTATTTTTTGTGTGACAGGCATCTGATTCATAAAACCATGACCACCTTACACAACAATCAGCACCCTATTGAGGACACAGCTTTTGTCCTGAGCTGCACCAGCCGTCCCCAAATAACTGGCCTTAAGTCTAAAATGTGTCCCTAAAAATAGCCTACATCATACCCACACACAGACACTTACATACATACATACACAGACTCAGATGCCTGTGGATGATGTGCCGCTGACACTTTCCATGATGCGTTCTTGTCTCAGCACTGACTCATTAGCTGTTATAATCAGACCGCCATGCTCTCATTCCCTGTACCACAAACACAGAGCTACATTCATAAATCTGCTTTCATAAAAACAAACCAGGTGCACTACCAGCGAATCAGCCTCAGCGTAACCAGGTGTGACACAGCAGGGCTGTTGCTGCCCCAGAAAAAGGATTTGCATGTTCAGTAAGTCCTGGATCTGACCCAAGTTCAATTAAAAAAACTCTCTTCTGTTGAAAATAAGCAGGAACAATTGGGTAATTAGCATTAGCACAAATTAGCCACCATGTCTGGACAACATAGCTGTTAGATTTCCACTGATATTATCTATGTTCTCCCATGAGGGAACAGAAACTCTGTGACATGATGGGTTTGACAGAACGTTGTTCTCTCTCCAAACAGGCTTGTGGTTGCACACATCACCTGCCAAGCCCTGGAAGTCTGAGTCAACAACATGAGTGTGGATGATTATCATCTGAGACATCTCCAGGGCAGCTGCTGCAACTGGCTCAGTCCCCTCTGCCTGCCGTGCCCTTTTAAGCTACAGGAGTTTCCTCTGCCTCAGCAATCCTATACACAAAAAGTACACACACACATACAGAGAAAGACACACAGATAGGAAGTTAGATTTCTGTTATCGTAGAGACCATGAACCATGTGTTAGAGGATATCCCTACATTGAAAGTTACACACAAAGGAAACAAACATGACAGACACTTTGGCCAGGTCTCTCATGTCGCTAATAAATAATAAACATAATAATAAAAATAATAATAAATAAATAAGGCAGAGAAAAAATACAAATAAATCACTGAAATAGATGCTACCAGATGTAACACCGCTTCTATGTGTACACGCTTAGCTCTTAATAGTGAAGCATGTAAAACAGCAGAGCCAATATGACATACAAATACAAATTACTGAATACTGACAGGTGGTTCAGCCTTTTCATAGTTAGCTAATGTTATCATAATCATATGGTTAGCAATCTCGTGCTTTAAAGCAGCAATTGATTGAGTTTTTGAGCACTTCAGTCCAGCGGAACAAAATGCAAACACAACATTGATGTGTTGTAGAGTAAATCACATGTATGTATATAAACATATATATGTGTGTGTGTGTGTGTGTGTGTCTTTACACATTACAGTTACAGCTAAAAATGACAGAAATAAACAAGTGGAGATGAGTGTTGTTGTCCAGCCGACATGGAGCAACTTCACTTGAAGTCAGGATTGTGTCCACCTGGAGAATTCAAGTCCAATATTTACTCTCTTTTAGCTCTTTCTTGTTCTCCACCAACTACTGAAGGACATATTTAGCTGTTTAGCTGCTAAAGTTCACCACCTAGTTGCTAACATTAGCCGTCTGCTGCATGGTGCTGTCGCTACAGGTGGTTCACAGTCGGGTTGTAGAGCTACTGTCATTGACACGAAGCTGCTTTGACGAGAAATAACATGATGTGAACAGTGCGGGTGAGGAAACCAGTGAAGTTGTGGGCTGTAAAACAAGAAAACAATTCAACGGTGCTGTAGGGATCTGCAAAGTTTGAGAGTTTGCTATAACCAGCACCTTTCACATCATACACAATCATTTCATCAATTGCTTGATACTCCCGCAATTTCAGTATCCAGCCTTCCTCAGGCAAGTAGTTTGTTAAAGTGAAAAACAGCAACAATAGAAAACTATGAAACTTCATAATACATGGCAGTTCTTCCAACATAGGGAAACGTTAATGTATACATGTACATATAGATCAATCAGTGTTTGAATTCTGATGTTAATATCGTATGGGTCAAATAGTGCTCCCTAAATTCCCACAATGGAATAAGAGCCTAGACAACTTTATGCTGAACCATAACAAAAACCAACCCTTCATCTTTCAGACATGTAAATCATTGTAAGATCACAATGGTGGTGATTCATGAGAGACTGAAATCTCATGAATTAATTCCATTCATTATTATTATTCTTAACAGTTACAGTAAAGACATCCACTGTGAAAATGCCTCGAATTGTTTCCGCCATGCATCTTCATTTAAAGAAGACATTAATTACTTGACATTTATTTGGCCTGCTTGATGAAACGAGATGCCAGGTCTTCCCCCTGAATCCCTTTAATTTGTTATACTCATATATAATATCCCTCCATTCAAAATATGCCCACTGTCATGCTTCACTGTCACAGATTCATTCAGCATGAATGAAGAGTGTTGGAGAGACGATAGGAGGGGAGACACATTCAAGGGCAAGTGACGCGAGGAGGATGGATCCCTGCGGCCTTCTTCCAAAAGCTGAGCGGCCGTCACCTTTCCAGAGGCTACAAACAGACACTGTGTGACACAGAGAGGGAGAGAGAGATCTGAAACAGAGTGAGGAGAAAAAGAGGGGAGGAGGAAATCAGAAATAAACAAGTCGACTAACAGTCACTCCTTACATCATTGTAACGACAGCTTGACAAAAATGCTCACAGCCAACCTTGAGTGTTCAACAAGGGCAGCCTGTCAGTGTGGCGTGTGACATCGTGACCAAGTCAGCGCAATGGAAGTGTGTGTGTGTGTCACCTACATGTGTCAGTGGTTGTTATCTGTGTGGGTATGTATGTGTGTGTGTGTGTATGTCAAGCAGGAAAGTGGAAATGACGTGTCACTCCATCAGCAAAGTAGCACTTCCCATTTTTGCAACAATCACAGTTAAAGAGACGAAGCTCAGCACAACAGGCAGGGGGAGAGCAGACAAAGAGAGATTCGTCATGGCTACCCATCTGTCACGCTGGGAGGCAGACAGGAAGGTTATGAGCACTGGTTGTTAGTCATATGAAAACCTGTTGATTGTCTCAGACTGTAACCTGAATGACCTCGACACGCTGCTGTCGCTCATTTGCATGCCCTCTCACGATTCATGGAACACACAGGTTGAAACCTCTCAAGAGGCTGGTCAGAGTGGATATGATGCCTGACATGTAAAAAACACAGCACATAAGAATCACACACCTGGATGCTTGTAAGGCTGAAACATGCAACTTTTCACCTCGACTCCCCTCCCCCACACTGAAGACACACTCGATGTGTCACTCGGGCTACCGTCGGAAGTGATTGTCAGATGGCAGAGTCGCTTTGGAAACTTCCTCCTCCCACACCTTTCCAACGATGGTTGCAGGTCATTTCTGTGACTTTCACACCCACCTCATGCTGTGATTGGTCAGCTGTGCAGGGGTGAGAAAGGGCTGAACTCCTCTTTTTCGTTTGGTACGCAACTGTGAATGTCTTCCAGCAGAGACGTCTCATTTGCGAGCCACCTCCCCTCTTTATCACCACTTTTACACCAAGATTAGCGTGTATATGCAGTTTTTTTTAACGTGGGTAAACCCGCTAAAAATAGGCGATTGACGTCTTTGCTTTTGCCGGGAGACGAGTTTACCTTTCTGTTTTTTTTTCTTTTGTGTCACATTTGTCATCATGAACATGCCAAAAGATAAGAAAGCAGCGTTAAAACTTGTTTTGGTGCAATTTGTAAGAATGTTAGTTCAAAACATTCAAAAATTCAACGAATGTGAAGAAATAACAATGTATTGTTTTGCAGAGAGATCTCCTAAGGTCGCATGCTAACCAGCTAGCCCCTTTCCATCCCGGTCTGAAGGTCCACTTTGTCTCTGAGCTCCCAGTACGTACCATGGGCCTATTACTACTGGACACAGCTGTCGAGGTGGAGTCCCATTCATTCCTATGAAAGCTGCTCAGTGGTGCATGAAGCCAAAAATGCTCGACTTCCGGCCGGGGCTCTTCCGCATAGCTTCCGCATTGTGTGGCCCATAGAGCGTGCCCACTAGAGCACCCGGCTTACTTGAATTGGGATAAAATTATTTAATCGTGTGGCTCTTCTAGACTTTCCAAATGATATTGGATCGAATGGCTCAAATTCTGACAGTCTAACGAGTCATTTTGCGGGGTGTGTGACACTCAAAAAAATGTATCCACCGTTATACAGATGCTTCTTCCACAATGTTAGCTTATGGGAAAAATCTTTTTGGGCCTCGGTGCATCACGTGACGATGCAATTACATGGTTTGGCCACGATGCAAAAACAGGCTTCAAAGCCTGGCACTCCTCCTGGGGCTTGGTACGGACAGTTAGCTGCCAGGCTAACTGAGCTAACTAGTAGTGAGATGTTACTCTGGTGATTTGCTGCCCCCTATTTGTTTGAAGTATAATTTCAAGGTGGCCAATTCTTACATTTTTCACCTTTAGATAGTCCTAATAGATCAATTCACCATGACGTCACGTTAACAACAGTAACTTGCTGTCACTGTACAATATAGATATAGATATAGAATAAAACACGGTGACCGGCTGCTGTGCTTATTTTATGTACTGTGTTTCTTTGCTCGCGTCTTTGATATCTACCCAACAGCAACATTTCAGACTAACTGCTAGTTTATTTTTCTTTAGCATATGGCCCCACAGGAAAGTTATGTCTAAAACCAAACGTTAAAAGTGAAAGTGTTCTTAAATATTACCTTTGACAGCATCAAACATGCATTTTAGATGAAGCAGATTTTGAAATAACATCATGAAAAAAGACGAGCTAAAGCGTCATGCAGTGATGCAGCAAGTTGCTAAGGAGTGAGACATCTCGCTGCGACTGCCAGAAATCTTCAGCATGGCTAAGATTATTAAAGTATCTTCACAATGTTAATAATGTGTGATCACACTGCTGAAAGCATGTAAGGCATCTCCATTCTTTGAAGGCTTGAAATCCAGCGAACTCTCTATCGAAATGTCAGAGGAGAATAAGAAGGATACAAGCATTCACTTACAAACCTCGGTGTAGATGAAGAAAGACAGAAAGTGATGTATGATCATGTCTCTGCTGGGATATTAAATTGGTGGCTGATCTAATCATCTCCAGCAGCCACAATCTCTGCTTGAATGAGGTTCAGATGGGTTTCCGGTGATAACGGGAGCAGCTGTCACTTCTGGTTGTCCATGTATGTTTGCGAAGCCTGCCTCTGACAGCTGTTGAATTACCTGGTAAATCACGGAAGAAAATGTGTCACCTGGATTGTCACTTGTGTTTCACACCGGGACGAGGTGAAAAAAACGTTAATTTTCTCCTCAGTCTAAATTCGTCACTACTTTACAAGTAATGAAGTGGCTGCAGAGAGAGTTTCTTTACTGAAGGTGGAAATATACTTGAGATATTAGTGAATATTCCTATGGGAGGCAGCAAGAATAAAGTGTTTGATCTATATGCTCCATCACACTCTACAGCCTTCCTGTCTAAATGTCACATCAAAGTGCACCCGACTCGTCAGGCTTCCTCATCTGCTATACAGGAAACGTATTTATGGGAATATAAATGGGACGCAGGGATCAGTCGTTGTGTTCTTAAGCTGCGCTGCACTTTCCCGAACACTTAAATGGAAGCTCAAATTCCAGTAATCACATTTATTCAAGAAGTACATGGACCATGGACAGAAGTGAAGTACTGTTGCGTCGCCTCACATCGCCTATGTGTCAGCCACAAAGCTGCACTGGAACACACTGCAAAGACTACGGCCAACTGTGTGAGAGGAAATTCCTCTCCATACCACCAGGTAGTCTGATTTGTCATTCAGAAAGGGAAACCTGCAGGTGCAGATATATTATGATGAAGCAGCATTTTTTGACACCACTCTCGCTAATACAGCCACATCTAATATCGAGAATATGTCTGATAAAAAGTTGCATATGGCAAGTGGTGAAGAGGCGCAGGCAAAAATAAGGAGAAACTGGGTGTAATAATGGATACTACAGCAAATCCTTCGAAGAGCTTTCCTTTTCTCTTACGGTTTCCCTTCACATGCGTTGTGCAACAGCCAATTCAAAACGCTACAGTACATAGGCAAAAAGCCGCAGACAAAGGCCGACAGTGCAGGACACACCACAATATCCAGGGCCACAGATGCTCACTGATGGCCCGGACAGCCATCAGCCTGGCATGTCAGTTGTCAATTGTCGTAGAAACGAACCATTGTCAAGATTCAGTGAGATCAGGCAAGATTAAACACATATTGTCGAGCTATATTTGTGATACAAGAGAAAGTTTCTGAACAACCCGCCATGTTGGCCCTGTTTGTAATCCCAGAGGACACGGCTCACAAGTGGCGTACGGCCAAGCATCCAATGCCCTCGCATCCAAAAACGCCCCCGTGGACAAGTACTGTACCATAAGTGTTATCAGTCACGCTGCCTGGGCCAGGAGTTATTTTCCTCAGAATAAAAATTGTATGAATTTGTAGTTGCTGTGGGCTTTGGAGCCAAGTCAACAAAATATTCTGTCATTTAAGCTCAGCAAGTCATTTTGAGACCCGTTCTAGCATAAATGACCTTTTCTAGCTTCTGAGTCACTGTGGAGAAATCTATTCAAACTCCCTCTCACACTCTGTGTCGAAGCTCCTTCTCGTCCTGCTGGATTAGCCACTTGAGTGCAACTGGCAAACAAGCTGCTGAAGGAGCACCTCGCCGGAAACCTCTCAACGATCTCGCTTCGTCTGGGTGACTCACAGGTCACAGCATTTCCATCCAGAGTTTTGATACTGTGCTCGCCAAAGGACTCCTAAGGCTGGACTATGTAAGGTGAGGGAGGGACCTACGTGCCTGCTGGAGCTCCGCACACTGACAGCATGAGTAACCCCACAGCAGAGGGATGGAGGGGGCTGATTGGGTGCTGTGGAGCCTGGTCGGGGCATGACGTCGACCAGCCTCCAAACCAGTTCTTCTCCCTGCAACAACAATTACTCTCACTGTCTGTCACACTGATACACACAGACACATTGCCACACACACACACACACACACACACACACACACACACACACACACACACACCTACCTTCTCATTTCAGAATAACAACACACCTCAGGTCTTGACTACATGCTGCCAGTCACCTCAGAGACATGATGCATAATTTGTTATGCTGTGAGCCCCCCCGCCTGCCTCATCCATCAGCACTGAAGGACATTTGTGGGGAATTGCTTTCTTCCTCTGATAAGGCCACTGTGATGTCAGAAGCCCAGTCGCCGTGGGGACGATGAGTCATGCGCATCATTGGAGGAACCCCCACCACCACCCCCCACCCCCAGCATATCCCCACACACTCAGCCCCACTGGCCCGCTTCATTTCACCTCCTCATATTCCCCTGTGGACTCCCACTATGGTACTATCAGTGCAGTGATAGGTTGCATGGGTTTGCTTCTCGGCAAGTGAATTGGAGGGGGGCTGAAAAACAACAACTACGATATGGAGATCAGGTCCAGCAGAGTATGAGTCATGAAGGGAGTGAAAGCGGAGCAGAGCTCCTCCTGTGACATTCCTCACAAGCGGCAGAGCCAGCCAACAAGCCAACAGTCACTGTCTCTTATTTCAATCCAGGAAACCAAAAGCATGCCAGAAACATTTTAATTAGGCGGCAGAGCCGACTTTGTCCGTTCACACACAAAACTGGTAATTCAGTTGTCAACGAAGAGCACACACATACACACACCTGACCGACGTGACCTCTGAAGACCTTCCTCTGTCAGTGGATCTGGGTGCTCTAATTCAAGCAGAGCCGACCCAAAGTACTTTGTGCAAAAAGCTGCAACAGTATTTATAGAAGCCTGACCAAAAAATAATGCTTTTCAGGCCATCCAGAGGACTCGAGGACGTCAGGTGTTGAAAGAGGTGACCTTGACTAAAGTGTAACCACTGGGAAATAAAACCATGCTTTCCAAAAATCACACTTCTATTTTTACCTACAAGCACATGATGCAGACTTCAGATCAGGCCGTGTTGTTGTTAATGTTCAGCTATTAGGTGGCAAAAATAGATGTTCAACATCTGTGTCTCTTTAATATTTACATATTTGAATACACTGTTTTTCACATTAAGGGACTGCAGTCACACAGTCTTTTTTTGTTAAGTTTGCAATGATACAAAATATAATGCAATGTAACGTAACGTGACGCAACGTAACATGACAGCGTAACAGGACATTTGAGTGTGACTTGACACAACGTAAAGTGACACAATGTAACATGACAGCGTCATGTGACACAATGTAACAGGACATAACGTAACGTCACAACGTAACGCCACAACGTAACCTCACACAACGTGACTTGACACAATGTGACTCGACACAATGTGACTCGACACAATGTAACGTCATCTAACACAGCGTAATGTATCGTAGCACAACACAACATAATGCAACTTAATGTATCAGTGTAACGTGACAGGACATGCTTTTTTTTTTACTCTTACTTTCAGCTGGTGTTTCAGGTGTGATCAGTCTCTGATTGGATGGCTCCACCACAAAGTGCCACTATACCACCTGTAATCGTTGAAAATTGACAGTGTAGATTTGTGTTGTGATGGTCTGTTTGGTCTGTCATAGCTGAGAGTCCTGTGTCAATGCTACTGAACGCAGTAAAGCCACATGAGCAGGTTTAACTTGCACAACTGTCGTTGCTACAGCAGCTCCCAGCTGAGTGAAAAGACGGCAGGGAAGCAGCAATTATAAATGACATTTCTCAAAGCTGATGGCAAGATCGGCAACATAATTAAACCGTGATCAATTAAAAATTCATGATTTTGAGTTTCCTGCAGCTCTCACCACGTTGCACTAGAGTGCAGTACAGTGTGTTGATTATCAGACAAGAGGGGTGTTTTTTTTTTTCAAAGCTATTGCCTAGTTTCCCATTTTTTGACATTTCTCCAATTTACTGACAGGCCGTGAACATGAAATAGTCGAGTAATGAAATAGAAGATTTTTTTATCAACTTTCTCAGGAAACAAGCATTTTCCGGGAAAGCTCTGAGTGGGTTTTCTTCTGATGAACCTCAGACAGGCCTCACTGGAATTCCTGTGATGTTCAGAGCACTCGGTCCATTGCATAACACAAAACACTGCGCTTCCTTTTAAATTAATAAAACATGCTAATTCAGAACTTTGTACATTTAATGTGACAATAATAATGTCCCAAACTTCAAACTCTGTAACACATCTAACTCGCACAAATAGGTTAAAAAAACGTATGGACTGAGTAGACTGATGTTTGTTTTCTTTTTAATGGACAGATGGTTTTCTGTTCCAGATGACAGACTCCGTCAGTCATCCTCTGGACTGATTTTCACAGCGGCTCTGATTGGAAAACATTCAAAAACAAACTTAATCATAAAATATTTGTGGCTGCTGTTTGTTCATACCCTCTCACTCAGTGTCTTTAACGTAGGAGTCACATTCACAGCGCTTTTGTGCAGCCTGGTGGTGCAATGAAACAAATCCAAAGACAACTCCTCAGTCCTGCAGGTCTGGACGTCTTTATTTTGTTTCATTCAAGTCTTCAAGTCTATTCTTGACAATAAAGATACAGTTAACTCAAATATAAAGTGAATATTACTGTGTATAGCCCTCATGAGACCACTATGGAGAAAGTCATCGCATTAAAGTAATCAATTCATGATTGGCCTTTGCAGCTTCTTGTGCAGAGTCTGTAGCTTCAAAATTAGGCTCTTTTAATGTCGATACTGGCTTCAGACTATCAGATAGTGGATTGATTGCGTATGAAACCGACCCTAATCTAAAGACAGATTCAATCTGATTTGTTTAAGCTCAACACTGATGTCCTGAAAATAATATATTTAAAACATCGGCAGTGTGATCAGTGAAGAAATCACTGAAATCACATCGTATTGCTTAAAACCAGTGCAGGTGTTGGTCCCTAACTTAATTATGGAAAGGTTGATTGAGGGGACATCTTTGGGATCATCTGCTTGGCCTGATAGAATCACTGTGAGAAGAAAAATAACAGACGAGGCGGCTCAGAGTGTACAGCAGTATGTTCAGCAGATTTCTGTCAGTGTGCTGATTTAATACAAACAGTCAGTCAGCGGTGACAGAACAGACAGGACACGGATCATTTCCAGGCCTCTTGTGCCTCCTAGTGGTTCATGCTGTGTTGTGTTTGGAATAATGACGTCACCTTGCTGGGTTTATTCATTTTATTTGTGAGAGTGTTTATAGGGAGTCTATAGTTTTAACACTTTAAAACAACAGACTAGTATTACCTCTTTTGCTTTAGTAAGTGGAAGAAGATTATGGTGGAATCTGCTATTCTTCTTCTACCATTCAACTCATGAATACAAAAGTTGTGATTTACAGAGCTATAACGAACTGGGACAATTTACCCCTTAATGTCTGTATTTTTAAAAAATTTGCAGAGGTATTTATTGGCTTGGAGAAAACAAACTGAATAGGAGGAGATACTACTGTCCTAGTTTTTAATATTCTTGTGTCGCTTCATAGGATGTTCCCCATTCTTTAATTACATTATCTATATATTGATTACCGAAATGTGCAGTGTTAATGCAAGTGTTGCTTTTTTATATGAATAATGAATTTTTAATGTATATTAATGCAACTAATGTTATATGTATTTGATATGTGTTGTATATCAAGTATGGACCCTTTAGATAAATAAAACCAACAAAATAAACAAAGGATAATTTCAACCAAAAATGAAAATTCACTCATCATCTACTCTACTCATGCTAATGGAAAGTCGGGTGAAGTTTCGTAGTCCACAAAACATTTCTGGAGTTTTACAGCAAAACAGCGGTGCAGCGTTCTCCTAAACAACAGAAGTAGATGGGGACTTGTTTTAAAACGTACGAAAAACAACTGAAAAAATACATAAGATGGCTCCATACAGCTCATCAGGCATAATCCAAGTCTGCAGGAGCACCAAGATCCCGAATTGATTTGAAAAGATGTTTTCGTTTTTATAAAACAAGTCCTCATCCACCTGTTTAGGAAAATTTTGCAGTGAAGCTCCACCTGACTTTCAGTCGGCATGAGGGTGAGTAGATGATGACTGAATTTTCATCTTTGGATAAACGTATCCTTTAATACAAAATACACACAGTGAATGCTCTCTAAAAAAAAAAAGGATCAGAGATGTGAGTTCAGCTGATCAGCAGGAAACACTGTCTGTTTTTTGTCCTCTAGGTGGCAGCATCTCTCTCAGTGTGACAGTGTCACAGCAGTCAGGATGCAGCCTGTGTCACTGCAGAATGGCTTTATTATAGTGTTCCCTCTAAAAAATAAAAGTTCAACAGCTTTGGAGAGGACAGAACCAAAAACACACATCTATGCAATTATAACTTCTCTGAACAAACATGTGGTTTTGTCAGAAAAAATCAATGAACCTTCGCCTGTATTTTTACTTGAGATTAACTATGAGATCACGGGATGATGTGTCCGCTCTGACACTTTATTTCAACGTGCAAAATGAGTGTGAACCTGCACATAAAGACTTTGTTCATGAGACATGCACTTCTTCTTCCATTCAGAACAGTGTGTACATTTCAACACATCCTTGTTTCTAGTTTGACATTCAGATTATTTGTAGTTACAGTGAGTTCTTCGTGTCACTGTGGGATGAAACATCTCCATTATCACTGCGTCTCTCTCTGCGGTGTAACACGGTGGTTTTCTAGCTACAACTTGGGAGGTCGAGCCTCTCAGCAATCTTTCACGAGCTGTGATCACTTGAGAAGAATATCTCATGTGGTGGATGCTCATGTGGTCTGTTAAAGAAAAAAAAGAAAACCTGTAAGTCTCCCCGCAAGACTGCTTTGATCACACAGACATCATGTGATCTCTGGCAGATTTACAGCACGTGCGTGCAGACTGCTGGAGGAAGCGTAACACGCAGCACACCGCGTTGACTAATGTGACACCTGAAAACGGTGTCAAGGGTGCAGTATGTAGGTTTGGGGAAGAAATGCTAAACAGAAGACAAAGATGTTCATTGACTGATTTTTAATGCCTAAACAAACTAAGTAAACAAACTCTTTGTTTTCATGACCGCATAAACAAACTGACCTTAAAGGACAACACAATTTCATACTGTTTTATTTTGTGGCGGACCCTGCCACCTTTCTAGCTTCAACCAATGTTCTGGGACCTTATTTTCCTCTGAGAACAGCTTGTTTATTCAGTTAGGGAAAATATAAATATTTCTGAGTTTGTATTATTGCCTCATTATTATTGTATATATTAAAATTCTGGGTTTGAATTTCTTCTCCAAAACTACATAGAGCCTCTTTAACTTAAAGTCCACTTACCACCTTTTTTTCATGGGCTTTCAGCTGCATGTCACTGTCTTCATTGATGGAATTTGCTTCATTGTCAAACTTTGTCGACTGATTGTCGTCTTTGAAGACGGTGTCATGTGGATGAAAGTTCAGGGAAAAGCAGTGATGGAATGTTAACTACTGTAAGTACATTTACTCAAACACTGTGATTAAGAACAATTTTTAGGTACTTGTACTTGAGTATTTCTATTTTCTGCAACTTAATACTCCACTACATATTTTGGAGCAAAATATTGTACTTATTTCTTTAGATACTAGTTACTCTGCATGCTGCATCAGAGCCAAAGTAGCATATTTTTAAATATAGTTTATCAACAATCAGATTAAAAATAAACAAAAACAAACACTGGGTCCAGTAATCAGAGAAATACTGAATAACTTACTCGATAATCGGCCATGTGGGTAATCTGTCAACCAGGACACAGCACTGGCGACTAGAAGATGTTTTTCTCTCCAA
This sequence comes from Pagrus major, assembly GCF_040436345.1. Classification (NCBI taxonomy): domain Eukaryota; kingdom Metazoa; phylum Chordata; class Actinopteri; order Spariformes; family Sparidae; genus Pagrus; species Pagrus major. Next base: position 24,841,830 of record NC_133215.1, read on the forward strand.
ATATCATCTTGTGACTCACTGAAGGTGTCCTGACCCCAATCTTAGGAAAGATCATTCTATGACATATTAAGTCCCTGACAGAAAGATTCTTGCAGAAAATGGGGAATGAATAAAAGAGAAACTTGTTTATGTGCTTTCTGATCAGTGGGAGTCATGTGGATAACATATAAGCTAATATAAAGAACCTGACATTACAAGTCGAATTAAAGAGTGAGTCTGTACATTCAGCATTGAAACATCACACGGTATAAAGGAGTCAGTTGAGTCCTTCAGGTTTGAAAATCTTGGTGTTTTTATTGTAAGTATTGCATCTTCAACTTACACAGCTAGAATCATCATCAGACTGCATGTTTTACAAAGGATGGCCACAGGTTCGGAACAACGGGAGGACTCCCTACGCGGGACTGCTCGATTGTATTTGGGCTGACTCGACCCACGTGGACCCATTTGCTCAAAGTCGAGCTCCTGTGAGACCGACGTCTGAATGGAGTGTGGTTTACAAAAAGACAACTTCCACTTTGTCGGGCTGGTGCACTTTTGGCCAAGCTGCAAAACTGGAACTCAACACTCAAGGAAAGTTAACCCTGACCTGAACCACAGTCAGGACTGCATGTCTAAACCTAAACTTTAACACAGAGGTAAAAATATAGCTTTGTGATCACCAGCTTATGAAGATATGCTATTGTTTTGACTCTGCAGCAATGCCAGAAACTCTTTGTCAGACCTCCCAACTAACTTAGGCTGATCCAAGACCAGTTTGCACTGAAGTGACAGTTAAGCTCAGTTAACACACTCCTATCTTACACTGGATAAACTTGTCTTTTTATGACAAATACTCTCCAGAAGTCTGATATTTACGGATTAGCAGGTGGGAAAAAGTCCAACTGAGATCAGTCCATACTGGCCATGGACCAGGTGCCTCTCTAAAGCTCAGCCTTAGTAAGAACATGGAGCACGCACACACACACACACACACACACACACACACACACACACACACACACACACACACACATTCTCTCACACACCGCACACTCACATGAGAGGGCAGACCTGGCTTCAGCATAATCAGTTCTTATAGTTGGTTTTATCCCTTCTTGGAATACAAGTCCAGAGTAGTTTGCCACATGAGACGACACGACACAACTGCCAGCCAGTTTTCACACATTTTTATCAGACTCGTCCCAGTGTAGTAAAAACAACTCTGAAGTGGGTTGAACACCACCAGGATGTGACCCAGGTCTGCACAGGGAGTGAAATACATCTTGTCGTCAAACACGGGACCTTTTTCCTGTCAGCAGTGCAGGTTCATAAAACCAACATATGAAAACAAAAAGGAGTCGAAGGTTAATAACTTAAACAGGGGAAGAATAAATGTAAACTGTCCCTCAGAGAGAGAGAGAGAGAGAGAGGACACTGAGGTGTTCTGAGGTGGTTTTGGCATTTTTTTTTTCAATAGTCAAGCACCAAATGTGGTGACTTTCTGATTCAGTGCCAAGTCCAACAACCTCATCATAGCTCCGCAGAGAGCTTTACAAACTCTACACCTTAATGATGTCCTTCAGAGAAACCAAAGGATTTGTTCTTTGTGGTTATTTTTTTTCTTGAAATCCTCACTCAGAGGCCTTGTATTGTAAATGTAAGACACATTTTGTCATCTAAAACACAAGTCTAATAGAGACTACGATCCTCCTAATAGAGGAAAGTGGAGTTTAGACCCCTTTTATTGTGTAGTAGCTGGCTCAATATTTGCCAGTAAAGTCTTGGCCAAAGATGAGCCTTGTGCAGAGATGACCCCCCGCCAAAATAAAAACAACCGGATGGGAGAATTTATAAACAAGATGGCGGATTTTTCACCTTGTGTCAGAAGGCAGGGTATGGAGGGAAGCCATTTTAGTCATTTTATCAGCCGATCCGGTTGTTTCAGGTCCGTGTGTATCGCCACAGCACGTCGATGGGGGAGTCGACTCCGGACAAGGCTGGAGACTCTAAACAGGCGAGGCTCAGCACTAGGAGCAGCTTAGGGGCCGATTACATTTCAAGTGTCCATTGAATAAAACATCAGAAAAAATGAAAACAAAATGGCTACATTTCTTATCCCCTCCCACCCCCAAGCCCCAAAAACAATAACCCATAAAATATACAATTCTTAAAATAAGGAATGAGGAATAAGCATCAAAAAGAGGAGTAAAATAAGACAGAACCAAAATAAGTTAACTTCTTTTTCCCCATTGCTTTGTGTTCTTTGAGGGATTGAGAAATAAATATTTAAAAGGCCGGTGTTTTTCTTTTTCTTTCACATACAAAAGGATTCATGAGAGCTCCGTGAGAGAAAATGACAGCAGAAAAAGAAAAAAAGAAAAAAAAATACACAGAACTGTGGCTGAAGTGCAATTCTTAATGCCAGTGGAGTAGGGATGGCGAACATTGACATCATAACACCCGTTTTCTTCTCCAAACACTTCACACTTTTCCTCCACAGATCACCTGACCACCAGTGGAATGCCATATACAGCGTTTCCCCCCATTTATGAACATTGTACACAAGAGAGAGAAAAAAAAATTGAATAAATAAAAGGAGTGCCACACAGACTCAGCATCCTCCAACAGAAGTCCGACTGGGTCGCTTTTCTGCAACTGGGTGATAAGTTGTTCTATCGTTCGTATCGCATCGTTGAAGAGTTTTCTTTTCTTTGTTGGCGCAGCAACAGATTGAGTAACTTTCAAATGTTTCCACCAGCAAAAATACTGAACAAAACAACAGTGTCCATGCTGCCTCCCAGGATAAAATCTTTCCAAAAATTAATTTAAAATGCACGATAAACACAGGTCAAACAGTAACAGAGGCAATAGTTCTATCCATGAGCTCTACCTTTTTTTTTTTTTAAAACTCATTTTAAAATTTTAATTTATTAAACTATTTATATGTACAAAAAGAAAAGAAAATTTGTTTTTTGGACGGCCACACAGTCTTTAGGGGAGAAAAAAAAAACTGACGAGACAAAAAAAAGACTACAAGAGTTATTGCTTGTTACTGCTGGAAAGAGGATGGACATCTATTCCAAAGTTTGTTGTTGTTTGGACTTTTTCCTTGTTGCTGTTTCTTGTGTTTTTTTTTCCACTTCTTGGTTTGTGCCGTTTCTATGGACAGCTCTAAAGTAGGCAAGTGCAGGATAGCTTTGTTGTAGCTGCTTGTCGAGGGGTGGAGAGAAACCAAAACAAAAAGCACACACAGAAGTTACAATATCCGCTCTTTGAAAACGCACTGAGCACCCACATTCGGCAGGAATGTTTTTTTTCCTCCATTTTTTTTTTGGTGGTTGTTTTCCTTTCACGCTTGGTTTGAAACAATCTCGGCGGACAACACTTTGTGCGCTTTAAAAGCTCAGTGGTGGTGGATCTGATCTGCTTCCCCCGTTGGTTTGTTTAACAATAGCACCAGTTCGAGTGTCTGAGCTTGTCGCAGTGTCGAGCAGAGGTCATGAAAAACACAATAAGACATAAAGGATTAAATTCAGGGCTGAAGGGACGTTTATCAGGACCGAGCTGTGTTGATATGGCAAAGTTCACCCACAGTGTTCATTATAGTCCAGATTAGATGTGCTCCTGTTATCTGGGCCCAACACACGAACGTTAGGATGGGCTACGCAGGACCATCTCCACACATACGCACATACACACACGCCCACAGGAGAGAGACCTGAACAGAAACTCAATCTTAATGATTTAAGTGCATTTTGGATCAAATTAGGGGTTGTGTATCTAAAATTCAGACATCTGACAGCTCGAGGAAATAAAAGAAGTAAAATCAATCATTCAAAATTAAGATGTTGTAGATTTGTAAGTCTCTGGTCTCCTGTTAGAGGAGGATTGAAACCGATTGGCAGTCTCACATCACTGCGTTTGGGTCCCTTGTGTCGGTCAGGGCGGCTCAAAGTTCAGAGTTGAGAAAAAGCTCTGAGTGGAGCTCCTCCAGCAGCGCATGAGGAGGAGGAGGAGGAGAAGGTGAGGTGGGGGGTGGGGGTAACTAAAGGCTAGGAGCAGGAAGGGGCGCTGCTCAGAGGAAGGAGCTGTTAGCTGGGGGCGTGGCCGCCGTCTGAGGTGACTGGGTGTACGTATGTAGGCATGGCCGGATGGATAAACGGATGGGAGGGCAGGTGGGTTTGGCAGGGACATGGTGGTGGTGGTGGTGGTGGTGTGGGGCTCTAGGAGGAGAAGGCAAGTTTGACACTGCAGGAGGAGTAGCCCTCATCGCTGGCCATGCTCTGCAGGCTGCTGTGGTCGTCCAGGTCGCTGGTGCTGGCTGTGCTCACACTGTCCAGCTCTCCATGGGAGAACTCCGTGCTTTCCACGTCCACCTCGATCTCCTCTGCAGCCACGGATGTAGAGAGATGGAGAGAGAGAGAGAGAGCAGAGGGAGAGAGGAGAAAGAAAAAAAAAATTTAATAAAGACATATGGACGCATACTGGGGTTGTTTCAAGGATAAGGCTCACAATATTCAATGATTCTCTTAATGTTGAGAGAAACCAAAACCAACAATGTGTATTTTTCAAATATTTTCTGATCCAGACCCTGAATCTGTGGAACTCGAACTGCCAAGCCCATGTATTGCTACAGAAAGAGAAAGTTAAGAAATCTAATAATTTTTTAATCTGTTCGATTTTTTTTTTGAGACTTCTCTGAAATTCTCTTCTTAAATGTGAATATTTTCTCGTTTCTTTACTCCTCTATGACAGTAAACTCAATGTATCTTTGGGTTGTGGACAAAACAAGACATTTGGGGATGCCATCTTGAGCTGTTTCATCATTTTGTAGACTAATCAGCTAATCGATTATTAATCGACGGATTAATCAACAGTGTAATAATTGTTACTTGCACCTCTGACCCAAACATGAATGCAGATTTGTTGCACTAGTGAGTTTTTTTCTTTTTCTTTTTTGACAACAATCGAGATAAGCAGACAATACTTGATAGTAGGATGAATTTATTTTGTGAATTTTATTTTATAGTTATTAACTATGTTTTATTACGGTTATATAATGTACATAAATGTGTATCTATTTAACATGATTCGATGTGACTCATTAGAAGCTGGTTGGATCTTTATTTATTTTACTTTCCCTTGAGGAAGATTTTTCAAACCATTATCCTGGAAATTTGTGTTGATTATTTTCAGCAACACCTCACTTTGCACGCACTCCCAGAGGGACTGTGACCGGTACAACCTCAATGTCGTAAAATTAGCCCGAGAGCAGCTGGAGGGTCTGATGGTGGTGTAGTGGCCAAATTAAAATCCTGTTTAAAGACTGCGGTCCCACTCACCTTGGTCAGAGTCAGAGCGGTCGGAGCAGAGGGTGGAGCCCACACTGTCCATGCGTATCCTCTCCCCCTCACCCGGGCTGCTCTGGGCTGCAGCACCGCTGCCTCCCCTCAGCAGCTCCAGCTGGCGCTGGAGGTGCCTCTGCTCGCGCTCCAGAGACTCCAGCTGGTACTGGCTCTTCCTGTCTGCCTCTTCAAGTTTCTGGTCAGGAGAAAGAGGAGGAGGAGACAGAGAGAAGGTTAATTATGTGTACCAGGGACCAGGGTGAGTGTTTGTGGGTAAGAAAAAAGGCGAGACAAGAATAGTGGACAGAAGGAAAGCTGGAGGAGCAACTCAAACAACAGTGCTGATACACTGAAGACATACATGTTAGTCTGTTGGGGAATTCCTTTCACATACATCAAATGCAGCAGCACCAGGCAGCTGTTTTAGCATTCAGCCACCAAACTTATTGTGTCCCTCTGATTTTCCTCCTGCCATCCCTCAATGATTTCCCTCACCTGCCTTGTTTACACCGCTTCGCCTTCTTAACTCGCTGCCTCTGTTCACGTCTTTTAAAGCGAGGAGCCATGAGGGACTGATACAGCTGTGTTGTGCTCTAACCTTGTAGCCTCATGTCATGGTCACCGATGTGACGAGCGTGACTCCCGGCGATGGATCGCAACAACAGGCCGTCAATAAGCGACGGAGAGACTCAAGTTGACAGGAGAGTGGTGGTGGTAGTAGTAGTCGTAGTTATGGGGGTGGGGGTGGGGGGTCGACGACAACAATATCAGCTTTATGCCTCCCCTCTCTGTTATGTGAATGCATGCTACGCCAGGCTCCTCGCATGCACAGTACTCAGTCTCAGGCAGTCACATGTCTGTTTTTAAAGTGGATGGGAAGGAGGAGGCAGGATGTCTTAACGTGTTATATGCTCTTCAAACTGGACGATCAGCCAGGGAAATTATTACCACTGACCAGCTGGATACTGGTTCGTTTGGTGGTTTGTTTTTGTTGAAACAGTTGGATTTAATTATTTATGCGTGTAGCAAAACGTTTAGTAGTATTTAGTATTTACTTTCATAAAACAAAACAGTTCTTCCAATGGCCACAGTTTTGTTACACCTTGTTTTTTATTTCTTCAGGGTCAAATGTATTTCAAATGTATATATTTCATTTTATGCTACTAATGCTTTTGCTAGTTTGATGCTTAATTTCTTCTTTTACCCTGTGGTGGACATTTACATGTCAAACTAAGGAATCAAGGACCAACTTTACTTCTGGGTGGCCACTTATCCTCACCTTTATGTGTGCTTTGGCTTTGTTGAGCAGGCCCAGGGTGGTGTGGCGATTGCAGTCTGGTCCCAGGGGTATGAGGGCCTTCAACCGCTCCAGACACAGCCGCAGGTGAGCTCGTCTGTAGGGGGGGACAGAAAAGAGAAAGACAAACCGGATGGTTAGATGGATGTAGATCAGAGAAGGGTTGAGATCTGGGTGGTAAAATGTGAAATGTGTTGCATGCTTGTAGTTCAGGTTTATGCATTCACTTCTCCTGGCTTGACTTGTCCTGCTTGTTTGGTGATTTTAACCAATACAAACTGGTTACAAACCAGTTTCTCTCATTTGTAATCCAGCTTGAAGGGTTCTTGAAAGGGAAGTTCACCCTGTTTAAACCAGCTATCTGTGATACACCTTGCATCTCTCTGCCCCTCATGCACAGATAACTGGCTAAACACAGATGCCGAGCTATTTATATAACTTTACACCCACGACAAGTAACAGCAACAAACGTACAACTGTTCTTGGCGTATATAGTCGAGGCATCTGAGAGTGGATTTCTCCTTAAGATCTGCGATTCAGCACCTAACAGCACGCAGTTTTCTGTCATCCTGGGATGCAGGCTCATAAAGACGCACCATATTCTTACTTTGTATTGTAAACCCCCAGCTTTTAGCTCAACAACACAGCAGGTTACATATGATTCTTGTGTAAGCCTCAAGACGTTATCCTGTGCTGGTATTTGTTGCACCCAGCTTCACTTTCCCTTCTCGCCTACATTACAAACAAGTTTCAGCTGAAGGTGGGGCAAGGAGGAAAGGTGTAATGGCATTTCCTGGAACCTGTTCGCCTCGCACGCTCCATCATCCTGACAGTCCCTTATTCTGTGACTGCAGACAGGCCCCAGGTACTATCTATCCTGCTAATGGCCCTGAGTTGAGAGTTAAAGAGAGATAATTGTGGCTATAACACAATCAGTGCTCCATTAGCAGGAGCTGGCCTTTCAGCTAGCCTGAAGGGAACAGTGGAGAGACATTAAGAGTCAGTGGACTCAGCGGAGTGACCCAGACTCAGGAAGTGTCTTTGGGGGAGCCTAAAGGAGACGATCCCAGGGGATGAGAGCAGGAATTCACCACACTGCTCCCTGCTATGCTCTGCTGCTGTTAGACTGATGGAGGCGTGTGAGCGCTTGCTTGAGTGTATCTGTCTGTGTGCTTGTCAGTGTGGGGAAGGGACGTTCAGCTATGCATGGATGGGGTTGATAAGAACACGAGAGCAGAGCAAGCCATTACACCAGCGGAGTATGTGCGAGTGTGCGCTTAAACTACGTGAACAAGACAAGAGCTGCGTGTCTGGGGGAGTGAAAGAGGAGACGTCCTGATTCCAGGACTGCAACTAACAGTGATTCTCATTATTGATTCATGTGAGGATTAGTTTCATGATTAATCCATTAGCTTTTTTGTCTATAAAATGTCAAATTCCTTCTTTTGTCCAACCAACAGTCCAAAACCGAAAGCCCCTTCATTTGCTATCTTACATGACAAAGATAAGCAGCGAATCCACACATTTAGGAAACTGGAAGCAACAAATGTCGGCCATCGTTGCTTGAAAAATGCTGAATGATTTATCAATCGATTGATACTCAAAAAATGAGGAATTCCTGCTTTTCTCAATTTTATATCTCGTTAAACTGAATATCTTTGAGCTTTGGACTGACAAAACAAGTTTATACAGTCATGAAAACAATGAGTCTCTTTATTTAGTTTGCCAAGGCATAGAAAAGTCAGTCAACAAAGATCTTTCTCTTCCCCAACAATACATAGTGCACCTTTAACGACCAAACGATTGAACGATTAAACTAGTAAATAATTGAAAGTATTCCTGAGTTGCAGCCCTTCTGTAGTGCTAAAGGTATGGAAATCACAAACGCCTACAACACACATGCTCTCAGTCTGAGAGTTTGTGCTGATGACTCCCAGTTCAGCTCAGGTCATCTGTCTGTGCAATCAATTCTCCTAACAGGAAAAGGCAGAGTCCACCTTTGCTCTTTATCTGTGAAACGTCTATCTGTGTTCGTCTCATCTGAACCCCTACACCATCATCTTTGCCCTTCCAGTCCACCAACACACACACACACACACACACACACACACACACACACACACACACACACACACACACACACACAGATATCAGCTGGCAATTAATCACATTCGACTCTCTAAACGCAGCTCCACCTGGGAGAGGTCTGGGACACGCTACTGACAATAATTCAGAATATGCGTCTCACTGATTCCAGCTCTGTTCAACACTCTAATTTGGATTATTTCCTGATCATGTGGAAACGGGGCATTAAGTGTATTTTACTTCATTTTGCTGCCTAACCATTTTCAAATTAAGTAGGCCACGCACAGGGAACATTTCAACATTGCTGATATGGCAATAAAATATTTATAGCGCAGCTGTAGCTGGAGAGCACGAATACCACTTCACATTAAATGCAAAGAACAAACACATAATTCATAAACATCCCATTTTTGTGCCTTAAACTTGCACACTACTCTGGTATGCTCTTACTTTCTCCGTAGTCACAAATGCACACTGGTAATGTATGGGCTTGTCTGTCTGTCTGTCTGTCCGTCCGACCGTCCTGTTAGGCGTCTAGTTAACAAACTCCAGACACAGGAGTATACGATCTTCTCCTCCACTCCCATTGAGATTAAAACAACCATCTCAGGAGACAACCTCAGATAACCCCTACTTACAACCACTCGTGTCCGTCTCCAAATCCTCCGCTTCTCCCTGACCCAGCTGACATGACGGATGTGCAGGGAGGATGGGTGAGGAGGGAGGTTACTCTGACCGCACAGAGTATCACCGCATTTCTGGCCACTGCTAAAATATCCAATTATGGTTCTTAGCGTTAAGACTTCTATTAGTGAGTGCGGTGCGAGGCGTCACTTGTTGAGGCTGCTGAATCACCACTTTTTGCCAAGTCAGTGAGAAACCACAAACACCCCTCCACACCCACATGATGATGATGATAAGAAGGAGGAGTCTGTCCTCTCTCAGCACTTCAAGTCCTGGTTCTGTCCTTTTCACAGCTACTCAATGTTCTGTGTGATCTGCTTTTAAAGCAACACATGCTGCTGCTGCTGCCTCGCCATGCCTCTCATTGATAGATAGACGGACATGTGAGACGTCTCCGTGACATTTTGTCCTAATCTCTGGGTGCAGGACGTGCTCTGATAAGTACAGAAGCCCCCAAAAAACATGAAGAGGGAGTGTCTGAGGAGCAGTGTGACTGTGAAAGAGCGTGTGTATTGTTGAGTTCTTATTCTCAGCAAGAAAATATTTTAGAATGACTGGTCAATTATGTCCTCACAGGCAACTACAGATAATGTGGGAGACTGGTTTATCACCACCAGCACTATCTCCAATTGTCTCACTAAGGGGTTAAAGGTCATAAGCTACTGGCTATTGGTGATGCCCCCAAGACGGGTCATTAATCCCTGAAAAGGCTTGTTTATCATGTAGACCCACAGCCAATGAGCTTAGACCGTTTGCAGCTTACTATGAGTGGTGGCTTGTGACCACAAATACCTGCCTGCTGCAGCCAGGATCCCTCTGCCACGTAACACAGCAACCAGCAACCAGCAACAGAGCCTACTTTTTGCCCCAGGTTCTTGGAAAAGACTGGTGCCAGTTACATAAACAGCTATGGATTTACCGTGCAGCCCCGTAACTTCATGCCCTCGGCCGCTGAGGCTTAGGATTGTTTTGGTACACTATGTGAAAGGAAGTGACATCACAGGATGACAGGCAATGTCAGTAGGTTGCTGTTAATGTGGCTTTCATCAGGGGGTTACTGCTCTCTTGAGAGGAGTGCTCACTAGGAAAAGCATTTTAAAGAGCCAGAAGCTTTCAGTTTGAGACAGAACTGGAAAAAGATCAACAAAGTGACAAAGGAGTAATCATAAATCAAAATATCCCTGAAGCAGACTATAGTAGTGAAGGCTGCCGCTCTGCACTTTGTATCTCCAGGGTCTAATGAATGACACAGAGAGCTGCAGGTCGCCTGAATGGGGGACTCTTCATCTGTGGCGGATTACATAACACGTGGCCAGTTGCTACCAGGACCTGTGCTCCAAACTGTCACGCACAGCAGGGATATCAAATCCCTCGCTGACAATAACACAGCACAGGCAGAAAAGCCTGTTTTTTCCTTGTACTGAGCAGAGGGAGATTCCAGGGAAACTAAGCGAATATAACTGCATGTTTCATGTTGTTTTTATTTGGTTTGTTTTAGTTGGTGCCTTGTGGGCATACCTTAGGAAACAGCTGCTTTTGAAATCCCACGATCTCTCTGGTTGTGAGGCAGTGAGCTCCTGTGGACCTGAGTCTTAATACAGATCGATTCATAATGGAGCTGGCTATTCAAAGGAAACCACATCTAAAGCTGCTGCTGATCTCCCACGAGTTCATGGGAGTTACCGGGAGCTCACAGTGTAAATATGCACAGTTTCTAAAAGCATTTATAAAAGAGCTGTGTAGACACAAGCTTTGAAAAAGGTCAGTTTAATGTGATACATCAACACAACAAAACTTCAATTATTGGTGGCTTGGTTCAGAAATGATTGAACGTTGTGAATGATGAAGAATGTTTTACACTGGTTGCACTGGTGCGCCCAACTTCTTTCACTTAGGTGCACCAGCACATAATTTTGCAGCGCAGGTGCTGATAAAGGTGCAGGTCTTCCTTCACTGCTGATCAGAACAGTCAGTTTGTTACTTAGTTACATTCCAGGTTGTCAAAAGAATCGATACTTTGATTTTACTTCTATAATTTGTTTAAAACAATACGATATCCGTTGTTGCATGGATATTTACATTATTACAGATGTGTGCACGTTGTTACTAAAAAAGGTCAAAATAATCCTATTTTGTGCATCCAGCACTTTGTTTTCTTTCTGCCATGGTACTTGCATGAGGTATTGAGTACTGTTTTTGTGTACTAGTAATGTATCAAAGATTCAAATTCTGTTATCGTTACAACCTTGGTAATCCTCTCCACTGATTTATTACCTGCTACACACCTATGACAACAAGGAGATTTCAGGTGTGCTAAATCCTGATGACACAACTTGCAGGCTCGCCACAGACACAGTCGGCCTTCCCTTTCCTCCTGAGACAATGGGGCAACTTCCACTGTACCAGCATGTGCATATGTGAACGTGTGGCTCTTTCGTGTGTGTGTGTGTGTGTGTGTGTGTGTTCCTGTGGCTCGTGTTCCTGATGGGCCCCAGATGGGTACGCAGGCAGGCAGCTCCTGCCTTTTGGCTTTGACATGTGAGCAAGCAGCCAGCCGGCCCCGGGTCACTGCACCACACCTTTCCCCCTCATCCACCCTCCTTTCTCATCCAGACTCCCCATGAATCACGTGCAGGACTCTGCCTTTATCTCCTCAATCTAACAACTTCTGCCTCATTTATACGGTTTAATACCACTGAGAAACACAGAGATGTGGTTAACAATTACTATCATGATCGGTGAGTAGATATTGAAACAAATCTGTTGGGATTTCTGTAGCACTCTTCCTCTCACCATAGCTGTTTCACTTGTTGTTGAAATGCGTCAAACTGCCTCCGATGTAATTGAAGCAGAGTCCTTTTTAAAGAAGCACTTTGAAGCTCTCCCTGTTGGTCTGGGAGAGCTGCCCACCACAGCTCTTACAGAACCTACGCACATCATATGTACATCTCTCGTCAGTGCAGCGAACAACAACAGCTCTGCACTCAACCTCACTCGTCCTTGTATTATCCATGCACATACACACACACAGCAAATCTGCCTTTGCATGGAGGGTACACACACCTCAGTCTGCATGCACACACACACACACACACATTCTAATATGTGATATCTCTTGACACAAGCTGACAAATACACCTTTAAATGTTTGTTAATGTGACGAAACAAGTGTGAAGGCATCAGCAAAGTGTAATTCCAACATCATCAAGATGACAAGAGCAGTCAGCGCAGTAGTGACTTGAAAATATTCCAATGACTCTGGAGGGATAATGTAAGAGAGAAGTGTGATAATATTGTAAACAGGCTGTTGTGTGAGAGATGAACACAGACAGCTTTTAAATTCTGCTTCCAACACGTCCTCAGTGCTGTTAAAACACTAAAACATAAGTCGCGTTTCCACCACAGGAACTTTTCCCAGGGACTAGGAACCTTCAGAGAAACTGTGTTTTCGCAGCAGGGACCAGGGTCTTAATGAAGTTCTGGGGACATTATTTTGACCCCCCTAAAGTACTTTTAAAAGTACAGGAACCTTTTGGTGTGGGGCTTGCTGCACTGTACATTTCCGATTTTTTTTTATTTTGAGTTGTTTTGACACTTAATGTTGAGAGTAAGAAAAACAAAACGGAAATTTGTCTTATTTCTCAAAACAAGCCGTACAGTTTGAATCTATTATCAGCAATTTGCCAAATATATTTATTGGCACATAAATACACATAAGGAGGACATTCTTGTCTGAGAGACAATTTATTGTTTTGAAGCCTAGATTATGTGCTATGAACCACATCTAATTTTCCAGTATTTCCCTTTGTTCTTCCTTTTTTCTTAATCGGACAAACATTACATATTTTCTTTTTGTTGTGCAGTGATGTTATTCTGAAGGTTATTCTGAGTAAATTACATGAGACATTATTTTACTTGCTCAGATGCATCCTGTTATTTCGTAAGCATTACTCAATGGCTATGTTTACAGTTAGAGAGCCATCCAGACAATTGCCCTATTTTTCTGTAACTTGCACAAACTGAAAGCCTCGCTCGATTATCAGACATAAATTTGTGCTAATCTGATGCCTGAAGCTTCTTGTGGGCAGTGGAAATTGAGAGGGGACAGCGCAGAGCAGAAAAAAAAGGAAATGCATATTCATGTGAATATAATAAATGGCCATAAAAGAACACCTGGGCCTGAAGAGTGACACCGAATTGTAGTTTTTCTTCTATTCTGGAAACTAAAGCAGCTGAAAGCAGCACTGACAAAGCAACCCGAGTTTCTGCTTATTTTTCATTCAAAGTCCTCTGGAACCAGCACCGTTAGTCAAAGCATGAGCGATGGAGAAAAAAAAAATATGGCTGCCCTAGATTCCAAACTTGTGAATACATAAATAATGGATAACTTCTCAGGCCATCCAAGATGTCTGACATAATTACTGGACGTGCTCTTAAAGGGGAGGGTCAGATTTCCAGCCCAGATACCAGTCAATACACTTCACTTTGGCAAATCCCACACCCTCTCAAACCCATTTAACACACACACACACACACACACACTTTGACCTACTTCTAATACGTGCAGAGGGGGAGGAAATCTGACCCTTCACCCAGTTATTACACTAATTACACATCACCAATGACTGTCTCAGTGGTAAATCTCCTAAATTGACATCCAAAAGGAAATTAAGACGTCATTACACGACCCTCTTAGGGGGAAAAAAAAATGAAAACTTGACTTTGCGAGGGAGTTCTTTTGTTCCTCTTCTGCCCGACTCCTTTTCCAGTGTCGAGGCTCATTTAAAGCAGCCGCAGATCATGACTCAAAGTGATGTCAAAGATTACTGGAGTGATTAGACTGTTTTGTACTGCAAAGCCTCATTTAAAGTCGACTTAGCTGTCGATGTCCATTGAGCGCCACATCACATCAGCAGCAAATTATCGCAATTATCTGTTTGGTGGAGGGCAATTAAATCAAACGCGAGCAATGTGGGCACAGATGTTTTTCTTTCCATTATTTCACGTTTAAAAATAGCAAGCAGTGAGATGCTGGTCGCTTTAATGGTCCAGACCTGTCAGAGAGGCGAATCACATGTGGGGGCTCCATCTCCCAGATCATACATAGTGAAACAACATGTGAACATGTGGCACACTGATCCATACTCTGCAGATGGTGACATACAATATAGATGGAGAAGAGCAGGGCTCAACACACATGGTAGCCCGTACATTTGTTCCCCATGATGCTTTGCTGTGGCTGTGGGAATCGCTGTTGAGCATATTCAAAACTGTGTCACAATAGTTTGACCAGCAGTGAAATACAATGAAATGAAGAACTTGCATTTGGCTTATTTAATCAGGAAAGTAAACCTGACATGTGCATTGTACACAAGAGCGTATAATGTAACACAAACACACAAAACGATCAGGAAACACAACGCTTCTCTGTGTTTGCTCACCACCTTTTGTTTACTGGCTCGCTGAGCGAACACAAAGAGCAGGGCTGTTGTTTCTGCTAAAGATGCCTCTTCTAGGATTCTCTGTTTTTTATGCCCCCTATGTCTTTCTCTCTTTTATGAACGGGGTGGTGGTGTCGTTCTCCCTCTCACATGACTGCTGTCGGGTTGTACAGCCAAAAGTCACATGTTTTCCCATACAGACAGTGGCACCTGACTGAATGGGTTATTTTTTTTTTTAATAGGGGAAACTACCACTCACTGGGTTGACTGCTGGAACAGTCATCAAAGAGCCAACAGCCTGACTGCAAAACTGGCGCCCACCGTATGTGCTTTAGCCAACTACAGCTTTATTATCTGAGCTATAAATGGCAGGTTCAGGAAATGACAAAGGCAGATGGCGATTTATATGCTGGATTGGTCTGGATTAGGATGGCAAAGTCGTTATTCTAGGTTTGCCTTCTAGTTGAAAACTTTGTGTTGACGATTTATGATTTGACAGATGGTTCTTACATTAGCCTGTGAATGGCACGTGACGTGTGACTCGTGTTGTAGTGTCACTGGACAATACATTGGACTGCCACAAACTGTTAAAACCTATAGGACTTTAAATGACATCCTCAGACGAAGGTGAGCAAATACAGGAGCTAAACATCTAAGCTTGATATTTCATCAACTGCCGATGCATCACAGTCCGTCATGTTTCTACACGCACACACAAGATTAGAGCAATCTTTGCCCTACAGCAACTGTAGGCTCTCTTTTTCTGACAGACTGATGCTTCCCTCATCTCTTTTATGAAACACGGACAGATGGGATGGATGCAGAGAGACAGAGAGGGTGAGAGATATAGAGAGTGGGGGAGGACGGGGAGTGTTCTGCCTGTGTAATCTGCCCAGAAACTAGCCACGGGCACAAACGCGAGGCAGTCTGTCAGGAGTTCCACTGGGTTTGGCGATGGCACACGACTAAAATCTACTTGTCCATTTCAAGTTTTGACTCAGAATTTTGTATCAATGTGACATGTTGAGTCAAATACTATGAACTACAAGAAAACACAATAAAGACACGCATGCTACGCGTTGAGCACATTCATCCAAAGAGCCCCGAGTGTGTATATTTTATGCATGGGTGGCACCAGTGGAAATTTAACCCCTAACCCTGACAGTTAAGAGCTATGCTCTACTCACTGAGCAACAAAGGACACTGGACTAAGTGAACTAAGCCAGTTATAGTATGCTCTTTGTTATGGCAGTGACAGCAGGTAATGAGGCTATTTGACTGTAGGTTTTGTTGATCTCCACCTGACTGAACATGAAATGAGGAAGAAGGATGGAGAACTTTGCATCTATTAATACAAACACACTTCAAATATGAGCCACTCTTCAGAAAAAGAAAATGCTTTATGTGGGTTATGATAGCCTGTGGCCCACGTCCTAAACCGTTCAATCATCCACTGAGGGTTTTACTACGCTGTCCGAACTGACAGCCAATTGTTACGTTTGACAAATAGGGCTGAGGAATGAGGGGAATGCTCATCTCTCTCCCACTCACAGAAACCGCTTTCTGGTCTACGGAATTAAACAATTACAACAATTACTAACAAGTCTTGGGATTCCATGGGAACTCTGCTGGATGATGACCCATATTCTGGTTAGATGGCAGAGGGAAGAAAAAAAGAAATGCAGAGGTGGTGAAAATGCATAGATGCACGTGGGCGGGTGGGTGGGAAAGGGACTTTGATATTTCTGAGCATTCAGGCAGTTGTGACCTCAATCCCAAAAAAGAGATTCAGTGTGTGTGGAGGAGAGAGTATTGCTCTGACTGGCAGTAAAGCTCACTGTAAAAACGCATATGGATTTAGGGCTGAAAACTGGGGGCTATAAAACGCAATCGGCATTTAAAAATCAATTTGGACGGGCAGGAACTGCACAACCAGTCCCAAGGCCACGAGTGGTAAATAAAGTGAAACGCAGTTGATTACTAGGCAGACCAGCCCTGTTGTCACGCCAAATCTGCTGGAGCCACTCCAAGCCACAAACAGCGTCCGCCATGAAGCATAGCAACAGCGCAGAGGAAGGACAGATTGGGGAAAAGTGGAAAGCAAGATGAGTGAGTTCGAAAGGAAAGGGATGAAAGAACAGTGCAGCAATTTGCCCTCTTCAGACAGCAGCCACAGACATGAACACGTGCTCACATACACATACACACACTGGGAGGGGGGGGGACTTGCACTAGCTGTGCAGCCCATCACTAACACACGGATTAGTTCACACGTGCACACTGCCTTTTAATCTGCTCCACTGACAAAGGTTGGAAGTGAGAGAGAGAGAGAGAGAGAAGAGGAAGAAGGCGAGAGATAAAGAGATGGCGTTAACGTAAGAAATGGTCAGAAACAGAGTCAGAGGGGGGGAGGGAGGGGGATGGAGTTAGTGGGACAGAGGGGAATAGAGATGAAGGAGGGGACATGGCTTTAGGTGCACTGTACAAGAATCACACCAACTAAAAGTGAAACAAGCATTGTAATCAATACACCCTGACAGATCACGTGACCTCCATCTGTCCAACCAGTTTTTTTGAAGAGAAGTTTTTTCACTTTAATTTCGTTAGTGGAAGGATGGCGTGCAACAACTGACTTGAACTGAAACCCTTACTCTCCCCTTTAGCCCCGTGTGATCAGAAGGGTAAGGCCAGAGGCTTTGGATTAAAACTCCAATATGGCCTGGCTCCTAAAATGGGCCTGGTGTAAAGCCAGGGAGATATAGCCAGATGTTGACTCTTGGGACAGGGAGTGGAGGGGGTTGCCCTGTCAGACCATATCCTCTTTACAGCTGTGGATGTGTTTTAATACATTCAATAGAGGGTGGGGCGGGAGTGTAATCCAAATATTCTACATCAACCTTTAATGCGCAAACACGCGTTCATGTGTCCTAACACTCACTTTCTCACTCGCTTGGGTTAAACTCGCTAATTTGGGAAGTTACTTAACCCAGTTGCTGCTGGGGTTAGACTTCTCAACACAGAAATGGCATTCAGTGTGCGCACTGATGATGAGAAAGGATGTGAGGTAGCTGATGTGAGAGTAAGGGGTGGCGACTTCTCTCGCTGCTTCTCCATCTCGCTGCTCTCATTGGTGAAAAGGCTAACCTCTATGATTGGTCAGAAGGCAGTTGTGTTTCCCTCTTTTTCCCCAGCTGTACGGCTAAAAATAGAAGCCATAGTCAGATTTACCTAATTGAGTCTGTCTTGTGTCTTCAACAAGCATCCTATTTTCCCCCCCTTTCTATCTTTGTCTCTCTCTCTCTCACACTCCTTAAGGTACAGATTAAGTTAGCTCAGCTGCTAACATGGCAAGCTGCTACAGGAAGGAGGAGGAAGACAGAACGATTTTTTCCTGGAACGGTATGTAAACGCAGCCTCATCCATTTGGCCCAAAGTGGGCTTATTAACCAGCCCGACACAATGCTCTTAACGGAACAGGTCACCATGTGGGAAGAACTAAACACTTTGCAGAACAGTGCATTACAGCCTGAACATGCAGTCCCTGTTTCAAGTTGATCCGTTTTAACACCTATGAAGAAATATCGCTGCAAACTTTCCATTTCAGACATTTAAAATGAGAACAAGGCTTAAGCCTGCTGACTAAGCCCGTATGCCCGTCTGGCCTTATTCCGTTTGGCTACCCTGTCCCTCCAGAGTGCTGTGTAGATGCACTTTTGCAGGATAAGGGCACAACAAGAAGGCACAGAGATAAAATGAGTCAAGGGTCAGAAGAGCGAGACGAGACTGGAGTGATGGGTGAGCCTTCAAGGGCCGACATCCAGTCCCCTGTGAGGGGCCTTTCCACACCTGTCTACAGAACATCTGTGTGGGGATGGATCCTAAGGATGTGAGGCTAAACAATGGTGACCTCTTATATTACACCGTCTTCTACCATTTGACAGCAAACCTGAAGGGAATGCAGGGATTGTATAGAGATGCATCTTCGCTAGGAAATTCTCAAGCAGCTGATGTCAATCTCAAATTAAAGCATGTAATAATGAAATTACAACAAATGAAAACAGATTAGCTGGTTGTAGATAATATTTTTTAGATGAATAGCAATTCTCTTTTGAAAGATTATGTCTCGATGCACAAAATAATAAATAATAATCTGATATTTAAAATCCTTTTGACGCTACGATCCCTTGTAACAATTTTGAAAGACCAGCAAGTTGGATGACGAAAGTAATTGACCAAAAAATGTATATCACACTTTTGTTCTAAGTGCTGAAACCCTAATAAAAAAATATGATGCATCGATAATTGTTCTAGAATCGAATCGCAGCAAATTTGAAAAAAACTTCGACAGTAAGTGCTGAGCTTATATTAACATGCTAACATTGCTAAAGGTCCGCTCATTCTTACTTTGACTCATCCTCTAGCAGTGCTGTGTCTCTCTTGTCACTGTGTTAATTACAGAGCGGAAATGCTCACTGTGCACACACTGACACAGTGGGAGTATGGATGAGGCTTTGCGTGCTGCTCGAGGCCACCCTTAGTCAGGTGTGTTTGACTTATCCCTTTGCTCATCCCATCAGCCTGTCAATTACTTCCTCGTCCTCTGACACAGTTGTTGGCTAAGCCAAAGTCAAGCTAGGCTATTAAGCACCAGCACCGGGTGGCCTGCGAGGGGGGCTGGGGTGGGGCGCGTGCCCCAGCACGTGTGCTACTCTAGCTGGGCTCACCAGACCAAAGATCAAGTCCCTTAAGCTGCTTTTCTGAGCCAAGAAAAGCTTACAAGTCGTCACGTTGGTCAGAACAAATGGTCCCAGTTTTAGGCCCTGCAGCAAAGCCTGAGAATAGGTTGCACTCACTGGGAAGACAACAGAAAGACTGGTGAAGCAGTTTGGCTTTCTTTGTGGAGCATCAGCAGAGCCAGAGAAAATGTAGCCAGGCTTATTCATGTTTGACTGCTCATCCATCCCGAAGGCTGGAACAACAGTACTGAGTTCATAGCCCAGTGGTTAGAAAGAATGGAAATACAGGAAGGGCTTCAATCCCAACAGAGATATGTACCATTTGAAAAATGTGACACCTACAATATACTAGTGATATGCAGTGGTGTGTTTCACTGTCTTGCCTGAAGTAGGCTACTAAAACTACTGTCTATCACAAGGCCCATAGTCACAGTAACATTCAATGGGATATGTTTTAGTCAAGTAAGAGGAGCAAGCTCTAAAATCTGACCACATATCCTCCTGACAATAGGGCTGACATGATATCTAAAAGGTATAAAGTGAAATAATCCAGCACCAAGTAGAATTGAAACTTTTCCAGTCAAATAACCTGCATTCGATACTTTTTGGACATTTTTGTACATTGAAAAAATTGAGTATTTGTATGCGATGGCTTGCAGCAAGTCACTGCAAGCATTAGGTTCAACGTGACCTGTGATTGGCCATCTACTGCAGCAGCCAACAGTCTGTGATGTGGTGAAGTCACGCACAGTCTATTTCACAAGAGTTGGAAGTTCAGCATGCCAAATTGCTAACCAAAACATCAAAAGTACGGCTAAACTACACGCCTCTGGCTTCTGATGAAAATAACTGCATCAAATGTGGAAGTGAACGATTATTTCAGGAAAAACTGGGAACATGGGTAACATGATAAAACACCTCATCAAGCACACTTCAGGGTGGACAGCTGCACATAGTTCACAAGGACAGTGGCTTCTTCGACACCAGCGTTGCCTCCAACTTTGAATTTGGGGAGGCTCTAGCAGGCAGGTTTGTGTGTAAATTTTCCCAATCTTTCATGGATTCCCCACTAACTTTACCATAATGAGCAACCCTACTGGAGTTGCTCTTTTTAAAGTAGGAACAAAAAGTAAAAAACAGGGAAACAAAGTCTTCTTTTTGTATCAGTATAGCTTTAAGGGTATGAACATGCATACAAAAAAACCCCATGACAGCTGAGAACACCCGCACCAACACAAAGTTGATCGCAAATGAGGCGTGACTATCTTCATTTACCATTTCACATACCACTGGGCCAAAACAAATCCCGAGAGGGCACTGCGCACGGACGATCCTTACATGCCACCCAAGGACAAGAGGCTTCCAAGCCTTTTTAATATTCGACAGGCACACACTGAAAGGTGTTTAACACACACTGTTTGCTCGACCCCCCCTCATAAAGAATCAAGCAGGAAAGCTCATATTGCTTCCACTGCTTGGGCACCGGGGGAAAAATAATTTGTCGTGTGCATTAAAGTCTGGCCTTGATAAACAATATTGAAATGAATAGGTCGCAGTGGAGGAGGAGGGTAAATGATAAGCAACGATTCTTGTTGATTTATTGTAGCAAGTAAAAGCCTGCTGTATTGATTATCCATAAACAGAGCCATCATCCAAAAGGGAGCAAAAAACAACTGGTTGAATAACAACAGATTAAACTCTGAGCCATGCAATACCTTAGTCCTGTACTGGAACAACACCATCACAAACAAGGATCAGCCAACAGCTAACCTGAGCTGGGGAATTTGTTATCAACATTTCTAAACTAATAGGCTGAAGCTGTGAGATCAAAGCGGTAGAACGACAGCGTGTGGTCATACAAGGCTTTTTACTGTTAAACCCTACTCAGACAGTGCAATTTAGTAGTGACATGTGGAAGTAAAATAGGGCTGTTAGGAGGTACATGATCAAAGCGGCAGAGCTAACACGTTATCTGGTCCCGCTGCACAGTATGAGCATCTGGAATGTGTTTTTTTCCCCCTCTTTCGGTCCCTTTTATCCGCGTCCTGTGGTCTCTGCTGTCACGACGAGTCTACTTGTCACAGAGGTTATCAAGACCTGTGGTAGCCATGCAAGGCAAATCGGCTCGCCGGCGGCAGATAAACAGGGTTGATAAGTCCGGAAAAAAGGCCCCAGTCAGGCTGGACCATAAGGGACCTGCCTCCAATTTACAAGACTTGGAAGTCTGCTGAGATGGAACGAAAGCTGCCGCTGCTGCTGTTGTAGAATCATGGTATAAGCCTGACACACTTGGGTGAACAACTATGCCTGATACATATAGCTTACAGTGAGGCATGTGCTTAAAGGGAATTGGATTAACTGCTGGCAAAAAAGGGGGGGGATTATAACCGATTCTGACTTTAAGAGTGCTTCTAAAAAGATGGATTACCATTTCAATTTTTACCCTCTTTCGTCGCTAATGGAAATTTGAATTAGTTGTCCTGCTCAACAACAACACCGAGCTCACTGTGTCGAGCAGTAAAACGAAGAAAAGAGTGGGGAAAAAAAAACACAGGGTGTCAGTATCTGGATTTGGTACAGTGGTGAGGTACAGGACAGCCTGTCCTCAGCACACCCCTCCCTGCTGCAGTTCTCTCTGAGTCTTCACAGGCCAGCAAGGTGGAGCCAGGAAGAACAGAGGGCAGGATGCAAGTTTCAATGGATGTTGTACTCATGGCAGGAATGAAAACACACTGATGCAAATCTAAAGCTGTCAGAAGCACGAATGATAGGGTAGTCTATTTTTATATTTTGCTGTATCAGTTTTATTATGCATGGAGTTTCATTTCCCTTAATTAAATGATCTCTCTAATGTTTCATAACTCTGTAATAACCATAATTAAGTGCTATTCCACCATCTCAAACTAACCAGGATTTCCTCTGTTCTGCCATCAACAGGCTTTACACTAGTCTGCTGTGATTGACAGAGATAAATAAAAGCCATAAATGGCCATAGGAGCAGGCCATACTGTAAGTGGCTGGCTGCAAGAATGTGGAAGCTGTGACGAAAACAGCCTTCACGCTGTGTTGTAGGAACAAACATCTGAGCCGGCACCTCTTTTTGAAATTTATTTGTGTGGGTGGAACACTGAAAACGCAACCCTGCATGGGTGCTGCAATCTGCCGAGGCCAGTCAGCCGACCGGCTGGCCTTGTGTGGCATCGCATATGAGCACCAAGATGACACATCGACTCCCGTCTATATTTAACTCACTGGACGCCTCTTCTTCCAATGTTCCCATCCTTTTAGAAAAGGCTGCCAGGGAGAATGGGCGAGAAAAACAGGCTGAGGTGATATGTAATTACACTGAATGGATCCAGCCTCCCACATCCTTTCATTGTACCCACACCCTCAGAGATAATGAAATGGAAGGCAAGTTTTTTTTTCTTTCATTTACCATAAATCCTGGAAGTCTAGCCACTCTTATTTATGGTGTTGAAGAAAACCCCTTACAGCTTGACTCTGCAAAGTCACAGAGCATAAACACCAGCAAGCACCCTATGTGGGTGGTGAACTCAATCTGATAAGGGCTTCTAAGAAACCAGTCTCTGCTCTCTTCAGAGGACGGTCTGGCAAACCATCACAATCAAAGGTCTCCATGAATACCCCACATATCTTCCACCACAGATACTATCTTGAATGCAGAGATATAACTCAGTTCGGACCTATGTTGAGACTAGAAAGCTACTGAAAGGACATTTTGTTCAGGTATCGGGCTGCCATTGTTGCCACTACTGCATCAATAAAAAAAATGTCTTTGGATCAAAACAAGCAGTGAACTTTTGACTTCAGTTCCAGCTCTGCCTGCATGCACCCTTGCCTGCCCGTGCAAGTAACCCAGCAACCAAACAGTTGCATAACCCCACATACTGTAGGTGCAAAGAGTGTGTGCACCACAAGAAGGTGAAAAGCGAGGGGCAAATGTCCTTCACTGAACATAACTGGGTCAACCCTTCTGGTTTCAAGGACCTGTTGAAGAGGAAGTGCTTACTTGAACAAGAGTAAAAACATACGGGGCCAAATAAAAGTAGGACATGGTGGAGTTGTTCACATGTCAGAGCAGGGTGTGCATGTACTTAGAGCCTGTGCTCTATGACTTGAAGGTGAAATGTTGTGAAAATGTAATGCTGACTCACCTATTCTTCTCCAGCTCATTATGTGTGGACCTGTAAAGACAGAAAACAGAAGTGGTCAGATAAAGAGCAAATGTAGACAGTATCTGTTCCTCCAGAAAAGGCACACTGCATTCAGTTTGGGGAAATAAGGTGTAACATAATAAACTATATGAGCGAGCCAAACAGAGGCCGAAGGAGGCACAGTGAATTACCTTGTCGAATTAGATTTATGAATCTATTAATTAATTAAAAATGAGGCCATCTCTGGGCCCAGTGCACTGGAGCCTTTACACACACAAACGTCATCATGACAGCCAGGCATTCCCTGTTGCATTACACAGCCTCTTCCTCAATAATGCACAGCACAACTCTGGGAGGATATGTGTATGTGTATGTGTGTGACAGTGCAGTCACATATGCTCACTAAAGTCATACTGTGCATGAGTGTGTGTGCATGTGCTGCTGGGTGAGCGTGAGCAGGCGCGCGCACACACACACGTATGCATACCTTGTGCATGCAGCCATCAGGGTTCAGTGCTCTGTTAATAATGTAAAGTGAATCAGCTGGTTCCTAAGAGTCTCTTTGTGTGGTAGGGAAGGGAGACAAGCCCTTCTCCTGATGCCGAAATGGCCAAGTTCCCATCCACACACACTGCACTCCACCTCGCCTCAAGGGGCGCAGGTTTGAGGGGGTGGGGTGATGGACTCTCCTGAGTCATGTACGCAGCACTTCTTTATATTGTGGGTTATCAATACTGCAATATCTTTTTCCGGTAATAATATAATTTCCTTGAGCTCAGCTAAAAACCACCGTCTTGTTAATACGGAAGCAGGAAATTTTCAGAGAACGGGAGATAAGAATGGTAGAAGGAGGAGGTAAAGCAAGATAGGACAGAGGGACTTACGACTGTCCAGAGCTGCAGTTCAGTCTGTAAAAATTTGACCCCACCTCGAGATTATTATTTATTCAAGTTGAATTATTTACACCTATAAAAACTCCATATGTCTCTATTTGAATACATTACTCTTCATGTAGTTGGGTATGCAAGACTGAATGTTAAGTCAACTGTGGCAGTGTATTTGATTTAACATGACATGGTGTATGGCCAGGTCGAGTGGCTGCTATCACAGCTCAGCACGGGGCTCACACGTACAGCCGGTCTAGGCCATTACCTGGAAACCCCGTGAGAAGCTAAGTGCTCACACGCGCTCTCCTGACTGGTTTCGGCTTACATATTCTACAACCCCGTAGTAGTCATGCATGGCTGTGCTGTGCATCAGCCAACCAGTCACACATAAAAATCTAAAAACGGATAAACCTACACTAGCTCCGTTTCTTCATAAATGTCATCTTTAAAATGGGCTTACGGTGCCAAAAAGCTTTCTTTGTGGGTAAAATTAATAGTTGCAGTCTTGTGTTCCAATGCAGGCTTCTGCATACATATATAATTACTGTCTAATAGCAGTGGGTCCACTGATTTCTGTAACTGTGAGTCAGAGCAATAGTTTTGCTATCAGAAGATGAATACTTTGGAGTGCATAGTCTGCGTCATCAGCTGTCACTGTGCTCACACCGTGTCTTTGTTGCTTGGAAACCCTCATCCCGATCTGTAATCTTTTCCAAACTCTGAGGATTTCAACACAATCTGATTCAGTGTGTTATAATGTTTTTGGCTGATTATCAATCTTTCAGAATGATGACAGCAGGAAATCCAAGGACGGAGATGCAAAGATGGTAGGTAATAGGCTGGTTATAATACAGACTAGAGCTGCAGCTATTTGTCATTTAGTTGAATGAAGGAAAGTTCATTACTAACAATTTTGATAATCAATGAATTGCTTTAGTCTTTTTTTTCGAGCAAAGATGTCAAACAATTTCTGGTTCCAGTGTCAGCAGCCAAAATGTAAGGATCTGCTTGTCTTTGTTGATGATGATAATGAAAAAAGAGGCTTTGGGTTATGAACTGTTGGTTGGACAAAAAAGCTATTTGCAGATGTCACTTTGGACTCTTGGAAATTATGATGAGACATTTTATAGACAAACGATTAATTGAGAAAATCATCAGTGGATAAATTGCGAATGACAATAAGAGTTAGTTGCAGCCCTAAATCAGACAGGCAGTAGTCCGGAAAGGTATGTGGAAAACCTCAATAATTTTTCATATAGAGAAATAACTTTGGAACTGGAAGTCCATCTTAGGGCAATACTGATTTCATTTACACTATCTATTGCTCTGAAAATGAGGCAGGCCTAGGATCAACCCTGGTCTAAGCCCCCCATAATCAAGCAACACACACACTACATCTTAGTACAGCCTCATTCAGAGAGATCAATCTAAGTCAGCTTGCTTTCCCATTGGCTTTTATCAAGACCCATTCTACTACTGCCTCCTGAATCAGATATCTGCTTGTCTGGAGCTCAGCAACAATGCAATACAGATTATAAACTGGCTCAAGGCCACACACACACTGTTGCAGCACACCTCCTTCTGTGCAGTTGTGTGTATGCCTGTGTGCATGGATATGCATGTACATGCACACAGGGTGGGTCAAGGAGATAAAGCAGCCCTGCTATAAACGGTAGGCAGGAGAGGACAGAGTCAGATAAGCCCATCACTTTAAGCCTCAACACGCCACCGGGAAGGTGGCTGCAGCTGGAGCAGGCTAGTGCAAGACCACGGACTGTGTTAAAAGGAATTGCACTGTCACAGTTTTATTAATCACTACAGTATCAACATTTTTGGAGTGTCCTCAGAGAGAAATGATTAGCCATGAATGACCAACAACATCAGCACCAATTCACTTTTTTATAGGTCCAATCAGATTCTGATAACTGAATCTGGACATCTGCTGACTCAAATACTCATACCGAAATCAAAGTTCTTTTATCTTCATTATTATTTTTATTATTATTATCATGCTTTTATGGTTTTAGCTCCAGCGCTATGGAAAACTCCCCCTTCATATCAGATCAGCTGAGTCAGTGCCTCAATTTAAAAGGTTTGAATAAACACACCTGTACAGACAAGCATTTGGATAATGTCTATTCAAAGGTTTTAAACAGAGAGGTAAAGACATTTTATTGAACTTTATTTTGTTTTTTTTCTCTGTTATTTGCTAGCTTTGCACGTACATTGTATGGTATCATATTTTGTGAAGCACCTTGTATCTCTGGTTTTAACAGACGCTGTAGACATAAAGTTGATTATCATTATTATTATATTGTTATTGTTGTTGTTCGTGCTGAAGTAAACCAGATAGCACTTCTTATTACAAGAGCAAATAATAAACAAAAGATACAATACATTTAAATATATTGCAAAACAATTTACTTTAGCAGTTTTCACATACAAACAGGCGTAGGAGACCAAATACTATATATCAACAATAAATCAATCGATCAGACTGTGGAATCTGAACCAGTACATGGATCTGTGACATCAGTCTGATATCCAGTAAGTGAATTAGGTCAGTATTGGCAACCGATTCCAATATTGGATTGGATCGGTCCCAACTCTAGTAGGAACGCACAGATTGAAGATGATGTAGATGTGAGTTGTAAATGTTTTGTTTAAAACTGTTGTGTGGTGCCATTACTTGTGTGGACGTTGTTATCGTGCAAGGAGTCATTGCGAGGTGGTGAAACAGCTCATAACTTTGACTAATTACAAGATTTCTCACCTGAGTCAGCAGGCCTTAAATAGGGCTGTTGAATAAAACTAGACCACTAATGGTGCCAATCAGAAGGTAACCCTGACAGCAGTAGGGATGTCCAAATAATGCCGTTTTATTTTGTTCTGCAAGGTGTGCAATTCCAGTGGGAATGAAATAAACCTGCATCACAACCTGAGACAGAGAGATGGTGTTAAATACTAAATGGTGTTACCTCACTGAGTGAGTTGTGAACATGTCTCTGCAGAGAGCAGGACCAAACACCATTCTTCTTGGTGCCATTTTCTCTTCTGAAAGTGCACCATGCCCCTTAAGAGTTGTTCACATTAGGAGCAGCATTAAGGGGCAAAATGTTCCATGTATTTTTTTCTTAATGCGGATTTGATTGTACATTATATTATAATAGGTGAAATATCTCGAAAGACTTTTGCAACGCGTATTATTCTACTGCTTTTCTGCACAAAACAGCCCTGCGTGAGCGACACGTACAGGGGCAATGGAAGAAAAAAAAAAAGCAGCTCATACTTCTTTGTTTGATGGGGATTTAATTGTACATTGAAGATAATGTTGTTCTGATTCATTCATTATTCTATGCACTCTTGAAAAATGTCCCTATAACGATGAACTCTTTGGACGCTTTTTGACCGCGGCCTCAGACCTATATATGATCGTGGCTGTTGCCATGCAGAACAGGCAGCGTTCTGCGCTCATGATGAGTAATGCGCAGATCCTGTTTGTGGCCCGCTCTTACATTAATATTAAAAGGCTCAGAGACAGAGAGAGAGAGAGTGTAGGGCTTGTGTTTGATGTATGACTGTCAATGGACAGATTAATGTAAGCAGCCTAGCACCAAGAGAAAAAAAAACACAATGCCACTGGGTCTTAACTTGAGAGATTCTCGCTTGCTTCTCCTACATGTAAATGCAAGTTTTTGTCGTCAGTGAGAGCATTGTGCTTGACAAGGGCTTTAATCTTTGTGGCAGCTAATGATGTGATTATCGCACAGTGTTGCATACAGCCACACAACAGAATGGACTATTAAACATTATGCTCCATCAAGCTGTTGATGTGTGTTGTGCACACAAAAAGATAAAGCACATGAATAGTGCATACATGCGTTTCTTTCTGGGATATACTTGTATTTATAGGGTAAAACAGTGAATTACTGACTACCCTAAACATCATTAGTCCTGAAAAAAGCTCCACGTATTCACCTTTGGATGTCTGCAAACAACACCAGCCATAAATAGCAGCTTTTCACCCTTAGGGCGAAAGACAAAACTCTCCCTCTCTCCCACAGCGTAGAATACATTTGGCATAAGGAAAAAACTAACGTGACTATCACCAAAACCTACACAACTAACCCACTTGAAATTAAAGCAAAGGTCTAAGGGTTTATTAAACCGGGGGGTGAGAGGAATACACACAATTACAAGTGAGTGGTTTCGTTTCAGCGCCATCACTTTCGCCACGGTCCCTAACCTCAGCTACCGCAGTCCGTTTGACAATCAGCTGATGAAAAGCTCGCAGAGCTGTTGGTGCTACCCCCTCCCCCAGGCCTACAAAACAGCGGTGCGGGCGGTCATATGTGAACCCATGTATTATACTGTTTCTACAAGTTTGAGAAACATCCATTCAAACGTATTTACGCGAAAAAGAAGTGGGTCCTCTGCGCCGTGGTAATGCTGCCAGCAACTGTATTCACCCTTGGGTGACAGCTCGCTTGTTTACCAAACGTTGCAATAAAGCGTTGGCAGCGAGTGTATAATCACATGCTGTCTGCAACACTCATTATCCGAGTGCATCGCATGCAAAGGACAGTTTAAATGACGGACATGGATCAGTAAAAGCAAATAAACGCCAGTACCAAGAGTTTAACGAGGCTTACACCACGGAAGAGGAGCAGTTTCTTACCTATTGTGGTTACTGCTGAACTTCTTATTTCGGAATTTTCTTTGCCTCTGGTAGTTTGTGTTCTGACTTGACGGAAACGTCGAAGCATATCCATGTTCACACTCTGTTGGAAAAGGAAAATGTGTGGTGAACAGTTAGCCAAGTTTGGACACCTTTTTACTCGACACATTTGCCACACGTTTGTCGTGAGCGTGCAGGCATACGTGTGTGATCCTCTCCAACACAGACCACATCAAATTAGCTGACAGGGAAAAAAACACCACTTTTTTATGTTAACTGTAAAAATTCCTGTCACCAACAGTCAGCACAGCATAGTTTGTTGATAATCACCCCTCAGCTCCACACACAGTCGAGTTTATATTCACCTCTGTCTCTTCTTTCTAGATATTCCGCAGCTTCCAATAACCTTTGGATATTGATCAGCTGAACCGCCGTCATCCTTCCCTGAGGCTGGCAGCCGTTGACGTTAGCTACGCTCTCTGCAGTTTAACGTTAGCTTCGCGAGCAGCAGCACCGGCAGGTCGCTTTTAAACACCAGGACGACTGTGCGTCGGTTGTTACTGCACTGAATAATACTTTTGAAAACGTCGTGTCGGTATCTTGTTCGGTGTCTTCGCTGGCTAATAAGCAGCCTTTGTCGAAAAGAGAGGAGGAAAAAAAAAAATCCAGTGTTTCCAAGCTGGCAAGCTACAGCCAATCCCTGCCAGTCTCCGTTGTTAGAAAATGTCAAAACTCGTGTATCAAAGTATTAAAAGTTCGTAGTAAACACGATATTAAATTTCTACAAAAAGGAATATAAACAATATAAAATTTCCCCGAGGGAGCCCAGAGCCAGCAAAGTGCCTGCTGCTGCTCGTTTCCTCTCCGCTCCTGTTTGTTTACCTAGCTGCACAGCTGAGAGGCGGGCACCCAGCGGAGGAGAGGCCGGTCTAAGCGCGGTGCATGCTGGGAAACCGAGTCTTCCGGTGCATTTATGGGATACTGTCAAACATGGGCAATATTCATCATTTTCACAATGTATCCTGTCTTTACGGTGACGTATTGAGCCACACACTGTTCGTTATTACATTGTGATTGCACTGTAGTCATGTCAGGTCAATTCAATGTAAATACATCTGTGGGACAGTAATATAATCCACAGGTCAACAGAAATTCTTTACAGATAATGTGGTGGTTATGCTTCTTACTAAATTCAATCTAAGTTATTGCTACTATTAATGACAATAAATGATGCTGAGACAAATAATAATTAAATGTCACCATTATATTTAGATCACGTGTCTGTAATACTGTATGATAATTGTTCATAGGTCATTGTTCATTTTTGCATCAACACAACAACCCCCCCCAAGAAAATCTCCCATTTAAACTAATTTAGGCTCATCAATGGATCGATCATAGCGGTTATTTTATGTGTTACTGACCACACAGATGGTCAATGTGTGTGATTTTATTCCTCTTGCAGCCACTCTGCTTCTCTCAGCACGGAAAGCCCTACAAGTCCCATGATTCAACAGCATCGTGGGGGTGTACCTGCCGGCTGAAGCCAGGCCCAGCAACACATGACGTCGCTACCGACCGGGAGTCTGATTGGTGGACGGCTTTGACAGGCGTCGAGGGTTGAGCTCGCTCCTGACCAACCGCAGAGGAGCTTTGCGCCATGTGGAAACCAGCGCCGCACGCCCACAAATAGCAGGAAGCAAACAATCGAGAGAGGGGAGCTGTGCCGCTGCGATCTGCTGCTGCGAAATTCCCACGTTACATTATAATAGGTGAAATATCTCAAAAGGCTTTTGCAGCTCGTATTATTCTACTGCTTTTCTGCACAAAACAGCTCTGCGTGGACGACACGTTCAGGAGCGATGGAAGGAAAAACAGAGCAAAACAGCTTATTTCATGCTGTCTTTACACCATGACTCGTTAAAAGAAAGCGATGACATCATTTCTAGTTGTTTTTAGAAAGTCGTTTCTAATTTTGCATTTATTAAAAACGATCTTCCCTTAAATTATACACGGATCTATTTGCAGTTTGAGAGACCACGTCATCTGCAATCAAACCCTACATCGAGTTTGCCTATTTCTCAAACGCTGCAAATGATAAATAATCGAATTAAACAGCCAATGTTTTATACATGCATGATTCACCATCCAGTTATATCCTCTGCGTATTATCTATATAAAGTTTTAGGTTTTTTCGATCGAGTCTGCGGGGGCACAATGACATCATCCTAAACTGAGTTGGAGGGCGCTGCAATGTGGCCAGATTTATCATATCGGATTGGTAGCCAGCATGCACACCCACACACCCAATCATTATGTCATATTGCTTTATCTGTGCTGTAAGGGAGAATCACAGGTTCCTGGGTTGGGAGTTGTGCAGGCGCAAAGCGATGCAAACATGCGGATAATGCAGGTGAAAGATAGTCCAGAAAACAGTAAAAGCACAATCTTTCCATACTCTCCTACAGCTGCAATGAGTGTACCACTAATATGTTGGTCTGGTGCAGGCACGGGCTGTGCTTAAAGCAGGCAGTGGTGCTTAGTTGAATGAACTCAGCCCTTTGTTGTCTGAGTCTGTTGACAATGAAGTCTTGTTTTCCTGAAATTCAGAGGCAACTGAAAAGGATCAAACGCAGCAGGGGAAAAAATCAAATAAACTCACTTCCGTCCTTCCTGTCGGCGCTCTCGAGAAACCTAGCAGCCTCCAGCAAAACTTGTACATTTTTCAGGAAAGTGTTGATCTGCTCCATGTGGGAGTCTTCGGAGTTGAAGACGTCATTGAAAGGGCAACTAGACATCTCGAAATCTTGCTGATCCAAGAGAGACGCCTCGGAATCAAAGAAGAACTCCTCGCTCTTCAAGCCTCTTCTTTGCCTTTCACTTTTGGCCATTTTTGTCCTCTTTACTTTGTGTGCTTCTGTCCTGGCGACGTGCTGAGCGCAGTAAACAGCGAGGCAGCTACCAGTGGATGCTGCTCTTGTCAGATGGTTCCTCTTTTCTTTTTTTTTTATGAATGCGGGGTGTTTAATGTGGAGCAGTGGCCAATGTCAGTAGATGGTGGTGCATGGGAACCCGAGAGCCCGGCCCCCCTCTGTCTGAGGAGTCCGCGTGGTCCTTGTGCCCGACGACAGATTAACTTTCTGTTGCCGCTGTACAGAATAAAGAACAACAAAAACACCCAGACGTCCACATGGCATTATGATCACTGTGTATTATTTTATACGCTTTTTATCTATCAGTCAGTACAATGTAATGATGGTGGTCATAACATAAGTAACAATGACAGAAGATTAAGTACTGCAGTAGTGATGGTAGTATTATTACTGCTCCTATACTCATATTTTAGTTAAAGGTCGGGCACTAATGTATGAAATTACACAAGTAATTCATTAAAGTTGCTCAAAAGTTGCATAAAATGTCAAATATATTCATGAGTACATAACCCTGTTACTGACTTGGGTGTTTTATTGAGGAGGTACAATAGTAATGGTTTATTAAAATGCCCACTAGTCAGTCAGAAAGTGATGCAGTCACAGAAACAGAAT
Organism: Pagrus major; assembly: GCF_040436345.1. Classification (NCBI taxonomy): domain Eukaryota; kingdom Metazoa; phylum Chordata; class Actinopteri; order Spariformes; family Sparidae; genus Pagrus; species Pagrus major. The sequence continues at coordinate 24,874,685 of NC_133215.1, forward strand.
ATGAAAGTGAAGGAAAATCAAGATTGCAGTGAAGGGTGTGACCTGTTCAGGTTCAGAGGATGAGTGGGCAGATTTCAGACTCGATACTTTAAAGTTGAAAACCTAGACATTACATTTGGGAGTGAAGCCACGCACTCATTGCTAATTACTGTTTATTCAGATCCACCTTAGCTGACCGAATGCAACAGCTACTCTTCCGTGTAAATTGAGCATTTACAGCAAATAGTTCCACAGGTTTTCTGTTTTCAGTGCTTATGAAGTATGCTACCTAAACTGGCAACATACCTTTTCTTGCTTCTACTTGTGATTCTGAAGTAAATACTGATATGATGTAAGGGCTGTGGAAAAGTCACACCATTCGCGTGTAGATTGGTTCCCTATAAACCTCGCTTTCACTCTGCTATTCTCCTTGCCCACCAGCCCTGATCTTTCCTACAAAAGTGAAGGTCGCATTACGGCACAAAGGAAGTGTGTCTGCTAGTGTGCAACCAAAACAGGAAGAGGAATTGTTTTCACTGGTCGCTATCCCCAGGTTATGGTGGAATAACTGGAATAGCTGTGGAAACTCTGCACTTCAGAAGAAAGAGAAGCTACCTGAAAGAGGAGGAAGAGAAGGTGAAGAGGTAGAGTGATAGAAATGGAGGAAAAACAAAAGTGAGCAGATGGGTAGTCACTTGATGGAGAGTGCCGGTGTAGTGTCAAAGTGTGTTCCCCTAATATATATTTCCCCTTACCAGTGGGGCTTCAAAACCTGCCTACTTATTATTACAACAGTGTTTTACACTGCCTGTTTGAGACAGCTGTGCCAACAGTAATACCACAGGAAAACCAGAACTCCTGTGCTAGCAGTGTAATAACTACCTGGCTGCTCCGAGCTCCCAGTCAGAAATCGCTAGCTGCACAGGTAACTGTACTAACTAGCTAATGGCAGCTAGAGTTAGCGGTTACTCTGGTGATATTCTGCCCCCTATTCGTTTGGAGTTTGAATTCGACAGGTGGCTAATTCTTACATGTTGCCTCTTTAAAGGTCCAGTGTGTAGGATTTAGTGATCGAGCAGTGAGATTGCAGATTACAACCAACTTAATAGCCCTTGTCTCTGTCTTTGCTACAGTAGCCAGTAAAAAAGTAAAAGGCCCTCTTTAGTGCCAGTGATAAGCTTGTCTGTTCTGGGCTGCTGTAGAAGCATGGCGGTGCAACATGGCAGACTCTGTGAAAGAGGACCTGCTCCATTTATAGATATAAAAGGCTCAAAGTAACCAAAAAACACAATGATTCTTAGTTTAAGGTGATTATACACTAATGAAAACACAATCCTACAAACTGGACCTTTAAAGTGGCCAACTGATGTTTTAGTACTAGCGGCAGTAGCTAGTAGAGGCAGTAGAAGAAGCTGTGATAGTTGAGTGTTTGCTTTTTTGACATTTTAGACCTGTAAGACATCAAACACAAGGTGGCTTTTCTGGGGGAAAAAAACCCCACTGGTCTGAGCCTTGGAGTGAGGTGAAAGAGGGGGACTTTATTAACTGTGTAGTATGACACTATAGTGAGTCTATAGATCCTGTATTGTGTGATAGGAATGGTGACTGAGAGATAAGGCCTTAGCCTTGATCTTGTGCCATTCTCAGAAGACCTTTAGCGGAGCTGTTTTTACACCGCGGCAGAGTCAGTTTTGAACCGTAACATGTCGAGGCAGCGGCCTGTATTCTGCTCTGATACCCCCTCTCTGCCACTTCAAAGAGCCAGCAGCAGCCATGACCGTTTGATGTTAAGTTCACAGAGACAGAAACTTTCAAGTCCAACGCACAGGGGAATCTCTGAAGGTCCCCCACACCCCTGCTCCCACCTCTCCACCCTCACTGAGGGGTGGCTGCAGAGGAAGGAAACCCATTTGAAAGCGGTCCTGTTTGGAGTTTAGAAGGTGCCACGGCCAGCACAAAATGAGTCGATTTTGTGAAGCACTTGGCCACATCCTCTTTAGGATTTTAGAGCAGCTTCCCCATTTTAGGTCACTGGGGGCAGTTTTGTAGGCTGTGTTTTTTAGGTTGCATTTTCCCCTTGTTGTGCACGGCTTCAGGGCAACTTCCCTTTAAGGCACAGACATTAAATGTAGCAGCAGAGATTTAAAGTAGGCTATAGCGTGAGAAGTTGTTAAGGATTGATCGCAATATTTTCATTTTCAGTAAGGGTCACAGGAGGTCACAAGCTCAACAGGTCACAAGTCACTGTTGAACCAGTCCACTCACGTGCTGCTGAGAGGGAGAAAAGAGGAATGATGAAAAGCTGGAGGGAGTCATGCGTCCCAGTAGGAAACACTGGTCACAGTATGAAACTAAACACTTAAGAGAGACTATATAGCTCAGGGGTATGGACGTCCTACAGACACATTGTTGTAGCCTTACCCTACACAAATAGGTCAGACCATTTCTCTACATGCTATCATTCCAATTTAAGGACTTAAAAGGCAACACCACTGTTCAAACAAGTGGGCAAGCTTAGTCATAAAGCATTAGAAAAATAACTCAGACTTTCAGAGGAGAGGCAGGGACAGAGGTCAAATATTTTCAACAAGGCAGTCTAATTTTTTTAGCCTAAGGGGCAAATCACAACAACCACCAGCAGCTCAATGGCAAAAGGAATCGCTCCCAAATGCAAATTAAAATTGTGTACTGCAACAAGGTGACCATTAGTAAAAACCAGGGCTGCAACTAATGTAACTTCTGCTTAATCCGTTAAAATAAAAAGATTGTGAAAAATGCCTGTCACAAGTTACCAGAGCCGATAAGATCAAAGCAGATCTTTGCTTTATTTGTCCAAGCAGCTGTCTAAAACCAATTAAAAAACACAATAAATTACATTTAAAATGGTATAAAACAGAGAAAATCAGTGAATCCTCACACTGCAGCTGGAACCGGGAAATGTTTGTAATTTTCAGTCAAGCTAGCGACATGACTTTAGGGATAACGGTTGTTACACTAATTTGGTCCGGAGTGAAACATTCATTGCTATTGAATGGATTGCCATGAAATTATTTTGTTCGTGGTCACCAAATCATTTTAGTCCTACTGACTTTGGCGATCCCTCCATACTTTTCCTGTCACGCCGCCATGACTGAAATATCTCAACAATTGGCTGGACTTTATTTCCAAACACCTGCAAAACAAATAAGTATTTGTTTAGTGCTAATTAACAAATGTTAGCTGATTATTGCAAAACTAGTTAAAGTGATTCTGTTGAATGACATCTAGAGGGTTTCAATCAGGGGTTGCTCGAAGTGCAGCCCTCAGAAACGTCTTGTGCGGCCCTGGAACCTGACATGAGATGCATGCTTTATATTTTAATCATTACTTTTCAATATTCTATATTTAATACACCGCTCAGCTACTGGGCCAATCTACACTCCCCTAACAAGTCAGGTTAGGAATGCCAGCTTGTAGAAAGCCCCTGGTTGTTTGGCAACTAGTGGCAGCCATCATGACCATGGACGCTTTAGCAGTTAATGTGGAAGTGAGATGGAAAAGCCACCACGGACAAATGCTGTATGGTTGAGAAGGAAAACAGGTTTATGGACATTTTCAAAAAAGAAACGTACTTTGCCAGACCTCAGGAGGCAGATAAGATGAGCTGCCTTATCTGCAAACTGCTGAAAACAGCACTAAAGGAATGTTTAAGGTTAAACCAAGACCAATCCAACAAGTTCATTGGTTTTCGTGTGTGGCCCTGAGTCATAAACCTCATCAGAACTTTGTGAACCCCTGGTGTCAGTGGAGAGCGGTAGTAATATAGCGGATGTTGCAGCTGACAATGATAAAGATGTTAATGTGATGCAAACGACAACACTAGCCCATAATTAAGTTTTTTTTTAAAGTTTTTTTCCCGGAGCCATTTTGCATCATCCCTGAGTCAACACCATCTATTCAGTCTCTGTGGATTGAGTACATATTAAAGCATCCGGCAAAATGAAACTCTCAAATCTTCTGAAGGCAGTAACAGAGGGATGGGAGACACATTGACACAATAAAAACGCTCTGCTATAATGGGTCTCTCTCAGCCGTTATTGCTTCCTCTGAAAACTCACTGACATTTTCGTAAATGTCACAGATTTACATCATTCTCGGAGGACCACTTCAGCTGCTGGTGTTCATGGGTAATTAGGCAACGTCCGCCACGTGCACCTCCGCACTTTGGGGAGGTAGAGTGGGAGGAGAGGGAAATATGTGGGTCTGAGTGATGAGAAGCGAGAGGAGGAAAGAAGGGTAAAACGGTTTAAAGAAATTGAATGATCGTTGATGGAATCTCGTCGTGATAAACATGCACGGCCCTCCAGAGTGAAACCTTTGTCCTGGCAGCGGGTAGGAGAGTTTTGAAGAGTGGCCATTCATACTGCTGACCTTTTTACAGCCTTGTTTGGCTTTCCAAAACACCAGAAGCACCCTTCTGCTTCCCATTCACCCACTCGGCCTTTTGACCTCGGCCTGCGCTGTTTCTACAAGGTGAATGAGCAGAAATATGAACTTTAAGCGTAACTAAAGGAATCACAGGTTGAAAAGACTTATCAACATGCCTCACATGAGGAAAACTAAAAGCATGCAAAGTAAAAGATGCACATTAAAATACATTACTAATAGTTAATTCCATGATCGAAGATAGAGCATGTGAGCGTCAGCTGCAGGGTAACACCGCCCTAAATCAACCTCTCTCTTTTGTTTAGGTCTCTGTCCACTGGTGTGGTTAACCAGGCCGCTGAAAGAGACCCTCATCCTTAACCTTTATGTCCTCTCCTCATCAGCCACAATAGGTATTTGTTCTCCATGGGAGGTCAAGCCTGATCACACAAACACTGAATACATGTCCTGCCTGCTGTTTTTTCTCCTCCGCGGATCAATTACCGTAATCGCTGGCTTACATGTGAACCAGCTACGGTGTCTCTTTACATTTACGCACACACAGATCTGCAAATCCCAGGTTGAATTGTCTGCAGCCACACAACAAATAGCTTCCACTGAGTTTCAGTTACATCTTATTTACAAAACTCGCTGTGCAAACTGGCAGCAAGCTAGCACAGGTGCCTGAGCGTAATTGCTGCCTGCTCCAAACACCGTCCGTCAGATAGAAGGAGCAGAAAATGACTGGGTGAGAGTGACGAAGCATTTTTTCGTGGGAGCCTCTTCATCTGACCTCATGTTGACACCGTGGGCTACGCTACTGTCAGTGCGCTTATTTTCCCAAGGGCCCCTGAGCTGTGTGGTTCTCTGCTTTGTCAGGGCTTTCTGGCCAAGATACTAATCTATCTTCCATCAAGATCGCAGTCAGGCTTTTCTTTTGTTTGGCTCGCACTGTGCGGCTGCTGGGGGAAAGGCTTCCTGGGTATTATCTCCATTCCAGGATATTCTCAGCCCTTCCTTGTGATACAGTATCAAAACAACACATTATACAGCTGCACCCCGCCCTGTTACTCAAATCAGGGCTGCTGATGCGACTACTACTGCACCTCTCAATCTCAATTCTCACTTCCTGTCTGAACACTCTCCCTGGTGCATTTCTTTGCTATTTTTCACTGCAGTGTCCTACGGTGAGAGAAGACACCCGAAAAACTCGCAGCACCAGCTCACTCACAAACATGCTGATGAAACGAAAGTGTGGGTGAGAGATAAACCTGTTAGGCGACAGACTGGTGTTGCCCCTCCCCAGGCAATTGCCCTTTGGCTCTTGGTGACCATTGTTCGCCTCTGTTCCCAGGCACTGACATCTGGTGACAATGGCCACGGCGGGAAAGAGGAAAGAGAGCCTGCGAGCGTGCACATGCACAAATACGTACATTTAAACACCCACAAACATCAGAGAGACAAACAAACTTGGGTGCATACAGAACTGAAACAAAGGGCAAAACTGAGTGACACACACTTGAAAGAAAGCAAATTGAAGCTCTGCACAGGGATGAACTCGAAGACAAGAGCTGAACCAAAAATGACCAATAACACAAATAAACACACTTACATTAGCAGACGATTACGCACACACTCCCCAAGGCATGGGAGGGCTGACTGTGACACACATACACACAGAGCGATATCAAATAATTCAGACAAGTCAGATGTGTAAACACTTATTACGAGTTTAAGGGATCACATAAAAGCAGCACACACAGTTACAGGGGAAAGTTAGACAGGTGGGCAGAGCGGGGGAAACATCCAGCACGTCCTTTCTTTCTCTGCCGTCAGTGGAACCAACAATGTCACACCAGTAGTTTTCTCCAGGTCCCATCCTAACCTGTCATTTATCCACGGGAGCCTCAGACTGCTGTCGCCGCTGCCCCACTGGAGGTGTGGCACCGCGCTCCCCTAAAACATTACAACAACCTCCCCCTCCGGCCGCCCGCCTCTACCCGGTGTCTCTGATGTGGGGATGCTGCCAAATTAGCCAGTAGGGCCTTGGGGCAGTGTGTCTCCTCTGCAAATTAGAGGGGAGAGAGATCGAGAAAGACCAGAGAGAGAGAGGGTGTGCACGAGAGAGAGACAGAGAGAGAGAGAGAAATTGCAGGTTCAAAGAGCTAATGACCTGCATAGGAGGGGAGCGGTAATGGAGTTGGGGAGTCGGTGGAGAAATAGCACAAGACAGAGACATGACCTCATCCCTGCTGCTTGTTTAGCCGGATCAGACCAGAAAGCGGCACACCATTCATTCCAGCAAGGTAGCTTGTTGTCTCACAACCACGCTGCACGTCTTGCTGGCAAACACTTAGTGTGTCACAGCTCCTTTAAAGATCATAACGCCCAGATGGTTTGCAGTTCATCAAATTCATGATTTTGTGTGTCAAACATAAGTTGAACTCCTCTATCTTAAAACTACAGATTTACTTTCACTTTACTTTTAACATTACGACGAGAAGGGATGGGGTTACGCCAACCTTTGCTGCCTTTCACTGGTTATCTGAGAGTTTTAGAATTGATTTAGACGATTTTACTGCTTGTTTTTAATGCCTTGAATGAACTGGCTCCTGCTTATATCTGTGATTTACTAACTCTTCACAAGCCTGGTTGCTGCTTGAAATCCTCTGGCATGGCCCTGCTTTCAATATCTGGGCCCTGCAGCTGCAGAACTTGCAAACTCAGTATCCTCTTTTAACTCTCCTCTTAAACCTCACTGTTTTTTTCCTTAACTGATGGTATTTATTATTATTGTTTTTCTCTGGTTTATATCTTAAAGCTGCTGTAAGCGTTGTTGTTTTAGCTAACTTCCTGTCCATTTAGCAGTTAGCAATCCCATCCCCCTTCTCTACATCACCACATGAGCGTGCAGCGGTAATCGCCAGAGATAGCAGCCAACATGAGGATCCTGCTCTCCACTTGTCCACTGATCATTTCTTTAAATGTCACTCAAATGTCCTTAAGCTGGTTTAGCATTTATCAAATGATAAAAGATGAATATCCATCCCATGAAAAGACCTGTGTCTCAGTACTTTCTGACTTCCCTGGCCTTTTAGTTCTTACTAGAGACGCAAATCCTTCAAAACAGGTCACAGATATGAACTTTAATTTGTAATAAAGGTCAAATGATTTCCCAAAAAAGCTGGGCACTGTAGTTTTTAGTAAAGGTTACTCACACAGTGAGTATAGTGCATTTGTCGGGGACTATTTTCAGCAGCAGATTAATACATATTTGTTGAAGGGCAGCCATGTCAGCCAGTGCAATGGTGTGGCTAATTAACTAGATGGTTTTGCTACATAGACAGTAGTTGTTTGTAGGATAAATACATTTGCTGGTTTTGGTCTTGTCATGACACTTGTTGAGGAAAACTGTAGCATATCATTTAATATTTATAAAGTTCAAAAGCTGATTCAAACCAAATTTCCTTCTTGATGATGACGGCATTGTGCTGTACAGTAAATAACATTGTATTTGCCTTTGGCCAGTAGGCTAAATGGTCCTGCAGGTTTGGTCTGCATCACAAATGATTCCACTTCTTTGCTCTCAAGTCGATTTTCTTCAACCAGAAGTATAATTTGACAGTTGTGATGCACAGTCTTTAGTTTGTACATTAAAATACTAGTAGTGTAGTAGTTGTTGTTGTACATCTTCAGATGAAAGTATTAAAGATGGTCGATATGTGCTTAACCTCAACAAACATCACATGCTAACACAGAAACATGGTTTTTGTCCCCAACACACACACAAACGCAGGTGCAGTTGCACTCTTGCTCTCATCTTTCTTGTAGCTGTAGACGAGTAGCCTCAAACCCCTGCAGACAACACACTGTGATGATTGTGTGCACTTAGCAACACTGAAGGGGAGGTGAGAAGAGGAGCCAGAGGAGAGGAAGAAAGCGACAAGGAATCAGAGGAGACAAGAAGAAAGGAGATGAGATGCTGTGGGAATCCTCCCTCTGTCGTTTTCACACTGGCTTCCTGTTGTCACTGCTCCTGTTTCCTGTCCCAGAGGAACGCCTCATTCCTCTGCACTCACTCCCACAATTCTCCCCTTTGTTTGTCTGCTAAATACATTTTTATTTCGGGGGTTGAATACCTGTGGTATTTCTGTCTGAATTCATGTGTAAAAAAAGAAATTCTTAGCTTCTGAGTCACAAAGGAGCGACATTGATCACAGGATGCATATGTTCAGTCTGACCTTTTACTTGTTAAATCCTTGCCATGTTTACAAACGGCCTGATCTGATTTGGTCTACGCACTAAACAATGCACACACCCCCTCTATCTTATCTTCCCCTCATGTACCTCTATTCTCCCTGCCTTTACTGTTTTTTGTTTTCCCAGTTACTTCTTCCTTTCACAGTCCGTCACCTTCCTCCCCCCAGGGTCTGTCTGCAAATCTCCCCCTCTCCTTCCCCTCCTTCTCTTGTGGTTTTCTGTCTGTTTTGCGAGGAGAGGCGAGGCGGGTGGGGTGGGGGGGCGAGCGTGCAGTCTGGCTGGGGATGCTGCCTGCGAGAGGAGCAGTAACCTTTCTTTGGGTCCTTGCTGATTTCATTATTTTCATTATTGGGAGACTTCCACCGTGGCAATCCCATTAGGATAAGACGAGGCCCAGCAGGAGAGGGTGCGCTGCCTGGGGGTGTCGGGTGTGTGTGTGTGTATGTGAGTTTATGGCGCGGGGGTCCTGCAGGACAAGAGACTAAACTTAAGCATGGCTGCATTTACCCGGATTGTCAGGGGGTCTAAATTGTAAATGTCTCAGTTGTGAGATTGTCCTGTTCAACTTTAGTAACTGTGTATATTATTCATCATATGTGGTCAATTAAACAGGCTTAACATTACTGAGTTCACTCCTGCATCACAGGTTGATACATAAGTTTAGGTTTATCCAGTAATTCTGGATTTTTTGTAAACTAAAATCAGCATAACATGCCAGCTAGCAAACAGCTGTAGGGCAGAAGAGCTTCCATACTAATCATATATGACAGTCAAAAGGGTCGATGCCACAACATATCGGAGTGATTTCATATGTGCTGTCATTCAATAAATCCCCTCGGATGCAGTTGTTCATAAGCAGAAACATAGTACTAACAAACATGTACTTGTTTGCACCTGGTGTCCTTCATTGGCCTGTTTGCAGATCAGACATCTTTGCATCCTGTGTCTTCAACCGTATCTACCCTGAGGTGAAACTGCAAACACAGGTTTCTCTGACATTTACATACTTGTCTTTCTGCTCCTTCTGTGTCTCAGGGAACTACTTAGGTGATGTGTTGCTTCTATGGTCAGTTATTGGTGGAGAGAATGACCTCAACTGCAGCTATGAGGAAGTCCTAGAGCTGCAAATCAAAGCTTTTTCTGTTGCTTTTTTTTGTTAATCGCCCTATTCGATTTAGTAAACTGAATAGTTGTATTGCTATCAATTGTATTTCATTTAATGAAGATGTAAAATAAACTAAAGATATTGATCAAATTGCCTGAGAGGCCATTTGTTAGCTCAGGTTGAAGTATGTGGTTAGAAAAAGAAAAAACGTCTTTTCCAGCAACAGGTTGCATATTCAAGATATTTTCAAGATCACACAGGGGTGATAGCAATAGAACTTTTCACAGCAAGACATTAGAATGACTTGGAAAAGCATGAAAAGTACCATGTAGATAACATAAACAACAGCTCTGTTTCATTTAGCATCCCCGTCAGCAAAGTGTGCCAGCGTGCCATTGTGCATGCATATCTGTAGGGTCTGCACGGAGGGCAATTACCTGAAATTACCCTTTCCTGCTTATGATAAGTCAAAATGTCTGCTGGAAAAAAATGTATCTTTCTTGGCAGACAGTTGACTTCAGTAAGATCACAAAAATACTTTTAACAGGAAACAAAAAAAAAGACTGACTTTCCTCCCTATGTAACAAAAAAAAGTAGCCTACACTCAACACAACTTGTTCTAGCCTCAGTGTGACCTCCACACATACAAAGTGCTGAGGTCGTGAATGAGGCTACAGCAGCCCACGTGTTGATTGAACTGTAAAATGGAAAAGAACATGGAAGTACAGTACAGTATAGTCTGGCTGTCTGTTGATGTCTGAGAATGATAAAATGTTAGAAGGACAGCATTTATATAGCACTTTACAATGTTGGAACTGCCATTTAAAGCACTGCCTGATCATTGGGAGCTCAAGGACTTAGACATACAGACAGGAGGAGCAGTGGAACTGCAAACCTCCTCATCCAGTCGTCTGTGTTCAGCTGTGTAAGACTTTATTCTATTAACCAGCCCTAGGTGGTCCACTCTGTTAAAAGGAATGAATGGACTGACTTTTTCATTATTGTCCTCACAATGTGCCTGCATGGTTAGAGAGACCATATAGTTACATGTTAAACCCCCATATTACTCAAAGCGTTTATGCTTATCTCCCTGAACAAACCCCTAAAAACTGGACCAGGAGCAACATGTTTGGACTCGTGGATTCATAATTTTAAAACCACTGCACTGGGAATTGACTGATTATTGGCCTGGTCTATTATCTGATCCAATCTTCAGTATTTTACCAATCATTGGAATGAATGTTTTATTGTTCAATTACTGATACATTTAAGTAATAATCTAAAACTAATCTAATCTAAGTAAAAAGTATAATTTGCCTCCAAAATGTTGTTGTACTGGAAGCATAAAGTCGCAGAAATGGAAATACTCAATTAAAGTAACTCAAAATTGTACTTAAAGGGTGACTCCACCAGAGTCACTCAGTGGGTAAGTTGCATTATGGGTAATGCAGGCACCAGGTTTCAAAAAGCAGTCCACTGGTCTCGCATTGCACTATAACACTGTTGGACAATTGATACAGCTGAACCAGAGATATTGCTTTTTTTATTCCACACATCCCTTTCCAAAACATGGCGCCTACATTACCCACAATTCATCTTAACCACTGAATGACATTACTGGAGGCAATTCATCAGATTACAGTTTTATACTACTTTTTTTCACATATGCAGTAGCACTCCCAAAGACCTGCAAACATATAATTGTGTAAAATTGGTACCCTTTAAGTACAGTACTTGATTACATTGTACGTAGTTACATACCTTCATCATTATTTGTTATTTCAAATTTTGGCACTAAAATTTTCATTTTTACTGCAAATGTAATCCAGTTTAAGATACTGATTATTTTTCTTCATAATTACCAATAATCTGAGAAAACCACTGGTCGCTGTACACCACACCTGTACACACACAGGTGTCTTGCTGATGTTGACTGATTGGACCTATTCTCAGGACTGTGTGGGTGTGTGCAAAATGGGCAACATCACGCCATTACCGGCATGGATCCACCCACCTTAGGTCTAATCACGCAGACCGATTGAAAACACCTGCTGGGGCGTGCAGGACCTTTAACAGAAATACCACCACAGAGTCTAAGTCCGTACCTCCTGCCACCTCTCAGCTGCTCTGTGCTTCTGATGAAACCCTTCATGAGCTGGTCAGGATCAAGTATGCTTACCTTTAGCGGCTGCTCATGAATCACTGACGGCTAAAGCACAGCTTGGTGTTTATGGACGCTGTGATAACTGCACAGACATGGGTACAATCTCTATAAAAGCCAACGTGTCCCTGTCAAAGTCTCTCCCTGGGGTACACAAAAAGGAAACAGAATATGAGGCACAAACACTTCATATATGGCTGCAGGTGAAAGGCATTTAGGTCGATTTAATAAGACTGGTGTGAGTAGGTCAAATTCAGTTGAACCAGACGGAACTTTCACCTGGAGCCATACAATAAAATGCTTGTGAATTGCTGTCTGTCATCCAACAAAGGCCCACAATGAGGTAGTCCTGTTTATCTAATACATCGTATTTGATAAACCTTAATGCTGGCTCATATTTCCTGGCAGCGCCTTGTCTAATTTTACACTAAAAAATAACAAACTTCTCAGTTTTATAACACAACTGTAGTGCTCTAAATGTTATAATTTCTGACAAACAATGCTAATTCCTCACTTAGCTATCGTTTACAGCCTCATCTCTTAGCTCACTCGCGTCCCTGGTGAGGCTGAGAGCGAGCAGAGGAGCGTAATAGCCAATGAATCATCATGAAAGTGAGTGGGTGTGAACCTCTGCGGCCTCCTTACAACATCATCATCTGGAGCACAACTCCCGCCCTGCACTCATCACCCTGACAGCTTTAGCGCCCCATTTAGTGCCCTTTTTGTGGGATGTGTGTGTGTGTGTGTGTGTGTGTGTGTGTGTGTGTGTGTGTGTGTGTGTGTGTGTGTGTGTGTGTGTGTGTGGGAGGGGAGCAGGAGTGGGTGAGGCGCTGAGGGGCCTCGCTTAAACTTAAGGGAATGTGGACACATATACATATACGACATAAATTCATACATACCGAGGATATACTACATAGCTACAGATGTATACAGAGCCCAGAGTTTCCTCTGGCACAAACAGACCCATGCTGACTTTAGCTGCTAAATCCTTATAAGTCTAATACTTGAAAGTTGCTGTCAGCAGAATAAATGACCGTTCTGCCACAAACATGGTATTACAGGCTGCTTTAGTCACGCAAGTGGTGATCAGAGGAATGTATGTACAGTGTTTACTGTGGAGCTCAATCTCCAATCTGATATTTGGCAAAGTCGGAGAAAATATATATATATATATATATATATTTATATATATATATATATATATATATATATATATAAATATAAAATACTAGAGGAATTGCATGCAGATAAAAGCTCAGTAATGAAATGTTGAGACTGCAACATGCTGTTTGTTATCGTCTTGGTAACCATGGAGATTAAGATCAAGTGACAGCACTACGTGCGCCCACAGACAAACGCATACGCCCTAAATCTCAACCATCAGCTCCACATGTGAAACCTGAACCCTTGATCGAATCCTAACTTAATCCTGACTCTAAATTAAACCATAAACCCAAGTCTGAGCTGGACTGAAGAAGTGAGCAACAACTCTGAACAGAGTGGGATCTCTTTACAAACTGAATTCTGGAGATCCACAACTCAGAGAGAGCTTCACAGAATCACACAGAAACACATAAATCCTTCTGGTTCTCGATTGGAAAGACAATGGCTGAGTTTGCGAATATAAACTTTAGATTTTCTTTTTCCAAAGCTGCACTTATCAATTCAATATGTCAACAATATATCAAATAACTATGTGTAATGGGAATGGGATCACTCATAGTGATGAAGAAATCATGTCATCCCCATGGGTAGCCTAATTTTTGTCTCTCTGTTCCATCATTGAATTTCAATGTCCGTTTGCATCTCTTAATATAGACAAAATAGCTAACATCCATTCCCTCAATGCACAAACCCTAATACTCCACAATAAAGATCCCAGTTTCTGCCCATCCAGACCCCGTCCAGAGATTCTGAATATCTTCACCCTGGGAGAAGTTTTCCAAACGGTCTGCTTTCAGTGACTTACAGTAAAACTCAATTTACGTGCATATGAAAGGTCAAAATGCAAAGACAAAGCTGTGGACAGGGCTTCAGACTGCCAGAAAGCTTTTCTGCCAGAAAGCCTTTCTAACTGTTGGAGTTTGGTTAGGTTTAGGTACTCAAAAGTATCATTGTTTGGGTCAAAACACGTACATAATGTTCTGTACGTTAAGTACGTTATGTAAGTGAACTTATATACCCTAGTTAAAAGTAGTCAACGCTGACTTGGTTTCATACAAAGGACAAGAAAAGCAGTCTCATGTGTTTGAGCCATTCCTCCACCATAACCTTCTCCCTACATAGACTTTGACCCTCTTTATACTTAATCACTTGACTTGCTCTGATCATCTAATGATGCCACTGATGGTTTTACATTAAAGTTAGTTGGAAGCCTGGTGCGTCTCATACAGACGCTCAAGTGGACCTTGTGCACCTGTATGAGACAATGTGAGACGTGACCAAATGTCAGTATTTGACGACCTGGGATCTAGAATGGTCTGAATGAACCTTCAGTGAGGTAACTCCCACTTATGCAGTTACTCTCAGCTCTACAGAGTGTTTTAAGACCTAGCTGATGAACATTTAGCCTCTAAAGAGACAGATATTTCCCTCAGCTGGAGACCAAACAGCTAAAAGTCCAAATAAATGGCCAGCTTTAGTAAAAGTTAAACCTTATTAAGATTGTGAAAAACATTGTGAACCTAACTGTACTGCCATCAGATCAAAAGAAGAAGAATAAACCCCCCAAGGCAAGTTGTAATAGCAATAAAGCCAAATAATCTCACCTGAACGTAACAAGACACCAATAACTATTTCTAAAATGATGAAATGTGATAACGAAGATACTCTCCGTTCTCCCAGTGACCTACAGCGGAAATGGGGTGACCTTAGCAGTTGGCTGTTTCTGGGTAAGTAGGTCCAGGATGGGCCTCCAGCGAGGAGGAGGCCCAGCCAAACAATAGAAGCCAAAGGGAAAGAGTGGTGGAGAGGGTCCTCCAACCTCTACAGCCAAAACTAGGTCTTCCATTCACTGAGCCCTTCTTCACAGACAATGGAGGCTGGATGGGGGTGAGCCAGTGAAAGAGTGAGCGAGGACTTTATGGGCATGCTGAGATTGCCGGTGCCAGGCGAGCACATGTATAAATGTTTAAGGCATGTGTGCACGTGTGTGTACTCTGCTTTCTTTAAGAGCAGCTAATCTACATGAGCTACACTCACACAAGCACAGGCAGAAAGAGCCCCTTTAGTTGAGCCTTAGAACCCAGTTCTGCCTCCTCTGCAGTCTAAATATGTCTCCCTACCTAACATCTGTGCTTTATCATAAACAAACGTCTCTCCTCTATTCATCTCCCACTCTTACAGCCCCTGAATGGTGATTTGATGTGTATTGTTCGGCCCACTGGTCATGAACCCTGCTCTGTGATATTTTACTCCCAGGGAGGTTTTAAAAAAGTGGAATGGGCCTTTAGTATCCCATTTCCATGGCTGATTACATGTCAGATGTCACTTCTTCACACTATTTCATCCATTCTGCTCCTCGGGACATTAAAATGAGTTATGAGTTAAGCCGCGGCTGTCACCAGAGAGGCGTTTCTTTTCTCTTTTTTTGCCTTTTCAACATGTTTGATATTTAAATGTATAAATCGTAATCCACTGTTGCTTAAAAACCACTCTGTCGAGAAGTTATTGCTCCGTTGAATAATTCAGAAAGGGGGTGTTCAGTCTTTTTTTCCCCAAAAAAAGTCTGGGCAGAGACAATGAGCTATGTGAACAATTTCGGCAAGTCAATCGGCAACTCCCAGGAAAACACTGCCTCTCATTGTGTGCCAGTGTGATGGGAGAGACCAAGGAGAAGAAAGAAGAGGGAAAAGTTGATATTTCATACTGAGTGAGTGAGAGGAGGGGCAGAGCTGGACGCAGCCAGCAGCAGAGGAAACGAAATGCTGCCTGAATATAAATCCTTCCTTTCTTTATAAAGATGGAAAGAGATGGGGAGGACAGACAGACAGACAGACAGAGAGGGGTGGGATCTCCTCCACCTTGAATCTTTCATTCGGCCCTGCTCTTGCGAGCTGTCCTTCTTGTAGTTGTGCATGTGTGTGTGAAGGGGTGTGTAGAAAAGAAATGGGGAAGCTATCCCCCTCCTTAGACAAAGGGCGCAGATGGCTGGCCCTCCTCAGCTTTGGGGTGGGGTGGTGCAAGCAGACGCTTGCGACGGAGCACCGTGCCCTCCCATGGAGTTCATTTCAGTTCCCCACTGAAAGAGACGGCAGACAGGGGGGCCCTGCTTATAACAAGAAGGGCTTAGAGACCCTAACCCCCCCAACACTGACACCCCCTCACCACTGGCCCATGACCCTTGCTCCTCGCCAGGTCACATGCATAGTTACGAAGGTAGGAGAAATGCCAAAACGAGACAGGCCATATAAAGCAGGACAGTTTAAGGAGTTGTCTAATCTTCCTCTAAAAGCAGATTATACATCTGGTTATAACAGAAACTAATCATCTCATTTTCCTAAACTGTAAGCTCGATAAGAGCCGGATGAAATCAGTCAAACCGAGGCTACTTGTTTCATTACTTCTCTGTCTTCCAGAAGTTCCTTATACATGAGTTTGTGCAGAAGTAGTGGTAAAAGAGATATTATTGGACAGGATTTTTAATAAATTTGTTCAGTTTTGTTGAATTTATCCCATTACTCAGCTTTTAAAAGAGGTGCAGCAGTTAGTAGGCTACATGAGGAAATTTACAAGGCTCCAAAACTAAATAGCTGTGCCCAAACTGCAGATTCATCACTATGAGAGAACAGTTTGATGTTTTGGTAAATGCCCCGATTCATAGAGTGCTGCAGAAATCACATATTTTTGCAGGCTAACCCAGAGGTGAGCATCGCCCTGGTTCCCTCGACAAAGGCCTCTGAGATTTTTACATTGGATTCAGGCTATTGCAGAAAATAAACTCTGTGAAAAACTCAAGTTTATGATACTTACACGGTTTGTTCAGCAAGATAATCTTCACAACTTAACACCACTCTTTGGGCTTTTGAAGTGTAAGCCCTATCACCAGAAGTATAAAGCTAATGTTAGGCTATAAACAAACTACATTGCAGTCGCATGACTTCAGCGTCACCACCACTAACCTTCTTACTACACTACACTGTACACACTGTGCTATAAATTGATCAGTCCACAACTTGTAAAGTTAGCGGTAGAATTGTTTCCACTGTAGTCTCATTTTGGCACAAATTTATTTAACAAACAAGATATAGCATGCTAGCTGGTGAGCTTCAGCTGTTTCATCCTACTTCCTGTCTGTATGCACACCTAAGCTAACCGCTACGACTTTATATCAGCTGGATGTTTTGGCTACTGTACATAACTACATGATAACGTTATCCATCTTTTCATCGAACTTTCAGCAAGAAATTAAATAAACATATTTGCCAGAAAACACATTCGGAGACAATAAAGAGAGAAACTCGGTGAAACTGTAAGAAAGAGGACGAGGACAAATGATGTAAAGTTAGAAAGATCCTTTCCATGTTTCTACTTTTTGTCTTTGGAGGAGCTGGTTTGTTTGTGTGCCTATGTTCACGTCACAGCCATCCCTCCCTAACTTGACCCAGAGTACTCCGGTGCCTTGTTTTGTTAATTTAACCCACTTCAGCTTGTTCGTGTTCCAGGAGATCTCCCAGGTCAGCTGCGATAACACGGTCAAACTGTTTCAATGTGGCTGATTAGCAGTGATCCGATCCTGCCCTTGTTTAGGCTACACCAAAACATGTCAACGTACATCGTCTACTTTCCCTAAGCGGAGTTTGATTAAGGGCAGCATTCGATGAGGGATAATCTGCAGGTGATTATCTGTGGTAGATAGGGAAGAGGAGCGGGGAGGCAAGTTCATAATTCCTATGTAATACACAGCACTTAGTCCCTATGACCCAATGACCCATATCCTGTCTTGTAGAACGGGGAGCCTATATTGTGATACTGAAAGGCTTACAATGGCTTATCTGGAGGGACCTCAGGCACAGTGAGGCGCTTGTCAGCCCACTCCTGATCCAGGGGGATTTGACCACAATGTGTGCATTATAATGGGCAGTGTGATGTATGTAGGCGCCCTGGCAGCTGTCCCATACACTGTACAGAAAGTATAGTAGTGTGTGTGTGTGTGTGTGTGTGTTTGCTCTAATGGAGGAAGAAAAGGAGGGAGGGCAGCATGTTTGCAAGTCTAAGTGTGTGTGTGTAATAACGACAGAAAAGGCGGGGGACAATATTGTCTGCCAGTCAAAGGGGGCATGTGTTGTGTAGCATACATGGTATAAATGTGTGCCTGTGGGCATCTGTGTGAGTGTGTGTGTGTGTGTGTGTGTGTGAAATGTAAAGAAAAGGGAGAACAAGTCTTAAGTGTGCACATGTGCATCGTGTGTTTTCTTCTTTCTCGTCTAAAAGCTAAAGTGTGCATTTGGACAGTGTGTGTGTGTGTGTGTGTGTGTGTGTGTGTGTCCAGCTCTATCATGTACAAGATGATCTACTTGTGTGAGGTCCATGAACTCAGCGAAGGGAGGACATGGACATACATATTAAACATTTATACATTTATGCTGATAATTTGCAATTCTGAGTACGTACTATACCGTATACGTACATCAGTGTGTGTTTGTGTGCACATGTGTGTGTGTGTTGGAGAGTTAGTGGGATAAAGGAGGGATTGTTGTCAAGGCTGTGTGCATGAAAACATTGTGAGTAGATGGAATGAGAGAGGAGGAGTGCGTCAGAAAAGGTTTTGTGTTGCAGTTGTACAGTGTGTGTGTGTGTGTGTGTGTGTGTGTGTGTGTGTGTGTGTGTGTGTGTGTGGAGTCCCAGAGTGTAGCGTTACAGTGAGTAGGGTTGGAGCCCTCGTTAGTAGCCGGTGAATGGAGGTCAGTGTGACTCCTGAATAGTAGCGGAGAGAGAGGAAAACATGACAGATGAATTGACAGCTTCTCGTCTCTCCCTTTCTCTCTCTGTCTCCCCCTTTGACTCTCCTCCCTGCATCTCCAGCCACAACCACGTCACCAAGCAGAGCAGACTGGAACTGCTCTGTAACAGTACAACACTGTTCATTTATTACATAGCTGTTACGCGTGAATGTGTCTAACTCCATCTATGTAAAGCAGGACAATGAGGATACGTAACCTGATCTAACTAATCTGAATTAAAGGTGCAATTTGTACGTTTTGGCCACCTGTCAAATTCATATTCAAAACAAATGGGGGCATTTTATCACCAGTGTGGATGTAGCTTCTGTTAACAAGTTAGCTCAGTTAGCCATGCAGTTAGTGGTTTGGACTGGGAGCTCGGGGACCAGGTGAATGTTGTTAGTGGTGTAAACCACCGGACATGTCAAAACTTTTGATATGTTGAAACTTTTCAATGAAACGTTAATGTTCAGTTTTTCATTTTTATGGTGTGACAACGCTGTGCTTATAGGTTTAGGCACAAAAAACACTTGGTTAGGGCTATGAGGATGTCTTAATCAGAAAAACAACCGTCGAGAGGTCGAGAAAGCAGCTTACGTGTTTTTTACAGTTGTTGTTAAGCGATGACTTCTAGCAGCTATAGTAATTATGACAGCTAAAAATGAGGAAGCGAGGAGAAGTAGTATAAAGAGTGAGAAGTCTCTCTGGAGATAGACGTTCAGGTCAAACAAGCACAGGACTTTCATTCAAGAGACTGTTGTTAGTATCCAGAGTGAAACCAGAAGTCAAAAGTCAGTTATTTTAACTTACTTGCATAGTGGAGTTACGTCCCGTACATGATGTGATTGAAACTACAGTTGGTAATGTAGGTACATATGTAACAGAGGTTAAAGAAGTAATGTAGTGATTTTTTAACCCAAACCACGTTGTTTCCTAAACAAGTTTTAATGCCTAAACTTGACCAAATTGTGACTGTAAGACAAAGGTTCACTACATGTGACGTTGCTTCGGTCATGTAGTCTTGGGAACAGTGATATATGCTGTTTTGGGAGATGCTGACAAGCATCCTCAGTCATTAAATACTTGGGTGTGTTGGAAAAGATCATGCTCTGGCGTACCAGGTTCAATTGTCAATAACATGGATGGAAATTGTCCCGTCATCTTGTTAAAAATAACCCCCCAAAATGTCACATCTCAATTTCAAAATTATCCAGCTTTGTTGTTCCAACCTCTTGTTAAAAATATCCAGTGGTCTCACACACAAATTTGAAACACTGTCTCGGACAGTAGACTCGTGCTTGGCAGCCATCTTGTCTAGCTGCCACATCACCACCATGCCCTCCTTCTCCTGACATGAAAGTCTGCTCATATACAAGTGATATAACATGTTTTTTAGAGCTCTTGATATGATATTAAATGTAAAAAAATATCTGTGGTTTGTGGAAACATACAATGCCAACATTTTATTCTGGCGACTGGGCTGATTTAACAATAATAACCTCATGATGAGCAGTGGAAATGCAAACTCAAACTTACCCACCACAGGGTCAGTACATTAGCTTGCCTTTAATATTTGAACTCTGAGCTTCACAGCAGAACTTCAGTACAACTTCCAAGGCAATCATCAAGGACTTAATCAAAGTCCTGCAGACTCTTGTACCACTTTCAGGTCAGAGCAAGTGACCCAGGATGTTTGTCGATGGTGTGAAGAGGTCAACATCTAAAGTGACCCATGGCCGTGCTCCACACCTGTGTGTGTAATGTGGGTCACTGACTGCTCAGCTCTGGTATGAAAGGGTCAAATGAGGGTTGAAAGCCTGTGCATGATCCCACATCAAACACAGTGTTTTAGTGTGAAAGTGGTGCTAGTCTCATTGGCAAGTGAAGATGATTTCCCCTGTGGGGAGCATGAAATTGGGCAAATTGTGCGCACAAATGTGATTACAAAAAAAAGTCTTCCATACACTTTTGCAGCAACATTTTATCTTCGACCTTCTGCTGTCTTTTTTGGTATGATATGTGTTTTTGGAGCACAGAGGAAATGAAAGTTACTGCCTATATTTTTCCTGTATGTATTGCCTTCATGATGCCAGCCTGGATATTTCTTGCATCATGAGTCTCACAACATCCGCTCTATATCAGGGTTGTATACATGCAAATGTACTGCTGATGCATTAATATTAATGTTTTTGAGTCTTTGGCTGTCAAAACTAGATATCTACTATTATTCTACTTTTTACTATTGTTACAGTTATTGTTTTGGATATGTTTTGCATTTCAAAGTGCAGCTTTTCCAGAAAATGTCGACCATTTCTCACCATGCTGTCTCTCCTCTCCCCTGTCAGTTTGTTCTCTATACCATACTCCGTCATGATGCCTCTCACATTGCCAGCAGGAGCTCAAATTCCTTTATAGCATGAAGATACAACCGAACAGAAAGTTTAACCTGATCCACAATTTCCCCTCGCTGCAGCTCTTCTCCGCGTCTCACATCTCTCCTCTGTCTGCTACACCTTTCCTCCCCTGTGCCCTTCATCGCCTCCATCCACCTCTCCCTCCTTTATTCCCCTCTTTCTCACCTCTGCAGAGAGATGGCCACTGGGGAGTCACATTTCTGCCTCTCCTCCCTTCAAAATCCCCCCACTGTTGTTGTTGTTGCCCTCCAAATCTCTGCTGGCAGACGATGGAGAGAGCGAGATAGGCAGACGGAAAGAAATAGACTTCTGCCTCCCCCCTCTTAAACCCTCCTCACCTCACCATCACCATCCCCCCACTGTTGTTGTCGCCCCACCAAATCTCTGCTGGCAGGCTATAGCAAGATAGAGAGAGATAGAGAGGGAAGGTAGGTGGGAGAGAGAGAGAGAGAGAGAGAGAGAGAGAGAGAGAGAGAGAGAGAGAGAGAGGTTTGGGAGTCTTCTCAACAGGGGGATAGTTCTCAGGGCGGCAGGAAATTACCCATGTTGTTTTTCAGTAATCCTTTTTTAATATCAGGTTTTGGGACAAGGGGGGCTGGGAGAGGGATAAGGAGGCAGGAGTGGGGAGAGAGAGAGAGAAGGAGGGAGACAAAAGAGGGATCCAGGCCAGACAAAATGATTGGCGGCTCCCAGGGGGACGATATGGTGTCTGTGTGTACATAACACATCTCAAGTGCTGGAAATGAATAGCATTATGAGACTCACACAGTATGTCTTTCTCTGCCCAGTAATACCATCAGTACCCACTGAAATGAATAACATCAATGAGTTTCGAAGTTTTTCCAAGAATTTGTCCCCCCTTTTTTGAACATTTACAAAGCTCCTTTCACAAGACTTCAGTTCCAACAAGACAAATAAATCACTGAAGTAAATACAGACAACTACACGTCCTGTTTCTTGAACATTTTTGAGACAGAAGCTCTGTTTCCTGTTTTGTTTTTTTTTTGTTTTTTTGTGATTTGCTAGCATTGTTAGCATTCCACAACTTAACCCAGGTACAGAAGTTTAAAGTTGCATCAGTCCATTTTATTACGTCTGCCAAAGAGGTTATGTTTTCACCCGTGTCCTTTTGTTGGTTGGTTGGTTGGTTTGTGAGCAGGATGACATAAAGACTACTGAACAGATTTCCTCTAAACTTGGTCGGAGGATGTGTCTATGCCCAGAATAGACTCCATCAACTTTTGATGAATGTCGTGTAGTCCAGACTGGGAGTTCAGGGCACCAGGGGGGAGTTGGTGTTTTCACCACTAGCACAGGGGCACTGGTGAGCATGCTTACCTCAGTAGATGCCTCTGAAACACAATACAGAGAAATCATAATGTCATAACTGTTATTCATGTTCTGCTGATAATTTGTTGTATGTTTTCAACTAAAATTCTTACATATTTCACGTTTAAGAATGGATCCAATCAATAAGTGTAATGTAAAAGGAGCTGCATGTACCAAGAAACAACAGCAAATCATCACTAGACTCAGCTCTACTGAGCTTTTTAGCCTGTTTCAGCTCAATGTCTTGCTTTTCAGGCCCACAAATGGTCTCATCATCATTTCAGCAGCAGTAGCCACAGCAGCACACACTTACACCAACCAAAACAAATAAAGCTTAAATAACTACCCTACTGACCGGCACTATAATAGACAAACAGAGTCAGCAGCCAGCTTGTAAAGAAAGTCAAACATGGAGCTGGTAATGACAAAGATATTCTCAGGAGTTGGTCACAACAGGGCCAAAAGGAGGGTGAATGCGGGTCATAAATTTATTAGGGGGCCAAAAGTATGACTCAGTGAATGCTAATGTTGTTCTCTGTCTGTTGAATATTTTAATAGGCAAATGTTTGCTTTTTGTCTCCAGCCTATGGAGTTTCTTTGCCCCGAGGCAATTAAGATTCAGATTGAAAAAACTAGCAGAAACACTCGAAAATTAATCTGTGGATTGTGATTTCCTTTCATTAAGATAATAAACTTTTATGAACAATTTTAAAGCTGCACTAATCAATATTTTCATATGAACAATAGATCACATGAGTATGTGTCACATGAAAGCTGCCATTAGAAGTCACAAACCCACAGATAATCATCACATGACGCTCCAGTTCCCCTCCGCTTTCTGAAGCATTTAAGCGTCAGCTCATTGTTCTGGTTTTACGGCCCACAACTTTACTGTTTTAGTTCAGTCTCACAACTCTCATCAACCTGTTAACAACAGGAGGAAGGTGTGCTCAACAACAAAGCTCTGATAAACCCATTGTAAGCTTTCTGCTCAGCTGCAAACAGCACATAAACAAAGCTAGCAACAAACATTTAGCAGCTAAACTATTTCCCTCAGGAGTTGGTGGAGACCAAAATAGAGCTAAAAGGAGAACGAATATTGAGTCGAGAAATGCTAATGTTGGTCCATGTCTGCTGGCGGTGTAAACAGGAAGGTATTTGCTAAAACGTTTGATACAAAAAACTTCATAAAGTGATAATTGGTCAATATTGTGTTTATAGCTTATTGCGCGGCCCCAAAGTGGCAAAAAAAGGCGAATTTAAGCTGCTTTAACTCGCTAATTCAACTTCCAAAAAGTCAAAACATTCCTTCAAAGGCACACTTCACTTCATACTTCAAGGCTAGATAAGAACTGGCTTGCACTGATAAGGGGAGAAAGATCTGCTTTCATTCTCAGCCATTAATCAGTGTCACTTAGGGAAATCCAAGCCTCCCATTAGCGTCTCATTGTAGAGATAGTGGCTGACACAAAGGAGGAGGATCAGCCCACAAGACACAACTCACAGTAGCTTGGTTGTACCTTATTGACCCCCTTTATGGCAGATGCACCCCTTTCGTAAGGGAGTTGGGCGTCTGCCTTAGTTGTCTTCCAGTCCTCCCCCACCCCCTTTTCTTCAGCTGGGTGTGGCGGATAGAGAAAGAAAGGAAGGAAGAAACGACAGGAGAATAGAGGGAAAAAAGAAATCTATACAGTGTCTCTATTAAGCGTTGTCAGCAAACATGTACACCCACTTTTCAGGATGCCGTGTGACCCTGGTATTTAGCACAGGGATGATATATACTCACGCGCACACACACACCACACGTTATTTATCTAAGACGAGTCGGACAATTGCTGCAGTTCCTGGGGTCGGGGAAGGAAGGGTGAAAAGAAAAGGAGTGGATAGCTCAACTAAGTACAACGCAGGTCAAAGGAGGATAGCGAAGTGAAATCCAATTCATCTTACTAACCCTGTGGGCCTTACTGGTTGGAAACTCTGCCTCCTAACAACCAGGTGTGGCTTTGACTTCTTGTGTTATCTGATGTGTCCATCTGAAAGGGTCTTTGTTGGGGTCAGATTAGCCAACTTTCCCTTAACTAGGAATTTCTCTGCAGTTATTTCTCACTTGTCGAAAAGTTCAGGAAGTTTACAGTTTGACAGGTAGTATAAGAAGCATTAGAGCATTAGGATGTGTCTTGTTATCTATATCTAGTTTGAATGATTTTTTTGGGAAAGAAACTTAAATGTTACACACATTTTTGTCAGAGAAACGAGACCGAGGGAGTCTCTGTCAAACTTTCTGTTTCACTTCTGGGTCGCTAATATTAGACCCTGGAGTTACTGACTACTACCATTAATATTTCTCCTTCCTGGCTAACCAAACACTGCCTGTCCAACATCAGTGAAAGTCTTTTTGTATACTCTGGTTTCTTCTTTTGTATCGCTATACACAAAAAACTACAATTGTGAAGTCGTCCCTTAAGATCTGGTTTCAGCTATGTTGTTTTTTTTTTTATTCTTAGATATTGATTTAATGTCCAAATAGTTTCTAGTCATGTATTTCCTCGTTTCTTAGTAGCTGATGCATTTTTTTGTGCGTTTTTGTGTCCAATACAAGTGTTTCATCCTTCCTGCTTACTAATCCTGTATCCCACAAAACCCAATAAAAAAAAAAAAATAAATACAAAAATATTATTCTTAAGATAACCTAACCCTCACCCAAAACTCATTACAACATGACAATGTTATGTGTTGAAAACTCGTATGTTGAAGTAAACATGTAACGCTGTGATCCGACCCTCTCACTGAAGTTACATAGTGCAGAAACAAGTGACAGAGACACCATTCACCCTGTTACAAGACACTGTACCATCAACATGACTCTGAAGCTGTTATTTTAAGGTAAAATTGTTACATTATGTTGTTTTAACATATTGATATCTCACCGTGCTTGAGGTTGGATTCCCTCTTTAAATCTAGTTAATCTTAAATGAATCCAACTGACATTACTTCTGCTTATTTAATTCTAGTCACATAGATTTCGGCCTAATCTCACTCACTTTGAACAGGCTTTCCCCAGTAAAGTCCAGTCAAATCCAGTTCAGCTGTTGACAGTCTACTAGTCCAGTCCAGCCCTCTTCAGCTCAATTTTATTGAGTGGAGTCAAGCCCAGGGCAATCAAACCCTGCACAATTTAGCCTACTTTGCCCACTCCAGTCCAACCCAGCAGTCTGGCCCAGTTTACTCAGTTTACTCAAAAATGTTTCTTGCCAGTTCATCCCGTCATCTTAACCTACATGACAAAACAAGCATCGCTCTGCCAAACCCCGCTTAGATCAGCACACTTCAGGCCCTTCTCTGTCTCTTCCTTCCTGGATCCCTGGTTTCTGGCGATAAGGAGGTTAAAGGGCAGCATGTGTGGTTGACAAGGGACTATAGATCACAGTGAGGAGCCATAGTTCTTCCTTTTTCTGCTGAGGATGCACAAACATGTCCTTCCATCACCCCCCTTGTAAAACAACATTGATCTCTGAAACAGTTTATAGCAATATTAACAAGCGATCAGGTTGGGCTGATTAAGGTTATGTGGTGTTGTGGTCTTGAGAGCGTAGCACACTCAAACACATGGACGCTAACACATTTACCAAATGACATATGTTGTAAGAATGCTCTGCTGAACCAACAGTAAATCCTGCATATTTTAATTATCGAGCACAAGTACAGTCCACACTAGTATTGAATCAAATCCTTCACAAGCAAAGAGGAAATAGGATGCTATTGATCTCCAATGGAGGATTAGATTTCCAATGGCAAAAGGATACTGGTCTCATTCTACAATGGGAGGAGCATGTGACAGAGTGACCTATATAAAACCCATAGCAGGGAGTCAATAGCTCGGAGAACAAATGATACTGTGGCTAAAGGCAATCTATGCTACTAATTCCTCTCAGCAGTCGCTGCGTTTGTCACATGGATCTCTTGATTGTACGAGAGCATAAAGCAGCTTTCCATCTGTTTCCACAGCTGAAGTCAGTGGGAGCTCCCGCATGGTTTTTGTTTAATGGCACTTCATGTTAATCACTAATGGTTAGCGCTACGTGTAACCACTGCTGGGAATTCGGTTGTTTTATAGTCCTGGTGCTTTGTAGCATTGTTTTGTGTTTAGCTGTCGAATGTAACCATATTTCTTTTTTCTACTTTGTAATTCTGCCGCAGATCTACTTTATACAAGCAGCACCTATTTAATGCCTCTCTGTCCTGTTGCTCTTCCTGAGGTTTCTTCCATTTCCCCCCATATTTTCTTGATCTGAATTTATAGTTGATAGATAGGATAGGATCGTATTTTTTTCTCATTTCACATTCGTATTGCTAGTACAGCAGCTTAGTTGATTGGTCTCTATTCTGAGCATCTGTAGGCAAAGCAGTTGGGTCTTTTTGGTATATTTCACTGAGGCCAATTGCCTTTCACAACATTGCATTGTTTGAAAGGTGCACAAACAAAATCCTGCTTGTATTGTGCTTGTGTGTTTTAGTGTCTTTCAGCTCATTGTTACTGTATTTGTTTAAAAAAATGTTGCTGTTTTGATTCACTCCCACCTCTCACATCGGCCATAGCGGGCAGCTGTCACGCTACCTGTCCAGCACAAAACGATAGAGCAGACAATGTTAGCATCTGGCTGGTGAGCATAATAGAGGGCTGCAGGGGTGTTGTATTTTTGCAGGCTAACGTGAAAGTTAACGTCGCCCCAGTTTTCTCGCTAATAGGATTTTTTAAAATGCTAACTTATTTCCGCGTTTTTGAACTCATTCCTCATTGGCAGCCAAAGACACATACATTCTGAAGTTAGTGCAGACTAAAAATAGAGCTTAAAAAGTCATTATTAACCCTTACATTTGTGAGGTGGCCATAAATGGACTCTTAATGAATGCTAATGTTGCTCCGTAACTGCTGGATGTGTTAACTGACTTGTACTGAAAGAATCAACACCGAATTAACGGCGCTTCCTGATGACCAGTACTCGATGTTTGAGCTAAATGATAATAGGATAGTGAAGAAGGCACAGCCCAGTCATCTGTGGATTGTACTTACCTGTGCTGAAAATAAAGACGACAGAATAGCAGACACACTCTGATGGACTTGTGCACTTGCTGAAACATCAAAATTGAAAAGGTGAAATATCAGTAAAATTAGAAATCTACTGGTGTTTGTGAAATGTTCAGCTCAACTTTCCCAGCCAATATATGTATTTATTTATTTATTTATTCATTCAGACCCCTGTCAAATCAATCACTAGCTTGTTTTCTTTTTTTTTTAACCATCAGGCCATTGTTGAGGTCCCCATTGTGTCCCCTGCCCTTGAATGTCTACGCTAAAAAAAATGGCACTGGATTGTCTGTCTGGAGAGGAATGATAAAACACTGAGATAATGCTGCTGGGCAGATTTCCTTGTCTTGGTTTCCCAAACAACATCTATAATGTCTGTCCAACAGCCTCGATGATTAAAGATTAAGGGGCAATAAGTGAGATCCTTAGTGCCCCATAGCACACAATGAATATAATATATCTTCAAGGATGTGATAGAGCAGCTGATCAATAACAGTGACTCCCCAAAATGATCACCCCAGCACACACACACACACACACAGACTGACTTGCACTTTTCACCTGCTCAGTGATGAGGGGCAGCGCAACGAGGGGCCCATTATGTGCCCACAAAGCTAATAACGCAGCAGTATTATAATCACAGTCTATTGCATTGTGATTACCTCATCACAACACATTTTTGCAGGAGCTCTGATAAGTTAGCTAACGTATCTCTGCTGTGAAAATTTGAATCTGTGCTCACAGAGAGAGGTCAATAAAGGTTATCTATTACTTAATATGTTATTGAACCTGCAGTAATCCAGTGCAAAGCTGAACCTGAACAACCACCTGACATTAATGGAATTCAAAGACTATTAAACTAGAGGTAGAATCAGTAGGATTTGTCCGAGCTGTTCCTGAACACACCACAAAAATAAGTGATTGTTGAGTCTCTTTCCCGGAATATGAAATACTGACATTTTATGGTGGTGAAGCGTCCCGGCACAACGAAAAATTGTGAAAATAAGAAAATACAGGCAGAGGGCTGCAGGGTCTCTGCAGATACGACACACCAACACGTCTTTTCTCCCCATTCTAGTCTCCCTCTCTGTCTCTTTCCATGTTTTATATCGTTTCATCTTGCTACGTCCGCCGTGTGTGATATGCACTGATAGGTCGAAATTATTCTTGTGATGTTGGGAAGGTGGCGTGCAATGACGCAAAAAGAACAAATATTTGTGTTGAGATG
The DNA here is from genome assembly GCF_040436345.1 of Pagrus major. NCBI lineage: Eukaryota > Metazoa > Chordata > Actinopteri > Spariformes > Sparidae > Pagrus > Pagrus major. Next base: position 24,903,592 of record NC_133215.1, read on the forward strand.
TAGGGAATAAAAGTATAAAGTTGTCAGAAAAGTAATACTCAAGTAAAGTACACATACCTGACAAATCTACTTAAGTAGAGTAATGGAGTATTTGTACTTTGTGACTTCCCACTTCTGCCAGCTAGTTGCTAACCATGCTTCCTGCTGCTGCTGGAAACGTTATAGCAGCTGTAATTTAGCACTATGACAGGCCTTTGTGGCTGAAGGCATAAATTGGAGTAGAGCACGGATCAAGGCTTTAATTCGTACTGAAACCACCCTGCTCAAGACGCATGTCCTCGTGGTAACGCATGTTGGATAAAAGCATCCACACCAAACAGCTTCTGCTGTTTGAAACATCATCATCATCACTTTGGTCCTTGTCATTGACGACAATCTGAGGACAGTTAATTTATGACCTGTCAGCGAGTCGAGATCCAGCCTTTACTCCTTTCTTCACTCATCTTGTTCTCTCTTACACGGGGGGCAAAATTTACCACCAGCCCGGTCTGTAACTATGTGTGTGTGTGTGTGTGGGTGGGTGTGTGTGGGTGGTCCCATGGGGTGTGCATTTGGGCTCAGACCTAACTGACCCCTTATGTTGTTTATCAGTCCTTAATTCATCCCAGTGGCATCTGGGCATCACTGCAGTCTCTGGTTGCTTGGAGTGGTGGGGTGTCTAGTCGGGTATGTTGGGGTGGGGCTGGTGCTTGTGTGTGTGTGTGTGTGTGTGTGTGTGTGTGTGTGTGTGTGTGCGCGCGCGCGTGTGTGTGTGTGGGGAGGAGTGTGGGGGTTGCCCCGAAAAAAAGGCCTATCATGGTTTCCACACACCCCGAGCAGAGCATCCATCTGGACGCAAGTAGGCTCATTGTTTTGACACTCACAGCATGGTGCTGTCTGGAGAGGAGAGGAGAAACCCCTCTTCACCTCGATTGTGCTCTACATGATGCAATGGGACGGATCTGTGTGTAATGTTTGTGTGTGTGTGTATCTGTGTTAGTTTCTGGTCAATTTGAAAAGCTTTAGTCTAAAATGGGACACTCATCATTTGAAAGAAATCTACGGCGGCCTGGAAAGCTCAATGTAGGCCAACTTAAAGAAACGTGCAGATAAAGACAACGAAGAAAACATCTTCAAACCAATAAAGTGAGAAAATATATCCAAATACAGAAACAGTTCATCTAATCATGGACGAGAGGCTAGCTAACTAAGCTAGCTAGCATTACAGCTCAGCCGTGGAGGACGCCATTAATGTCTACATTCTGTGCTGTCACGAACACAAGCCTCTCGTCCATGAGCGTAGGCACACTTCCTTCTGCGCAGTATAGATGCATATAAAGCTCCACAGGTAAGATTAGAGAAAAATGTGTTTTTTTGATTATGGGGTGGTCTGTCCCTTTAAGTTACTGTGCGCTGAGCTTTCAGGCCTCCCATTGTAATCACACATATTCTTACAAATTCTAAACCTAAAATGACAACATACTGTAGCATTCTGTAAATAAACTCAACATTAATATACATTTACCATGTTTCTTGTATTTCTCTTTTTTGCGATATAGGAAGAGCAATACGTGATGAGCGATGAAGCTGTATTGATCCTCAACCTAATTTCCCCGAGGGGATCGATAGTTTCATCTCTTATAATGTTATTTGTCTTTCCATACACCAAAGAATGACCAACAAACCAATCACATTTCCTCAGAATCAGCACTTCATCTGTAAGACAAGTGAATATACTGTACATATACCACATGGAGGCCTTCATCCCTCCAACATCATGAGACGCACAAAAAGCAGCAAGTCACAGGGTCGCTCATACGCTTTTATTGTTCATATCAGGAACGTTGCCAAGTAAAGTGCTCTATACTGATATCACATTCACGGACACCAGGACAGGATTACAGTGTTGTTAGTACTATATGTGGAAGCTAACACCTAGCAGTATGTTAAACATAAATGATCCTACATAAAGACAGGATATAAAAAAATTGGGGTCAGTCCAGTTTCTCTCATCTCTCTCATTCTCTCCTTTCACTCACACACTCCCTGATGTGTCTCTTCAGGGTCTTCACTGGAGGCGAAGATCAAAATCAAGTAGTGCTTGTGTTCACTAAAATTACATTCAATTTACTTTTATGAAATGAAAATACTCAGTAATCTAGTGGGGCCCAAAAACATAATTGAGTAGGATTGTTTTCACCAGAAGAGTTCAAGTTGCTGATAGTACCTCAGCAAAGAGGTGAGAGATTTTAAAGTCGGCCAAGGTGAGAAAAGGCATCCTTACTTTTGTTTAACTTTCTCATCTCATCTAAAAAGAGACATCATAAGAAGTGACAGACTAAGTAGAACTAAAATCTCTGCCAGCTCTACTTCAAAATGTAAATATTCGGTCAGTTGGCAGATACCGAAAGACCACGGAGAAACATCTTACAGGGAGGTTAGCACACACCATCATAATATAGGTTTTGCATATTTTGTTTCGCATCTGAGGATATAAATGCAGTCAAGGCACATTAGTGGCTCACATGCACACAAAGTCCCCCAGTTGCCTGGATACTCTACTGGACAGTCTGTGCTCACTGTGCAACACAGACGCCATGTCGTGTCAAGGTGTCACCAGTATGAGACAGACGTGTTGTGGCTGGATAGAGTGCAGTAGATTTGGATACTAAGAGTGAAGCAGACTGTTTGGGGGTGAAGTGCAACTGTAGACACACCAAAGGGTTGCCACACAAAAAGTCACACCTCCCCAATCCAAAAACTACAAATCTGCTGTTTCAAGCAGTGGTTCCCAACCTTTATTGCTTCTGACTTCTTAAAGGATAACACCACCAATTTTACACCTCAAAGGGTGTTTACAGCTCTTGGAGAGGACTACTGCGTATGTGGAAGAAGCCGTATAAAACCTTTTCTGGCAGACAAATAGACTCAAGATGATGTCACTTGAGTCAGCGTCCGCTGGGTTTGAAGACTACAAGTTTGAAACTGAAAAAAAATCTTGGGGTGTTGAGTTTGAAACAAGTGAGGTAATCAGTGCACTGAGGTACTGTTTCTTTTATGTGTTTTATCACCACATTTTGAGGGATCATTGCAATGTATAGAAGAACATTGGCTGTTTGGTATTTCATTTTTTTTCCTCCCAAAATCCAGTATCAGTCAGGCTCTAAAAGAAGACAATATCTCTGGTTCAGTCTAATAATTCTATCAAAGTGCAATGCACTTAGTTTTTGTCAACAGAGAAGCAAAGATGTGAGAAACGCCCAAAATTAAAACTTAAAAATAATAAAACTTCTTGTATTTTGTACACTAGCAATCATCACCACTCATCGTGGAGGTCTGGGCTGCCAGGTTGGGAACCACTGCTTTGAAAGATACAGGCAAACACAATGACCTTCAGTATTAAGTGTCAACAACAAAATATCTCTCATAAAATTAAATTCTAGTAATATATACCATTACTTTTCATATACTGCTCCCTCTCTCTATATTACAGAGGTGAACCACCTCTTTTTATGGCCGTGGGGTCATGGAGAAATGTGTCATTGTGCTCATTTCTGCTTAAGCACTTCTGCATTCCCTGTGACTCTGTTATGATCACCGTCACATTTTCACTTGCGTCAATCATTACCTTAAATGTGCCAGAACTTCTTGATTGAACTACACACACACACACACAAAACATATTCATTCTCATCTGTTAACATTGTGACTTAAGGATAAAAAGGCACCAATTACATTTTTTTTCCTGCGCATTTAACACTGAAGTATTTCAGCATAGGTCCATCTATTTGAAGCTGTTCTACATTACTGTAAAATGATCCTGAAAAATGCAGCATTAAGTGAAACTGTGAATATTTACAACTTTTCAGTTCATGATAATGGCATAAAGTAAAATGAGTGTGTATGGATCATGTTGAACTTAAAGCAGTTTGAGGAATGACGTGAATTGTGATGCACAAAGATGAAAAATGAGCCTCCGTTTCTTAAAATACAGTTTTATTTGTGAATTTACACTGATTAGCAATACATCTAAAAGCAACTCCATTAGATAACCATTTATATAGGATTTTCACAGGTCACAAAAGTAGCTTGGCTCATTCTGGCATGCCAAAGCAAAAACTCGTTCTTTTTTTTTAAAAAACAGAAAATAAAAGGTGGATAGAGAGGCATTAGTAAAGCAAGGTGCAAACAGTCGGAACAGAAGAGGTGAAAATAAGGATGCAATGCACATTCAGTTCATCTGGGAGCAATTTATGCTCTTAAAATGGTTAATAAAAAAAGCCTAGTGCTCTCATCTCTAAAAGAAAAAAAAAAGAAAGCGTACTGCGATACAAATGGAGGATGAAAAAAAAGAGAACGTTCCAGGAGAAGAGATGGTATGAAAGAATAAAAAGACAAGACTGAGTGATAAAAACATGGTGCGTTAGTGTCAGGTTGTCCTTACCCCCTGTCCCTCTCTACTACACACACATATGCACTTCCATTTCCAAACTCACACCTCCCTTCTCCATCTTTCAGTTGTGTGACCTCGGCTCTTTGCCCCGAGCCAAAAGCTATCGTTTAACACAGCTAAAGATGTGCCCCTAAACCCTCCCCTCCCTCCCTCCAAATCCAATACTTCACATTGCTAGCTGGGATATTGGTGCATCTGGTTAAACTGCGGGGGGAGGATATGTGGCAACCCATCACACTTTGGCTTTGCAGAGTTCAACTGTGGGTCATCTGACAGTAACAACACGATCGTGTTTACTAGAGAAATTACATGAGGGGAGGCTTTAGAAGCTGAAATGACGACCGGGCTTGCAGAGTGATCAAATAAAAATAAAATGTCCATATGACCTCCTTAAAGTGTTCCAGTTCCAGGAGGAAATAAATGGCAAATTAAGCAAGGAAGCGTAGCTGCTGTGAGTGGAGCTACTGGGGGGGAAAAAAAAGTTTTGGGAGCCTGAGGGGTGTCGATGCAGTCACTGGGGTGATTTAACAGAGGTCTTGTTGGGGTCCTTGACGCCCGAGCAGGCAGACGAGAATCGCAACCCTTGTCTCAAAAACAATGGAGGAAAAAAAAATTACAATATGGCTTTAAAAACACACACACAAACACACCAAACGAAATATGTCACCGCTCCGCACTCCACGACCCATGATTCTCATTTCAGCTGGCGACTGCAGATAGTTTGACGTAGTATATCAGCACTACACTTGCTGTTTTTTTCTTCTTTTTTTTTAGTTTTGTTGAGTTGAGAAGTAGAGATCTTTTCTCATGTGTGACACCAATGAGAGACTTTTCTTTCTTTCTTCGTTCGACTCACTTTCTGGGTCCTGACCTTTCTCCGACACCACGCCTTGCTTGCTACTTGCACAACTTTTTAACCAAATACTTCACAATCTCCTTCACTGGTGAAACCACCTGCAACTAAAAAAATGTGTTATATACCACGAGAAAAGTGCAGCACAATAAAATAAAAAATATATAGTTAAAAATCTATAGCCAACATATCCAGTTTTCATATATCTGTGTTATATAGTAAATTTGTGTACTCTGAAGATTAGAATATCATTTGAGCAATCAGGCATCACTACAGAACATAGTCAGCCGTATAAATTCAGTTCTTGCAAAAAAGAGAAAACATGCGTAACATCCGTATTCTCTGTAAAAGCTTAGAAATGAGTACAAAACAGAGTCGACTAATACCAAATTTGTGTTCAATAAAAAAAGATCAAATTTCATGAGATGACAAACGAGACACAAACAGTGACGCTTCACTAAAATGAGATTGTTTCTTCTTTTCTTCCATGTAGTTTGGCAAAAAGAAAACCTTTGAGATGAAGAGGAAATGAAAATGCTACATAAATATTCCGAGTGAGTCAGCGGCTCTGTGAGATAAAGTCAACTTGTGATAGACCGCCAGCCTACATCCTCACTATCTCGTCCAGTCTAGTGACCCTTTAACTCATCTGGAGTTCAGCCACAATCAGCTGAAGAGAAGGTTTGCATCAGAAGCTTGAAGAGTGTGAGAGGCCGAGAGAAAACCTCTCTCACAGTAAATAAATCAACACAAACCCTGTGGCTGTCTTCTGAGACCAGTTTTCCAGTGTGACTTCAAATTTCATGCGGCCTCTCGGTTCCCTATGCAGAGTCAGGTGACCAGAATGTAAAAACAAAACCTTGAAAGACTGAGGAAGTCTTGACAGAAGAAGAAAAGGTTTCGCTTTGACTTGTGCAGTTTTATAACCCTCATGTTGCAATCCAATCGTTTCATAAAATTGGATTTTGAGAAGAAATACTCAAAGTGGTTTCAATTAGGTGTTCTCAGCTTGGGGAACAACACCGGAAGAGCCAGTTATTCAGGATCTAAATGGACTCAAATGATACTTCACTGCTCCTAAGGAGCCCTGTTAGAGTACTGCACAGGTGATAAGGTGTGTAGACAACCAACATCCACCCAAGTAACCTACATCTGCTGCAACTGAACCCATGAACCCATCCCAAAACTGTAACATCTTTCTGCAGATGGAGAGACCTTTCTTTTGTTTTACAAACCAGTTCATTTTTTGTGTAATCCGTTCTTCTGCCTTTCGCACATAAAACCTTTTGTTAAAAAAATTCAAATAAAATTAAAAACATAAAAGGGCATTGAAAACGGAGACAAAATAAAAACACAGACATTTAACAGAAAAGGTGGCTGCTGCCCCTCTTTCTTCTTCCTGCCTGCCTCATGTCTGCTCTCAGGCCTCCATCTTCTCTTTCTTTTTGTTCTTCTTCAGGAAGGACGGGGTGCGGAACTTCTTCTTCTTCTTGGTGTTGGGCGACTTGGAGGGCGAGCTCTCGGGGGACAGCGCGATTTTCTCGCTGGAGCGCACCAGGATCTCCACGCTCTCCGCGCTGGTGGTCAGCTGGCTGACGCGCTTGGACAGCTCCTCGTCCACGTCGCCGTGGCCATCTTTGCCGTTCATCAGGCCCGTGTGGTTCTCTGAGGGAGGGATGGAGGAGGGAGACACAGGTGAGGACAGGTAGCAAGAAACAGAGGCCACATCAATCAGTTCTGCAACACACCCTACAAACAGACACCCATAACAAATACACATACAGTGTATGATTTATATTGACTAGTGTATTGTAGTGGAGGAGTAAATAATTAAAGAACTGGTCAGGCACTACAGTCTGTAGGTCAGAGGTTAAAGGGAAATTCCAGTATTTTCAAACTTGGGCCATATATATATCAATTTATAATTTATTTATACATTTTTGTAAAAAGCAGTAAGACTGTTTTAAATAACGTGTTGGGAAACATTGATCTCCCATTTATGCTCACTGTGAAGTTATAAATAAGATATATATTCAATTACCTATAAATCATCTTTCTACTCAATCATTCCAACTTTTAACCGATTTATATTTTGAACTTTTAACCCCAAATCTATCAGTACTTACAGATATATACAGTGGTTGATAAACAGATGTTGGACACAATGATAGAAACAGCTGGTAAAATGATGAAATATAAAAACACTACACTTTACAATCTCAAAAAGTATTATGAAATTGTTCGTAAGTCTTTACCAAAGCTGCATGTTTTTCTGCAGCAATACTGTATCGAACTGCATTAATCTGTACAGGCGTTCATGTTATTGTGTCCACCCCCTGAATGCCACACTTGCCTCATGTAATAAATATGAGGCTTTGCTGACTCTGCTGTACCAAACACACTAATACCATTTGAACTGTGTATTCAACTTCCGCTGCCCTCGCAGGGACACGCTGTTCCCGTGCTCTACATATTTCATAATATCCCTGCGTAAAGCTCCAGTGACCTGATAGCCCACAGAGTCTGTCCTCCTTTCACCTGAAATAAATGGGACTACAGCCACTCCTTTAATGACTGTTCACATAACAGGTCTGCCGGTCACATCCCTTTCTCTGGGTTACAAACGCAGGTTAGGGAAAGCAGGGCAGCTGCATCGTGTTACTATGCTAAAACACCAATACGGTGACGTCTTCTCTGTTTATTTTCAACTTCGCACAAAGAAACACGTAGAGTGACATTAAAAAGCAGCTCACACCACAATTGACCTGGTTTGAGGACAACAACTGGCCGACCTCACAGCGGCGGTGTCAGAATATATGGGTCCCCTGAGCCAGTGTGCTGCTGTGGGTTAATTGTTACTCATTGTGTTGCAGGGAAGCTGACAGGAAGTCAATCCCATGGTGTCATTATTTAGAACTTGTACTGCGGCCGCTGTGATCTTTGTCTCTCTTGGAGATACACCAACTGGCTTCAAATGTCAGGCACAATATTTCTATGTTAAGACTGGAGATCCAAATGGCAGCGAGAGGCAACACGTCATTACCCAGAAATCACAACATGCTCATGTTACCAACCTGGCAGGTCTGACATGTTTGAGAGAAGGGAGAGGCAAAAGATCTTGTGTTGATGTGAACTCATTCTGAAATTCCTTAGTGGTGCGTACACAAGGACGCGGCAACAATCAAGATGGAGTGTTAGCGAGCAAAAAAACCTCATGATCCGAGTTCTTTAAAAGGCATGGTTTGACATTTTGGTAAAAAATCTGGTGTTCGTTCTTGTCGGTAGTAAGATAAGACTGACATCACTCTTTGTGTTAGGTAAAGAGCTACAACCTGGAGGGTATTAGCTTAGCTTAGCTTAGCATGAAGAGTTTGGAGGACAGCAAAGCTTTTCATTATCATTTAATTACAATATGCAACTCTCTATTGAACCACAAATTGTTGGTTTTACATTTGTTTTGTCCGGATGAATCAATGAAATATCATTAGTGAATAATCATCTGGAACTAAGAATCATGTTTTTGTTGGAGCGAGTCCTCCATTGATGTATAATGAAACCCTGATACAGTGTTGGAGGTGGAGCCCTGTTCATTCCTATGGAAGCTAATCTGTGGCGCTTGAAGCCGAACAAGCTTGACTTCTGGTGTATGAAAATAACCAGATCTTCTGTGCACACAAGAAATTTCCACCGACCAAGCTGCCGAAGTGTTTTGGGCTGCAGTGTGTCAAGTGATGATGAGCTACACAAACTGGCTTCAAAGCTGGGTCTCCCTGGGGGCTTAGGGTCCTCCTCTTCCATGCAGTCTGCCATGTTTTTACAGTAGCCCAAAATGGACAAACCAAAAACTGGACGTTTTTCACGCTTTTAGATGCCAGAGAAGGTTCTCCTACACGCTTGGAAGAGGAAGAGTGTTCAGTTGGTTGCAACCTTACCACTGGATGCCACAAAATCCTACACACTTATCCTTTAATGCTAAGCTATGCTAACCCATTTCTTGAGTCAAGCTTAACATACAGACATGAGTGGTATTGGTCTTCCTGTCTCACTCTCTGCAACAAAGCAAATAAACGTCTTTCCAAAAATGTGAATCTATTCCTTTAAATTCAAACCCAAAGGACAGTAAGCAATAAACAAACAGACATTTTGAAAAGACTAACAGTCTTGGTTTTGGCGCTTGGCAGCCATCTTTGAAATCTTAGATGTCCCTGAATGCCCCGACAAGGAGGGCTTACATTGCTCCTGTGGTGGATTACCTATCATAAAGAAGTCCTTACAACTTGATTCTCATATTGTACTGAAATGAAATATAATAAATGGAAGGTAAGAAATTATAAGATATAATTTTATGCTTTGAAGAGGAGTAATGTAAAACGAGTACATGAGTGCTTTGAAGCTTTGCTCCATCACCTCTGGTGGCGAAGGATGAGTTTTCAAAACCAGCAGCAGAAAGTAGTTTCATTGATTCAGAGTTTTAACATGAAAAATCATTAGTGCAGTACAAACTTATAGCACAGGTCAGTAGTTTAGTTTCTGCATATTCAGCTCTTAGTCCATTTAATTTGCACTCTTATGCACACACACTCAAACACACATTAGATCATAAAGACACACAGCAAGGCAGTGAAGATCATTCTGAAAACGTCTCTCTCTCTCTCTCTGAGTGAGTGATACCTTCTTTAGCTGGAGTGCTTTGCGGGGACTGGGTGAGAGACAGAGACTGAGAGAGAGTGGAGCCATCGTCGGAGGTTAGATCGTGCTCTCCATCTGCAGGGAGGGTGAGGAGGGGATGGGGGGGGTCAAAGCGGGGTGAGGGATGGATGAGAGGATTGCAGGGTGGTGTAGAGGATTGAAGTAGTGGGATGACAGCAGGGGTGAGTGGGATGAGAGGTGGGTGGGTGGGGGCAGGATTTGGGATGAAGGGTCAGAAGCGGGGTAGGGGTGGGGGAGTGGGAGGGGGGAGGGAGTTTGAGAGATTAGTGGTAACACACACATGTTAGAATCAGGCCATGCACAGCTGCTTTCCACAAAATTTCCAAAATCCTTGTCTACTGATCATCAGGCTCTCGGAGCGCCATGACTCCCTTGTTATCCGCTTGTCCTGGGGGCTGAGCGCGCACTGTAACATTTTGTCATGCCTTAATATCCTCACGATGCCCTGAACTGTAACTTAAGGGCTGCAGACTGGATTCCAGAACATGCTAACACACAACTAGCTGAAATTTAGGTCATTTATTAGCTCTTGATAACAGATTTTCAAATAAATGATAAAGTTATCATATTCAAGCACTTTTACATGAAGGAAGGAGGCGATTTACATTATAAGCTGGGGCTGGGCGTAGAAAGTGTATATATAAACGTAAATGCATTATGACAATATTGTTCACTGAAAAAACACCCAAAACATCATTTGTACCCATCCACTGAGCATCAGTGATATTGGGGAGGTGAGCCACAGCCACAGTCTGACAAGAGATACAGAAGTATCTGCTGCTGTACCACCAGACTACAGAACAGCTTCTTTTCTCATCTTCCGCACTTAAATACGCATAAAAGTTGTATAAAATTAATATAATACATATGTTAATTAATTATAATTAATATATATGAACCCGTCTATATCATGTCGTTACACAACCTTGTTGTAAAACCATAATCATGCCTCAGAATAATGACTTTTATTGCCCATCATATCCTTACTTTGCTGAAGAGAACATTGAGTTTTTATTATCTATTATATCATCAGTTATTTTTAATTATCCAAGAGCTTCCTGGCTAAAACTAATTGAGCATGTGACTTTCTACGCGATAACAGCTTGCAGCAGCTTTTAAAACAACTCTTGGGACAGTACAGTAAATGTTACAGTGCAGCTCCGCATTGGTGGCCTCATTAGTTTTAAACACTGATTAGTGTGAATGAATGACATTCCCATATCAGTTCCACACATTCATTAGCACATTTAGGGTTACACATTCAGTTGGCGTCGCAGTTGTTCACAGCTTATTCATAACCAGCATATAGAACGTGTTTGCATAACAGCGTGGTCTGTTCATTGAAGGTGCTCTACGTGTTCGTACGTGTTGAGAAGTTGAGATTTGAGGAGTGAACTCAAAGTCAGTGCACTTTACACACCACTTACAGCTGCAATATGGACTTAACAATTTTGACATTAAACATTTTTAGTTTGCAAATTAAATATACAGAGTGGAATGGACAGGGCTCATCACAGGCTAAACCTGTAAGTGTGTGTGTGTGTGTGTGTGTGTGTGTGTGTGTGTGTGTGTGTGTGTGTGTGTGTGTGTGTATGTGGCATATATCAGGTCATTACAGACGGTCTCCAGCTTGCATCCAGATTGGCCACCGGGGATTCGTGGGGCTGTGTGGGGGCAACACTGTCATAGCAACGGGCTCTGCTCATGTGGCGGGTGTGAAGACCTGCTGTCTGTTCGGTCTGTCATGTTAGTCATAGCAGTCCATCATAAATGTGCACACACACACACATGCGTACATACAGTGACACTTGCATCATGTTTCAAAGGCACACGAGAGCATTTGGAAGATCCTATAAACATGCATGAACACATGTGCATGCTGATGTACACACACGTACAGAAATATACACATTAATCTGGTGCAGGAGGGGGACTAGTGGACGACTAGTCTCCCCCCCCCTTCACTATCCGTTCTCTATTGATTTCTCCCCGGCCTCTCTGAAAGGCAGTAGGACAGAGGGCTAATATGATTAGCATTGACTGTCCTGTGTGAGAGGTTAACGCAGATGAAGGCAACAGTAGGGCCCGTGAGGACAATCCCTCATGTTGAAAGGTATATATGTGTGTGTTGTGTATATGTGATACAGCAGGCAGCGTGTTAGAATATGTCTGTCCACCGGGATCGCTGCTAAGGCAACAGCCCCACAGATCCAGGATTATATGGATGTTTATTAACAACAAGCCTGCTGGGAGAGCAGGTAACAAACTGAGAATGTACAGAAATCAATCTGTAAGACAAGATTTGAAGAAGAGGAGGAGGAGGAGGAGGAGGAGAAGGAGGGACAGATTTGCAAGTTTTAAGAAATCCTGATTTGGTTCAAGCTCAGTTTGAAATCTGCTCCAGCTGTTTTAGCCGATTCTGAGCACTTGAAAATGTCAGACAGTGCTTGTTAACAACGTAGACAGGCTCCAGCAGGACATGCCCGCATCTGGCTGTTAGGGTCTTGTCTTTTCTACAGTTGAAGGACGAATGAAAAAGCTCACGGAGCACACTGGGAAGAAGACTGATACAGTTAGAAGCAGGGAACTAATAGTTTGAGACTTCAAGGTCAGATCCAACATGTTTTACTCTCAGTGTGTATGTCAGCGATACAAACTAGAGCTGAACTCATATTGAACATTTGAGGTTTATAACAATATTGAGGAATAACAGAAATCATGCAAAGGTGCGTCAGACAATTATTTGTTTAAAGGTGCACTATACAGTTTAGGGGAAGACATTTTAATCAGAAGAGAAAGATCTTTTTTGACTGATTTTTTAATGCTTAAACAAACTAAATTAAAAAAAACAACTCTTTTTAACTCTTTTTAACCTTAAAGGACAACACAATTTCATACTGTTTGACTTTGTTTATATGTGGCGGACCCTGCCACCTCTCCAGCTTCAAACAGTGTTCTGGGACCTTATTTTCCTCTGAGAACAGCTTGTTTATTCACTTATGGAAAATATAAATATTTCTGAGTTCGTATTATTACCTCATTAATATTGTAAATATTACAATTCAGAGTTTGAATTTCTTCTCCAAAACTACATAGTGTACCTTTAAAGTAATGTTTTTTACACAGAAAACCTCAGATTTTCTTATTTCAACACTGTTTGACTTTGAAATGTTATGGGGGAAAGGGAGATGGGGACTCCATTGTTAATGTAATTGCATTTTAAATTAATAAATTGTGTTGCCAAAATAAAGACGACTTTATCAGTAAATGTGATTATAATGTAACTATTATAATTAACTCTAAATCCAATTACAATATATGCGACTTAATAAAAATGAAGGTAAAAGTATCTCATAAAAATGCTCCCTATAAATCATTTATTGCTGCAATTTACTGCACCACAATTGATTTCTGGCAACATACACACTGATATCTGTGATAAGCTGATATTGGCTGATGACATCAGTCCCGCAGAGACATCAGCAGGCTTGAATACAAACTGCCAAAAATGAGAGAACACATCTTTGAAGATAAACGCGCTGCTTTCTCAAATCTAGTGACAAATCTTGTTGGCTCCAACTAATCTCTTCCTGTGTGCTTTCAAACAGATTGATTATTGATTGATTGTTTTAAACCCGCTCAATAATATGTTGTTAAACCAACTCTCACAGACTGGTAGGTTTGTTTGCTGCTCACACTGAGGGACGGGCCTTTGGCTTGGAGTACAAGTCACCGTGCATGTGTGTGTGTGTGTGTGTGTGCAGTCCATATGTCTCTCAGTGTGACTGGGCTCTTGTGGTGTTCGCGAGTTGAGTGAATCCAGGATCAAGTCCACACAGCTATGAGCACTCATTAATTCAGGGACTGGGTGTGTAAGAGTTTGCATGTTTGTTTAAGTGTGTGTATTTATGCAAGTGTGTGCGCGTGTGTGTGTCGTACCACTGAGGCCCAGTTGCCTCCTCTCCACGTTCTTGTGGTACTCGACCATGTCCTTCTCTGACAGCTCACTGAAGGGGTTGGGAGGCAGGGGAGCCATCTGCTCATCCTCTGTGGGCACGTATGGCTGGGGAGGAGACAGGGAGAGGGGTGAGCATGGGAGCACAAGCACGCACACACACACACAACCCACACACACAGAAACTGTAAGGAGGAACATGCACACACTCTCTGAAATGCAAAAAACAAAGTATGCACACACACACACACACACACACACACACACACACACTAACCGATGTACGTGCACACATTTTTTTTCTTTTCTTTCTCTCTTACACACACACACACACACACACACACACACACACACAACCGGAAAAAACCCTCACACCCACTTTGTCTTCACAATCCTTCATTACAACATGACTAAGGCTGCTCACATTAAGATGAAAGTGTCGACCACATCACACAGAACTCTTCTAACCACGAGCTCGACACAGAAACTCTCAACCAATTAGTGCGCAAAACCCCAACATCTTCTTAACAGACTGTGGAAAACACACACTCCAAAATGCAGACATGTCACACTTGGTGCACCATCAAACTCACAAAACATGTCACAAGCATGCACACAAAAACACATTTCACAGATGTGTTTAGATTCTCCTGTGTAAATATGTCCTACAAACCATCATGCTCCGACATGAACTTTGTGCACAAATAAAACTGGTGAGAATTAGTTTCAAAGTTGTGTCTGAAAACACAGTACTAATAGACACATGCAATGATTTCTGTTCTGAAAGAAAAAAATGTGTCAAACAAATCCACAAACAACAAGAGTCAAAGAAAAACAACAACACTGCAAACAGGAACAGTTAGAAAACACTGGATATTTACCAGAACGTTTATCTGCACCTGATTCTTCAAGACAAGAACCCAACCACAAAACCATCAGCATCAAAACGTCTCAATCTGATCATTTTACCTTCATCTTTCTTATGTATTCTTGATTGTCTGCTTCATTATTTCTCTTGATGACTTTGTACAACTATCAACATACTCGAGGTTCCTTTTGCTTTAGAATAATGTGCTCACTTGGCTCCACCTAGTGGTCGAGATGTGTCATTAATATGTCTGTGCCCGTATACAACAATGAAACCTGGACACAGGTGTTTTTACTTGTTTGACTGATTAAATCTCTTCTCATCACTGTGTGGGTGTTTGTAGACTGTGTTTGCATGAAATCTCCTTTACTACTTGTTTTGTTGTGTTTGCAACTTCATCATCTTTCTTATTTCACAAAGTTTGGTGCGATCAGGTCATTTCCAAAATGTAAATTTCATTCATTTCTGTAAACATATTCTTGGTGTCAGAGAACTCTGTTAACTGAATCTCTTTAAGCATGAAACAAAACAATTATTAGTTTAAAGAGAGCCCGACTAATACATCAGTCGGCCAATCATAAATATATCCATATCAGCGTGTATGTTATCAATAACGGCCAACTTGAAGACTGTTTTAAAAATCACAATGCTTAGGTTGATATATAATTATTAACTCCCAAATAAAGTTTAGTTTTTCAGCACATTGTTGTCCTTTCAGACAACAAAGGTTTGTTGATCTGTATATCCTTCCTCTGTTATCTATCTTTGTCTGTTTGATCACCACATTGGAGCGATAACTACAAAAACTGTGTGTATATCAGCTGATATATCGATATTGGAATTCTTTACACCCCAATATCGGTATCAGCACAGACCCAAAAACTACATATCACTCAAGCTCTAGTTCAAAGAAGTCTACATTAATTCAAGTATTTTTTCTGGGAAAAACATTTGTAGTTTTTTTTAACTGGCCAACAGAAGACATAAGATGATTTGATGCACAGCTACAGTGAAGTTTAGGACTGCAACTAACGATTATTTTCATTGTCAATTAATCTGTCGATCAGTTTTTCCCAAAGCCCGAGATGACGTCATCAAATGTCTACTTTTGCCTAAACTCAAGGATATTCAATTTACTGTCACAGAGAGGTAAAGAATCCATAAAATGTCAACATATCCGAGCTAAAATCAGAGAATTTTGATTTTTTTTTTTAAAACAAACATTTAAAACATTCAACAATTGAATTTAGATTTTGTAAAATTCATAAGTTCTGAACATGAGGGAGGAAATTCTTACCCGTCGCGGTACATCATCAGGGATGCCTGCAAGGGCATGAGAGCGCGGCCCTGATGTCATCACATCAAACCGGTTCTGCTCTCTGATCTGTGATAGGACAACACACAAAAGGATGTCATAAGGAAGCAGGAAGAGCTTACTTTGAATTATTCAAAACTCCAGTCAAAACAATTCAGAGCTTAAATGTTAATGACAGAATGTTTAACTTTGTACAGATGTGTTTAATTCCCGATCTTACAGGATGTTCATATACTTCCTTTATTCTTTACTCATATCGTATTTCAGCTCATTCACCTAAATACTGATCACTGACTTAAATTCTTACTGTCCTCATCTTAATATTATAGCAACTTAAGGCCTCTGCCAAAACTCTGACTCAATCTAAACAACAGTGCCAGATGATGCTACAACATTTAACAATCTTTCTTAGACTCACTTTGTTCCTCTTCTGCAGCACCTCAGTGGGGTCTGTGTTGAGAGGGACAAACTGATTGGGGTCCTCGATCCGGATTGGGGTTCCCGTCTCCTCCGCCTTCATCCACTGCAGGGGGAAGGCAGGTGAAAGCAGATGAGATTAAAACTGTCTGCTCAAAATAACAACAACCTCACACTGAATATATGTAAAACACTATTGTGACTCTATCTGTCAGCTAAATGGCTCAAAGTCAACATCAACCACTTTGTGTAAATTCACTCAATATGAATTTATTTTTAAAATGTGTATTGTTTACAATTTACAGAAGCATTTGACTTTTACATTTATTGGTCATTGTTGTTTTCTATATATATGTATAGAAGTATTTTTTCTCCTACTTGCATGTACATGATAGTTCGATGTTTAATTTCCCTGTCTTTGGTCAACTTTGTAAACAATAAAGCTGATTCTGATTCAGTGCAGCTGGACTTAAAATGAATGTAGTTCTCTGTTCAGCCTGTAGATGGCGGTCTAGTATCAGTTTTTAAACACTAGTTTACAACTGCAGCCACAAACAAACTGCAAATGAACTGGATGTCACCAGGCTATGATGTGCATCTGTCTCCTCATGTTTAGCTTTATGATATAAATCTATATTTACATGTTCACACACAAACATGTGATTAAAACCTTCCACAAGTGTTTTGCGTTTTATATTTTTCAAGAAGATATAAAGTTCAGCTTCATACATTCAGATATCAGTACAAAGAATGACATCTTAAATCATGTTTTTCACATCAACACACACACTCGGCTCACCGTGGTTGTCCGGCTGTTGTAGCGCTCCTCTCCGCCCTCCACGCTGACCTTGGTGTAGCTGTTGGGCGAGTTGAGCCAGCGCGTCTTCTCCCTCTGCTGCCGCTGCTGGAGGAACTTGAAGGGCAGCCGGGTGGCACCGCCGTCGGTGTCCTCCGCGAACATAAACGCTGTGACCGTGGCGGGGATCTCCACCTCGCTCTTGTGCCTCGGCTTCTCCCGCACGATTGGGTGCCTGTAGGCATGACCTGTCCTGTAGCCCTGCAGCAGGAAACAAGATCACACATAAGGTTTGTTTTGGTTGATATGAAGTGATTTGATTTGTTTACCCAGCGAGAATCATTCAATGGTCTTGGATCATAGCTAACATCATTATATACAAACTGTAAAGAGAATGTATTTAATTCAGTTTGTTGTTTTTTACACCAAAAGAGATCAATTTGAACCATATGCGTGACAGAATTGAGTATTTATTCTGTGACTTTCCCTTCCTGTAAGGCTGGATGAGCTGCCAGTTTCACATTTAGTCAAATGAAAAAGAAAGAGCAACAGTGTTGGGACCACAGGGTTTCTGGCAGCACAGAGGACAGAGTCAGAGAGACATTTCCTGTCTGACCCTTTCTCTCTCGACTCACTCCCTCAATCCCCCCTTTCCCCTCTCTCTCTCCCTCCCATTCCTTTTCATCCTCATCTTCGCTTTTCTCTCACACTCCCATTTCCCCTTCTGTCTCTCTCTAGCTGAACTCTCACTTGATCCTGAGGATTTTTCGGACATTTTTCCACACTTGGCCTGGCAGCGAAGTTCTGTTCTTTTTCCTTTCTGTCTGTTTCAATTCATCTCAGTTTCACCGTCAAAGTTACCCTCTCAACTTGACTTGACCTCCTTTTTTTGTCCGGTCAGCTGGGCCACCATGCAACATCTGCAACATCCCGTCTCACATTTTTTACACACTCAAATTAGGAAGTTCTCTGTATTTGTATACTGGTTGTCAAAATAGATGGAGATTCTCACCCTCATTCTCATCACTTTGTCTGGGTCTTGTAAGGAAACAAAGAGCTTATTTGACACAAATGTTGTGTTTTCTGAGGTGTGAGAGACAAAAAGGATGGCAGGGCAGACACAGAGACGACTCGAGAGGGAAGAGAGCAGAGGAAGAGAGAAGGAAGGGGAGAAAAGTGTGGGGTGTGAGAGAGGGGAGACAGAAACAGAAACACTGGGGAGACAGACGATAAGAGAAGCAAAGACAGAAAAAGAGCATAAATAGAGACTTGTTGTCTTTGCATTTTCTGTTATTACAGTTTAGGCTTCAGCAGGGGGCGCTCTTTTCTAACTCTGCAGATAGCTACCCAGTCCCTACCAGCATTATAAAACAAAGGAGAGGATTTCTCTGAGGGAGGAAACATCAGTGCAGGTTCTTTAAAACAGCAAATGTAAAGCATTTATCAATCAATGACAAAGAAAAGCCAAACAAACATTTCGTTACATGAAAAACACACGTATCATCACTTCAAATGAAGAAAAAAACAATCTTTCAGAAGGCTGCAGCATGCAGATCCCAGAGAGGACAAGAAATCTTTAAAGTACTCTTATCTTCATGTATTTTTAATATTTGCCTCTGAGCTAATTTGTGCAAAGTTAACACACAGAACTGAAGTAAAAAGTGAAGGTTAAGTGTTTCGATCATGCCTAGTCATTTAATGAGCCTGAGGCATTATGATAAGCAGATGTGTGTTCTTTCCTATCAGTGTATGTGTGTGTACAAATCCTCTGATGTCTGTGGACTCACCAGGTTATCCAGCATCCTCATCAGAGACTCAAACTCCAGCTCCCCAATCTTCCACTTGTACTGTCCAGCCATGTTGACTGCAGCCGCTGTGGACACGTCGAACACTCGTGATTTGTATTTCTGCGGGTCCAGCACTATGAGGTTGTCCACGCCGCCAGCACACGATATAGCATTCACCTAAAAATCACAAATAAAGAGAGGGATAAACGGAGGGAGAAGCATGTGAGCCTCCACTGACTGATGGCTTATGCAACACAAAATAGACTGAAAGGCCGTTCTATCACCAAATATCTGCAGCATTAGATCATCCACCTTAAATGAGAATCGGCGTATTCTCATTTTAGGACAGACTTCCTGACCGCTTTCCACGCACGAGAAAGATGTAATTTACCAAAACCAAAATGAGATACCCCTCAATCTAAAGCTGCCACAGCACCATGGGATATACAGTACATGGCAACAAACATGGTTGGGGGATTTATTTATAGAAATTAAGCTGGGCTTTGCAGGATGGATTAATGTTTTCTTTTGCTTGACCGGGGAGAGTCAATCAGGAGATTTGGTATGTGTATTACAACGAGGGACACAACAACATCTCTAAAATCCTCCGCTCAAGTGAACACAAAGACACGCAAGAACCCAGCAGCAGAGAAATCGCACACATGACAATGACTTCAAACACTGATACATTATGACATCTGTCAAAGCTCTGCCACTGTACAACACAAGTGATGACGTGTGATCATCTGTTAGTGGTTATTGTAACAATTTTTTTTTCATGCAGTTGAACTGTTGATGTTTAGGTCAGTTATGTTAAGTTTGGATTTGTAGGCTACTGATAGCACTTAAAAGTTTCAAACATTTATAAAACTGTTTATCTGACAACTGCAAATGTAACCTACTGCAAGGGGGACGGATGACAGAATTTATCAATGTCTTATCGGCTAAGGTTTTAAAGATACAATCAGCTGATAATCAATACTGAATAATTAATCATTCACTTCTCCTGCCTGACCTAGATCTCCTGAAATCCCCTCTGCCTCTCTACTGGCTCAGTAAAGAAAAAGGAAGAACACCCTTCTCTGGACCCACATCAACAACAACACATCAGCCTGTTACTCCCCTCATCAAACCTCTAATGGCCTGGCTGAAAGACTGTTTGGCAACATCTTCAACAAAGCAAGAGATTAGGATTTATAGACTGTTGTCAAAAAAGTGAGAGTGCAGAAATGTGAAAATGGCTGTGGAGAGATTAGCTTTAGTGGGAAAGCTGCCGCCCTGCTGGTCTAATTCATGCAAAGGGGAAGGGGAGTGGTGCTGGAATTTGCTGGGTACCCAAAACAGTAGCAGTGTGCCAGTTTGAGTGCGCTGGTGTGTGTGTGTGTGTACCTGGATTTCGCAGGCGTACTGGGCATTGTAGATGTAGTGAAAGGCCTCTTCGACGGTCTCCCCGAGAGCAACCACGCCGTGATTCCTCAGCACTAAAACCTGTAACACACACACAAAGAGAAACTGTGAGTAGGAGCAGCACAACAGTCCGATCAAAGAGTCTTTAGTCTGTTTGGCTGACTTGCTTTAGTTGTGATTGTACAATAATGTGCCCTTTAATAAAAGCGGAACCACCAAAATATTTCTGATTCCATTTATCAACAAGGGTTGGGCTGCTAGACGATGACAGCAGGACCTGAAACAACAGAGCAGCGATGGAAATTCCCTTGAATTCTGCATTTGAGCCAATTTAAATTCTGTAGATATATGATCATTTCAAAAAAGCCAAGAGCAAGGCACTTACATGGGGAAGCACATGCAGACATAGAAAGCAGGAGGTGCACAAGTCAACCAACACGCCGCTGATATTTCAACAGGATACTGGTGGGTTTGACTGTCTTGCTACTGTTTCCCATTCCAAGTACACCACACCCTGATAATTAACCCATTTCTCTTTTTTGACTGCAAGGACAAGGAATAAAAACATCCCTTCCTTGAGAATGTTAAAAATACCTTTCAAGATATGGCGTCCACACATCACAGGCGTTTCCACTGTTCGAACGTTCACTTCTTCACATATCTTTTCATTTATTAAAGTCGCTGCATCTTGACAAGAAATAGCTAAGCACCAACCTCCTTGTAAAACTTGAGAATATGTGTCGTTTTTACACTTCAGTGAAATATAATGTGTTAATTGACTTGCTGCTCATCTAATGGACTGAGGACTGCCCAGCTGGAAGACCTTGCTCAGCGCTTAGTCTTCTTGGTTTTCCTACCTTCGTCGTAGGCCCCAGGGCCTTCTGCAGCTCTCTGCGCTCCTCCTGGTCGTCCAGGCTGCCCTGGTAGTTGTAGTAGGCGATATCACCCAGGATCAATGCCTCCTGGGAAATGGGCAGGATGCCACACTTCATAGATGACACCTAGAGCAGGAGAAAGGTGACAAGAAGGCAGCAGAGGCATGTGAGAGATAAGAAGCTTTGACAGTGTTACAGCTGTTTTATTCATCTGAGTCTGCAGCTGACATTTCTCTGAATACCTCTGTGTGAAGAGTACTTTGAAACTCCTTCTCTATTGACAGCATATGTAAGAATCTTTGTTGCACATCAACCACTTCTCATAACAGTGTCTATTTACAGATATTTATCCTTTTTCAGGTGAGGTGTGATATGTAATGCAAGTCAATTTTTGCAGGGCCAGTTTGAAAACCTTCCAGTGTAACCTGAACTTACAGCAGCCGTGGCAGGAGTGTGCACATGTATGACGCAGCGGATGTCTGGACGTATGGAGTAGATGGCAGCGTGTGGGCTGAAACCCACGGGGTCGATCTTCAGGTTGGTGGAGCCCTGTTCGATCACATCCCCGATGATGTTGACCTTCACCTGGGGAAACAAGGCGAGGAGGAAAATTCAGTGGATGCTTCACGCTTCAGGCTCTCACACACAAGCTGAACAAGCTTTCTGAGAGCTTGACAGCAGCCTCTTCTCGATGGCTCTCCTGAGAATGGAGGGGATATGAACATGATGAGGCCAGAAGAGAGCAGAGGGAGACATACTGTAAAGCTAAACCATGCCCTGATTAGTGTAATCAAATATACTGGGGCACTAAGGCACATCCAGAGACTGACACATAACACACACAGAGCTGATAACATGCCAACATTAACAAAGAAGACATGAACACAAGTCAGAATCAATGAGCGTGACGACAGCAATCACATTATCAACGATTCCTCCTTGCTGTCCGCTCCTCTCCATCAAATGAATTGGAGCATTACCAGGACACATAATGTAGTTGGGGAGTGGACATGACGTCCTTTACTATGACAACTTAATTACCAGCCAGTTAGCAGTTATTAGATTACAGGACAGGAGAGAAGAGAAGAGAGGAGAAGAGCGATGGTGAGAATGATGGAGGTAGAGACCTGGAGGGAAGAGAGTTGGATAACCAGAGAAAATGAGAGGATAAAGACAGATAACTGGACAAGTAGACGGAGACTGAACGAAGACGAGGCCGACTGCAGATGTCAGTCCTCGCTGTAAAACCTAATACCAAACACATCTTTGCCTGCAGACCTTTAACAAAATTACCATCACCGTAACCACATGTTGTTCTGTGATGCAAACCAGAACCTACAGGCTCACATTTCTCCTCCACAATACAACGTCCAAGTGTGTGTTATCACAACAGGAAAGGACATCCATCATCCAGTCTGAGGCTAATGAAATACACCCAGTACACCATGTACAGGTCTCATATTTTACTTACGTGCTGCACTTTGCTCCTTCCTTGAGGAAAACTGTGTTCCAGAAGTAAAATATGAAGCAGAGGATATACCAGAGAAGGGGTGCTGCAGAGAAAGGACTGTGTGCACCCCAATAGGCTACCCTCACCAGCCTCCTTAAAACAAAAAAAGTCCAATGGGAACCAAAAAGTTGAATTAGAAATAATCAGTCCAGTCTGTCCAAATAAGACATTTCTGTGAAGACCTTTTACTGGCTCACAATTTCCTCTGAACCTTATCACTCATACCAATAAACATCACAACGTTAAGAACTATCTATTTGCTTTGGGTCTGGTAAAGTGATCTACATTTTTTACAGTTATCTGCAAATACAGACATTATTTAAGTTGCATTTAAAACTAGAATGGTGCTCAGTAAATCTCATAGCTCAGCGAAGGTCCAACAGTCCCTTTTTGTAATCACTTAGAGATACCAGATATCTAAATATGCCAGATTGTTTTCATCAAGATCCATTAATTATTAACAAAAAGGGGTAAAATCTAGCAATGTCATAGAAAGTGAGAAAGAATTCCCGGATCCGCCCCTTTATCCGGATCTAAACCAAAAGTTACCGGGGTCTATTCTGGGCTGAGACCAATCTGCCATCAAAGCTTCGTGGAGATCCGTTCAGTAGTTTTTTGGTAATCCTGCTCACAAACCAACCAAAAAACAAATAGACACATTTTACACATTAAAGTGTGTTTGCAGGTCCTGGGGAGTACTGCTGCATATGTGAAAAAAGCCTTTTGTGGCTCCAGAAGAAGCTGCATGTAATCTGATAAACTGCCTCCAGTGATGTCACTCAGTGGCTAAGTTGCATTGTGGGTAGTATCAACAACATGTCAAACTAATGCATTAGTGTGAAACATATCTATATTCAGCAAACCAACATGTTTTGTTTTGCAACTATAACGCAAGGAATCTATGTCTGTCCGTCTTTGGTTCGCAAATCTCGAGAACTGTTCATCCAATCTACTTCACACTCGGCAGGTTTGTGGATAAGGACCTGAGGAGGTGCAGTGCCGAATTTGGTGCAATTTGGACAAACTACACTTTTACAATATTAAGAATGTTTGAATAAACAGGGAACTCTACCGATACCAGAGGCCAAGCAATTGAGCAGGCACATTTTGAACGGGCACTGCACAAATTTTTTTTTCTGGCACTGATCTAGAAAAATATTGATGAATTAAAACACCAGGGTGGAGTCAACAGCTTGCTGGTGATCTCTGGGTCAACTCAGGCTGAAAACCCCCTGAGACACGTCCTCTGTGGTGCTCTGCCTGTTAACAGCTATATGGATGCTTGGATGGATTACTGTCTATTGATCTTTCACCCAGCAGAGGAAAGTGAATGGCACCAGCCGAGCGTAACTAACTACCGCCATCTTTGTCTCTCCACAAACAGCTACGGCCAGCTGTCAGGCGAATCGAACATCGATTGGTTCACACATCACATGTTCAGTACAGTATTAGTTCGCCCTGTCACGTCCTTCAAAGTGCAGCAGCCCGTCAGTCAAAGCCGCCCCACTGCTGAGGGGCCCTTCTGACAAACATAGCACTTCTAATTATACAAAGATGCCAAAGGACGTGTCAGAAAGAATCTGAAATGTGACGCGGCTGGTTGGAAAGCAGATGATAAGGAGTCCAGGAGAGTTGGGCCTGAGGAAGAAGTGTGTGGAAACTGAAAGCCGAACAAGAAATCCCTGGATTACTTGAAAGGTGATTCAAGTTAAACAGCTTGACTTCAAACTTCTGACCCGCTGACACAAAGTTGATCTTTATCGCTGCACTGACATCAAACTCAACTAAAAGATGAGCCAAAAACACTCAGATGGACCAAACTGTGAATTTGTTTTTGGACTCAAATGACCCAGCCTTCATCTCAGAGCTCAAATAAAGAGATTGCGAGGGTGAGGCATATGGAAACTGACCAAAGCCAACTAACTCCAGCCTCCGCCCAGCTGACCCCAACACGACCTCTCACACTCTTTATTCTGGCTGACCTCCTCCTAATCAATCTGTTTACCTCTCTAAACACTTGAACTCAACCATGTTAAACTATAGAGATCACTACATCAAAACAGGCTGAGCGAGAAGAAGAAGGGGAGGAGATTAGAGAGAGAGAGAGAGAGAGACTAAGCAGAGACAGACTGGCATCAAAACACAAACAGACTAAAACACAGTCGGAGCAATGAGAAAGTGCCAGACGACATAATTTTGTTGTGACTCCCGTCAGCTGCAGCGCTGTGGTCACCGTGCTCGTATAGACAACCACAGTGAAGATGGATGTGGTCCAGACGCACAAGCTAAAAATACATTTTTTAAATGATGACTTGGGCCTACATTTTAGCGTGCTGCCTGCAACAATTTGTTCCGTAATTAGCTGTTAGCAAAAAGTTTCAAAATGAGCTATTTAACTACTATGTTTGTCTGTTTAGTACTAGCTCAACAGTACTTTAATTCTACTGTGTTTAGTAGTTAGACTGTTCATTTGAACTCAATCTTGGTAAGAAACAAAGCAACATCATTTTTACACATGAAATATTTAATCTGTTAGCTAAAGACAGGTGACTTACAAGTGTGGAGCTCTAAAATAACATTAACTACAGTATCATTCTTGAGGAGCAGAGCAGCATCTGGACTTATTTTGAGGTAGCTAGCAGCAGCCACTACATCTTTGTGGGGTTGTAAAGTTGAGCCAGATGTTACACAGACAATTCATTAATCTATTTATCCAACAGAGAGCAAACCATTATTCTTTAGTTAACCTAAATCAGGTAGTTAGGATTAGCACTGATGAATATACACTAAATAAACTAAAATAGCCTTTATTTTTAATTCAGGTTGTGGCTTTTGTTAGACAGATATCATAATTTCTGCATAAATATATAAATTTAAATATGTTTTTCCTGCCAAGTGAACTTTTGCATTGTATTTCCAAGTAACTAATGCACAAAGCTGTGTTTTCCTTGAGAATAGCTTGTGAAAGGTCTCACTGTAAAACTACTGTAGCTTAGTTGATTGTCGGACTGTGTGTTATGCCTCAGGACTGCCAACAAGGTGGAGCAAGAAACAGCTCAAACTAAACTACAGCTGAGTTTCATTGCATATCTCTCTACCTGCCGGCCACACAGTGAAATCTGCCTGTCAGCAGTATGGCTACCATTACATCCTACACCTGGTGCCACATTATACAGGTGTGTGTGTATGTTTGCACAGGTGTTGAAGATAAACGAGGAGATAAGTTTAAAAAAGCAGACAGAACAGAGGATGGAGAATGATATGACTCAAGTGTTTTTGTCGTAAAACATAAAAATTCTGGGGGGTTATGTGGCTTAGTTTGGTAGATGCAGATAAATAATCTTCCTGAATATCAAACAAACCACAAACACCAGAAACACGAGAAGCATGAAGAGAATTTATTACCACTAGGCAAGCTGATATTTTCTTTAATGTCAGCTCATGTTTGAAATATCATACTGCATATGGAAATACTCAACTCAACTGGTGTTTTAAATATAGAAACAAATTTTGGAAATCTTGTGATTTACAAAAAAAAGGACAATACTGATGTTTAAGTGCTTTTTGTGAATCAAAAACTGAATTGTCCACCTGTCTGGTCCTGCCAAGCTTATGTTGTTATTTTATTCAAGTTCAGTCTGTCTACAAAACTACTTAGAAAGTAGAGTGAGAGAAAGAGGAAAACAGCCAGAGACAAACAGATGGAAACAGAAACTGAATTAGAGGGAGTTCAAAAGAAAACAAGGCTGCCGACAGATTATTACACACATTATTGCACATCTATTGACACGGCATGCCCAGCGCTGTGACGACATGTGTACTCTTTGCACCGAAACTAGACGGACAAACAGCCTGAAACACAATATTTGCTGAGTTGATACAGGAGAGACTGAGAGGAGGGAGGCTCTTGTCAGGCTCGAGCAAAGCCAGTGACATTGAACATGACAATCACATGTACAGAGAGAGAAAAGGATGCATGTTGTACTTTGTGGCGCCAAAGATTCATCTACTATTTTCCCCCTTCGTACAATTCAAGGAAGTGAATTGAAGGAAGTAAATGGCTGATTAAGCAAAGTAGAAAAGCATTAGTCCCATCCAGTGAAGGTCAAAACAGTAATAGGACTGTTGGCAAACATACACAGACACGGACATTCATTTTGTTTCACTGTAACCAACGGCCTAGATAAGCTCTAAAATTAATTTATAAATAGTAGCTTTGCTGTTGGGATCTTACTTCCTTCTGTTTCAATTCAAAAGCTACACAAACACTTCAATAAAAATGTCAATCTTAGTTTTTGTAAAAAAAAAAAAAAAAAGAAACCCACCTCCCAACTCAGAACTCACCACTTCAACTTCAATTTATAATGAAATGATAAGATTAGACTTTTGTCCAGTTCAATTAAATTACCTCTCCTATTTTTGCTATTTCTTCTTATTTTACAGCGGAAATACAATTATACGTTGTAAGGCTGAGTATATAATTAAATAACTATGTTGGGAACAATCCACGGCGTCTTGTGTCTTACCAGGTTTGATGCAGACGCCTCAGCGAATGACAGTCCTCTGGGGATGATAAGGATGTGGTCTTGCTCTTTACTGATTCGACCCTGAGACAAGAAAAAGTCAAGGGTAAATATAGAGTACTATATAGTAAAATTGGGATTCAGTTGAGCTCTCGGCTGCAGCATCTTACTGTGATGTAGGAGTTGGCGAAGTGCGCCCAGCTGAACAGGTCCACCAGTCTGTAGAGGCTGGCCAGTTTACAGCGTGTCAGCTTCTCGCCTTTCACCATCGTGCTGGTTTCCACTCCGTACATGTCGTTGATGGGAGTGACCATCCCCAGACCTAAACAAAGAAAAGACATGATTGATTAATCAAGGGTGAAAAAATTGTCTGTGTACATTCCTCTGTGAATTTATTGATTTGATACTTTTACAGTATTTATAGCGCAAATAAGACATGGAAAGCTCACTTTCGACAACATTTTCTTCTTTTCATTCAAGTCTACTAGAACAAACTCACTTCAGTTGTGCGTTAGAGGTCACACACTATGCACCTTTATCCTCTTCTCCTTACAACGACAGTCACACAGGATCACTGTCCAACATCTGTCTTTCTATCCAATGATGTATTGGACACATCTGGCTCCACGAGTCTGAATTTCCACGCTGAGGTGATGTAAACAACACTCCAACCTTGAATACTTTGTTTACCGCCAACGCCCCCTTAGACTTACTCATTACGGGTGTATTTTAAGGAAGAGCTTAACCGAACTACTATATAGCCTTTAACGTGTAATTCAGCATTAGTCGCGCATTCCAGCGCTGTGATTAGAAGCAGACTTCACATATGGACTCCTGGACAGAATTCACAGAGGATCAAACCCCAGAGAAAATATGCGCAGCTCTTCCGGAGTCTGGGGTTGGGTCGTCTCGGGGTATTTCTGCCCTTGAGCGCACAAACCTCATGTTTGTGTATGTATCGCCTCTGTTCAAATACCGATGTTTTGTTTTGTTTTTCAGTGCAGTGCAAAGCGGCTGCACCCTGGGCAAGGGTGGCATGTTGTGGTGAATGTTAGTGTCTGGTTGCCCGGGGTGACAGGCCACAGGATTGTGGGTACTCACTGAGGGGGGAGGTGTTGAAGCCGGCCACTGAGCTGGCCATGAAGAAGTCAGCGATCTGTCTGAGGGCCAGCAGGCCGGTGGGGTTGTTGCCCTTCCGCTGCTGCTCCTGGATCAAACTCTCCAACTCCTCTTTGAAGGCCTGGAAGAGAAGAGGAGGGAGAAAGAGTTGAGAGAGGTAATAATGTGACACAGAGAGACAAGCTGCCTACACGGATATCCCTACATGCACATGGGAAAAGGTATTTTTCCAACACCAAAAAGCCTATTAGAATTAATATTCTCATATGACTTTTAAAGTACAATATCAAGCCTGAAGATGAACAATATCCAAATATGCAGATCTTTACTTTCGGGCACAAGATTAGTTAATCAGGTGTTAAACTTAGGTGGTGTTTCACTTAAACAGTGAAAGAATAACATTTATTTCACTTTGAAGCCATCTTCAAAGTGAAATAAATGAGTTTTTCCAGGCTAATCAACTTTCTTGAACTGTAATGAAATGTAAAAGATGAAAAGATGGAGAGAAATGATGGTGAGACAGATTA
Source organism: Pagrus major (assembly GCF_040436345.1). NCBI lineage: Eukaryota > Metazoa > Chordata > Actinopteri > Spariformes > Sparidae > Pagrus > Pagrus major. The sequence goes on from NC_133215.1 coordinate 24,932,686, forward strand.
GAGTAGAGGGAAGTAGAGAGAGGGAACAGGGGATTAGCGGTGACAGGAGGATGAAAGAGTAAAAAGATGTGGGAACATTAAGAAGGACAGGAAGAGCGGGAATAAAGAGAGGAAGAACGAGGGAGACGTGTTAATCACAGATTAGACACACTCCTCGAGTGTCAATCTGAATCGACCTCAAACACTCTATGAAGCTGGATCAGGATAGGCCGGCTGCCCAACACGCTGAGTCAGGATTGGATGTCCGGCTAGCTCGCAGCCCGTGCTACTATTGGCTGCTTGGTTTGACAGTGTGTGTGTGGCTAATCCTCATGTCCAGACTATAGTCATCTGTTGAACCCACAGACACAGTCCAGTATATGCTAACCGCTCTTATGCAAGACAACACACACACACACACACACACACACACACACACACACACACACACACACACACACACACACACACACAGCTGGTTTTGTTACATCATATAAAGTACTGTATGATTTTATGCATTCACTTTCCTTCAAAGCAAATACTCCTCATCATTCACATTACTTCTCACAAGGAAGATCATGACAGACAGCCTGGATGCTAAAGTCTGAGTAACTATTCATGTTCAGACATGTTATGTTTATTACAGGTGCAGTCAAAGCCAGACTGCAGACTAGCAGCAGGTAATACTGGACGTATAGACGCTCATAATCTTAATAAGGTTGTTAACCTCTCAGGAGGCACACTCACCTCCCCCTGCGGCTACCGTAATTAAAGCTGTGAGCACTACAGACGTTGTTTCTTTCTTGTTTTATTTCAGCACTTTGTAGCACTTGACATGCACATTAGTTTAGTGGTTGATAGAAGGGAGCATAGAAATGCTCCGACACAGAGACATAATGAACAAAGTGGAGGTTAAAACACTACTGGGCGGTGACATTTCTGCTGTTGAGTCTGATATTTTCCATATCAGGACACCATGATTTGACATCCATTTGCTTTCAACCATGTCTCCAGTTTAACACATGGTCAGTTCCACCTAAAAACAGTTTACTGGCAAAGCAACCTCAAGCAGAAGCATTGTTGCCATGTAACCTTTAGTTTTCTGTACTTTGAGCACTGATTAAAGGAGACCTATTATGCTTTTTTCCCCCCTTTCCTTCAGTGTGTTATAAATGTTCCTGCATGTAAAAGATCTTGAAAGTTAAAAAGGTCAAAGTCCACACCAACAGAGGCTTACTATTTACACCATCTCCCTACTACATATAAATGATTTCCAGCTTGCTTCTGAGTCATTTTAGATCTGTTTTTGCTCTGTATGTATCATTTTACTCATACTTCTTTGTGTCATAGTCATTACTGGATGTTGACTAATAATTTCCTTCAAACATATTTCCTCCTTTTGGTTGACCATCCTATTCCCTATCCTGCATTACATATGCAAATACATACACACTATTGCCTGTCTGGTCTAGACTCTAAATCAACTTCATCTCGTCACAGAGTTCACTGACTGTGAATCCACTTTAACTTCCTGTTGGAAATTTTAAACCTCTGATGGAAATCTGTGGCAAAGTGAGCACAGTCTGAGAGTGAAAATAGGCCATGACACTGTTTCCATGCGATGACTCCTCCAGCAGGCCAATATTCAACACATCCAATATTCATGCCTTTATTTCATTCCAGTGTTTCATGCACATTCCCAAAGGAGCTGCATTTGTGCACAAAAACATCTATGACGCATAACTTCCCCTTGTCTCTGCCCCCCACATCCCATCAAGTCACCCCACAGGACGCTCCATTAGTGTTATGCGAATGGGTTTTATGCCCATGTGGGGGTGTTTTGTTAAAAGTGGAGCAACCCCCCCGTGTCAGGACACATACAGTCCCGGAGCACCGCTGGTTCTGATCCCAAGCCAGACATTCCTCCGTCCCTAGTGGCAAGGTTGCTGTGACAACCGGCCTGTTGCGGATGTCTGACAGTGGTGGGTCAGGGTTTTTTGTGTTCAGTTGCTGTTGTTGTTCTGGGCATTTCTGTTTCAAAGTGCACCGTCACATTGGCATTGGAGCCACGGTGCTAAAGACGCAGTTTACTGGGGCCAGAGCACAGACACATGTCCCTCAGGCAGAATCTGTGCTCATGACTCGACAAGAAGGGTCTTTGTTTTGGGTCTGTGCTGGAGGTTTCACGTTAGCTTGACACTGTCAGCTAGCTCTTATGGTTGCTCTTATAAAATGTTTCACAAGGACTCCTTTTCAAATTTCAGTCTTTCTTTATTCATTCAGAAAGAGTACAAAGTGTTGAAGCCAGGTTTACAGGACAGTTTGTGACTTCTTTTTCATGAAAAGCTTAAACAATATCAGGAGTTCATCACTATGAGCGATCATTTTTCACATTAAAGTGTCTTGTGATTAATTGTTAAGATAAACATATTGAACAAAGCAGCTTTTATAATCACACATTGTTTGCTGCAATTCAAGACATACTGTAGGCACAGGATCACCTTTGTTTTTAAAAATACTGTCTGATACACTTCAGACAAACTTTCAACAACACACCAGACTCACAGCATTTTGGAATGAAACCTATTAGAAAAAAGCATAATAACACACATCCACAAACACACACACTACCAGGCATCTGCTCTACAATTTGTGTGTGTATTCCCAAGAAGATTATGACAGCAGGGATTTGATTCCCATCATCTAAACAGATTAATCCTGTGGCCTAATGTGGATGGTATCATTAATATTTCAGTACAACCCCCACATCTGCATCAATAAAAATAACACATCAAGTGGGTTTTTTAGCTGATGTGGCGTGTCTGCTCCACTCTGATTACGCTTCTCCTTCAACCCAAAGAACAGGAAGTCAGGCGACCCTTCAACATGGCATTATATTACATCATCCCAGTTACAGCACACTCACCCCTGGAGTGAAAAATAACACAAATATCCATCTTCTACCCTGTCAGATTAAAATCACTGACAGCCGACCAGACTAAGCAGGTCTCTCCACTTACTGGAGGAAAAAATGTTATCCAATCAGAGAAATGAAAAAGTGTTTCCGTGACTGCTGCGAAACGGCAAAAGCTAATCTTTCAAAATGGAAATGTGGCGGTCTTGAGAGAATTAAGTTGATGTGCAGATTGGAGATTGGCCAGCCCTTCAGTGGAGCAGCCTGAGAGTGGGGAGAGTAGTAAAACACAGCCACTTCCTTTGAGTAACAAAAGTTTGATTAGAGAAATCAAACATCTGCAGCTTTAAAGAGTCTGACACAGATATGTTTCAGACATTCTCTCTTAAGGTGAGAATTGGTTCATGCTGAGAAATAATCTTTTGGTTTCCTCCACAGGTCATTCTGAATGAGCTGTCAGGGTTCATGTCTTATTTAAGGACATGACATCAGGGCAGATGCTTCCTGAAAAGAATACTTCATACTTAACTAGCTGGTGGACAAAAATACACTTTCACATGCATATTTTAGATCATCTGGGAAAAAATAAACTTTTCTTCGAATTCTCACTCTCACAGGAAGTTTCTAGTCTTCCAAGAGGTTGTGTCATTTGACCTCCAAAGAAGTTTCCTTTTGTTATGGTTCCCTTGTTTCTGGTTCAGTTATTGTTACAGATACAGGTGACGCTTAAACTGCTGTACGTCATCGTGTGGGAAAGGAAGACGAGACTTTTTATGACTTTGTTTGAAGCAAAGCCGATGATCCTGCACGCCTGTGCTTGTGCACTGATCAAAGAAGTGTGTCGCGCCCGATGGTTTCAGCATTACCTCACACACACTCCCGTCCTCTTGTGAAGTGCAACTATTAGGGTTTGACCTGAGTCACTACAGCAGAGTTTAAGAACCTGGGCTTGGAAACAACAGCAACAAGTAGCTTGCATTGTAGTAAACAAGGCTTTATCAGCTGAATATCAAATGTCAACTTCTGTTTTCTTATACCTGCGATCAGTTTGTTTTGGGGTCATTTCCTGCAGCAGGTTAGATTACATTTCTCACTGCACCACAGTTCATCTGGAAGAACATAGTGACCTGCATTTTCATCCAAGCTCCAGTTACATTAATCTCAGCTGGCCGAATAAACCAAACCACAGGTATAACCTCGGCAAAGTCTAAGCAAATCCCCATAGATACTTGTCAGAAGAAGACTTTCACATACAGACATACATGAGAAGATGGATAAAAGGAAACACACACACACACACACACACACACACAGACCCACACAGAGAACAGGTGAGGCCTGTAATTTCAGCCACAGCCTCCACGGTTATGTCAGCACAATGCTGTTCTTTCAAGCCACCAACGTGACAGTGTTACAAAGTAGGAGAGTGCCTGCCTGCAATCTTGCCAATGCTATTGATTGCCCCCATCTTATCCCAGAGTGTGCGTCAGTGAAATTGGTGCTCGACTGCAGCTCCTTCGCTGCATGAACTCTCTGCCCCTTTTCTTGAGGGATGAACTTGTTCACCCCGACAGGAAGTTCAGGGAAATCAGAGCAGAGGAGATCATCTACATTGATCAGATTCTTAAAAGTGACAATAAAGTCTATCAATGTATGATTTATATATACTGGGTGCCAGTACATGAGCTCCTGTTACTTTAAATGATTCTGATACCTCAACCTTTTATTTCATGCATCATGAGGCCAGGGATTGAAGTGGCCCTAAAACTGAGTCAAAGGCTGTTTATGACAGAATGAATAAAGGAAGGAAAGAAGAAACACTGACTTTTAGAAAGACATTGACAAAAAAAACTAATTGGTTACGTCATGACTGATGTCCGATCAACACTCAAACCAATCCACCACACTGAAGCGGTAGAAATAGGTTCATGCACCAGCTTCAACAAGAAAAATCATTTACAATTATTTTATTTAGTGACCAAAACATTTCTGTCTGTGATTCTGAATGAAAAATGTTGATTTCAGTTTAAAGCTAATGCACAGAGGGGATTCTTTTGACTTTTGGCCGATGCTTTTGAGGTTGCACACGAGCTAAAGTGGACTTAGTGACATTTCAGTGTGTTACCCTCTAATCCTGAGGGCACTGCTCCACTGCTGGAGGTTTTGCAAAGTTCAGCACCCAAGAAATGTCGTGAAATGCCAAACTGAAGCACAGCGGCTCAGACATGGCTCGGAGGGGAGAGGCGGTGGTTTTAAGAAAGAGTCTCTGGAGTGAGTTCAACCACTAATGTTCTATCAAATGAGACCTTCAGGACTTTAAAAAGAAAAAGGGAAAACATCATAGAGAACGGTCGTGGCATTTGCCTCACATGAGGGGTTTCTCGGCAAAGCGTCATGAATTATCCACTTGTGTTTTCTGGCAAGTGGGAGGGAAGAGGAGAAAATGTGAACTTCCTCTGAAAACCACAGGACTACTGCAAAAGAGGCTGAGTAAATTTGCCACTTGGCATCAGTAAATCATTTCTATGGATGATGAACAAACTGTGCCACAAGAAGTGGAGAGAGGAGGAGAGGAAAACCTAATAGCAGGGGTAAAAGCAAGACGAGCAGAGATGCAGAAAATAGAAGCAGCATGTAGAAGTTCAACTCAAATTCAATTTCACCTGATTTAATTTCAAGCTTCTGAGCGATTCTGACCTTTTGACTTTTTGGTTTTGCAAATAACGTCACGGCAACCTAGTTCCCAGCAGCTACAGAGAAACACAAAGAGAGGCTGAACCACGCAATTTAACACCAACAAATTAATATCATGATTTACCAACCATGACATCATGAGACTTGGATTTGCAGCCAGAATCTGTAAGCTCAGAAAAGCACCACAGTGCGCCTCACAAACCACCTCAAGGCAAATTTCAATCCTTGTATGTCATACAAAATGCTATTTGTGTTAACCAACATTACCACCAAAAAAAAATCCTTTCTTCCTTCCTCATATGAGTTTAAAATATCAAATAAATGAAGTTATAGTAACTCTAAAGCAGACTGACACACATGTAAGACAGAAGTTCAATAAGGGGAAAAAAAGACTTGTGAAGGACTCTGTCATATATTTCTCCGTTCTTGGCGCTGCAAGTGTCTTTAATTTAGGGTTTAATTTAAGTAAATAATTTATAAGGATTTACATTCTCTGAAAGGTCTGGAGTGTTTTATGGTTTATGTTTGTGATCCAGAGAGGCTTGATTAAACACAGCTGGCAGTACATCTTTTGTAACATAATAGCAGCTATTTTAATTTGGCTTCGTGATAGCCTTCATTTAGCAAAAAAACTAATTAAAACAGAAAACACAACACCAAAAACACCCAAATCTGAATCCCAAAATTGAAAGCCAAATACCTATCCAAAGAATGACTATCCGAATAATTGAATATTTGGGTGCTGCCCCAATTCTTATATCGAAATCCAATCATGTTTTCTTCCTTTAAAAAAAAATACGACATGTGTGTAAAGACTTGAACCAACCAGGTTCCACCAATAATCTCATGACATCCACCTATCAATTAATCAACTTTAAACAGCACAACTTTTATCTAGCTAGCTAGCAACAGCATGATACGCCCGTGTGTGTTACTCATGCCCACTTTTCAATGCTCAAATCAAATTCCTTCACGTATTACGTCCGATCTGTCTGTCCTGTTTCTCTAAGAAATATGTCACAATATGGAATCTAGATAATCTCAAAAAGCTGTTTCATCTGGACTTGAATGCAACAACAAATAAACAGTATTTAAGTATTTCAAATGCTATTCCCCGATCTAAAATCTTGAGGATTTTGTTACTCCAAATTCTACAGAAGACATGAAAACATTACCACCTTTCATGCTGAAAATGTGATCAAGGGACTGTGCAGATTATGTATTTGTTACATGTTTTAGGTGATTTGAGACTACTTTTTAACTTACACTTGTATTCATTACCTTCCCTCCCTCCCCTTTGCCTTGAACTCTGCAGTGTTACTTTGTTTTCTGTATATTGTTGTTGCATACAGGCACTGTGTGTATGCGTCAACACAGCCTGACGGGACTAGATGGTACAAAAGGGTTCAAGGCTCAGCTGTAGACTCTGACTTCTAAAGGTAAACACTGCTGCATGAATGAAGTGGGTGGAAAAGTCATCCGAGTTGATTCAGTCCCGCCTGGTCTATATTGGTCCGACTTTAAATACAACCTGCCATCGGAGCGCTAGAAACATGTAATCTGCAGCCGCCGCTCGTCCCCATAACACTGGAATGAAAACAAGCAGAGAGAGAGAGAGAGAATGAAGGGGGAAGGAAGAGAGGGAGGCACATGTGTGGACCCCCAGCTGGTGACGTGTTGTTGTTGTTATAGCTGAACATAAGAGAGCAACAGACTGAGAAAGAGGAGAAAGAAAGGGAGATAATATGAGAGAGAGAGAGAGGACACACGTGTGCATGTCCAGCTGTTGACACACACTTGTTATTGTTATTGTTGTTGAAAATGATTCTGAGAGGCCAACTGTCCTGATGTAAAGGCTGGAAACACTCTGCAGCCCACAGGGAGCCACCTGTTACTGCTGACTGAGAGCTGGTTGGCTGAAGTTCAAAACCACATCAAGAGGGAATAATATACATATCAGTGCATGACCGCAAGTGTAACACACCAGCCGGTGAAATTACAGTTGTCACTGTTGAAAACAAATAGCCTTTACTAGTGAAGAAATCCAAAAGGTACTCAACAGAAAATGGTATGAAACAGAGAAAAGAACAGCAAAAAGTTTGTACTTAAAGTAGCATTTATTCACTTTTGGCTACTTGGGGGCAGCCAAATAAGCTGTAAACAAAATATTGATACATTTTTTACTTTATAACGTTGTTGTCTGGTATATATTAAGTTCCTACTTTGCACTAATTTGAAGTCGTTTTTTGGGCTACCTGATGAATGTGAGTGGACCATCACTGAAACTGACCAATCATGTATTTGTAATGTCATAGCTTTGCAACTCAGGGGGAAAGACCAGAAAAATACACACATGGGAGAAATATCCTTTTAAACACATGTTAAATGTTCTGAAAGGGTCTATTTAAATCCAATCCACGTTTTCCTTAAAGTAACCAAGTATTGTTGTTGCCTTGACAACTAAATCTGTTGCAATGATGGTCCTGAAGCAACATTGATTATGATCTTCTCAGAACAACACCAACACGGCGATGTCGGATACACCATCATACGATCATGTGATCTTGTGAATACATCTTGCCAGGATTCAAACTATGCACTTGTGGCCGAACACACGTGTTGAACCAGTCAAGAGTCCTATGAGGAACTACTGGCAGCTAGAGACGACAAGCAACCATGATAGGTTAGCGTAGATGCTATCAGAATTAGAAAACGAAACTGAGGGATTATCCCATTGGAGGAAATATTTTCACTCTACTCTAGACCGGTCTTGTTAAGAGTTTGATTGACCACCTGGCTCCGCTGGTGGTAGCACTCTCCCACTGTTGGTCTGATTGGTTGAAGTTAGCCTGTGATAAATGTTGATAGACAGATAGGTCACCCAATCCCTTTTCCAAACAATTTCTAAGGGTTCTGTGGAACAAACCATCTGGCACTTCTGAGGTAAATCTCTGGCTTTAGCCTCTACATGCTCCACTATCTTCATTAACTTTGTCACTAGCTTTGTCTGTCTGCTGTTTGGTGCTGAGCAGATAGTTCATATTGGGTTTATCAGAACTTTTTACTGGAGACAGCTACCTAGTGTGGCTGGAAACAGTGAGAGTAAACCAGAACAGTCAAGTTGCGGGCCTGAACAATGAGCTGAAACGCTACAACACTCTGTAGAGCTGATGGGAACTGCAGTGTCAAGTGAAAACTATATGGATTCCATCATTATGAGCAATGTCTTTCACAATGCACAATGTCATCTAATTGATTGTTACTATAAAAATATTGATTACAGCAGCTAGTAGTTCAGTAATGCAATAGTTTTGCCCCAATTAAAAGCTCACATCAGTTTTAATATATCTTAATTTACCCTGATATTCAGCATGAGTTTAGACGATGAAGATCAACCAAAAACGAGAGTGAACTTGAACCAGAGCATGGGTTCAAAGGACACTTGAACACACCACAAAAACTAGACCAATGGTCCGCTGTTTGGCAGCATTCATGTCTTTTCTAGCATTGTAATAACTAGTCAGTAGCCTGGTCAAACACAAACATCACAAACACGTGGTGTTCACAGGGATGTGAAATACATATCTATATCCATAATTCAAATTAAGAATATGTTTGATACAACCTTGCGGCTTGCCCTGGTGTTAACAGGCTGTGGTCCACTGACTGTGGGATCACTGAGGCTCAAATGCCAGTCGGACAGCTCTGTCTCACTGACTAACTCTGCCATTAAATCAACATGATGAATCGCTGCTGATAAGGACACACTGGAGCCAGTTGTGCCAGACACACCGCAAAAAATACCAACGATGGTCGGCCACAGCCGCTCAATGACAGCGCAGCGGTGCCCTGCAACCGGCTTAGAGCAGGTCCTTTAAATGTACTCCCTGCTTTGCTCACCCCTTACTGCACTTGTGGTGCTCAATCACGTACACAGACACAAAGATAAAGAGAGTATCAAGTGGAAACCTGCATCAGCAGCACCATGCTGCTGCCCTTCCAGACATCTGGCACAAAACGCAGCATGCCAAGAAAACCACACTGGGCATGTGCAGAATGCGGATCACATTTAAAGCTTAAAAAGAACAGGCCAAACCACGGCAGCCACTACCCAATATCAGAGACACACACACACACACACACACACACACACACACACACACACACACACACACACACACACACAGACACACACTTCCAGACTTGTATTACTTTACTTGTGAGGAACATTCATTCATGACATTCATTGCAGAAATTCCAACCATATCCTTTACCTGACTTTAACTTTACTATATTTTGTCCCTGCTGACTCTGAAACCTTCAAAGTGTATTTGTCACTTCAAAGCAATTCAAAGTTCAAATGCATACAACACACACACACACACACACACGCCTTGTCTCTCCAAATGTATGAACAGATTGTAAACACAGAGGAGCACTTCAGTCAGCGACCAGCCTTAAGTCAATAGTGCAGAGTAAATATTCTTAATACCAGGCTGAGCTGAAAGGCAGGAGGCTTGTTGTAAAATCCCCACACAAGGTGATGCAACTGTTCAAAGGGCACAATACAAACAGCGAAGTAGGACAGCACTGTGTCATCTTCACATGACGCCATGAGCTTGACTTTGTCTGCGGTCAAATGAGCAGAGTTGGACTGTTATTGCCAGAGTTCGGGGTTCAGTTACAAACTGATCTATGAAGTATGGCAAATGCTCAATCTCAGAGAACTATGTTTGTTTCTCTGTGAAATTTTGCACTGTATTCTGATCTTTGCAGAGGTTGCAGCCAGATACAAACCTACAGCAAAGATACACTACCCCAATACTTTGCCTTTACAGCACCAAGAGTGCCTAAATAACTCCCCTGTGTGCTTCCAAAGGGGCTCGAGCCTCTAACTGTACCTGCAGCACTTCAGTCAAATCTGGCGAGTAGAGCAACATTAAGTCTCAAAAATCCAGACCTCCAAGGAAAGAAAATCAAACCGCAACATTATGCCTGTTGGATGAAATATGCCCTGTGCTCACAGAGTTGTTTACATCAGCAAAACCTGACCCAACACGAGAGCCTCTGGCTTGGAGGGCACTTGGAGAGCTCCAGCAGTGGCGAGGGCGTGGTTGTTGGTGGTTATATTAGGGTTTTAGCAGGCGGCTGACTGCTGTGACTCTGTGGCAAGTGTCACAACATGAGGACAAGCACAAACACACGAGTACATGTGATGCACTCGCTTCTGTAACATCTTCAGAAATCACTTGGTTGGGGAATAATAACTGACAGAAAGTAAAATGGGAACTGATTACCCAAACTATTAGTCATCGAGGTGAAAAGTTCTTTGCTTGCAGCAAGTTCCCTATGGTGTCTTCTGTAATCTTGATAACTCAACTGCCATCTTCGTTGGCCAAAGATAGAGGTGCACAGGTAGTTTATTTCCTCCATCCTATCCAATCATTGACTTGAACAGTTTGTCTTGTTCTGAGTCATGAGGGGCTGGAGTCTATTCAAGCATAGACCAAGGAACAGGTGGGAAACACCCTGGACAGGTCAGCAGTCTGTCACAGGGCCAACAAATACAAACAGAGATATCAGACATCAAACAAATAGATATAGAAATATAGACTCCAGATCTAGAGAAAACCAGGCCTGAGCCATTCGCTGGATCTGAAGCCAGGACCTTCGTGCCGTGAGATAACTGCTCAAATCACTGCTCCACTGTGCAACCAATTACTTTTCTCCTACCACTAAATTAAACTCAGTTTGAGGGTGTCTTGCCTGATCTGCTGAAGTCCAGTAAGCTCTGAAGGACTTTGAAGGAAAGCACTGAATCGGTGGGCGACATTCTAGAGGAGGTACTCTGCGATCAGTCTCATCAACTCCTCAGGCCTCTCTAACCTCTTTGCAATGTGCCTAACAGATGAAAAACACCTGTACTCTCTGTATAGTTAATATGTATCTAAAGTGGCACACAACACCCATTCCCATCTCTTTCACCCTGTTTGCTTTGTGTAACACCAAGGGTAAACTTTGGCTGTCCTCTTCACCAATTTCAGCAGTTTACCAGCTGTCAATTGCAGTCTTGTTCTAATCTAGACAATGTTCCCTCAGTAAGTAACTGCATTTATTAGCTTGATTATGAAATCCAAAACTGAGACATCTCCACTAGCCCAGTCCTCTGAAGGCGATTAGAAATGCACCATACCATCATGTTGCATTGAGGTTCTACTCTGTGCAGATGGATTTTGCAGCTTTTCTTTGTCTTTTATGATGGTAAATGAAGAGTCTTTGGGTTTTGGATGGACAAAAGAAGCAATTTGAAAATGTCACTTTTGTGAAATTGTAATGATTTGTCACAATTTTTGACATTTTTAAGAGTAAAAAAAGAATTGCATTGTGAAATAATTGGCAGATCAATCTATAACAAAAATAGTAGGTTGTTGCAACCCTACTCTGGATAAGACATTGACTTACGGGGCTCTGTAAGATCTGTGTGACGCGTTTCTTCTGCTCCAGGACATTGAAGTCCTGCCGGAGGTCAGGCGACATGTTCCTGGCCCTGATGTACTCCGGATCGTTGACGTCGATCCGGTCGAAGTACCGCTCCTTAGTCCCTCCGCTGGGCGGGGGAGGGGTTGTCACCACCCCCTGATGGCTGTCCGCACTCATGCCTGCTTTACCTCACTCGTTCGCTCTATGGCTGCCGCTCTGACTCACCTGAGAAAAGGAAGAGGACAGAGAGGTGGACACGTTAGAACACAAGTCATGTCATTTGAAAGGAAAGCTGGAAAAGTTGAATATTTGTGGTTATGATTTACAGTTTTTCAAAGCACAAAAGAGGTATTTAGAGGAGGGATTAAAAACTAAAAAAAAACTAAAGCGGTTAGGACAATGTGGTGTGCAAGTAACAGTCATCAGGATGTGGAAAAGATTTAGGCAAAATGCAAAAGGAGTCTCATGATATCTATTTTCATGAATTAAATTCACATGGTTAGAGCTACCACACAAGAAGAATAACTTTCTAATGCAATCGGGTAAACAAAAATGAGTATATTACACAAATTCAATTTACTGATAAATAACATAACGGACTGTCTACGATCCATCATAGTGTGTGTTAAAATGGACAGCCCTGTTATTGGTGGACATAACAGCGGAAAATCTCTTTGGTTTGACGCAAATAACAAGTGGCTGCACCATCCCGACAGCAGAGTTTTGTTTCATAAACACAATGTGTCACAACTGCACGTAGGCATGAATCAGGTCACACTGACACACCAACCAACAAAGTGTTCGAGGAGGACAGGAGGCCCTTTGACCGAACCTCCGTTTGCTCCCACTGTTCATTCTCAGGTCAGCTGGCAGGACAACAAGCATTTTACAGGACGCAGGAATTGTTACAGTAAAAGCAACAAGTGTGACCGACCCTCTCAGTGCCTTGTTGTCAGGCCAAGGGACACAGCCAATAAAGACAAAAGGAAATACATGTGGAAAAAATGGCAATGGTTGTTACTGTATGTGTGTAAAAGAGTTGACAGTAGATAATGACCAAAACACCCCGACTATCTAACACAAAATCTGTATCGTCACTTGACCCAAAACCAAGTGAAGATATCAAAAGTCAATCACTTGTTTGTTCTACAGTGGCCAAACTTTCCATAATTTTTTTTATCCTTAAAACCTAATTGCAGAAAAACACATGAGATCAAAAACAAGTTGTTCTTGTTCAAGATAAAAAAGCTGAAGTCACATGAGGAGGCAGAAATGAGACTACCAAAACACATAAAAACGACCTTTTTTAAGGATCCCTTGCAACACTACTGCTGCTGTTGTTGTAGCCAAAGATAAGCTGGTCGTTTATTAGGGAAAGGCGGGGCTTATGGGAGCTCTACCAGATGGTGTCTTGGCTTCAAGAGCAGAGGAATGAGAGAGAGAGAGAGCGAGGAAGAGTTTAAGAAAGACACCCCGCTGATTTCCATCTTCAAAAGCTCAGTGGTCATCTGACAGCAGGAGGATCAAAATGTAGGGGTTACTCTGCCAGAAGTGGCTCTTTCGCCCTGTTTAGCCCTTTTCTGCTCTTAACTCCGTATGCTGGGAAACAGGGGGTAGGAGAGGTGATTTGGTGAGCACATGCTGCTAAGCTACTCACTTAGGTCAAATGCCACTTATAAAGATGTTTGAGATTAGCGGAGTGACACACTGCTCAGTATATAGAAGAGTCGTACTCAGACCAAACAAACAGTGAGATAACAAACATCCTCTCAAGTGGATGCATGTGCACCGTGGCATGTAGTGATTTCAGAGGGGTTTTGGGAGAAAAACACAGTGTTTGGACCTGGCATTTACACTACTGCCATTGTACCAATTTGTGCAAGATAGCCAGCAGCAACAATCAAACATATGAGTCGGATCGAAGTATCTTCAGGCAAGCTACCGAACCCCAAGTTGCTTTCGATGGCCATGTGTGAATGGCTAAGTGTAGAAAGCTGAGGCACTTTGGACAGGATGTAGGGTATTCATGATTAATTGCTGTGAAGAGTTTAACCGTTTAAAAATGTATTAACCGACAACCAGACATGGACTCAAATACACTTTAAAGTATCATACCAGTATACCAAATACTGGTATGAGAAAATGTATTTAATTAAAATACAAGTAATTTATTATTTTGCATTTTAGCCATTTAGCAGCCTCAGTATTGGATGGATTTTGTTGGGCCAGTTGTTGAATAGCGAAAGACAAGCCCTTGTAACGCCCGCCAATGTAATAATGGGGGGATCCGTTGTGTGATAGCAGAGCGGAGAGTCAGCAGCTGGATTTTGCACCCACGGTCAGTAGTATTAGTAGGTGTATAGGCAAACAAACAAACAACAACCACAACGACCATTATTCATTGTATTATTACATTTGTGGGAAATCGAGTGTTGCGTTTGTAGTAGGCAGCGGCTATTACGTTTGTGGAAAATGTATTACATTTGTGAGTTTATAACATTAAATGCTGCAGATTTTTATTACGTTTTTGGTTTATTACGTTTGTGGACATTATTACATTGGCGGGCGTTACAGCCCTTCACAATTAAAATGGAGTAATTATTTTGTGTTCCTTGAACTTCAAATGTAAATCAACTGAAGAACAAACACAAATATATGATAATTGCATAACACCCAGCACTACTTCCGTGTTTAGTAAATTATAGCTGATAACATTTTACACATTTTTTAATCAAATACCTCAACAGGGGTTGTTATGGGATAGCGATTATTACATTTTTCCCTTCATTCATACCTTATATTTACCTCTATAGTGGTAGCTCAATGTGTTTAACACTTGCTAAAGTCTCCACATTGAGAATCTGAACTGGGGGCTCTTTCGCAACCCCTCTATGCATAAGCTCCCTTAATATGGCAGGTCACAGATTTACAGTTTTAATAAAAACAGTGGGGAAAAAAAGAAACATACACCTCTAATGAGACAGAGTTTTACCTCTGAAAAAACATATTTACGTTTGAAAATGCCAAATTATCCACGTTATCTGTGAAACCAGAGAGTCCATAAGGAACACAGGAAACCTCTCGCTCTCTACCTGATCCCACTACTAAAGCTGTGATTATCCTGTGGAAATGAATAAAAGCCGCCCAAAAAAATCCTCTTTAATTGAAGGCAGCTGGGCAGAGCAGAGTTATGTAACCTGATATTGAATTCATCCTCCTGCTCACCCACACTGTTCTGCTTATTGAGTAGTTGTGCACAGCACAGGCCAGGGATAAAATCGCCGGAAAGATGGGGGTAGTATTGTAATATATATAAAAACGAAGGTATTACGTACTGAAGATGCTGACATGCATAGTAAACATTCAGCTACACAGCTCAGAAACACATCTAAGAGGTTGTGATTGACAGCAGAAGCTCACGCCTGAAATTTGCTGAATGAATGGAATTCTGTGCAGCCCAGCGCGACAGCTGAAGCCTCACCAAAATAAAGATACACACCCCCCTCCGAGCTCGAAACCCTGTGTCTCCCCTCCCTTTACACACACACACACACACACACACACACACACACACACACACACACACACACACACACACACACACACACACACACACACACACACGTACACCCGCTCACCATCCCATCCCTGCTCTGTCACAAGACACACAACTCCAACAGTCCCCAGCATGAGCTTCCACCCTCCCTCCCTCGGCCTCTGTCAATAGATCATTGTCCCCGTCCAGAACCCCCTCGGCCTGGTCTCATCCAGAGAGATCGACGGTTGGGAGGTTTGGGAGGGTGAAGGGAGGGTGGGTGGTTGGTGGTGCATGTGAGGATGTGCACAATTAATCTGAGTGAGAATGAAATCTGATCCTCACATTACAGCATCCACGTTTATAATTCAAATTTCACGCCTCACAGCAGATGCTCTCCTGTGATTCGTTTGAACACTTGTTGAATGAAAGAAGTTCAGATGGCGTTCACTGACCGACGGGAAATTCGAGATACGATTGGCCTTTAAAGATGTGGCACTGGAGAACAGCGCTGTATTGTAATTGATTTAAACTCCATTAATGTGTGGCAGATAGACGAGGCAGGCTGTGTTTACTGAAGGGTGCGAGACTGCAACCGCAGCCCGGGGCAAGGTGACCGTAACCTCTCACCTCGTGACCTTTATTGACACCCCCCCCCCTCCCGTCTCTCTCCCCCATGTTCAGAGGCTCTGCAGACATAAGCCTTCTGCACCAGTGGGCAGGTTGTCAATGAACACTTTGTCATCTATAAACAACTATTATTAAGAGTGCTATAAAACTAATCAGTGCTATAAACCTGGCTGTGCTTAACATGTTTTCGGTTACCAGTAGTTACACAATGAATGGTGCTGATAAATGGCCTTAACCTTATAACAGTAGGCTGGAACTGCATGAGAGAGAGAGACATTCATGTTACTCTGCAGGTTTCTTATATGTTTTAAACAGGAGTGGACTGCAAAAATTTATTAATTTTGTGAGTTTGAATGAAACAACCCTCCACACAGGCCGCAAATAATAATTCACTTCTTTAAAGGTCAATCTGGCAATTATTTTAATCAATTATTCATTTAATTGTTTGGTTTATAAAAGGTTTAGCAAAAAAAGGTTTAGCAAAAAAAATAAATAAATCCTGATCTCAATTTCTAAAGCCCAAAGTGAAGTAGTCTGACAGTCAAAAACCAAATACGTTCATTTTATTTTAACATAAACAGTGTTTACTTCCACATAGTTCTGTACTGACAAGTGTGTTGTTTGTACGTACCACTATGAGCAAGAATTGCTGTGTTTTGGCTGTTTTGACAATGTTCTCATGTCACATGTCGAATTCTCTGATTTCAGCTTGTCAAATGTTAATATGCTCTTGGTTCTTCACTCCTCTACGACAGCAGCGCTGGGCGGTATGGCCTTGAAATAATGATGCCACATTCTTAGGCTGTATTGGGATTCATTCTTAGGCTGTATTTGATGCATGACTGCGCTCCAATCCAATCCAAGAACTGATTTTTATTAGACACAATTAGCTCCCTCCTTTATCTCTGTTATGGGAGCTTACTGTATATCTCTAAGACAGAGTGCTCGCCCATCATGCCTCAGTAGTCCTCTGACAGTATCCATCTCTGTTTGGTCTTGTGTCTCTGGTTGGCTTTCCGTCCATCATTCTTTCTCTGACTTTATCTTACACTTTTTGTTTTGTGTCCTTGAAAACTTTGGACAAGATGACATGTGAGCAAGAAACTAACTAAAACGCCAAAATAACACTGTTGCCCGCCAACACCACTACACTCACACTCACTCACACACCTTGTATCTTTATCTTGCCTGGGGGAAGCTTCAAAGCGTGGCTGCTTGTGTCTCTACGAGCTGCCACCCCTAAAAATAGACACACAGCCTTTTGGGTTGTGTTACAACCCCAACGGCAACAATACCAGGAAAGAATCTGTACGTCGGCTAATTATATCCACACACACTGTAAATGGCACAGTGAGCACACGCACGCAAACAAGTCAGCACACAAGTGACCCAACTCCTGCACAAACACACACACGGAGGAGTAGGTGTGTCCAAACACGCCTGCATGACAGATCCAGCAGTGAAACTGGAGGACGGTGTGTGATCCAAATGCTTAGCAGCTTACAGATCCTCCAGCGGCTTTACTATGAGACAGAGAAAACTCGTCCTCTGAGACCACAAACGTGCCAGCACGCAGTGTTTTTGTCTGAACCTGACACATGGCAGCAGTTGGTTGTAGTTTGGGGTGTTGGTTTCATTGTGCAACTTCATTTCATCACAGCTATTGTGCAGGTTACAACACGCAAAAGACGTATGTGTGTTCATTTTACAACCGCTCCTTTTAAATTATTAATTAAAAAGTATTCTGAAGGCTGTTCCTGTTGCTGCAGTGACCTTAAAATACTCTCTCTTCACATACAGCGTCTACTGTTGCACACATTAGAGATAATAGCCACAGCTAATCTGCCCTGGTGCTCACACTCACTGCACTGTTACTGCCAAGCGTGTTTATAGTGCAGGAGTATGTGTGTGTGTATGTGTGTGTGCCCAAGCAGCCATACTAACATGGAATTCCCCTAAAACTACAAAATCAGTTTTAGTGGGTGGTGATCTTTGGACTTTGGCAGCTGGTGGGAACACAAACAGAGAAGACGGCCTGGATTTTTAGTAGAAGATTAATGGGAGGCGTGAGTTAGAATCTACATTTACACCAGAGGAAATAAAATCCAAATGTCCAATCAAGTGTAATGACATGAGAAACCAGCGTGTAAACAAATAAGCCAAGCCCAACCAACCTTGTGTTTCCTCCTTGGTCAGTGAATGGGAGAGAACAGGCAGCAGTAGTAGTAGGCAGCTGAGGCAAAACACATGTCTCTATTTTTCTCCCTGTCGCTCGCCGTCTGTGCTCAAATTCCAATACTGAGTCCCAGAGAGAAGCCGGGAAAGACGAGAGAGAGAGAGAGAGAAAGAGCGGGATGTGAACGACAGAAAGTGAGAGGCAGGCTGCGATTCAGAAAACCAGTCGGTTCACTTGTGCGTCCTGAATTCCCATACAGATGCTCTGTGGTGGAGCAGCCAACAGACAGCAGATTCTCCCAGATTCCTGCGGGCTCTGCTCCTCGGCTGCCCCGGCGTTCATCAGAGTGAGAGAGAGAGAGAGAAGTATCAACAGCTGTGAGTGTGTATGTGAGAGGATATACGTGTGTGTGTGCCCTCTGCGAATGAGGGTGTGTGTTTGTGTGGAAAAGAAGCTAAAGGGACCACGTGATGCAGGCTTAATCCCCCGCCCACTGGCTAGAAGCACACACACACACACACACACACACACACACACACACACACACAGATTCAGACTGCTAGACCAATCAGAGCTCAGGCTCACACACACTAATCACCCCTACTCCTCCTCCTCCTCCACCCTCACCCTCTCTCTCTCTCTGTCTCTCTCTCTCTCTGTCTAGTCATCTTTTTTTCTTGTCTCTCTTTTTTCTTTGATCCATTCACTTTCTGCTCTCTCTCTCCCACATTCCACAATCCATTCTCTCTCTTTCTATCTCTTTATGTCCCTCATTCACACCCCCTCCTGCCCCGCCACCCCTCCGGGCGACTGTACTAAAGGTCAGTGTTTATGAGTTCGTCTGGCAGCAGTGTAACTGCAGCCACACACACCCTGCATGGCCTTTATAGGCATGTCTGCCCATCAGAATCAATGTTATCTGGTTCTGCCGCAACTCAAATACCAATAGTCAGACAACATCGTCAAAACCAGGATTTTCAAATCAAAATGTCACAGTAAAATGGTCCTCAGATGTCAGGGTAAGCCACATAACAACTGTTCATGATTCATTGATTGGCCTAAAGCAAAACTCCATTACAAATTTGGCCTCTTTTCATCCGTTTCTCTGCTGATTGATTTCAAGGCTGCAACTTCTGACCAACTTATTGCTTTTCTATATTTGCCAGCTGACACTTTCATAACCAAAAGCAAAAACCCCAAACCCAAAGCATATTTTCAGCCTTCTTTGTGCTCACTCTGAGAAATAGTACTAATATTAAATTATGTAAATCATGAGACAAAAATCTTCAAAACTATCTGACTAATTTCTGTTCATTTATAATTACATGTTACAGCGTTTAAAGGTTGATATTTGGATTGTCCACACAAGATCTTGGTGAAAAGTAACCATTAAAGGGACAGTTCACTCCAAAATCAAAAATTTGTATATTTCCTCTTACCTGTCGTACTATTTTTCCATCTAGATAGTTTCAGTGTGAGTTGCTGAGTTTTGGAGATATCAGCCATAGAGATGTCTGCTTTCTCTAGATTATTAAAAAAAAAAACGTGACAAGTAGTAGACATCACTTTTTAAAAATAATACACCTACAGGGCTTGTAGAAAAGTGCAGAACAAAAGTATCTCTTTTCCTTTAAAACATTATTATGATTGCGAATTAATAATTTAAAAATGTTTGTCTGGTCCAGAATGATCGTTGATCATGGTTTTATGTTTCATAAGCGATCAAGTATGCGAGTTCTACAGTATGCGCCAAGCATACGCCATAATGTTAGCTAGCATTAGCACTGTTAACATTAGCTAGCTACTATTAGCAACGTTAACTTTATCCAGCTAGCGTTGGCAATGTTAACGTTTGCTAGCTCACATTAGCAACGCTAATGTTTGAAGCTAGCATCAGCAATGTTGCTTGTACAACAACCTGGCGACCACCAGATGAATGAACAATAGCGGTGTTGTGATGTGACTGCAATGGGAGGAAATAAAGTGCTAAATTTAGTGGCCGAATGTAATAAATAAATAATGTTAACATCCTGCTCGAGCCTCTCGTCTGAGTAGACCTACACTTCCTTCCGCGTGGTGATACATTTGGCTGTTGTAGTTTGGTAAAAAGAAAATAGTTCTTACATGAAAGTGCTCACAATAAGGACTGTAGATTGTCTTGAGTAACCGGGTCATGAGTGCTGGAAGGAGACATTGCTATTGAGTTTTTCAAACATATCTTTTGGCACTTTGAGCACCACAAACCGAGTGCCATCTAGCTTTATTATATTCGAGAGAAGGCAGACAACTCCACAATTCTGCAACTCACACTAAAACAATCTAGATTGGTACATAGCAAAACAGGAAAGAGTGAAAACATGAGGAAAAATATGTTTTTTTTTATTTGGGGGTGAATTGCCCCTTTAAGTATGCAAAGCTCGGTGAGTATAGGGGTAAAAAGCAAAAAAAAATCAGACTATGTGTACACTTCAAGATGTACAGTGAGGACAGGGAATTTTCTCCACATGTTGATCCACTAAAGCAAGAACTAAATGTGCACAACCTAAAAACAAAGTGCACAATCAGAACCCAGTCGATAAAAGGCTGAACTGCAGAAGACTGAACCACCAGAGAATCACATTTCACAAGTCATACGTGCAGAAGACAAACAAACAATCCCAGCAGCAGCCAGCAAGATGCCAACAACCTGTCAGTCAAGTTATGGGTGGTGCTTTTTTAATTGTCACAGCTTCACTTTGACTATTATGTAACTATGTACTTGTTGTTGACTTACTAAATGTCTAATAATATCCAAGATCTCTCTCTCCTCTCAAACAGTGTCGGTATGAGAATCAACAACTGTCTCCCATCGTAAGATTAATGTTTAATTTTGACTTGTAAAAGTATGTCACTGTCTCACTTTGGCACAAAACTGGGTCATAAACGTTACTTCCAGTTTATGCAAAAAGATCTGCAGGTTTTTGTGCCAAGAACTTTAGGGTAATAAAGATCTGCCATCTCCTGATAGCTTAGATGGTAAGATGTTTTTAGCTATGACTGCCAGAAACTGCAACCACACTGTGGCAACAGACGCAAAACCAAACCCATCTGATGACCTGCACTGACGCTGTAAACCTGCCAAAATGAAACTTGATACTAACTCCTGCATTGTTTGTGAAATCTGAATCTGAATCTCCTTCTGATATCAGCTCAAATCAGCATCCAGGGCTGTTTTAGTCTGATGTTTTCTCTGCCGTAAATGGTAAAAGTTTAGTGCTTGCAAGAGTAAGAGTGACACATGTTCAGGAAAGACGTCAAAATGAATGTGTAACATTTGGTATGATACATGAGGATAAATGAATAATGTTTGTGAGATAATGTGTTTGCCCCACATGTGATTGTTAGTGTTTAGGTATGTGTAGTACGTCTCTCAGTCACTCTGAGCAAACAGCTTAAATGAAAGAGAGTGTATGATTGACAGCTTGACACGGGAGGCAGTTAACACCTAAGAGGTGAACCTGTAACAGCACAACCGGGCGAACTAAATTACTGTTTTAAACCACAGCTGGCAGCCGTAAAACTGAAAAAGACATGATAGTTTTCATGACTTGAACAAATTCTATATTCTGATATGTTGTATTATCGGCTGTCTCTGAAGACACATTTTCAAATTGGCCCTCTTCTTCAGTCTAGCATTGATAAAACATTTGATACTGAGCAGAGGTGTAGACAAAATCAAAAAAGACTTGCAACTCTAATACCAATGACTCGTGACTTCATTTGGACTTGAGCCTTTTGACTTGAAAATACTTGATACCTTCCCACAACCGCAAACATTAAAAGGTACAGTATGTTCCATGAATAAATTAATTTTCCTTCATTTTCTGAATAACCTCACGTTAACGCTAGGGATGCACGATATGGATTTTTTTCAGCCGATACGATAACCGATAACAGAAAAAAACATTTTTATGCTTTTTTTATGCACTCCTGAGTGCAAGAAAGGCTCAGATGTAGTGAGCAAAGATGGTTTGCTTGATATCCCACAGCTGTGATAAGACTTTTTCCCTCATGTTGTTCTTGTAAAAAATGTTCACACCAGTGATGACACGTGTGCCTCTACACAGGTACAGCGTTTTGATGTTATGTGTGCGACATCAGCGTGTTTGTTGTTCTCTGTGTTTATTGGCTGGTCAAAAAAACAACTTTAAAGGAGTATACCACCACCTACTGTGTGTAGATGCTGCACTTGTTAAGTCAACAAAAGCAAGTTGGCTTTGTATTATCGACTATAATTTCTGCTGATAACCGATAATGTACATTTTTACTATTGGGCCAATAATTTATCCGTCCAATATGTGTCGTGGATCCTGAGTTAATGCTTTTCATTCCCAGAGATCCTGAACTTAAATTCCACAGATCCACTTTGTCTGAACCGATCCAACCAAAGGTTGCGGAAGATAACCATGAAGAACTAATATCATGATACTGATCACCAATTGGAAAAAATGATAGCAAAGATAACGTACACGTACAAAAACTATGTGGTAGTCGACAAAAAATCAATGTTGGGTACCATTACTTTTGAAAGTATCATGTTACATTAAAAGATTGCTGCCAATAAAAAGTAAATTGTTACATTACAGCATTACCTTCTGAGACAAAAAATTATATTGTCCATTAACTGTACTGACTCTACAATATATGACCCATAATCCGTAACGCTACAGGCTAATAAAAACAGGAATGACAGACGCACCATCCCATTCACAGCTCCGCAAAAAATGAATTGCAGTCTGTCTGGACAAAAATTACAGACGAAGATGCAACAACTAACACCTTCGTTTGACCTTTGAAGTTGCACAAAGAGAGGTAAGTTGAGGCTCTGTTTAGGATCTGCGTCGTCCATTATCTTTATCTGGCTGTCACATCGATGGCATCTGATCACATTCTTCACAGTGGTGACCTTTTGTTAGAAACACAAGTACACGCACACACACACACACACACACACACACACACACAATGTCCCGAGCTTATCATTACAGCTGCGAAGGAAGATGGTACACACCCAATGATGAGGCTGACCGACAGTGGGCGTGCGAGCACATATGCACGCACACACACACACTGTGTTATGCATTCCACAGACATGGACAGACTGGGTGATGCCGGTGATGTAAAACAGGCTGATTTCTCTAAATGGCATCACATGCATGCAGAGGAAACCAGTGTTTGCTCAGGGGGCTGCAGCTGCTTCATACCAACAAACAAGAGCTATCATCCTGCTGTCGCCACATGACTTACTGTCACTTCCCACAAAGTCTGGTCTATACACAAAGAACAATAATGTGCTCTTGGGGATGAAATTACATTATGAGCAATGCTTATAGAAAACACTGCTATTTGTATTAAGTAGCTTGGTGGTAGCAGATTATTTCTAACTGAGAATCATTTCCTGCAGCATCTTCTTAAACAGTAATGTTCTTTAAATTAAATACACAACAGATGGAGAGAGTCTGCAGATTTTCAGTCCAGTCAAATGCTGACAGCAGATCTCACTGATTAGTTTCACCAGTTTGAGTGAAGGTAAGCTGATCAGTAAAATCTGCAGGTGATTACTAATTGATTGGAATCAATGTGAAACAGTGTCACTCTGAGCTGTAAATGTTTTGCATAACACATAAATATTTTTCCAAAATAATGACTGAATGCAAATAGTTTTAAAAATTTCTCCTGTTTTGCCCAAAAAATGTTTTTCTTTCATGGACTTCAATGGATTTACCATTAATTCCCTTGTTTAATATATAGTTTTGCAAATGTTGCCAGGCTCAGTTAAATATTTATACTGTAACTATTATATATAATATCAGGTTCATCTGTACTGCCCAGCCCCGTGTCTGCACACAGTTTTCTCATCCGCAGTGCAGTGAATATGCCAAGTACACACTGGCATAGAAAAGAGACTGATCTCCCTCCACCACCACCACCACCACCCTCCTCCTCCTAGATGTTGGTGCATCACTCAGCACTTTATACACGGCTCCACACACACACACACACACACACACACACACACACACACACACACACACACACACACACACACACACACACACACACACCATCCCCAGCTGTCACTGCCAGGCCTGACTCAGGGAAACAGCTCCTGCACAACACTGAATGCTGCCACTTCTTAACAGATTGTAAACACAGGTCATTGTATGAAGACGTTATACTCTAACATTAGTGTGTTTGGTAACTCCTGCTGCTCATGTGCTGTATAGTTATAAGCCATTGGTCAGGCAACAAAAGCATTTCAATGATCATCTCACTCCGCTTGGAAAAAACCCACTGAAATACAACATCTGGATTGTAAATCTTGATATTAGAAAACTTAAAAATGGATCTTAATCAAGTAATTTATCTGCCTGTCACAGATGATACACAAAACAGTCTGAAACACTTCACAACAAGTGCTTTCCAAGCAGCTATGTCTCACTGGTTGATAACAGCAGGTTTGTCTCTTAACGATAGCTAATCATGACCCTGAAGAGACCCAAATTACTGTTATTGCTTTGGGTTGACTCATGTGACACATCACAGACAAGGTTAGTCTAAACCCAGGCGGCTGAATGCGTGCTTGATACTCCGCTGTCTCCACACAACTGTTATCAAGTCGGATGATTAATGAGTCCTTTGCACACCACAGTGCTCTTAAGTAATTCTGTAAGTCCTCCCCTCCTTGACCCCTGTGATAAGCTGTGGACCAAAACAAAACACAACAGAGTGTCTGCTGGGATAAATGCACGCGGGTATCCATTTACCGCCATCAGCGTCCTGTCAGCTTTTCCCACCAAACGCCGTGCAGTAACAGGAGAGGAGCGAGGGGGCACGTTCACTGATGCTAACGGTTCAGGAATGTACAAACACTTGAGCTCATTATTAGGACCGCTGAGATTTTTCCCAAGAACAGGAAAAAAATAGCCAACCAGTGTTGGAGACCTCACAGTGGGAAACTGACAGATGTGGTAATGCTTAAGAAAATAAAACTCATTCTGTTAATGGTTACGAGGCAACCCTGCTGACATAAGAGGAGTATTTTTTCACAAATCTTGTTTTGACTACTTTTACTTCAAACGCCATTTGCCCACATGACAGGGAGGTCAAGTTGATCCCTGGAGAACAGTTTAGAGCCACGTGAGCCTCTAAAGCAACTCTTGGTACCAGCTTGTCAGTTCACATAGAGCATCATGTTTGCATTGTGAGTCGACCTGCAGGAGACACTCAGGACAAGCAAGCCCACATCTGCCAAGGAGGATTTCAACTTCACCTGGACTGGAGGTTTTAATTTTTACCAGACATTCAAAATGAAAACAGCACTGGGTGATGTATTGTTCTTTATATACCATTGGTCATATAAAATATGGACAGAGCTTCTGGGTCTGAAAAATGGCACCTGTGCAGTCTTTCTAATGGCTAGCAGGGGACAACTGCACTGGTTCCAAAAAGAAGTATGACTGTATGTAAGCTTGTGAGAAAGCCTACTTCTCACTTGATTCACTACCTAACTAAACAGTTTCCTAGTGAGTTTATGGTCTCACTCACAAGTTTCAAGTCTTCTTTAACACACTATTATGTTCATTTAGTAAATTATGGTCCCATGTAGAATAAAACAGACAACAAAGCAGCAGTCATCAGGTTTCTCAGTCACATCCAATCAGGATATCCTCCCCAGCTCCACCCTCTCATCTAAATATGGTCAGTTCAGGCTCCAAAACACCAAGATGGTGATGGCCGTAATGCCAAACTCGAGGCAACAAAAAGCTTGTCCACAAACCAGTGGGCGATGTAAGGGTGGGTTTACACCATGAATGTGTTATTTAGACCCAGATATGATGGTGCCGCTCAGTCTTGATTCCAATTTTGCCCAGTGGCCTCTCACAGTATTGAAGCAGAAAAATTCCCCTGCAACCCAAAATAAAAAACATTTTGCGCATTGACCAAGACACGAGTTGTTAAACTGTTGAGAGGACACCTCCAACAATCAGTAATTATTAAAATCAATTACAACTTGTTCTATTTTGAATCTGTGATCCATGGAGGTTATCCTTAGCCAAGAAAAGCGAAGCAGGAAGTAAACCCAGAAACTATAACTCTCTTTAAGCGTGTGCACCAGTCAAGCAATTCTCATTGTTCTATTTAAAAACTATGGTTTACAATTAATCTAGATAGCAAAATTTTGCAGAAAGGTGCAGCTTTGTTAACCATGACAAAGTTACCGTATTTGCTATTCACTGTATAACAAGACTTTGCAGGAAAACAAATGACAGCAAACTTTTTTACAGCTTTGTTCCAGTGCAGTGCAGTAAGCTTTGGTCCTGATTACTTTTTAACCCTGCAGGGCACAAAAAAAGTCCAGTATCGTATCACCTTGTGTACACACACAAACGTATACACCCACACACAGAATGCCTGTAAAGCTGTCACTCATCTGTTTATCCGGCTCTTAATAGCCTGTCTAGTTTTACGCTTGTATGGGAGTGATACTAAGTAGCCTCTAATCCATGTTTGAGGGGTAAAGAGGCATTTAGAGAGCAGCTAATGTTTAAAGCACTGTTCAGATTCACTTCCTGGAGCGCTCACTGGGAACAATGCTGTCACTGTCGGAGCAGCTGTGTTACTTAGCAAGGAGAAATGGCACGCACACACACACGCGCGCGCACACACACACACACACACACACACACACACACACACACACACACACTATAATAGGGATGCACTAAAGCATGACCAGGGACGTCTGCCTCTGCCTCAAGGTTCAGGTAGAGAGATAACAGACAAAAGAGAACGAGCAAGGTAACTTGTGTGAATTTTTTTAAAGAGTAGTGATTATTCTTTTATTTCTTCCCTTGTTGGGGATGAAACAAGGCCTGGAAGTGACAATGGGAAGTCACCGCCCAGTCGTCACCTTGGTCAAATGTGCTATTCCAGGTCAAGTTGAAAGAAGAGCACCTCAGTGACAGATTGCTTCGGAAATACAGTGTTTGTCTGGAGGACATTTTGAAAATAAACAGGAACTTGTCTGTGCGCACCGCTGATAATTTATTAAATATGTCTCACCTGTCAAGGCTCATAATTAAAATCAAGATAATGTCGGCAAATAAGCTAATAATAATGACCAATTAATTTCTTTTCACTATTTCTTGTCCTGGTCACAAACAAGAACATGAATTTTCAACTGGCACTTATTTCATTTGTCACACTAGTTGTATTGTGAGTCCTGGCACTTTATTTTCGGCGTGACAGCTAGGGATGCTCCGATCAGGGTTTTTTGCCCCCGATACGAGTCCGAGTCCTTTGATTTTTGAGTATCTGCCGATACCGAGTCCCGATCCGATACTCTTATAATACATTTAAAAAATTAAAAAGATCGAAGAAAACTATCCAAGGTGTCCCTTATTTTTTATTATATTTTACCACCCCTCGATATCCCAAATTTACATATCTGACAGTTTGCAACTGCATCGTTCTCGTCACTCACTTTAAAATACTTCCACACAGCAGACATGGTGCGCCACAACTCGCCACTCCGCTTCAAAACAAACTGGCGTGCTGGTCTTCTGCGCATGCGCATGTCGTAAACGGTGGTAGTAAATACTCATTTTATTTTTTTTATTTTGAATCACCAATAGCCCATATATCAACAATCTAATACAAATAATGACTAAATAAATATATATAAAACCGATCTCTGATCGGGTCGTAACGTCCGAGTCCCGATCGAGTCTTCAGTGGCGTGATCGGCCCCGATTTCCGAGTCACGTGATCGGATCGGTACAACCCTAGTGACAGCAATAAAATCCAATGTACACATTGTTTCCTAGATTTACTCAAATCTCTTGTCTCTTGAGCCATCGGACCAGCCATGGACCACACGTCTCTACATGTAACTTAACTACATGTGACATTTCCTCGAGTTAGTAATAACTGTCTTTTTTTATCTTTCTTGTTAAAAAGACGGTCACTAATTTGATTGAGACACGCTCCAATTAAAATATTAATGAAGGCATAATTGAGTTTTTTTGTGTTCTTTCAAAAATGGACAGTAGAAGAATTCAGTGAATGTGTTAGCTTCCAGTTAACAGTGCTGCATCACATTTCAATGTCTCAGCATATCTGGAAGAAATGCGTGAGGGAGCCGCACTGAAAATAAAATATCACAATATTTCAAGAGCTCAAATATCCAGTGGATTTATGAGGGTCAGGTCTGTTGACAAAGCCTGTTATAAAGTACAGGGGCTAGGTTTCCAGGCAGGTCTCAGATGCACTATGACGTATTTTATCTGTGCTGTATATCACATTTGGAGACCCTTTCTAAACAGAGCCTACCATACTTGTGGACTGCCGTCATTCCCATAGCAATCTCACCATATCAGATAACCTGATACACACACAAACGCACCTCTTCCACTCCCTGTTGACAAGAGAACACCATACACACTTTGAGTCAACAGAAAAGGAGGACAATCATTTACAATAATGTCACAAATACAGGGTTTCATGTTGCCACACTAATAATATGTTTATTTTACTTTATCAAATCTAGAATGAGTCTCAAAAAGGAAAGGAGAATAAGGGCAACAAACTACAAAGATTAACAATAGATCTTAAAAGGAGCCAGAGGTTTTAGTCCAAAATGGCTGAAACTGTAAATGAGTGTGGGGCAGCCGAGAAGTTTAAAGTAGACGTGACAGTTTTGAAGCTGAACCAATTCTATCAAAAAGTTCACATTTGGCAGCCATTTGCATGACTCTTTAATCAAACTGTGACATGAAAGCCAAATTACTGCGACACACACAAACTTTCAGGACACAAAAAGGCGCTTTGTAGCTTCACATCCCACAGGCCAATTCCTGTGAATCAAAGCTGTAAAGGAGGGGATCGGCCACTTTTATCTTTGGCACTGAACGGCGCAGTGCGTGAAGCATGAAAGAAGCCAATGACCTTCAAACCTGGAGAATGTGTGTGCGCGCATGTCTCTGTGTGTTTGCAGGTCCTAAGCCTCGACACAATAATCAGCATCAGTCAATACTGTTAAGCAGCGAATGGCATTTTGTTGTGACACTTTTAATTAGCAATTCAAGACGCACTGGTCATTCTGTGTGTGTGTTTTTTTATAAAAAAGATCATGCGAAGGGTGGGCACTGGTAAAAACGTTGAAACAAAAGCATGAAAGTGCAAAATGACATCTCCATCAACGGTCAGTACATGGAAAGGTCTTAAAAACAGCTAACACGATGAAGCATCATACCACTGACATATCACAAACTAGGGCTATAATTTATATCACAATACTATTAGGAATGTTAACTAAATATGAGGCTACAGCCAGGAGACATTTAGCTTAGCTTAGCATAGAGATGGAAACAGCTAACCTGGCTCTGTCCAAATGTAAAAAAATCTGCCTAGCTGTGCTTCTAAAGGACACTAATGAACATGTTATATATAGTTTGTTTAATGTGTATACTAAAGCGCAAAAGTGACAATTTGTGATTTTAATAGTGGGTAATGCGTTGGACTATTTCTTGGTTGGGTTGCAACAACCTCCGAAGACTATGATGTTCCCACGCAAATAACAGCTTTTATTTTTTTCATAAATTAATGAGCTTCAGAGAATTTAAAAGGCAATTGGCTTAACACTAAGACAGGCCCATGCTAGTTGTTTTCTCTGCTCACGGCCTTTATGCTAAGCTTAGCTAACTGGGTGAATGCAGGGAATGCATATAGTACATCATTAAGATGTAACAGTGAGTGAAAACTCAGTTGCACAGCTTACTGCAAAACTGAATACAGGTCATTTATTATTGTTACATTAAAGTTAATTGGACTTGTTCAGTAAAGTGATTCTGATATTGATGTTAGAGCAATTAAGGACAATTTAGAAAGGATTACACAAACAAACCCACGTGAAATGCAGGAATAAAAACAGATGCACACACACTGCTGGCCGCTAATCACCCTGTAATTATAGCCGGTAATGACAGAGCCATAGAGACAGTTAAACAGGACCCCGTTGCTCTAACCACACAAACAAAAACAATCCTTCGCCGGGTGTCGCAGCTGCTAACTGCTACCGTATGTCCTCACTGCCAGACGCTGGCTTTATAGTCAGGCAGGGGCCAAACAGCAGAGCGGTCCGAGCCGCTCCATGGCTACACAACACAATATATTTTTACAGGAGAGCTGTGCGCTGAATTAGCTTTGGTGTGAATTACTTGACATTTTCTCAAAGCTCTTACTGGCATCGATGCCTGACTGAGAGAGACTGAGAAAACCACATGGATTCTTGTTGACTCCACTGTTCTGCTTCTGTAATTATGCCCTGATGGTTTCTACAAACAAAAACACTTTACAAAGGTTTTCACGGTAACTGGTTAAGATTCAAATCACAAGCTAGGGCTCAGTAACACAGACACACAGCCTCAGCACTACTGACCAGTGATAAACATACTATACTGAGCTGGTTTGCTCAAAGGCACATCAGTATTTAGTCTTGCTTAAGCTTACAGCAAGATTTAGTCACTCCAAATGACATTTGCAGTCACTGGTCAGTCACTTCACTATTCATCACTAAATCTGACATCACTAAGAAGCTTGCGAGCAAGTTTGCTACCTTGCATGCCTAAATTACTCACACATCCTAATCATGCACAACACAAACCTAACCAATATTTACATTTAGGCAAATTTGGCAATTAAAAGTATGCCAAAATAGCTATTAGTAGTTCCTGTTTGCAAAGCGGGTGTACTGAAACTATCACTGGATGACTATAATATTGAAGAAAACATAATCACATGATAATTCTCAGGGACGTTCTGGGATTATTTTAGTTATGTATGACTGCTTTATCACAAACGTTGAGCTGTATGATCAAGATCCTGTTTTCATGAACCAAAAACTGCAGTTTCCCTTTGGCTGTGAGGACAAAAGTTGTGCAGAGAAACCTTTTATAGAGTTTTTTAGATTTACAAAACCCCTGGAGATATCCCTTTCATTGCTGCAGTAGCTTACACAGATTCCCTGCAGTAGAGGACAAGAATATGCTTCTGTCCTGGATTTTCAGTAGATAATTGAGTTATTTTTTGGCAGACTCAGGAGCAAAAGCAGCAGAATTGAGGGCTGAAGAGGACAGTGTGTCACTGAAACAGAAACAGCAGATATTTCTTATTGGAAGGAGTTTCATTTTGTATTTTGAGGAATAAAAGAATATGTGGGATGCACCAAATAATAAAAGGGAATTTGTCTTTGATGCCCCCTAAAAGACTTCTGAAAACAAACAACTGTGGCTTCAAGGAAGGGAGGTTGTGGCGCCACAAAGCTTAGCGGTTCATTTCCAAGGCAAATGGTTTCTATGCCAATCCCTTCAGAGCAATCTGAGCCCTGTCTACACCAGGTGAGCACACATTTTGCCTGAACTGACATGTGGGAACAGATAGGAAAATTATTAATGCAGCACAATCGTAGCTTTGGGGGATTTCTGCACTACACGTTGTCTAAAGTTGACACATGTTGGTTGTATTCCCTGACTTCCTGCAACAACCTTTGGACTGGTTTGAAAACTGATCGAATCAAATCAGTTATTTATTTCTTCATTCCAATATGAAATGTCTCTAGTTTGAAATCAGACTTGTAAAGCTGCATATAATAGGATCAGTAGTCATGTGTATCCCCAGTGTAACTGATTTTCTCAGCTTTATTAACCACAGTTATGCAAAAGAAAGAGAAATGACAACAACCAAGGAGCCAAGCTGGGATCCATTAACTCGAGCATGGATTGTGGAAGGGTTTCTGAATGTGCCCTTTTTACAGTGAATACGGCCTTTTTCATTGAAGACCACAGTCACATGGCAGATCAATAATAAGGCCTTTAATAACTGCATACGTTTATGCTCTGGGGGAAAATAGATCTTCCGGAAATCTTTTCCCCTGAGAGAAAGCAGCATTCCTTTCCACACAGAAAAGATTTCTTACCACTGACTTGACTCTCAGCTGTAATAAATGCACATCAACAGTTGGGCTGTGTTCCACATTTTCACACTATCCGAGATTAGCAGCTGAGGAACGCCAATTGCTTCACCCCAGGTGATAAGGTGGGAGTAGGGGAGGTTTTGTAACAACATAAAACACTGAAAAATACAGCACACACAGTTGATGAAGAGCCCTAAAGTATGAGGGTTCATTGTCAGTTCGTGAACTTTCTTTCCCCTTTTCTAGAAAGACCTCTGATGTAGAACTCCATTCAAATAAATCTAATTCCCCACTTATACACGATATGAAATCAAATTATCGAGCAATCACACATTGTTCCTGTTGTCAAGTGGAGCTGTACACTTGTTGATGAGCATATGGCCTCATGACTCCTCTGTGGTCAGGCAACAAGGCACAACACTGAGGGGACGTCAGCCAGGGAGCTGGTGTGTGTGTGTGTGTGTGTTTGGGGACTATCCATTACACAATCCGAGGAAGCAGACGGATTCGATATGTCGGGGTCTGTGTCTGGATGAGGTCATTACGCATGAAGCAGAACTGCAGCCCCGTCACACACACATATTCACACAAACAGCCACACACTCGCATGAGTTTCTATAGCAACTCCAAACAAACAGTCCGTGCATGTGGTGACCCCACCCCAGCAGAAAAGAGGGAGAAACGGAGACAGCGAGGCAAAAACAGACATAAAAGTGAGATAGAAAGCGAGAGCAGAGATGAAGGCAACAGTAAGGGACATTAAAAGGGATTCTGCAGCTGCATATGCATCACTTTATACAAGCTTTATGTCTTATTCATGACAGAGATGTTTTAAAAACATCACACACATGGAATTAACCATTCACCATATGCACGCATTACCCACTGCCCATAAAGTCCCTAAACTGTAGCTTGTGAAATTCTGGGTTACTGATGTTTAAGATAACCGATGACGATACAGATGGTTTTTATTATTGTTTATTTTCTTTTTGTTGTCATTTATTGCCCCTTTTGTGCCAGGACAACAAAGAAATCGCTATCATGAAAAAATTATTCTTTTAAAGTCAGTCAGCCCTTTAACACCATCTTTGAAAGAGCACGAATTCAATCATGGAAACTTATGAAACCTTTAACATATCCTTCTTTCAAATAAAAAATAATCTTTTCTTAAAGTGCTTCAAAAGCCTTTTCAGCCCACTTTATAAATACCTCCTCAATGATAAGAATTCTTCAGAACTTACATAGCCTTACAAACTGATGGTAGGGATATCACGAGCTAATAGCTCAAGACTGTGCCGGCGCAGAATTGATTTGAGAGGACAGATAAACACAGCTGATTGCCATCTGAAAATGTTATCTGATTTGCCCATAGGCAATAGAAACTGTTAAAATTCAGCTCCATTATCCCTCTACACCAGAGATCTTGAGATGGCAGCCGTTTGATTGATAGCTGATTTTAGCACATAGCTTATATGCCTGCCCTAAAGCCTGCAGCAGCCAATGAGTGATTGTGACCCACATTCTCTCTTTTTTCTCTTCTCTCCTGAATCACTTACAAGCCACTCTCCAGATGATTGATGCATCACGTAGCCAATGAGATTTCGAATCGAGTAATATATAGTTTATATCAGTTTTTAAAGCCCTAAACTAGAAAATTATGCAAGTTTATGTAGATGTATGCGTTTTGCTCTTTGAATAGGCTGTTCTCCCACCTATTCTCTTGTTTTTGGCTATTTAATATGCAAAAAGTTAGTGTAAATATGGAAATGAAGAACTTTAATGAGCATTTGCCCTTGTCACCCTCAATTAGGGGTATTTTCAGGTCAGAAAATGGCATTTTTTTGCCAGGCGCCTGGACATTTCCTTAGAAAAATATGTTTTAAGAGTTCATTTTCAGTGATATGGTATTAAATTTGAACTTGGACTTGAACTATGTAAGACTATATGATGTAGACCCACTTTGTTTTCCAGCTAATAGGGGCAGTTACAGGTCATATGCAGGCTTATTTTTGCATAAAAAAAATGTAGGCAAGAAAAATAAATGAATAATTCAGTGTGT
Source organism: Pagrus major (assembly GCF_040436345.1). Taxonomy (NCBI): domain Eukaryota; kingdom Metazoa; phylum Chordata; class Actinopteri; order Spariformes; family Sparidae; genus Pagrus; species Pagrus major. The sequence goes on from NC_133215.1 coordinate 24,967,167, forward strand.
TCAAACTCCTATAGATTAATGCCAGAAGCACATACAGAGCTTCTGACGGCTTGGGGGAAAACAACAGCTTTCAAAAGAGCCAAAACCATGCCTGTACGCCAAATGGTTCAACAACAGCTTTGAATTTACTTTTGGCTAGACTGGGATAGGCGTTGAGGATAATTTTACGTACATTTCTGGGAATAAAATCAGATTCAACTTTTGGCCTAACCATGCCTTTGTATTCTTAAAACCATCTTCACATTTGGTAACAAACCTAAAACTACAATCGTGTTTAGTTACTTGGAAAGACTCGATTTCACAAGAAGACAGAGGGATGGTGAAATAACCTCATCCCACCAGTATCCCATTGGCCTCTTATGTTGTTTCACCACACAGGAGCCTGAGCACACAGCGACCACACAGACAACCAGCCCCCACAAAGCTCCTTTTCATTCACCTTAAAGCTCCAGAAACAGAGAAAGGGAACAAACCAACAATAGACATGCAGCTTTGTATCAAAGTGAAGGCCCGTTATTGAGGCTCAGCGGCCTCCAAGGTCAATCAAGGTTGAAGACGCCCACATCCGCACATTAAAAGAACACTGGCATTTGGATGTTTTGTTGGTTGAAGAAACCTCTGACCACTTGCACTTTTGGCATTTTCCTCTGTTTTTTCAAGTCCATCCTGTCAAGATGAAAGCTGTGTTACTGGTGAAATGTCATGGGTTAGAGTCCAGCATCTAAGGGTACCAGGCATGGAAGATGACAGAACTAAAGCTGTGTTTTGCTGCTTTATGGTTCTATAAAAGTAGCGGAAATGAACCAGGTTGGACACTGTGATCAGAATAAAATCAGTGTTGCTCCAGTTGAAATGCTAAATTAATAAAAAATGTTACAGTAGTATGATATACCGCAGCCGCAGCTAAAGATGTGCTTCTTTAAAGGGATTATGTTGCTAATGTTGTCGTCATCCCTCTTAGCTATGCCCCCGCCATAACAACTGATACTTATCTGGATGAGCAGTCTACCGCAAGACATCCTGAAAAGTGTGAAGCCAGCATCCACAGAACTACTGAAGTCAATACAATACAAGTCATTGCACGATATGTGCACAACCTCTTTGTGAGAAGATAAGTCTTCTAATATAGTTTTCTACTTAGTAGCAGCAAATAATTAAAATAACTATGCCTTAAATTCTGCTTTGGCCTTTGGTTTAAGTTTGTTAAGCTACATCTACCCATAAATTCTGAAACTGTGCACATGCATCTTTTTGTCTATGTGCGTTCAAACAGTTTTAGTTGTGAATCTACAGAGTTTTTTGCATATGTCCCCTCGACTGATGGCGTATGAGATACAGTATTTTGTTCAACATAATATGGAACATGTCACCAAGTGCGACAGTTTGGCACAGAGGATTCACTTTTGGTTTTTAAACAGTTGACAGTAAGAAAAATACACAGAATACCACAAGATGCATCTTTTAACTTCCTCTCCTACATATTTCTACTGTTGTTGCTATTATGATGTGCCTGCACTGTGACAGCAACCTTCACTGTCATCATCTCAACCCAGATCACCACTGCCTACAGCCTATACCATTAAAAAGTGATGTGCATGGACAGCAAGAAGCTTTACCATCCTGGTGAGAAGAAGCTGAGAGTATATATAAATATGATGCCAGTAAGCTGATCAAGTTTTTATTCGACCATGATCAAAATGGATATATCGTTGATTAACAGACAAAGCTGGGTCGGGTCTGGAAGCTTATTTGTTTAGGCTGACTGGTTTTCTATAGAAAACAATGACAGACAGCAGTGTTCAAGTTCCAGAAGCTGCACTCTGGGCAAGATATTCTGGACCGTGGCCGTGGACCCATGCAGACTCTGGATCAAATGGATGGCTGATTGGAATTGGTCCAGTGGGCTTTGATGAGTCTTTGCTTTATTTGAAAGGCAATCTCAGCATGTCTCTACCACAACAGGAAGGGAAACAAGCAGAGTTCTTCTCAGAGAGTCACTGTCACTGTGCTGTGCTTTGACCCCTTCTATCACATCTGACCGTCCAATGACACGCTGTCACAGCAGAGGGAAAAGAGCCTCAAATGTGTGTGTGTTTGTGTGTGTGTGTGTGTGAGCGAGGCCCTCCATGCTTCCGGGCCTGTCAGGCTCGAGCCTCGGGAGTTGCAACACAAATCCATACAAAGCATCCATCATGGAAAGGAAAGTGGTCGCAACTGATGCTGATGACATCCAGAAGGTCAGGCATCTCGCGGCACAGGACCCTGGGGTCCTTCCTCACCTCGTCAACAGCTCATTCACTGAGTTTCGCTGTCATGGAGAGTCCAACAAACATGGCCGATGATGAAAGAATTTCAGCTTTGAGGAGGAAAGAGGTTCATTTAGCTGCTGCTTTGTGTCTGTGTTGAGAGGATTGATGCAACATGGCAGGTAAATAGCCAAGGTTTCTTTTATGGGAAGAGCTGCTGATCAAAATTTTGAACAGTAGTGCTGAAACAGCTTATTTATTTGATGAGTTGCTCAACAGAAATTTGTCAAATTTGGTTGAACAAAACAAGCAAAGTAAAAACATCTCCTTTGGCAGCACCTTGAAAACTGTGGTGGCCCCATTCAACTGTTTTCTTTCATTTTATGACGGTTGCCACCTTAAAACAGAGGGATTATATCAACGCACTGTTTCACTATCACTATCACCAGAGTCAAAGTGGCCTGTTGTCATCACACAGTATTTATTTTATCTGACCCTGACAATGACCCAAGGAAAAGTGGCAAAAACTGGATTGGCAGTACATCGCCTGTTGAGGAGTGAATGACTATGCCCCTTAGAGCCAGCGACGCCATTCATTAATTTTTTTGGTTGTGTGCATAGGTGTAGTGATGCTTGAGTGCACCAGATCACCACTCTCCAAGTCAAGAAATCAATGTTCACAGTTTGCTATTTTGTTATAGTTGACTAATGTATGTAAACTTGCCACTGTAGGAAAAGTGGTTAGCTGACCTTCGAAACGAGCCATAACATAATCGCGTGCAACATGCACATGTGCTCGTCTTAGATGCACTCCAGTACTTCAACAAGTAGCACTGCACCCCCGGTTGTATGGTAAATTTATGGAGGATATTTTAATATTGTTTCACATTCCTATTTCAATGTCTGAATATTATTAAGAACTAAAAAAGGGTGTACATGCATTATTATTATATCATATTATCATTATATCAATGGCAAAAAATGGTCTTAAAATGGAAAATAATGTTTATTGCAATGATTTCTGGGACAATATATCATCTAACAACAAGCAGTTATGACAGGCCTGCTGCACTCTGTGCTTGATGTAACCTGTAAACACTCAGTGATGATGATATCTACACCCTGAGTTCACTTCTACATTACTGTAGCACGGTGAGAACTTTAACTACTAGTGATCAGCATTAACATTTTCACTGGTGTTCAGTTAGTTTCAAAGCAAGTTGTTGTTGCAGTTTGTTTAAATCTGATTAAATTGACTTCTAGCCTTGTAAATCTGTTTCCCAGAGCCATCTTGGAACACATTCTGCTTGAAGCTAATGGCTAACAATAATCATCATGCAGAGATGCTTTTGGGATGCCAGGCCCTCCACACGGGGTCAGAGCTCTCTATTAAGAGGTTGTGGTGTAATTTAAGCACCATTTCCCTCCATTTGTGGTCTGTGTAATTAATTCTATTCATCTTTCTTCATCTCCTTATCACTGTTATTTAGTGGATGTCCAAATGTGTAGCCTGGAGTGTCTCTCTCTCCCTCTCTGACAGTCACACATACACATGAGTGTGTGTGAAGGAAGGACAAGCTTCCTGTCAGGATGTGGGGTCCAGCAGGGGGACAGTGGCACCTCGCCAGAAGTCACAACTTTCTGCTGAAACCAAGTGTGTTGGAGTTTGTGTGTGTGTGTGTGTGTGTGTGTGTGTGTGTGCATGTGTCCTTGCAGTGCATGCATTCATGTGCAATTGTCCGCGTCCTGATTGCTCTGACCACTGAGCGAGCATACTTCATTTCAGAGGAGTCATTCCATCGACTATAGGAAATTCCTCATCCGACATCAAAGAGATTCGGTGCTCATACTGTAGCCGAGCTTTCATTCATAAACCTCTGAACAGCAGAGCTCCAGATGAACCTGAATAAGGCCAATTATCACCATCTCTCCTGCAACACAGTCATAGTGGAAGGATTCACTGATCTATACAGACTCCAGATAATTAGACCACCAAGGAGGAGAAAAAAATGCTCCAGGGACTGGGCCTCATAGATGCCCTTTCTTGCCCTCCTCTTGCCTCTATACTCTTTCTACTCTCTCCATTAATCTTCTTTGTTATTTCTATCTGCTTTCTCTCTTCCTTTTACCATCGTTCATGCTCGTTTCTCTCTCTCTTTCTACCAGGCAAAATGCATAGAAATCATTCGGATTTGCATGAAAAGAGCAAAAATGGTGCTGATTTCTGAAGCTCTGAACACCACTTGTGCTTTATTGACCAGGAAATGTAATGCTAAGGAAAGTGTGAAGAAAAGACAAAAACAATAGAGAACTATTCACACTAGAGACATAAGTAACACTTTGTCAATAAATACTATAAAATTACATTTTCTCTGAACCAAGATCATTACTGAGTCAATGTATGTGGTTGTTCGGGAAATCGCAATCTTCCCACTATCACATGATATCTCAGGCAGATTCATATGATGTTTTTATTCGCATAGTTGTGCTTTTAGGCCTTAAGAGCACAGACAAAGTGGCAGTAAGGCCAATGGCCACAGCCAACTAGTATCATTTTTACATTGGTTTAAATTCTAAGCATTTTTGAAGAAATTGAGACACATTCATGGAGCGATTTAAGTGAATTAAGTTCACTTAAAGTTGTCTTTTTTTCCTCATGTAAATGGTAAATCTTGGTACAATTCCAAGTAGGCCTGCTTAATTAGTCGTTGTAACTCTGGTTTGAAGGGAGACATTAACACATTTTTGTACAGGTGTATAAATGACCTCACAATCACAGCCAATTGTGTGGATGTGAATGAGTATTTCTGTGTTTCTGTGTATGTTTGTACTAGTAGGTCCAGCTGTTTCCTCACACACCCTTCACATTCCCACATACACCCCAGTGCGCACTCACACAAAAAACTACCATCCTTCCCAGTCAGGAAGAGCTTAAAGGATATCCAGAGAGAAGCAGCTTATCATTGTGGCAACTTATTGTTCCTGACAACCAGTGTGCGATATGACTCACAGTCACCACAGAGGAGCGAGACCTAGTGATGCAATCAGGAAGGAAAACTTTGAAGCATGTGACAATCGCAACAGCTGAGTGCTAAAGTAAACTTTCTGTAAAAACGGAGGGAACATTGAGCTCCTAGAAATTTTTAAAACAATTAAACTGACTTGGTTTTTGTTGTTATGTGCAATTCTGCATCTTCTGAATGTCTGGTGGTAGTTAAAACATTGAACTTAAATCCAGTTTCAGAGAAATTCTTTCACAATTTACAGGTGATGTCACAGATTGGGAGAGTAGAATTTTTCTCACAGAAAACCAAAATTACAGCTCTAAACTTGCAGAAAATTAAAACACATCACTAGTGCTTACTCATCGTATTCACCTGGCTTGTTTTGTCTCCAACCCTGCCTTCTTCTTTTATCTATTTTGGCATCTTGTCAGCAGGATCTTAAGATTCGCTATCGTCGACCTGCAGCGTGCCTGTACCACCATAACACGTGTCACTGTAAAGTTGAGACAGTCTGGGAACATACCAAAGGATCTAATGACAGATATCTGAAAGCCACTGTAGACGGTGAGACTTTTAAAAAGGCCAAACAAGAGCGAAGCAGGCAAAGGAAGGATTACACAACTGATAGCGGATCATAAAGCGTGATGGATTATCTTTTCAACGTTCAAGCTTAGATGTCTGATCATTTTCCCGCAGGGATAAAGGCGGATAAAGATCACTCAGATGTTAATTCAAGAAAACGCCTGCAGGCTCATCGTTACAAGAAACTACAGCGTGTCACTTTGCATCAGTGTCAACTCAGCTTACTTGACTTGAAATTTAACATTTTCACATAAAGGAGTCTTTTTGTGTGAAGAAAGCATTTTCTGTTAAAGGCTAAACTTCAGCTCGAATCATAAACACCTGTTCAGCTCAGTGGATTACAATGAACTCCACAGCAGAAAAAGCATACTTCATAGATCACCAATGATACAAGTAACCTGTTGAAAGTATAAAGGTGCCCAGACATCAGCACCAGTCTGTCCCCATCAGCACCGGTTTGTCCCCATCAGCACCAGTCCTGAACACATCGACAGCCGTGCAAACAAGGCTTTCGTGTGACTAGCTCAAGGGCAACCGTAAAGAGAGAGTCAACCAATTCCTCCGGTCTATGGCCTCAGTATGCTTCCAACCAGACAAGGGCGTATGCCGTGTTGTCCAACTATGTCTAAAAGCCTAGTGTTTGTACCATTTCTGAATGGCCACACTTGAAAGCAGCAACAGCTCTACCGTCATAGCTTCTTCCCGGCTGGATCCCTCTCAAAGAACTCTGTATCTTTTGCCGACACTTTCAGACAGTGTCTCCTCAAAGGCATTCATGATGTTGAACTCGATTGAACGTAAAAAGATGACAGAAGTAGCTCTGTAACCAATGACAGAAGAGAGCTTGAGAGAGAAGTTCAAAGCCTTTCTGATTTTTCCATGCAATTTTTCCATTCGACAAGATGTTTCAGACACAGACAATCTGATAGTGAAACATGTTGTGGCCTTTAGGATTTCAACTAGGTACCTTCTTCTTTGACTTCATAAACTTTAAAGTCATGGGAAGCCAAAGGAAAACCCCCGAAGGGAATGACTTCTCTGTTGGAATGCAGATTACAGTACTGATTGATGCTGTGTTTGATTGTTTTAATTTAGTAACCTCTGCATGATGGGATGATGTTGCCAACAGTTTGGGTTAAAGGACTTGCATTTATATAGTGCTTTTCTAGTCTACCTACTACTCAAAGTGCTTTACAACTTCAATTTACAAGATCTCACTGTTATTTCGAAACACGTGGTATAAAGGAATGCCTCTGACCCAAGGTACTGATGTCATGTCACTTTGTAGACATGCCACATAATAATTCAAACTGGCATCACAGACATGTCATCCGCACACTGGGATCTATGTCAAAGGCCACAGCCTTCTTGGAGGGAACATTTCGGCGGGTTGGAGACGCAGGTTCTCAAGTTACATCTCAATTAGCCAGCGATTTGTCGGCGAGGCAGGTAAATATTAGGATCACCCCCAGGGTACACATTGCGATGTCAGTTTCAATTAACATGATCAGACACAGGGAAATGGAGAGTAAAGCCGGAAGGAAAAAAATGAGTGACCTTACCGAAGGCCTGTTGCTGAAATCTCTGTCTCCTGGCTCACGATGAGGGGAGTATCAGCAGCGAGAAAAATCACTTTGATACATTTATCAGAAACACGAGGCGATACAGCAGCTATGCACCGAGAAATTCCACAACTCTCTTTCTCGCTCTCCCTCTTCATCCTCCTGAGCTGACTGCACAATCCTCATCCCTCACCCCCTTTCCTCCCATGGTGTCTTTACAATCTCCTCATCCATTATCATTGGTTATTAGATAAGAAATGGAGGAAAGATGAATAGATGGGAGGCACAACACAGCAGCTGGCCTCACTGAAGGTTTTTCCTACGGTCAAGCTTCTGTCGGATCAGATGGTAGACTGAATACCAACAGTGGATGAGAAAAAGGAGAAGTTCTTTCAAGTTGCGGCGGTGGCTTGACTCGGTTTACAAGGTGTCTGATGGAACAGGCAGACCTGTCATGTCTGCTTTTGTCTCCCACACACACTCACACATACACAGAAGTATATTATAGTATCAGTTCCCCCCGCGGTAACATTTTGCACCAATATTCCTTTCAAGTCCTCCTGCTCTGCTTAACCAATCAGAAAAAACGCCCAGATCGCAGCAGGCCGTTGTTAGATCTGGTGTTTAAAGACGAGCATGAAGGGATCTTTCCACATTTAAAATGAAGGCAAGGAAGATTTATGGCTAGTTGGTGGGCGATGTAAAGCATGGCTGTGTATTGCATATGGAGGAACTAACTCGTCACAGAAAACGAGACACCATCTGAGGTCTCTTATTAACGGCAGACAGTGCTGGATGGATTTACCAGAGGATAGTGGTGAGTAATGACCAGCCTGGGATGTGCAAGGGGGAAATGATCCGGTGGTCTGATTGGCTGCTTCAGTATTAAAGTCCCTGATGTCTAATTTCAGTATTTCTAAATAAAACTAAAGGATTGTGACTGAATAAGCAACAGTTAAAGTTTAAGAAAAAACATTTAACGTGAGAAAATAGTTAAGTTAGTTAATCTGCTCCATCAGGTCGGTGTGCTTGTGGTATGATTAGATTTGATAGACAATGCAGGACACAAGAAAATTGCCATTGCATTGTCATCAGATTACAATTCAAATGTTACTGACCTGATTGCTACACTGGGAAACTTTTCAACAGAGCCCTGCCCACTTCAAACCAGTGAGAGTCAAAAACACAAAATACAGAAACCTCTGACGTGAAATGACCAAAACTTTGTGTGTTCATGTCTGACCCCATCGCTCTAAGTCAGGGCCTTTAAGAAGCTCTGGAAACAACATATTTGTTTTCTTACAAGCTCTTGATCACATATTTCACCTCACTGTTGAATGCAAAAGTAACATGAACTAAAAAATTAGGAACAAGTCGCTTCCTATCTAGTGTTGGGCGGTGTCCACGGTGAAACATCATGAAGGCAAAATTTACTCATCAGCTTTACTAGCTTTACTGAGAAAGCTAGGCTAAGAAAATGCAAATAACAAAGGCACAATTTAGAGAAACACACTAACAGCAGCCCATACAAGAAAAACACAGCTGCCACCAAAGTGACCAGGCGTCTTTGGCTTGGCAAACTGGGCAGATTTTATAAGAAAACTATAAATGGGACATGGAGACGTAACATTCTGCACTGAGTAGCAACAGACTCCTTTTTATTTTCTCTTCTACGAGTCAAAAACTCTTCCTCACAGCAACTCTGAGGGGGGGCTTTTAAATCACGATGCTACAATGGTTCATCACTCAGTTCTCAATGACTGTCAGCCATCGTCTACCAGCCCAACCCTACTCCTTTCTAACCTATTTTTGGCCCCACAATATTTTGCATGACAAATGGCTGAAATTGCAGTTATCCTGTTCACTCAAGCGGCCTTTGTGAGAGTTAGCAGTATGGTGGACACACTTCCTAACAGGTCTCAAACTCTTTTTGTCAAGGCTGACTTCCTTTGAACGTCTTTCTCTGCTCCTGTTATCAGATGGGCTTCCACTAGACAGTCTACAATATTTTAAGATGGATATGTTTGTTGTTTTTTAACAATTTGCTTCATGTTTCTCTCTTTTACTAATGATTTCTTGTTTAAGCCCATCTCATTCCCTTTAATCCGACCAATAAAAATATTTTTCTATGGCATTTTAAATTGAACGTCATTTGACAGTTGGACAAAATGTAGCTTTTATATATTTGTCCTTCTCTGAGTCCCTATCTCTATCCACTCCTCTCTCTCCTCCCAGCCTGTGCGTGAATCCATCCGTCTCTAATCCACTTCCTGTACGGCTCACTGAAACCTCAACGTTCATTTGTCCGACTCTTTATTCTGTATCCAGTAGAGGGTGTCTGCCTCTCCCCCTCCTCTCTATCACTCTCCATTCATCCTTCCATCCTCCATTTCCCGCTTTCAACCACTTCCGCTCTTCCCTCGGTCCCTCCACCGGTCTGTCCTCTGCTTCACTCGTCCCTCCCCTCGCGCCTCATATGTCTTTCATCCCCCTTGTCCTTGATCAGGTCCTCTTCCTCCCTCACACTCTGCCCACTGTCTTTCTTGCTGAGAGAAGGACAGTGCAGTGTCCTGGCAGCTCTCCACCCTCCCTGCCTCGGCGGAAAAATAAACAAGCGTCCACATGTTCCCAAGGAATTTTAATGACTTCCATAACTTCGGCCTCTTTACCTGCCAAACCCCAGGCAGCATGAGGGAAACGATGGACTCTAGACGAGCCAGTTTAGTGGCTCTGATGACGAGCTCTGTGAGCCTGACCCTTTGAAGAACTGAGCAGCTTTAAAAAGGCCAGAGGTTCCCCCAGCGAGAAGCCATATAGACAAATCTGTGAGCTACACACAGTAAATAAAACATAACTGGAAAGCAAACAAGATCATGTCTCTGCTGCAATTTATTAAAGAAGAATAATGGAAAAATATTTTTTTATTTATAAAAAAAGCTTGATGAAAAGGTTACAGTGTGCCAAATCTAATGTAAGGTGCAGATTACTTCTATCACACACACACACACGCACACACACACACACACACACACTCCAACATCTGCATCTTGATGACCAGGTGTACAGTGGGACCTTAAATGCCCCATGGCTTGGTACAGCATGTGTTATACACACAGTGGGATGTGGAGCCGTGATCAGCGCAGCCTTGTAGATGAAAGAACTGCACTGACCCGTGATATTGTGGTCCTGATTGGAAGCTGGGCCAAACCATGACTGTCTCTGTCCTCAGCTGAGCTGTGGCACTGCAGTAAAGTGACTGGCTCAAGACTTGAGGTCAGGCAGGATACTACAGAGAAAGCGGCATTTATAAAAGTCTCCAGATGCCAACATCTGTAGGTCCTGTGTAAGGAAGCATCTGTGGTTTGGGGTGTTGCCTCAATCCCAAGTCAGTGCTCTTACTTTCAAGTACTTTCTAATTTCCTTTACCAAGGCTGATATCATAGATGTAATTGCTGTAAAAGATGTTGATATGGGGTTAAATGTTCTTGAAACAAGCAGGTATGACCACATCTTAAGGTAAAAGTGTTTACAGCTGATCAGATGTTGTGGAATTCAGGTGTACTCATGAAAAATGATGGTACTTGTGTGAAGAATGGAGAAAGATAACTTAAGGTCCAAACACTGCTTTACTTTCTCACTCTCACAATCTCAGAAAGGTGGTATTTCTGGTTGAACTCTGGAATCTTTATTTTTGATTAACATTATTCAAACTTTCTAACCCTGACCTGCAAAAAGCCAGAAAAACTAAAGCTATTATCATAAAATACCCCTATCTTTACTTCCACCAAGGAGGTTAAGTTTTCACCCTTGTCCATTTGTTGGTTGGTTGGTTTGTCGGCAGGATAACACAGAAACTACTGAACAGATTTCCACAAAACTTGGATGGTGGATGGGTCTCGGCCCAATAGACCTCATTAACTTTTGGCCCTTTGTGAAGGCGCTCTTCTCAGTACCATTGTAGTTTGAAGGGAGAATTTGAAAATGTTTGTGATCATTTTTAGGGCATAAAACCAATGATCTGTTGATCATTACAAATCCAAATGCAGGTCGAACAAAAGCACAGTCATGAGCGCTAAAAATAAAAAATAAAAAATGAAAAATGAAAATCAAATCTTGACAAAAAGTCAAAAATCTAAACAAAAGTCAGATTTACACTGAAAAACAGTAAAAGGCTTTTATTCTGAAGCAACAGGAGCTCTGATCACAGTTTGACATGCTGCAGGCATCACAGTCATATAAAAATCTGGTGACTCTGCTGGATTATCTCTGGTCTATATGAGTGCACACATGATTGCTCATGAGTGTATGTTTGTATGACAGAGAGAAGGAGAGGGAGAGAACTCCAGTCTGCAGTGACTGAGGTCCACAAGAGGCTCACTCTCAGGTGGGAAAAGCCTTGTTGAGCATGTAACCTATTTTAATGGGGCCATGACCCACAGACTGTCAGGTCAAACTCCTGTGACCTGACAGGAGAGTAGGCGAGGGGTTGATGGAGTTCTCTGTCGAGGGCCAAGCCAGGGCTATAAATCTGTGGAATTACTGTTGTCACACTCAATGTTGAGACACACTTAATGTTGTTGCTCCATTAAGAAGTGGAGAAACAAAAGAGGAACCAGTTTATATGTGAAATAGTTTAGAAGTTAACAGTCCAGAGCTATGGTGATCTAATTCCTGACCCACCTACTTTTAGTATGATTTATAATGAATGTGCATCAAAAGATAGTTTGTACATCTTGTCCTTTAAAATCAGTTTGTAACTTTATGAATCCATGGCTCACTACACTGATTTGTTCAACATAAGGACTGCATTACATGTGTGCATTTTTCTCCCGCCTGGCCTTCTCTTCACCTTCATTAGCAGCACATTACGAAATCAGACAATGTGTTTTATTACAGATGTGTCAGCGGTGGGGAACACCCAGCCCACTGGCAGGACCACTGTTTAGATTTCTGATCTCCTCAGTTGTGTTTTTCTTTCCCTCTCAACCCGGGACCAGCTGCAGAGGAAATGACAATATGAGGGGAAAACAACAGAGATTAATAACATCTCCTCCCACCTACTCCCCACTCGATCGCCCGTTTCTACCTCCATGTATCCCAAACTGGTCTTTTTCTGTTCGTGTGGCTCATTCGACCTCCCAGCCAACTTCTCAATCTGCTCCTCTACTCGTTTCATCCTCAGGGTTGCAACCCTTGAACCATGAAATTGATACGTCTCTCTGCCTTGCATAAACTCAGGAGGCTCACACACTTGCAGATTTAGTTTCTCCCCTCGTTTCCCTCTTTAGACCCCATCCTCTCTCATGTATGAGGAATCTGGGCCGTGTTCTCAAACTTCAAGCCCACATTGATTAGCAGGCCGTCGAGAGTGAACCAGCAGAACTCCCCCACGCTTGTGACCCTCTATGGCTCAATATAATGAGGTGATTTGTCTGCTCTAAACATCCGTTTTAAATGTGTAAATCTACTGTAGGCTTGGCTACTATCCACAATTTTACATCACAATATTGCCGCGCCCAAATATCACAACAGACGATATTATTGTCTCACGGCAAAGACGACATGTAGTCTCATTCATATTCCTTGGCTTACCACTTTCTCCCGCTTTATACCCCAAATATTGGCAAACTGGTGTCCTCTGTGTCTGTATGTTAAAGAGCTGCATGCATGCTGCTATATCAAAGATATTTGCCTGTAGTATCCTCCGCCAGCCTGATCTTATTTCCACCTCTGCAAATATCAACACCCATTGCCTCCATTGCTACAACAGCTCAGCATGCATTTTCCTTTGAAAATAGAAAGCCTGAAGATCTGTTCTGTATTAAATATTGTGAGAAACATTGCATACGACGGCAAATATCGTGATACTCTATATATCTAATAAAAGCCCAAGCCTAATCTATTGAAGTAGACAAGGTATAGACCACCGCAAGAAGGCACATCAAAATAGTGTATTTGATAATAAATCTGATTAGGTAGACCAGGATGAGAAAGTACAATCACAGCACAAATAAGTCATCTTCAACCTACAGTCCAGCTTTTGTAACAAATGTAAGAGACAAGAGGAAAGGAAGCTAATTTTTACAGCTTAGGCACAAGTTCAAGATTAAAGGGATTCACAGCGAACAGAAAGAGGATAAAGGTTGGAACTGAAGCAAGGAAGTTCTCTTTTCTTTCCCTTTGGAGAGTACTTTAAATGACAGGTTATTTAATGACTTAATTCATTCCTTTTAGCTAAGCCCAGATATAAAACAATGGGGCTGCCCATTGAAATATAATGCCTACACATAGCCCAAATAAATTGCTTAAAGTGGCAACAGACAACTTTTCCAAGTTTCCAAGTGGTATTATTGTTGGCACCGCCTTTGCAAAGACAACTGGATCGTTTCAGTTTTCCTCAGTCAAACAACACAGGACAAAATGAGTTTATTCAATCATTTAGTCTATAATAGAAATAGATCGCCAGTTTACCATCCTTTTTCTGGGTGACTGTGTGCCCAGTGGCAGACAAAATTGTATAGTGATAGCCAGGTTTATAAGCAACTAATGTATATTATTCTATATCCATTGCATTGATGTTTCCATCAATGTTCAAACCCAGAGAAATCTGTAATGTTCTTAAGGTAACGGAGAATGATGTCCGCAAACGTGAGTAAACATAACATGAATAAAACTTTAAAATATTACGTCATCAGTAAACATTTCCATCTGAGTCATGTCAGATAGATTTTCATCAGCAAAACTGAAGACGAGCGTTTAATTTTGTGTCAGAAACTACATATAGTTCTTTTAAACTCTTTAAAAGAAAACTACAAAGTCCATAAAGTCATTCTGCTTCTCAAAATGAATTTTCACTTTCACACTTTAGATTCACTTGACTAACTTTAGTCAACCCAGTAATACGTATTATGTATGTATTACAGCCTATTAAGAGTAAAGTGAACTGACAGTATCTCGAGCTCTAAGCCAATACTACTGATGTATGGTTAAGCACCTGTTTGCACTTGGTGATTTGCGAGACTGTGACTGTGGTAAACAGTTTGTGCTTTAGTAACTAGGTTTGGTTATAGCCAAACATCAAACCACAGCTGGTTCCAGCAGTGAGATCTTCAGATTCACTCTGACGCAATTCCCTTGATGGGAGGTGTGGGACGTCAAACTGGAGTCCCTCCTCACTGGGCTCGACTCAAATATCCACTTCTGGATGAAAGAAACCCCATCCTGACTTCATAAATGATTTCCAGGTTTTGGTTAAGGAGGACGGAGGGAGGGAAGAGAGAAAAAAAAGAAAGAAAGGAAGACAAAGAGATTTAAGGGGAAATTGGGAGGCTGTGTGCCCAGCCTCCTCACCCCCAGAGTCAATATTTGCCAAGGACAGAAAAGCTTCCCACTGAACGATGAAGTCATTGTTTTTGGACTTTAATAAACAAGGTTTGGTATGGTTTTGCAGTGTATCCCAGGGATGTACTGCAAGTTTGCCCAGATGTGTTTGTGCTGGTTGGTTTGGTATAATTCTAAGTTCTGTAGAAAGCAACAAGGCCAGGATGAGTAAATCCTCCATCCAGTGAGCTCCACTCCTCCTCCTACTATCCCTCAACATGGCACACATCACATTACACAAAGGTGAAAATCCCTGCAGACAAATCTCACATCTGGAACAAACCAACAATTTGTCAAAACAAGCTCTCCATTTTCTTTGAAATCCTCACTTTCCTTTTTTACTACTTGCAAAGTAGAATGCAGGGTGTCAGAAGGCTCTACTGTTGAAGACTTATCCCAGGGAATTGAGAAATTAGCACCTATTACCTTGCATTTGTTAACAATTATAGTTAAAGTTAACGTCGCATTAAACATTACAATAAAAAACTCATAAAACACCTTTCAAACTGTTTTCCCACGAACCACAGCTACCGAAAAACCAAGAAAGGTTTCAGTTTGACGCCAAGTAGTGGTTTCTTACTGGACTAGTTTGCCTCAGCATTCCTGACTACTACTAATAAAAGGCTGATGCTAAACAAAAACCCTGAAAATCCTCCCTTCCAACAGTTGAACTGGTGTAAGACACATGATGGTCCCTGTGACTCAGCACCAGTCTGCCAAGACAGGGAGGGAAGCTGTCCTTGATGAAAGGTAGACTGAGCAGAAACTGAAATCTTATCAGATGCAAAGGACACACAGATAATAATGTTCATCAGGCTCAGATGAAAGTAGTAAAATTTCATGTCTTATGACCAGGCACAGTAAATGAATGGAGTAATATTTACAGATGGGGATAAACCAAAGTGAATTACAAGAGTGCAAAAGGAACTTTAAATTCCATGATAAGTAAAGATGGGTCATAACTGCGGGGGAGAAATCTTGATGATTCTGTTGCATCGTGTCCCTGAGGCCTGAGTCATCTGATCGTTCTAGTGAATATTGCCTAATATTTCATTTGGTGGAAACTTTTACTCATGGTGTCCTGCAGCATTCAGTAACTGGTCTAGATAGTCACAATAACGTTCACCAGATCAGAAAATACATTAATAGTTCATTGAGCACCTACGGTAAGCTTAACAGGTGCTATCAGATTCTCTCTTCTTCTCGTTTTAGAGACAAGTCATGAGAGAAACATGTCAGCAGGTCCTGCCACTGGGTGAAGACAGGTTCAGCAAAGCATTCCCATGAACTCCGACCTGGCCAGAGCAGTCTATATAAAGTGTCGGGTGAAGTTCAGAGCGTTATTGGTTTCACCCTACAAGCCTTTAACTCGCTGCTGTCAAGGCCGACTGGGAGGCCAGGGCCAGAAGGGTCAAACCACTGCTGGGCAAAGAGAGGAGCTGGACAAAGCGAATCATTTAGTCACTGATCTGATTGTATCATCCAGAGGAAGTGACATACATACTGTGGGTACAGCAACAACAGTTCAACCACTCAGCAACAATTCCTCTTTTTTTGAGACATTTCCAAATGCACGTTTTCATACACGTGCTAGCTTGGCTCAGGTTTCCTGCACAGACATGAGTTGAGTATCGATTTTAGGGGGAGACGGGTGCTTGTTATGGGTTGGCTGCAGTTGTGAGTCGTCACCTGGGCCCACTTGGAGGCAAGGCGGCCATGGCTTGGTCCTACTCTGGTAGGTCTATCACAGGCGCAGCTCAGCTCAACTAGGCGCATTAAAACTGGTGCTGGAACAGCAAATCAGCGCAGCGCGGTTTGACTCAGCGCGGCCTAAAGTGGTAGTGGAAAAATGGCATAAATGGATCCAGAAGATGAAGAGGAAGGGGAAGCTACTATTTGTCCCTGAATGATGACAAAACCTATCGCAACCTGCTTGGAGGCAGTCAGGCGTTCTTTGACCTCCAGAGATGGTCCATCTCAGTGCGACTCAGCGTATTTAAAAACTGTTAATGGGAGCTCAAATCAATCGTGGCAAAAAGTGTGAATGGAAAAGTCCTACAAGAGTCTGATTAGGTATCATGACTGTTACATGGTTAAACCATCTGTGGGAGAGGACAACAAACCTGTATCAACAAACCACTAGATATGAATTTAAGTCTGGAGGAAATTGAGGATCAGTTAGCTTCATCCATGGGAACATTGAAATTTGAAAGGCCTCAGTGTTTACTAAATAAAATGACTCTCACTGTAAAAAAATTACTGGTAAAGAATCATCTTGTTTTTCTTTCTGCAAAGAAACCTGATCACAGTGAGTTTGGGCCCCTGCGTGTGCACCTGCGTTCAAGCTGAAATGTGTGCAGTCCTTTGTCAAATCTCACATCTAAGCCCGTCAGTGGGACCCAGCCCAAATACATTTGGTTTAACTTAGAGCTGGACTGCAGCGTTCCATCAGACCCAAATCACAATCATCAAAAAGAACCAGAAAAAAAAAGGCTCAGAACTTTCATTAGCCAGAATCTGACAGCAATGATTTCTTGGCTCTGCGGGCCAACAGGTGACGCTCCACAGAGTTTATCAAGAGTGCACTTTTATACAAACAATCAGACACACATTTAAAACTCACAAATATATACAGTTTACACAGACACACACACTGTGGTCGGGGATGACTTTGGTGAAAACTAAATTAAAAGCGCTCAGACTCGGACAGCTGGAAACCATGCTGTATGACATAATCGCAGGCAGGCTAGCCAAGCTATTTAACACACACACACACATATACACACACACACACACACACACACACACACACACACACACACACACACACACACACACACACACACACAGACACAGACACACACACACAGCCCCATTACATAAACCAGTGATTTACAACACAAGTTAGAAAGAAGAGTAACACCCATTTCTTGAACGATAAGACAACCCCTTCCTGTCTCTTTGTAAAACACGTCATTCAATCACACACATGTGCGTGCGCGCACACACACACACACACACACACACACACACGGTCTATCATCCCTCCTAAAGTGGAAACATAAGGAGAGGAACTGGAGAGGTGCTCGGGTCACCGGGGTTGATTGAGACAACAGGACAATACTTCACCATCGCAGACTCAGCATGAGGGAAGAAGTTATCCCTTCTGGCTACTTTTAAAACATTATTGAACCACATGTCCAAGGTTGAAGTGCAATAAGTCACATATAACAGTGAGAAATCTGTCTTAATTTAACACAAAGATATATCTCAAAGCCTTGACCAGAGAGCAGGCGTGTGGTGTTGAATTCAGATGGATACATGAATGCCTCGGGAGAGGAAATCAAGGCCAGCGTGACTCCAAATCATTCTGCCTGAAGCAGCAATATTTTCTTGAAGGGCCTGGCACACAAAGTCATTCCTGAAACAATGAGAAAGCCTCGGAGAATGGCCAAAAGATGAAGACCAAACAAAGCCTGATGCAAGGTTCCTATTTTATTACTTCTCTGCAAAAGAACTCAGGACAAATATTTGATCAGACGTTTCAGGATTCATTAAAGGACCGAGGCCATTGCCATGGCAGCAAGTGCCATGGAAGCAGGATGTGTATGTAGATAATACGTGTCCTCTGCAGAGTCGAATGCAACAAGATTCATCATCCTCATACAACCAAAAGTTGTACATAAGTACATTCTTTTAGCATTGTGCTATCCTAATCTTAGACTGCGCTCATCTGTAACATTCTCAAAAGGATTTTTAGTTGTAAGTAATGTGCTCCTTGGTGACAAAAACAGAAAGAGGGATGAAGAAACCCAGGAGTAAAGTGTGTACACAACATGTGAGGAGCTCACTGCCTTCAGGAGGCAGCACTGTGGACGCAGGTGTCACTGATGTGAATCCATCAGACTTCATTATTTCGGCACTGAGAAGACAAACTTGACAGCAAGTCAGACTTAATTTGCCAGCAGCTGGGAAAATATTTCAGCTGTGCTTGTCAGAAGGAACAGATGACAGGGAGCAAGACAACACAAAAAGCTCTGTTTCTCATGAGAAAGAGTCCACACATCCAGTGTTGATTCTATATGGATATGACACTGACATTTTGGAGCTTATTACAACTCAGTGCACAGGTTCATTTCACTGTATAGCAGGGTGGTCTTTAAGCAGAAAGATTGTAGGTTGAACCTCAAAAACAAGCACAAACAAGATTCAACTTGACCCACAATCTTGATACTTCACTGCCTAATAATCCAAGGCAATGAGCTGAAATGGTGCACAATAGAAGTAACAAAATGCTCCATAACCTCGAGGCCTCGATCATGCAGAACACCTCAAGCAAAAACTATAAGCAGCAAATTCAGGGCTGGGGACACAAATAACAACATGAGCAAAGAGCAACCAAACCACAGACTTTCCCATCACTCAGTCAGTTATCCAAGCATGAAAAGGGGCCTTTCATAGGAACACCCAGAAAACAAGAGCCAGAAATAGAAACAAGCAGCTCCTAACGGCTCGTTATCGCTACTCAGCCACTGTAAACAGACACCTATGAAAAGACGAACCGACTGAAGCACTTGACTGCATCACTCTGCCTTTCCCTCAGGGGGTAAAGAGCCACAAGACATGAAGAAACATTGGAAATACTAAACTTTTAAAATGTTTAAAACAAGTATACAGGTGACATCTCCTCTATCATTAATGCATAGTCCCCAGCCCCTTCTATAAACTACAAGCACATGCACCTACCCCCCGCTGCCAACCCACTAAGCATGCTGACACTTGAGAGGGCGGCACCTCTCCTCTGCACACAGAAAAGCCATCTCGGGCCCATTCACGGCTCTCGGCTCTATTCTTCTCCAAAGTAAAAAGAACCCGTCTGAAAGGAGGGAAGAGGTCCTCTGCTATTTCATTTAGCATGAAGCAGAAAGTCTTCTGTTCTCCTCCCAGCTCAAGGTTTCTCATTGAGCCTAAACTGAGGAGATGATGAGACACGGATAAAACTAAAAAAATGCATGCCCTCGAGCTCGAACTTAACACATATTTGTGTCTTTTTTTCCCCTTGGTACTGTCATCTCTGGGAGTGAGATAGCAGCCCTGATGGTGGAGGACACAGCATCCATTATATCAGACACAGAACACACACACACACACACACACAGGCACAAACCATGCAACAATCAGCTAGCATTGTAAAGAAACTGCACTACGAACCTGCTAGACAGCCAATTAGAGTGCTGCCTCCGAACCTTCCTCTTCACTGTGATCCACCTGCACTGCAGCGAGTCCTCCGCCTCTACTGCTCTCTCTCACTCTCTCTCCCTCTAACACGCCTCTCCCATTGTAGCTGAACGCAGTGTAAAACTGTTGCGCCGGCTGCCCCCTTTCCTCCACGCCCCTCCAACAGTATTTTTTTTTCTCCTTCCCGACTGAAGCAGGAGCCGCTCTGCTGTATCTGGTTCTGTGCAGAGACAAACACAACTTATCTGCTGCAGGAGCTGCAGAGGACTAGCCAGTCTGCAGAGAAGGGGGGGAAACTGTGGATTCAGAGGGTAGTGATGGTGGTGGGGGTTGAAGAGGGGAAGGGGGAGGGGGAGGGTCAGACCTGATTTAAATTCACACACACACGAACACAGGAGTGAGATGACAGGGTGCTTTCCCCTCGGGGTGCGTCACTGATCTTTTGTGAAAAAAGACTTTCAAAGATTTATTCTTAGCTATTTGTTTGTTGACAAGTTTTTATTCATTGGCTCACAACTAAAGTGAAAATCAATGAATCAAAGTGAAACAAAAAGTGAAAATCTTCTGAAATAAATACGATCATTGGATGTATTCTCTCTGTCTCTATTCTTTCAATTTTTTTACCCCTTTCTTCAAACTTATCCACCCCTCCTTTCCTTTGGGATCAAACT
This sequence comes from Pagrus major, assembly GCF_040436345.1. Taxonomy (NCBI): domain Eukaryota; kingdom Metazoa; phylum Chordata; class Actinopteri; order Spariformes; family Sparidae; genus Pagrus; species Pagrus major. The sequence goes on from NC_133215.1 coordinate 24,987,851, forward strand.
TTTCATTTAAATTTCTCCTCTCCTCTCCATCCTCTGCTGCTAAATTTTCCAAAGTGCTCGACGAGGCACAAAAAAACCCCACAGTTTCTTTCAGCAAGCTTTGACAAGAGAACCTTCCCCTACTTTCCCTCCATTAAAGGGTCCCTCCCTCCCCATTACTCCTCCAAAAGACGTCCAGCACTTTCCCTGATAGCAGCTTAACAACCTCCTCATGTGAGGAATCTGCCTCCACACAAAAGAGTTTGGAGGAGAATTTGACCAAAACAAAGACAGAAGGGAGGTGCTGGTATTTAGAAAGTGGGCAATTTGCATTAAACATTAAGTCACTGAATTTTATGTCAGCTTTTTCCAACGAATACATCGGTAAGCCAAACCTCGCTTCATCCTTTAAAAGGAATAGTTCTACATTCTGGGAAATATGCTTAATAACTATCTGGCCGAGAGTGAGATGAGAAAATTGATGCCACTTTTATGCCCTCATGCTAAATATGAAGGGAGAGTCAGCAAGCAGTTGGCTCAGCTTTGCATTGAGGGGAAAAAAGCTAGCCTGTAGAAACAGAGAGGCTGTTCAGATCTGGTATTAATATCCATCCTCTGTGAGCCAATCACAAGGGGACATCTCTATAGCTTGATTATGCTTCTGCATTGAATCTACGCCATGCATAGGTGCATTCCCTATACCCCGTTGCCTGTGCCGTGGCTTGATATGCCTCCAGTGCTTAGCTGCGGTGCTTATACCAGGGATTACGACGTGTAGTTTCCCCAGTAAACACACCACACTCATCGGCTGTTGCAGTCCTTGCTGACTGGCTGGCTGCTGCTCTACTTGGTTATACTACTCCTCCAGAGCAGCTATTCGCTGTGTCTCTGAGGGAGAGAAAGTGGAAAGGCTGGATGCCCGAACACCAGGCTGTCCCTCCACAAGCAGCGGTGGCAAACGCCAGCTTGCCGAAACCAAGTAATTCAAGCTTGGTGTGTATGGAGAGGCGCCTCGCCCTACAGACACTTCCTAGCACAGAGAATCAGCTACAAGCCGAATGGGTCAGTGTGTTTAAAGGGGAAAAGTACTGCTGGCAATCTACTCACCACTGCCAGCAACCCAGACACGCCAGCGCACAGGTTGCAGTGCCAGCTCTGCGTAGAGCCTACGTGCAACCATAAATCAGTCCAATGGTGGACATAGTGGGGACTATATTCCCTCCAATAATGTTGAGCAGATTTGAGAGGATAGTTAATTTGTTTTAGTGTTGTCACACTTGGTCAATTTGTTAACTGGGGTGATATAAAAGAGGCCAGGGGAATGACATTAAATTAGCATGTGAAAGGTTCACTCACCGACTTCACACTGACTCAGCTGTCCATGCAAAGGTCAACTGTGGAGGCATCTTCACATTTCTTCACTCCATGTTCCCTAACGAACATTTCTGCATAACGGATGTGCGCTCTCAGCAGAGAAAAACAAATCCCACTCACCACGTTGCAGGTTTTTATCGATACTGTTTCATTAGTGGGTTTTCAACTGATTGTGAGGAGAGTGTTGTTGAGGAAGATAAGTTTCCAAGGGCTGTTTACAAGAATTAAAATGGGCATCAGAGGACATTTAACGTCCCTCATGTAAAGGCAAATTGATGGTGTGTGTTATTTATGGTGAGTAGGAGCAACAAACAAATCTCAAATGAATTTTTAATTGGTGCTTCCTCCAAGGCGCTTCCATTTAGAGGATAAAGGCCTGGCTTTATTGCTGACTAGCACAGAAACAAGGCAGACAATAATTATAGGAAGCAAAAATACATGCTACTGTCCAAGGCCGGCAGAAGAGGCAAGTGAGCCAGCTGAGCCTAAATCAATTCAGAATCAATTATTCAAGCTAAGAGAGGGGGGATTATGGGGAGACACACTCTGGCTGAGCTACTGTATACCCAGCTGTCAATCTCTAAGTGGCAGGGATTCCCTGCTTACTCTGCTTGTCTGTGCGGTGAGTGTGGTTTTATGTTTGTCAAACTATGTCTACGACAAGAGGATCAATCCCTCGTCAGGGCTGGGAGCAGTGAATCTCCCACACTGGAAACTATTTAGTTGCGGTGTGTTAAATCTGTACTGGAATAAACGGCACCCTGCCTGTTGTAGTTGACAGCTAATGGCTCCTGTTTGCAGAAAAATCGCAAACCTGCATAGTCCAGCATTGTCTTACATCAAACACAAGAACCAGCACCACATCCTCTCTCACGGTGTCCCTCCTGCTCTCTCAGACAGTGCATACCTGTCCCAGAATAAACCTCGCCCTCTGGCCTCCCGCAGCAGAGCCGGCGCTGGATGCCTGGTCTAACATTAGCACATATTTGAGTGAAATGTGCAGGGGCCCTGCAGTCTCCATGGGATAAAAAGGGATGCACGTCTAGATTATTTATGAGTGGGATTGCTAGTTGTAACTTTCTGCAATACCTCCTTTAAGGAGAGGAAGAAGAAAGATGGAGTAGTGCACTTTGCAAAAGGCAGACGGTATGTGCACACTGTACATTAATAAGCACTCATATGTAGGTAATTATATGGTTTTAGTTGCAGGATGAGCGCTGAAGTCAGTTTAAAGTTGTAAATCTTCGCCTATGTGTGTACATGTGATCTGTGCATACCATAGTAACAATCATACACTATAAATCATCAATTTGTGAAGCGCTTGTCTGTCAGCGTCCAACCATGAAAAGATCCTGACATAATATTGCTCAAGTCAGCACTGAAGACTCAACAACTGCGTGTTCACGGGTATAGTGCATCATCATGCTGCTGTATGTAACTAGCCACTTTTACACAGCCTATTCAAAGCAACGATTGATGGATAATCAAGTAGTTGTTAACTATTAAACTACTCACCAACTACTTTGATTCCAGTTGGTTTGAGTAATTTCTTTAAGAAAAAGACAAAATTCTCTAAGTCCAGTTTCTTAAATGTGAATATTTTTTGGTTTCTTTATTCTTCTATAAGAGTCAACTTCTTCAGGTTGAGGGCAAAACAAGACATTCGAGGACATCGGAAACACTGATCGACATTTTTCTGACATTTTATAGCCCAAACAACTAGTTGAAGAATCGATAATGTAACAATTAAAAAAATCATCTTTAGTTGCAGCCCCAGTGGAGAGTTATCGTTGCAGCTGTATTGCGGCATCTCTGCATAAACACACACTTTTAAATCATACTCTTGCTAAATCTGGAGCCACAAAACATGCATCTTATTCTTTCCACTGTTGCATGTGACAAATATGTAGCTTTTCCTAAGATAAAACATCTAAATACACAGCCGGGGGTGGTAGAAAAAGCCATACCCAGAGAACTGCTGCATACACAAGAATGATACAATCATACAATAGTTGTTTTTATGTGTCAGAAAATATTCTTTTGGAAAAGAACAACATGTACCCAAAAATCAATTGAGTGGTTAAAAAAATTGTAGTCTCTGCCCAGATTCCACCTCTGTGCATGCAGAGTGAACAAACCCTTTCTACTCCCTGCAAACACCAGAGGATAGAGAAGCAACGCAACTGCTGACGTGAGCTCAAATCCTCTGTAAAAACCCAGAGGAAGAGCCAGGATTCACCTGCAGCAGCCTATTGGCCTGCATCCAGCAACAGTCAAGCTGGTGCAGGAGGGACTGTCAAAGTGGCTGGCTGTTATAAATGTAAAGAAATATGAGCCATGCAGGTAATGCAGAAGGGAATAAAGGACCTGTATAGCAACACAGAGCATGGGCTGATAATAGCCTGGAACTGTACGTATCTATTATTTATGCACTATAGATTTAACTCAGTCAGCTCTAGATGTTGACAAAATACGACATTTAAGAAATAATTAATGGATTCACGTCATATTTTATAATATAAAAACTCAACAAAACGGCCCCAAGCGCTCGGCTTTGTTAATCATCCAGATGTATTTGTCCTTGTTTATTTGCAGTCCTGAGTCCTGAGGCGGCCTCCCCTCACAGCGTGGGGTGTGGAGACTCTTGACCTATTTGAATTGGGGAGGGGGGGTTCCTCTTTAATTCCCCATGCTGACTGTAACACCATGTGACAGAGGTAAACATGGTGTTTCAGCTAATGAGTCCATGTCTGCCACAGGGTCAGGAGGTGCTCATTATGGCAAAAATGCACACTGTGACAGGGACTTAAATTTAGAACATGTTTGCAGAGGTAGTTCACAATTTAATAATCAAAATCTTAATATGACAATGACGGCCTGTTGTCTCATGTCGGTAGATTCATAATAATGATGTCAGGTTTAGCAATGTCATCTACCTACAACAGGTCGTAAAAATATAAAAACTCAACCTTATCTCCCAGCATGGTCCAGAGGGGGGTGTTAAGACATGAAGAAAATCTCACACATATCCAAGAGGGGGTTCGGGCTGTGAGAGTCCCTCGCCGACAGGAGGCCGGGGTTTTAAGTCTGCCTGGCTCCAGTGAAGACAGCAAGGAAAAGATCCAGACAAACACAGCTCACTGCCAAGCATCGTTACTTACGACACTCCACTCCGCAGCACATTTCCACAGCCGGTTGCCAGATTCAGTAATGATGATATTAGATAAAAACAACCTCCTTCAGAAAATACAAAAGAAAATCTCTCCCACAGAGCAAATGAAATTAATTAGAGATGAGCTATTGGAAAGAATAGTGTTTTTTATGCATGCAGACAGAATGACTGAAGAGTGTAAATATTTGTGAATCATTGTATGGCTCCATTGTGAATAATGATGTGTAATGGTGGCTGTCAGTAACCTCTAAATTGTGAGGTTTTTTGGATGTGCAGCTAGTAAAATGAAGCAGAATGATGTTTCATGGTGCGATTTTATGACAGCTATAATGAGGCTAGTCATGAAATTCTCTATAATACGTCTAGAGAGAGAGAGAGATCCTGAGGCTGTGCTTGCCTATTACAAGTTAAAGGGACAGCCCACTCCAAAAAGAGATATACATATTTTTCCACTTACCTGTAGTGCTATTCATCCATCTAGTTAATTTTGGTGGGCGTTGCCAAGTACATGCACACATTTCTGCAGGTGTGAAACTGCTCACAACAAAGTCTGTGGATTATCTTGAGTAAGAAGGTCATGATTTGTATAAAGGGACATTTTTTTGGTGTGCAATTTAGTTCCATTATATTCAAGAGAAGGCAGGCATTTCTACGTCTGATATCTCCAAAACTCAGCAACTCACACCAAAAATATCTACATGGATAAATGGTACTACAGGTAAAAGGTACTTTTGATTTTGGGGGTGAACTGTCTCTTTAAAGTTTTGCCAAAAACCTAGTCAGGTAAGGAAGAGGCAACTCATCATACCCACAATACAAATAAATATTATATAGTCTGCACTGATTAAATTAACGCTGCTAGTGCTAAACTGGGAATGCAGAGCTGGACACAACATAACACTCAAAAAACAAGTATTTTAGGGTGTATTTTTCCTTCAAGGCTGCCCTGAACACTGTCAGGTCACGTCAGACTTCAGCAGCAGAGTGCTGAGCCGTAACACTCCCGTCTCCTCGTCCTCCCTTTACTGCAAGTCCATTTTCTCCTCTAGTGTCATGAGGAGGCTCTAATGAATCCGCCTATTGAGCCGGGCAGAACTGTGCACCGGCTTTGACACTGCCAAAGTGTGTGTGTGTGTGTGTGTGTGTGTGTGTGTGTGTGTGTGTGTGTGTGTGTGTGTGTGTGTGTGTGTGTGTGTGTCTGTGTGTGAAAGAGAGAGTGTGTGTGTGAGTGTGTGTTGCAGTCCAACTTTCCCAGCCTCCCAGAACACAAAGCTGTCGTTTGTGGCCTCTCAGCACTACAAAAGCCCTACAGGCCACCAGAGCTGAGAGCGAATGTGTGTGTGTGTTCACTGTAGTTCTATATGGCTGAACGTATATATGAGTATGATTAAAAACTTGCATGTGTATGTTCATGAGCACAGGAAGTTGCAGCTTTTTTCATACACACGTTACGTGTGTGTGTGTGTGTGTGTGTGTGTGTGTGTGTGTGTGTGTGTGTGTGTGTGTGTGTGTGCATGCATTTGTGTATGTGGTCAAGATGCGGCTACATACACCCAGTCTGAATTTCATTGGGATGCGCCTTAATGATTACAAGACACACCATGTGGCCCACAACACAAGCTTAACCACCAAACTATGGCATGCAGACAGAAGGCCGTAAAGCTAAAGATATACGACCGCTGCAGCGAGACCAGAGCTCTGTCTTAGATCTCAACACAACTGCAAACTGAGGCCAACAAATCGTATCAAATATGGCTGTGAAACACAAACCAAATACAGTACATGCACCATCTTGGCATAGACACAAACACTCACAAACCAAATGCCTGCTGTCAGGACTGATGAGTCATTGAGCAGACAGCTGTTATTTATCAGGGAAACACCCATTCTGATTATAAAACAGTTTGTTACTACACATCAGTGTGTGTCAGTCCCTGTTTGATTAATATCAATGCATATGGTCACCACAAATCCATGTGTGTGTGTGTGTGTGTGAACTTGACCTTCTTCAGATTCATCTCATGGTGACTGAACCAAACATTACACAACAAAAACACAACCTAAAATGGCTTAAAAAAGTGTTGTTTTACTCATCTGAATTCGATCACCATAAAGTCAGTAAATCTGACACATCATACAAGATTAACAGGAATAAACTTGTAATAAACTCGACCCATCTCATGCTGGAGGGCTGGGTTGAACATCATTATACGATTATCCATGTCAGATGTTCCCAGCCTTTTATGATTTACACCAAAGACTCTCCCAGAACTGCTCGCCTTTTATTGTTTCCACCCTCTATAAAATCCATCACTTTGGCTGGAAGCCTGCAGTCTTTTTAATGTTTCTGTATCGAGGCCTGTACCCACCAACAGCTGCCCGTCTCTGCAGTAAAAATGTGTATAATTCAAAACCTCCTTTGTCCTGCTGATTCGTGCAGTAGTCTCTAAACTGAAGCCAGTTTAGCATGGGTGTTGATTGGTCTTTGATGGATTAAGCAATTGAGAGGCAAAGACATGTCTGTCTAGGATGCATCTGGAGGAGAGAAAACATATACACACACTATGTGTGCACAGATCCTCAACTGCAACCATCTCCCACAGTTATAATGGACTTCTGCATGAGTCTGTACCTTTTAAATGCACCAGTAAGCATAATTTCTGCATTTTAAATCATTGTTTCAAACCACAATCCACAAAAACATCTGACTTGTAATTGTCGTGAACTAAGCCAGTGTTTTCCAAACTTTTTCAAAATGACTAACCATTGCAACCCAATTCACAATAGGCCTTAAAATCACATGAGGAGCGAATGTATGCATAAATAAACATTCCTGACTAATTTTCCTGCCATTTCCACATCACCATATATTATCTTAAATAGGTCAACCAGCCATTCCAAAGAGATAGTTTGATATAACCAGAGAACAATATAAATCTTCTTCTACTTCTTTCTTTAATTTCCCAGTGAGGCGAGTGCTTGTTTGCCCATTTGGAAGAATTTTTTATCCAATTTTTAAAAAATCTTCTCCAGGCACTGCACATTTTTTGATGTGTTCTGTGACTTTTTCTCTCTCTCTGACCCGCCGGAGCAGTACTCTGTCTGTCCTCCGAGACCTCCTGATTTACCAATTAAGCACCGGATAATACCAACAAGCTCTCCTCACGGGGCTCAAAGATGTACTACGGATATAAATTTGAAATAAACAGTAAAATTTATTTTATATCCAAATAAAATCTTCTGCAACCTATCTGTGGGTTGTGACCCAGTCTCTGAGAATGATTGTACTAAGCTGCAAATTAAATAACTAAAAATGTATTAGCATACTTTCTGTAAAACAAAAGTTGCGATCTATTAGTTCAAGAACTATTAGTCGATGTGTGGAAAATATCACACAAACGTGCCTCCCTGACTGGAAATCTGGCAAAGGAGTTTCCACAATCACTGATCCCTGATGAATTTGGCAAACTCCACTGCGTATGTGTCTACACACACACAGTTATGTGGGCGGACATGTGTGCGTGGTTGGAACCAGACGAGAGATAAGAGCAGCTGTGATGCCATCCAGATGACTGAAGAGGAGCCAGGAAGTCATAGCAGCATCTCAGGTCACAGAGCTGATGAACTTCCCCAAGCATTCAAGATGAGCAGGTGGGGATGAGGATCTGTTTTATAATAATGTTTTCCTCTATTTTTAGCTTGCTTTGTTTTGTAATTAACATGTCTTTGTGTTTTCTCTTATGCCGCCCTTATTTTCTTTCTGCCATTATTGCTTCCAATAGGGCCTGAGAGGGCCAACAACAAAAGGCAATTTATTATGAACTTTTGCTACACAAATAAGAGCAGGCAGATCCCAACAAGCCAATGACTTCATTTTCCTTCTGTAAAAACTCACTATGAATGACATTACAATCAGGTGCATGACATCAACATGGCGAGGCAGCCAGGACCGGGCTGCATGCTGAGGCATTTAACAAAGTCAGAAGATGAGGAGACTTTAAATGAGGGCAAAGGGAGACGCTGACGTCTCTTTACTGCCCTGCTGAGTAGAAGACAGCTTGTCTTACTGAAGGAAATGTAAAAAGAGGAGAGCGAGAGACAGGGAAAGAGAGGGAGAGGCAGGCAGAGGGATGCTAGATGACAAGCACAGAGAGACCAAAACTGAGCGGAGCTTATACTGGAGGTAGAAGAATAAAAAAGTAAGAGAAAAGGAAAGAAGACAAATAAACCTTACAGAGAAATAAAATGACCGATGGAAAAGTTTTGACCTTAGCGTCCCTCCTCCGCTGAACGGTTTAGCAGTTATGTGGTTTTAATATCTCTTTTCTCTTCCTTTGTATTTTCTGCTTGGGTCCTCAAATTGTCTTTGCAGCCTTCTTTTCTCTGCAGACACCCTCTAAACTCTCAGGAATGCCTGTTTTTTCTTTGTTTCTTACTCCCTCTTACAGTATGTCTTATGTCACCTGGACTACTTTACGTGATAACAAGTGCTCTTTGACTGGTTTATAGGAATGGTTAGCTGGAGAGAAAGAGAAAGAAAGGATGTCTGACTTCATGCTGCTAATAGCAATATTTTATATTAAATGTACTACAAGAAAATTTGAACTGGTTATTTAACTTTCAGTTTAATACTTATGCCTCTATACGACCTACATAGCTTGTCTAGTTCTATACAGTTTTTATAATGAATCTTAATTCCTGTCAGCGGGTCGGATTCCAACTTATTCAGGTGGAATAATTCCTAAAATTGAAATATTTTTTCATGGCGGAGTGCTGAGTATGAATTGAGGAGTCTCACAGCCTGACAACACGACCCTGTAGTCTGGTGGTACCGCACTAAGACAAAGTTTAGTACGTTTCACCATCATCACATTACACTTAGTAATCTCACATAGCCACAGCTGTGTTTAAAAAAGAAAAATAGTCTTCAAAATGTGTTGTTGGATTTTTTATTACTTGCTTCAAAAACAAATGCACGCCCTGGCTAGATCAAGACCTGCGGTGGTTCCCTGTATGTTTTTGTTTTGTTTGTTTATGGTTCACACTCTCCTTTAATTCAATCCAATATCAAACTCAATCCCCCTGTACCACTGTAAATTTTAAACCACCCATAACTGCTTAACCATAATTCTAGGTCACCAGATTTAGGATCAGCATCAAATTGTACTCTCTCAAAGATACTATGCACCTTTTTTTTTTTAAAATCAAGATCCATGCATTATTCCCTGAGAAACTAACGGAAATGTTGAAAAACACCCTATCTTGCAATTTCAAAGAAAGGGAGAAAAAAAAATCCTGGATCCATCCCTTTATCCGTATTCACATCTATACGGTCTATTCTGGGACGAGACACATCCTTCAGCCAAGTTTCGTTGGAATCCGTTCAGCAGTTTTTGTATAATCTCACTGACAAACCAACAAACAAAAAAAACTAACAAATGGACACTGGTGAAAACATAACCTCCTTGACAGAGGTTAAAAAAAAAAAAAAACCTAACTAGCAACTAGCTAGTGAACATAGTGCAGCATTAAGCAGCTAAAGGGACAGGTCGTCTGAGTGGAGAACAAACACAGAGCTAAAAGAGAATGAATATTGGACTTACATTAACCAGCTCGACAAAAACTCCAAATCAGTGATATCGTTGCTCTATGACTGCTCGTGTAAATAAGCAATTGTTTGGCACATTAACTTTATAACAACGCTCCAATATTATAAGGCCGTGTTTACCGCTTGTTGTGCTGCCACCAAGTGGCAAAAAATATCAATTATCGCAGCTTTTAAGAAAGAGAAGAGTAAGAGGGATTGACTTTATTACAAGAATATGAAAACAAGTCAAAAGGCCAAACTGCTTAATTCAGTTCAATAGTGTGTATTAGCTCTGAACTCTGCTATCAGTGCAAGATAAACTAAATCACAGAAAGCACTATGAAACTCATTAAGGGATTACATCAACAGCTGTTAATCCACTTTCTATTGTGGTGTAATTTATAAATGGAGCATTAGGAGCTCAGCCAGATGGCTTAGCTGTCGTTTGCACTCGAAATGGCAAACATGTCCAAATCACAGAGCTGTCAGCTCTAGTGGGAGTGTTAATAATTACACTGAATCAACATAATACAGGGAATATTGACATGTTTGAACATGCTCATTGAATCAATTTGAGATGTGTTACCAATACAAACAATATCAGATACTTAGAAAATGTTTCGAGATCTTAAAACCCTCTGTCATTCCTGCAACTAACAGTGTGTCTCTTTTACCCAACATGTGAGAGCAAGAGACAGTTATAATGCGGTGTTTTCACCTTTGTCTATCTTGTATTTAATTGAACATTTACCACAAGTTTGAAAAGGACATTTTATTCTTTAGCCTCACTATAGCCTTATTTCAGCCTCTTCAAGGCTGCTGCTGTTTACAGCCTCTGTGTCCTGATGAAACTTACACATGCATGCGTATCAGAAAGACATGTAAAGTAGAACATTTTCAACCAACATACCAATCTAAATATAAAGCACAGTATCATCAACTAGCACCAGCCGCAGCAGCAATCAGACACAACTTGAGCACAACTAAAGCTGTCAGCAGCTAAACCTGGTGAGGGGTCAAATGGTCCCACGCAGGGATAAAGTAGCCAGATATGAGAAAACCTGTCGCCTAGCTCGGTCTGCAGCAGTCCTCCTAGAGGTATTTGACACATCAGACACGTCAGCAAGCAGAGCTACATTGTTTTTTCCCCCCCTGACCTCGCAAGCCCTAGACCTGGGAGATCTGCCAACCTGGGACTGCGAGGACTAGAGAGATGCTCTGAAAGTATCTGACAGAGAAAGAGGGAGAGTGAGAGGGTAAGATACGACTGAGACACTGAGGCTGAGAGACAAGACGGTAGAGAGTCACAAAAATAGAGAGTGAAAGAGGAGGGGCAGAGGGAGAGGGCTTTTCACAGTATGGATTCTCATGTGCATTATAATACACGTGACATAGTTGACATAGTAATATCTAATGGTCCAAATTACAGTTCCATGGAAAAATGCAGCAAACATACCAAAGGATCCCTTTACTTATCGGCTGAGGATGACTCAGACTTTGGCTGGGAGATTCAGTGAAACAAGAACAGATCCAAAGAGCATATTGCAGACTCCCAAGTAGTTGCGCAACTTAACATTTCTTCACAAAGACACAAAGAATGTCTCAAAATGATGTTCATCATCTTTTTCAATGTACCTTTAAATACAGTAAGTTGAATTAGAGAATCTGCACAGAAGTAGAAAAGTTTGCTACATTCTTCCAGTATCACAAAATACATATACTTGAGGCAGCCACGTCTATATAAGAGATATTAACATTATTAGCTTAATTCTGTGTCAATCCAATCAATAAAATACAATACAACGACTCAAATGTGTCTTGGACAAAAAATATCTGTACCAATGCACCTCTGTTACACCCATCTGTTGATATTGTACAGTTGTACTTTGTAGTGCATTAGAAATCTGAGGTATGTGTCACAAACACTGATGACCAATACCAAATAGCTCGACACTAAAATACCGGACCAATCTATCTATCACACAAGATTCTACTTGGATTTCCAAAGTTGCTTCGCTTGACAGTTGGAAGTGAACATACTGACCCTACAGATATGGAGACAGAGACTAAAGAAAAACAGGCCAGACATGACAGGTACAACCAGAAAAAGAATGAGATGTTACTAAAGCAATAAATTATGATGGTTGTCTCAGTAGAGTTTTACAAGGGAACTGTCTAAAGAGGTAGAGGGGACATTTTTCAAAAAAGTGAAAATCAAGAATGGCAGCTTGACCTGTGCAGGTATATGCTGCAAAAACTATTTAATTGAGAGTCTTACTTTAGAGCTGCTACTGTTGACTAAAAGCATGGCTCAAAAGGTTTTTGAAGGTGTTGGAATGAAAGATTAAGACAAAAGTGATCGGCAGAAGAAACGTGAATGTGAAACCATTCAGGAGCTAAACAAAAGTCGTGGTAGAGGAGACTTAAACAGCCCAACCTTTGCAACACTTTGTATCGTAGTGTCACTTGTCATTCTTTGACTTCAACCGGCAATTCATCCATACCGTATTTGTTTAATAACGTGGTTTCCAAGAGCTACTGGCAGATGGCAAAAATTCCAAATAAATGAGAAAGTTTTTACAATCCCAGAAAAAAATACTCGAATGGGCTCAACCACGCAGATTGGGAAAAATTACATAATTTAACTAAATGAGCAAGCTAAGATGTGAAAGGTATTAATGATTGTTAAAAGTCATAATGCAAAAAACAAGACCCTGGTTAGTTTTCCTGACGACAAGTGAGCAAAGGAGGGAGGGAGAGATACATATAAAGAGAGAGCGAGAGAGGCCTGTCACTATTTCCTTTACACAGTAAAAAAGTCTAGCCAGAGGCAGTTTGTAAGCTCACCACTGACCAAAGCCGTGTCATTTATTCAAGGCTCCTGAAAAAGAGCCCACTGTTACTTTCCATTTACCTTCTGTGTCCTTGAGAAAACCAAAGACTAGGGCGGAGGCGTTTAGGCGACAGACCAAAACTCTACTCCACACTACATTTCAGACTTCTTTTCATTTTATTTCCCATCAACTGTGCTATGGCGTAAAATAATACCCAAAACAGAGCTGCGCTGTTGATGCGATCAACAGGTGTTTTAAAAGCTTGAGCAGGAGCTGAAATGGTGCGTGATGAAATCCTTACCTCTCAGGGGACTGCTTGACTTAACGACGTCTCGCCAACTAGGACAAAAACAGACACAAACACATTATTACTTTCTGCATCCAAGTCTTCTGCAACAGCTAAAGACATCCACTAAAACTCTGAGACATATTACGTGTCTGAGGTGAAGAAATCTGTCACAATTAGAAGCAGACACATTCATTCATTCGTTTTTAAATATCATTTTCTCATTGTGTGCTTTTTTGAAGTCTGTAATGCCAGGACACAAAAACACAAATTACATAGGAATGAGTGAAATAAAAACCTGAAATTAAAGGAGCACAGCTCCCACAATGAGGGGAGCTGTACTAGAGGCGAAACCTTTTCATTACCCTTGAAAACTCTCTGTAATTCAGCATATTTGACACACTCAAACGATCTAATCAAAGAGAAGATATTCAGTGTTAACAAACACCTGTAATCTTTCTTTTCCTTCAAGTGATAAACATGCTACTTACATCCCCTGCCTTAGGTGTCTTTTTATCCATACAGGCCAATTGACAATCTATCCTCCCTTTTTTTAGATACAGCAGATCTTAAGTTGTTGTAAACAACCACCTTCTTAACAAAGGAAATGTTAATGCCCTTCTTCCTCGCTTACAGTATGAATCATTTCCAGGAGGAAACACTGAAAAAACGATTGGACATGTCTTCCAAGAGTTCATTATGATCTCCCTACAGTCACTTTACTACAGGAACCCCTTCCATCTGTGAATGTGGCTCATTTACTGCCCACATACATGTGTTTGTGTACAGGCCTCGATGTGTGTGTTCTCGCTCACAGCGGTCAGCAGTTTCCACTACGCAGAGTGGGCTGTGCCTCCGTACTGTACTGGCGGTTTCACAGAGCGTCTGACGGCCTGAGGGACCCGGTCTGCCCTTGATAGTCATCAATGTCATCTGCACAAACACCAACTGTGTCAACACCAGGGAGCACGGCCCACCGTAGGAGAACATGGGAGCTATTGATAGCAGGTGAGATATGTTATTGCTGAGGGTGCTGTGCCTGCATTCCATTATAATGATAATTGGCTACTGGGAATTTTGGGATTGGCCTGAAAATAACACTTAAAAACATATTCCAAATCTATAAATAAAATGATTACGGAAAAATGTGTTAAGAGCACCAACTGCACAACCATGAATGATAAAGTGATTAACCTTCCATGAATTTTATGCACTTAGATAGAAAATACCAAGTCTGCATCGCTCCACTACTTTCTGTGCAAACTTTGAGAACCACTTGCTGGCTGAGGGGGTACGAAAGGCCCAGGACCCCGACCAATAGTAATTTCCCATAGCAGATGTATGCAGATCCTCCAAAAGTATTAGGTCCCGGTCACACATACACAAATACTGACGAATGAAAATCACCTGCCGGTGCCGAATGTGGGCAGCATAGGGTGTGATGCACATGGAACTCAGTTTGCTGGTTTAAAGTCAATTTCTGGGGTCACGCACACATACGTCTTTGTGGTTGGTTGTGGCTGCGACTTTGCCGGTCAATATTCATCAAAGTTGGACTCTACACAAAGCCAAGATGCAGATTTGCTTCGCCATCGGATGCCATTGAGTTTTTCTTTGCCCCTTTGCACATAAAATGTAAGTGGACGGGAGGCAAATGTTGTTTTGCAAATGTGTGACCGCTGTCTTAATCCACGCAAAGCACCTGGACCTGATGACATCCCTGGCCAAATTCTCATGGTTTTAGCAGATCAACTGGTGGATGTCTCTACCGACATTTTCAACATTTCACTGCTCCATTCTGTAGTCCCTACATGTTTCAAGAAGTCAACCATTGTCCCCATCTCCAAAAAAGAGCAAAGACCCCTGCTTGAATGACTTCTGCCTTGTAGCACTCACCTGCACCATCATGAGTTGCTTCAAGTCAAACCCTTCATCTCCACCCTCCCTGAATCACTGGACCCACTTCAATTTGCATACAGGATGAAGTGATCTAGAGACAACACCTTCGCCCAAGCCCTACAGACTACCCTCTCCCACCTGGACCAGAGAAACACGTGTGAATGTTGTTTATTCACTAAAGTTCAGCATTCAGTACCTTTGTGCCCTTCAAGTTTGTCATCAAGCTAAGAGACCTGGGACTCAACACCGACATATGTGATTGGATCCTGAACTTCCTGTCAGGCAGAACACAAGCTATGTGTATAGGCATCGCAACATCCTCCACTCAACATCAGCAAATCAACAAAGAAACTTATTGTGGGCAGCAGGGAGTGACAGGGAGATATACATGCCCCATCACCATCAATGTAACTACAGTGGAGAGAGTAAGCAACTTAAGGTTCCTTTGCGTTCACACCTACTACACCAATGCCACCACAAAGACATGGCAAAACAGGCATTACAGGGGAAACTGCTTAGCTCAGCAACAGGACAAAGGTGACATCCGAGGAGGTTCTCCACACCAAGCAGTGCAGGAGGAAGGCCAACGGGACCATCAAAGACCCCAGTTATGACTGGTGCAAACCTGCACACATCATAGCATCCTACTACTTTTTACAAGCTGTTAAAACATCACATCCATAACCAGTTCTCATTAAGCACGCATTAACTACATTACTGCACAAACTGTCTGCCACATCATTTCACATATATAAGTATCTTGTTCCTTCTTGTGCACTAATTTAAGTCCTTTGTCTTAGATTTTGATGATTTTCTTTTTATATATTGTTTGAGCACAGTCTTACAGAGCCAGAGATCAAAAATGTCATTTCCAATGACTGCTTCACTGTAATTGTTGTGCACATGACATATAAAGAAGTTAACTTGGATTCACGCGACTCAAATTAGTTTGTATTTAGCAGAACAGCTGAAAAATGAATCTTGCATGAGTTTGTGCAGTCAGAATTATGTAACTGCGAGGCAAAATGCCTGGAAGTGCTTCTGGGAGTTGCGCGAGAGGTTGTAGAACACCTGAAATGTGAAAAGCCCCAGATGGCACAGCAGTTGTGGAAATACAGTCCAGGTTGGCTGAGTGAACGGGAATTGAAACCACCTGCTGAATCTGGTGGGGCTGTTTTTCATGGTAATGCAGGTGGAAAAATGCATTTCCCTTCAGCTCTCAGGTGTAGAATGACAATGAGAAGTGTGAGAAGAATGAAGCTTGTTGACAGCAAGCGTACATTTTTCCATAGCTCAGATCTTTCTAGCCATATAAAAAGCATAAAGAGGACAGCAGATCACTCAGTTCATTGGTGGATGCCTGACAGACAAATCCAGGGATGAATTTATGTGTCAACACACCTTCAGTAGACTACAGACTCTACTTCTATCTATGCACCCACAGCCTATTCAAACCTAGTTTCTTGTAACCAGATACATCAAGACTGTGCCGAGATCAGTTCACTTGCACTGGCATCAGCATCTCAATTTCAAGTGTGTCTCGATTAACTACTTGTGGGGTGGCTGTGGCTCAGGAGGTAAAGCAGAATGCCTACTAATCACAAAGTCAATGGTTTCAACTGGCTCCTCCAGTCCATATGTCAGAGTATCTTTGAGAAAGACACTAAATCTAACACTAAAATGCTCCTGATATTTAAGCCAGTGCCTTGCCTTCTGCGTGTGAATAGGTGGACTAACAGCCAAACTTAAAGCTCTTCAGAGAGCAGCAGTGCGTGAAGTCCATTTCCATCAAAGGAAGTCTTCAGTCATACCTTTAAATCAAGGTGCTCAGAAATTGGTCTTGGCCAATAAGTCATTTCAACCCCACTGTTGTCTATAGGTCAGTTTGACACAAAGAGATGAAGGCCTAGGAGAAAAATCAACGTTTACAGTACCTTTGCTGAATACAAATTTGTACCAGAAAATTACATCACATTGTACTTTTATGGTGAATCAAAGACATGCACCTGTTCTCATGAGAACCTGTTCTCCATTGTGTTTATGGAAAAATGATACCTTTAATTGTAAAAATGTATTGGGATTCATGTGGAAGGTTTTATGCTCTTTTTTCCCAAAATATTTCTGTTTTGGCTTTTTTTCAACAGTTGCTGCCCATCAAAACAGAAATAATTCAGTAATATTGTCCAAAATAATGACTAAAAATGAATAAATTGAGAACATCCCTTATGCAGGTGTTACACCCGTGCCGGGCCGTTTTGGTGAGTGTTCATTTATAAACAGTGCATTGCTCCTTTTCCTGATTGGTTTCTGTTGGTTTAGATTGCAAAAAATAATATACCAAAATGTTTCTTTTTATAGAGTGCGTTGACGTTTTAAACCGTGGTTAATAGCGAAATCAGTTAACTGCTGCATCGCTACATGGGTTATCTCACCCATAACAATCTTTGTTTCACCCTGTAACGAAACTATCAGGAACCACAGCTAGGGCATGTTTATTGACTGTAAGCCAGAGAAAATGAGCAGTGTCAGCAACAGGAATAACCTGTACCAGAGCAAGTGGAACAACCAGGATGGATTCCACTTCATGTCATTAGCTGAGCCGGGCACTGCACTAGACATACAAATTAATTTTTCTTTGGGCGGGATGCAGAGAGACAAGGAAAACCAGCACAGTTACATAACAACCTTTTCTGCTGACCGCTGTGGTGGCCTCAGTGGTGGTTTGGATGTGACAGCATGGAACCCCTTCGGCCTCATTATATAAAGCCCAGACAAATTATGTTATTTCATTTGTGACTAATTTTTGCTTTAGCTAGTTTAGGGAAGTTCAGGTCACTTATAATAGACAAAACACACCTCTAGGCCTTGGGACTTGAGGTTTTGACCTAAGGAGACATCACTTATTTAAAAAAGCCAAGGGATGAGATGAAAGTGGACCTTTCTTTCCGTCTTGTTAGTTTTGCCAAAGTTACACAACAATCCCAACACTTCATTAATCTGATTCTGTCAGACGGGTTTAGAGAGTTGCAGTGTCCGGTCTGTTCAGCCCTGTCACTCTATGATAGCATGGTGGTTGGAGACTTAATTCAGAGGTATGAGGGGGATGACAGGTGATCCTTTTTTCTGCTATTGAGTTGATTTGTGTAACTTGTGACTTTGAAATTGAATGAGGAGAAGTGAGTGAGATGAGGAGACGGCCAGACGAAAGGAAAAGATGGGCTGAGCTAACATCAGAGGTAGAGCAGAGGTCAAATTCTGAACAGAGAGGCAAAACAATTCAGCTGTGCCTGAAGCAAAAGCAGACGTGTGTGTTAGAATTGGTTTGTCTTCACATCAGTCACAGAACAGATGGCAGATAAAGCTGTCAGGACTGTGTTCATTCAGCAAGACACACATTTTATAAAATGCTGTTCAGGTGTGATAATCAACCTATTTAAGTAATACCACATTAACATCACATAATCCCCCTGTGACAGGTTGATGAGGCAATCACTGCACACAGGTGCAAGCCTACTTTTACTATTTCCCCAAATACCCTCAGCTTCAATTTGGTGCAATTACAGTATGTCAAAGCAAAACTGAACTGAGGTGGAACATACCAGCCAGTAGGACTGGAGTTAGGATTGGGCTAATGAACGATGCCATCGTACATCGCCACTGGCTGACAGTCATTGACTACTGAGCTGTGGCCATCTTAAAATCTTAATATTAAAGGCACCAAACCAGAGAGCACAATAAAGTAGTGTGACCCCCCAGAGTTGCCGTAAGGCAGGAGTTGTTAGTGTTTGTGACATGAAGGGGGGATGATTAAAAGAAGTGTGTTGCTGCTTAGTGCATGTATATCAGTGGTGATAGGAGAGTTTTTTTAGGCGCGATCAGTTGAAGGTTGCCATCAGAGCACTGATGATTACAGTAGTGAGCTAAAGCACGATGTTTCGCTCCGGACATCGTCATATGCCAATTCAGCAGACACTGCTTGACCCCAACGCTAGTAAAGCCATTCTCAAAGGAAATCAGTAAATCAGTTCAAATTTGAGCAGATACTAAAGATATTTAACATTACAGACACCAAACCTTTACTTAGCATTCAGTCATAATTGTCTCTTTCAGAGTTGAGACATGTTTTAGAATAATTTTAATATGAATAGGATGCAACCTTGTTGCATGACTGAAAAGCAGAATTTGCACCTGGTGGCGGCAGTTTTTTCCGACGGTGTGATTCTGTCTGTGCTGCCGTCCACTCTAAAAGCCCCTTCATCTGACTACTGTTGACTCTGCTTTATTGGGATGTGCGTGTGTGTGTGTGTGTGTGTGTCCAACACTATGCTACTAGTGTCCATAAACATGAGGTTATATCAGGCAACTTAACATGTCACTTGTTACACTTCTAACCAGGGCTGTGGTGATATACTGATATTGAAGATAATCGCGATATTTAAAAATGTTAATAATACACATATGTTTATATTGTGTAAACATACATCACCTATGAAATCAAATCTATTTATTTCCGTTCTCACTTTGACGTCGCAGGTGGTGGTTATGCACCTTAACTCTAGTTGCCACCTGCCATAAAACTTAAATCAGAAGGTAAAGTGTAATTGTTCTTTTTGTAAACTTTTGTACAGTTATGGTTAAAGTCTCCCTACACTCTTATTTTGAGTGTTATTCATTTGCCAAAAAAGAGACAAAACACACAAACAAAATCAAATTCTGAGCTTCTTGTTTTTTTCATTTGTCTGTAGATATCACGATAATATCGTTGTTCTACATTATTGAGGCCACAATAATCATGTAGTAAAAATCTGATATTGTGAGAGCCTTACTTCCAACAATTGAGTTATTGCTGCAGACAAAGTAAGCAGAAAAGCTTAGTGATGATAAAATCAAGATAAATTCATACTGTGTTAGGGTACGGGCTAATGTTAGGGATAGCAAACAGCATAACAATTGTTTTCCTTGAAATTAAAGCCAAAATAACTCTTCCCAAGAGAAAATGAGAAATAGACTTATAGACTTATTTTTGCCAGTATAGGTCTCCCGATCAAAAATATGAAAACAAAACACGCAGTTTGATGATGTCATGAAATAATGCAGCATCATGGGAGTTGCTGTCTTCATAGTTAAACAACCGCCTTTAATGATGAAAATCTATCTGATGTGACACAGGCAGAAATGTTGATGGATGAGGTAATGTATTAGAGATTCATATTATGTTTAATCACGTTCTCTGACTTTCCTCTTCATTCTCTGAGGTTTCCGGAGTTTACCCAGAAGTTATAGCAACCGCAGGCCAAATGAAATGTACTGCTACTTAAAATAAAATCAAGAGATTTCTCAGGGTTTTAATATTGTTGGAAACATTTAGTGTACAAAAGTATACAATTCAACCAAATATATAACAAAGGTCTAATAATTTCTATCCAATTTTATGCAGAAACTTTACATAATACATCTTTAAGATGTAATGACTGTATGGTTGCTTTTCATGTGTGTTATCCATCCATTTCTACTGTTCTTGAGTGGCTACAGAAACTGGGCTATTGTGTACTGCCTGCCAAAATCTGCCAAATTGACCGCCCAGCTGAAGGAAGCCGCAGGTGTGAGTTGAATACAAGGGACCTTCCCTTGCGGAGATTTCACTAGAGGGAACAGCAGTACACAGACAACAGGTCACTAATACTAAAGAAGAACAAACACAGCTGCTCAGGTCTGGAGCCCTGCACACAAGCACACACACACGTGCACACAGTTTGCATGTGCAAACACGCAGATGCCCCAACAGCGGGGGTGTAATTCAAATCAAGCCCTGCACACTATAATCCAGTTCTGCAGTGAACGACTGTGTCTTTGCGAGACAACACTGAGGTAATTTGTTAGGCGATAGCAGAGTTGTGTCATTAACATCCCCACTTCATCTCCAACCCCTAACACAAAAAAAAAAAATAGCGGTGTTTAATTTTTACTGTTAACAAACTAATTTCACAAGGGGAACCCCACCCATAAACAAAGCCAATATGCAGCCTCTACCCAGATATTTTTCCACTGCAACAGTTGGGTATACTCATACACAGGCTTGAAGAGTTTATCTTGTGGGTGGAAACAAAAGTAAACCAAAAGTGAAGATCAATTGTAAATACTGCAAATGTGAAAACCTTTAAAAAAAACAAACCTACAGTTTCCTGAGCTTATTCGTTTAAAATATGATCAAACCAAATGGATTTTTTAGGGATAGTGTACAAGTAATATTGGGTTGGCATTTGCAGGGACACACACATCTCAGTACACACTCACTCACACAGACTCCGGCCCAGCAGGAACCTCTCCATCCTAGACCAAACACATGATAATCCAATTTGGATGATTACCCAAGAAACAACTTGTTTGGAGGAAAAACAACACCACACACAGGCAGCAGAGAAACACTGGGGTCACGCAGAATTGTGGGTAGCAAGATGATACTTAGACTGAACCTGACTGAATATCATTTCGAACTTTCATTTCTTTACGTCCATTTCTTTACATTCATAATACAAGACAAGCAGTCATGGTACAGTGTTAAATGTTCAGTCCTGGCCCACCCGCCACTCTCTAAAAACCCATTCTGAACAGATCACCCAGACAGCTGTATTAACAGGAAGAGAGCCTCGCTGAACGAGGAGTTCAAGCAGAGTACATGACATTAAACATTGTTTTCATTTGTTTTTTTTTAATAATAACAACTCACAAATGTGATACGCTATTAGTCCAAGGGGACACACACTCCTCTTCAGGGGGGTCAAGGGTCGTGTTTAGCCATACACAGCGCCTCTGGAGCACTAAATAAATGTTGGAAAGTACTCAGACACAAGTAATGTAACTGTAACTGTGATAACTGAATGTTGTAGAATCAGTCATTTAAAAGCATTATAGAAAATGTTACCATCAGATTTTAATAAAATAAAATAAAAAGCTTGTCCCCATCATTCAGTCACATGACATAACAGATGGTTGGTTTTGCTGCTAGCTGGCCAAGAAGTTACCATCGGTGAGGAAGCTGCTTCAGACAGTAAGATCGTAATGCAACCAGCTCTACTGTATGACTTTTGGAGAATCCAAGCAACCAAATAAGTCCAATGTTAGTTTTAGTCAAACTACTGTTTTTTTAAAACATAGACCATTGGTATCCATCACACAAATTTGCAGATTTAAGCAGATTTTAGTGCCAGTGAACTTGAACTGGCCTCTCAGAGGAAACCTACTGCCAGTCCCAGGAATCATTTAAAGTCAAAGCTTTCCATATATTATCCTAATCTTTGACATCATCTCTAAAAGTTCATCCAAATAAAAAACATATTTAAACCCAACAATCACCACCACAATTGTAACTCTAGCACTAAACCCTACCTCTAGCCTAGAATTAACCTTGTCAACAAAAGGATCAAATATGACCTTACTTAAGGAACAGTTATACAATTTGTGAAATATGCTTATTCACTTTTTTCCCTGAGAGTTAGATGAGATGATGAGACCATTCTCACATCATTACACTACATATGAAGCTATACAGCCAGGAGAAAGTTAGCTTAGCATAAATACTGCACAAAGGGGGAAACAGCTAGCCTGACTCTGTCCACAGGTAACAAAAACATGGCTGAGAAACACTTGTGTACAAAACCTCTTGTAAAACCACAACTTGTTGTTTTACACTTCGTTTTTTGTATGAATTAAACAAGATACAAATTATATCGATTAATGGCCTTCAGAGGTGCTGGTACGAGTGTTTCATTACCTTTGGACAGTGTTTTTAGTCTTTATACTTTGCCAATAATACTAACACAAAACTTTCCACTTTTCACTGGTGCACTGACGCATGAGTTAAAATGAGTTATATTCCCAGTAGTTATGTTCCCAGTTAACGAAAGAAAGACTTAACAAATTGAGTCATCACAATCAGAAACCCAATTTCCTATGAAATATCCTTCTCTTTAATTTATCTTGGGAACATTTTGGACGTTAAAAACCTGTAACACACACACACACACACGCACACACACACACACAAGCCTATTTGTCATTTTTTTCCACTTCTTGTCGTGTCCCGGAGGCCATGAAACACATTTTTCCGGAACACCAGCACAAGGCTCAAATTGATGACATCATCTTCGGCACACACCACCACACTCCCTTTGACAACAAGACGGATGACATCACTCGTCCAAGTTATCCACAACAATTGCTCTTGAAATGCCACATTGTGTAATTGGCCCATAAAGGGCACAGGAACATGGTACGAGGGGATATCACATGGCCTTGTGCCGCATGTTGTGTTTGTCTGACTTCCCACCCGAAGCTATCAGTGACCATCCTGGAAGGACAGAACAAAAGATGGGTCCTATCCACTGATTTCCTCTGCTGAGGTAAAGGAAATACAGACGTCCCATCCTGCGACAAGAGTCCGAGACATGTGACACGACACCGCACAAATCGGACAGGGTATCGCTCCCTGACTCCGACCAGACACATCCTTAGTGGAAACTCTGGGAGTCTGTGTGAGTGTGTGGGCAGTGATCCAACTGATAAAGAGGAAAGTCTATAGGTCATGAGAATCTGTTTTTAAATGCTCAAAGGAAAAATAGATCTAATATAACTTAATGAAACGAAGAAGAAGCCACTGACACGTTTACTATGGGGGTTTTCATTCAAATTAAACTCTTCAAAATAAAGATTAAATCAATAATCCTTACAGTCATGGTTTAACTATTATCCACAGAGGGATAGATCATGCATTATTGGGGCAAATGGAGCCATTATATTGCATTATGTTTTTTTTTCCAGATGTTTTTTAGGTCTTGAAACAAGTCCCCATCTACATCATAATGTTTTGTGAACTACAAAACTTCAAGTTTTCCATCTGTCTCTGTTTAAGCAGCGTTCAGCATCATTCAGTTGGGGTCGAGATTGAACGAGAGACTGAAGTAAAAGATATAAAAAAGTAACCACTGTAACATTCTCACTCGCCTCCATGCTGCTTGTACTGTTGCCTGTTTTCCAGCACATTCATGATGTCACACCAGAAAAAAACAACAGAAAGGCCAGCTCATCGACAAGGAATGGAGTCAATCTCCTATTTTAAGCGGGTTAACACACGTTTAAAAAAAAACCTGCAAATACATGCTCAATTTGTTGTAAAGCTGTTAAATGTTTTGATGATTAATAATTTTGTTAATCACAGAAAATGAATGTTGATTTGAGAATTTAATAGTGTGATTAAAACTGTACAACAAATTTGTTATGTCTACTCGTTTACCTGACACAGTCTGTCTGACAAATGCACAGTTTTTCTCAGTATTCAACTGTGTTAGGGTGGATCTTTCCTTCAAAAGGAAGGGCTGTGTTGCCATCTGAATGCACAGGATGTAAAGCAACATCACTCCTTGAGTAACTGAAACTGGTAGCAGGGAGGGATCACTGGGTGTGCAATCTGCTATCAGATGATGAGCTTGTTTATTTCTGTTCAGCCTCGGCAGGTTCTCCTCTGTGATGACTGTGAAAATAATATAACGACTGAGCTGGAGAGGATGAGTGACAGCCGGTGGGAGCAGAAACAGATGGAGAAGCCTGATGCACAGCACACAGACAGACTTACTTGAGACTCGGCGCTTTTATTTTTATCATTCTGGCAAAATATTCTGAAGGAAAGATGAATCTAAAGTTTAATATTTGGGCCTAAAAACTTATATAACCCTTAGTTTCAATAAAATAAAAAGCACAAAGAGATTCCCCAACTGTAATAAGATAAACATTTACAGTGTACAACAACAGAAAATGGGCAGTGAAATCAAACAAATCCAAAGGGAGCTCACTTGGTTGCACATCAGAATGTTAACACTCCAAACACAAAAACATGCCAATTTGTGTACTATGCACACAAACAAACTGCAAGCATACACAAACTCACAGATTGCTCGGAGATGCCCAGAGGGGCTACTGAGCAGAATGCAACACGCGTCACTAATGACATGCATCGGCCCTCCAGCAGAGAAGCACAGCAACGTCAACAACAGCACAGTGTGAAGACAAACTGTTCCTGTGTGTACAGTAGAGAGATTTGTCTTGCAGAAACATTGACCTGAATACAGAACTGAGGTGAGAGGACAGCTTTAGTTGTGATCTCAAAGAACAGTACAGGGCACAGAAATAACAGATCTGAGGTTGAATACACCAGAGTTTTTACATCATTCACAATACAGATCAGATTAATAACGAACAACACTTCTTATGGTGCAGTAATATGTGCTCATGGGAGCTATGGGCGTGGAGCAGGTGATAATGATTTAGCGTAGCCCAGGCGTGGAGGGAGCCCCGCACACTCTGTGTTATGTCAGGTACAGACTACACAGTTTCAGCCTGATAACAGCCCGACAGGACAAACAAAGGGTGACAAACAGCGTTTGTTTACACTTGTGTTCCCGAAAGTTGGTCCCTAGCAACTCCATCCCGATTACATCTCACAGGTTATAAAAGCAACAAGCTATGATTGGTCGAGACCAACACGCAGTCTGTATCATAACGTGTCTGTGCCAAGTCACAGCAAATATTTATGGCTCTAGAATCAATTAATCCAACACTGTGGCCATGAATTAAGCATTTTAATACTCGTCCATTTTGTTAATGGTTATTTTTGGTGTCTTCAGTTGCCAGAGCCTCACACTCCTGCAGTCAGCCTGCAGAGAGACTCGAGGTTTATGAGCTTATGATGTTCCGTCCTTGTAATTATTATCACATCAAGTTGCCAGGATGCATCAGCTGGCCCTGACCTACGAAGACCAGTTTTTTGCTCTTCATAAATGACTATAGACATAACAGTGGTATGCTAGATACCAATTTTTAGGTCGATGTAATCATGTACACGATTCTAGGGAAGTACCGGAAGTAGACAAGTTGCCATTATTGCGGTGGCGTCTCCCTACAATCCCCTCGTGTTTGAATGCAATTAATATTATTATTATAGGAATTTTGACTCTCAATGAGTACCTGTAGTTGGCATTTTGTTGCTCATCGCCAGGCGATTCATGAAATTATCTTGAATACCTATTAACCTATTACAAGTTTTATACTGTAACTGGTCTGTAATAATAAAATGCAGCTCTTGATTGATACTGCTAGCTGGCTTGTACAGTAACGTTAGTATATTACCCCGTATAACACCAATTACTCCATTATGTGTTCTGGCTATTGTTGTAACTGATATCGTATATGTAAAATCTTAAAAACATTAAGATTGCCATGCATACAACACCATACCTTCATCAGTCGCCACTGAGGGCCACTGCCAAACAGCATCAATCAATCCAGTGTCTGCTGCTGTTACTGTCAGCAGCAGTGACAGCAGCACACTGCTCACTACAATGTAACCACAGTAATGCGATTCAACACACAATTCAATTTCAACACAATTTCAACAAAACATAGTTTATACCTGGCACATTATAATGGAATATCTAGGTAATTTTTAATGAATCCAATGATACAGTATATTAACCAACATTATTCAAATCAAACACACTATCATCAATTGTGTACTTGGATGCATGGCGTCCTGAGTGGTATTTACGACCATGTGTGCAAGGATGAGAGGTCACATTAGCAAATGTTACTGAATAAACACATTCAAGGGAAGCATGACTATTTGTGATCCAGCAGGAGAAGAAATAAACACACCGTGGATTAGCACCACGGTGGTCCTGCAGATCCGGTGTCACCACACACATGGCTCACGCTACACCACTTGCATGATGCACTGTAACTTTAAATACAGCCTATCACTATGGGCAGCTCAGCCAACGTGCTAAAAATGCACATGTACTACCGCACGACTGATTGACAAGTGATTTCTGGGAAAAACAAGTGCAGAGACACCACAGTACTGAGTTTGTGGTATCTCAGATGGCATCAAGATCAAAACAGCAGTAACCACTCTTGTCTACCATGAAAGCATCAACACTCTTTTGTAAGATGACATTTGGCTTCATGTCAGGTCTTGTGATGCCCGACCACCGCACACCTCTGAATAAAGCCCACTAAATCAATTAAAATCCATGACTAAGGGCAACAAATAACTGCCACAACACAACATTAAGACAGCACTGAGAAGTGCTGACACAGCGTTTTATCTCAGTGGCAGCGAGGCCGGGAATCATTGTATAGTTCACAAGCTGACCCAGATAGAGACGAGACAACAGAGGAGGACAGCACAGTACATACCAACAACAACACCAGGACTCAGCAGCCAGATACACTCAGTGCTGCCAACAGAGATTTGTTACTGGGTGTGTGATGTGACAATACCATGGTGTGTGTGTGTGTGTGTGTGTGTGTGTGTGTGTGTGTGTGTGTGTGTGTGTGTGTCCACAAACAGGAACCGAGGCATGGGTGTGCCTGCTAAAACAGTGGCAGATGATGTGGTAAATGTAGATGTTTGGTCAGTGAGGCAATAAAGCATGTTTCCTGGAGGCCAACAAAAGTTCATAAATGTACACACAAACATACACAGAACCACACAAACACACACACACGCATATTTTTATTTACTGGATTCAACTGTAATTTCGACTGCGTCCCTGTACTCCAAAAGTTGAATATGATTAAACTCATTGACAAAGACTAGCTAAAATGAGTCAATTACTTGATTAAAAGAAAATTAATCAGCAACTGTTTTAATTTTTAAAGCACAAATGCCAATTATTTCATGCTTCCAGGCTTTTACATGTGAAATTCACAGATTTTCTTGCTTGATAGCAACACCTGATGATCGAACAAAACAAGACTCCACTAACTTTTTATGTTGGTTGCACTGGTTTGCCTAACTTTTTCATTAAGGTGTACTAGGACATACTTTAGGTAAACCCAATAACAATTAGTAATTTAATTTCTTTATGTAAATGGTTGTTAACAGTAATAACTGGTCAACCAGCAGAGAAGGTAACTGGTGCAACAAGTGCTACCCCATTTATTATATTATCACCTGCACAGTACTGGCATCAACATATTGTGTCCATGGTTAGTAAAAACTCCAGTGAGGGCCTTTTTTTTAAATGCTCATTGTAAACCAGCACGATCATTATACAAAGGTCAGTTACAGAGTGATATATCTTTCTATACAATGATGGAAAAATAAAGGGCGCTCTCAGTGAAAGTCACGCAGAAAGAACAAAGCACACCGTCTGAGCTGAATGTCACGGCAGGATTCAGGGCTGAAGCTGTGTGTGTTTCTGTGTGTGTGTGTATGTATAGAAGAGTTATGTTGCTCTGCAGGACTTTTACAGCAGGGTAATAAAACAGCAGATAAATAGGGAAAAAGAAAAGAAAAGAAAAGAAAAGAAAAGAAAAGAAAAGAAAAGAAAAGAAAAGAAAAGACCAGGCAGTATCATTAGATTTAGATTTGGTGCACACAAACACACGTGGGCTTTCCATCACGCTCAGAAATAGTGACAGTGCATCCTTTCCAGGTCTCCACACAGCAAAGGGATCAACACCCATAATGGAGGCATCCACAGAAGCTTGTCACATGGCCACACACACACACACACACACACACACACACACACACACACACACACACACAGCTATAAATGAACCTCACATGAACACACTGTGAGGAATGGATTCACATTGGCTAATGAGTACAAACGCTGTACATATAGCATTTTTCCTTTGCCTGTAAATATGCAAAATGACAGTCAGCTAACTGAGTAGGTGACCTGGAAGACTTCTAATCTAATCTCCATATTAATGCAGACCCTCGGGGCACAGTAATGGGGATGCACACCCCCCTCCCTCCGCTGACACACAAACAGTGGCAGCACACTCTCTCTCATGACTGGCAGGCAGCCCAGGATAAACAGCATACCAAGTCAGTGCCACTCTCTGCTCACAATGGCAGCATTTCACTGGTCACTAACAGTAAAATCAACATTTTAGGTTAATGATTATATAAAGACTCAAGACTTCAGGGATCTAACTTTGCAGAGAGAGAATTAATAGATTGCTCTGCTTATATAATCATAACCATCTGATGTTAAAAGTCCACATGATTGGTATTTCCACATGACTGGATTGTTGATATTCGGCTCACATCTGCACAAGTTCATAAACTCATTGGCTGGATAGTAAAAGTGTGATTCCAAGGAAGATTATTCAGTCTCATCATTCATGAACACTTCAGACAAATGTCTACCAGAGTCGACATTCTCACATCACCCATAAACCTTCCTGATCTCAAATGTTTGACCCTCAGAGAGACACTTTAATGGGGTGATGGCCGGGTGGATCAAAAGAGCCGCTGTCTGCTTCAAAAGCTCATTTGGCCCAAAACTTGGCACCTCTTCTTCTCCCATGGTCAGAGGCTGACCCCGTTGCCATGGTTACTCCACTCTAATATCTATGCAAACGCCTCCCCGCTGCACGGGAAGACCCACTGCTGGCCGGGGCCAAACTCTGCCAGGGACTGCCCCCTCACACACAAACACAACACAAACATATTATGAACCCGATGTAAAATAGACACACATGTGCATATCAACACACATGCAAAGTGATGGCAGATGGATGCACATATGGACGTACACACTTCCCCAAGCCGGACAGAAGTCGGCTGTACTCGACGTCAGGCCGGATGCTTTCAGTAATTCATCCACCCACAAGTGTATAATAAGGTTATTTTAACCCCACCCCGCTGGGACGTCTGGCTCTGGCAACCAAACAACTGTGCAATCTAAACACCCAGCCCACACATGTATCACATCAAACAGCGCCCTGACTGTGGATGCACAATAGAATGAAACAAGAGACTGTTCGGCTTCGCCTGGCTCCTTCAGTCAGACAATTCGGAGCATAACAAAATAAATCACTGAAGTTGCAGATCAGCACTGCAGCTCATTGCCACTTTATCAAAATAGCCAACATGACATTCGTGTCAGTAGCCAACAACTAAACAAACAAGAACTCAAGCATTCAAGCATTCCGCTGACTTAAAGTCTGGTAATGCCAGCTGGCAGAACAGCAACACTGAAACGCATAATCAATTAATTCCTATGAAATCGGCATGAATAGGGGATTCACCTACGAACACAATGCCTTAGCCCTACTGACCTTTGAGGGAACAGAGAGCCAAAGAGTCCAAAATCAAGGAAGCAACTGTGGCTTATGAGTTGTGTTGTAGCTACAGGATATGCTGAAAAAAGGCTTAATGTTTGATTATTTTGGCAGATATTGTGATTGCGATATGATTCATGATTAATGGGAATAATCATTCTTGCATCACAATTTTCCTTTTCACTGATTAAACTATTGAAAATATGATGATGTGACATTTGTTGGGGTTTATACCAAACAAACATGTACATCTGCAGAACAATGTTTGTAGGCCAGGTCATCTCTGCAGCACTGCAGTACTTCATTATAATCTTGTTTGGTCACACATTTTAACTTCATCCAAAATTGCAATTCTGCAACTTGGTCATATTGAAATTTCAATAATATTTTGATTAATTGTGCTCCCAAAAAAAGGAATGTTGTTTAGTGGTGATGGTTAAAATATGTCTTCTGTGGAGGAATTGTCCAGACCATTTGCTAACAGGAAGTTTTGTTTTCTGTCTTCAATAAATGTCTCTATCGAATTAAATAACATTCAAAACAATATGGCAGGAGGAGTAAACAGCCCAATAAAGAGAAAACAGAAAGAATAGAGCAATTGACTGACTAGCACTAGCATTCTCTAAGCTGGATAGCATGTTAGCTCATCAGCTACAGCAGTTCAATAGCTATCCGTGTGTAATCCCTACATCACAATGTGTCTTGAATCAAATATAATGTGAACTGATTCATTTCACTGTACAACTCATTTCACTTTGGTGTCCCCACTAGAAAACAATGTTCAAAATTAACAGCATTATAATTAAAAAAAAAAAAAAAAAACCTACTTCCTGTTAAGCTAGTGAGCGCCACAAGACAAGCCTTTACATTTTGAATTTCAGGTTTACTTTAAAAGGTGCAATATGTAAGAACTGTAGCTACCTTTAGCTAGTAATCTTGGTTAGCCACGCAGCTAGCGGTCGTATTAGCTGACTCTGCCCAGACTGGGAGTGTTGATGTTGTTTTTCTATCAGACAAAACACTTGCGGTACAAAGTGGCTAGGAGCTAGCTGATTAGCATGCTAACTTCCCTGGCTATCTCTGCAGCGCAATACTTCTTCACATTCTGTTGATAATTTTAGTTAATTTGTGAATGTTTTAAATTTTTTAATTTTCTTACATACTGCACCTTTAAGCTGGACATTTTGGGAAACAAGCTTCTATAGATGAGAAGATTGATACCACTCTCATGTTTGTGCAGCTAGCTTGGCTCTGCCCAAAGTTACAAAAATCAAAACACTAGCACTGCATTGTATGGTTGTGAAATAATATGGTAAATTAAAGGTTATCGCTGAGATGATTATCATCTGATTTCATTGGGTGTAACAGACACGTACACAAGAGCTCAAGTGCTCAGACACGATTTATAATCCCGTCCAACTCAGCAGGCCTCAACCCAGTCCCACCAAACCCAGAGCTTCAAGCTGAAACTAGCCAAATGAATGACAGATGAAGTCAAAACCCAGAGAGAGACAAGAAAATCCAAGATAATAAAATGGAGCCCGTTTGCGCGCAAACACACACACATTCTCTAACAAAGGAAAAACATTGGAGTCCAAGACTCAAGTCAATTTGCAGTGTGCTGGGAGAGCGGAGCCACATGTTTTTGATAAGTCCTCTAGCAGAGCAGGGTGAGGTAATGATGAAGTCATCTCTGTCCTCTGGACAGGTTCAAATTCACTGGGCCGAGTGTGTTTTTAAATGGCCTCAGGCTCACTAACACACTCACACACACACTTTATTTTTTTCTTTGAGGGGTGCTATGCAGTTAAAAACTATTTATTTAATGTTGCAGTTGGTATCAAGACCTGACAATAACCAAAGGAGCTGCAACATGTGCGTGCCTCATCTTCTTCTAAACACCTGTTACTCCTCGTTCTTCAGTTCCTGTTTCACCAAAAGATTCCTAAGCAATCAAGTCTCACTATGGACACGCCTCATTAACAGTCCCTACAGTCTGCGCCCACTCAACCGGTCACTGCTGCTCTGTTATTAATCTAGCCATGACTCCACCCCCCCGCCACAGTGGACGCTGTACTTCCTGTGTCTCGGCATGGATCTTAAAGATGAGCTGAGCTTGATTGTGCCGGGTTATAATGAAACTATTCATTAGAGCAGAGAAAATAAACAAGAGGGAAGAGCTCAGACAGGGAGGCTGCAGATGTGTTGAGACAGCTCAGTGCTATCAAAATGTTATTCTGCGAGTACAGAAAAGGTCAACACTTTATACGATGTGGCCATAGAAAATACTGAATCCTGATTGGCTGGTGCATGTGTTTGATAGAGATGCATGGCACTGATGTCCTCACTGCTGGTCTAAAAACATACAAATATTCAAACAATAACACATAATAATATATGTTTATCTCGCAGTTTTGTAGTTTTGTAGTGTCTTGTAAGCTCACGTGGGAAGAGCAACTAAACTGCGAGACATCTAGATATTTGGGTATCAATATGGAGGCTGGCTTTAAAGGGGAGTGCTGCAGCACTGTATTCCCCCTCTGTCTGAGACGCTCTGTTTTAGCTCCTGTCTCTTTAAGGCCGCCCTCCTGAATACCCAGTCTGCTCTGATTGGTCAGCTCCCACATGCCTGAGCCAGCACTGCTCACTGTGTCTCCGTTCGGCTCTGTCATGTTTTCAGCTTCCAGTTAGCTTCAATGCTACTGTGTATGAAGGCATAAATTATGCAAGCGTGTGACATGGTGACGTAGGGATGTCAAGAAGACACAGAATTAAAGGCGGGGCTACTGACGAGGCATTTCAGGAGCAGTGTTTTCTGTGGGAGAGAGGAGCTCCCATTGCCATAGACTTTGGACTTCTTAACTTTTTGAGATCTTTTACATGCACCAGAACCTATACAACACACTGAAGGAAAGGAAAAAACAAAAAAACATATTATGTCTCCTTTAAAGTAAGGAAAGAGTGCTTGAATATTGTGTTTTGCAGAATATCATTTATGGAGAAAATGGAGTTTGGGCCATTAAATGGGGACAAGACATTGTACGAATCTACACCAGCTGTTTAGGGGACTAATGCCTATTTTGAGGCTGTGTAAAGAGGACATCATCATCAACCGTTTGGTAAAGGCTAGGTAAAATCCCTCTTCTTTACTCATCCCCCCCACCCCCGTCTCGCCTCCTTCGCGTCCCAGGTGACTGCAATATTCATGAGGACCTTGTGAAACCCTCACAGCAATCCAAGAGAGAAAATGGAGTTCACATCAAAGAGGACATGCGGAGGTGGAGGGAAAATAAATATGGAGAATGTTTGCATTTTTTATCTGTTCCGTCATTGGCTCTGGGTTAAATAGCTCACTTATAGAAAGTCCCTGAAGGGTTCTGAATGAGGCCCCGCTTCTATCTGAGTGAATCAGAGAGTGAGGGGAATACCGTTTTAGATTTCACATCCATATGGTGAACATTCAAAGCTTTTCAGAAAGCTCAGGGGAACAAAATATAGGAAGAGAAAAAATGCACAAGAACTGAAAAATCAAGTATGTCAGACTACAGGCCTTTTGGAGACAATTATCATATTTGTCTGAGCTAAGTTCCAACGGCCAAGCTTTGGTGTGGAAATGGATATCCTCCTCAGAGAGTCATTACAGGTTGAGAACAGAGCCAGAGGTGTTGAGGGGGTGCTCGCGGGTAACATGCGATTTTTTGAGGGGGAGAGAGTTGGGGGGTGTTGTGCAGACTTTTGATCTGCAGAACCTGGAGTCGGATTCAACAAATGATGAAAAGCCGGGAAAGAGGAAGCAAGAAGATAGAAGGAGCTGCATGCTAGAAAACAGTAAAGCAGCTGTTGGCCATTTAACAGTTCATGTTTTTTTGTTTTTCTGCAGATGATCACAGAAATACTAATATTAAGCACTGCTTGCTCAACTGTTGTTTGTTGACATCAATGTGTAACCAGGCACAGCATGTACTGATGACCTAAACTAGAAGTGAAAGGTTTCCATTAAAAACCTGGGACTACTCACTGATTCATGAATAATTGCCAATAACCAGGCTTGGGGAGCAACAGAATACATGAAACAGGATTACCTAATTAGGATACAAATAAATGGTAACTGTATTCTGTCAAAGTAACAGGAAAAAAATAGATGACAGATACATACAGTGTGGAGTCTTAGAGAATACACATTTGTCATTGAGATCAAATAAAAATCATTTTATTGACATTTCTTTTCTCTCTCTTCTCTTTTCTCACTAGTTTTTCTTTGCATATCTTTGGTATTGAGGTAATCCAAAAGTAACGGAAAGTAATCAAGCTATTTTACTGTAATATTATGATACTGGGATTATGTTACTGACTACATTTTTTAACAGGTAATTGGTGACTGTATAAGAAAATGAAATAAGGTAACTCTCCCAATCCTGCCACTAACTTAGCAACAGAAAGAAAATAAATGACCTGTTTGCACATGAATAAACTGAAACTGTAAATTAAACTGAAGATAATGCAACTGAACCTAAATGAAGAGCAAAACTTACTGTCATATGCTCCTCATGATGTTTTTCTTTGGGTAAAAACTTGTTCAAATAAGCCTGACCGATGCAGAACTTTTGGGCCCAATACTGATACTAGGAAGTAAAAAAATTCAGATATTGATACTGTTTATCAGCCGATATTGCATATATACAATATATACTGTACATTTTTTGCAATGGTCCCCCTGTTGTTTTCAAACACTTGTGACAAAGGTATGTAATGGATGATATTTTACAGCTTAACAATAAATTCCCAGTGACATTTACTGTTTCAGTGCATATCATTGTGGGAGAAAGCATCTATTTCTGTATTATGTCCTGTAAAAAAAAAAAAGAGGGGGTTCATATCGGTGTACATCAGATAATATACATATACGGATACCAATATATCTTTGTTAGGTCAATATCAGCATATATTATCTCTAGTAGTCACAAAGAACTCACTGTCACTGACACTGAAAATAAAAATGAACCAACTAAAAGCAACAACACACACAACAATTACCCCAGAAGTGTCTAATTGTTCAAAAGGCAAAACTTTATACCATCCAATCTGAATCAGAAAGATACTATATACACATTGTAAAACCACACACGGGGGCTTTGCTGTTACTACTCACACACTATGTCACTCTTGACTTGTGATTTTGAATTTAGTATTTTAGTTTTTACTTCTACTCTGTTTTAATTTCATTCTAATCATTTATCTCTTTGAAGTTTCTCTATGCATCTGTACTTATTTCTGTTCTTGTGCTGCTGCAACACCTGAATTTCCCTTTTAAGAATCAACAAAAGCTTATCTCTCATCTTGTCACTTGAATACCACAAAAAAGAAAAACAGAACAAAACTATAAAGCAAATTAAACTCTTAAATAATCTGCTAAAACAGCGTCCTTTTTCCTATTTGTACATAAAGTGGGATGTGAGTATTGGAGTGAATCCCTACCAGCTGCAGGAGTTGCTGACCCTGACCTTTGACCATAACAGGAGCACTGCAAAGCCTAGTTGTCTCTTAAAAAGCTTTGTTTTCCCTCCAACATTAAACATACACCATTACGAAAATATCTCAGCTATTAATACAGAATGAATGCAAGAAAATACTCTGCAGATCTGCTACTTTAATGAGATATTACTGTGTGACTCTCACTGATCTCACCAAATCAGTGCTGGTGAGAGCAAAGAGAGAGTGTCCCCATGATATCAAGCACAACATACAGCTATTTATACTGAAAGTACACAATAGTGCAGCTGTTTGAATGCCCCAGATAACTGCTGCTGGACAAAATGTTCCTAAACATGGTTATAATACCTCAGTAAAGGGTTACCAAGCAGTTGTGGTCACAGAGTCAGCATGTGGCCCATAAACATGTAAACAGTACACAGGCAAAACACGAAACAACACATATCCACGCAAAATGTTGACTTAAATGTGACGACACGTGTACTAAGTCATCCAAATACCTCCTGTGAGGATCACCGGGTCCCAGGTTAGCAGCCTGACAGTCGAGCTGCAGAAACACAAGCGTCCCCGGACCTTTTCTGCCTCGGATTCACTGTTTGAATTCAATGGTTCCGCTCAAGCACGACGAGTCGGAGCACTTTCACTGACGTCCGACCAAAACGATGGTGTTGACCGGCCCCCTGCGGCCGGAGCAGGCAGCACACATGTTGTGTAGATCTAGTGAGCCGGCGAAAGCGGAAACACTGGCTCACTATGTGGCAGGAAGTGGAATTTCATTCACCGAGACGCGTGACGCACTTTCTGGCAAATCCCTTGCTTGAGACGGAGCGCACGTGACTGAGGCGAGCTGCCGCTGGTGTGTATTATTTATGTTTGGCCCAGTTCAGACGTGCTAAGCTAGTTCACCAGTCCTAGCGATGAATATATTTCATGTTTAAACACGTGGGTTCCTGTTGACATTTAGAAACATTTTCACAGTATTCTCTGCAAGTATATCAGGAAATAAAGCTTACCTTGTTGGAGTGACGGTCATACATGCTCTCTGCCACAATTGTGCCTCAAGTCTTCACTCATATTGTCACGTGACGATGAATTTCTTCATTTGAATCATTTAAGGCTCAGGCAGCATCTGGTTGCATCCGTGTTTACTGTAAATCTGACTCATGCATGTGCTCATAAAAATGCAACACTGCCTCCATCTAGTGGTCTTAATCGTGTTTGCTTTACAAAACATCACCATGAAAGTACAGTCTCAGTACATTGAACAAATAAATGTGTGTGTCAGAACTTTGTATGATTGAACACAGAAAAAAACGAAAATAATTGTTTTGGGCCCCAAACAAGAAAGATTAAAGCCCAGTATATCAATGTGTAGAGAAATGATGTAGAAATCAGAGTTTCAAAGATATATATTCACAACTAAACACTACAGTGACTTCTGGAGTCGTTTTTGTGACAGAATCTTTGTTTCCACATCTATAAAATACAAACCGAATGTGGCGTAAGATAAGGGAGACCGGCCGAGTTTAGCAATAAGAAGTGATTGGATCTCAGTGCCTGTTTTGACAGTAAAGAGGTTGTAAACAAATGACAAACTTCTAGTTGTGAGCCTGTAGGTGCCTGTAAATGACCAGGACCAGACAAGGATTCAAAATATAATGAAATGATAACAGAATCTGAGTTGAGGAGTGAGGAGACACAGTGGAGAACTGGCCATTTGGATGATTGACCAGTTTATACAAGATTCAAGATATGTTTATTGGTCATATGCAGGTTAGCACAGGGTCAACGGTGCACTGAAATGTTTTGCACGAGAATAGACCAGTCAACGCAGTTACAGAGTACTCAGTAAGATAGAATAGGAAAAAGAGAATAAGATAAATAAGTT
Organism: Pagrus major; assembly: GCF_040436345.1. NCBI lineage: Eukaryota > Metazoa > Chordata > Actinopteri > Spariformes > Sparidae > Pagrus > Pagrus major. The sequence continues at coordinate 25,025,495 of NC_133215.1, forward strand.
TAAAAAATACAGCCCTATACACTATTTACATTATAAACATCAATATTAGAAATAAAAATATTAAGAAGAAGTTTAAAAAGAATAAAGCAGTGCATTGTAAAAAGTAGCCAAAAGTCATACTTTAGTAAAGATATCGTGTTAAAATATTACTGTGGTAAAAGTGAAAGTCTGCCATATGAACAGTATTTGAGTAAAAGTTTTGAAAGTATCAGATAATACATGTAGTATTAAAAGTATGAGTAAAAGCAAATTAAACATATATTATCATGTATGTATAAAACTGTATAGTTGGCATTATTATCAGATCAGTATCAGTATCAAAATCAGTGGTTTTTGACACTCATCCCCAGGATGCCAAAGTAGAACCACCTCCTTTCAGGAAGTTACAATTTTTTGCTTTAAAAAATATCTCAAGAAATTAAATATTTGTGTCTTAACATGATAAAGAAAGGCATGTTTGTGCATTTATTTTCAGCAGGCTAGACTATTGTAATGGTGTGCTCACAGGCCTCAGTAAAACATCAATGACAGCTGCAGTTTGTCCAGAATCCTCACTAACACCAAGAAAGCGGAGCTCATTACACCGGCCCTTCACTGCACTGGCTTCTTGTGTGTCAACAGATACATTTAAAAATCCTATTACTCATGTATAAAGTGCCAAGTGGATTCGAGCCTAAATACATCTCTGATTTACTTGCACGCAACAAAGCATCCACACCCCTCACGTCATCTTGCACAGGTTTACTCCGTGTTTCCAGGAAAACAAAACTAAGCGAGGTGAAGCAGCTTTTAGTTTCTTTGCTCTCCACTTGTATAACAAGCTTCCTGACTAGCTTAAAACATTACTGTTTACTGTGGCTTTTCAATAAACTCCTTTTTAAATCTGTAACTAATTATTTGCTTGTTGATATTTTCATTTAAATGTTATTTTAATGTTCTCTTGATATCTTATCTTAAATGTATTTTTATGCCCTTGGAAAAAAACAATAATAGAAGGTGTAAGATTAAAATATACACTAAGAAGCAACACCAGTAAAACATACCATAAACAAGAAAGCATGAGTAATGAAACATCAGTCAAAACATACAATAAGGCATAGCTCAGTCAATGAGATGAAAAAATGACATTGAGTTAATAAAAAGGGAGGCAAAAAGATGTGTTTTAACAGCAGTTTTAAAATCAGTAATGGAGGCCAGCATGTGGATGGAGAGAGAAGGAACCTCCAGAGTTTGGGTGCAGCATAAGAGAAGGCTCTGGCACCTGTTGTGCTGAGGTCGATGGCTGGTGGTGGCAGTAGTCTGCAGGGAGCGTGAGGGTTTGTATGACTGAAGGAGATCTGTGAGATAAGCAGGGGACAGAGGAGAGCCTCAGATGTTAATAGTTAGTCGGAAAAGCTGATTGTCTCTACGTGTCTCAGAAATAAATATAAAGTGTACATGATCAGGTGGAATTTGACTCTCTTGTAAAGCAGGTTTGTTCTTACAGCTGACAGTAAAACAAATTGTGTTCAAGTAAATCTGAGGCCTAGCCAGCCAATTTCACATTCCAACTGTTCATGTACGTGTTTGACTTTGGCATTAAGGTGAACAGTTGTTAGAGTATTACACTGAAATGGAATAAATGTAGGTAGGTCCTTATATTGTGTATTATAATGTTAAAAGCATCACATTGACTCATTTCACATTCTTATATGTGACGTTTTATGGTCTTGTGTTGTCAAAAATGTCACAAGGCGCAAACATTCACAGATGAGTTAGGCTAATGTTTTAAAATTGCAGTCACGTTAAGTTCAGTCTTGTTCTCCGACTTCCACTATCTCTGAAGTAGGGACAGGCGACCTAATGAAATGCACCGTTAGCTTGAGTAAACTTGTGCATTTCTCTGGGTTTGAACATTGTTGGAAACATTTGAGATGATGTGAGTACACAACTCAACAAAATATATAACAAAGGTCTAGTCGCTTTTTAGACATTTTAATGCAGAATTCCTACATATTATGTCTTTAATGTGCATAGAATAAGTAACAATAATACAACGTGTACAACAGGTAAAACATATTACTTTGTGATTTAAAAAAAGCACATATAATACAGTTAGATAAGCCAGTTATTCCCTGCACTTGTTGGCAGAGTGATATATTCTAGAAAATATACTCATAACCATTCAAAGCTGCACGCAGGGCCGGTTTTTGCTATGGGCAATGTGGGCGACCGCCCAGGGCGCAATCTATGTGAGGGCGCACGAGCGCCCTCAAAAAAAAAAAAAAAAAGACAAAACAAAACTCGCCAGTTTTCTAGACTACCACTCATTTCCATGTCAAGTCAGTGGAGTGGGCGCTGGGGCGCCCGCATTGTCACGTCAACTTGCTGCTGAGAGTCACACAGGTTGTGTGTGTCAGCAGAGGCGAGGGGGGGGGGAGAGGGATAGACTGATGATCCCAGGCCACACAACACAAATTGCTTCCAAATAAATTGTATTTCATTCCTAAAATTAATATAGACCCATATACCTACATGTAATTAATTGGGTTATGTGAAAAATGTAAAACAAAAAAAAAATCTGTGCATGCATCTACGTGAATTTGTTTACATCACGTGACTCCGGTTGTTTGACGGGCGAACAGACGGTGTTGGCAAAAGGTAATGCAAAAGGTAATGATGTCGAGTCTTCATCTTCATCATGGATCAAAGTAAAAGAGCAAAGAAGCCATCAGGTGCCCAGTTCAGAAAAAGAAGAAAAGAAGAAGAGGAGAAACGGGCAAAAGATAAAGGTATGCAGATTTCTATGAGTGACGTGAGGGGGGGTCAAGGGATGGTTCGCCCAGGGCGTAAATCTAGCCAGGACCGCCCCTGGCTGCACGTACACTACAGGTTTGTAATTATCAACAGACATGATGATGGTGAGAGCCTTGAGAACCTGTTCTACTGAAAGAAACACAACGAAGACAGACATACAGTCTGCACATAGCATTTTATTATCACTCTATCACTGACAGTGCCCTCTGATGTGAAATAATCTGTTCCTGGATTCAAAAACGAGAGTTATGCGTGAGAAGAGCACCAGTTAAATTCAACCCCATCCAGCTGGTTAATCCAAACTTCACGCCAAGAAATACTTTCACCATTGTCTCACTTGGCACAGGTCTGACAGAAGCATCTCTCTTTTTGTTTCAATTTGACATTCATGCATTAATGTGAACCTCTTGGAAATATGATTTACCACCAACAAGGAAACAGGAAGAAGAAAGGCTCAAGGCTGATGCTCACTGCATGAAGGTCTTGTGACAACCTGAATGAGCTAGGACTGAAATAATTAGGGGGGTTAGCTGCTCCTCTTCCTCGTGACTCTTCAAGAAGTGCAAATCGGATAAAGTGCAGGATGTATGGAAACTATCTACAGACAGCGTGCATGTGTGTGTGTGTGTGTTTGTGTGTGTGTGTAGTACGTTCACTCATGTACTGTACTTAAGTACAATTTTGAAGTACTTGTACTCTACTTCCAAACGTATACTCATTTATGCTGCACTGTATTTATGATGATGTTACTGGCTAGTTTTCAGATGAAGTAAACTTGATGCAAATTCAGTATCTACTTTTATTTTTGATACTTCAAGTACATTTTGCTGGTAAGACATCTGTGCTTTGACTGAGGTAGCATTTAGATTGAAGGGCTTTTATTTATAATAGAGTATTTTCACTTTGCGAGTATTGGTATTTTTACTTTATTAAAGGATTTGCGTACGGTACTGTACTTCATTCATTTAAAGGAGCTCTAGGGAACAATTTGTAGCAGTTTACATGTATTAATCACTTTATTTATTGGCCGTACGTGAGAGGATTGTAACATGACATGAAAAATGAGACCTTCCCCGTCTCTCTCGGTTGCCTGTACAAGTCTGTGGATGATCTGTTTAAGTTGTTTAATGCTTGATGGACTGTGGATTCCTTTGTGAAGGACTCGGGTCAGATTCTCTGCAACAGTCTGCCTCGTCTCAGTGCCTCTCTCCGCTCTGCTAACAGAGAGCAACAGTAGCTAACGTTAGTTTAGAAATGGAGTCCGCTAACATAAACGTACCACTCTGGCTTCCGGCAGAAGACAGAAGTTCCACAGAGCCCCTTTAAAGCTCAAATTTGTAAGTTAGTTGATTGTTGAGCCACATTTAACTCGTCAAAAGCAGATGCTTTTGGTTGGTAGGTCGGGCCAGTGGCCGTTTATGATGAGTTGGGAATGTGACTGAACAATCAACTATCTCACCAATTGGACCTTTAAAGGGGCTCTATTGTTCTGTAGTTTTTTTCTATCATGTGAAAATCTTTTCAATTTCCTCATCAAACTACACCAACTATATATAAACATGCTGTCATGATGTAAAGAAATATTACCACCTTGTCTACCGAGTTGTGTAATGCAAGGAAGGATCTTTTTTTTACGTCGCTAGCACGAGTTATTGTTCTGCTAAATGAAACATTGTTTCTCCGTCGTGTTGTTGAAGGAAGAACGCTGCCTTTCTACAGTAAGTGTGTTATTTTTGTGGCCATACGCCCTGGCAGAAAAATGTTTCCTCTTTTCTAACTAATTAAGTTGCTTTTCTTCTGAATGTTTTTGTTTCCATCATACTCCCATTCTGTCAGCACCACTGGCCAACACTTTTAATATCTCTGACATGTTTCCTCATACTTCCATGACTTCTCAGTATGACGTGAAAAGACATCACAGCCTTTAATACTCTGCATGTCTTTTTAGATTGATTTGATTTATAACACTGGAGAAACACAGTAAACCTCTTTTCTTGTTTATGCATATTTTTGTCAGTCAGTGGAATGATTGACAGAAAACAGCATGTTTGTCCTTATGGAACCTATGATTAATAATACCCACATGTAAACAACTCATTTAACAATGGACCTGCATGTTCGCACTGATTGTGACCAGAGTGTTAAGTAAATAAGTAAGTCATGTATATATATATATGTATATATATATATATGTATATATATATATATATCTACATAAATATTGTAGCAGACCAAACATCAAAGATGTACTGTTCTTTAACAAGGTAGTTCATATATGACGTGTACTTCAAAATACAATATAATACATTGGTGTCCATTGACAGGATATAAAAGATGTTTAAAGGTTTGTATTTGTTCCAATTCTATATAATTTTACTTTCAAAGTCCCTTTTTAATACTATTAATTGATATTCCATACATTTTAAGAAATCAAAGCTGATGTGGAGGGCATCCCTTCATTAAGAATACAGTCTACTGTCACTGTAACATCTCCGCTCTACTGTAATATTATTAGCCACAGTCTTTCGCTGTCCGTGCCTATTTTCTCCATAGGTGACCAGGTATGCAAAAGTTAAACCTGTGTGTACGTGCAGGACCAGAGACCTGATCACATCACGATTCCAGCTCCTGCTGCAATCAGGGATCTAAACAAGCCGGGTGAAGGACCTGCACCTCTTCACAGGCCCTCCAGTATGTGTAAATAGCCGCGTGGCCTACCCCAAACCAGCCCCGCAATGATGGGCCATCGGGCTGCTATTCTTAGAACAAGTTACTATTTGCTTCCTTTCTTTTTTTTCACCCTCAGCCCTGTCACAAGGGCAGCTGAGGCATATTGTGCATGGAAGAATAGGAAGAGGCAGAAATAGGCTGGTAAAATTAGAACAAGCTGAAAAACCATGAAACTGTGAAGCAGCAAGCTCCATTCTGGGCATCTTATTTCTCTACAGTGCCAGCACGCACACCCTTATATGTTTATGTTGTGAATTTTATAAGATGTAATTTTAAGCCCTGCTATTACAGTAAATTGTAGTGCAAAGTAGTGAAGTGTAATCTTATTTTATAAAAAACATAAAACCTACTAAAACCCTCAAAAATATCTATCGACAAAGCCCCATCAAGTTATTAATATACTGCTATGTCAAATAACAAGTGAGCTCTGTGAAGTCAAGTCAACACTTCCTTTACATTTTGACCTGAGCAGACCCAGGAAACACTATGATCAACAGGTGCTTCCCTCTGCCTATATTTTGCTTTGAGCTGTGTGTGGCCACAACAGGGACGGGCCGCCTCCACCCATCATGGGGCTGCCAAATATTCATCGTCCCACCCATGCCTCCATACATGAGACACTGTCACCCTGTTGGCCAATCACAGGCTGACACAGAAAGACTGCAGCAGAAAAACAGAAGCACAAGGGAGGCTGCACGCATTTTTGAAAACCAGTCACACATGACATGCTCATGCCACACATGATTTTTCTGACACAGAAATATTTTCTGTCACTGAGTTGGTTTTCTTCTTCAGTAAGGATTTACAAGACTTCAGTGAAGTTCTGATTTTCCTTCAATTTTAACTACATTTTCTCTTTGCTGTGTGTTTTGCACACATCTGCCAACATGTGCCTTCTGACAGCTGCCCTGCTGTTTTCTTTACTTGGTGAGTATTTTGTTTTCTCTGACTCATGTAATGATTAATGTACTCAGCTGTCTACTGTTTATGTCAGGGGTGTTCATCCATGGAGGACAGAGAGTTTGCAGGTCTTCTTCCAACAGATCTTGAAAAGGCTTGAAACTATCTATAAAAGACTATTAAATGTGATGTTCCTCAGTACTCAGTGGCTGTTTGCTGATTTAACATGTGGAAATTGACACTTACTAACCATCTTGCTTGTACGCCGTTCTAACATTAAACATGCGTAGTCTCCTGGAATAAATAGAAAACAAGAATCCTTGAGATCTGTTTCAACTTGTACAAACAATCAGATATTTGACCAGGTGGATTTATCACATGATGGTGATCTTCCAGAGGGGAAGATTATCCTGTTAGCAGGCTGTCTTAGATGAAAAAATGTGGCTCACAGAAAAGACATTAATCCAGAATCCAGGTTTACTCCAAGTCTGTGTTTATGACAATTCATGCCATGAAACTTATTAATCTTTGTATAATGGTTCAAGGTTTTATTGGCTCTATTCTGAAGAATGTGGATTAACCTCTTTTACAACCTTGTGACTACTGAAACAGTGTTTTCTCCAGAGTTCTGCCTATAATAAGTCCATCATTATATTATACTACGGCCATAAATCAGTGCTTATGAATACATTTTGTTGGGTTATCTGAAGTTAATATAGCATATAAACAAGGCTTATAACATGTACAACCTAAAACTACTTCCCATCAATGAGAAATCAAGTGGTTTGCTTTTAAAACACACATGTCATTGTTAATCTATTTAACTAGAATTTAAATCCAAATAGAGCTAGTGACAATGGTTTCAGACCAGGTAGTAGTCACATTGTGAAAGTTGCATTTCCACAATTAACTCTCACTTCAAATGCCGTACAGGCTGAATAACTGAAAACGAATTGAAAGTGGGCACTATATATATCATCGAAACTAAAAAGCACATACACCCTAATTTAAACAGTATTTCCATTTTACGGTATTTTCCGAGCGGCAAAAATAACTGATTTACTGCTTTTAAGCAAACTACGACTGCATACAGTGTGTGGCCTTACAAAAGAATCGTTTAAAGTTGGTAATTATAGGTTGTTGAAAACTTAACCTAGTAACTTTGTAACTTAGTATAGTGATTATGTGTAATTAGTCTGAGGTTTAGTGGCAATAAGACTCTAAATAGTGTTGACCAGTCACAACTGTCTCATATGTCCTCATGTTCAGTAAACCCTCATCATGAACTTATTTTACACAAAAAAGTGGAATCATTTTAAAGTAAACAGATTTTTTAAAAATAATGTATAATTTATCTGAACTTCTAAAGTCATTAATCATTAGTCACAAGCGTGGATGGATAAACCAGTTGGACTGGTCAAATGTCAGCATTAAGACATGTTAAAGCAGGTTTCATTAGAACACTAATGATCCCCTGCTCCTTGTTGTCCTTTTCAGATGCCTTTTCCTGTGTTCAGTTTCTGGCACCTCTGAACATGGGAGGGGTCATGGGACAGGTGAAGTTTAACTCCACCTCCCAGACGGCCACTGTCAACGTGTCGGGCGCCGGAAACTGTGGGTTACTTAACTTTTCCCTCAGCCAGTTCCCTGTCAAGTATGGTCATTACGCTCAACCCTGTTCTGAAGCAAATATCGGCTCCAGCGTCTTCACCTTCACGGCTGACCCGGCCTCAAACCCAACCGTCAATGTGTCACGCCTCTTTGAACAAACCTCAAACCTGGACGACTTCTCGCTGACTCTGCAGACGTGTAATGGCAATAAAGTGTGCACTGTTGTTAGTCGAGGTCAAACGCTCTTCACTCATCAGGCCAGGTTCTACGGCCCCGTCGCAGGTGATGTTTACATCCGCCTCAACACAGGACAGACCGACGCCAGGCTGCTCGCAGACCTAGTTACAATCGGTCAGGTCAATGCCTCACAAACCAATACCACCCTCTATGGATCTACGAGCTCCGCTGCAAGTTGCAATGTTCTTCTAGGAAGCTTAGATTCCTCAGCTTTGACAAATCTGGGTGTCGTGAAAGTCGGAAACCCTTTACAGCCTGAGAAATCCCGTCTGGAGCTGACCAGCTTCCACATCAACACAACCTTTCTTCTCATTCGCGTGGGGTCAACTTTCAAGTGTGCTCAGATTTACAATGTGCCACAGAAACAGGTGAGCGCTGTTATGAATATGAGAGGGATCAAAGGATACTTCAGCTTCCGTCAGGCTTCCCCGTTTGATGTGACTGAGGTGAGGGTGAACCTGACTAACTTACAGAATAGAGTCGGCCCTTACCATGTCCATAATTTCCCTGTCCCCTCGATCAGGTTGCCTCGATCAAGCATGTGTTCAAATGATAATGTGGGCGGCCACTGGAATCCATTCAGAGTCAACACAAGCGCCCCGACATATCCAAATGGGCCCGGATCAACACACGACATGTATGAGGTCGGTGACCTCAGCAACAAGCACATGTTCCTCGCAGACAGAAACGAGGTGGACGTGATGTTCATAGACTTCAACCTCCCTCTGTTTGGAATGAACAGCATTGTAGGTCGCTCGGTTGTGATTCACAGAACAACAGATGGTTCTAGGTATGTTTGTGCCAGCATCGGCTATCCAGGTGAAGTGATCGTAGCCAGAGCCAGATTCCAGAGGCTTGTGGTTGGTGAGATCTTGTTCACCCAGCTGAGAGACAACCCTCTGTCTGACGTATCCACCTTCTTGGATTTGTCTTATGGAAATCCCACAATGACGCCAACCAAAAACCACAACTGGCATGTTCACACATACCCCATCAGCTCAGAGCGGGACGATGATGCACGGCGCTGCAGCACAGCAGGAGGACACTGGAACCCCTTTAACGTTAACACATCAGACAGCAGCTATGCCCTCCACTGTCGCCCATCCAGTCCCTTATCCTGCGAGGTGGGAGACCTCTCCAACAAACTCAGCACCATCAACCTCGGCACCAGCGTTGGCAGTGTGGAAGCAAAATACTTCTTTACTGATGTCACTTCCTTCTTGGCCGAGTCTGGCATTATCGGTCGTTCTGTGGTCATCCATCAAGCAGACAGAGGTGGGCCAAGGATCGCTTGTGCCAACATCACAATGGTGCGGGTCCCTAAAGCTAGCACTGATAGCTGGTTTGGCCCTGGGATGTCCACCGGCCAGATACGGTTCTCCCAGGCTGTCCCACAAGGCCCAACGCATATAAACGTGTCCCTGATGAATCTGGACTCCTTAGCCGGTGGTTACCACGTTCACATTCTGCCCCTCAAACCAGGCAGCGTAGATCCCTGCTCCAATGCAAACATCCTAGGCCACTTCAACCCATTAGCCTTTAACGTATCAAACAGCCCCGCACCTGGAACTGGCACAGTCGACCAGTATGAGATTGGAGACATCAGCGGAAAGTTTGGGACGCTGAATGGCCTCAATGAGTCTCAGGCTGTATACATGGATCCTGACATGCCATTAACGGGACCCTTCAGCATCGTGGGAAGATCAATTGTTATTCACTACACCAACGGATCAAGGTGAGAACCTGTATGCATTTATGTGTTTGTGCTTATAACAAAAAAAGGGAACTAGAGAAGGAGACAAGAGGAAATATGTCACATATATGATTTTTAAATCATATATGATACAAATAAAATATACACAAAATGGCATTAAAGCTGCTAAGTAAAGTAAAAGTAAAGTAATCCATTTTACTGACCAAACAATAAGAAATCCTTAACTCTCTAATAAGGAAATATCACCTACAGCAGCTGTAATTCGAGAAGCTAGAAAGTTTGTTCATTGATGCCTTGTCAGCACGAGCAGACATTATTTTCACCACCCTGGGGTTCCCTCTGGCACAGTAACAGACTTGGCCCATCTATTGAGGGCAGTTACAGGTGTAGGGTGTCATAGACATGGAGTCATGTTTTGTATTATAACAAACAGATAATCTACCTCAGGCACAGAGAATGACTCAACATTATATTGTAAAGGAGAAAATTCTCAAGGTTAACCCAACAGGATTTGGAGATGTTTTGCTCATCTTGTTTGTGTTTTTGTGTCTTTCTGTGCATGTTTGTTTGTGTGTGTTTGCTGACAGAATGCGTTGTGCTGACATCTCAGCTGACAGAGATACAGACGGACAATGGACTCTTGCCAGGGCTGAATTCAACGGTACAGTGACTGGGACAGTCATAATGGTAAGAACCAACAACAGCCAACAGTTCAGTCAGGTGTGTGTGTTCAGGTGTAGCTCGTGGCAGCTATTGTAGCCCCAAGCTTTAAGCCTCAAACTGAGATGAGAAGCGTGTTTTACATGTCTGATGAGTTCATGCATGTAAATTCCCCCCATACACACAGATTTTGATGTGTAATCTCAGTGGAGATTCCTTTTAAGAAAGACAACAGGTGTTCCTGTCTGACGCACCACCTTTCAGAGATTGCATCAATAAACTGTTAGTGGCTCACACCTGGAATTATAGTCTTAACCCTGCTGCCCAATTTTTGTTGCTCAAGGACACGTTGCAGAGCTTTGCCACAGCGCAAAATGTCAAAACACATTGGCTGACATGTGAATAAACAAGGCTGTCATTTTCAACATATGTTTCTATCTGTGCTTTCAAGGCCTGATTTCCCCTGCTTCTTCAGTGGGTTGGTGAACAGGTGGTCAGCATTCAAAGGCCATGAATGCGTGTAAATGTGTGCACGAACTGAGGCAGAGATACACTGTACATTGTCAAGATTTCAACACAACAGCAGCAAATTGCAAGAATCAGAATGGTTTTCAAGTCAGATGGTTTTCTTTGATAGCCACCGACCACATATGAGGTTTTCTTTCTGGCTAACTTATCAGGAGCCTAGCTGCCACAAAAACATGACACAAGTATTTCTGCTGCGCTGGACACACACTGAATTCATTATGCCTGGGGTGGGCTGCAACAAGCAGCTATGAGAAGCAGGGGCGAGACCGTTAGCTTAGCTTTACATCCGTCTGCTATGGCTAATGAGACCTACAGGCCCCCTGAACCAGGAAGCTCACCGAGGGAACAGCTGCATCTGTCAGCTGCCCTCCAGAGGCCCCATACTGAGCTCTGCTCTGCATCTATGGATGAGCGCTTGTAATATCACCAAAGCGGCCACAAAAAACAGTAGTCTGGGAAAGAAATGTGTTCCCTCTGCTAGTTTTGTTCAGGCTAAATGAACAGAGAGTCACAGTGAGTGTAAGAATACCTTAACAATTAGACACTATCGTTATTGTATGCAAAAGCCACAGACTCCAGTGGCGTCCATCTTAAATGCCTTTTATAATTCAGCATAGCAAACATCCAGTTGTGGTTGACTATACACTATGACTCTTTTCTCTTCTCAGGGCCAGCAGGTGTTTCCTGATGGGAGCAACAGCGATCTCACAATGGTGGTGAGACTTCAATCATCGACGAGACAAAATGTAAGGACCGAATCATATACTGCGCACATATACACAAATGCTAAATATGAATCGGTCATTTTCACGACAAATCTCCGGCTAGAGCTTTAACATGTGAAAAATTAGAAGAGGAACAAATGAGATATCAATTATCAACAATCAGCTACAACATTAAATGCATTTTACCTGTAGGACTAACTTTCTCAAGCCCTTTAAAGGAGCGGCTCACCTGAAAATGAATATTCAGTTATTTAACTTCTCACACTAATGTTGATGGAAAGTCAGGTGAAGTTTTGAAGCTTTACAGCAAAATTGTGTCGTAGCATTCTCTTCAACAACTTAAGTGGATGGGGACTTGTTTTAAAATGTAAAAAAAAAAAAGAAAAAACATAAATTGTCTCCATACAGCTTGTCTGGTGTAAAATCCCAAATTGATTTGGGATTGGCTAGCTCGTGCACCCACTTCAAACGGGGTGCACGCTAATAATTTTACGTTAGAGGGGAGGGTGTAAATAGCGTCTTATCAAATCAATTTGAGATCTCAGGGCTTTTCAGAGACTTGGATTAAGCATACACAGAGAAACTTGGTAAGGAAACCTTAAAGGAAAAATTATGTGATGGGGAAACATCTGAGAAGCTGAGCAGGTGAAAGTTGACAAAATGGACAATGTTGTGGAAAGTGATCATGAAATAATAGAGCGCTCACATCCAGTGCCAGGTAAAAACACTGCAAAGATTCACGTAGCTCTCACAACCACTGCCATGTAGATGTGGCCAGTGTGCAAGTGTCTGAGAATGAGGAAGCCCTCGCCACACGCAAAGTCACAGCGATAGTGCCAGAGCTGGCTGAATGACAGCAACAAAGGAAATGTCTTGAGTTTCAATTTACAGATATACTCAGAAAAAGTCCCAAGGAGACATGGGACGGTGTGTTTTTTCTTGATTCTCAGGGTAATGCGTGTAACCAGCTTCCTGTAATGTGAGGGCATGAGGTTGTGCTTTAGGGACAATAAGGATGGAGGACTGATTTGAGGCTGGCGACTTAATTTCCTTGCCTTTGAATGCAGCGGGATTAGGAGACTATAAATGTGTGTCTGAAGCCTGTGCTCATTGTTAATGAATGTGTGTGTGTTTCTCTCTGTATCTATGAGACACATTTAGGGCACATTCACATAAAGCATTCACATAAAGACACAGAAAAACAATACCTGCACCCTCACATTTGTTTTTTTTAACCTCTCCCTGCAGGCAACTGCAGCAGCATTGTTCATCAACCAAATGGGTGCCAACAACAGCCAGTGCAGCAGAGTGGGCGACACATTCAATCCCTTCAACATGACATCAATGGTGAGACCAGACTGCCTCTTCTTTAACTTCTTCACTTCTTCTCTTTGAAGGTTTAATTCTTGACTGTTTTAGAAGTACAAGTACCTCTAAATCTAAATCAGTGTGCAATCTTCTTATTAAGTTTTTTTATTATCATTCACTCTATTGTTCTTCTGGAATTTATTAATATTATTCCAGTTCCCGTACGTTTTTCAGCTCGCTTCTCCTCCTACAAATTTTGAGCCACAGAAACCATTCAAGTATCAAAAGCTTTTTAAGGACATTGCTGCTTGTGTTTTGGTCTGTTATCTATTATACTTTTGGAAATATTTAGCTTTTTCTACTAAAATCTTCCCATTCATCCTTGTGGGGAATTTTTCAAATTTCATTCTGCTACTACTTCAGCATGTGTTCAGCTAGAGAAACCATTCAGCTATCTTTTTAAGCCTTGTACTTTTCAGCTTTTTTAAATAACCAGCTTTTTCAAAAAAAAAAATTACAATGGAAGTGAATGGGAAAATCTTTCTTTCTCCAAGTTACAAGACTTTGAACTATTCGGCATGTATTCAGCTTTTTAAAATCTTGACATCACAGTTTTAGTTTTAAGGATTTTTAGCTTGTCTTCAGATTTTATAATGGGTGTGTATTGCATGAGCTAGAGTGGTACGCAGTGGAAAGCAGCTGGAAAAACTTGAGAAAGAATTCTCTTCAGCTTGATTTAGATCCCACAGCTTTTACTTCACAAAGACAATATATACATAGACATGTAGGAAATCTTGTTGGCTTTCAGCTGATAGTCTTATCTCAGGTGTAGGACTTACACTTTTGGCTGTAGAAGCCCTAGAGCGACAAGCTGTGAGAGGAGGAGGGGAGATTCCCCTTTAAGATCTAAGGGTCAGAAAGCCATTTAAGGGGGAAATCTCTTTTCCTGAGGTGTTTACAGGAAGGTGACATTTACATTTCAATAAAACATCAAATGGTCACTGCCCTGGGAAAGGCGTGATCAAAACAAACAATTGTTTTGGGAAGAAGTGATTGATGACTGTCGTAAAGTATGCAACCACTGTATTTAAGTCAGAAACATTTGGAAGACGAGAGAGAACACTTCGGGTCTTCTCTCCATGCTGCATGTATTAAAGAGATATCTATCTATCTATGTATATATATATATATATATATATATATATATATATATATATATATATATATATATGTATATATACAGTACACTTATATACTTATATCCCCCAGTTGTCAAATTCGTCCATTTGACTTGTGTGAAGTTATAATTAAAACATTTTAATTATTGCCTTCATAAGCCCAGTGCTCTGTGTGATTTGGGCTTCCTCACTTGGATCTATGATTTAACAATGAAAGGCCGTGGTCAGAAAGTTCCAGTGCAAACATTTTTGTTAATAATTCTAAAATGACATCAAGCACTTGGTTCAGAGTCCTTTAATATGTGCAGTGAATAGAAAGGGACAAAACCCCCAAGCAGTGCAGAGAAGGGAAGTCTGTTAATTCTGAGCTTCTATTTCCATTAAATGTCAGATAACATTCATAGTCATGATCCTCAAATCGCTCTTTTGGTGTGCAACATGTAATCCTCTTCCTTCTTTCTACTCCCTGTTCAGAGCTCCAGCTGTTCACTAGAAAACCCTCTGAGCTGTGTGATGGGGGAGGTGTCGGCAAGACAAGGAAATGTCAGCCTGACTCAGGGACAGGTCTTTACGGACAGCATCATCCAGCTCACTGGAGACGAAACAGGTACGACATACGCATCAAAGTGTGTGCGTGTTCAGCAGTGGCAAAAATTAAAGTGTTAAAGAATATGTATTACTGGTCCTTTACTAGCAGTGCTAGTTTAGGACTTGTGCAGCCAAAGACATGAATGAAGATATTTTATGATGTACTGTATGTAATGATGTGAAAAGAACAGATGTCTCTCAAGTTTGTCTGTGTTTGCAGTGGTCCGCAGAGCTCTGGTGCTGAAGAGCGGCAACAGCATCATCGCATGTGCCGAAATCCTCCCAGAATCCCCTTCAGCAGAGCAGACCTTTCCTAATGTGACTAACTTCAGCAGGTGAGTGTAATAAAGACTCATACTGCGTGTCCTCACAGGTGTATCATAAATCTCTTGGCAGACTTTCAATATTTGCCCTGAAGGCTCATTTGAAATCAAATGCTACAGAAGTGTTGTTCCTGTAAATACTGTATGACCTTTCGGACTGCATAAATGTGGTGGTTTGCAGACATGTGCAGGTCACTGGTAGAATCAGACTCATTGTTTTGGGCTGAGCTCCCCTTTTGTATAGATTATAGATTGTTTAATATTCTGGCATGAATCGTGGATGATTTTAACACTAGGTGACAGTTGGGGACTCGATCACACTGCCCTGGTACCTCCATCTTTAAAAAAAAAAAAGATAAAGTACCCACCGGCATGTGCCCTTTTTTTTCGACCCTGCCCCTGAAACATCCTGAGCGAAAAAAAGTGAAAAAAAATTGGATTTCAAATGAACTCTACTGTTCCTTGTCTTGTTTCTTTAATATTTTTATTCCAATCTCTTGTTCTTTTAGATGTAGCACATTTTTATCATGAAATAAAGTTCATCTCTGAACGGGTTTGAAGATTTTTTCTTGATAAAACATTTCATGTATGATATGTTTTGTCATGTGAACATGGACAGCATTCACAGATCCATGTTTTATGATGTAATTGTAAAGTACAGATGGTGGTGTGTAATGGGACACTTTTGCATCCTAATTAACATCAAAATATTTCACTTCTAGTAGGACATGACCAAACTGTTTGTGCACTACATTATTATTAGGATAGTATTTTCTTTTAAACTTTACAGAATAAAATGTTCCTCAGTGTAGCACTATGTAACTTAACTCAGGGAATTCCTAATAGGCCTGTAACAGAACCTTAAAACACGGTTTATAAGTCATCAAATAAAGAGTACATAAATGTAATTTGAACAGATATGTATTGTATATTTTGAAACAATTCTGTAAATTCTAAACCTGTTGAAGTTCATTAATTCAGAAGGGTTCTTTGTCAATCATGAGGTCATCATCAAACTATTGCAAAGACAGTTTGTGAGTGTTTCGTGATAGGGCGTCTCCATTTCATTTGGTATTTTCATTTGCATTGCTAGTAACAGAGTAAAACAAAAACAGAAAGTGCTTTTTAAAAAAAGGTTGCACACCCTCCATTGTTTTTAGCCCTGTCAATCAAAATGTCATTTCTAAAGCCAATTAATCTCCTTAAACTATCCAGCAGTTGAGGAAACGGAACACCTTCTAACCACAACTGGCAAACACACAATAGCCTACTGTTTGCTGGTCCTGCCCAAAGAAATGATGCAGTTCATAGAAACATAATCATGTACAATAAAGATGCTCATTAATGTCCTCTTTGCCCCGTCTTCACTCTTGGATACCTAAATCACAGTTATGTTTGGTATAATCAGGTATTCGTGGTAAGAATTCCATTTATTCATCATTCTATAACACAGAAATTCAAATTGTAGTCCCTTTATGCCACTCACAAAGCAAAATATATATATATGTATACAAATGGATGAATAAATAATGAGTCATAAAAATAAAGCTGACAAGAGCAGCTCATAAATAATGAAACAATACATAATATTAAGAAAGTGTGGTTTTGATGTTGCTATGATGTCGAATACACAGTGGTTGATGATGTGCATTTCAGAACATGTACCTTGATGGTTCACTGATGTTTCATTTCTTTTTGTTCCAGAACGGACTTCCGTACGAGGGTCGCAAATGTCCTGGGGACAGACAGGGCAAGAGTCACCATCCTGCCTGGCTCTCCCCGCTCTACAGCTGATGGACAGTGCCAGACAGTCAACTACATGGTATCTGGTAAGACAACAAAATGATGTTCCTCTATCTACACAACTGTGTATCTAATTTCCAAAAAAAGGGAAATTGTGTTACATTTTAAACGCAACAACAGCACTTGACGATGATCCGAGGATGTGAGCGAGTAACATTCTGCTACTCATATGGGAAATCATGTATCAAACGTTGAATCATTTCCAATCAACCATGTGATTGAAATTCTTAACAGACGCCATCTGTCAGTACGATGAGTGTTTTTGCGGCAGTCACATTTGATCTGACATGCCAAAGTCACTTTGAAAGAATGTGTTCAGGTATTTGGAGATTATGATATGTTAAACTTGTTGGGCTGCGGTTTGTATCTCCATGTGTCATCCAAGTTAAAAACCACCAGTGGTATGTCAAGAAGGAAATGCGAATGGCATAGAGAACAAACAAACATCAATCATATTTCAAAGCTGATTTAGCAGAGGGAGTACTGCATGCCTTCACTATGAGCAGGATGATCATCAGTTCTGCTTTTACAAATACACACAAAGGTTATTGTTTGATATAATCTCATATAATTAGACTGATGCGCATCATGTAAGTCCATAAATACTTCAGCTACTTCAGGTTTTCCAGGACCTATCTGGCTAAGCTGTGTGTGCCCAGGCTGTGTTCATCAGGACAATGAACAATTATGGGCATTGACAATCTTTAGAAGACCTGAAAAAAATGCTCAGAAACCTGATGCTGGAGTTGAGTGTCTTTGTGTCTTATTTTCTGTCCCCGGGGTGAACAGGGAAGTGTCTGTGCAGAGGTTTCACACAGTATAGCACAGGACGGGCATTTATGCTCTCAAAAGTCTCCCACAAGGTGAGGGAGAGTTTAATTTTGCAGTAAATTCTCAGAAGGCCTCCTTTAGCGTGATTATGGTGATGGTGATGGTGATGGCGTTTTCTGTGCTTGAGAGAATAGAAATGATTGTGAATTATTGACATTGATCTCTGTCTGAAGCAAAAGTACCCGTAAAGCAATCACACCTCCTTGACAAGAAGTTGAAAGGAGAACAAAATCTGTGACTGCACTGCAGCAATTCTGGTATATTAGCATTGGACTACATCATAGAGAAGTCCATAGCTGCCTTCAGACTAGTAATTATCAAGTGTAACAAATCAGTAATTATGGCTTATGTGTAATTAAGCTTTGCCTCATTGTCTGTGTCTTAAAGGGAATGTCAGCACAGATCTTCTGATGTCGGTCAAAACCAGCGAGCAGATGGGAGTGTACAGAGAGTCTGACACATGTACAAGTAAGTACGCTCCATACTGTACTTCATTTTAACTTTAGGTGGGATCATGTGGAGTTGTTGTTGTACATGAGGGAGAACAACATTCTGATTTAACCAAACAAACGTTCTCTCTCTGTTCAATAAATACTGATTTTGACGGAGAGAGATTGTGAAAATCTACTCAAGACTGTAGGTTTCATATGTATTTTTTAAAGAATTACCGTGAACACATGGCAGAGTTTAAAGGATAAGTTCACCCAAAAATGAAAATTCAGTCATTATCAACTCTCACCCATGCTGATGGAAAGTCGGGGGAAGTTTTGTAGTAATTTCTGGAGCTTCACAGCAAAACAGTGTTGCAGCATTCTCCTAAACTGAAGTAGAGGGGGACTTGTTAAAACATAACAACGGCTCAATACATCAAAGTCTCCAGGAGCCCCAAGATTGATTTGAAAACAAAGTATTTACACCCCTTTTAAAGCCAAATTATTCACTGTAGCTGCTAAGCTAACAGTGTTAACAAGCCCCGTATAAGTTTGGCTGTGTGCCGAGGGTGTAAATATTGTCTGTTCAAATCAGAGACTTAAATTATACTGGTCGAGCTGTATGGAGTCATTTTATTGTTTGTTTTTGGTTGTTTTTTTACATTTTCAAACAAGTCCCCATCTACTTCAGTTGATAAGAAGAATGCTTCAAGACAAGACAAAGACATAACTTTTATGACATTAAAAGTTGGAGGCTGTTGAAGTCATGCCAAACGGAAATCAAAGTGAAACATCAATTGCATAATGAAACCTTTTCAAAAATCTCTTATTACATCGATGTACTACGTCCTCTTGTCATAGCCAGTTTATGTTTTTTGATAGGCACTTTACAGCAAAAAAGTTTTTTAACTGGTAATAAATGCTATGAAGACGATCCCTGTGTACAAAAATAGCACACACTGAGTCACGCTTAATACACTTTCATTCTGATGCAATGCCCTCAGGAGATGCAGGAGGTGAAGCAGGTGCAGGAGGTGCAGGAGGTGCAGGAGGTGCAGGAAATGCAGGTCTGCAGCTGCTACCAGGAACTCTTCTTCTTGGCTTGATGTTTGCCGTCGCCTGCCTGCTGCCATCTACAGCTTATTTATAGCCTCACCATGCATCACAAGTGGGGACGCATGGATCCTCTTACTGTAAAACTGTGAATATGTTTATGAAAATGTAGCCCAGTGATACATTGGTCATCTGATTAATCATCAGGGGAATAATGACTTTCTTTTTTCATCTTTTGTCAACAAATAATGATCTTGCTATTTTAAAGTTAACTTTTTGGGTAAGAGGCACAACGTGAGAATATCAGTTCATTTAAATACAGTGCAAAATTCATAGTCCATACATTCTAGTCATTATAAAAGCCATAGGTAATGTATAAAATGTACAAACACAAATGTATATTGGATGTTGATGATCGTGGCTCCCTTTAATTTAGTCTGTGAAGTCAGGTGCGGTAGAGTCGAGCAGACAGCAGGAGCACAGGAGTTTTTTCTACTTGTGACAAAATGTAATTTAAACCGAACTGAAGTTGCTGTGCCCACTCACATGTGGCTTATTTTGATAGTCAGATGGAGAGCCATCACATTTAACAATAATCATTTTATTCAACAAGCTATTCATTGATTGTTAGGTTAAGCCTTTATAGATACAATTATTGCTCATTTTTATTTGCTGGGACTGTTACTGTAAGTAGGTGGGTGAAGTTAATGCTGTACACTTTCCAATATTAAGACTTTATTTTCTATATTTATGCACTATCCATATATCCATGTCAAATCGTGTGTAAATATCTTGAAAATTGTGAATAAAATACAATAATGTTTGTACGCCCAGTGCCAGTAATCTGTCATTTATTTCCTTACTGTAAACCCCTGAACACATCGCAGCACAACATTAAGTGTTTGAGAACACAGTATACAGCACAGAAATCCTGTGATGCACTTCATGAAAAGAGAATGCTTATATATTTTCTGGTGGCACATTAAAAGAGCCATTTGTAACTAACTTCTTTATTAATGATAAATAGCGAACTAGTGCTGTTTGATTACATTGGGAACAATTGTTGGGTTGCCAGGTTGTGAAAATGTGTTCACCACTTTGCTGCACTGCCCTAACTGACCTTGTTTATTGATTATTCATTTGTCATTTCTATATACAAAGTATACAACAACGAAATTAAACCACTCTTATGTTATTTAAACTCATCATACACACCAGATCCAGATCTTATGAAGGCCGTATATA
The DNA here is from genome assembly GCF_040436345.1 of Pagrus major. Taxonomy (NCBI): domain Eukaryota; kingdom Metazoa; phylum Chordata; class Actinopteri; order Spariformes; family Sparidae; genus Pagrus; species Pagrus major. The sequence continues at coordinate 25,046,156 of NC_133215.1, forward strand.
TGAGTTATACAATATTAGTTCATTGCTTATTAAATTAATATAGCCATTAATTACAACTTATTAACCCTTTCACTCTTAGTAAAATGAAATAGGCCTATGACGTTTTACACAGCCAGTGCAGTTAATGTTAACAGTCCAAACATTGCAGTTAAATTAAGTTCAGTTAATTTCAACATCTAATTTGTATTGATTTGATTTTATCTCATAATTCCAGTGTTTTAATCTCATAATTTATCATTTCATTATATCTCATAATGTCTTTTTATCTCATCTTTATGACTTCACCATGGAAACATCTGTCTGTGAGTAGAGGCTCTTTTGTTCTGATCGAGGCAAAGGTCTTTTTTCTTTAACTGGCGCAAATGGGCTTCCATAAAAATCATTACTGGTGCTGATGTTAAGGTGTTTTTTCTCCTATTTGAAGAGATATGGTTGAGACGATGGGAAGTGGTGTAATTTCAGACTAACTGTGTAGTGCCAGCACACGGGCTATAATCGTGCTGTTGTTTTGAGCGCCTGTGCTCTTCATTGTGCGGCTTACTGAGAGAAAAAGAGGCGAGTCTGGATCCCTCTGCGTCTACTGGAAGACACTGCAGTCACGTGACCACAAACGTCAACAAGTAAATGGCAGCCTCCTGTCTGGTAAAGTAACACAAGGTCCAGGCTGGCAAAGAAGCGCTTCGTTTTATAACCCGAGAGCCACATTTCCCAGACGAGACCACCGGGTGTGTATTCAGCGGTTCACCGGCTGCATGTGGGGGAGCTCCGACGTCAGCTAGCGGCGGTGTGGGGGAGCTAACGTGCCGTTTCCCGGTGGTAGGGAGCGAGCACGGGGGGATGTTGACTGTTTTCAAATGACGGATACGGTCGGTCATCCCACGCCTGTGTCTGTAGCCCTATTGTCCGGTATCAGTGCTCAGAGCACAGCGTTTATTTAGCGCTGCGAAATCTGTAAATTTAGCAAGCAACTTTACAAATTTGCTACCGGCATGCGACTACCACACCCTCTGATAAAACCAAAGGCTACGCACTGAATGAATTACTTATTGTGTGTTATGGTTGGCCTTTTGTGATGTGTGAATAAAAATGTTTTTAAAAAAGCCAGTCCACAACAACCAAACCTTCTGGTTTTATAGTTTTTTACCGGGATATCATAGATAACTGTTTTATGGCTAGTTAGCTAGCTTGTAGGTTACATATTGAAGGCGACTGATTCATGTAATGCCAAGTTGTAAACAACAATCCGTTCAGCCAATGGCAGAGCTCCTCGATGAACAAGGCTGCAACGTGATTGGTCGACTCGTGAAGTTTTTTGCGCCGCGTTATACGATGATGGTGATAGTGGAGTCCCCACTTTACAGTATCATCTGGCCTTTGTTTTAGGAGATTATAGCAGAGGAATTAGGCTAGGTCACTTATCTACAGCCACCCAGTCTATTCTTTTAATATTTAACTCCTGTTGCTTAATCAGCATCTTACAGCTGGTTAAAGATCCAGGTGTGGACTGTGACTTTGAGCTCCACGTTCATAGTCAGGTAGGCAACAGTCAGTCACTGTTCAGCTCCACTCACCTGAAGTCAACATGGCTTCCCAAAAGTCAGGTAACCTACAGATAATCAGGGTGGATTTGAATTATTATAGATGAGGAAACGTCTTGATGCTTTTTTGTTTGAAAGGGTAGTTGCTTGATTCTAGGTGTGACACTCGCCACATTTACTGTGGTGACTCCCAGCAGCTTTCGTCTTAACTTTGACATCCACTCTACGGGCACTGTAGCACTGTTTTGAATAATTGTGCCTTCAAGTTTATGGATTACATTTTGTTTTCTCCATTCAGGCACGGCCATGTCCCCAAAGATCACAGGAGAGCTGCTCAGGCAGCTTCGCCAGGCCATGAGGAGTTGTAAATATTTCTCTGAGCCCATACAGGCTTACATCGTCCCTTCTGGAGATGCACATCAGGTAAGTGAGATCACACGCACAATATACATATATTACATTTGTTAACTACAAGGTCACAGTAGAGCAGCTGCTACTCCTGCTTATTTTACTTGATTCATATCCTGATTCACTTCTGATCGTCTCGTCTGACCTTCACAATTAATTGTAGCCCTCTCCCCGCTGCTCCTCCCTTTTCCCTCTCCATGCACAAGACATGATGTGAGAGGAGCAGCGAAGGTGGCATTTAAAATGTTTGACTGGTGGATGGCCACTTCACGTTGATTGTTAATGAAGCTGATCTCACTCCCCCTCTGTCCCCATATCTTTCAGAGTGAATACATTGCACCGTGTGACTGCAGGCGTGAATTCATCTGCGGATTTAATGGCTCTGCAGGTAGGATTTGCTTGTGTGAGAGGAGCAAGGTGCATGCAGTTTATTTTTTTATTTGACAAGAAGCCAAGATCTCTTTTCCCCTGTGGAAAAATCTAAAACAGTGTGATAAATAAACTGTTCCGGGTAAACCACTCAGATCCTGACACGACTTGGTTTGGACCCAGTGTATCACCATTCCAGTATCAAATTTCCTGCATAAAAATCTTCCTTGTGTGTTGTTACACGTAGGCACAGCCATCGTCACAGAGCAGCACGCTGCCATGTGGACTGATGGGCGATATTTCCTCCAGGCCAGTCAGCAGATGGACAACAACTGGACCCTTATGAAGATGGGTAATGCCCTCTGCGGTGATTTTTTTCGTACATGATGAAAATGAAAACAGCCTCTTTGAAATTTTATTTAAGTTTTAAACACAAATACTGACCATTAAGCCATAGTTCTTTCTCATATTTAAAGTTGTGGTTAGTTTTGAGTACTCGGGCTTAGTCTCTGTACACAACACAATAACTAAATACTGTTATTACAGCACTGACGATAAGACGTGTCACTGCTGAAGTCCGAATGGTCTGACCTCTGTGAAAAAAAATCCTCAAACATGCGGAACGGTATGACTGATGAGGCATATTTTACCTCTCTGTCTCATATCTAGGGCTGAAGGAGACACCCTCTCAGGAGGACTGGCTGATCAGCATCCTACCAGAGAACTCCAAAGTGGGGGTAGATCCTTGGATCATCGCTGCCGGTAGGTTGTACTGGGGATCAATATTACTGGGAGGGCAGGACACACAATTACAATGAGAGAAGTATGAGCACCACACTCTTCCCACACTCTAACCCTAACCCAATATAGCAAAGAAATCTTACATTTTGAGTTTTAAATTGCAATCTACAAACTAAAATTAATATACAGAGTACAGCATTTAACATTAGTGGTTGGACAAAATATCGACAAAGGAATAAAAGGTATTGCTTCCACCTGCGAGACTCCCCTGATAATTTGACTTTGAGGAGTCACAACTTCATGACTCCTTTTGGTGTAAACTTAACTTCACAGAAGTGAAGTGATTTTAGTGAGGCATAGTTGTGTCCTTCCTTCAACATTTTAACTACAGATCTATTCTGCTTTCTGGCAGCACAGCCTTTTGTTAGTTAATGGCTATTTTACATCAGAATGATGGCAAACATGGACTGTCAGTCACTGTCACTTTGTCAAATTGTGGGAAACAGACCCCACATTGAAATGAATAATTACATTAATCCTGCTCTTTTGCCATTGTAGGGATGTTTTCTTCAGTTACACAGACATTGTGATGTGTGATAGATGACTCACTTGAAATGTATCAAATATCACAGAATCGCAGCATCATGATACCATCTTTATCTTGGGCAACATATTGTAATAGTATCTAGAGCTGCATGATATGGTCAAAATATCATATTGCCATTATTTTTGACAGATATTAAGATTGCGATATGATTCAGGAATAGTGGAGATGATCAATTTTTTGCATGACAATAAGAGAATAAATTATAATTATTATGATAAAAAAAATAATAATGTGTGTATATTGCATATTAACTGGAAAATGTATATGGATTTAAGGAAGGTCACCGATGCTGTGATAATGCGGACTGTTTTTACTTTCTGCCGAGCCTTGTCATCATGTTGTTAATAAAATATGATGTCATTTTTGTCCTGTTTCAGATCAGTGGAAGAACATGTCCAAGGCGCTGTCCGGTGCCGGCCACTCTCTGGTGGCAGTGCAGGATAACCTGATCGATGCGGTGTGGACGGACCGCCCAGAAAGACCCAGCACACAGCTCCGCGCCTTGGGACTAGACTACACTGGTAAGAGCAAAGCCGGTTTGGCATTGTTATTACTGGAAGTACATGTTTATTTTTAGTAGTTATTTTTAGAGATCCCTCCATAACTTACGAAATGAAACAATATGTTGCCCTTATTTTGGATTACATGTAATCCCTTTAGTTTCAACCTGTCTCAACTTTTGCTTCCAAGCTAAACAAAATAAAGGTTTCAGTTCACTGTAACTAGATATACAGGTTTTTTTCGGGGGGAACAGAAATCCAGTGCCAAGCTGATTAGCATTGCTGTTTTTTTTTCAGGCATGACCTGGCAAGACAAGATCACAGTGCTGCGGGCCAAGATGACTGAGAGGAAAATCACCTGGTTTGTTGCCACGGCGTTGGACGAGATTGCGTGTACGATTCATTTCACAGTAATTCACGTTGGGGCAATTAACACTTCCAGGCAGGAACTTGAACTCATTAATGGAGGTGTTGAGATGCTTTACTGTAACCAACGATATGCATGGCAGACAGTAAATGTTCTATGAAAAAGAGGATGAGTTTAGCAAAACTCAAGTACATAACAAGTAAATTATACTTTATTCCTTTGTAAGTAGTTGCACCACTGGATTTTCACAGTTACAAATCTTGAAGACTCATAACAACTTCTCATTTGACTGGACCTTTTTGTTATTACCATACAAGAAATCTTAACCCTGTGTTTGCCGGGTTAACCAGAGTGTGGTTTATTAAGCCCTGGGCTATTGATGGATCTATCCTGCATAGTCCAAGTGTGAAACATGTCAAACGCTTAACATGCCAGCCCAGAAAAACAAAGGGTGAAAAGCCTTTTTTGAGCCTAATTTGTTGATGTATAGAGAAGTTTTTCCTCAATGCTGTTGCCATACCCTACATGACTCCTGTTACATAAGTCCGTTTTGATACATGATCACGATCCAAGGACCCAGGGATGCACGGGTGTCCCTCTTCATGCCTGTTGGAGCGCCTCGTTCAGCGTCCCTAATGAGCTCTCGACTCTGATTGTTTGGTCTGAGAGTTTGTGTTAATTAGAGTAATGCTGATTTTGATTGTCATCAGGTAGCATTCAGACTAGAGGGTTTTGATGGGCGTTCAATTGAAGGGGATTTGCTCAGGCATTCACAAAGGATGAGTGACAGTCCAATAATAACACTGATATTTAACACCAAACATATTGTTATTTTAAGGTCTCAAAACTGTTTCCTTGTTAGCATAGATGACTCAAAAAAGAAAAGATACTCAAAGGGACTCTATACAATTTGTAGTAATTTACATGTATTAATAATTTTTTTTATTGGCCATATGTGACTGTAATATGAGACCTACCCCGTCTCTCTTGGTTGCCTCTACAAGCCTGTGGATGATTAGTTTAAGTTGTTTAATGCTGCTGGAGTGTGGATTTCTTTTTGAAGGACTCGGGTCGGACTCTCCGCGACAGACCAAAGGATGTGACTTTGACCACATTCTTGTGTGTTTCAACTTCTAGCACAGCACAAGTTCCACAGAGCCCCTTTAAGTGCCTACTGACATGATTATGGATGAAACAGTTTATATCTTTTAATCTGATCAAATGTTAATCAAATGAGATGTTCTGTTGTTTTTATTTTCACAGGGCTTTTTAACCTCCGTGGGGCAGACATTGAGTACAACCCAGTTTTTTTCGCATATGCCATCGTGGGAATGAACACAATAAGGTAATGGGATATAACACAATGCAGCAACATATTGGCTAGATTCATCTTCTGTTAATTGTTCAAATCTGTCCTCTTCCTGAGGTTTCTTTCCCTGCTAAAAGGTTTTTTTGGGAGGAGTTTTTCCCTACTCAAATTGAGGGTCCAAGGACAGTGGGTGACAGACTGTGAAGCCCACTGAGGCGATTTGATTTTTGACTTGATTATTACTGGAGCTGCAACAAACAGAAAATTAGTTCCCAGTTATGTTAGGATTCGATAAGTTGTTTCAATCATTTTGTAAGAAATATGATTGTAAATGAAGAGTCTCAAATATTAAAAATAATGATTTGTTAATACCCTGTTAAATAGCTTAATGCTATAAAAATAAATGGTGATGATCAATTGTGAGACAGTGCTTTGCTTTTAATTAAGTAGAATTGCAAGATTCTGCTGCTTTTTGACTGAAGGTAATATTTTAAAGACTCTGTGTAGTATGTTTAATATTCAAATCATCCTTTTTATTTATGTTTTTTTAGGTTAATTCAAACTTTGACATCTTAACATTTAGTTAATCTAAACTTGCAGACACCCTCAAAGCTTTAGTGGGTTTTCATACAAGGAATTTAGCTACATTATGAACACAATAAAGAAGAGAAGGACTATATTTTACAAGTCTTGTTCATTCTTCTCTGAACTTCCCCTTCCTCTCTGCAGGCTTTTTGTGGACCTGAAGCGTCTCTCTGATCCCGCCTTGAGAGAACATCTGCAGCTCGACTCCCCCAGCAAGCCCGAGCTCAGCGTCCAGACGTTCCCGTACGAGTCGGTCTACACCGAGCTCCAGGCCATCTGCGCTGCACAGGGCCCCAAGGACAAAGTGTGGATCTGTGACAAGGCCAGTTGTGCTCTCACACAGGTCATCCCCAAGGTGAGAGGGCACCATCATACCGATAAATAGTTGCCATTTAGGTCATTTCATTAGCCCCATTCACATTGCCCTTTGAGTGCGGGGATCCTGCGCTTATTCTCCCATCCTCCTCTGTGTGAAAGTCTCAGATGCGGCAAGGGGTGAAATTTTGCTGCGCCTCTGATGCGCCTCTGGAGGTAGTATCAAAGGCGCAGCATTGGCGAACTGAACCAGTGTGAACAGATAAGCCGGCGGAGCGAGGGCGTGTCGATCTGACAGTGTGATAACTAAACAGGTCCTTCACTCAACAAAATAAAGAGAAATGTCCCACAAAGCAACGTTACAGGACCAAACAACAGTAATATAGTAACTGGTAGTGTCTTTGGCAACTTATATGAGGAAAAAAAACTTTAACTCAGGAGACGTGTTTGTCTCCTTCCACTATTGTGTTATTGTAGTTACTGTCTCATGGTGACGGTCAGCCCTCCCGACCGAGACTTCAGTGAACTTTACTCCAGAAAACCGCATCCCTCCCCGCAAGTGATCGAGTCAGACAGTGTCCTGTTTACTGATGGCGATTAGTAATTTAGAGAAAAACGTAACTTTGTCACTTTCCAGGATGTTTGGTGGGTCAGGATCTCAATCACAACACATTATAACAGCATCCATATGATTATAAACAGTCAACGGGTACATGTTTAGATTAACAGGAGGACACCGGGGAAAACGTTGAAAAAAAACACACAGACGTCATCATCATGATGTGTACCATCATGATGTGTACCGTCACGCCTCTTTTGGATCTGCAGCGCCGGCTTTCTGTGTGAATAACACGCTGGTGCGTCTTTACGCCGGAGCTGCTTGGTTCTGTGTAAACAAACAACGGCGGAGAATTGGCGAACCGCCACTGCAGCGATAATGTGGCATCTCTGTGTGAAAAGGGCTATTGTCTCCAGTGTTTACAACAGATAACATCAAACCCCTGGACTGTATCTTTATTTTATTTTCCTGGTTCATATCTTGAGCTATGATAAGATCTCATTATCTACATCCTCATACTACAAAATGGCACTTTCTGAGAGTTAGTTTCAGCTTAAAATGACAAAAGAAATAAACAAGTTTGTCGATTTCACGGGGGGTGGAGGGGTGGCGGCGGGTGGTGCATTTCACTGCCTGTGGGAAGAAACTGTTCTTCAGTCTGTTTGTTCTAGATCTGATAGATCAGAGGGCAAGGGGGAGAACAGGTAATGTCCAGGGTAAGTGGGGTCCTTAACAGTACAGCTGGCCTTCTTTTGGAGTCGGCCATTTAGGTGATCAGCATTAATTCCCTGCAGGGCTTTGACACTTAACACGATGCAATTATGCTAATTTTTACATATTTTACAATTTAATTGATTGTAAGGTTAAATCAGCTCCCTTTTTAAACTGTAAATCTTTCCCCCTTTATCTATCTCAGGCCCACAGGACTCCGATTCCCTACACTCCACTCTGCCTCGCCAAGGCTGTGAAGAACGCCACTGAGATTCAAGGCATGAAAATGGCCCATGTAAGAACCTTTGGACCGCTTTAAAATCTCTAGTGCTCATCTCCTAATTACTGACTTTATGACATCTTCATAAACTGTTTTTTTCCATCACAGAAAATGTTTTACATCTCCTGAATTTTTCCCCAACAGATCAAGGATGCAGTTGCCCTCTGTGAACTCTTTGCTTGGTTGGAAAAGGAGGTAATCTAATTATTTTATTGAGGTCATTCCATAGTAAGAAAGAACAGATTCCTCAAGTCTGTATTCACAGGGTTCCCACTTTAAATTAAACAAGGCTGTTATTTAGACCAATGCACCAAAACCTAGCGATTTATTGTTGTTGTTGTTATATAGGAAACAAGTCTCAAATAGTTACTCTAACATTGCTGATCTGCTTGCACTTGAGCTGTAGAAAATGTCAGTGTTGTTTCATCTCTTCCTGCATGACTGGCTGCTCAATTATTGCTTTATAGATTCCAAAAGGCAACGTGACAGAGATCTCTGCTGCTGATAAGGCGGAAGAATTACGCAGGTGGGTTTTTTTTTCCCCCAAAGAATATTCTAAAAAACACATTAGTTTTCCTTGTTGGGTTGATGAGCACATGCAGTTTAACCCCATGTTAGCATTCATGCCTGAAAGACTGTTTGAAAAGAAATGCTGTCTGAGCTGTATTGTCAGTGACTGCTCTGGAGTTATACCCCCCTCTCCTGGACATGGAAGTGTAGCACTGAAGATTAAAATGAAAATTCTTTGTTCCATTTCAAGATGTTTTATGCTCTCAGTGCACAGCCTTTTTACTTTTTGTGTTTAAAAGAAGCTTTCACAAGAGTATTTTCCCATGTAACAGGTTAACATTGAATTTAAGGGTGTGCATTCTTGTGTGTGATTGTTCCCCGTGTCTCTTTCAGTCAACAGAAAGATTTTGTTGGTCTTAGTTTCCCCACAATCTCCAGCGTTGGTCCAAACGGAGCAATCATACATTACAGGTCAGTTGGTTAATGAAACAGATTCAGGAGTGTTACATTTGTGTAACTGTATTTGCAGTTTTAGACTAAGTCTTTAAACCATCACCTTTTTTTTTTCTTTTTCCTTTAGACCACTGCCTGAAACCAACAGAACCCTCTCCATGAATGAAGTTTACCTAATTGACTCAGGAGCTCAATACGTGTAAACAAGATACTTATTACACACACCAATTGCATTTAGGCTAACTTATTCATTTCTTGTATTGGTATGACTTAAACGTTTCACCTACACTCCTGCTAATACCAAGAACACAGACAACATGAGTACTGTCATTTCACAGTATTACAGTAAATGGTGTTGCACGATAATTATTCTCAATTACAATGACCCATAAAAGAATGAAAACAGAAGAGTTTCTTTTGGTTGAACAAATGCTTTATTACAGTTTAAAAAACTAACATGCCCTATATATAATACTGTAAAGTTCAATCCCAAAGATGAGTAAATGTACATGGCATGATAACCATCAATTTTCATACCATGAAACCGGTATACCTAATTGGAGATGTTTTTTGTGCATTACACATTAAACATCTGCATCCATATTGTGTCTTTGGCAGTGATGGAACCACAGACGTCACACGCACCATGCACTTTGGGTCACCATCTGCTTTCGAGAAGGTACATCTGTGTATTTGCTGATGTTCTGTTTTCACTGTCTAAATGTCTAATCTCCGGGTAGGGTTGAACTGATTTGGATAATTTGTATTTTCAACTTGCCAGAACTGAACTGAGAATCATTCAACTGTTGTTAAACATCGACTGAATTCATTCATTCATCGCCACCATGATTTTTATTTAAATTTAAGTTTATTTTACTTAGTATTGTGTGCTCTCTCTTTTTCCCTCTAGGAATGCTTTACCTATGTGCTCAAAGGACACATAGCTGTCAGTGCTGCTGTTTTCCCCAATGGAACGAAAGGTGCTGTCGTCTACTCTGACACGACACTTGACATTGTATATAGTGTTTTCTAGTATTAAACAATGCATTTTTAAATTCAAACATGTTCACAAAACAAACAGTGAGGCTCAAATGACTCTTTCAGATACACAGTATGTCTTTCTCTTTTCCTCTGAGTCAAAAATCTAGTCAACAGTGAACATGTAGTCGCTCAAGAATAATGCAGGCCTCCTTTTGACGAATCAGTAACTAATCCTGTATAAACAGAAATCTGTTTTGTCAAGCTCAAGGAAAGGCCAAAGTAAGTTAACTAAAACGAGGTATGAAAATACATTTTAGTTAACTGAAATAAAAATAACACCTAGACTTCAAGGGGAAAAAAATACAAGCAACTGCCACAATATCTTCAGTTTTTGCATCCTTCAATTTGGTCAAATATGTCAACACAACAAGCATGAAGAGGCACTGGTGCATGTGTTAATTGAGACTGGGATGTCTGCATGACTGCGAGTTCTGTTTGTATTTCAACACTCTGCCTACTTCTGAAATCATGCCCTAGACAAATATCCACCATATTATATTAAAAAGACTAATGACTAAACATGTTTTGAAAACTAAACCAAAATGAGGCAAAATTACTCTGGAAACTAAACTGAATTTAAAAACTAAAACCAAAAAATAAAATAAATAGTAAAGACTCAAGCGTTTAGATAAGAGAGAGACACTGTGCTCCAAGAAACTTCAAGCCTATATAATTACACAACTCGACCTTTATTATAGTATTTCCTTAAGGCCAATCATTTTTATAAAACACTAAAAACATGTGATCAAGATACAGCATGTCACAAAGTTAAATCTGTCATAAAATCTGAGGAGTGGTTTGTAAGATATTACGTCTGATGAAGATAATCAAAGTAAATCATCACCACGTCTTGCTTCATCACACGAGGAACAAAAGTTAACACTGATGACTCTTCAGTGTATTACTCCAAACAGAGTATGATCTCTAGCTCTCACCCTGTGTTCCCTCCTCAGGCCACCTGTTGGATTCGTTTGCCCGCGCAGCTCTGTGGGATTCTGGGCTGGACTATCTTCATGGTACGGGCCACGGCGTGGGCTGCTTCCTCAACGTCCATGAGGGGCCCTGCGGCATCAGCTACAAAACCTTCGCTGATGAACCTCTGGAGTCTGGCATGATCGTCAGTGATGGTATGGCAGAGGGCAGGGAGGGCTGGATTTGTACTTTAGCCCGTGAATGTTATTAATTAACCATTTAAAAATGTATTGACCGATTACCCTGATTCTGCATCAAACACAGATGGAGTCAGGAGTTTAAACAGTTTTCTAATGGAACAATCATCCAACACACTTCATAGATTATTAATGATAATATATAATGATAATCGATTGTTAAGGAAGCCGAACATCGATAAAAGAAACTGTTTAAAATGTGTTACCTTGATTGAAACTTTTATTTGCGTCTACAAGCTGCTACAAAAACATGTTGTGCAGCACAAGAGAGTTAAGCATGCCAGGTGTGCTTGTACTGTAGGTAAACAACTCACTGGAGACACCTTTCTACCAAATCGTCTGTGTGATCAGCAGATAGGGGCACTCCTTATACACCAGAAATAAGCACCTCAACACAAATACACTGCTTCCATAAATCTATCATTTTGTCTTCTCCTTGTTAAATTTTCATCTCATTCTCTTCCTTTTTTTTCCCAGAACCTGGGTACTATGAAGATGGATCTTTTGGTATTCGTATTGAAAACGTGGTCCTTGTGGTACCAGCTAAGCCCAAAGTAGGTCCTAAACATAGTGGAGTGCTGTTCACACTCTGATGTTTAACACTAGAGGAAACAGTTGTTCTGCTGCCTTATCAGTAATGTTTATGTTCTCTCTGTTTGTGTTCAGTACAACTACAGAAACAGAGGTAGTCTGACATTTGATCCCCTCACTCTGGTTCCTATCCAAGTCAAGATGATGAACACCGAGCTGCTCACTCAGAAGGAGGTGAGGAATATCCAGCGTGGTTATGTTTAATGTTTTTAATAATCACAGAATTCAAACACATGAAATTCAAAACTCAAAAGTTCTTTTTTTATTGTAAATGTAATGAAAACTTCAAATACAAGACATTAACGAAGCCTACATCACAAGAGTTGTAGAAGAAATGTGAGAAAATAGGAAACTTTATCTTAACATGACCTATATTAAAGTCACAAACTACGTAAATTGAAAGCTTGATAATATTCCCAGCTATTTCTATTTCATTATGCACTACTTGAACACCGTCTCTTCATGGTTTGACGGCCTCTCCTTTCTGTCCTGCAGCGGGGCTGGGTGAACGAGTACCACAGGAAGTGCCGGGAGGTGGTCGGAGCAGAGCTGGAGAGGCAGGGCAGGAAGGACGCACTGGAGTGGCTGATCAGAGAAACCCAGCCGATCGTCTGAGGACCGACTCCCGTGCAGTCCGACCCTTTTTCCCAGAAGTACTGAACGATCGATTGCTCTGCAGTGATAATCGTTTGTATTTTTCTCATCTTTCTCTGTGTCTCATGCTCTGCTTCTTTTGTAAATCACATCGTACCTGCAGTTTTATTAAAGATCATTAAAAAACAATCAGGACTTTCCTGTGTTTACTAGCTGGTGTCAGCTTTCTTAAATGATGACAAATGATGTTCAGCCTGTCAAACTGGCATTTTTTTAGGTTGTCCAGTGGAGTTTTGTAAGAACTTTGTAAACCAGAATGTAAAAGAAATTCCTTAAAATGTAGACAATAAAGTACTGTAGAAAGTGAAAAAAAAAAAAATCAAGCAGTATATACAGTATTTAAACTCTTTCCTAATGTGCATTTACAGAAGAAATCCACAAAATACACACAGCTTTAGACAGATACATGATTATTAGGCCTCTATAAAACTAGTAGCATGATCCTGCACCTTTAAAATCATTGTTTACATTTAGTGTTCCTCACTAAAATGCATTGTGGGTATCCTTGGGGTCTCACAAACATGTTTAATGCATTTTGTATCTTCTAACACATTTGCAAAGCCATTTCAAAACATATCCTGTATTGTTTATATCCATGTTTGGTAGCTTGAATTTATCTTTGTGCCTGTACTAATAAGCGTGTTACTCCACCGTCTGTCAATCAGTGGAACATCGGAAAACGTTGCAGCAATATGGATCATGTTAACGTGAAAAAATGTGGGCTCACTAATAAAGACAATGCTCCATAGCCCTGCTATTGATCAAGAACACCAAAAGGTACCTTATAGTCCTGTATTTATCTTTTAGGAACGGAAACATACACTTTCTTTTGGCTGAAACTGTTAGTCAGTAATGACAGGACAGGTACTTTACTAAAGTAGAATCTAATGAAGTTGAATGGTCCAATATAAGATACACTTTGTTGCTTTCTCAGATAATGAATTAGGCAGCAAGACTAAAAAATCAGCTTGAAGAGTTATATGTTATGAAGGCGTATATTAGGTTTTTAAAAGGCTACAACAGGGACTCACAAGAGACGGATTAAAACAAAGAATGGTCAAGATACCTCTTTCAAACTTACCACACCAGTTGTTAATGTAGGCTTTCTGTTCTAAATTCGTAGTCTTCAAGCCTTTGCTGAGATAAACCTTGTGGCATCATCTGGTTTAATTTTTCAGAGGATGATAAACAACAGCTTTTACAGGCTGATTATAACTAAACTGAATTGAACTGCCCCTTTCAAGGTGCCCTATGTAGATCTATGTAGATGACAAAATGAGACCTTCCCCTGTCTCTCTTGGTTGCCTCAAGCCTGCGGATGATCTGTTTAAGTTGTTTAATGCTGCCGGACTGTAGATTTCTTTGTAAACGACTCAGGTGCACAGTAGCTAATGTTAGTTTAGAAATGGAGTCAGTTAACATAAACTGACGACCGGCTTCTATCACAACACAGAAGTTCCACAGATCCCCTTCAGAGGTTTGAATTTGGACGATAGTTGATTGCTGAGTCACGGTCCCAACTCCTCAAATACCGATGCTTTCGGTTGGTAGGTCGAACTGGCCACCAGCCCAAAGCATCAGTGATTGATGATTTGTTCTGCTGAATGAATCATTGTTTCTCCTTCATGATGTTAAAGGAAGGACGCTGCATACTTACAGTAAGTCTGTAATTGTGTAGATGTTTCTGCTTTATGAGTTTCTTTTCTTCTGAATGTTTTTGTTTGGGTCATATTCCCATTCTGTCAGCACCACTGGCCAACACCCTTGATATCTTTGACATGTTTCCTCATACCTCCATAACTTCTCAGTACAATGTGAAAAGTCATCTTGGCTTGTAATAACTCTGCATGTCTTTTTAGATTAATTTGCCAGCAACACCAGAGAACACCAACCTTGTTTCTTATTTGTGCCTCTTTGTGTCAGTCAGTGGAATGATTGACAGAAAACCGCAGTTTGTCCTTATGGAACCTCTGATACACTTTGATGCTTTCTGAATTAGGCAAAAAGACTAAAAAATCTGCTTAAAAAATAATGCTTAAAGAGTTACATGTTATGAAGGCGTGTATTAGGGTTTGAAAGGGCTACAACAGGGACTCACAAGAGACAGATTGAAACAAAGAATGGGCAAGATTGAAGTCGTATTGAAGGAAATTGATTTTAGTCCCTAGTATGGGCCAAGAAAAATGTTTATATGCTTATAATGTTGCTTTTCTTCTGAATGTTTTTGTTTCCGTCATACTCCCACTCTGTCAGCAACACTGGCCAACACCTTTGATATCTTTGACATGTTTCCTCATACTTCCATGACATCTCAGTAAGATGTGAAAAGGCATCACAGCCTTTAATCTTTTTCGATTGATTTGATACCAGAGAAACACAGTAAACCTCTTTTCTTACTTGTGTCAGTCAGTGGAATGATTGACAGATAAACAGCATGTTTGTCCTTATGAAACCTCTGATACCCACATGTAAACAACTCATTTAACAATGGTCCTGCATGTTCGCATGTTAAATTCCTGAAAACTGTGATCGCATTGATTATGCTATCTCCTCTGGCAGACTGATCAAACTGATTGTGACCAGAGTGTTAAGTAACTAAGTAAGTAACTACCTTTAGATAACATAAACTGACGACCGAACACAACATAGAAGTTTAACAGAGCCCCTACATGGTACATGGTGACATAACTTTTGATAGACACAGCAGCATGTGTCAAACCTCAGACCTTTCAGAATCCATCCTCTCTCTCTCTCTCTAGCCCATCTTGTGGCATTCAGACAACTCCTCCCTCAGGAGGAGTTCAGAGCTGCATGTAAAAAATCGGAGGGTCCAGGACGACACCGCTGTTAGGATCCTTGGCGTACTCCTGAAATGACAGTGGCAGCGACAGTGCAGTTTGCTCTTCTGGTCCCTGCAGGGCTTTGGTCCTCCCCTCCTCCTCTTCCTCCTTCAGTCCCACAGGCAGAGGGTTACTGTAGATGTAATAGATCCTGGAGTTGTCCTTTGCTGCCTCTGGTTTCCTGAAGAAGGCCAGAGGGTTGATGAAGCTGGTCGACCTCTTCACCGCTTTGACCGCCACAGGGTCCAGTGACTCGCCTTGGGTCACTGCACTCTCATACACGTGAGCTCTCTTTGACTGCCTGGTGAAGAAGATGACAGTAATTGCACTAATGACATTGGATTTACTGTAGCTTTAAAGGTCATATTGATAACATTTTTATGTAGACAAATAATACATCTAAAAGGTGCAGAATAAAAGTATCTCTTAAAAACAGTATTATGATTGTGAAGGTGCAATATGTAGGAATTGTTGTCTTATCAAACTAATACTCAAAACACATTGGGGGCAGCATATGACCAGAATAAGCGCTTACTGCTGCTGACTGTAGCTCAGTTAGCCGTGCAGCTAGCGGTCTGGACTGGGAGGTCAGAAAATGGGGGTGTGTTGGTTTTTACACTGCTAGCACAGGAGCTTTACACTGAGACAGGCCCGGGCTTGCTGTTTAGCATGCAACCTTCAGTAGATATATTTCCAACACAATACGAAGACATCATGTCGCAATTGTTATTTATTGACATTCTGACGATATTTGTAGTTCATTTTTGAATGTTTTAGACTGAAATTCTTACATAGTGGACCTTTAATAATATTACGTTTGTTGCTGGCTGAGTTTAACAGTACGCGCCCAGCATACTGTACTGCCCTAACGTTAGCTTGCTGATGTTGCAATGTACGTTAGCTACCGTTAGCAACATTAACATTAGATAGCTAGCATTAGCAACATAAGGTAGTGTTACCAACTGGCAACTTGAGGGGGGCAGATGAATGCAACAATTAGGGGCTGAATGTTGTCAATGACACCTTTAAAGACGAACACTCAGCAGAGGGATAAATACACTTGTTTTTTTAAACGTGCCACATGTAAGAATTTAGCTTAAAACATTTCAAACTTGACTAAAATTATCAACAGAATGTGAAGAAATAGCAGTCTTGATGTTATGACGTCTATGTATCCACTGACGTTAGCATGCTAACCAGCTAGCCCTGGCCAGTCCAGGTCCAAAGCTCCCTTGCTAGCAGCGTAAACACCAACACTCCACCGGTGCTCTGAGCTCACAGTCTGGACTGCTGGCAGCACGGCTAACTGAGCAAAAATAGCTAACAGCAGCTACAGTTAGCAGCAGTCAGCGATTATATAGCGGAGTATGAATTTGACAGGTGGCCAATTCTTACATATCACACCTTTAAAGAGCCTTCCACAATTTTTTTTAAAAATGTGATTCACAGAAATAATCACCACATTAAAATCCTCAAAATGGCGCCTTCTCCTTCAGAATTCCAGAATATATAGATATGCAAATATTTTCATTTCACACGTTGAACATCTGAACACAAGATGTCTGCTACTTCACTGCATCGTCATTATCAGTGTATGTGCACTGGAGGCTTTACCTTTCCTCATCACACATTGTGTTTGCAAAATATTGGACCAGGATTGGCTTCCAAAATGTTGTGATGTCACAAATCACACTCGTAGGCCCGCCTCTTAAGATCAGATGTACACTTTCAGCAGGCAATGTCAAACTCTGCACATGCGTCATTCAACACAAACATTTAACTGTAGGAACAGGAAGAAAAACACATTTTTGACTGGAGGGGGACTTTAAATGTCATATCTGACATGTGATCCTTACCTGCTGCGGTTGTAGCAGACAGTGATGCAGTACAGGCCGGTGATGGCGAGGATACAAAAGGCCAGGGTGATGATGACAATGTTAAACACTTTGAACTCTGGGTTGAGGAAGAAAAAACACAGGAGGGTCACTCAGAACAAACACTGAAGCATCATTCATCCAGTTAAACTTCATGATGACAGTCCAGTGAAACTGATAGTAAAGAGTCCAACACACCCAACTGAGCTGAGTTCATCTCCTGGTCATGTAGACCCAAAGCTGCCGTCCCGTTCAGGTGAAGGCCGTCTGCCGTCATTGCTCGGTCCTGTTGGGCTCCACTCATGTTGCTGCCATGGGCTTCCATAACATGGACTAAAGGCTGAGCTTCAATCCTCTTCTCACTGGGATTCAATAGAAACCCGGGCCATGTGACCCAAACAGCTCGACTCGGTCGCTGTGGAGACACCCCCCTCTTTTGTCACCCCCACAGTTCAAGTTGGACACCCCCCTGTTCTCCCTCCTCCCCTCTCCTCCACTCGCCTCTCCTTGTTTACTGCTCATTATTCTGTGCAGCGTTTTCGGGGGGACACGGGGGGGAGGGAGATGCTGGGCCTTTTTGTAATAAGCTCTGAGTGCTGACCCAAAACCAGAGAGTTTGTCTGCAGAAAATGTGTGTGAGGAAACAAAGAGGCACTTAATTACAGCTAACTTCAAATATAGTGTTCTAATGAGTTTTTAGCTTTTTCTTATTTAAAGCAATGATAAGTCTCTGCTGTCAGATCTATCTGTAAGTTAGGGCTTCAACTAATGACTGTTTTCATTATCAGTGCATCTGACAAGTATGTTTTGATCTATAAAATGATTATTTTCATTAAGGATTAACCTGCTGATTATTTTCTCCTTTAATCGATCGATGGTTAGGATCAAAGGTAGTGCGACATCTCATAGTTAACCACATTTCAAAGTGACACTGCCGACCAACAGGCCAAACCTCAAAATTATAAAAAAAATATGGAACCGTGAAAGGTTTGAGCATAAAAGGTAATACAAAAAAATCATAAAAATTTCAGCTCTACTTGTATAAACTGTTGGGTACTTTAATTTATAACAAAACAAAACAAATTTTATAAGCTATTGATGTGTTTTTTATGCAAAAATATACTAAAGCTGGGAAATAAATGTAGTGGAGTAGAAGCACAAGCAGGCCGAGTAAATATACTCGGGTACATTCCACCACTGGACTTCAACAATTAATCAGTAATTTAGTTTCTTTTGATCAACAGCGCTATATCAAATTATATAAGACGTCAATAAATCATTAAAAGCCTGATGGAGTACCTTCTGCTGCAGAATAACAACTTTAAACTAAATTTCAATGAGACATTTCTCTAAATCTAAGCCTGAAATTCTCTGTCCACGACTGCTGTACTTTTGCAGCTACAGTCTTCACACTCAGCCTGTCTGTTCTGTGTGTTTCGGGGACACCAAACCAAAACCACATCCACAGACCAATGGTTCCAAATGGCTGTGAGAGCCAAAGCAGCGAAAAGACAACAAAGACAGCATTCTCCTTTCTCCTTATGCTTCACTTCCCCTGCAGCAGCATGGCAGATATTATGCAATTAGTTGAGCTTCTAATTAAAGCAGTGTTTTTGTTTCCCTGTTTGACGAGACAAGCTGCTGTATAGAGAGAACTTAGAGAGAATTTAACCTCGTTGCAAGTGTGCTTAGTATCAGTCTGCTTGCAGTCCTTTGATGGAGTTACTACAGTTATACTGTAGAAGCTTATGTGAAGTATAATTGAAACAAAAGGCAAAGGTCCCTATGTGCACAGTTACGCTCAGGAACATTACCATTAGCCTGGGAGACTGGCAGGTTTAGTGCCACACCAGAGGAGGACAGACTTTGTTTATTGTGTAAGCCAGGTGAAATTGAGAATGAGGTTCATTCTTGTTTTGTTGTCCTGTCTATGATGATGTAAGCAGGGCCGTGTAGAAATAATAATACATAATAATTAAAAAGCATTTCATTGTTTCATTGTCAACAGTCAAACAACTATTAACTAAAATGTATTTAACTTTAAATGACTGTTACCACATTGTTACATGAGCACTCAGTACTGATGGGTAGGACCACACCTTCAAACTAGGCCTTCGTTTTGATCTCACCTGTGAAGTTTCATGACTGCATCTTGCACTGTTGTGACACTGTCACGTTTATGTGTAAGACGACTTGACAAAACAAAACAACATAAAACTAGCTGAGAGGTGAGAGGCAGCTCAGACACTCACAATCAGTCAGCTGCTGCAGGTTATGCAGCTTGTCGGTGTTTTGAAATAATACGGCACAAACAACATTTACATTTACATCTAGGGCATTTAGCAGATGCTTACAGTAATTCATACATTCATACACTGATGGTGGTGGCTGCCATGCAAAGTGCCGACCAGCACATCAGGTGCACTTTGGGCTTCAGTATCTTGCCCAAGGACACTTCGACATGCAGACCAGGGGAATCGAACCAGTGACCTTCCGATAACAAAATGCTGGCTCTACCCCTGAGCCACAGCCGGCCCAGCTTTTCAAAACAATATGTTGGTGGTTTAGGAGTTATGAGGATGGCTGTGAGACACAAGAAGTAGGTTGAACCTGAAGGCTCCAAGTATTCTCCGGTGACCACCTCTGTGTGTTTAATCACTGTGGACAAACGAGGTGCTAAAGGACACTGTCATTTCTGACTGTCAGCAAAGTGAATGTACGATCACAGCTACACATCAACATGTGGACTCAGAAGTTAGACAGCTCATATCATCTACTGGTCTTTAAAATCTCTCCCTGCACAGATTCTACAACACAGGGTTGTACAATGAAATGCAAGTTGTTCCTTTATGCTGCACACGAGGAACTATTGTTATGGTCGAGTGTTGAGGATGAGTTCAGGAGCAGGTACTTCTGTATCTTTTGTCAGACGACAGCAGGGTGAACAGACTGTGGCTGGGGTGGGTGTTGTCTTTAAGTTTTGATTATTGCTACTAATAAATACATTTTTGGAGGAGTTGTTGCATGTTATCCTAGAAATGACCTGCTTGGAGCAATACCCTCAGGTGGACAAACCCAGAGCTGACATCCTGCACTTCCCCATGAACAGTGGTACTTCTGTATGACCTGTGAACAAGCAGACATTTTTTGTTGGCATGTGACTTAAATATAATTTGATTTAATTTCATATCACATATAGTTTGAACTAGTTTTCGAAGTAGCTTTTCTAGATATATATATCATCCATGAGGAAACAACGTCCTCAGGAGTGCCCCCTGCATGCCAAAGGACCATCTGAGACTCCTCAGCAGGCACAGTCTGATCATTACTCAAGCTTTTGGTAATTCATACAACACTGTTCAAAACAGTCTGTTTGTTACAATCAGCGCAGTCTTTCTACAGTTATGGCACGGACACCGCCGCAGCTTGTGGTCAGAAACGGATTCGTCCCTGTCTGAACCATAGAACCATGTATACGTAGACGCCGCATGACGTGCTGGAACGTAACCCAGCATCACCGCCATATTGGATGGGTCTCCTCACTATGAGCACCAGAGTCAACCGGAGTCAGCGGAGAGCGAGCAACTATGCCGGTATTTTGTGCAGCTTACGGTTGCAATAACCGGCGTAGTATTGACACCAGATCGCGTGGGATTACCTTTCACAAGTAAGATTGAACAATAATTTTGGTTATTTTACCATTTATAACATTTTGTCATCGTAACTAACGTCACTGACGTGTAACGTTATTACAGCAGGAAATATACTCTCTCTCATTGTCTCTTGCTGTTTTGTTTTGTTTTTTCTTTACATTTTGAAGGTTTCCCAGTGATACAGGCTTGAGGAGGCAATGGGAAGTTGCTATAAAACGGGAGGATTTTGTTGCGACCGAGTCGTCAAAGCTCTGTAGTGAGCACTTCAAGCCTGATGACTTTGACAGGACGGGTCAGATTGTCAGGCTTAGAGACGGTGCGACCCCATCTGTCTTCAACTTCCCATCTCATCTTCTCAGAGTAGGTGTATTTTTACTTAGAGATGTCTATGAATCATATGTAAAAACAAAAGTTAATATCACACTTTGCTAAACATGTTTTGTTTTGTTTTTTTACCGTTAGTTCTTTCTGCATGTTTAGGAATTAGTGATGTATTGTGTATTACAATACACTGTGGGATACTAAAACCTTTTCAAGTGTTTTTGATGAAGCTGTTTTTAAGTATTACGTTTCTTATATTTTAGCCTGTAGTGACAAGGAACACAAAAATTTCAAGGAAAACTGAAGAGAGCCTACTAGTGGACCTTTCTCAGCATTTCCCTGAAAGTGAACCTCAGCCCAATGATGTGCGTATTTTTGGGCTATTTGATATGTCTCATACAGCTGTGAGCATCATGGCTCTGGTCATATCAAAATCTCTCCCTTGCTTTCTGCAACTCTTCTCAGACATACTCGCATACCACACTTTTTATATGTTATACATAAATAAATAAATACACACATGAACACATACACACCCCCTTTCACTGACACTCTCTCTCACACACACACACACTGTTTCTCATACTCATGGTGCTGGCAGTGATATTACGGGTATGAAATTAAGAAAGTGTGCCTGCACATATGCAGTGCTATGCACCAAACACCTGTGAGTGGCATGATATAAACATCACTGAAAATATTTTCATCCTTCTTTCTACTAGGACCACTCCTATGCATTGCCCAATTCTCCTACTCGTCTAAAGGCCAGACTCAGTGAAGCTTAGAGTCTAGAGCGGGAGAAGCAAAATGCAAAGGCCCGAGAACGGAGAGCAAAGAAAACCGGAAAGATCTAAGTATCCATTAAACATCTCTGTAATCTAAGTGTGTAAATATTTTTGATTTTTTTTTAGGAGGCTGGAATAACAATCCCACTGCAGGGCAGTTCCGGGGCATTTTCCGCCGCCTGATGGTCCGTTGTGGTGTCTCACCAAGTGGGTCAGGCAACGTGGCAGCACAAGATGAAACTGTGTCCCTATCAGCTGCAGACATGTACTCTGCTTCAATGGCAGAGGAAGAGCTCCTGTCCCCATTCGCAAACATTTCTGCAGTCATATGTGACCACAGTTACCTGCCCACCCGCTTGGGTGGTCTAGTGGACAATGCCTTGGTCTACATTTCAGGGTTTGTTGTTAGAAGAGTTCTGAAAAAACTGTCCTGTGAGGTGTGTCGTGCAAGCCTTGTCACAGCTGCTGTACCCTCATCCTTTGACCAGAGCTACCACCTGCTTGAACTTAAAAACAATGGTGGGCTGATGATCCCCTCAGAGGGAACAGTGAAGGTGGTCAGAGCAGCAGATCGTGTGATTCGCCAAAACTCACAAGAACAAGTTGTCAGTGTGTCCTTTGTCAACCATTTCGTTCGGGCAGAGATTGGTTCAGAGGATGTGTTCTTACTCAGGGAGCACATTGCAGAAACCCATTTTGGAATTGAGAACCATCATTTCATGCTTGTGTCATTTGTTGTGTCTCTATTTCACAAAGTAAGGCTGCACCACATCGCAAAATTAACTACCCTGGAGTCACAGAGTGCCAGCACACGCAAGAAGCTGTGCAAAACAGTTCTTTTTCAAGGGTTTTAGCTCCCCAGCCCCAGTTGCAAGCCTAACAGGGAAGTGTAAGATGCTGGAATGACCTGGAATTATATAATGCTTACTTTTCCAGGCCTTTAAAAAAATGTACTAAGCTGGTACAATATATATGGGAGCTTGTATGTATATGTGTTACAGAAGTTTGTGTTGTAGCCTTGATGAACAGAAACTGACAAAGACTCACAGTCACTGTGGATATTTTGTCAGTCTAGACTAGTGTGGTGAAATCAACGTGTGTGTGTGTGTGTGTGTGTGTGTGTGTGTGTGTGTGTGTGTGTGTGTGAGAGAGAGAGAGAGAGAGAGAGAGAGAGAAAGGGGGGAAAAAAATTCAAATGAACAATCAAACTTGTTTCTTTATTAAAATATAAAATTAATTAGGGCCCGAGCAGGGAACCTGCCAGGCAATTTCTCCGATTTGCACGAAACTTTGCACACAGCATCTGTGAACCCTCATGACAAAAAGTTATCAAAAGAATTGTGCTAGTCCAAAGAACGCCCAAAATATAAAACAACAATTTCCTGCACATTGTGGTCAAACAGACAGTCTTGCATATCTTGACCAAATACAGTCCCATAAACACACGGACAGTTAAGGCACCCATACACAATAATCGGGCAATGGGGCCGGATAAGCGCCACGCCCCGACAGCAGCACACCCCGACGCGTGTGGACTGCGAGGGCCTGTTCATCACTGCTTGCAGTTTTAATTAATTTATACATTTATCAATATGCCATACCATATGTCTTTGTTAAAGAGCATAATACAAAGTCTTTCAGCACGAAAGCATGTATTTTTAATGTGTGACAGCGTCCTGTATCATAACTGAATCTCTGCCGTTTGTAACAAAGCAAACCGTGTGAAAATCAGGTAAAAATTCGGGGAGTTGTGATTAATGTAATCAGGGTTTACACCTTCCTCAGTAGAAGTAAATGCTCTGGGGGCGCATTGGGGACCCAGCCAAGATGGCGGCCGCGCTGATACGTCAGCTCCAATAGGCAGCATCAGTCTATCCGCCTCGTAGAGGTGGACTCGGTCCGCTATCAAGCGAACTCCAGAGCGGATCATTTCTGGTGTGTACAGTATAGGGGCATTTATTCATTCATTCAAGGAGATGCATGGATTCTATAAACAAGAGCTGCTTTTATGATGAGCCAACTTTGTGATTTTTACACGTTTGTGATTGTCTGCTTACCTCACTGGTCCAGCTTGTGTAGAAAAAACGTCATGGTAGGCCCTCATTATTGCCTGTCGTCTACTCCGGTACGATCGTCGGATCGCATAGCGTCTTCGGCGAAATGCATGGATCAAGACATTATTTAATGCCCGCTGCTCTATGAGGCGTTCATGCGCGCGGTCCATTGAAGTTTGCGTGTAAGCGCTCCAGATCAGTACTAATGTAAAAATAAGCAGACGCTCCATGATGTACAGTAGGCTACTGATCTGATGTACAGATTTGCTGTCTACCCACCTAAACAGTTTGATCAATAACAGAAGGGCATTGCGGCCACGTCAGTTTTGTTTACAGACTTTGGACCGTTTGAGTTTGGCCTTTGTGAACGCAAACCAGACCGACTCAAAATTGAAACAATGTATCATCCTCGCGTTAGTTCGGATCAAAAAACGGACCTTTCACGGACCTTTAGGTGTGAACCCGACCTTAGTGTCAGTGTCTCAAACGTGCCTAACATACATAAGGACTTGGCAAATGACAAAACACAGACTTAAAGAACACAATCTAACAACATTATGTCCACCTGCCACATTTATAAGTACTTGCCTGCAGGCTCTAATTTCAGGGACGGAAGATCTAGCGTCGCCTTCTCCCTCCAGATGCATCATTTTTTCTAATGTCCCAAAAAAGTTATCATAGTTTATTAAAAAAGGCTGAGACAGCCTTAAATGTTGAAATGGATACTTTTCTCATTTGTGTGATATGTGTGTCATATTGTTTAAGTCTTCAAAATGAGTTTTCTGTCAAACTCATAAAAGTCTTAACATTTAACAATAGGACTGTGTATGAATGCGCTATGTGCCCTTTATATGTGTATGAGTGTATGTAATATACGTGTGTATGTAAGTGTGCTTTCCAGCAACTCTCTGACCTTCACTGTGGCTCTATCTGCTGCAGCTTCAGTGTTCCTGAGTTGGAGGTGATCCTGAGGGGGGAAGCCTCACAACCACCTCAATGTGACTCTTGAATTCCACACGCATTTAAATACCTCTACCGTCGTTCTCTTATCACTCATGGTGTCAACTTGAATTTTAATTTTTTATTATGCCTGACACACAGTCACAACTAATACTTACTTATTGGCCTCCATTTGGCTGAGATGGCCTCAGGGGCGGAGCTAGAGTGGTGGCCGGGGAACCTGATCGGACACCTCAGGTGCCCCAGTTGATCGACAGGTCACTGCACGTCTCGTTGAAAGAAGCGCATTACGGAAAGGCAAACGCGGGAGGCAGAATAAACGTCTTTCAAAACAGATCGGATCGAGAGGACCTACTTTAAATACATCATTCTGAGGTAAGTTTTAAAGTGGTTTCCTGATGAGTAATTGTTTTAAACTACTGACAATTTGACTGCGCATTTAGAGAACAGATTTTGTCCCCAATAGTTCAACTGTGCAGTAGGCTAACCGTTAGCCGTTAGTAGGTGAGCTAACGTAATGTTAGCCGCAAACTACATAGCCCTAGATTAGGATAATGTGGGGAAAACCACATCATAGTTAGTTTTTCAGTAAGGGTATTTAGGGACTTTAAATCAACTCAATTCGCAAGAATTTCATACTAGAGCTCAAAATAAACTGTAATGAATGCTCAGAGACTAGAGATTATTATGTCCATGTAGCTTGTTTGCTATTGTGAAGTCTCGGGCCAGCTCTGCTCTAGATACATGTACAAGTAAATGTAAGAGTAAATGTTAAGTTTTAAAGAGTTTGAAGGTAAACCAGCTCTGCATTGCAGCACAACACAAGATTAATCACCTACAAACAAAAGAGCAGGTCTGATTTAGCTCTTCACACTACTGTACATACTGTACGACTGTTTATTTTCAAATTACCTGTACTGCATTTTTGACACGTATTCATCATTAATGCATGTTATGTGTACAATCTTGTTTTTTAGGTGCTGCACAGGCTCATTTGTATAGATGTGTAATAAAAAAAATGCAGATTGTTGAAAATGCTTGTTTTCCATTAACATGTTGAGGCTTATATCTGAAAAATGTCATGTTCACTTTACAATTACATCTTATTGAGATGGTTGGTCTTCTGGTGTTTTATTGTATTTTACATAGTTTGTTCATCTGTTTCAGTGTTAAAACATTTTTAATTAAATACCATGCACAGCACGTTGAGCAGCATCTATGTAAAAGACATATTTTTGACAAAATGTCCTCCATTTATGCTGATTTCTTTTGGGTGGATGATTATAAAAAACTTGAGTTGTGCTTAAGGAAGGGAACCTTTTTTTTGTAGCAGATTTTATTTGTCAAGCATGGGAGAGGAGGCAGAATGTTTTGTTTTAAGACCAAGCTGCAAATAATTTTTAATTTTGTAATGAAATGTAATGACCTGTTTGACCACTGCAGCTGTGTCATTGGTGGCTTGTAAACCCATAGGGTTTAGGCACTCTATGGTAAGACATGAAAATAAAAATCAATCATCACTACTTATCTTACTTATAATGTGCATTAAGAGCTAAAGATAGACAAGGACATTATGCGTAACTCTATTTAGTGTTCTTTACTAACAACCCATCCCTATGCTGGGGCATCCTGTCCAGTCGTATTAGGTGTGCTCCGTCCCTATCATCTTTTAAAACTCAACTTAAAACACTCCTTTCCTTCCTGCGCCTTTCAGTCTGGTCTCTCATGTTTAATAAATTCTCCACTAGGTGTCAGACCTTGCCTGTCTGTCTGAAACCAACATAACTCAGTACAGGCCTGCTCTGTGGTACATAGTCTGACAGTGGTGGCCTTTATTATATTCCTTGTTAGCCTACAGAAAAGAAAAACAAAGACGTAGAGCGATCGACTGATTAGGAAATAGGCTGTGACACAGAGGCTGAAATATCTGTTTATTAGCCCCCTAAACGTCTTTAAAGCCTGTTTAATTTTCACATCCATCCTGCTACTCTGCAGAGTGAAGCTGTTTTGATTTAAGGGGCATGTGGGTGGCATTAAGTTGGTATGGTTTATTTGAGCAGACCGGTATGCATAAACCAACTCTGTCTGTGGCAGCTAGCATGAGAACGAGAGCGGGAAAATTCCCAGTCAGTGTTTCTCAGTTTCACCCAAAACTCAAATATTAACACGGAGGAGGAAATTGTGATATTTATCATGATGGATAATGAGTTGCTGTGGTGGAGGTGACTTCAGTCATAACACTGACTCCTTGTGTTGTTCTTTCATTTACTTTTTAATAGGGTTTTATTGAAAGCGTGTGTTCTTTGCAAGAATCATTATTGTAGTATTTTATAGTTTTTTCTGGTGAAGGTTATATAACATCTACTTTCTAATCACACCCCTGTACTAACTGATAGATGTTTGTGGTTTGACACTGTTATTCAGAGATACTTAAGTAATAAATGTTAACTTTTTAAGAAGACACATCAGTTAATCATGAGAGAGAAATAAAGAGGGAACATTTGGATAATTGGGTTCCTGAGAACTACTGCTTATGCTTGGGTGGACTTTGACTATAAATGAACTGAGAACTGATGTTGGAAAACTCGTCTTTAGTCATAAACTGAAGAAACAGAGAAAATATGTGTCCCCACCACTATTTGAAATGGCAGATTTTGTCCCTTTGTCACTTTTTAGAAGCAAAATTTGTCAAAAATGTTCTGAAAAATACCTTGAACTTAGTTTGAACTCTTGCTTTTGTAGAATCATATGGAAAAAAATACATCCAACGATGTTCTCCTTTTGTAAAATGTCAGTCTGTTACCTTTATGGGTCCATTTTAAATTAGCAACTTTACTCAACAAGTTTCACAGTAGTGTTTTTGATAAAACAGTGAAAAGCTCTTATATAAAGTCCTTGCCAGGACAGCAGCATCACAAAGATTATTCTCGGCCCACCGAAACTTTTAATCACTATTTTGTTTTTATAAACAGAACCATTTGATGTGAATGTGGGCCTCGGGCGATGCAGTGCACATTAATAATCCATCCACATGCACAAAACAATTTGTGAACCTGCATGTCTTTCAACACATGCACACACATGCAGCCACAACTCCTCATTATTGACTTAATATAAGATATGTTCTGATGTTGTGTCCATTTCTGCTCCCCAGTCAGTTCCACTTCTTTTAGAGCTGTGTTTCCTGCAGTGCAACCAGCGGTGCACCTTTAAAGTCGTTAGTCTGACGCTTTGGGAATCACTGAAATAAAGCTATAAATATAAATATAACACTGATGATTCCAATGAATCTTCCACTCAAACTGAATTAGCAGTTTAGAAACCCTGACAGCTACATCAGATCACCTGCAGTTCAGTGTGAATGGTTTTCAAAATCAAAGGAAGGACGTTTCCTGTCCTGTTGAGTGGGACTTTCACTGGAAAGAATGTAATGTATAAAACAAGTAAAAAAGACTATAAGGACAAGGTGCTTTTCACTTTTATATGCCAATGGAACAAGTGAAATTGTCTAAAAACAAGTCCCAACCTCACCAAATTGTTACTTTGACTCCAGCTCATAAGAAACTGTCATTCCCAGCTCGTCAAATACGGAGGCTTTGGGATTGTAGGTCGGGTCGGTCGCCATCCCAAAGCCTCAGTATTTAACAAATTGGGAATGAGACTCAAAAAACCACTTTCTTACAATCTGGACCTTTAAATGTAATGAGATATTTTGCCAAGACATTAGACAAATATACTGAGCAAGATATGAGTTTCGCAGTACATGTAGTCGCCACATCTGGCAGCTGCTAATGCAGGGTGCGTTCAGCACGGGATAAATTAAGTATTAAGGAGGGAAAGTATTTATAGTGTTTATACAACATGCACCTTCTTGATGTGCAGCCAGCTCAAATAAGAAGTGTATCTGTGAGGAAGTCAGCTTCAGGAAACACACTGAATAAAATATTTAATGTCAGTGTTAATGCATGCTCTCATTTTCACAGCTTATCCACAACCAGCACCTCACTTATCAGCGTGACACACTCTTCCATACACACCCAAAGGTCCTTTATCGGGCAGCATCAGCATTCAGTGTTTCACATTCAGATTTTAATGTTTTTAATGGTGTTTCCATCCACAGTGACAAAGCAGGTGAGATTTGAATGTCTGGCTGAATGACTCATGGGTAGTGGGCACAGCATCCTCATGATCAGTCTATGTCCTTCACTCGTTTCCTCACCCTCTCTCTCTATCTGCTTCTGCGTTATCTTCTGTGCGCTCCAAAATATATATATATATAGTCCTCCTTTTTTCAAAATGTTGGCATCTGCTCCTACAAAATTAAATCAAATCTTGGCTTCATGTAGCGGCCTTGGTCACCCATATGTCTGCATTTACAGAGTGGATCCACTGAGGGAAACATTTGGCAATAGAATCTTTTATTTCATATTTTCTTTGAGTTATAAAAAGCTGTAAACTCCATCAATCATCTCGGCTATAATCTTCCCTGAACCCTCCCCACTCTCTCTGACTGGCCAGTGAATTCCTGACCATCCCTCAACGCCCTGCCTCAACCCTCCCCACCCTCCCTGTGTTTATACAGAGGCTGGTGGGGAATTAGCATTTTGGCGTGATCCATTTGTTCTGACGTGGTTCAGCGGGAAGGTCCCGCCTTGATTTATTACACATGTCAGTTATAGTTCTGGAGGTACGTTAATAAACAAAGGCTGGGCACCGTATGCTGCTGTGTTTTCAATTCTCTGATTTTGATCAGTTTATGTGTCAGTCATCATGCTACTGAGTGACGTCTGTACGTGGTGAAAGACAGGCTGTTGATTATATACTGCAGAAGCAATGAGAAAGACAAACAGTAGAGGAAAATGAAACATTATTATTATAAGGGCTAATATTGTTTAGCTTGTTAAGCTTTTTTTCCCCCAATCAGCACCATCATGTCATGTAGTTTAGTTAAGAGGATGTTAAAAGGGAACTTATGGAAATGAAAATAAGTGTAAATGTGATTTGCAAAAAGCAAATGCAAACAGCATTTTCATAAAACCTTTATTAATACAATAAACTGCATTTACTTAAGAGGAAAATGGGAATTCCTATGATCAGGAGTTTTTGAACATCACACATTGGTCAAGAGAGTTGCAACTGCAAAGTTGATCAACAGAAAATTAGTCTGAAACTACTCTGATCATCGTTTCACCGACAATTCAATGCCAAACAGTCATTGGTTTCAGCTTCCCAAATGTAAGGATTTTCATTGTAAACTAAATATGTTTGGCTTTTGGACAAAACGAGCTATCTTAAAAAAAATCATTGTACAAATTGTGACAAGCATTTTTCACTATTTTCAGACGTTTTCAGGATTCAAAATACAACATTCAGTAAATTTTCTTTATACAACACAAAATGTACAACTAAATGATAGCTGTAGTCTCTTTCTGTCACTAATGAAAACAAAACAATATAAATAGATGAATAAATTCATATTTTATAAAAACAAATTATTGATCAAGTAACTGTCACTTAATTGAGAAAATAGTTAATTGAAAATCAAGAGTTGTGAGTTGCAATCCAAGCTAAGGAAATATATAAATAACATGAATCATGCATGCTTGACTCTCCTTATTTATTGAAAAAAACAACAAAAAAACTACAATTTGTTGATTCACTTGCCTGCTGTTACAGTTGAAATACATTTACAGTAATCCACCAGGATTACCCACCCAGAATCAGTATTGTTTACACCAGAGTTAAAACAAACAAGTTAAAACAAACAAAATAATTTAAACATATCAAACAGTAGTGACAGTCTGGCGTCAAGACACTGAAACTCATTTTCTTGGTAATTCCAGAAACAGAGAAAACTGCACTAATACTGGCACAACTTTTTCTATTTCTGGGAAAAGTCTGAAAGACTGAATTTGAGACTAAATGACTTGTCATGACGGATGTTGGAGTGATCCGTTCTCTTGGCAGCGTGAAGACAAAAACCTATTTTGGCAGCGAGGAGAACAGAGAATGAACCGAGTTGGTCTTACAGTTTCAGAGACAGGAGACACCAAGGAGCCATGAAAAGTCAGACGCTGCGTTTATACATGTGATTTAATGACTCCGGCTGTCAGCGCTGTTATGACCAATTAGAATCGAACACGGGACATCATGGTCCTCAGTGGACGGTCGTGAAACTTCACCAAAAAGTACCGAAAAGAGGCCTGCACATGGTGCATGACCCATAAAACATGCTAATGCTCCACTTCCTCGACCTTGTCTGATCCTGTACATACTGTGCTGTGCTCTCAATCGAATTATTTACAATTGTTTCTTATGAACAGAGAAAACTGAGGCCTATACGCATGAAGAAACACCTAACAAGGCCAGAGTCTGTGTGTGTGCGTATATTTAAGTGTCCTGTGTGGCTTCTTGTATAGAACATTAATATCGTCTGTTTAAGCTTTATGTTCTCCAAAAGATTTACAGCAGAGATTTACTCCACATTATTTATTTTATTTTATCATAAAGAATATAGCCCATATGTAAGCTTTTAATATCTAACAATATCATTTAAGGGGTTCTGAAAATCTCTGCTTCACTTTAGGGATCACTGCTCCCGAGCCTGTAGGGCCCCTGGTGCAGTCAAAGGTTGACTGGAGACGGTGACTCCTCAGGCTATAGGCTTTAACTTATAGCAGTCTGCTGTCACATATTAAATAGTATGTTTCTGTCATATATCTAAGCCAGAGGTGCCCCAACTTTTTTCCTTCGGGATCCTTTATATTGAAAGTTTTGCTACAAACATCTGGCGGGTCGAACTGAACCCTGTGGCTCTTTGGCTCACCGGTGCCACTTGGGGCAGACCTGATCTAAACCATTCTAAAAAGGATGCTTATATTCTGTTGAACAACAGGTTTTCACTGGTTTCAAAGGCCCTTGAAACATTTGAATCAGAATCAGGTTTATTGCCAAGTAGGATTTCACAAGTAAGGAACTTGCCATATTCAATACAAAGACAGGACTGATTGATGTCAGTTTAAGGAGAGGGAAACAACGAGCCTAGCCAACACTAAAAAGAAAATACATTTCATGAATTGAATTTCCCCCAAGGGGATTTATAGAGAGCTGAAGTCTCGCCCCTTCCGGTCGACCTCATGGGACCTTATTTTGGAAAAAAAATTGTACAGTAGTCAAGGAGGAGAGACACATACATTTTTGATCCCGTTTGAATTGTACCATGAAGTACACGTGATGTTTGTCAATTTAAAAGATATTTTTTTAAATTCAATAACATGGCTGCTGCCTTCGCACAGAAGTCAGTAAGTTAGAAGAAGTAAAAAGGTTAAAATCACAATAAAAGTGGCCATATTGACAACTGTAGTTAGTTCGTCAGTTCTGGCAGCAGGCTAATGTGCAGGACCAGCTCTACAATGTTTAAGTCACGGGTTCTGATGACGTATTTTCACAGTCTTATATTTCATGAGTGTTATGACAAACTGCGACTTTTTCATGTTTAAACATCATCTTTTACATTGACAAACATCATATGTGTACTTCATGGCACAATCTAAGTGGGATCAAAAAAATATTCCTCTCTCCATTCACTAACATACATATTTTGTCCACAAAAGGTCAGATGGCAGTCCTTTGGAGGGGGCATCAGAGGCGCAATTCTCATTTATGCATCCTCTGAGCCAAAACTATACCAGCATATTTTTTAAAGAACTCACTTTGTCTTGTGTGTCTACAGGAGCACCTGTTTGTGGTAATTTCACATCTTGATTTTCAATTGAGGATTTCCTTGATGGGAACCATCTCTCTGAAATATCTTTATGAGTGTCCTAATAAATTAAATTAACACCTGCATTTCACATCTATCACGCACATGATGAACTATCACCACACCAAACTATCATAACTCAGTACAACTGAGTTGTAGTTCATCCCCCGCACCTCTGCGCTCAGTTTCATCCCAGCTCTGTGCACTGTTGGCCCGGCACCAACAGCCTGCTGCATCCCTGAGGATGTCCAGGCCTAATTGTCTACTTGCCAGTAGTAAATACAGTTTGGCAAATGGGCCTTACGGCTGTGTGTGGGAACTGCACGCTGGAGCAAATTCATTGCACTTGCTGTGGGTTTTCCACATCTCTGGACAGATTCTGTGTCTGGGGTTTATTTGAGGTTGGAACGGTCGTCTGCGGGGGATTGTTGGAGGAGGCTGGATGTCCACAAGGAGGAAGTTCAGCCTCTAAACATGACAGGAGATTTGTCCCAATTAAGTGTTTTTGGAGTGAATGAGTGAATGAATTTCAGTATTTGTCACTAAGGAGGGGGAAAAGTTAGCTAATGTTTGAAAAGAGCTTTTGCTGAGAGCCATGGCAAGAGGAGCTGAGGAGGAAGAGTGCACAATCAGTGGAAACTGTGGAAATCACATAAGTGATACAAGTAACAACGTACCATACAGTGGTAAAAAATGTGACATTTTGTAAACACCCATGGACCCCAGCTGTAGTTTTGCTGATTATACATGCAAGCACAATGGCCTCTACAAAGTCCCGAAGAACTTTGTGTTCTGGGGACTTTATTTTCCTCTAAGGAAGACTTAATTATTTGTTGTAATTTATTTTCTAGAAATAATAAATATTACTGGATTAGTTTCATTACCTTATCAATGTTTAAATATTACCCTTCTGAGTTTCTGAATTTCTTTTCCAAAACTACACGGTGCAAATTTATAACGAGCAAAAACAGAAAAGGTTCCCACGAACCAGACCCTCTCTGCCTCACTTGCTATACAGTGGAAAAAAAAGGATTGCAACATCGCTTCACTTCGGCCTCAAAAACAACATTACAATATAAATGTCCTGTCAGCCTAACAGACTGAGGTTAAAGGTGATAAAGTGACTGATGGTCAGAACTGTTTGGTGGTTTTGATCATTTGCTAAATTGTCTTTTAAATCAAGTGTGTGATGAAAGGCCAAAGATAAAACAATGACCAAAGCCTGTCTGGAAACAGTATAAGAAACCTTCTTTATTGTATTAATATTACTATTCTTCACTGTTCAAGTATTTATTACATGTAAGCTAAAATTAATATTGTTGTAATGTTAGAGGGTATTAAATTGGGGGAATAAAATGTCTTACTCATTATATTTCCAAACACAACAAAGTGTTTATGTGGTCTTCTGCTGAGCCCTCATGCAAACACTGAGAGAGGAAGAAGGTTTACAGTAAGATCTAGATAAACCTTCATTTAATTAAATAAATTTAATCCAGTAGTATGTTAAGATATGTGCATATAATATGTGCTTGCACTTGTGCACATCCAGCATTGAACACAGCGCACGCTCACACTTGCGTCTGTGTGTGTCGACCCTGCAGCCTCCCAGTAGGTCGATTCTGTTATCTGAACAAAGCCCATCAGACATCTATTTATCTTGGTATGTGTGACAAAGCAGACTGGGAGGCTTAGCTAAACAGTTTCTTCAAAACAAACTCCTTCTGCCAAAGCTGCTGTTGGCCGGAGGAAGTCTGAACTGGAGTGGCTGCAGAGGGGAAGTGAGGCCAAAGAGACGATCTCTGGAGAGGCGACGAGTAAAGAGACAACAGTGGAGAAACATAAAAACTACTGAAAAGCTAGTAGGAGTTAAACAATCTGGAGATTTGGCGTGTGTGACATAGTTGCTGTTTGTAAAGTTTCTCTCTTTATTTTTATTTTTCATAACATTTCCTTTTGCAGTTTTTATCTCCACATATCTCTCCTCTGCATTTCACATGTATTACATCTGACAGCAGCAGATTTATCAAGGCTTCAGGCAGGGGCAGCCTCTGTCTTGATCATCTACCTACAATATCTGCTGTATTAACCTCTGGACGTGATAACGCAGCTACTGTCTGCAATCCATCAAGTCAAACTAGGCTATCCGTTTTGAACGGCTCCCAGATGAGATAAGGAACTTTTGCAAAAGCACTGCTGGAAAATGTACAGTGATGGAGTCACCCGATGAAGTAACAACCTAAATAACATTAGTGCAGATTTGTATTTAGATTAACGAGCCGTTTATCACGAGTCTGAAGAAAGATAAATGGGTGGTGCACTTTGTGAGGTAATACGTTGTTAGCCAAGTTTCACTGTTGACCTCTCAGCAACCTGTTTAATGTCTGAGAGAGAAAAATTGGCCTTGTTAAGTTAAATAAAATTTGGCCTCGTAGATTTAGACAAATGAAGACACGGTTTCCGACTTGAGAGAAGAAGAATGTGTCCTGGCTGTACGCTGGAGACACAATCTTCCTTATCTTGTGTATGTAAGTGTTGCTCTTCGCAATCATCATTAACATATAATGTTGCTTCAATGCTTCAGCTCATTTATTGAAACAAAATACAAAAGATTAAATGATAAGTCACACCAAACAAAACAGTGGAATATAGTTTTGTGCTGGAGTTTACAGCATATAAAACTCAAAGAGATTCTATCTATCATGATGTGTAGAGAGTTTTTGTACTTTTTACATGGCTGATCATTAATGTGAAGCATAATGTGTGATCAGTGTGCACCATGTTCAGGATTAGCAGTGCATTAGGAACACTTATCCTCGGCCTCTCACCTCACTGTGATGGATCAACTTGATGGCAGGACTTTTGTCTGGACCACTTTTATCAAGTCTGACATTAAGGGAAAATTCACCATTATACTTTTAGGATCTCACTAGTGTGTCATTTTGAATGCATCACAAGGAACCTATTAGAAGGAAGGGTCATTATGTCACTTACTCTTTCTTTGGTACCAGACTGTGGTGACAGCTGTATTGAAGTCTATGGGATAAACATGGAGAAACACACTAAAACCCAACATATCTATGTTGTATGACTTCTGATGACAAAATGCCTCCAGAAAATGAAAGAACACACTTCAGAGAGGAGGTTACTGACTGATTTTTTTTACCATATGATATACAGGGCTGATAATATCATTACCAAACTTGGTAGGTCCGGTCAAAAATCAGTGATGAGACTGCAATTACACTGCTAAGGAGCCTAAGGAAGGTTCTAGTGTGTTTCTCCGTGCATCTCCCATAGACTTCAATACAGCTGACACCACATTCTCAAAATGCAACTTTCACAATGGCTGAATGTAGATCTCACTCACTCATCCCAGTAGATGCAGTTCATCAAAATTAAACTCAAACCGAGGCCATGGGAACTCCACGATGTCTATGTGAGAATACAGGCGTCAGAGACCGTGTGCTGTGTTTACCTAGACTGACAGGTCTGTCCAGTTGCAACTCTCAGGAAAGGTCAATGCCTCTTGACCCACCTAAGCTCCACTGAGGTTCCAACTTGTCGACCAATTGTGGATTTTGTGGCTGCAGTGACTGACAAAGATGGGAGTGAATAGCAAACCCAACTTAAAAACATCCCACAGTAAATCAATGTGTGCCAGTTAACAAAGGAAGCTCTCTAAAAAGAAGCTTTAGATTCTGCAGGACTGAGACAAAAACTCAATTGTAGCTGCTTTGTATAGGGTGTAGATTGTCTATCTCTGGTTATAATGGTAAAAACGCCTCTGAACAAGTATCACACACAACATTCACAGAGCAACAAGTGACACCAACAAATATTGATCCAAGAAAAGAGATGATGGACAGCGTGTGAGCTGAGCTTGTGTGCAAAAGTGCATCATGTGGGAAGATACGAGTGTGCCAGCTTGTGGCCATTTTAGATTTTCTGATGGCTGCAGGAAGAATCAATATCATTCCCTTTCCCTCCTTCTTACATTACTGTGCAAACAGGAGGCCAGCCACACCAGGTTCAGTGTCTGCCAGCGAAGACCATAGTGATTCAGGGACAGATTCCTGATTCCTGGTTGTTAGTAAGGGGCCATGCACTGAAATACACGGGTCCTTTGTAGGGTTGACTTATAAACTAAACTAAATATTTTCTTGAAAGATTTATACTCTGACTGGCACCCCGGCACAGTCAAACCACTACAAACTTCTGTAAAATTATGTATGTACGTATTAGGATCATTCAATCAAATCAAATTGTTTCCATGTTGCCTTGTTCAGTGCTGTGCACAGATTTAAGATCAGGACCTCCAGGCTGGTCAGGCCTAAAGGCTTAAACTGTCTAAAGAAGCTATTACAATCAGATTTAATGGTACAGAGGAATTAAAAGGTTTGTGAGAGTCAAGGAGGAATGTACTGTATCATAGACGGGAGGACACACAGATACCCTTTACACACACACATCTCCTCTGACAAAAAAAGCTTCAGGATGAGGAAGAAAGTTATTTGTCTTGTCTA
Source organism: Pagrus major (assembly GCF_040436345.1). Classification (NCBI taxonomy): domain Eukaryota; kingdom Metazoa; phylum Chordata; class Actinopteri; order Spariformes; family Sparidae; genus Pagrus; species Pagrus major. The sequence goes on from NC_133215.1 coordinate 25,083,635, forward strand.
GTAGCCAGTTCAGCCAGAAATATTGCAATTACAGTTTTTGCAATTTAAATACACAATTTATCAAAATGTTACAATGAATAATTTAGTGATTGATTGTTTTTTAAATCAAAATGTAATTTGGCTAGCCCTGCTGTTGATAAATGACTGGGCGGGAATAATGAGAAGGCAAGCTAAAAAAACATATTTTACTCTTTACATACAATTAAGTCATACTATACTGTGCAATATCTTATATCAGTATCATCTGAAAACTATTTCTGTGCATCCATTCAGTCACCACCCCCTAAGGAAACCGGCCATCAACTGATGACAACTCGCAGAAGATTAGCTTTTAATGCTAATGCTACTTAACAAACTCAATAACTCAACAAAAACACGTTTCTTATCACTTAGGTAGGTCTATATTGTCATTTTAACAGATAAATGAATCTGTGACCTTTGCCTGAAATAACTTTTTCATGACTTTTTTGTTGTTTTGTATTGGGCCTTTTCCATTGAGCATGAAATCCATGAAAGTGTTTTCTGAGTGATTTCTCTGAAGGATATTCATGTCTGGACTTTTGTAGTCGCTTGCCAACTACATGTCAGTTCCCTTTTTTAGTTTTGTGCAAAGGATTTTCTTACTGTAACTTGGCATCAAGACTACATTCAATATCCAAGAGCTTCAGTACAGCTAGGATAAATTATTGCTGACTCACTGACAGGCTCCGAAACATCCAACTTGGAAATGATGCATCGAATTCTCAACCAAGCAACGGAGAAAATGTAGAATCTCTCCCGACCATTAACCTAAAACCTTATATTTTATCGCAAGCAAGTGGACGGTCTCTTTGGTCAGTCTCATGTTGCTTATGTGGGTCAGTCACTTGTTCTATTCAATGGTTCAGTTATCAGTAAATCTGCAAAAGAAGGAGTACGTGTCTATGTAAGTGCTCTTAAAATGGAGTTGTGTCCTCTCTTTTCCAGCCAAGAAAATAGATTTTGGCAGCGGTACCAAAAAAGATGAATCCCTGATCTGTCATGTAGCAAGTCAGATGGCTTTTCTCAGTGCTGCAGGGAGCTTCACCTCATCTTGTATTTGAAGTATGATGGTGGATCTAAGCCAAACTAATGTAAGCAATCATGTTTTATCAGATTTTATATCTGTACCAGTATGCAATTCTTCAAAAACATCATGTCAGATTGACCTCTCAATTTTTAACAAGAGTAACAGTCTACAGCCATGCTGGCTCTGTGAAGCTGTGCTTTGGCAAAGTGCTGCTTTGAGTTAATGCTAACGTTAGCATACTAACATGCTCACAATGCTAGCATGCTAATGTTTATAAAGCAGGTATGAATTTTAACCCATGTTTTCCCTTAAGTTTAGCATGTTAGCATGCTTACATTTACTAATTAGCACTAAATGAAAAGAAGACTTGGGACAGTAAAGTGTTGGGCGGATTATAAATTTGACCGGATGTTGGCAATAAAAATTCAAGGATCACCAAAGTTATTTTAATTCCTCCTGAGGGAGATATGAATGTCTGTACTAAATTTCATGGCAATCCATAAGCCGATCTGATATTGCAGTATTGGCTGTGTTCCTGGAACATCGCAATTATTCTTGCTCCAGGGCCGTCGTTGAAACTGACCAATCACGTTTTTGTGTCTAATGTTGTAAAAGGGTCTATTTTAACCCAGACGATGTTTTCCTAAACCTAGCCAACTATTTTAGTTCCCTAAACCTAACTGGAGGGAAAGTCAGGGGCTCACCAAAGTCACCAGGATTCATCCTGTGGGCCATCCATCCACCTTTATTTTATTGAGTTGGCTGAAACAAAGATCTTGAAATAAATCAATAAGACCGAACTTATCTGCTTGACTATATATTTAAACATGCAGTGCAGGACTCTTACATATACATGAATTTCCGTTTAACTCATACAATGCAGATTACATAAATCGTTCTGTCTTGCCTGCGCTGGTGCATGGGTAGCGATGCATTTATTGTTGACCCACAAAGCTGCGTTTGCCAGCAGCTGTAGGAACGGAGCAAGTATGGCGGAGCATATCAACATATCAAGCACATCAACAGTGTTTGTGTAATTGCCCTCGCTGCCAGAGGCGGGCGACAAAAGCTCCACACTGCAGGTTTAAAGGGTAAGCAGGGAAATATGTTGAGTTTTTAATGATTAGAATGAACTGCTCCTTTAAGCAGATTTTCCCAAATGTAAAACATTGATGAAAAGCATGCAAAACTTCTTTCCAAGCTGCATCACTGACACTTTTTGGTTTGCAGCAGAGAAAATGGAGCTACTGCATCTGCCACAATTTGTCAGTGTGTTTGGAAAACAACAAAACAGAGAAGATCCAGACCCTTGTTTCACTCTGGGAGACTTTCCACCAACATCCTCTGGAGAGGATACACAGTGAACAACCATCTGATGAACATCAAGTCAAAATGATTCAATATGACATTTTGATCTGCAGTGGAAATCTAATACGAGCCAAGACTTTGTGTTATCTTTTAAGTGCTTTTTCCACAGTTCATTCTGATTTAATATGTAACACAGTAAACCTTGGTACGCTATGTAAAAGCCTCGATATGCCAAAGATATCTGATCTATTAGTAAAGCTGGCTGATTCTTGATACCCGAGGCTAAATCCCACTGATTCATGATGCCATTGGAAAGCAGTTTTAGGCCTGTGTGTCTGTTGGTTTTCTCACCGTGTTGCCCACTTCCACAAACCTCATCTCTGGGAACCACGTACATGATCTGGGAGTGCCTACATGACAAATAAAGATGACCCAGGACGCATGTATACATAGATCTCTGGGAAAAAGATGTCACCAGACACTCCAGGGGAATCATGCATGTGTGGGATGCAGGAGCTGTGCCCAAATATAGCTCCAGACCTCTTGTACGGAGACGGTTAGAGGAATGCAACCGACCCCCCTCGTCAACTTGTGTTCACAGGAAGGACACGGGAAAGAGGCAAGGATCCTGCTGAAGCACAAACCACATTCAACCTCATCACTCATATTAAGTTTGGCAAATTTGGGAATTTTCTTCAAGCCTCATCCCCCGAGAGTCAAAGAATCTCTGCCTTTGGCCACAAGCAATCAAACTAAAACACTTTGTTTCCCAAAATACATTTATCAATCAAAGAAAGACAATAATATGAGTTCTTTACAAACAGGCTTTATGCTGAGAAGTTGAATCAAACGTCAAAATGAAGAGAAGAATGAGCTGTATGTTCATAGGGACCCTGTGGTTCCACTCAGAGTTTCTGGCTCAGTAGCGTGTGAGCCATCCAACAGGGATTGTAAGGTGCCTTGACGTAAATCCTCATTTGGACAAACAGCTTTTTCTGTTCAGGGGGTCAACATGTGTGATTCCTTACCTGCTGAACTCAAACTGGATCCTGACTGGAATCATTTTAAACTCAAACTCAAACAGTTTTTTAAGAGGGATCAGTGATGTAGTCATGTATGATCTTGTGCTTCTTGTTTCATCATGTTTTATTGTATTACAATTTGTATTTTATATTGTTTTGTCTGTATTTGCTTGTACACATTTTTCGCTGATTTCATGTTTGTACTGTTTTTTTTATGTATAGTTGAATTTTATGTATTTTAAAGGCATACTTAAAAATAAATTCCCTAAAAAATTCCATTATATTTATATTATATATATTATTATATATGCTATATATTATATTAATGTAATTCATATGTATTGCAAGTTATTTATTTTATTCACCATTTTATTCATCAACTCAACATGATGGAATACTTTGAATTAAATGATATACTTTATGTAGAACTAGTAATTATATACTTTGAGTAGAAATCATGTATGTAATTCAAATACATAAAGTCAATGTTTGAGGGAAATTATTTGTTGATACTTCATACTTGTCTCAATACAAATAAACATTAAATAAATTAAATACACTGACAAATTAAGCATTTTCAAACTTAAATGGCACCAATTGGCTGCCTTGAAACTAACGGTCTGCTTTGAAAAATGGTCAGTATTGTAAAGAATACACAATTTGTAGCAAACAGGCTTAAACATACACAAACATGCACAGCTTCAAGAGTTTGGCCTTGACACCTCATAAACAAAGATTGTATAAAAACGCCATTTACAGATACGACCTCAGTGCTGCATTCACTGAATCCAGCTGTGAACATCAAAAACATGACACAACATTACTGAAATGCTTCAGCACAACAGCGATTGTCATGAATTATGCCTCTATTGTACTTGAATACACAATGCACAGGAGATTTTTCAAATAGTTCCTCTGTGATGCCGGTCTTTTCCCTCGCAGTCCTGCAGGCCGCTCTTTAAGTCGCGGACAGTTTCGGTCCTGGCTGCCAACCCAAACAGTGAAATCACATACTCTGCGGCTCATGGTACAGTGAGCGCACTCGTCCAAGCGTGGAGAGAGGGGAGGGAGGGAGGTATTAGGTTCACTTCCCCAGAGATCAGACACACCAGAGGCGCTGCGCTTGTAAGGCCTCCACCAGCTGTACGGGCCTGGTGCGATGGAGCTCCTTCACTATTGCTGACGACCGAAACACTGAGGGGGGCAGCTCATTTTAATCAGCTCTCACAGAGAGGATCAGTTATGTTCGTTTTATAATTTAATTAGTCTAATTCCAAAATTAGATGTCCACTCTGTTCACTTTTTTGGCGAGTACAGAGTTCAGACAAGGTGCAACAATATGCTGCTGATTGTGTAATTCCATTATGAATTTCGACATTGTAATTCATTTATATATGTGTCATTCACCATATAACTGGATATGTGCAGTAATTGAATAAATAACCATGTGTTTGGTCAAAATATGTTAAACTGTGCTGCTCCCCTCCCATGTGATAGTCTACACATCTAAATTTTTCGTTGTTGTATTGAAACAGACATTTTTTGTGTTTATCTGTCGATAAACTATTTGAAATGAGTCAGGTGAGGTGAAACGTACAAGGTGTAACCAAACGATTAATGTTAGCTAGGAAGTTGTTGAATGCTAACATAAGCTAACGTGTTATCAAATAAGTTGTTTTACCTTGAAATATGACTGAATGTGTCTCCAGATTTTCACTATCCATCACCTCTTCAGTTGCTGATAAATTGTGAAGCAGTAAAATGACAACAATTCCTCAGATAAGCTTTGTTTAAACGACCCAGCAGCATTACATTATCCCAGCACTGAAGTTTCCCACACTGAGCGTAGGTGGAAAATGTCAGGCGTATGAATAAGGCCTATTTCCTTGCATGGAAAACATTTGGTGGCTTTTCAGGGATTAAGTTTTCAGATTCAGATGTGTATTTAAAATATATATTTAAAATAGTATGAAACAGATAGTTGAAATGCAACCAACAAATTTCCTATATGAAGGCTGAGACTTGCAACAATGCCTTTGGTGGCAATGTTGGCTTGAATGTAAATAATATTTTGCCTTCTCAGGCTTATACGATTGTTGTTTCCAATATTAACAGTGGCCGAGGCCATAGTTCAAGCCCACTTATACGGTATTTGACATGGGAACACCCACATTTAACTTGATGGTTGATTTGTTACAATGTACAACTATATTATCCTTCCTGCAGGCCCAGGTGCAGATTATCACAGTGTGACATTTGGGCAACAATGACGAATTACTCTGTCAGCTGGTGTGGGTGAAGATGTCATTTTATCTCCTAATGATTTATGGATGTTTTTTGCAGTTGAAAAAAAAAATGACTTCGGGGGATCACTAAAGTTAAAATGAACAATCACATCCACACACTTATTATTCAGTATTCTTATCATAAAGGGCCTTTAACAGTGACTAGAGCTCCAGTAGTGGCCTTTTTTTTTTTTTTTATCAGGGACACACATTAACTGCATTGAAAGTTTATAACCGTTGCAGAGCTTCAACAAGGCACTCATGATAAGCCCTTTAAATCCCCACTTCTACATCAGTGTCATTGTTATCATACAGCTTTCTGAGTGCTTCATCTGATCACAATCAGTGATGATGGATTACTGCAGCCTGAGCACATGTTTGTGTTCATGGAGAATTTAGCACCAATCTGAATCGTATATGGTTGCTGATATATGAACCAGTGTTTGCAGAGCGCTGTTATTATAATTTCTTTTATACAGTAGTATAAAAACATTCACGTTCCATCATCACCTGTGTTTGAGCGTTTAGATTAAAAAGAAATGACTGAATCATCTCATGTGCTGGAGTGCTACTGCTAAATCGTTTACGTAGCATTAAAACGAAAGAAGCTCTCAGATCCAACACTGATGTAAAAGTACAATTACCTCAAATGAAAAATATGCCAATACAAGTAAAAGTCTAGAAGTAAATGTATAAGTTAATCATAGGTTTTTTTGTGTAAAATCTTAATCTACAAATTAACCTCACAACGAAAAAACCTGACAATTTCTTTTTCACTCGTCAAACCTTTCACAGGCAAAAAAAAAAACAAGTACCAGACTTCTATTCTTCTTTCTTGCCTCTCTGGGCTTTCATATAAAGTAGATGTATAACATAATACCAAAACACTCTTGCAGCTCAAAATTATACTCAAGGACAGTACTATTACAGAAGATGCCAGAAGAAACCAGAAGAAAACACTGAATTCACAAGAAGTCTTCTTACCTGGGGCAGCAGTCCATATCCAAGTGTGTCAGTTCCTACTGTATCATGTTATAAGTTGAGTATTTCTGCCATCTGGCCTGAAGCCAGTTTAATATTGTGCACATAATTGTCAAGAGTAAACAGTGTGTAAGCCAACACAGAGAGGAAACTGCTGAAGGTCAAATACTAAAGCCAGTTTACGTTGCCAAGATGTTAAACAACAAGCTTAATGTGGCTACAGAAATGCTTTATGACTGTAATTGTTTAGGTGGGAGAAATACTAAGTATACAGTATGTAGGACCACTTGGCCTGTGTTATTACTAAATGGTTTCTGCACATTAAACAGATTTACTGTGGGCGATGTGATCATAAATTTGCGGTGGCTTGGTTTGGTCATGACTACTCTCCTCTCACACTTCACTGAAACAACAAGTGCAGAGCTGCTGCAGACCCGAATGATGACTAACTCCACGTACAGGGTTTGTTTTAAAAAGCTAAGGTCAAACATGGGTTGTAAAGGCTAAATTCCACCATGAGTTCATTCTTCACTGGCCAGACGTCATATTAGAAAATAAAGATCAGGCATGAATCCATGTCAAGAGATGAGTAGAGCGTCTATAAAATGTGTCTGAGGCATATACAAATGGCTCGAGACAGAAGGAAGGGATGACGAAACATGATTAATTCTGGACAAGTGAGCGATCACGTGGATCCTCACCTCTCCTGAATACAATGAGGTCTACACAAGCAGGTTTGGGCGAACATAAAACAGAAGTGACCCTCTGCCTTTAAGGGCCTCACTCCCACCACATCTTTCAGACACAAACGCAGCGCTCAAAGCACACTCGCGCTGGGAGAATGAGGACTCTCAGAGAGTCCGGTCACGCTACACCTTCAGAAGAGCAAAGTGTTACCCCCAAACATTTTTTCAGTGCCACGCTGAACGCCATGATCAGCTTGTCAATGTGGAGACCAGGGGCTGTGTTAGCTTAACCACACCTCCCCCTCGGTCAAAGTTGTGAACCAGGGGAGAGTTTATTATTTTTACTCAATTAGAGCTTCATCTGATACTCTGAAGGGCCGGTTGTTAGCTCCAACCCTAAATACAAAAACGTGCGTCCACGTCAGTGGAAGGCAAAGTAAATCATTAATTATTATCACAGTAATTGGGGATGGCATTAAAATAGTATTTAAATATACATCCACTAGGTGTAGCGATGCAGAAGCATGTTGTCTCCATAGCAACAGGCACATCAGTGAATCACAACATCAAAAATAATCTCCTAACTGTTGGGGAAGTGGAGCACATCTTGAAGCCCTTCTGAAGTGCAACATCCCCAGTCCCCATAAGGCCTTTTACATCTTGTATTCGTCACTGGAAGAAAGCAACACGAGCATTAACTATCGCTGTATTTGGTCGTAAGGTATTGATTTCGCCGTGCTCTGCAGACTTTTGTGTTTAAACACAAAACCATGATGACAGTAAAATGGAAACCAGCTGAGCTCCCTGCACAATTGGCATTTTTAAAGCTCGCGTAAAGATTTTGCTGCCGCTCATAAATTGCGCAGCAGTGATTGTTGTCAGTGTGTAGCTGTGATCTGTGGGTCCTCAAGGAAAACAATTACTGGAGCCGAAGTCTTGATAAAAACTTGAAATAAAGCTGAAATTACACTGATGAAACCACAAGGGATTTTTTAGCCTCTGAATAAATACTTGGGCTAATTAAAGTGCAACTCATCCTGAATGCTGTTGGCTAATGAGCAGCTGGTTCTGGTGCCAGTTTCAACCTTGGAAACCTGGGTTAAGCTCAAGAGTATTAAAATTCACTTTAATGAGGACACAGTCTTTCTTTGAAAGGGCATCAAAATGTGGAAATACCTGATTGGTATTGGTTACAAATGATCCTAAACATCATGGTTTATACCAACCTGTTTGTGTGATGTACACCCACAGCCCAATCAGATAGTTCAAGTAGGCTAGCCCTCATCTGCCCATTATTTTCAAATGTGATTGTTTCAATACATTTAAAAATGGATATTAGGCCTAGCCTACCTTATTAATACTATTATACTAAAGTCGATTTTTCAATATTTTTTCTTATACACTTATATATGATTGTTAATTTAAGTTCATTTGACTTTGCATTGTAGGCTTCTGTGACCATCTGGAGTGTCAGGAGATGGATATCATTGATCATGGACCCCTATCCAATAGTTCAGCAATTTGAACTGTTCATCCATTACTGAAAGCTAACTAGCCTATTTGAATTATTTATCTATCACTTTTAGTTAACTTATTGAAACGGTTTATCCAATAGCTCACTTAAAGCTAACTGTTTGCTGATTGGCCTGTTAGTATTAGCAGTTTTAACCTTTAATTCATTTAACTACCTATCAACTGTTGCTAACTTGGTTTCTTGCACGCTCTGACTCAGGACATTGGGAGGTGTGTATTGTGCAGTCAGCATATTGTAGGTGCAAATTTTTATTTTCCCCTAATAACATGTACTCCTGTTTAGGAATCACTGGTTTAAACGACCACATTCAGATGTTTTCCGGACAATAATAACTCAAAGACAGACTTCCGACTGACAGTAAAGAAAGACTTGCCAAACACAAATGGTCGACCCAAAGTGTAAACCTAAGGCGTTGCCCTTATATAACCACCATAACACATTTGGTCATAACCTGACCTTAATCTAAGGTGATGGAGGTGTGCAGACAGTACAAGTCCAAGCAGTGAGATGCAGGTTGGTCATACATGCAGCCTGTGGGACAGGAGTATGAGGGTGTGAGGGTAGATAAGTTTCCATTTACCTAATATCAGCCTGTAGATCATTAGCATGGCAAAACAGTCATACAAATGCAGACAGACAATGGACGCATTTATAGAAGGAGGGCCCCATGGGAAATGTAGGTATCCTCTGAGAATGCCCGTAGAGGGGTCAGAGTGGAGCTTTAGATGGGGGGTCTGCTCTCTCTCTTTATCTTCTGTTTCTTTCTTATTTTTCTTGATTTGTGCTTCTGAAATTCGTTTAAATTTAACCCATACATATAAAGTTGCAGTGACATTTTTAATTTGCATCACAGACTTACACATTATCAAAATAACGCTGAGATGAAAGTGAGAAAATTGGTTGAGACATTGAAATAAGCCACTGGGCATCTCTTATTGCCACGGTTATATTTCCAGCAGTGTTAACTACACTAGATAAACTCGCCCCAGTGTTTGTCCTACCTACCTCACTCTACTGAATACAGGCCACACACATGGGCACATACATACATGCACGCACACAAATCCAATCATGTTAACATGCAGACACATATAGAGTCACTTACATTAACACATGCACACACATACAAACCATGACCCTCATTAATTCAAATGCAAACACATCCAGAAGAGCCTGCGTGACTGCTGCAAAGAAATAAAACATCAGCGGATCACAGTGGTCCAGAAGTATTAATTTGATTGAGTTGATAAAAAGTTTTATGTTGTGAATGAGGACCCAGCGGACCCCTCTTTGGAGGACCTTTGCACTTAAGAGCCAGTTGGTTTCCATCTCACTCTTTTCCAGGATGCATAGAACATTTAGCACACTGTGTTCCAACGAAGATTAAATTCGGGGGTTGCTTGCTTTTCTTTTGTTGCTCCTTTCAAATACCAGTCCTTCTGTAAGTGCAACAAAACCCAGAGACCTCCTCTTCAACCTTGGGATACGATGTCATGATGTTTCAGCCCTTTTGATAAATGAGTGTCTGGAGCAGGTTCCCTATCTGCAGTCTGTCCTCTTGATTGCCGCCCAAATGCTCAGCAGCTGGCTATTAACAGTTCTGGTTTACAGAAATCCTGCTCATATAATTCCTTTGTGGTTAATTATTGCCAAAGTATGATGAAAAACCTTTCATCTCAACAGTTTGGCCAATCTTCACTCCTACAGGGAGGTTTGGCAGAAATATATGTGTGCAAATAATGTCTCAATTAACATCCAGACAAGAACCAGTTGCATTGAACAAGACACCAGAACATTCTGCTGAGTCCGATCATTTGGATTCCTGTAAGAGGACACTGCCCCCAGCCCATTTTGGTCTATGTTAAGAAAAAAGGAAAGTCAAAAGGCAAAACTACCGACTTTGTTTGGAAGACTGTATTAAAACATTTAGACAAAACTTTTAATAATAGAGATGCATGATAATATCAACACGTCATCATATCAGTCGATAGATATTTGAAATGAAATCCTGGCTTTCAAGAACTGAAGAAGCTCTAGGATGAGAGGTGAAAAGTCTTCAAGAAACTGAAACAAGTCCAGTTGCCTATGATACAGCACTTTCTGCCAATATGACTGATTATAATATGCCCTCAACTTTCTCTGCCCCTCTTTCATTGCATAACATTTCAACCCTCTGTCCTCAAATCTTGGCCTCTTCGTATTCAAATGTGTTTCTATTCCAAACTTCTTCTGTGAAGGGCCAATTTTCCCCTTTTCTTCTCCTTCCAAACACAGGTAGATTGGTTGCAGTTCAGACCTTTCCATGCTAACAAATAGGACATTGGCCAAACTAAGAACTCCAAGTGCACGTCAAATATATCTTTCCCAAATATAGTTTCTGTCATTCATTATTTAAAGGGGATGTGATTGCCATGTGATTATGGATGCCAATGCTTTTTCTTGATAGGACTAAACACTAACAGTTTACAGTTTGAGTCAAGCATAAAGGCTGTATTCTCTGCCAGCTGCAGTGCTGATTCAGCAGATTGTGAACTGTTGTTTCCCAGATAAACAGACCAACCTCATCAACTGTTGTGGCCCTCCCTTGACCAGAGACAGGGGGAGAAGGAGAGAGCCTGAGAGGAGCAGCAGCAGGCCTGCGGAGGGATGTGACAGCTAAAGAGGTCAGTGTGTTTACCAGGAAAACAACAGCTCACAATCCCCTGTATCAGCACCGCTACTGGCTGGCTGTTGTAAAAAAACAACTGCAAGAATAATACACGACCAGAGCTACATGCCCAACCAACACAACTGACAAAGGCAACCAATCAGAGGCAGAGTAGGGCGGATAATGCAATAAAAGCAGTGGGACCCACAATAACGCAATTTTGATAACTGAGTCCAGAGTGGATTTGGTGGCAGGGCTCCACTTCCCAATTACAATCACTACTGCTCAGACACCAAATGACATCACCGGTGCAAGATGCCAGCACTGGGGGACGAGGAGATGCATCATCCATCTTCAAAAATAGTCAGTGTTTCACCCCTGTCAACACTGTATTTGTGGTTTTAAGGTATCACAAGATATCCCATTCCGTGCTGCTCCCCTTGTAAAAAGTGACACTGACCCTCAGAGACTATAATTGGCACTCGTGCTGCTGATGATTTGTGTTCATACTTTTACAAATACAAACTGTTTCATTCCATTCAATTTTGAGCCATGTGTGACTACTCTGGAAAATGTCTGCTCATATTTGTTTGTCCTGAACTCCACATGCTTTTAACCATAAATCAAAACTGTATCCAAACAAAATGATGGAACAACTTTTGTTTTTTTGACTCGCTCACATAATGCCATTATGTGGATAAGGATCTTATTCTTCTACAATATCCAACCACATGTTTAATTTGCCTACTTTTTATTTGAGGTTTGGTAAGTCGCCATCACAACAAGCAACACAGTGTTATAAGTTATAACATTTGATTTAGCACTACAGAAAACCCCTGCACCTGCTTTGCAGTAGAAAAAAGCACCCAGGCTGTGACGAACTAAAAAGAATCAGATCTGCAGTTGAGTGAGAGAGTTGAGTGCCAAAACCCATAAACACTCAACCGCAAGCATTACAGAGGGGAGCAGCCTTCACCACAACACAGCGCTCTGTGGCAGACAAGATCCGATCTAAATCATAAATCAGACAAAACAGACGACATCCAGCTGAGGTGGAGGCCTCCCTCTATCCAGAGTAAATAGACAAATCTGAACTTCACAGTGGGTTTTTAATGCTCTCAATTATTTGGTTTACATTCACCGCTCCAGCTAATGTAAAACTCACAGATTGTAATCTTGTGTTGGTGTATGGTTAATGTGGATCTGACCCACAGATCATTCATCGGTTTCAAATCTATCAAAGAGCAGGGACTATATTGTAAGTGCACTGCACTTCAGGAAGTGCATTTTTGTGTTGGAGGTGATGATGACATGACTCTGTGTTAGGAGTTATAATAGCCTGAGAAAATAAATATTCACCAGCACCTCACTTCCTTAGTGAGCCAAATATGATTCATTTAAGTCTGGAATAGATTTTTGCTCATTTTCATTTCATTTTTTTTTTTTTACATTTTATCTGTACATTTGGATGGATCTGTAATAAAACACGACTGACAGCTGAGCCCTGTTGAATGTTCTTCTCTGGTATCTGACATATCAGTGATGTTGACTTTGGCACAACATCCAAGTTTCAGCCTTTGTAATTATTTTTGCGTTCTCCTGTGCAGGGAGATATAACGAGGCTCGTGTGGACAGGATTTTTTTTTTTCTTTTCTTTGGTGTTTTACTATTTACTCTCTTGATTATATCATATAGTGTGTCAAGGTCAATTAACCAAAGATTTTCAATGTAAATGACTTTTAAGGTTTTTCAATTCTATACATTAATCAGCCAATAAAACCTGCAGGATAATCATGGCTCTTAATCACTTAATGGTAGCATTATGCTCAGTTAGCAACCATTACTAGACTTTAATCTCATCTATACCCTTTAAATCCATTACAAATCTCTGTACTTTTTTTTGTCCAAGACTGTTTGAAAAGACCCAAGAAAGGTTTATCTGACATCCATCAGAGGCTATAAATCACGATAAATAGAACCGTTGCTCCTAAAGAGAAACAGGTTCTTGTGGCTCAATCGTTTCCATATGAGATACAGGCTGCAATTCACACACACACACACAAAGTGTACGCATGAATAGGTGCACAGTGAGTACTACACATCCGTTTCAGTCAAAACTAAACCACCGCCTTACCGATACACACACATGGCATGCTGGGTGGCGTGTGCTCAGACCTGGCTGGTGTTCAGATTGCAGTGTTTGATTTTGTCAGATGATGGATCGTTCAATACTGGATTCAAACATGCTTCGTCAAAGTGTCCACGTCTCTGTTTGAATCGAATAGAGCTGCTTTTTATTCATTATCCATTCATCATCTTACAGCACGCTGAGTTGGAATCGGACATCTGTTAATCTGACATCTGTCTTAGTCAAACCTGTCATTGTGTTGCTCATTTCATCTAAAAAGAGAGAGCGATCTGTCCAAGATGTTGTTTTGGATGCAGTTTCTCTCAAAAGCTCTCAAAATAGAGGGTTTTGGCATGTGTCTCTGCTGTGTTTAAATTATGTTCAGCTTTAAGTCGACATTGCAGCTTGTAGCTCGGGGGGAAAAATCTTGGCTCCGAATTTTATTAAATCATGTTATGGCAGGCTTCTTGATCAACTAAGAAATTAATGTAAAATTATCTGTTTTCCTCAGAGAATCATAATTTAATGTGAGTTGATAGATTTGTTGTATTATGAAATGCACATACACACATTCACATGCTGGAGTGTGTCAGGTATTTGGCTGATATTCACTTGTTTTTGCCTATATTGAAACTTAATCCCATGCTTTAGGCTGGCGCTGAATGCATAGCTGGCTAATCTTTTTTAGGAAGACCCCCCTTGAGTTTCCACAAGGACTTAATATTGCTTCAATAAGATGTTTATTGTTCTCGGTATAAGAGGCTTAAGTGTAGGCAACACAGGGACAAACTGGACATGCAGCTCATAGTGCAGTATTAAAGTAACATATAGTTAATATGTGGGATGAAAACACAATAAAGACAGGTTATTTTGCAGCTAAACACTTTGTGATTGCTTCATATGAGCTAGTTAACCAAATATGTACCTTAAAGTGCTTTGTCTGGTGTGTCTTCATTACAACAATAACTCACTCGTACATCCTACACGTTCCCATGAGCACCTCTTCTCTCCACTTCAGTCATGACATCACCATCCAGAGCAGCTTCGCTCCATTCGCTGCTCCCAAACGCACTTTAGGTTGAAATTAATTTGAGTTCCAGTGGGGGAAACCAGACATTGTGATTGGTTCAGACTGACAGAGTTTTGATCGGCAGCTTGGAGAAGAATTTTCTATTAAGGAGGCTAAACTTGACCTCTGATCTCACAGGAACTGCAAATATCCCTGTTGGCTTCGACTATCCACGGGGCTAAAAGCTCGGTCAGTAATGACCACACTGTGGGGGTCAGAGGTCAGCGGTAAGAGGAAATGAGGTATTGACTGAGACCTACAGGGCCATACATGGTGTTTCAGCTATATGTTGTGTAACTGACCAATTCTCTGAATTTGTGAATTTGAGGAGCGTCTGTCGCCATCATTTTTTTCATCATCACCATCACATCTGGCGAGTCTGATCAACATGTGAAGAAAACCAATCAGGTATGAACGTATGTAATTTACATGAGAAAATGTCAAATTATGTGAAAATGTCCAGTTCACATGTGACAGTAACTAAATTTTTACCTTAAAATAACAGCTTCAAAGTCATTTTGATTGTACAGTGTCTTGTAACAGGGTGAATGGTGTCTCTATCACTTGTTTCTGCACTATATAACTTCAGTGAGAGGGTATCACAGCGAGAGGGGTATCACAGCATTACGTACATGTTTACTTCAACATACGAGTTTTCAACACATAACATTGTTATTACGTCACGAGTTTTGTTTGCGCCAGTGGTGTTGCACTTGGCAAATGTCACGTGACATAGTATTGAGATTACAAATCAAACAGTTCTATAATTCTGATATGAAAAGTTTCTTCATGGGCAACAGTCTGATCTTCCAGAATAAGCTTGAATCAGATCAGGTCACCTTGAGCAGGCTGTGATGTGTGTTTTCACAGCGGTCCATCTGGTTCCCCGCTGCTGTCTGCTGACTTGTTCATGTGGATTTAACAGGACAATAAACAGCTTGTGGCTTTACTTCCACTTTGTGATCTCATATCAACTCCACATGAGAGGTGGTAAAACATCCCTCTGTTGCACTCACTGTAACATATTAGGACAGACTTAATAGTTATAGACACTGTCCCTCAGCCAGAAGTTTGAAGCTTCATGAGCCGCAAAATATTTTGATCATTAATTTTTATTTTGAACGCTGACTCTGAAGTAAATCTTCATTTTTTTCAACATCAGTCACCATGATTTTTTTTTTACAGTAACCCCAGCAGATAACAGCTGCCATTCTTTGTTATCAGAAAACTGTTTATCTATATCTTATCTGTTACTCCCCAAACTTAAACATCTGGGTGCAAACACACATACATACACACACATACTCATTTGCTGATATGAGCACATATGCCTGACACACACGGGTACCTCCCTGGTCAACCTCCATCACTCATCACATCATATGAACAACTTAAGCGTGACTTTGGTAACATAAAAATGGGGGCGTGCAGACAGAGACGTTCTCTCTCTGGTGTTGTTTTTTTTTTCAGCTCTGGGATCATTTTTAATAATGTCTTCATTTAGCTTGTACTTAAACAACTTCTGAACCCTGAGGGCTAAACTGGGACTCAATAAAGACGAGTATGGAAGTTGTCCAGAAGTCCAAATCCAGAAATCCTCCATTTTTTTCCCCCCATTTCTCCTATAATGACCTGCACTCAGCCAGTTTGAGGAGTGACTTCTGATTCCTATCGATGAAACAAGGAATGTAATAGCATAAGTGCTCTTTCTGAATAACAGAAGACATTATGGCCAAAGTGCATGTTTCACTCTGTGTATCAAGTTTCCACCCGTGGTGTCTTGCAGGGGGAAATAAATCATTTTCATAAGGAAGTGAATGCTGCTTCTCTGTTATGATTCAGTCAACTTTAGCCTTCATTGGCTGCGCTCAAATGAAAAATTTAACTTCAAGAATGATCTACTATATATTTGTTTCCAGAGATAAATGTTATCTGACAATAATTTAGACAGTATTTGAAAATCGCAACTTTTATACCACGTTTCACACTTTCATACAAATCATAATTTTTCAGAGTTGTGAGTCTTTAAAGGGGCACTATGTAGTTTTGGAAATTCTCAGTTTTAATATTTGCAATATTAATGAGGTAATACTACAAACTCAGAAATATTTATCTTTTCCTTAATTTAATAAACAAGCTGTTCTCAGAGGAAAATAAGGTCCCAGAACTGTTTGAAGCTAGAAAGGTGGCAGGGTCCGCCACATATAAACAAAGTAAAACAGTATGAAATTGCTGTTTTGTCCTTTAAGGTCAGTTTGTTATTCAGTTTATTCACTCGTCAATGAAGATCATTTCTCTTCTGATCAAAATGTCTTCCCCAAAACTACATAGTGCACCTTTAAATGTTTGTTTTACATTAGATTCACTTTAGTCTGCGCCACAGATGTGATTTCTCTGTTTGTCATTAGCCTGAGCGAGAGATTGTGATGAATGAGTGCTGTGTAGATTAGTCTGCCAAATGACTCTGAGTCGAAAGTTTTAAAAAACCTTCGTCATGGCTGATTGCCGACACACACGTGGATCATCCAGATAACAGATCCATTAAGACCACTTTGATATTACATTATTTCCTCTTTTCATTTGTGGTAATGAGAGGAGCTTACAACAGAGTGCAACAGAGGGAAAACAGACAACATCTGGGTGCTGAGAGGTGACAGGGCTGACGGCCAGTAAATGTAAACACACACAGATCAAGAATTTGGCTTCTTCTCTTGTGAGATGTTTGAATATTCAGTGAGAAGCCAATGAAATAACAGAGTGAGTCAGGATTTTTACACATATTTGCCCTGAACCCAGTCAGGCTGATTACATGTTGTATTACAGGAAATAAATCTCTAAAGCTTTGTTTATTTACACAAACAAACAGCGCGCTATGGGAACGCTGTGCTGTGTTGAATTGGCAGGACGTCTCGACCGCTCTCAGCCAGCTGACAAGCCGACAATGTCGTGCAGCCATGTGTGGAGGTAAACACACAGACACCCCGGCCTCGCCTCCATCCTCTCCAGCTCATTGGGTCGACACCAGAGAAGCGTTGATCCCACTTGTTCTGGTTCACTAAGGCCTGGAATTCCCTGTTCGGATCAACAGGAAAAGTATCCTCTCTGTCCTCCGAGACAGCTAAAAGCCTGTCTGTCTTAAGGGGGGGTGGGGGTCTCGTAAAGCTGTCGGACCCGACGGTGTCCTTTTACCTACCCAGCCTCGGTCTCCGCTCGGAGCATTCCCGGACACTCTTAAATGGCGGTTTATGGGTAACCTGTCAGCCCCGGGATCATCAGAGGTTTACGGGTGACCAATAAAAACGCTGCTGTGGTTCGGAAGCTCCCTAACTCATCCTCAAACCCAGCCCCCCAGTTCACTTCTTCCTGTCTTCAAAGATTAGAAGAGACCCCAATAAACTCACCACCTTTTCCCCACAACTCCTCGTTTGTCTCCTGCATTTATCTCCCAGATTATATGAGTCCAGGTTAGATTTTATAGTGTGACGTCTCTGGTTTTTGTCATCACGAAACTGTCACGGTAGACACTGTCAGTTAAGTCTTAATCTGTAAATGTCCTGATTTAATTCCAGTTTTTTACAATATTTTTATTGAGGTATTCAATTCTAACAAAGATTACATATTGAAACAGTCTTGGCAGCAAATTCAGTATTCCTTCAAATGAATAGGTAAGTAAATAAGAACATCCTGAATAAAACAGAGGTAAACGTATAGATGTTGCAGTACAATGTACAGAAATCTTAAAAATTACATAAACTGCTTTCCTGCTAAACACTTTCCAATCTTATTGGAAGGAACCGCATGAATAAATGATTTTATCCACATTCAAGTTGGCCGAGTGCTTAACCGGAAGTTAGCTGGTTGGGTCGGTGGAAGTCTTTAGTGCACACACCCTAGGCCACACAACAAGATCCAGGTATTTTCATACCTGGGAAGTTGAAACAGCCACTGAGCAGCTTTCATAGCAATAAATGTGGCGCCATCGCCAACACTGTATCCAAGTGGGAAGTCTGCAAATATGCTGATCATGAGTCTTTAGACACACTTCAGAAAAACAGTACATTCATCCAGCTCATCATTTCAAGTCAAAAGACATCAAGTCAGAAGAACTCATGTTCTGAAGTGGTTTGAAAATAAAAACTAGATGTTTTTAGTTTAATCAAACTGAAATAAATAAAACTTGTATATTTACATTACGTGAATTAGAAAACATAAGTCGATTCCATTCAATTCCGTGATGACTTATTTACAGTGGTTTTACTTGGCTGAAGAGCGAATGAGCCTGAGAACTTCTCAGAATGTCAAACACTTCTTTTAAAGGACCTTTTATGGCTCTTTTTACTGAATAAATGTTCTATTTCTTTAACTCTGTTTCTATTCCCCTCTGTATATTTTTCTCACAGAGTTCTAACTGATGGTAGACATAATATCCAGGAGTCCAAATATAACACACAAATAAAAGACTATAGAAAAAGGAGACATTTCCCAGAGGTTAAATTTAACAGTTGAGCATCTGTTTTATCAGATGGTTGACCTGGCTGATGACAGAGATTCAGAAGCTCCAAACATTCACAGAGAGAACAAGTCACATAACATCTAAACAATGTCCAGTCTGTAGTGCTCGGAGAAACAGCTGGGAAAATGCATAGCCATGTTTTTAATTAATGACTCAATGTCAAGTGAACATCTATCACAGAGAGTGAAGATGGTGTGTGTTGTTGCACTCGAGTGAAGTTTGTTCAGTTTGAGACAAATGGAGAAGGTTGTCCAGCTTGTTAAAGAGTCTAATATATACATCTAACATATAAGTTTAGGATTCAGGGACTTTACTGGACTTCTGACTCTGGCTTTTTGTCTTTTTTTCCTCTGTTCCCTCACCAGCATCTTCCCACAGGGTGACACAGTATTTTATGTATTTTCACGTTCCATTTTATGTCTTTCGATGGTCAGACTTTATGGCGGCTGACCTTTCTTTGCTCATAATGTCCGTCAAGGCAAACACACTCCACTGTTTTCTTACCTGCGTACCAACAAATTGGAGGTGACAGTTTTAGATGGGACGGCTAAATGTAGTCAGGGCGACTGGGGTCAGTGCTGCGGGTTTACATGATGTTCTCTGGTTATGGTTTACATGACAGATGGTGGAGTTACGGCTAAATCAACATGTCTCCCACACACACCACGGCAGGGAGGAGCCGTCCTCTCATACATATCTGTCCTGCTTTTTGGAGATGCTGTGTGTCTGTATCTTTATATGTTTGGATATCTGGAACACACAATTGTGTGGTTTACTAAAGATTTTATTCTCATTTACTCCAATTCATGATATCATTTACGTTGTATTTGTAAAGTAGCGTCTTTCAGGTTTAAATTATTTTACTCTGAGGTATTTTGGGTTTTATTCTATCTATTTTAAACAGAATACACCTAAATCTGCCAGATGTAACTGTACCAAACATTTGAGAGAATTGTTGTGATTATATTAGCAAGTCAAGTTAAGTCAATTTTATTTATATTGCTCAAAATCACAAGTCACATTGCCTCAGTGGGCTTTATAATCTCTACAACACCCTCTGTCCTTAGATCCTCAATTCAAGGGCAGTTATGTTGCTATTCAGCATCACTGAAAATAGAGGAGAAATTATATATATATATATTATAATGCGATATTATTATTATTTGTTGTGTTCTGTTGTTGCATTTTGAGATACTATTTAACCTCTTTAACTCAATGTTTCATTTACAAATGATGTATGGTGTCGAACCCTAACTTAACTTACTGTTAATACAGCCACTTCCACAAAAGTGAATAATATCAGATTGATTAAGTTAATTGATGACAGTTAGCAGCATGTCGTCAACTCTAAACAAGTTAAAGCAAACTCTACTCTGATCTGCTTTGTAACAATAAATTCTTGTATATTTTGTTTAATGAGAGAATTGTATTCTCAAGTGATTTCATACTGAAGCATCATTATTAAAAAAGAATACCTTTTATAAATGTTTGCTAAAACAAACACAACAGCAACTGGATACCATCATGGTCCTGTCATTTCTGTCTCCTTTTATTTGTGTTTTGTGTGTTTTCAGGTTTTTGTTGTTTCCCTCCTGTGTTCTTGTGTTCCTGTGCTCTTCCAGCCTGCTTCTCCCTCCACACCTGATCTGCATTACTTTGTAAGCCCTGTCCTGTTCCCTGTGGTTTCCCCAGCCTATCAGCTCCCTTCCTGCTCTCTTGTTTCTTCATATCATTCCCCTCATCTGTACTTCTCCTCTTATCATGTGCGCCTCATCCTCATGTCAGTTTAATTGAGCATTTATTCTTTCGTAATTGCTTTATTTAAGTGTTTTTGTGGCCCACAGGAACAGGAGTGAAAAACACTGATCTATTTCATCTCTCTTCTACTTATACAAAGCTCAGGGAGATGCTTCATTGTTTCTGTGGTTTGCACAACGACAATAAAGACTTGAATCTTGAATGGTTAAAAATGACACGATAACTG
This sequence comes from Pagrus major, assembly GCF_040436345.1. Classification (NCBI taxonomy): domain Eukaryota; kingdom Metazoa; phylum Chordata; class Actinopteri; order Spariformes; family Sparidae; genus Pagrus; species Pagrus major. The sequence goes on from NC_133215.1 coordinate 25,104,840, forward strand.
GCTGCCCACTAATTTTGATAAAATATAACTCAGAGTCAATGAATGTAAGTGTATCTGAATGTACACTGGCTCTGTGTGAGGGCCTGGGATGACTGAACGATCTCCAGCTGGTGTTAAATTCAGAAGTCACTTCACCCGTTTTCTTTAGATTACAAAACAACTCAATTCTCTACACTCTTAACAGCAGAAGGCCTTGTTTTTTGGGCTTTTAGCAGAGCAGTGATTTAACGTTTTGATGAAATTGTTTTACTCACACATGTTCCCTCACTCTCTGTGCAGCTGTAAAAATACGTCTCCACTCAGGGACTACTTATTTCAGATGATATTCACTCTCCCCAAGAAACAGAGGTGAAATCTGTCCTGGATGTGGAGAGATGCAACAGCGTCTGCCGACATGAGGCATGCATACAGTTAAGTCCAAAGTAAATTCAGTATCAAAGTACTAGCATCATGCTGTCTCCAGGCCTGTATCCTCCTGCTGATCTATCTCTAACTGTCTCTCTGATATATGTCAGGGGACTCAAAGATGTTCCTCCTCACAGTCCCTGTGTTGGTGATTAAGGTCTGAATTTATGTGCAGATCTGTGAAGCAGCCAAGCCTCCAGATGTTCTCTGTGAACATCTATACAACACATCTGTGTATTGAAAAAGTAGGAGAAACACAATAAATAGGTGAGTGACAGATCAAGAAGTTGTTTCAAATCAAAACAGTAAGGAGAGGAGCCAACTACTGTAAGCGAGGCCATAATCAATATTTGATTCAAAGCTTATTAACCAGAGTCTGAGGTGTCCACAGCCTGCATCCTTATTTTAAGGTAAAACAATTACATCATGTTGCTTTAACTTAAAAGTCAAACATCAACAGTCCTTTAAAAATGTCAAATCTCCCAAAATGTTTTACACTTCAAATGTGCGAATCAACACCACATATTTGACTAAAGCTCGTAAAATAAGCGAGTTGTTGTAAATGTATGTGTCAGAAGTGGAGAATTGGAAAACCATCTGCCTGTGGTGACCACAGCACCTCAGCAGTCAGAGCTACACACTTCAAAAGGACATCCATCTTTAACACGACATGTAGTTTTCAACACTGCCATGTGTCTACTTCAGGACATTTGATTTTGCTTTTCAACACGATGCTTATTTTAAAAATGTATATGCTGTGCTGCTGATGAAATAACTACATTTTTAGCGTGCATGTGGAACACAGCTGCCTCCGGTACCACAGCACCTCAGCTGTCAGAACGTAATCCAGTCATCCATTAAGTAAATCCATGATAAACACATGCCAAGCCCATACTAACACTTTCTCTAAATGCTTGTGTGTGTCCCAGAGCCTGACCCTTTGCTCCCTCTAAGTGGACCATAACTCTCATCTAAAAGTCATCTGGTCTGCTTTACAGCCTGTAGGGGGTCAGAAGATGGAGCACTGTTAACTTGATCACTATCTACACCAATCAGAGCTGCTCTGTAACACTTATCAGTTACGCAGATTAGTGACCAGATGAGAGGGGTGACGGAGTGAAAATGCATTTGTTGAACAGTTGTAATTGGTGAAGAAAAATCTGTCCAATGTGTTTTCTGGCACAGTTTCAACTTCAGGAAGCATTTTCTTTCTAGAGACATGAAAGCAGATCCGGGCAGGTGTTGCCTTTCCTGATTGCCGGGATCATAGCCTGTCAGCGATGTAACAACGATCTGAGACGGCACGCAGATGGACTCGCTGATAGGATAAGACGGAGCTGTTGACCTGAGAGACAGACTGATCCATGTACATAGTGGAGAGCTGATGGAGAGAGATAATAAGGTTCTAGAGATAATCAAAAGGTATTGAAAGATAGATTGGGGGAAAAGGAGTGAAATAGACAACCTTGAGAAAATGAGAGAAAAGCTGTTTGAGAACCGAAGCGGACTGTTTAGAACATGAGGTGACGAGTCGAGCTGATGGTTTGTTTAAACTGTCTATAAATCTCTCCCTCAAGAAGGATTTGGATTACATCGATGAGTTTAGGTCCAGAGCAGATGGAGGGAAGTTGAGCCCAAGTTAAGACTGAGAGCAGAGCAATCAAGTCCAATTCAATATCAAAATAGACAATCTAATCTTATAATCTCTATATTTTCTTACAGTTATTAAAGATAACGTACAGTCTGAGTCAGGTCTTCCACAGTTGCAGAAAACAATGTCAAGGTTAACACAAAGAGGAAACGTTATAATAAAGTTGGAGTTGAATGCTGCAGCTCTAAACAGAACCAACATGTGGTCAATTCGGCAGAACCAAAGTGGACATATGAAGTCACAGGCTTTCAACATTGGATACAAAAGGCCTAACAAAAGTACAGTCTGCTGTGTGTTAAAGTGCTGGAGGTGTGTTTTTGCTGGACTGAGCAATGTTCTCGATGAGAGTTAGATGAAAGAATTGATGCCACTCTAATGCTGCATTCACATGGATTCAGGCAGATGGAAAACAGTGAACCGGATATCATTTCTAGTGGATGAGAGCAGGAAAGTAAAGGTGAGACCAGCAGAGAATACTGACAACAGTAAGAGTAAACACCATCGCCATCCAAAGGTCAAATATTGAACTTTTCTCCATCCTTCACGATGGAATTTACGACCAGATATCAGATAGCTCTAAGGCAAGAGAAGTAAGAAGTAACCTGGAAGTAAGTTTGCATATTTGAACCTTCGGTTCCCTCGTCTCAAAGTCAGTGGGGTTTTTTGGATGGGTTTTTAGTTAAATCCCTGGAACAAGGTCTGTGGTTAACACAAGCTGAAGAGATTTTTCACATTTTGTTATATGACATAAAATACAATAGAAGTTGTCAGGATGTTAAGTGTCATTACACCAAACACTGAGACTCGGATCTTCACTAAACTTGAAATGGAGGATGGATCTCGCCCCAGAATAGACCCCATTACCGTTTGGTCCTGACCCGGATAAAGGGACGGATCCAGGAATCTTTTGATCGCTTTCTTTAACATTGTGAGATTGGGCGTTTTATGTCATTTTGTTAGTTTCTCAGGGAATAATTCATGGATCTAGATGAAAAAAAATCAGGCTTAGGTGGCTGGTATCTATAACTGAGTACAAAAGCAGGCTGTTGGGCCTTGGTGGAGGTATGCACTCTACTGAGTGCCATTCTAGTTCTTCCTGTTCCACCCAGAAGGTGTTGTCTGTCTGTCGTCTGTCTGATCCATTTGAATGCAGCATAATGTCTGTGCAGTAAATATTAAGTTACAACAGCAGCTGGTTAGCTTAGCCTAGCTCTGTCCAAAGGTCAGAAAAATCTCTCTATCAGCACCCTCTAAAGCTCAGCGATTAACACAATATATCTTGTTTGTTCAATCTGTACAAAACCCAAAGTGTAAAATTGGCTCTACAAGGTGTTCAGACACAAGCACAACTTCATTGTCCTCTTTCACAAGGACCTGAATCTGCTTTCATTTCATTGGAAAACAGCATAAAGTTTTGTCATTTTGTAACTTGGGGAAAGCAATATCCTGGTGGATAAATGTTAGGTGCCTGGAGCGTAAAAACATCACCTCTCTTGATTCTGTGTGAATCCAGCCAAACACTGGTTTCCACACTCGCTAGATAAACGAAAGACTAGAAGGAGAAACACTCCCAGTGAAATCCCACCGCTTTGCAAAAACAGCAGGGTTTCATACATCTTAAAGGTGTTTTACTGAGATGCTCTTTGCCTCTTAGTTGCTCAGCTCTAAAGCTATGAGGGAGTAACTGTCCTAAAATGCTGCAGCAGATGTGTTACAGAGCTCATTTCCTTAACAGAATCCACACTTGGTGGATTTTTACTGCAGTGTAAAGCTCACCGTTATCTTTCATGTTTGCCATTTACGAGAAAGAGGTCACAAAATGACATCTGTGCATCGAAGACACAGTTGTTCGAGTGTTACTCCAAAGCCAAGGCATGTGTTGCAGCTGGACAGACCGTGTGGATGAGCTACTTTGATTCCGTTTGGCATTTCTGAGGTGCAAAACAGAGAGGTTTGTGATTTAGAAATACGGGAGGTGAAGCATAAAGATTTATCATTAAAGAGTGAATAGAGGTCGCCTGCGTTGGCCTTTGGACCTCAGTGTAGCTCAAGACGTTCTTAATGCCATTCATTAAAAGCCCGGGCATCACCAAAGGCTCATTCACAGTCCGGTGCTCAAAGGTTGACCATGGACTTAGACACATGAAAACTCTCCCTCTTTGCAATTTTTTTCCCTCAATGGCAGCTTCTCAGCCCTTTGTGGGTCGGCCACTGGAACGAGATGGGTTTTGAATGATGGCTGTCCATTTGTGTGAAGTAAAAATGTGGAGTGAAAAGGAGGGCAAAAGAGGACTCTGTTTGCGATTTTCCTGGAGACTTCACAAAACTAACATCCTATAGAGTGGTTTCTATAGAAGCCAATGTTTTTGTCTGTGGAAGTCATAGGGTTAATGCTATTCTGGAAGAACCTGGTTCCAGTTGGCTGTTCTATGAGGTGAAGTGGTCCTTGTTGACTCTGTGTGTTTGTGTGGTTGTGTGTGTGTGTGTGTGTGTGTGTGTGTGTGTGTGTGTGTGTGTGTGTGTGTGTGTGTGTGTGTGTGTGTGTGCATTTTCCTAGTGTGCTCATGCTGGAGTGTAGATGTCTTGACAGTCAATCAACATGTGTATTCAATTGTATTTGTGCAAGAATTAGGAAACATGATCCTTAATAATAACAACCAGCAGCGAAACGAAAACTATGAAACGTTGATATGTTGAGAATATTAAATCTTTCAGCCTGATATAACTGTGTGACAACAACATTTTTGGTATTCGGTTGATATTGGCAGGCAAATTAGCTAGATAGCCTGTCCATATGTGATTGAGCTTTGTTTGGTGTTGAGCTCTACGCAGCCCTCTGGCAATATCTGAAATAGCACCACAGTTGGACAAGGTTGTTTTCATTACATGTTATCATCATCATAAATTCAAGTGGTCAGGGTGTTTAACAGACTGGTTAGCTACAAATCAAATGAATATCCAAACCAAAACTTTACCACAGTAAATCTTGCCATTCGTAAAATGTTAGCTGGCTAGCATGTCAGCTATTAGCTTGCCAGCTACAAAAATGGACCGACTAGCCCTATGTGCGGGCTAGCTTAATCCCTACCATGACCTTGGTCTGGCAAAAACATGTCAAACAATAATGAAAATGAGACCTTGCAAATCCCGCTGAGTGGACAACAACCCACTGTGTCTCCACCCTTCTCTTACTGCATGTCTGATTGTGGAGGTCACTCTAGCCTCCTCAAATGTGTCTCCAAAACTCATGATTTGTGATGGGGAAACACATTCCTCCTTAATCCAATTTCCACTGAGTTAATTTCACAAAATCTGAGCAGATCTGGAGCGACTCTGTCATTGCCTTGGTCATCCTACATCAATCTGCTTCCTTCTTTCTCTGCAGCAGCTTCATACTTCCTCTCTAAGATCAACATATTTGATACGCTTTCTATCCCAAAATTTCCAGAACTTTTGCCCAAAGCACAGTTACAGTTTTTCCTGGCAGGTGAGTCAATTGAGTTATCAGAGAGGTACACTGGCAGCAAAATGGTAATCATGGATATTGGCGAGCAAGTTAGAGGAGGCTCATGATGGGGGATTTCAGCTCCAAGCAAGCTCGCCTTTATTTAGGTGTTAAAAAGGAGAGTATAGACGACTATAGGAGTTCAGAGCCTGTATGCCAACAAACCCCTTAATCCTCCGACATGGAGGCATGACGAGACTCCCAACACTCTGAGTCTAAACTCAAACAGACTGACACAATGATTGAGACGTTTAGATTTGTTTTTTGTTTGGGTGCACGTTTTTGCTCCATGCTGGCGGGCATTAGCTGTTTGGGGTGTAAATGCTGTGTTTAAGTGGGAAGTGTATGCCTGGGGTGTTTTCTGTGACCAAAGGTATTCGGAGAGTTAATTTCCAAAACACTGGAGATCCTTTTTTGGAGCTTGTAGTTCCTATTTAAAAGCAAGACTGTCTGAACTGCTACCATTTTCCACCAAGAATACGTTTATCTTTGAAATGTCGATGTGTTATCTCGTAACAGTTGGTATCTGCTGTTTTATCTTATTTTGACGTATGTGGTCTCATGCTTAGCACAGTGTGAAACCTCTTTTGTTGATGTTTTAAATTATCCTTAAACTAACTTGGACCAGGTCAAGACACAGCTGAGTGTTTTCAGTGAAAGCTAATCACAGACAAATTATTTTGGCACAGCTAGAGGATTAAATTAATCATTTTGGACACATGAAAATCCACACTGACTGTACGTTTCCTTTGTAATTTACTGCATCCATGTCCAGTGCAGCTGGTGCGTAAATATAATAATCCCAAAGCAGCGTTTGGATGCTAATCAGTGAAGCGCTCTACTGATTAAAGCAAACATTAGGGAGATTGAGAAATCTACTGTTTATGCTGTAGGAATGGTCGTATTCGTCTCGAGCTGAGTCGGTTTATTAAACAGACGTCCGACCACATAAAAGTGTGAGAGTGTTTGAAAAACAGGGGAACTTTGACTATTTTGATATTTCTGGGTGCTCTTGGATGTTTATGGTCCAATTTAATATCATTTTAGATTTATCACCAGCCAGGTAGTAGCTTTAAATACCACTGTTCAATTGTCAAAGATAAACTGATGAAATAAAGATGGTAATCATCACAGATTATCAGCCTATAAAGCCTTTACAACATGATCACATATCTGATAAGTGGAAACAAGCAGGACTTTTATGCCCTCGTGATGGTCAGATGAAAGAGGAAGTGAAGAGGAAGTGATGGAGGAGAGAGTGGTGCTAAATGGATTGACCCCTGCCATCATGATTAAGGCTATTAAGAAGGCTCTGGTCCGAGGTTATTAAAGGATTATAAAGGGCTCTAAAGGGTTATAAAGGACAGGTCTGGAGAAGATTAACCATCACCGCCACTCAAATCAACACCGGTCCACATTCCACGCCACAAGTTTCCTCGCCAGACAGATGTGCAGTCTGTTTAGCTGACTTGCAAATAACTTTCTAACACTGCCTTTTTTTCAGTAATATCTGAGACATGAGTATAGTAATGAGTCTTGCCTGTTCAGGAGAACGTTTCATTTTGCAAATAATTGTGTTTTCACAATAGGAAATAAGTGTTTGGACGTGGTAGAGGATGTATTTGACATGTAGGTACAAAGCAACAGTGTTGTTGATCAGATAACAATGAGCGATGGCCAGACATTTTATAAGAAAAAACATATAGATATATTTATGTTGTCATCATTCATTGGATTATGGTTCTCCTCCTGCATTTTGATTCTGCCATCCTAAAAGCCGTTCTGTAAGGATCAAACTATGTAACAACAATGTGCTCGGGCTTCAGTAACACTTCATCTACCTCTGTGTCTGAAATAACTCACAACATGCCCTGCTCTGTGCTGCCTTTGTTTTTCTTCATCATGCTCCCACAATGAAATGTAGCATGAAAGTGTATCAGCCCACCAGCCCTACCTGTTACCTTTCAGTGTCTTTTCAACAGTGTTATGAATGTGAAACCTTTAAATGTGACTTGCTTCACTCCATTATATTTGGGTTTAATATGATTTTGGTGTGTATCTTGGTCCATTGCTTAATGACAGGTACAGTAACTATTGATATATCCGAGGTCACGATTCTGTCTGATCAAATTCAAACTTTCTTTCCTTTTTGCGACTCAGAGAGAAAATTGGTGAAATTCCTTAAAGGAGTACAGTTGTTAGCCACCCCCCGGTCAGCTCTAACCATTTAGTGGAAAATGTTGTCACATTGTCTTTTCATACATTGTTATCATAAAAATATTGGTTACAGAAGCTTTAATTAAAAGATATGAATGCTCCTTTAACTACTGCCAACATCATTATTCTCCATTAGAGAAAGTCTGACAATGAGGCATGAGAGGAAGCACCATGTCTGAGTTCGCCTGTGTGCCCCAGATCCCTAAACCTGCCCCTGCCCACGTCATCCTATCATGCACCAGACAGGACCAGAGGAATGAACTGGGTGGTAATGGGAACCAGAGCACCAGAGCTTCCTCAGCTAATCATATGCAGCCACCAGTGAAGGCAGCAGCACCATCACTTTCTCACTGCATCGCTCCATCACTCTCTCTCTTTCCCCTCCTTGTGTGAGTTTAGTCCCAGCTCGCCCCCACTGCATTCACTGTTCATCCTTCTTCTGGTTTTACAGCGCTGTCGTTTACTTCTCCTTCTCTTTGTTGTGCCCCTTTTTTCATTTGTCAGTCCTGCTTTAAGCTCTTACTCTCTCTCTCTCTCTCTTTCTCTCTCTCTCTCTCTCTCTCTCTCACACACACACACAGAGAGAGAGAGAGACTTGTGTTTTAGTCATTCATCAGTAGTTAATCTCAGTTGTCTGCTTTGAGGTGTTTTGGGGCCACGTGCTCATAATGAGAAATAGCTCCTGGGCAGAGTAAAAAACAGATCTGTGTGTGTGTGTGTGTGTGTGTGTGTGTGTGTGTGTGTGTGTGTGTGTGTGTGTGTGTGTGTGTGTGTGTGTGAGTGTGTGTGTGTGTTTGTGACTTTCCTCACCAGTGACCAGAGGTCTAACTTACATAAATATTTGGTCCCATAAAGGCCGTTAGCGGCGGCTTATGAATCATAAAGCTCGTTAAACAGGAGTGTAAATAAACAGTAAAGCAAGTCCTGGCGCCCCGCCGAGCTCCCTCTCCATCCATAACTCAGTCTGGGCTCCGCCTGCTGTGGACGGACGTGCTCAGCCCTCCACCTGGGCAACAGGTCCCTCTGTTTGGCTTACTAACCTGCTCAGCTCGGCTGAGCCGGACGGAAAACAGTAAATTTGCTGAAGGTTGGTGTTTGGGTGTAAACTTGTGTAACAGCTCATTGGAGGCTAACGATGTGGACGTGTTTGGAAAAATCCTGTGGACCGTTGTTTTCTCAGAGGTGATTTCTTTTATGGGGTTTGTCGTTTGGAAGGAGTCAAAGTTTATGATGCATGGATGATTTGGTCATAACGCAGACCAGTTGGACAGAATGAGTGAGTGTGTGTGTGTGTGTGTGTGTGTGTGTGTGTGTGTGTGTGTGTGTGTGTGTGTTTCCAGGCATTTAAAAGTTTTACATACAGTTGGTGCCTGTAGGTACTAGATACTTTGCACATTATGAGGGTAAGTGAAAAGATATATTGAGCTCACAAGTAGATTGTATTATTTTTATGGGGAATTATTATTTCCAAGACAAAGCTTTCTGCAGTGGGCACTCTTATTTTTGCACACTGACTGTCAACTATTGAATTGTTGTGCTTACTATGAAAGCTTTTGAAATCCAGACAAGAAACACACATTGTGCCCTCAGATGCGCTGTGTGGAGTTACATTTATCAAACGGAGCATCTGCACAGATACAGTAAAGTGCCGACTCTGACAGTGATAAATTGGAGGGGAGATCTAAGTCCAGGTTGATCTATGGACCATGATTTCACTACTGAGACCAACACTGGAACCCAAATTGCTCGTCTGCATTGACTTAACAGCAAAGTCACCACAAGATCCACCAACACTGTGATGTTTTGAAAATAGAGCATCCCAGCCACTAAAGTGAGAAATAAACTTTGCTTCGTCAGCGTGGTATTAAGATATGTTTCACTTCATACCCCCCGTCCCTCCTGAGTCACACTCTCCCATATCTTCATCCTCCACATGCTCTGATACACTTTTCCCCTCAGTTTTTCTTTCTCTGATTCCATTTCCAAGCATTTCTCTACATGATCTTATAGGAGGTCACAGGAATATTTTGTCACAGTTGTTGTCTTTGCTTTTACTTACAGTTTTGGTTGACTTGAAATTTACAATACTTTTACAGTTTTACTCATGGTGAGTCACTCCTGAGCAGACCACTAGTTGAATTAAATAAAAAAAGAGCAACATTAAGATACATGTATGCTTCAGTTGAAAAAAATAAAAAATCATGATACTGTTGTGTTCTTTCCATCTGCTGATTTCAATGCTTTTCCTGCTGCTCATATCATGGAGTTACTTTATTGATCCCTGAAGGCATATTCTTTTTCACTTGCTGTTCAGGGAGGTCAGACCACAGGGTCCACAAGGTCGGCTGAGGAGCAGCAATCCTGAAACTGGAGGGGCACAGGGTCTCGCTCAGGGACACTTCAGCAGTGCAGAAAGATCATTACTTTGTCCAACCCTGTTTCCCAACAGTTATGTTAATATACTCCTAATTACAATAGAAAATATGTTGTTATGGAAACATAATGGTGCTTTGATTCATTTTAACCATGCTACTGTCCAACCCGTTCTGTTGGTCTTTGGTCCAGCCTGACATATCCCAACAACTACTGGATGAGTTGCCATGAAATTTGGTCCAGACAACATAATAAAGACAAATAGTAAATTAACCAGTCTGCCTAGTCCTTGTGTATGTTGTGTTCAGTATGTTCAACATATTTTGTTTTCCTACAATATCTACTCTAGAGTGATTAAAGCCTGATTTAAAGGTGCAATATGTAAGAATTGACGATGTCTATTTATTGTGTTATCTTATGTAATATATCTACTGAGGTCTTATGCTAACCAGCTATCCTTGGCTTGTCCTGCTCCAAAGCTCCTGTACTAACGGTATAAACACAAACAGTTCCCATGGTCCAAACTCTGATTCTGTATTGCTAGCTGCACGGCTAACTAAGCTAACTAGCTAATGGCAGCTAAAGTTGGCAGCAGCTAGTGGTTACTCTGGTGATATGCTGCTTCATATTTATTTTGAGCATGAATTTGACAGCAGGCCTTTTCGTAGATATTGCACCTTTAAAGCTTTCTGTAGAGTAAAGTCAAAGCACTTGTTTAAGCTCAAGGAAAGATTGTGGTCTTGGCCGAAGAATGGAAAGAGTTTGAACTCTCAGGTGTCACAGTTTTGTGCTTTAAACTCTCACCATCCATCGCAACCACGTCTCAACAACTTCAGTGCACTAAAAGAGTATCACTTTGTTCCCAAAACATGAACATAATACTAACTGCAATCATGTTTTCCTTAAAATGTAACAGGCAAAGCAAAGTAGTTCATAAATGTAATTCTGACACATAGTTGCAGTTGTCTTGGCATAAGAAAGAAACCACTGTCCCTTGTTGGTCAGTGTACTTTACATGATTCTGTTCAAACAGGAAGTTTGTTGAACTGCATTCTCAGTGGAAAAAAATGACCTGTGTTTGATAAGTTCACAGCTTCCAAACAATGGAAAATGTTTTAATGTGTTTTACAAGTTTGATTCTCACCCCGTCAATGTCAACTGATGTGAATTTAACAACAGGCACTTATGGATCCTGAAACAATGAAAAGTAGTTTGAGGCCCACAATACAAACAAACTCTCAGCTGGACCGTGTAATCCAGCCAGCTATTTTCTTTTCAATTCACCGGGCATCTGTGTAAGTGGTGTCTGCAGCTCTACCGGCTCCTGTGTGAACCTCTGCCATGCTCTTCCTTTGTTTGCGGCTGCACGGTTGATGTGGTGACCTTGCGAACCCCGCAGTGATTGTCTCACACGGTTAAGTGCCTCCTGATTGTGGACAGAGCTGAGTGGTGATAATGTCTACCAGATTCTCCTCCTGTCACACACGCTGTGTGTACATGCAGCAGCACGTACACGCATTTGAGCAAACACACACAACTCTACACACAGAGCACTCTTTGCACTCGATCCCAACAGTAAACACTTTAGTGATTCACTGATGCTTCCGAATGTTTTCAGATGGCGGAGGAAGCCTCGTCGACACGCGGCCGACATGTTGACAAAAAGATGTTGAAACAGGTCGAGTGTTTTCTGATGTGTTTGTGTTGGAGGATACATGGAGCAAACTCTCCCTGCTGTCAATGCTCACATTGCTGCCCTGAAACTCCACTTTGCCTTAGTATCCTAGCAAACAGCTCTACTAACACCCTGCTCTCATTAATCTAGGCATTTAATTCAATTCTTTTATAGTCATCAAGGGACTCGATGGAGGATGAAGTCTTGTTCGAATGACAAGCATGAGTCGATTCTACTACATTAAACACACACATTTACATGGCACACACTCACACATGCACCTATAGGTGACCAATTCCACATCAGCCCCTTTACCCGTCCTCCTCCTCTCACCCCAGTAACCTCAGCCTCCATCATGGTGACTTGAGCTGTCAACAGAAGGCCGATCCCACACGGTGAGTGTTGATTTATTCAAAGATGTGAAAACAAACCAGGTGTCTTCCTCTCCTCTCCTCTCCTCTCCTCTCCTCTCCTCTCCTCTCCTCTCCTCTCCTCTCCTCTCCTCTCTTCTTCTCTCCTCTCCTCTCCTCTCCTCTCCTCTCCTCTCCTCTCCTCTCCTCTCTTCTTCTCTCCTCTCCTCTCCTCTCCTCTCCTCTCCTCTCCTCTCCTCTCCTCTCCTCTCCTCTCCTCTCCTCTCCTCTCCTCTCCTCCCCTCTCCTCTCCTCTCCTCCAGGCAGATGTCTTTCTAATCTCTGTTGGTCCCAGCATCTTAATCAGAATCAGAAAAACTTTACTGATCCCTGTGGGGGAAATTGCATCTTTATTTAGCAAATCACTAAGTAATAATAAACCCAATAGCTCATTATTCAAGTGCATCATTATCTCACTAACTTGCTATACTCATGCTTTTTAACTTAATCATCTGGGAACTAAGACTCCCTCTGAGTATTGCCAAAGCAATGGAAACTTTGTACCAACAGGCAGATCCAAGGTCAGCGCTGGCCACTATTTTAGGCTCATTTTATCATCTGAGGCACAGCTCTGCGCTCTGGGGCTTAAAATTTCCAAATCTAATGGAAACTGTGTTTGGGATCTGTTTATAAAAGCCGCTGAGTTCAGGAACAAAGATGGGACAAGGGAATGGTCATGATGTCCCTTTTGACATGCAACATTATCACGGAAACAACTCAGAGGGTTTGAAAATACCTCCCCTTTGACTTACATTTTTCTGTTACACTGCCATAAGTTGACCGTCATTACCGGGAAACAAGGCTTGACTTGTCAACAGACATTTAATTTACTGTATGTTTTTGCTCATTAGTGCTTAACATATATATAATTACACAGAAATATACTGTATAATTATATATAGAACTATTTTTTCACATACCTGTGTACATGAAAGTCTCGACTATTCTTTAACTTTATTTGTTCAGCTTTTGTTGTCCTTGTTCGCAGCTGTACATCCACTCCTGAGTAGGAGGAGTTCCTTGTATGTGAACACATAGCTGATTCTGATTGATTTCTAAAAAGCACAGTGTAATCAAAGTTACATTTTTCTTCCAAAAGGGGCACAGCACCAATTTTTATCAGCATGCCAGCTACTAAATCTATATATCAACAGACAGAATCTGATGCTAAACATGATCATGCACAAGAAAAAACACACATTTTAGAGGAGAAACAGCTGCAGATGATCAGTGGATAATAATAAAAATGTGTGTCTGCTCAGAGTGTAGATACTGAGTCAAGTCTAATGCCCACAGTCGGTAATGCTAACCATAGCGGCAGATGTCTTCCACAGTATTCCCCTGCAGGGAGTTGAGTGACACACACACAACCAGATCTGGTTGAGGCTTGTGTGTGGCCTGCAGCAGGACTATCTCTGGGAATTCATGCCTGCTGCATAAAAACTGTTGTATTAAGTTTCAATTGCTCAGCTTTTATTGCTGGATATGAAGATGCAGAAACACTCAGATGTACTGATACTGAGTAGACTAAGAGGAAGAGAAACACATGTGAAAGTGGACACATACGAAACACACAAACACACAAGCACACACACACCTGCCTGTCTCTTTAGGCATCTTTAATCTTTTCTCCTCTTCCTTTGCACTGTTTTTCTTTTCTTTCTCAGTTTCCATTGAAGCCACCTCTCAACCATCTGCTCTTCTATTCAACAACATCTTCGGCCCCGGGCCTGGCACCGGAGGTCAGAGAGTATGTAAATGTGTGTGTGTGTGTGTGAGTGGACAATGACCCAGCCGGACAACCCCCCAACACACACTTCAAACACATCTCACTGAGACCTTACACCGCGACCAGTCCATCGGCATCTTTCAAGACGGGTGTTAGGTGCACGCAGAGGTGAGAGGAGGATGGAATTTATGTGTGTGTGTTTGAGTGTATGTTAAGTGTGTGTGTGTGTGTGTGTGTCCCTCTGTGAGCTTTGTCTGCTCACATCCACATAGCTGTCATTTCTTTTCATACACAGGAGGATCGGGTCCTTAAAAGCAGCACAGATGAGCATCTGATCAATACAAACAGTCCAGAAGTGTTAACGTCTGCTCGTCTCCTGAGAGTAATTCTAGCCTTTACTCTCATTGATTTCTGGCTGAGCTGTAAAACACTTAGATTTTTTCTTTTTGTGTTTTCCTTCATGGCTCAATGGTGGAGCAATCTAGCATTGCCAGAGATAAAGCTTTGAAGGACCGAAGACTCCAAAGCTTTAGTCACGCTTCATTTCATGCACCCTATTTGAGTTAGCATCCGTATGCACTGAAGATGAGCGATATAAAGATTCAAACCGTCAATACAAAGTCAGGAGGATCTGAAGTTATCTCGTTACATGGACCATATGAGTTTAGACATTCCTGCTGCCATAAATACCAACGAGAATATATAAAACTATATATTTATTACCCACTTTGGCCTCTCGAGGGCAGTGAAGGGAAGTTTTGAGCATAACAATAACATATCAACACCTTTAGTTGTTAGCAAACTGTTGTCTATTTATACATCCAGCAGTTACAGAGCAACATCATTGTTCATTTTAGCTCTTTATTGCGATTTATAACATTTACTCCTAGAAGCTGTCTCATTATCAGGTGAAATGCTGAATGGAGTGTCAGCTTTAAAGACGGATATCATCAAATGTTAAAAAAAAAAAAAAAAATGACGTTCATGACATTCATTATCTGATGGGAGTTGTCAGTTTGTGTTAAAAATGTACACATAGATCTTGTTGGACTTGTGTTCCCTGGTGTCAGATCTATCTTATCCACATCTGCAACAATAACCACTGTAAGACCCCTATATTTTACTTCCTGAGGGTATAGGAGAATTGTTTTTATTCAGCGCAAAGAAGAAAACCTATGAGTAACCTGTGCCACTGTTTCAGAGGAAAGCGACTTGTGGACTTTGATCCGTCACGTCACATTTAGCGTGAGGATTTACAACTCTCTTCCATCTGGGAACCATCTTACAGAGAATTCAATGGGCGGGTAGAGTTCTCCTCTAGTTATCCCTCCATCTAGGGACGAGGAGGGGGGAGGAGGAGAGGAGGGAGAAAGTCCTGTCATGTTTTCACAGATGGGTCATAAATTGGCAATACTGAGAGGAGGGGACTCCAGTAAAAAGCTGAGTGGCCGACAATGGTTTGAGTACCAGCCAGATTCTGGTCTGAAAATGAAACTCAACTCAACGAGCGACATGAAAATATTTATTGTAGTAGATCATGTGAATGAGATAAAGTGTAGGATTAAAAGGGGGATGTTTATATCAAAACGTAGCACGATGAAGTCTTCAGAGCTTATTTTGAAGTTCAAGACTTCTCAGCTTTAATGGAGCCGCTTTTGTCACATTATTCTTCCTCGTTTCTACAGTCTAAATATACATGGCCCGCATTCAAAACATTTGCTGATTAACGGTTGGTCATTTCAAAGATATTAAATTCTATTATGTCTGTATTTTTTACAGCAGTTAATAATGAAAGAGCCCATCATGAAACAGAACATCCCAGAGGAGAAGCACTGCTCGTTTCAGATGAAAAATCAGCAGTCAGAGTCCAAAATTGAGCAGTAAATGGAGCAACATCTGTGTTTGCTCCTCATTTCTCCTCAAGAACTGGACATTTGTTCAGACTACACATGTACAGGCATGCAACATTATTTTCAGTTAGTCATGTAATGCAGATGCTGTCAATGAAAAATGAAAGGCCTGGAGGAAAGGGTGTGAAAGATGAAGTCATTTTTCTGTCTTTCCAAAACCAAAAACATAAGAGCAAGAGTGCAAGAGATGGACAGTGTTTGTTCTTAAAGGTGTTACTGATAACATTCAGCCCCTAAATGAGGTCCTCTATCTCCCCCCTTCAGTGCATTCTTCACAACATCATCTAGTAAACGTTAAGTTGCTAACATTAGCTAACATTAGGGCAGTACAAACTGGGAACTACCAGTAACGACTGTTGATCACTGATGAAACGCAGATACCACGTGATACCAACGGTGTTACACTATTGGCTCACAAACTGTGTTAGAAGCTGGAACCAACTTTCACGATTCTTACACAGAGGTAAACAAAGCACTTATTTTGGACCCGACAAACGTTTTTTAAAATGATTAATTTGCAATCATAATAGTATTTTTAAGGAGAATAGATACTTTAATTCTACACCTTTCTACAAGCTCTGTAGATGTCTCATTTGTATGACCTTTAGTGAACCTTTATGACCTTTAACCAAACTCCAAACTCTTGTCTGCCAATGAAGATTGTGTGAAAGGTCCAGAACAGTGACTAAATGGACCTTGTACTGAGATTATCAACTGTTTCCAAGGTCAGGAATGAACATGCAATCTCATTATGTGTCTGGTTTCTAAAGGGACACTGAAGCCTTTGAAGCTTGGGTTTACACCTGGAGATTTGTTTGGCATTCTGGTGAAACAAGCAAGCAGCAACCACACCTCATTAAGTCTCATTATCCCCGTATTGAACAATTATTTTCAAAATATCTCTACTCCTCCAGGACATGCTAAAAATTCTAATTGTTGTGAAAACAATGGCTTTTGTGTTCCCAAAAAGAAGTCATGGGTTTTCACGTGGACTTTAATTCACTTAGAGACGCCATTATAAAGGAATTTATTGCAAATGGTCATACAGTCAGATTTGGTGGAAAGGTCGCTGCTCTCTGAGGGAGCTCTCAAAGAATCCAAGCATCAACAAGGATTTTGCTGAGAGAACTACATGTAGTCCCCCTCTGATACTCAAACACTCCAACACTAAATATCACTTAAATTAACAAAGGAGGAGATCTATGTGAGCAAATGAAGTTGACATGAACTAGTGTGTGTATTTTTGTGTCTGTGTGCATGTGTGTTCTTGCTTCTGTATGTTAGTGTGTGTCTGTGTGTTTATAACCCGTCTGGCTGCCCTGACTGGGCGCACTTCAGAATGTGTTGGCAGGACGGCTGCTGAGTTACCATAGATCCTATCAACTCTCCCTGCTGGGGTTTCTCCGCTGACGGGGGGAACAGGCTGTAATGCTCTGAAAACAAGTCTGCTGTGGTCTGTAGATGGACAGAATAAATGACTGGTAACATTAGAAGAGGCAAAGAACCATGTACAGGAGAAAATAAAAACTTTTGATGAGACGAGGAGTGAGAGTGAAGACAAGGAAAATGAGCAAATTGAGGGAAACTGAGAGGTGAGACAGCTTGTCATGAAATGGCAACGATAAGACAAGATCATTCACAATGTCCATGTGATAATCTGTCTCATCTAGCAGACATTTATCTGAGTGAGACATTTAACACAAATGTACTCACAGTGGATCTTGATATGTTTATGTAGTATCATGTGAAACATTTTCACACCAAGCCACTGGTAAGCCATCATTCAGGAACCACGTAGTTAAAGGTTTGTGGGCTAGCTGCTTTTTAAAATACGATGTATTTTTTATTATTGCAAGGTACAGAAGTTAAGTTCAAACGGTTACTATAATGAGTTACATCTGCAACTTATTCTCACGTTTACTACAGCCGGACACTGCGATCAATTGCAAGTCGGAAGTCGATATTACAGAGTCTGTATTCCCAACGTCCAATCTAAATTCGACCAAGTGCATTTGCTCATGAACGTACGAGGTTGGGTTTTTTTTAGTTCCAATTACAATAGATTGCAGCATAAGACCTTCTAGCTCCTGATTGGTTAGGTCAGTCACATGTGAGTCAGGACAAGGAAGCGTTGCTGTTGTGAGGCTGATCGAGTGTGGAGAACAGTAAAGTGCTGCTACAGGAAGTTATCAAGCTCCATCCTGATCAGTGATCCAACCACCACATACTGAACCCTCAGGTTACACTATTTGTAGATAAACATTCAATACTGGTGTGGTTGTTGAGGCTTTGGAGCCTTTTGAACTGTGCTGAGAAACAAGTTGGCATGTAACAAGCCATGTAACAAATTACCTTTGATGTTAAGTAATTAAAGTAATGCGATTACTGTCCTTTCTCGTCATATGTGAGTAATTAATTTACTTTTTCAAGTAACACAACACTGATTAAGAGACCATTTTTGTTTGTGTTCATTATTCAAATTTTCCATCTCTGTTTAAAACTGCAGACGGATCAAATGGTCCTCTCTGAACTGGAGAAATGTAGTCATGTTGGACTATCTGCCCATGCACAGGTACATCCAGTGCCAAGTGAGAACTATGAGATGTTTATATAGCATGGTTAAAATTAGCATGTGGAGGATATAGGAACGCATCCTCAGCTTTAACAACAGAGTCACTGTTGCCTTTTGTTTTGTTTAACCATGGCAACAGTGTTACTCTGATTTTAACCAATACACACCAGAGCAGCGTAACCATCAGAGTCCTGTTTGGCGGGTGGATTGGACTAAAACACCTACCCAGTAACAGGCTTTCTCTGTTTAACACAGGATTATGTTGGCTGTCGAAACACAAACACTAAAGAGAAAGTACTGCCACCTGCTAGGGTGTGAGTTGTGGCCAGACTGGGAGCAGCGAGGAGGACTCATGCTGATTCTGGCTGCCCAATCTGCCCGGTGTCATGACCTCCGCTCCGTCCCAGTACTCTGAGGATCTCATCCCTGCCTGGCCTCAGCTCTGGCCTCGTTCCACGGCGCTGCTCTGCTTGTTTGTGAGTCGATCGCAAGAAGCCAGTGCTGGAAAAATCATGGGTGTGTGTGGCGTCTGTGTGTGGCGTTTAAATAAAAGTAATGTGTGTGCCTGCCAAAGCCAACAGATTTGTTCCTGATGTGCCAGACATACATCCCATTAAGCCTTCAGAGCCCATAAGTAATTAACATCACAAAGACAGCATCCTTTCTCATTTGACTGCACAGGTTTTTACACAGTGAATTGCCTCCGAGCAGAACAAACTACATTTTTAACAAAGAGTGAACTCAACAAAATGCTGCTGTTTGCAGAGTTGTTCCTATCAAAGCTCGAGCTGGAGGATGTGTGTGAGCCAAATCGACTTTTATTTGCCAAGGCTGAAAAGCTCAACAGAAGAATATGTTCTTTAAATCTCTGCCATGTAACCTGGTGTTTTCAATTTATCTCCTGCTCTCTCTGAATCCTCTTGGCCTCAGTCAGCTTTGGCTGAAGACAAAACTCAGTGAAATTAAGCTTGTCAATTTGAAATGGACCCCTCAATCACGCCATCGCCATGGGACTGTTGGAGGAGGAGGAGCAAACAGCGGCCGCCATTAGTGAGTCTTTCCTACCAAGGATCTCCGAGGTGATGTCATGAAAACTGTCACATCCAGATGAAGTCTGTGTGTGCTGTCAGCGGCGCGAAATGAGAACACCCAAAAACTTTGCATGTGTCATCATGCTCAGTGCACACTCGTACATCTGCACACAATTGTCTTATTGATCTGTGGAATACAAATGCAATGCAAACCAGCAGCACATTATTCCATTGATGCAACTAACATTACTGCAAAAAAGGAAGGCTAAAATACAAGAAAACTGAACACTGACAATGACTCAAACACAGCATGTTACCTCTGCCAGTAGTCTGGGATCATGGGAGTTGAATCACATATTCATGATCAGTTTCACGTCAAGAGTTAACCATCAATTCAAAGATAGGATCTAGAAAACAAGTTTAATCAAAAGTTTCTTTATCTATGATTTTAAATCTTGACAAGCACCTTTCATGCTTCTTTTAATTTCCTGGAAATGGTTGAATGTTTTTCTGTTCCCAGCATCCAAATCTTCAATCATTGAGGTCTTTTTTTTTTTTTTTTTTTACACTGCTGATTATTTTTTGTTGATGCAGACATTGTCTGGGGTCAATATTTTCTCATATTACTGGCCAAACTTTTCTTCAACTTCGTGCTGTTTACTCAACTGTTTCCTGAGCACAAACCTCTGTCTACTGGGCCATGTGATAAACTTGATTACAAGAATATGAATAGGATGAATTCCCAACTAATCAGGGGTATTTTCTGCCTCCATAATCACGTAGTCATGGGTATGTGATGGACTTTTAAAGGTGGTTTTGTCCTAAGCCCTTGTTCTCATCCAGCAGCCTTAATATACAACAGACACACTCATTTGATTTGACCACACGCCTGCGCTCACTGTGCACTCATGGTACATCCCATCCAATTAGAGTTGGAGTTGTGATGACCATCCCTTCATATGGCCTCCTGCTCTCAGCATTTCTCTGAGAAGAGCAGACAACTGCCTCGCATAAAAAACACACAACGTCTCACACACTTGAATGTGGCACCCAAAGGGCACCAGCACTCCAGTCCGCCCTCTCTTTTCTCAGCATCCCATAATATATACAGTAAACACATGTCCTGCCCCATACAGGAGCTGAAACCATGGCGACAGGGTCAGATACAAACCATGCTCTTGACAAATGTATGAAGGACGAGACAGACTCAATGTGCTTGTCAAGCAGGAAACGAGGAGCGAGGAGAAGGAGGAGAGCAGAGGAGGAGGCGGCCATTTTCTTTTTCTTTTTTCTTTTTCTTTTTTTGGCCTTTGTTTGCAAAAGCATCTATTGAGTGGAATTTGGTGTCATGCCAGATTCTCTCCTCCACAGACGGGCACAAAGTAAACTGGATTAGTCACTGAGAGGCCTTTCTCCTCTAACTGACAGCCAAGGAGAGCTGAAGACTTCAAACACATTCAGGACGTTTCTACCTAAAGACCAGACGCTCATTCACATGGAAATGCCTTTATCACTCTGTGCCTGCATCCATAGCTTTCTGACTGTATGTGCTGTACATGTGAATGGGGAATGCGGGATTATAATGGTCAAGAGGCGGACTCAGTGAGGAGCTCTCTCCAGGTTTTGTTCAGCCAAGACCTCTTTGGTGTTTAATCATTGTTTCCTTTAGACTGCTACTAGACTGCTGCCCTCTGAGTGTTCATATAACCTGTTATTATTTGTGTTTAACTCATTTAAACTGTTGTGTGGTGTGTGCCTGCAACATTTCTTGTCATGGTGGTGTTTTGTAGATTGTCTTACTTTCAGTTTCAATTGTATAACCAGTGTGTTCTTTTGTTTTATTATGTATACTATCAATGTATGAAGTTACTGTAATGCTTGAAAGTCATAATTACATTCAAATCTCATCCATTTCTCTTTTTCTCATTTGTACCAAATAAATTAATTGACCAACATGTGTCAAATGAGCTATTCAAAGTTTTAGTTATTTTTGATTTTTAGTAGTAATTCTCTGAAACACTGACTTCATATATTTCAATTATATAAATGACATATTGGATTTCCGTGTAATGTAAAATCAATTACATAAGTTCTGCATAAAATATATAATTTAATGTAAAGTATTTCCATCATGTTGAGTTGATGTGAATAAATTAAATAACTTGGTCTGCTGAAATTAAGTACATTTTTCAAGTGTTATACATAAAAATATGTATTACATATGGATTTATTTTATGTATAATGTACTTATGTAAGAACTTATGTGTCCTTTGTGTAGTTTATGTAATTGAAATACATAAAGTCAGTGTTTTGGGGAAATTATTTTTTTTGAGTGTAGTAGCTCTAGCTTCATAACTGAGTACCTTAAAAATGATTTTAGATGATTTATTTTTCTATTATTTAATTACCTGCTCAAGGGCTACTTGCAGGGGCGGGCTGGCCATAGGGAGGTTCGGGAGTATTCCCGAACGGCCGGTCTGTTCCAGGCCGAACCGGCCGGTGGTCGGAACGTTTTTTTTTCACATAAAACGGCCACAGGTGGCACAGAGTGGAACGTCAGACTGGGTCAATCTAATATTTTGCATATTAAGGGGGGATACGAGCGGCCCCTCCCAACTTGAGCTGATCCTTGTTTCTATTGAAATGTGATTGGCTCAGCCGCTCAGTCAGTCATTAAACCGTTATTTTCCTGTTTAAAAAAAAGAAAAAAAAGAAAGAGGAGCGGGATAAATTCAAATTAGCAAACATGCTAAAGAGAAAGAAGCCGGAGAAAGAGAAAGAGATGGGTGGAGCAGAAAAATTAAGGGCAAAACAGAAAAAAGGTTAATACAGGAAGCAGCCAAATGCGCCAAATTAACAGAGCTTTTCCGTGGTGGAGGGGCAAAGGTCAGCACGACTAGTGTCAGCCAGGCCAGTGACGACACGGGACCCAGCAGCTTCGGGCAGACAATTAATGCCAGTATGTCGGGCTGCGTCGGGTCGGGTTGTAATTTTCAGGCCCACTGAGAAGTCTAGTTTGTGTTTTTGGATGTGTTCAGGGCACACAGAACTAGGCTTTCCGCAGATCTGATCGGCTATATCGGATCGGCCGATATTTTGCATTTTTTGCAATTTGTGAGATCGGCCGTAATGTTTGTTTTTTTTCTTTATTGACAATAGATCAGCCGTAATGTCTTAATTCACCGATCCGATCAATGACGTCATTGTCGTGTTGAAACTTTTTGCAGATGCTCCCGTTGCATATATTGCAGATAGCTTGTGTTTTATCTGTCTCATTTACTCCGAAGAAGTTCCACGACACCAACATGTTTATTTGCTAGTGATGATGTTGCTAGCTAATAATTCAAGATTAAAAAAACTTTATTGTCCGTCCGTAAATGTGTTTTTTATGTCTTTGTGGCGTTTATGTTTTGAGCTCTGTCACTATGTGATGGACAATAAAGTTTTTTGATTGGATCGTTATCGGTTAACGGTTTATTTAAACTCACTAATCGGTGATCGGCCCCAGAAATCCTAGTGTGTGAGTATGAGTATGCGTAGTATGTGTGAGCATATGTACTTCAATACACTCTACTGACTGACTAATCTGTGTGTGTTGTGTTTAATATCATTAGATTGTTTTTATGCTGCAAATAAAGTATTTGTGTTAAAATTACGGTTCCACTTGCGTCCGTCATTCGATCGGATAAAAGGCCTCTCCAAACCAAGCTCCCGGGCTGAATTTCAACCCCAGCCCGCCCTTGGCTACTTGTGCATCATATTAGATACAGAGGGGTGTGACGAAATGTCGGTATTTACGTAACTGAGAATGAGAATGGGTTACAATTGTTTTCATTTGGTCATAAACCAAAAGAGTGGAAAGGCTTTACTTTTCACCAGAAAATGGTGCTGGAGGGGAACACTGTATGTAGTGTTTACAGTTCGTCCTGAGAGGAGCAATGTCCGTACCAAGCATGGCAATGGCAACAGAGGATGATACTACTTTAAATTTTGGAGTGAATCACCTTTCAGACACCTTGGAGAAATCTTCATGACAAGGGCATCAGTGATATACCTTGATATACTTTACAGTACCCCCATTCAAATAGTCAGGAAGCCATTTTGGCTCTGTAACTTGTAGTACTTGTAGTAAATGCTGTAACTGTCACTCAGATTCATCTTTAAAAGAAAACTTTTATTTCCAGTACAAATACTCACTTAACCCCTGAAGAAAAGAGGTGTGTGTGTGTGCAGTTACATATGTGTTACTTATACTTATTACACTGAAATTACATTCAGTGTTTATTAAGTTGGGGTTGGTAATTCTGTTCAGAAGCATTTTTTTGTATGAAACCTCTTATCATCCAGACAGCAATCAAAATATAAAATGATTTGGAGAAGAAAAGGAAAAAAATCCATGGTCTATGGCAGCGACAGGGCTGTAATAACTTCATCCAATCAGTTTTAGCAGCCCGAAGATACTGTATGGGCAGCCTACCTGTCTATTAACCTGTCCTTACCTACCCACCAGGCACGTGCACACATAGGGCCCAAGGGGTGCTTGAGCCCCTGCCCTTTTTGCCTCGTATTAAAAAGTGCCCTTTTTGTGTGTTTTTTTAATGAATAAATAAATTCCTGTTGTGCATAGAGATGTAAAAAAAACGGCAGTATAAAAATGCCACGGTTATCTACCGTACGCATTTCCTTGTAATACAGTGTTGTGTGTGTGTTGAGCCTAAAGCCACTTCTCTGTCCGCTGCGGCTCCGCTCTGTCTCTCACAGAGGAGAGAGAGAGAGAGAGAGACGTTAGCTCCTCAGGTTAACATTAGCCGATTCAGCAGTAACGGTGTGTTTCTCCTTTTTTCGTGTTAGTTCGTGCAGCTCCGTCGGTCTGCCATTAACATAACTTCCTTGTAGGGGCTAACAAGTCGCCTTCCACTTATTCAACGTGCTTAAATACGAGTCATATTTCAGAAAAGCGCCCATTTGTGCTTGTTAAGCTAACTGCTTGTTAATGAGAGTTAAGAATAATCTAATGACAGCTGTCTGTGTAGGTTGTTTATCTTGCCACAAATCTTAAACTTCTTCCAGATATTGAGTTTATTGTGACTTTGCTGTTGTAAACATTGCTGTTCCTGCTAACATTCACAGTAGCAGTCACAGTAGTAATATTTTGGTTTTGTCTCATTTTTAGATGTGTAGCCTGTATTTCTAGTTTACACTTGCCCTCCCATGATTTTCTTTTTGTTATGCAAGCTGTGTTAATGTGCAACCTTGGAAAAAATATCATCAAGACCATTAGTCTTAGCCTAGCAGTTCGGAAGTCATGACTCGGTTTCGGGAAGTTGGGAAATTGGTCTAGCTTATTGTCTAGCTAATATAGGTCTCAGCTATGTAAGTGTGTGTGCGTGTGTGTGACCAAGCAGTAATGATACTGTACCATTTTATATGCTGGCTTACTTTAGGGTTGCTTTAGTAGTAGTAGTACTAGTAGTAGTTGTAGTTGCATGCATTCACGTTTTTTCCATTATTTATTTTTGTATTTTTTTCAGTGTTTCACTGTTCAATATTCAATGTTAAGTCTTTATCTTCAGCAATAAATAGCCTAATAATACACCAGTATTATGATAATGTGAATAAACTCTTGTTGACAATAATTTGTTGACACAAAAGAAATGGCAATTGCATATCACTCACAGCTACACAGGATACACAGCTAAGTAGTAGCTAAGTACTTTGCTTATTAATTTTACATTAATCTACATATTGTGTTATTAAGGCCTGAAAAATTTTTTGGCATACTGCCCTTTTCTGACTTTGAGCCCCTGCCCCTCTATAATCATGTACACGTCCCTGCTGCCCACCCTGCGCTGACTCCGCCCATCACTCATTATGTGTGAGAGGAACTCTACACACCGCACTGCTGCAGCTGTGGCGAGTGAGCTCATTGTTCACTGACAAGAATGGCAGAGAAAGTACAGCCACACTGTTCATTACCAGCTGTACCTACAGCAGCTTGAAAGACTGAACTCGAGAAGGCTACAAACAAAAACAAGTTTGAGAGCTCAAGAGGTGAAACAAGAGTCAACATTGGAGTGGCTGTTCAACGATGGCGACACCTGATGGAGTCGAAGGCCTGAAAATGGACACCATGTTAGCTGTGTCTCTGTTGGACAGGTAATGTGATGGCTCGTTTTGGTTGGGGGAAATGTATTATTACTCTGCATTATGCAGTCAATGTAACATCATTGTATGCTTGTAGCTAACGTTAGCTAGCTAGCTATGACAGACTACTGCTGTATGAAACATATTTACATGTAACGTCATCGTTTTCACGCAGGCCAATGTTTACACGTACTGTGGATCTAATCCATATAGCAGTGTTCACACATGCACCAGGGGCGGAAGTAGACTTTTATACAAGGGGTGGTCAGAGGGTGGGCAAGGCTTTTATCAAGGGGTCCTATTATATGCTAATAAAGGACACTCCCACCTGTTCCATGATTGCTTTTGTTGGTTTCATTTACCTTTTTATACATTTCGTACATTCACTTAATCACATCATGTCACATCACCAGTATCATATGTACAGTTGATGTATGTTGTTGTAATTCCTGTAAATAAATGATTGTTTAATCTATCCCTCTAATGACATGGTGTAAGAGCCGACTCATGACAAAGGAGAAGCTCCTGCTGACACTTTGACCATCTTCTAGGTAGATGGTGGAGAATTTTTGAACAAAGCCTTTAACTGGCTCTACGAAGCTTTTTTCATTGTGCCTCTGTTAAATGTGATTAATTTAGAGGAGATTTCTTATAAATTCTTGCTTTTTTCCTTTCCTTCTGTGTTTTTTATAGGTTCTTGTGCATGTAAAAGATTTTGAAAGTCAAAATGTCATAATCCACAATCCAAAATAAAACTATGAACCTGAAAATAAGCAATATTTTGTCACAAACTTGTCAATGCTTTGCTAGTGGTGCAGAGCCATGTGGAATTCATTACCCATGGTGTTATGTTTTACGGAATAATAAATGAGGACCCAAGTGCAGACACACACAGGAGGCGGGATTGGGGGGAAACAAAAGGCAAGCTTTTAATAAACAAAGCTGAACTACAGACAAATGGGAATACAGAAAACTAAAATGAGTCAAGTAGACAAAAAACAAAGTAACAACTAAAGGCTAAAACAAAGTGCAAACAAAAGCAAAGTACAACTCAAAAGAGAAACCAGAAACCAAAACTAGAAACATACCAAACTGGAGACATGAGGAGACACGGGGGAAGAGGCTGGGAGGCAACACGAAAATGAACACAGGCTAACACAGGCTAGGTCGGGCGCAGTAGGGAGGGCACGGAACCAGGAACGGGACATCAAAGGACGAAAGATGGAGTAACACAGAATACGGACCAAGACGGAGGGAAACAAAAACGATCTGACAAAGACATGAGGGAGAACAAAGGCTATACACAGCAGAGCTTAGATCAGGCCCAAAAAATCAAGCCTGACCCTACCTGAGCCCGTGCACGTTGTGTCCGAGCCCGGCCCAGCCTGACACATTAATTGTAATTATGAGCCAGAGTCCGATTTAAACCCGACAATTTTTTAATACATGGTGTAACTCAGAGTTATTCAATGTAGCGCCACTAAACTTTCAGTCCTGGTGCTACTAGATCTTAGTGCTGCCTTTGATACAGTAGATCACCACACCCTGATAAACCGACTCAAAAACCTGGTGGGCCTCTCTGGCACTGTTTTAAACTGGTTCTACTCCTACCTTCATGACCGACAATTTTTTGTAAGTATGGATGCATGTTCCTCAAAAACCTATGAAATAAACTGTGGGGTCCCCCAAGGCTCAATTTTAGGACCAATACTTTTTAATCTATATATGCTTCCGCTTGGCGACGTCATCAGGAGACACGGCGTAAATTTTCATAGTTATGCTGATGACACACAGATCTATAAAACCCACGGTGAGGCATCCTTTTATTACTACGGCCCACGTCTGTGGAATGGCCTGCCGGAGAGCCTCAGGGCCGCAGAGACTGTTGATGTTTTTAAAAGCAGGCTCAAGACACACCTTTTTAACTTGACTTTTAATTGATTTCTTCTTATCCTTCTTCTAAACTCCTTTTTACTAGTCACTTATGGCATTTTACTCAGATCTTAGGTTTTTTTTTTTTATAAGGACCTTTTAGGATACAGCTTTAAGAATGGTATTTTAGCTTTTTTCTTTTAGTCTCTAGGGTGGGGGGTCGGGTCTTTTAACTTGTAAGCACTTTGTGTTGCATTTCATATGTATGAAAGGTGCTATATAAATAAATAAATAAAGTTTAGTTTAGTTTAGGTGGCGCCTCCTTTTGTTTAGTGGGTAATGTAACCTGTACGGTGAAGAAGAGCAGGTGTACTTCCGCTCCCCATGAGAAAGGATACTGCTGACAGAGCGAAGACTCCCCCATCTTATTTTGTCTTTATTTTGTATTTTAAGTGTTGGTGCAAGAACCTCAGCCTGTGTTCGTTTGCATGTATGTCTGTAACATCTAGTGCCGTAGAGACCTGGCATGGTATGGTCAGTATTATGAATAAAAGTGCCATGCGGAAACGCCCACATGTTGCCTGCCGTCTCTTGAGTAACCGGAGCTACCCGCACTAAAGTGGGGTCTTTTAACTTGTAAAGCACTTTGTGTTGCATTTCATATGTATGAAAGGTGCTACTAAAGCTCGCGGGCCGGTTCGGGTCAAGTCCTGGCTCGGGCTCGGGCAGAGAATCTAAACTCTAATACACAGAGACACTAATGACAGAACGAGGTACAGGTTGAGTGAGGATGGACACGGACAGGTGAGGGAATTAACGAAAAAACACACAGGAGGAACTGACAAGCACGACGCGACACACAAGGGTACAATTTCAAAGTAAAACAGGAAACAGAAAACAAACAGACCTGTACCATGACACATGGGCCTTTAAAACCCACTCTTCTCTCTACCTCTGTGTCAGCCTAAGGTTTGGTGCTGGGTATTTAGAAGGTGTGTGCACCTCTTTGAATTACTCCACCAGTGAAGTCAGTCTCAATCATTGTAAGCAAACAAGGTACAGCAGATACAGGAAATATAAAAACTTGAGAAATTAAAGTTGAAGCTCATTATTTTTTGTTTTATTTTTATCCATTGATTTTTATTATTATTCATTATTAGTTACTATTACTATATCGTAATTCTTATTAATACTTTTTTTTAATGTAATTATTATTTGGTGGGGGAACCGAAGCGCTCGGAGAAAACCACACAGACACAGGAGAACATGAAGGACTCCACACAGGAGAACTGGGCTGAACCCAGGACCAGTGAGTCCACAGTGCTCAGCACCAGGTTAATATGGAACCCAATCATGTTCTCATAAGACCCGTCCTACTTCTCCTCTGATTGGTTGGATTCATTGGTTGCGTTCACTGTGCTTGACTCAAACTGTTAACTCACACATTTTTTTTTTACATTTTTTTTCTCATCTTTACTTTGGTGGGGGAACCGAAGCACTCGGAGAAAACCACACAGACACAGGAGAACATGAAGAACTCCACACAGGAGAACTGGGCTGAACCTAGGACCAGTGAGTCCACAGTGCTCAGCACCAGGTTAATATGGAACCCAATCATGTTCTCATAAGACCCGTCCTACTTCACCTCTGATTGGTTGGATTCATTGGTTGTGTTCTCTGTGCTTGACTCAAACTGTTAACTCACACATTATTTTTTTTCTCATCTTTACTTTGGTGGGGGAACCGAAGCACTCGGAGAAAACCCACATGGAAATCCTGATTCTCCCTTGACCTCCTCCTCTTCGGGAAAACAGCATCATGCCATGAGCTACAGTGGGAGTTAACAGTTTGCAAAGGAAGTGAAGCTTTAGTTGTCAACCTGTCGGACACCATCAGCCACATAAGGCCTCACAAATATGACCTTGTCATCATCCATACAAGGATGTGGCTGGCTTGGTGATGATAGGATACCATCTTTTGGGAGGCTGGGTGACTGTCTGTCATCTGGTAAAAGGGCCAGTGGTTCCTCAGCGACATCTGGGGCAACTGTGGGACTTCGGAGGATTTTTTTCCTTAACCAACAGCTGGCCCTCTGCCCTAGTGATTGTTTGGTTTCTTTCAGCTCTTCTTTTAACTGTGCCACCTCTTTTGTCTTAGCATTATAACAGTTGATGTAGAAGCTTGTGTCATGACTTAATTTATCAATAGCTTTCTGATGTCTCAACCCCATATGCTTCACTGTCTTGGAGTGATCCTGTATGATCCTTACACATAGACTGAGCCTTCCTTCGAGGTTGGCAATTTTGTGCTTATACTCTGCATCAGTGGAGTCATCCATCAAATTGTGATGGTTCTTGTCTATGTAATGTTCTTTGAGGGCAATGATTTTGCTTTTCAATTTCTTGTGGTCAGAGACCAGAGGCATGCATGCCTGAAGGTCCTCTAGAAATCTTTTCTGAAAGGTTTCCAATCTAAGGACTCTTTCCTTCAATTCCGTTAATCCTGGCCTCATGCCCTCAATTTCATTTTTAAGGGTAGTTATTTTGTCTCCTTGTTTCTTTTCTTTCGCATTGGCCACTTGCAGCACGCATAGTGCGTCCTTTCGGTTAGACTTTAGATGTAGGAGCTCATCTTCTAGAAGCTTGTTGCTGTTGGTCGCCTCATCTAATTTAATCTTCAACAGGGCACTGCATTCCTCTTCTCTAGACAAAAGCTTCCTTAGATTAGTCTTTTCCATCCCTATAACTGCATTCTCCTTATCTTTGTTTGTTATTGTTTTTTCCTTGTCTTCGATAGTTTCCTCTAACCAAGAAATCTTTTTCTGAGCTTGGTTTTCACGTTTCTTAACCTCTCTATTCTCCTCACGCAATGCATCTATCTTCAGTTTAAACCTGAGCTCCTCATTACGTTTGTCCAACTCAGTGGCCTTTTTTGTTTCTATTTCTTGTGATTGTAGTGTTTTTATCATTTGTCTTGCTTCATCTCTTTCTGCAACGACTTTCTCTAAGGCCTTCTTTTTCTCCTGCTCCAACTCATGATACTGTTTATCCTTTAATTCGAGCTGGCACTGATGTTGGTGTGCCTGCTCTTCAAATGCTTTGCATTGCTGCTCCAGCATGTCATGATGGTCTGCCTCCATGCAGACTTTGTCTTCCTTAAAGTCTTCATCCTGCTTTTTCAAATCCATCAACGTTTTGTCATGACTTTTGTGACAGTTCTCCAGCTCCTGTTTGAGTACAGAGTTATATTTATTATGTATATGTTTTAATTTGTTGTTGCTGTCAGCCTCTTTCCTAGTAAACCTTAATTCATCCTGTAGTTCTTTCTCTCTCTCCGTTTGGGTTTCCAACTGTAACTGCAGTCTGGAGACTTCCTCTTTCAGATTCTGTATTTGGAACTTGGTATTAACAGAAGCTTGTAACCACTCCTCTTGGTCTTTCTTATGGTGTTCTTCTGCTCGACTTAGCCTCCAGCGCAGGTAGTTTTCTGAATCTGAACTCATTTTTGAAAAGTGAGTCTCAATTTTGATTGTAATTGTATTTGAATGTATTCGCTGCTACGATAACAGAATTTCCCTTAGGGGATTAATAAAGTTATCTATCTCAAAGTGAACGGTGGTAGCAATTGGTGCTAGTTAGAAGAATGAGGTCTATACTGTAATGCAGTGTCCCTGATTCTGATAATGTGGTGTCTGTTTGTGTCACTTATATAATATCTGATAGAATGTTAACATGGAATGTTCAGTGTGTCTTTGATCTAAAGATCAAAGATCAAAGACTGATCATAGCTACAATGTAGCATTATTTAGAATGTGTGTGTGTGTGTGTGCGCGCGCGTGTGTGTGTGCAGTTACATATGTGTTTGATAAACCCACTTATTACACTGAGATTACATACAGTGTTTATTAAAATGGGTAAGTAAACAACAGGGGCCCCTTATTATAGGTTTACTCAAGCCAAGGTGGAGTTTAAAAAGAAAAGTAATTAATTAATGGTAATAAGAAGAAAATAATAATGATAATTTGATAGAGGATCTGACTATACAGCCATGTACACCTAAAGAAAATAAACAATAGCATCGCAAAAAATACTAGGAACAATTAACCCTTGAGTAGCTCAACATAAACTTAGGGGAAGTGGTATATTAATCTCACCTTCTTAGATCAGGTTAAGTACTAAAGTCTAAACGAGGATATAAATTCAGTCCAAGATGCCCAACAGCTATTAAACTTTTCTTGCTCAAATCTTAGAACAAATGTAAGTTTCTCCATCAGATAAATATCATGAATGACAAGGGCCGAGGAGGGCTGAGAGATTTCATTGGATTAGCCCAATGTCCTTCAAGAAAATCAACCAATGGGCCATCGCGGTCGATAAAAATGATTTATAATATACGTTTTTGATTAAATTATGACATCCCCGGGCCGGCCCAAAAATGTGCGTTGGCCCATCGGGCATTGCCCGGTACGCCAGATGGCCTGTCCATGCCTGCTCGTGAGAGCTTTCTTACTTGCTACGAACATAATATTAAACATATATTTATTTACAAATCCCTTAACAATGTCTGATCTCAAACCAAAGTACAATGTCTCAAAACTGAATGGATTTGCCATTTTAATTACCCTTTCCATAAAAGTTTTCATTTGTTTTCCCAAAACACATGATAATGATATGCCTTTTTTCCCCACAGGACCTCCAACATGAAATATTTTTATTTAAGAAAATCTATTGTGCAGGTGTTTTAAAGAATCTTATTAAATTCCTCCACCCAAATTCTCTCCAAGACAGCGCAGGTGTACATTTTTTTAAAATCAGCTTTTCCATATTTCCAGATGTAATGTGACATTTCCATCCTTTTTCCATTTTTCCTTTATATAAATTGTGTCCTCCCCGCTTAGCTCGTTTAGCCCATTATACAACTTTGAGATGTTCCTACAACCCGGGCCAGACTTGTATCCCATTAAAAAGACCTTCAAAATACCTGAATCTGACTTATCCAAGTCTTCCTTTCTTCTTGTTTTCTCAGTATAGTGTCTAAGTTGTAAAAACCTGTAGAAGCCTAGGTTTGTTTGGCCGTAATTGACTTTTAGCTTCTGAGTACTCCACCTATATGGAGACTGTATTTTACCTGCTGGGAACATAATTCACCAATATAATGTTGTCGATTTTTGGGGGAATATTCACTCCTGGATACCTCATCACTTCAGAATCCCATTTTATTTTAAACATATCACTGACAGATTGACTGGGAATGTAATTAACATAGTCTACAGAGTCAAACACCTTTTCTGCATCTAATCCTAGAATGACGGCTTCCATAGTGTTCTATTTTATGTGACTGATTACATGTAGAGTACGTCTGATATTGTCCCGGGTTTGCCTCTGTCTGATAAAACCTGTCTGGTGTAAATTGATAGTGTCTGGGAGAATATTTTCTAGTCTCCTAGCTAAAATTGAGGCGAGAACTTTGTAATCCTGATTTAGTAAGCTAAGTGGCCTGTAATTTGAGCAGTCTCTATCTTTCCCTTCCTTGGGTTAACTGCAATAACTGCCACTGGCCATGAATTTCACCATTCTCAAGTACCCAGTCAAATGTTCTTAGTAATAGTGATGTTAAAGCTGGGGTTGGTAATTCTGTTCAGAAGCATTTTTTTTGTATGAAACCTCTCATCATCCAGACAGCAATCAACATATAAAATGATTTGGAGAAGAAAAGGAAAAAAAATCCATGTGTAACGGGTGTGGTTTGGACCCAATAGCAGCACAAAGACTGGCAGGTATCGTTGGTAACAAACTTTATTTGCACAAGTGCAGGAATCAATGGCAGTAGGCAAAACAGTCTGTCTTCTGGCCGCTGGCCTTTAACAGTCTCTGGTGGGGATTGTAGATTAGGTTCAGCCGAACCAAACCAGGATACTGGTGAGTAACGTCCGTGAAGCTCAGTCTTGTACTCACTCAGTGAAGGAATAATCAGAGTCACAGAGCTGCAGGAAGCCACAGAGGAGACGAGAGTGACACTCACTCTGCAGAGTTGAATCAGGTAATCACCGGACAGCCAAGGGAGCAGACAGGCAGAATAATACTCGTCCGAGACGTCCACCTCCATCCCCTCATCCCCGACTGTAGGGAATGCGTCGTCCGCGTCAGAGAGGGGGTTATTGTTGCACCCCTCATCAGCGTCGGACTCATTATCCGATGGTTCAGAGCGATGGGATGGCCGGGGGGGTGGAGTCCGTGGTCTAGGGATATTACTGGTTCTGGTGGGTTGATCAGGGTGACGCTGATGAAAGTCCCTGATGAGGTGGTGATCCAATATGTGTCTGGCAGGAACCCAGGATCTCTCCTCAGGGCCGTATCCCTCCCAGTCCACCAGGTATTGGAGGCCCCTCCCACGTCGGCGGGACTGCAGGAGATGGCGGACCGTGTAGGTGAGGCCTCCGTCGATGAAACGAGGAGGTGGAGGAGGTGGGACGGCAGGGACCAGGGCACTCTCTCGGACCGGCTTGATTCTGGAGACGTGGAATGTGGGATGGACACGCATAGATCTGGGGAGTTTGAGTCTCACCGCTGCCGGGTTGATGATCTTGACCACCTCAAAAGGACCAATGAAGCGGGGGGCCAGCTTCTTAGACTCCACCCTCAGGGGAAGGTCACGGGTGGAGAGCCAAACCTTTTGACCTAGTTGATATTCTGGAGCCTGTGAGCGGTGGCGGTTGGAGGCAGAGGCATAGCGACCAGCGGCTTTGAGGAGAGCAGCTCGAGCTTGGATCCAGGTCCTACGGCAGCGGCGGATGAAGGCCTGGACGGATGGACAGGAAGTCTCTCTTTCAAGGGTTGGGAACAGAGGTGGCTGGTAGCCGTATACGCACTGGAAGGGAGAAAGACCAGTGGCAGAACTGGTCAGGGTGTTGTGGGAGTATTCCACCCACAGGAGCTGTTCGGACCAAGACGATGGGGATTGAGATGTCATGCAGCGGAGTGCCGTCTCCATCTCCTGATTCTTGCGCTCCGTCTGGCCGTTAGACTGGGGATGGTATCCTGATGAGAGACTGACGGTGGCCCCCAGGAGCGAGCAGAATTCTCTCCAGAAAACAGAGGCGAACTGGGGGCCCCGATCAGAAACCACATCCACTGGGATGCCATGGAGACGGACCACATGTCTCAGCAGCAATTTAGCAGTCCCTTTGGCTGAAGGGAGCTTGGGCAGGGGCACGAAGTGGGCCATCTTGCTGAATCGGTCCACAACCGTCAGAATGGTGGTGTTGCCGCTGGATGGTGGTAGACCGGTGACGAAGTCCACGGAGATGTGTGACCAAGGACGATGAGGTACTGGTAGTGGGTGCAGAAGACCAGCAGGAGCTTGGAGCGTGGGTTTGTGTTGGTTGCAGGTGGGGCAGGCGTTGACAAAGCTCCGAGTATCCTCCGTCAGAGTGGACCACCAGAAGCGACGCTGTACGACCTCCTTAGTCCGCTGGATCCCAGGGTGGCAGGTGAGTTTGGAGCTGTGAGCCCACTGGAGGACCTCGGACCGGAGGTCAGGTGGAACATACAGGCGTTCTGGCGGACAGGAACTGGGTCCGGGCTGGTCCTGGATGGCAGCTCTGACCCTTTCCTCCACCTCCCAGGTAAGTGTGGCGATGAGACGTGAGGCTGGAAGGATGGTATTGGGTTCACCAGCCTCCCTCTCCTCGTCCTGGAACTGCCGAGACAAGGCATCAGGCTTGACGTTGCGGGACCCCGGCCGATATGAGAGAGAGAAGTTGAATCTGGTCAGGAATAGTGACCACCGGGCCTGGCGGGAGTTCAGTCTCTTGGCTGACTGGATGTCCTCCAGGTTCTTGTGATCTGTCCACACCAGGAACGGCAGTTTGGTCCCCTCTAACCAGTGTCGCCACTCCTCCAGAGCCAACTTCACTGCTAGTAACTCTCTGTTACCAATATCATAGTTTCTCTCGGCCGGGGTCAACCGCCTGGAGAAGAAGGCGCAGGGGTGTAGATTCTGGTCGATGGCGGCCCTCTGAGACAGAACAGCCCCAACTCCCACGTCGGAGGTGTCCACTTCGACCACAAACTGTCGTTCAGTGTCAGGCATTATGAGGATGGGGGCCGTCGTAAAACGTTTCTTCAGGGACCGGAAAGCCTCATTGGCGGCCGAAGACCACCGGAAGGGCACCTTGGAGGAGGTGAGGGCCGTGAGGGGGGCTGCCACCGTGCTGTACCCTCTGATGAACCTCCGGTAAAAGTTGGCGAAGCCCAGAAACCGCTGAAGCTGCTTACGGGAGTCCGGAGTGGGCCAGGAGGTGACAGCGGAGACTTTGGCAGAGTCCATCTGGACGGTCCCCCTCCCTATGACGTACCCCAGGAAGGAGACGGATGGAACATGGAATTCACACTTCTCCGCCTTGACGAAGAGTGAATTTTCAAGGAGCCGTTGGAGCACCCTCTGGACGTGGTGAATGTGTTCGTCCTTGGATCGAGAGAAGATCAGGATGTCATCGAGGTAGACAAATACGAACTTGTTAAGCATGTCTCTGAGTACGTCGTTAACAAGGGCCTGGAAGACTGCAGGAGCATTGGTGAGGCCAAAAGGCATCACCAGGTACTCATAGTGGCCGGTGGGGGTGTTGAACGCTGTCTTCCATTCGTCTCCCTCTCGGATCCGGATCAGGTGGTAGGCGTTACGTAGATCAAGTTTGGTGAAGACTGTAGCTCCCTCCAGGAGCTCGAACGCTGAGGCGATGAGGGGCAGGGGATAACGGTTTTTCACCGTAATGTCATTTAGTCCTCGATAGTCGATACAGGGGCGGAGCGTCTTGTCCTTTTTTGCCACAAAGAAGAAACCCGCCCCTGCTGGAGATGACGAGGGTCGGATGATGCCTGCGGCCAAAGAGTCATTAATGTAGGTGTCCATGGCCTCTCTCTCAGAGGCAGAAATGGAGTACAGGCGGCCTCTGGGTGGAGCAGAACCGGGCTGGAGGTCGATGGCGCAGTCGTAGGGTCTATGCGGGGGAAGAGAGGTTGCTTTGGCTTTGCTGAAGACCTCTCGGAAGTCAAGGTATTCAGCTGGGACCCCCGACATATCTTGAGCAGGACTGGAACAGGTAGATGACTGGGGAGCGGTGGCTTGCTTTAGACAGACCTGATGACAAGTAGGGCTCCAACCCAGGATCGCCCCCGTGGTCCAGTCTATGTGTGGGTTATGACGTCGGAGCCAGGGGAATCCCAGGAGGAGTGGGTGACGAGGAGAGGACAGGATGTGAAACTGGATAGTCTCGTGGTGGTTGCCAGACAGGAGCATGTGGATGGGCTCCGTCTGGTGGGTGACAGTCCCCAGGAGGTGGCCGTCCAGGGCATTGGCCGGAACAGGAACTGGCAGGCGAATTCGACCGACGCCTAGCTGAAGTGCTAGGTCATTGTCGATGATGTTAGCGTCAGAACCAGAGTCTATGAGTGTGGCAAGAGTCTGAGAGACTTGGGGTAGCAGCAGTCGGACCTGGCACAGGGGACGTGAGATTGAGGAGGGTTTGGATGTGTGGCTCACCAGGACCTCCTCCCTCACTGGTGAGCCTGACCTTTTGCTGGACACCTGGATATGAAGTGTCCAGGCTGACCACAGTAGAGGCAGAGGTTCCCTCTGCGGCGCCTCTCTCTCTCTTGTGGGGTTAGGCTGGCCCGGCCGATTTGCATGGGCTCAGAATCCCTCCTCGGTGTGCTGGCGGGCGGAAGTCAATGGCGTAGTCAGTCACCAAGCAGGCTCCCTGTCTGAAACCCAGGAGACCCCTGGAAGCGTCGGGACCTTGCGGAGTTCGGTGGTGAAGGCGTTGAAGGAGGAGCAAGCGGGCGTGTGGCGTTCCCACTCGGCTGTTCCCCACAGCCGAGCGCGACCTGTCAGGTTATTGATCGTGAACGCCACCTTAGCTTCCTCGGAGGCGAAGGTGTGGGGTTGCAGAGCAAAGAGGATTGAACAGTTCGTGATGAAGGGATTGCAACCCTCTGGGTCCCCGGCGTAGCGTTCAGGGGCTCCTACTCGAGCCTCTAGGACAGGACCAGGATATGCCGGAGCTGGTGGAGGAGGATGACTCGGAGGAGCTGGCAGAGAGACGGACTGGGCGAGGGTCGCGGTGAGTTGTTGAACCTGGGCGGATAGCGTGGCTAGCGCTTGCTCTTGGTTAGCTGCCGCTAACTGAATGTTAGCCGTGGTGGAGGCTAACATCGCCTCTTGATGCTGGAGCTGGATCTCCACCCGGTCTAGGCGAGCCAGCGGATCGGGGCTGTGCGCTGGGTCCATTCTTTGGCCAGATTGTACTGTAACGGGTGTGGTTTGGACCCAATAGCAGCGCAAAGACTGGCAGGTATCGTTGGTAACAGACTTTATTTGCACAAGTGCAGGAATCAATGGCAGTAGGCAAAACAGTCTGTCTTCTGGCCGCTGGCCTTTAACAGTCTCTGGTGGGGATTGTAGATTAGGTTCAGCCGAACCAAACCAGGATACTGGTGAGTAACGTCCGTGAAGCTCAGTCTTGTACTCACTCAGTGAAGGAATAATCAGAGTCACAGACCTGCAGGAAGCCACAGAGGAGACGAGAGTGACACTCACTCTGCAGAGTTGAATCAGGTAATCACCGGACAGCCAAGGGAGCAGACAGGCAGAATCCAGAAAGGGACAGGCGAGGCTCGTGGTCGGGGACGGAAGGCTGAGGTGATTACCAGGAGATCGGT
This sequence comes from Pagrus major, assembly GCF_040436345.1. Taxonomy (NCBI): domain Eukaryota; kingdom Metazoa; phylum Chordata; class Actinopteri; order Spariformes; family Sparidae; genus Pagrus; species Pagrus major. The sequence goes on from NC_133215.1 coordinate 25,143,052, forward strand.
CAGGCAGGATGGTCAGAGGCAAGCAGGGTCGTAACCGGGAGATCAGGCAGAGAAACGCTGGAGAGTCTGGTGCAGGCATCGAGAACAATCTGGCAATGAGTGAGAGTGGAGCTGGGGCTTAAATGCAGCCAGAGCAGAGCAGAGAGCACAGGTGAGTGGAGTTGACTTGATGAGGGGGGTGTGTCTGATTGGCAGATTGAAGCAGGCAGGTGCAGAGTGGTGAGGCAGAGATGAACTGTGACACCATGGTCTGTGGCAGCAACAGGGCTGCAGTAACTTCATCCAATCAATTTTAGCAGCCAGAAAATACTGTATGGACAGCTCACCTGTCTATTAACCTGTCCTTACCTGCCCACCCTGCGCTGATTCCGCCCATCACTCATTATGTGTGAGAGGAGTCTACACACCGCACTGCTGCAGCTGTGGCGAGTGAGCTCATTGTTCACTGACAAGAATGGCAGAGAAAGTACAGCCACACTGTTCATTACCAGCTGTACCTACAGCAGCTTGAAAGACTGAACTCGAGAAGGCTACAAACAAAAACAAGTTTGAGAGCTCAAGAGGTGAAGGCCTGAAAATGGACACCATGTTAGCTGTGTCTCTGTTGGACAGGTAATGTGATGGCTTGTTTTGGTTGGGGGAAGTGTATTATTACTCTGCATTATGCAGTCAACGTAGCTAACTTTAGCTCCTTATGTTGCTGTCGTATTAGCCCAACACTAACATCATTGTATGCTTGTAGCTAACGTTAGCTAGCTAGCTATGACATACTACTGCCGTATGAAACATATTTACATGTAACGTCACCGTTTTCACGCAGGCCAATGTTTACACGTACTGTGGATCTAATCCATATAGCAGTGTTCACACATGTACCAGGGGTGGAAGTAGACTTTTATACAAGGGGTGGTCAGAGGGTGGGCAAGGCTTTTATCAAGGGGTCCTATTATATGCTAATAAAGGACACTCCCACCTGTTCCATGATTGCTTTTGTTGGTTTCATTTACCCTTTTTTACATTTCATACATTCACTCAATCACATCATGTCACATCACCAGTATCATACGTACAGTCAGTGTTGGGGAGTAACGGAATACATGTACCAGAGTTACTGTAACTGTATTCCGTTACAGTTACAATTTAGATAGATGGTATTCAGAATACAGTTACATTGTTGAAATCAATGGATTACATGACGGTACTTTTCTGTTTCACAAGTTTATTCACTCTCTTAAATTAAGGCAACTCGATGCATTTCCCAGAAGCCCCAACATGAAAACGAATGAAAATGAGCTAGCACTATTTGCGTGATCAGTCACAATGGAGTCGGAAGAGGAGCAGGAGCTAGAGGTAGAGCTGGAGCCGGAGCCAGCACAACAGAGCCAGGGCAGGAATGCGTTTCTTAGAAATTCAAACAGCATTTCACATTAAAGAAAGAGAAGGGAGAACAAAATATAACTGCAGTAGAGGTCTTCACGGGTCCAATTTGACGGACCCGAACACAAATGGACCCATGAAAATTGTACCCGGAGCCGACTGGCCCCGAGCTATTATTATAAATCTGAGTTCCGAACCCGAGCAGCACCGAGATATGTCGGAACCGGCTCTGAATAGAACCGTGACATATACCAGCCCCGAACCCTAAAAAACTTGTGGACCCGAAATGCCCAAGTTGCTTTATGATTTAGGTCTAATACAAGTTGTCTAGCGTTAAATAAGACTTGTTTTTATTATTTTCTGTTTCTTACCTAAACGTAGTCTTCTTCTACCTGGTTCCTGCTGCGGGCACTGCCAGCCCCCCTGGCCATAACGTGATGTAAACAAAAATAAATCCACGTCATCATTTTCTTGTTTAGATGGTCATGTACTGCAATCCTTCTTCTTAGCCATTGCTAACGCTAATCCACCGGTCAGTAGAACACATTTTCTCTTGTTTAATTAACGTTATAATTTTGGAGTTTCCATTGTGCTTTGCAGAGCATACCGGTAACAACACGCTATGGCAACTCGATTGTTTAACCATTTTGAACCATTAACCAAAACGTTAGCTACGTTAATAAACAATCTTTTTAACTGCCCCGAGTCCTGACCTAGGCTCTAACTTTTGCTTGAACTTTCACCTTTGACATCATCATCAGAATGTGACAGTCATGAGTCAATCATTTAGCGCCCTCTTGTGGCGAGAGATTTGTGAAAATGACGTACAAATTATCCATCAACAGGGGACAACAGTCTAGTTCAAACGTTTTTTTTTTTTACTGAACAAACTACAGTCCACACATCTGTGACCGCCAATCGCTGGGTCCTCTCGGGTACTGTATAACCCGGCCTTTCACTATAAGAGCCCCGAGGCCCGAGACAAACTCTCCCGGTTCCGACCTGGCCCGGGAGTCACTTCTTGTGAATGGACCCAAAACCCGAGCCAGGTCAGGTCGGAACCTTGGGTTTTCGGGCTGTCGGGTTTTTCTGAAGACCTCTACTGTGCAGTGCAACCTCTGCTTGCCAGCAACCAACTTCCTTTCAGCGTCCAAAGACTCCACCTCCAACCTGAAGAAGCATCTTAAAGTAAGTTATTTTTTTAATTAGCCAGTGGTAGTTGTCTGCTGTAGTTTTACTGGCCACCTTCCTATTTTATAGTTGTCAGGTAGCTACCTCCTTAGTTGATGTGCGACTTTACATTCTCATATATACTGATTTACTAGCCCCAGAGCCGTTGAAAGACTGATGCATACTCATATGCAGTCTAAGCTAACACGCGCTAATTTTAGCTAACTTTAGCTAGCATGTAGCAAATAGGGCTACTATTTGACATGCTAGCTGTCAAACGCGCTATTTGGGCTATATGGGACTCCTGAGGCAGCTGACGGGTACTGGCAGGCCAAGCGTGCTGCAGCACGGGCGGTCGCGGAAGCAAAGGCTCGGGTCTGGGAAAAGTTCGGGGAGGCCATGGAGGAGGACTACCGGTCGGCCTCGAGGAAATTCTGGCAAATCATCCGGCGCCTCAGGAAGGGGAAGCAGCCCTCCACCAACACTGTTTACGGTGGAGGTGGGGAGCTGTTGACCTCGACTGGGGATATCGTCGGGCGGTGGAAGGAACACTTCAAGGATCTCCTCAATCCCACTGACACGCCTTCCATAGAGGAATCAGAGGCTGGGGACTCGGAGGTTGATCCATTCATCACCCAAACCGAAGTAGTTCTGAGGTAGTTCGGAAGCTTCTCAGTGGCAAAGCACCGGGGATGGATGAGATCCGCCCTGAGTACCTCAAGTCTCTGGATGTTGTGGGGCTGTCTTGGCTGACACGTCTCTGCAACATCGCGTGGGGGGCAGTGCCTCTGGACTGGCAGACCAGGGTGGTGGTCCCTCTATTCAAAAAGGGGGACCGGAGGGTGTGTTCCAACTATCGGGGGATCACACTCCTCAGCCTCCCTGGACCAGCTCTATACCCTCCGCAGGGTGCTCGAGGGTTCATGGGAGTTTGCCCAACCAGTCCACATGTGTTTTGTGGACTTGGAGAAGGCATTCGACCGTGTCCCTCGTGGCATTCTGTGCGAGGTGCTTCGGGAGTACGGGGTCGGGGGCCCTCTGCTAAGGGCTGTATGACCGGAGCAGGAGCCTGGTTCGCATTGCTGGCAGTAAGTCAGACCTGTTCCCGGTGCATGTTGGACTCCGGCAGGGCTGCCCTTTGTCACCGATTCTGTTCATTATTTTTATGGACAGAATTTCTAGGCGCAGTCATGGGCCGGAGGGGATCTGGTTCGGGAGCCACTGGATTTCATCCCTGCTTTTCGCAGACGATGTTGTCTTGTTGGCTCCTTCGAGCCAGGACCTCCAGCATGTCCTGGGGCGGTTTGCAGCTGGGATGAGAATCCGCACCTCCAAGTCTGAGGTCATGGTTCTCGACCGGAAAAAGGTGGTTTGCTCCCTCCGGGTTGGGGGAGAGTTCCTGCCTCAAGTGGAGGAGTTCCACCTTTGCGGTGATGGAATTTTGTAATCTGAGTCACTGATGTGGTCCGGATCCAGTTTTTGTTCAGTAGGTCCTCCTCCTCCGATGGTGAGTCGACAGGAATAAACCGGGCGCCGCTGTCATTATGGAGTATGTCCAGTACCCCCGAAATTGTGTACTTTTTCTTGTAATTCATGTCTGCCATTATTCCTTGTGGCAGTGTGTGGAAGAAAATGGCAAGAAAACAGAAAATAACTATATCTAAATAGTCAAAAACCAACGTAGAAAGTGTTCCACTGTGCGCTCTGTTTTGGTGCGTAATGCCGGCGGAGCTGTCAATCACTCACACAGGTTAGACTTGGCGACATTTTGGGAATCCATTGGTCAATTTGGATGATTGACACTTCTATCGAACCGTCAGAGTCAAAAGAATCGAGGTGCATTCCCCAAATCCATGACAACAAAAACTATGCGCCAACCAAAGTGAAACAGACACATTGGATTAGCCGGTGGAGGCGGTGTAATGCACTTGAACACAATTTATAATCACAAAACAGCAAATGTAAGACATAATTCATGATTATGTCTGTATAAAGTGATGTTTATTTTTGCTCTTCTTCGGCTGCTGTTTCAGTGAGTTTGGGGCGTAGAGTGATGAGACTTATATATACTTATACCGTGAATTTATAGAGTCCCAGCTTTCATATGACATGCTGTTTGTATCGTTAGCATGAAGTAGCGTAATCGCTAGCGCCAGTTTTGCGGACATGCACCGTTAGCATGTTTTTTCTACATGCTCATTTAGTTGCTTGGTGTAGGAATTGTGTTTCGATTAGGTGAAAATGGTTATTATGAGCTTGTAGCCGAGCTTCTTCCCGTGGGTGTGCTGCATGAATATGTTGCTACATGGTTAGCATGCCCTTATATGGTGTGTGTTGCAACATGCGCAGCTGCCCCCGGTACCGGGGGCGCTCGGGTTCAAGAATTAATGAAGAACATTAATGTGAATATAGTCAGCTGTAACAATCTTTTTTATAGAATGTTTCATATCATCCTTTTATGTTTTTATCCTGTAAAATCAGGAAAAGGGTAAGGGAAAATGCAGGTTTTCTTCTGGTGCTTTTTAGTTTAAGATGACAAGTTGCAGCACCTATGCATTTAGTCGCTCAGTGAAAAAAAAATGTTAGATGTAACAGCAAATTCTGTACAGAAACAGAATATTTTATGTTTTTCCATTTTCCCACTTTTGACAGCTGAGTAAATAAAGAAACTGAAAAGGGAAAATTGGTCAATTCTTCTCCTTTTTTAACCAAGCAAAACATCTTTTGCATTAACATACCCTTATAGTCTTTGTTCCTCTAAAGCAAATTATATATATATAAAATATATTGCATTTCAGGGAGACTTGGGCCTAACACATTCAGCCAGTTGGAACAGAAGAACACACCAGAATAGGCCTGTTTCGTAAGCAGGATTTGATTGCTGCATTCCTACATTTATAAAATGCAATTCAATGTGGAAGTAATCCAAGTATTCAGAATACGTTACTCAGATTGAGTAATGTAACGGAATACGTTACAGATTACATTTTTGAGCATGTATTCTGTATTCTGTAACGGAATACGTTTTGAAAGTATCCTTCCCAACACTGTGTACAGTTGATGTACGTTGTTGTAATTCCTGTAAATAAATGATTGTTTAATCTCCCCCTCTAATGACATGGTTTAAGAGCCGGCTCATGACAAAGGAGAAGCTGCACCTGACACTTTGACCATCTTCTAGGTAGATGGTGGATAATTTTTTAACAAAGCCTTTAACTGGCTCTACGAAGCTTTTTTCATTGTGCCTCTGTTAAATGTGATTAATTTAGAGGAGATTTCTTATAAATTCTTGCTTTTTTCCTTTCCTTCTCTGTTTTTTATAGGTTCTTGTGCATGTAAAAGTTTTGAAAGTCAAAAAGGTCGTAATCCACAATCCAAAATAAAACTATGAACCTGAAAATAAGCAATATTTTGTCACAAACTTGTCCATGCTTTGCTAACGGTGCAGAGCCATGTGGAATTCGTTAGGCCTCATCGTACTGATGGGTCTTTAAAACCCACTCTTCTCTCTACCTCTGTGTCAGCCTAAGATTTGGTGCTGGGTATTTAGAAGGTGTGTGCACCTCTTTGAATTACTCCACCAGTGAAGTCAGTCTCAATCATTGTAAGCAAACAAGGTACAGCAGATACAGGAAATATAAAAACTTGAGAAATTAAAGTTGAAGCTCATTATTTTTTGTTTTATTTTTATCCATTGATTTTTATTATTATTCATTATTAGTTACTATTACTATATCGTAATTATTATTAATACTTTTTTTTAATGTAATTATTATTTGGTGGGGGAACCGAAGCACTCGGAGAAAACCACACAGACACAGGAGAACATGAAGAACTCCACACAGGAGAACTGGGCTGAACCCAGGACCAGTGAGTCCACAGTGCTCAGCACCAGGTTAATATGGAACCCAATCATGTTCTCATAAGACCCGTCCTACTTCTCCTCTGATTGGTTGGATTCATTGGTTGTGTTCTCTGTGCTTGACTCAAACTGTTAACTCACACATTATTTTTTTTCTCATCTTTACTTTGGTGGGGGAACCGAAGCACTCGGAGAAAACCCATACAGAAATCCTGATTCTCCCTTGACCTCCTCCTCTTCAGGAAAACAGCATCATGCCATGAGCTACAGTGGGAGTTAACAGTTTGCAAAGGAAGTGAAGCTTTAGTTGTCAACCTGTCGGACACCATCAGCCACATAAGGCCTCACAAATATGACCTTGTCATCATCCATACAAGGATGTGGCTGGCTTGGTGATGGTGATGATAGGATACCATCTTTTGGGAGGCTGGGTGACTGTCTGTCATCTGGTGAAAGGGCCAGTAGTTCCTCAGCGACATCTGGGGCAACTGTGGGACTTCGGAGGATTTTTTTCCTTAACCAACAGCTGGCCCTCTGCCTTAGTGATTGTAGTTTGGTTTCTTTCAGCTCTTCTTTTAACTGTGCCACCTCTTTTGTCTTAGCATTATAACAGTTGATGTAGAAGCTTGTGTCATGACTTAATTTATCAATAGCTTCCTGATGTCTCAACCCCATATGCTTCACTGTCTTGGAGTGATCCTGTATGATCCTTACACATAGACTGAGCCTTCCTTCGAGGTTGGCAATTTTGTGCTTATACTCTGCATCAATGGAGTCACCCATCAAATTGTGATGGTTCTTGTCTATGTAATGTTCTTTGAGGGCAATGATTTTGCTTTTCAATTTCTTGTGGTCAGAGAGCAGAGGCATGCATGCCTTAAGCTCCTCTAGAAATCTTTTCCGAAAGGTTTCCAATTTAAGGACTCTTTCCTTCAATTCCGTTAATCCTGGCCTCATGCCCTCAATTTCATTTTTAAGGGTAGTTATTCTGTCTCCTTGTTTCTTTTCTTTCACATTGGCCACTTGCAGCAAGTAGAGTGCCTTCTTTTGGTTAGATTTTAGGTGTAGGAGCTCATCTTCTAGAAGCTTGTTGCTGTTGGTCGCCTCATCTAATTTAATCTTCAACAGGGCACTGCATTCCTCTTCTCTAGACAAAAGCTTCCTTACATTAGTCTTTTCCATCCCTATAACTGCATTCTCCTTATCTTTGTTTGTTATTGCTTTTTCCTTGTCTTCGATAGTTTCCTCTAACCAAGAAATCTTTTTCTGAGCTTGGTTTCCACGATTCTCAAGCTCTTCATTCTTCCCACGCAGTGCATCTATCTTCAGTTTAAACCTGATCTCCTCATTACGTTTGTCCAACTCAGTGGCCTTTTTTGTTTCTATTTTTTGTGATTGCAGTGTTTTTATCATTTGTCTTGCTTCATCTCTTTCTGCAACGACTTTCTCTAAGGCCTTCTTTTTCTCCTGCTCCAACTCATGATACTGTTTATCCTTTAATTCGAGCTGGCACTGATGTTGGTGTGCCTGCTCTTCAAATGCTTTGCATTGCTGCTCCAGCATGTCATGATGGTCTGCCTCCATGCAGACTTTGTCTTCCTTAAAGTCTTCATCCTGCTTTTTCAAATCCATCAACGTTTTCTCATGACTTTTTTGACAGTTCTCCAGTTCCTGTTTGAGTACAGAGTTAAGTTTATTATATACACGTTTTAATGTGTAGTTCTCATTAGCCTCTTTCCTAGCCTCTTCAATTTCTTTCCTAGTAAACCTTAATTCATATTGTAGGTTGTTCTCTCTCTCCGTATGGGTTTCCAACTGTAACTGCAGTCTGGAGACTTCCTCTTTCAGATTCTGTATTTGGAACTTGGTATTAACAGAAAATTCTAACCACTCCTCTTGGTCTTTCTTATGGTGTTCTTCTGCTTGACTTAGCCTCCAGCGCAGGTACTTTTCTGAATCTGAACTCATTTTTGAAAAGTGAGTCTCAATTTTGATTGTAATTGTATTTGAATGTATTCGCTGCTACGATAACAGAATTTCCCTTAGGGGATTAATAAAGTTATCTATCTCAAAGTGAACGGTGGTAGCAATTGGTGCTAGTTAGAAAAATGAGGTCTATACTGTAACGCAGTGTCCCTGATTCTGATAATGTGGTGTCTGTTTGTGTCGATTCATAATATCTGATAGAATATTAACATGGAATGTTCATTGTGTCTTTGATCTAAAGATCAAAGACTGATCATAGCTACAATGTAGCATTATTATAGCATTATTTAGAATGTGTGTGTGTGTGTGTGTGTGTGTGTGTGTGTGTGTGTGTGTGGCTGAGAAGCCAGCTGTTGAGGCTCAGGGAAAAAGAAACGTGTTAACTGATAACAGGGACCCCCCAAAAAACACATCACACACACATCACACACCCGTCCCCCGCTATAACCCCCCCCCCCCCCCACAAACCTCCTGTTTATCCTGTTTACAGAACCCAGCTTCAAATCACCACCATAAACACACACACACACACGCGCAACACACACACATCTCCAGTAAACTTTACACTCACTCAACACAAAATCCAAATCTGTTGCACTCATTCAACTGTAAATCTTTTATATACTGTAAAGTAGACGTGATAGGCATAGTTTTAACTCAACACTTTCTCTTTTTATGATCTAGCGGCCGATACAGTTTGGTGCTCTTCAGAATTTTTCCACATGTTGATTAATGTGTGTTTACATGTCACATTTTGAGCCTCTCATGCAGCCTCGGCTGCGATGGTGAACTACTGTTTATCCAAGCCCAGCGAGGGGAAACCTTTCATCTGCCCTGCCACCATAAAATAAAACCCAGCACCAGACTCAAACTGCTGGACAAACACAATAAACTCAGGATCACAAAGCAATCTCCACACAGGAAAGTCGGGATCTGCCATCAAGTGGGAGATTACTGAAAGATTAGTCTGTGTTTATTTGGGTTCATTTTTACATGGAAGGCCACGAAAGACGTTAATAATGTGTTTTTGTGTGATTCAAGTGCTGTGACATACTCTGCTGATGAAAGATGATTATTGAGTGTTTATGTGCATTATTTTTAGTTTATTACAGGAAGATTTTAACTTGCATGCTACTTCACTTCAGACTATTTTCCTGTGGAAATTCACTCCAAACCATGAGCAGAATCGCAGCTGGACAACAGCAGATTTTGTCAAAAGGAAAAAGACATTTGAATGTTTTTCTCCTCTCATTAAGAACCCCATTAGTCCCTATTTAACCACATCCTTATACATCCTGTTGTGATCAAGCTTCTGCTTTACAGGAGACAATCGCATTTACAGGGAAAAAGAAAAAGTTTATTGCACCTAATAATCTTTATTGTGCAATTACCTAATTCAAATAGGAAGGTGCTGCATGTGCGGACCATCCAGCCAGACCAGAACACCCGTCTGCTCTCCATCACGTCCCTCATCATGGCAGCCATTTGTGCAGGCTCGTCTATCAGGACTGGTCCAGAACAAAGACCTGGCAGCCCTATTGCCTGTAACCCTATACAGGGACATGAAACGCTGACCTTTGACCCCACGTGTGATACAAGTGGCAGTGTTGTCCCACAGGTCAGCGGTAAAACGTGCCAAACACATTCCCGGCCTCCTCAGCAGCCGCGGTCCTGTGGCGTGTTAGAGCCGCAGCGGCTAAAACACTTGTGACATTTGTTTTTGTGTCTCAGTAAATACAACTCTCAGCAACGTGATGATAAGATTGACACAGCTTTAGGTAGTTTGGGAGTTTGGGGTTTAACTAACTGTTAATGTAATACAGACTCGTTTTATGCTGCCAAACACCCCATCATAGAAACGTTACATTCATGAAGGACATCCAAATATTGTTGGATGTCGAAGGTGTGGAGCACAAAGTTATAAACCCACATCTGTTTCCCAGCCCTGCTTAAAAAAAATAATACAGAGGTCCTCTTTGAAGATTATGATCGAACTATTACATTAGAGGGTCAGCTCATCCAAACACTTTTTAAACTAAGTGAATCGTGGCAGGCAGACAGTTTTGGTTTTACTTGTCATATCATTATACCGTCATAACCTAAGGGTAAATGGAATTTGTTTAATGCCGCTTACAGCGGTGAAAAAATTCATTACAAATCAAATACAATGCAAATAATGTACAAGTTACTCTGGAAAACAGATTCAAACATTTAAACGAGACAAGCTGATCTCATTTAATCAATTTAAACACACTAACACACACCAGCACAGTGTCGAGTCTGCGTTTTAACATTTACAAGTGTGAAACCAGTGGATATTTTTGACAAGGGAGCACAGCGTTTCAACATTAGTCAGCTTGACACCACTTGATATTTATAAGGAGACCTTGGAACAATTTCCAGCTGTGTTTGTGGTGACAAAAACCTGTATTTTAAGCCAAAACATAATTTTTTCCTCACCCTAACTAAGTGATTTTTCTGCCTAAACCTAACATGAGCATAAACACAGTAATGTGACAAGAGAAAATGTTTAAATTGAACATAAAGAAAAGCAAAGTTGCAACGTAAAGAAGAGTACAGTTTTTACTTAACTGTGGTTTTGCAGAAATGTACTTTTTTTTACTGGTGACTGGGTTGTATTTTTGGGTGGTAGCAGAAATCTCTGAAGCAGGTAGCTTGAAATCAAAACAGCTGTTGAGTTAAAATACAGATTTTATAATTTGCATGATTTATGTAGCACAATCACTCCTCCGAGGTGATTTAGTGTTTGTCTCTTCACGGCTCAGTTTCATCTCCCCTCTGTTAATGGCAGATATATTGGATGACTCTCTGGCTAATAGTAAACACCCTCTCAGGTTTACAGCTTACAGCAGGACTCAGGCCTGTGAGTGCTCTCTCAGCACGCTGCCATGGTATGGACCTGTAAACTGCAGGGGAGGAGTTTCAGTGTATGAATTGACAGGCTCTTTAGCAGTGTATGGTTTTATTACTGGTGGTGGTAGGGGGCTGCAGATGAGGGTTGGGGTGGAGGGGGGGTTGAATCACCTCCAACAGCTCCAGAGCAGGCGTCAAGTTCTGGCATGAAGACCAGTTTCAGTTTACCAGCTGCTGGATTCACTGCAGTAGAACAGAGGGAAAGGAGACATGCATAATTGTATGCATGTTCGAACACACACATGTACAGACATGTACACACATGCATAAACTAAACTAACTGCACAGCAACATCTATACACAAACACATCTGTGTCCAGTTACACTGTTGCTCACTGTTTCAGTCAATTTTCCTCCAGATGTAGTTGGATGTTCTCCATCAGATCATCAGTGAGAATCAGCGATCAGACACATGTGAGAACTTACATCCGTCCCTGAAGGCCTCGAGTTACTGCCCACCTGCTGTATCCGCTCTCTGTTCTTCTTTTCTTTTTGGACGTTTGTCAAATCTCCAAAATAAATTGTCCAAAATCAGATATTCATGCACAGAAAAATCATCAGTGTTGATGTAACACAGAGAGATTAAATATACACCAACACTATACGTAGTTTCAAACATGAGCTGCAGGTAAAAGTTTAACCAACTCTTGTTAACTTTATCCATCACTCAAAACGTGTCTCAACGTTGAAAATGTTAAAGGAACAGTTCAACATTTGTATATTTTGTATGTTTTTTTCAAGTATTAGGCCTATTCATAAGAGTAATCCATATGTAATGCATCACTTTTAAGAATGATAGTAAATTGCATTAACTTATGTATTGAATTTTTTTTGAGACAACAAGCTGTATCTTCTGTGGGAGCGTAAGGGTTAAATTGGTAGAAAAGGTGATGGTTTTATTTAAGATTCCTATAGTAATCTGGTCTGACAATACAGAAATCTAAATGTGTGAAATGCAAATCAACTTGGCAACAATTTGAAGATGGTGTGAAAACCATTCATTGTCAGGTAGTTTTAGTTTGAAGAAATCGAACACAGTCTTCTTTCTTTTGTAGGAAATTGATGTCCTCACATCTGGTCGGATATTCAGGTTCCCAAGAAGGAACAGCAACAACAACAGGTTACGATTTTAATTTATTCTGCATGCAAAAAAGGAATATGAGCATCTTTTCTTCCTTGTCTTTTTGAATTTCATCTGGAATGTGTCATTTGAAGCTGAGGAGGAATGAAATAGTATTTGGTCCTCATTTTTATTCATCATTCGGCAAACAGCAGCATCCAATCTCAGAGGCTTCCTTTCCAAAAATCTGCTCATGCTTAATGATCTCTGTCCAACAGAAAAGGCTTGGGCGTCAGAGAAGTTCATTCACAATTAATTCATGTAATAAATTCATAACTATTCTCATTTTTATTCAACACATGTTTCCCTCTCGATCACTATAATGGCTCTGGGTTTAAACAGCCCTGTAATAGTTTCATCACAGAGCAGACAGCGAAACTGAGGTGAAATCAAGAGGAGCCCAAAATAAAGACATGAAGCAGGCGTTGTGGATGGGAGCCGAGCCAGATGACGAGAGAGAGAGAGAGAGAGAGAGAGAGAGAGAGAGAGAGAGAGAGCAGTCTGTATGCCTGTAAACAATAACACACCAATATTAGTCCAACAGCAGGGAGCTCTGCCTCTGAAAACAGTCCGGGAGTGACTGGTTGGATGTGTGTGTGTGTGTGGCAGGTGGAGGAATTTAAAAAAGGAAATGGAGGAAAGAAAAGGAGGAGTAACAGCATGACATATAGAGATAAATGAAACAAAAGAGCAGCACCAACAGAGAAAGTGAGAAAAAGATGAGAACAAGTGGAAAATGGAGTGAAATCAGTGAATAAGAGAAAGAATTCCCCTCAGACTTTCTCCTTGATTCCCAGCCAACACATTTACAATCGAGGAAGTCTCTACTGACTCGCTGCTGCTCCCTCCTCCTCTCACCTCCTCTCCTCTCATGCTGGGACCCCCCTCCCCACACACACACACACCTCCCTCCTGAGAAAGTGGGACTTCTGTCTCCCTCTCTCCTCCCTCGCCCTCTCTCTCTCTCCCATCTGAAGATTTAACACAGCTCAGAGCAGAGCTGGCGGTCACAGTCGAGCCCTGGATTGTAGCAGAGACTCACAGAGAGAGAGAGAGCAGCCCTCCTGTTACAGCCCCACCACCATGGATGTCAAACTGCTCGCGCTGATGGCTCTGCTGGCCGTGGCCACACATGTACCAACCTCCAACGGTGAGTCCAAGAGAGGAGATGAATTTTTGAGTGTTTCACAGAGGATTTAGTGGATTTAGTGGATTTATGGTTGAAGAAATTTTAGCTACATGAGATGTTGTAGTTTTAAAGATGGAGAAGGGATCCTGTTGCTTCTATCCTTTTGTTTCAGTATCTGCTCTGTAAGGACTTTTCTAAAATTTCTGGATTCAGTCTGTGTAAGTAAATTAGCTGAATGGCTTTTATATAAAGGAAGAGTCCTTTTAGCTTCATGTTTAAACTCTTTTTTTTAAAGCTTAAAGGTGCACTATGTAGTTTTTTAAGGAAGAAATTTTAATCAGAAGAGAAAGATCATTTTCATTGACTGATTTTTTATGCCTAAAACAAACTGAATAAACAAACAGACCTTAAAGGACAACACAATTTCATACTGTTTAACTTCTAAAACTATATGTGACGGACCCTGCCAACTTTCTAGCTTCAAACAGTGTTCTGGGCACCTTATTTTCACCTGAGAACAGCTTGTTTATTCAGTTATGGAAAAGATAAATATTTCTGAGTTTGTATTATTACCTCATTGATATTTTAACAATTAAAATATTTATTTTCCAAAACTACATCCTGCCCCTTTAAACAAGAAAGAGAAATCCCTCTATCACAAATCCCTTGTTGCACTTGTGGCTCCAGCACTTTGATACTCTGCTTTGATTTTCTTTTGTTAGATCTTGTGTGTTTCAGACATGGAAAACGAGTTAACAGAGAGTTGACTTTTATTCCCAAATTATTCATTCACCATTGATCTGTAGCGAGTAAATAACTGTTGAGGCTGAAGTGATTAATCGATTAATGATCAGCTGATCCACAGAAAATAAGGCTGCAACTCTTTTAAATATTGATCAATGTTTTAAAGAAAAAAGTGCTGAAATTCACTGGTTCTGCCTTTTCAAAGGTGAATTTTTACTGGGGTTTTTTATGTCCCTGACAGCAAATTTAATATTTTGGGATTTGGTTACAGAGACCTAGCAGCTTGAGCATGTCAGCTGGGGCTCTGGGAAGTTCTGAATTGTGAATTTCATATGCAAAAAATGACTGATCGAGAAGATAATCAGCTGATTAAATCAGTCATAAAAAAGTTTTTTTTTTTCTTCCCTAGGTTGCATACAGGTTAAATCACAACATAGTGAGCTCCTGCAGCTTTTAGTCCGATTTGTCTTGATTTTATTCTTTTTAAATTAGTAATAAATGAGGTTGCAAATGTCAGTAATTATAATGTTAAAGTATTTTGGGCAAGTATGTTTCACTTAAAGAGTGCACTGTGACTCCACATTAATCTCCCACATGTTAACCTTGGTAGGGGAGACACGCCGGGGTGTTGACTCGCCTGGCCTGCGTTATGCTAAGCTTGTTGTTTCGGCCCCAGTGAGACCCCTGGTTGCATATTAAAGAGTTTGCTCTAAATGTGTGTATTTGTCCTTTCCCTTTGCTTTCTTTTAATTAGTTTCTAATTAGGGATAAACAATGCGGCGGTGATAGCAGTGGATGCTCGCCTCTGGCCCGGTGCTGCGTGCTGCATAATGATCCCTTAGTTTGCATGAGAAAGGAGCCTGAATGGGTGTGAATCATTAGGCTGATATTAGTGAGGATTTAGCCATTTGTGGCAGGACATTTGGTCTTACATGGCAAACATGCATATCAATAGGAATATGTTGAACCGCAGGACAAGAGGTCTGTTAGCTACACGAGATGCACTTGATTTAGGTCATTTCTGTGTTTATCTGGGCAGGAAGTGGCTGATACAAAGGACGAGTTGTTGCAACTTGCGAAATATCTGGAAAATCAGCTTCTGCTCTGTGAGCTTTCATGATTTATTTGCAGACTCTTCAGCCTCTCTGAAGCCTTTATTTCTTTTTTATTTATTCATTTTCTTATTTAAAGTTTTATTGCCGGGTGTTTCTCTTCATTTTTTCACTGACATTTTTACAACCAACAACATTTCTTTGAAGAATCTGTAAACTGTAGATTTTCCAAACCTACAATAGTTTGTAATTACATGTACTTGCAGTTATTAGTGTGCATCTGTGGTCCTCTCTGGGCCCCAACAAGCCTCCATGGAGGCACAGGGGTGATTTGTAATCATTTTAAGAATGTACTTGAGGTGATTTCCACAGAGGCCGTCTGAGCCGCTGAGTGCTCCTTCATAAAAGAGGCAAATATTGGAAATTGAATGTGGAGGACCCTTCTGCATGCGAGTGACCGGGCTGAATGCTCTGGGAGTGAAAAGCTCAAATTTTGTGTGTGTGTGTGTGTGTGTGACACTGGTCATAAAAGGGCTAATCTCTTTTTAATGAACATGTTGTTCAGAGCAATAGCAGGTAAACTCATACGTTCCCATGCTTTGTGAAGCCTTGTTACAGTAGATTAAACATGCTTTTGATTTGTCCACTGAGGGAAGTGATGCATTTAATTACACCTGAAGTGAAGTAGACGTGTTTGAATTTGGATTTTAATGTGAGGTGATGTAAATTATTTAATCCTCATATGAACCAGGACCACCCCTACTTCTGTTTTTAATGAACAATGACAAAATGTAATAGTTTTAAAGTAAAATGAGGCAGTTTATCTCACAGTGGTCTCTTTATCTACTTATGGTGAGAATAACTGATAAAACAATTGAGTTTATTTTGTGTGAATTACAATGAAAAATAACACATTTGCGCTGAACAAGTCTGAAAATGCTTAAATATGATCAATTATTTTCTTTCTACCAAACTACATCTACCAATCATATCTCCAAAACTGCCAACTCAAAAAAACAACTTGATTGATAAATAGCACCACAGGTGAGAGGAAATAGTATGTATCTTTGATTTCAGGGTGAACTGTTCCTTTAAGATTTAAATCAATCAAAGTGAATTATTGAACTTAACTTTATAAATCTGTTCAATACATTTTTTAGTTTGATGAACTATGGATGTAGTGTATTATTTCCTGTCTTGTAGTTTCATGACTTTCTTTTTCACTAATCAACTAAGTGATGCTAATTTGTCATTTTTCCTTGTTGTGTGTTTGCAGCAAAGCCCATCAGTCTGGTGGAGCGGTGCTGGTGTCGTTCCACCCTCAACACAGTTCCTCAGCGCTCCATCAGAGAGCTCAAGTTCCTCCACACGCCCAACTGCCCCTTCCAAGTCATGTAAGTCGATGAGTGTAAAACCTATTGTGTGATTAGCTTAAAGACGTATCTCCCCTGATGTGAGCGATTGATGAGGGATTATGTCACTTATTTTAATCCGTCAGAGTAATAAGTGAAGTCGTGCACCTGGCCCAAGTCTCGGACTCAAACATTTTTCTTCGTTTTTATTGGATTTCCATGCCTAAGAATACATTTTGGCTTGTTGATGACTGATTGAATTGTGGATGATCCTCGCTGGACTTGTTGCCCCCTGAAAGCATGAGCCCCTCAAAATGATGCGAGTTTCATGTGTGGAAACTAGTTGTTGAGGTTTTTCCACCAGCAGTAGAAGTAATGTGAAGGCTGTGCTGTGACATTCAGACAATAATTTCAGCTCTAGGCTGTGCGAAGTGACATCTGTCTGGTCTTATTATATGTGGTGTCTTTGCTGTGCTGTGTGAGTGTGACCTCTCACCCCGAACATCTTCATAGTGGTACGCTGAGAAAAAGTTGGATGGAAATAAAAAAGAGCTGAAAGGAAAAAAACTAAAGGGGTAAATATAGGAACACTTGCTACAGAAAACCTTTGGCCATGGGAATAATAAAACTTCATTAAATAGTTCTGCCATTACAGTCTTGGGTCTATTTAACTGTTTTAAATGTGTTAAAATAACATCTGACAAGATGCAATTAGCAAAAATCAAGAGTCTTACTTCAAAACGACCAATCCTGCATCAAATCCAGACATATCTGCATTATTAATTGGAAACATTCATTCATTTTTTTCCAGACATGTGACTCAAGTCAATTCGTCACTTCTTCTCCACCCAAGAAACTTCAGTCCAAACTGCAGTATCCAGTCTTTCTAAATCTTTAATCTGACATGTTCAAAAAGTATGACAAAGAGTTGACTTTGTTTACTGAGATTCAGTGAAATAAATCAAACAAAAACTTTATTAAAGCTCTCTTAATTTCTTCTTCAGCAAATGTATGAGTAAGAGTGAAATGCTGACAGCCAGGCTACACTAAACTAAACTGAAAACATCAAATAAACACAGACAACTTCAAAGTTGAGTCATCAAAACAGTGACTCAAGTCCACATCTCAGATTTTGTTCTGATTAAAGGCACTGAAAAAATGCCATCCTTATTATATAACAGGTTATTATTGAAAACTCCACAATGTTGGTGTTTTCTCGTCATTTAACGTCCGACTTCTCTGACCGCACTGCAAAAATTCAAAATCTTGGTAATGTAATTTCTGATCAAAATATCTCGTTACACTTAATATAAGATACAATCACCAAGAAGGTAACATTTCAGTGACATGTAGGGACTTGTTTCTAGACATTTTCACTTGTTTTTAGACATTTTCTTTCTTTTTTTTACTTAAAACAAGCAAGAAACACCTTGTATTCATTGTTTATTTACTTATATTTGAAGTGGCACATTTCCAGTATAAATGTTGTTAGGCCGGACCTTCAGTCTCCTCAATTTTTGTACGTTTACTTTTTTACTTCTTATTATTTTCCTCCAGTAATTTGGCATAAAAAAGGAATGAACAGCGTAGATTGACTGAGAGTGGATGTGTGGAGTATGGTGTTAATATCCTTCTATTCTTTCCCTGATGAGAGTTTAAAACAACACGATCCTCTCAGAAAGAGGAAAGCAGTGACGGCCGGAGCTCGAGGGGGCCGTTTATGTTTTGCAAAGGAAGCAATAATTAAGGGTCAAAGTGATTACCTTTGTGTTTCTGCTGACCCCCTGTGTCCTTTATCCACTATTTTTTTCTTTATTTCCCGCCTAGCAACGCTGAGTATAATGTCACTGGTCTGGAACACATTAACTAAAAAGCCTCATTCATTTGTTTGGAATAGAAAACAGGACGGCAGAAGCTTCACAGCCAAAAGGCTAAAAGGCTGTGGGGCTTCTGCCAAAAGAGGGAGGGGGTGCTGGTGACTGAAGGGGTGAGCGAATGGTAAAAGGTCAGAGAGGACACGGGGCGCTCCGGCCGGGCCACACACTCCCTCTAACCTCCCTCCAGAAAACTGCCAGAGGAGTCAAGAAGTCATTCAGAAGAGGAGCCCGCGGAGCTGCTCCCATATCTCTATTGAGGCGGATGAAAGAGAGCCAGTAACACTACACCCTCTTCCCCCCCTCACCCCTGTGTCCCTCATCCTCCCCCCTCCACCCCTGCCCGTCCCAGCATGCTGTTGGTATTAACTTGCTGTGAAGTAATTACTACCTGCTGCTCGTGGAACTCCGGCCATCAAATTCCAGCCAAGTCAATTAGGGCTTCAGTTGGTCATCCAGACAAGCAGACAGATAAACAGGATGAAGGGAGACACATCAAAACAGTGCCCGAGCGGATGAGCCGGCCACCCCTAATAAAGTCAAAGGGGAGGGGAATAAGGGGACATCCCCGGAGGAAAAGCAAACACAGATCTTGTTACTGAGCTGTTTGGCCTCCTGACTCACATGTTAGTTTGAGGGATTTGAAGCTGATGCCTGGACTGATGCTCCTGAGCTGCTCTTTAAAGTGCAGAAGCCATTTGCTCATTTGCGTGTGTGTGCATCTAAATGGGGTGAGTAATTGGGGAGGTGGGATATTAAAGAGGTTTGGGGGGGCTCAAATTGAATCAGAAAGCGGTGAAGAGGCGGAGAGGAATGTGTTGATTTGCAGAGTGGTGTGATGGAGGGAGGAGAAAGAGCAGCAGCAAGGCGAGACACCTCTCAAGTTGTTAACTCTCATACACGACCTTTTGCCACCGAGGTGTGAGATCCACATGTTCGGAGGGGGCGACCCCGCTGGCTGCCCCCTGTTCGCCCCGACAGTGTCTGATAACGGAACAAATCCTCTCCTAAATATTTGGCTCAGCTCTTCATCAACAGGGCAAGAACACACACACTCTGTGACCGCAGAGCTGTTCATCACACAGCGGAGATCAATCTGAAATCCTGCTTCAGTCCCATACGGCATACAATATTTACTCAGATTAACTCAGTCGATTAATATCTGAGTTGTGAATTAAATTTTTTTCCAAGAATTGAGGAGAATTTAAGTTTTTATCGCATTGTTCAGAGAAAAAATGCATTTTTAAGGGTGCAGTATGTAGTTTTGGGAAAGAAATAGTCTCTTGTAGTAAGCTGTCAAGACGTAATCGATCATTTAAAACACCATATCCAAGATATTTGATGTATAAGGCTATCCGATTAATAAAAAAGAGCAATGAAACATTTACACTATTTACCTTTATTTACTTATTAATATCAAATAATGGCAGAGAGCTTTTTTTTTTATTTGACTTTTATTTCACAAAAAGAGCCTTACTGAGATTAAAATCTTCATTTTCAAAAGACAACACAAATACACCAAAACAGAATTAAACAGAAATGCAAATATATTTTCATGAATAAAAATTCTAATCCAATCATTTACAAGATCTCATCCTACAAACAACCCAAACAGCACCTTAAACACACAGTATGTCATTTCTGCTGCAAGGAGTCTCTCCATCAAATCAAAAAAAGACATTGTAGCATGGGATCATGGGAGCTGTTGTTCCTTGTTAAACAACCACCACTGCTGATTAAAATGTATCTATGTGACTCAGCCGCAAATGTTCATGAGCAAGAGAAAGCTTTAAATTTTTATTCATGTTACATTCACCAACGTTTGCTAAATATTTTTTTTCCCTTCATCATAAGACGTATTAATCCAGAAATGTTGCATGTTATATCTTTAAAACACCCCAATAGTGATGGAGAACAGGCTTTTTGGACGTTTTACCATAAATCAAACAGAGACCTTATAAAAAAAAGAAATCACTGCCTTCCACAAAGTTTTACCTAAACATGTTGATACCTAGAACTTGTTTCCAGTGTCCTGATATATATATATTACATCATTTCTGCACTAATGACAAAAAATGCACCTTTTAGTGTGTGATGTGAAAGGTATCCCATAATGGACATATTTTAGGAACAAAAATCATTCATAACTTTTACACCAAACCAGCCTGACCAGTGTTCCTCCAATATAAAACTCTACATCAAACAATGCGTTAAGATGTTTTGTGTGCAGAGTAGAGACAGCTTTACAAGCCGTACAGTACAGTGTGACCGGCGACGTGAGCCTCCCCTCCAGCTGTCCCTGAGTGGAAACAGAGAGCTGTGATTTTTCACCACCGACCGGAGGGTGACAGTCTGTTCTGTGCACTAATCCTCCAGTTTTAAGCGTGGATGTGTCGTAGGACGTGCTGAGGTTTTCAGAGCTTAGCAGAGGTGTTTCTGAGCTCAGCCTTCATAAACCAGATCAGACGTTATCCTGACATATCGTGCTAGTTTATTTATTTATTTATTTGGCGGACCCTGCCACCTTCTAGCGTCAAACAGTGTTCTGGGACCTTATTTTCCTCTGAGAACAACTTTGTTATTCTCATTAATATTGTAAATATTAAAATTCTGAGTTTAAATTTCTTCTCCAAAACTACATAGTGCCCCTTTAAGTGTGATTTTTTACTCTCGACATTAGGGGGACAGGTTGCTAGAAATAGTAATCCTCTGGTTTTAACTGGGATGTGTTGTAAGATGTTCTGTCTTTCTCTGGGAGATTAAGGTGAGCTTTTGTTGAAGTGGGCTTTCATAAAACATACATGATATTAAGTGATTTATAGGCTATGAAGAAGCTTAAGTTTAAGCTATATCTTCATGGAATTATCTCTGTTTAACTTAAACACTGTTCTCCTCTCAAACAGCGTTACGATCTTTGCCTTGGGGAATAATAAATGTGACTTATGGCGCCTGTAGGTTTAAAAGACCAGACCAGTGGTTTGTGTGTTTAGGTTTAATAACTGCAAATTGCTTGTAATATACATTTCTTCCTACCATTATCCAAATTATAGGCGATGGTGGGTTTTTACTTAATCTTCCTACTTTCCAAGAAGCCATTGTTTTCCATTTATTTCAGCACTTTATGCATAAAGAGTTGAAACTTGTTTGAGAAGGGTAATCCATCACAATGACGATTTGTCATCTTTATTTTAAATCACTGTTATGTTTATTGATGCTTGTAAAAATGTTGGTGCATTCAAGGACATCTGAAAGGAAAGGTAAAAAATATTCCCACTCGGCCACGAGTTAACATTGAATGGATGGAAGGCGATAGATATTTTGTTATGATGAATTACCTCGAAGCAAGATCCAAGTTTCAGTGAGAGGATTTGTTAATGTACTGACAGGAACTGAAGTTGGGAAATCAACTCAAAGTATGCTTTAAAAAACAGAGGTTCTCAGACTGTGAAGCATTAGGCAACCGATGTAGAGTTGAAGGGGAGGGGGAGAAGGAGAGACACCATGAGACAAAGATATTGTGTGAGATGAGATGCAGTTAATGTCCTTTAAAACCCTCATCTGAATGCCGCTCTCCATTCCGCTAACAGAGAGCAACAGTAGCTGACGTTAGTTTAGAAATGAGAGTCCAATAACATAAACTAACGACCGGCTTCCACCTCAATACAGAAGTTCCACAGAGCCGTTTGACTTACACTTTACAATGTGACGATGTCTTAATCTCCTGTTTGCATTAAAATAAATATCCATAAACCCAGCTAGGAATCAGGAACGGACATTCATCTTAACTCCAGGACTTGCCAGAGAATTTTCACATTTTTAAGTTTTTTTCAGCATTAAGTAAATTAGTGATCATTGGCACTTTGCAAGCAAAACTGCTAATAACTCATCCGGCCTACTTTTTATTTTTTTATTTATATAAGTTCCTCCTTAATCAACAACTCACAAAATTGAGCAATTTCATAAGGGAGTCTGGGGAATTTCTCTTCCTCTTCATCTCCTTGCTGTTGTTGACTGTAGCTGATGCTGCTGCTTTGACCTATAAAATGTTGGTTTATAGTGACTTCTCAACTGGGATTTCCCTTCTCCCTTATCAAATAATAAAAAATGAAAATAAAAGTTAAAAAATGAAAACAAATAATAAATACATATTATAGTAGTGATAGAGAACATAAACAGTCTTTTTGGATGTTTTGCCAGAAAACAAATAAAATGAAAATAGATCAAAATAAATTGGTATACAAAAATAAATATAAATATAAAAAATATAAACAGATCTGGTAATTCGTCAAAACAATAACAAATATAGGCTAAAAATAAACAGAGCTCTAGTTGAAGCAATAGCTAACTAACTTACTGCATCAATGGCAATGCTATACTTCCTGTTTACATCTCCAAAAGCATTATGGGAACCACAGACCTAAAACTTAGAGCATGATAGCCCCCAAATCAAACCAATACAAAGAATACATAAGAGTGACTAAATTAAATGATATGAACTTTTTTCATGTTTTTTCAGAGTAGTCAGGGGTACTGGGGAGGGCTCAAATGTCTAACTTTGTCTGGAGGGGTTCCCACAGTGTCAGGAACAAGTCTACAGTTTTTTTTTTAAACAATAAACTTTATTAATCTAGCACCTTTGATTGGAAGCATCTGAGGTAAACATGTAACTCCACCTGTGTGGTCCTTAAGAGGCAGTTTATCACAAAAACAGTGTAGCGCTCTCCTCAAATATCTGCAGAAAAAGAAAAACTAAACCTGTGTGCCCATTCAAGAAAATACCTATAATAACCAATAGAACCAATTACAGAACTCGATGAGCTTTTTTAGGGATCCATGTTAATTAAAATGCCAGTCACATTTCTTTGAGGTTACTGGGAGGTCTTGTTACAGTTTGGTTGAGCACACAGCTAATAAAGTAGATACGATCTCTGTACTGGACACCATCACCGGATGTTTGGCTACAGCGAAAGCCCCGAAGTGAAAGTATTCTCCAGTACACGTCCTTGAACCTGATTGATTACATGTGCCAAAAATACTTTCCTTCCTCTCTATCTCTGCTTCTGCATCATGTGGACATTTACTAAAGCAAAAATAAATGTTAAAATGGGAAAGTAATACAAAATAAATACCCCTTTGAAAGTAAAATCCACCCATTTACAATATTTTAGTGGAAACAAACCTCTCAAATTTTACTGATTTCTCCCGCAGTGCCAAGCTGAAGAACAACAGGGAAGTTTGCATCAACCCGGAGACCAAGTGGCTGCAGCAGTACTTAAAGAACGCCATTAACAAGTAAGAAAAAAACCCTCCTCACTCTCTCTCTCTCTCTCTGCAGTGCAGACACAGCATTGCTGACATAGAAATGAAATACAGCTCTCTTCTCCACAGAGTTTAGATCTTACAAAGAAGACATAAACCACCGTTACAAATGGCCAACATTGCTCAGTTTCCTGCTGACAATTCCTCTCTGAAATCACTGATGTGGTTGATGTAGGCAGCTGAGTTATTATCTGTGAAATGATTAGCATCCAGTAAGAAAAGTGATAAATCTCCCACTGCTATGTCTGCTTCCTTCTTTCTCGTAAGCATGTGTCTGAGAGCCCAGACTGCGGACGAGTCAGATGTTGATCATTTTTACCCTCCCTGCTCGCTCACAGCAGTTCATGTACCTAATCATAATATCATTGTATGAGGAAGCTATTTCCACATCGTTATCATCACTAATTGTACATCAGCGACAGGGTTGGGGAGCAGCATTGTGGGTGAAAAGTATTCATAGTAAAAAGTGCAGCAGCTCATTCAGTTTTTAATGAGCTATGCAGTTAAAATGTGTGCATTCCTCGTAAAAAAATGTTCCCTACATGTCTGGTGGTGATTATTGCCAGGCTGCATGTCCTGCTTCTTAAAACACCATAAACACTTAAAGCACAATGTGAAAACAAACAATAAAGTAATTTGCAAGGATTTGTGAAATTTTTTACTGTGTTGTTGAAGGTGCAATATGAAAGAATTAATTGAAATTATTAACAGAATGTGACAAAATAACATTTTTGACATTCTGTTGTGACATTAGTCTATAGATGTAGGCTGTTGTGGTGCAAAGATATCCACTGGAGTTAGCATGCTAACCAGCTAGCCCCAACCCATCACGGTCAACATCAAATCCCCCCGATTCTCAGAACTCCCAGTCCAGACTGCTAGCTGCATGGCTAAGTGAGCTAACTAGCACATGGCAGCTACAGTTTGCAGCAGTTAGCGGTTACTCTGGTGATATGCTGCCCCCTGTTTGTTTTAAATTCAACAGGTGGTCAATTCTTACATATTGCAGCTTTAATGGACATGTGCCACTTACGTTAGCATGCTTACCAGATATTCCTGCCCCATCCCAGTCCAAAGCTCCTGTGCTAACTAGCTAACTGCAACTACAGTTAGCAGCAGTTAGCGGTTACTGTGGTGATATGCTGACCCCTATTCTTTTTAAATATGAATTTGACAGATGGGCAATTCTTACGTATTGCACCTTTAAGTCTTATCCTGGGAGATATCACAGTTAATTGAGGCTGGCATGTGTCAGACTGTAAAACAACAACTGCTTATGTTCTGTCTACTGTATGTGTTTCGATACATGCAGTACTTTGTGTATCAAGTACACATCGTGACTGCTGGGCCTTGTGTTAAGTTTTCCCACCAGGTATTCTGAGCAGTAGGGTTTTATACACAGAAAAGACGTTAAAATGGCTAAAACTGCAGTTACAAGGTTCAGCGTGGGAACATAGCTAAGTGTGTTAAGTGTGTTTGCACTTTATAGGCGCTCATTATAGCACTCCTGAATGGATGGAGTGAGTGTAACTTTAAAAACTCCTGTTCACACCAGAGTCCTGTGTTGTTAGGTAGAAGAGGGATTGCCAAGAACGTGTACTGTACAGCAATATAGTGCGCTTACATGTGTGTGTGAGTAGAGGTGTTCTTATAGAGCGAGGGATTTTCTGTAACATGGCTGCTCTTTGTCACAAACACTCTTCATTCTCAGTTACAGTCACTCATAAATAACATTTATATGCTATGATGTTCACCTATCACAACTGTTTGCCAACACCTGAGGCCCCTGACGTGTCCATGACTGCATGTTAGAACAGCAGTTCCTGACGGGGCCCTGCTGCACATTCATACTGTATCCTCTATTAGATGAGACGTACATCACCAGCCTCCCAGACGTTATGTTTGTATGCTAGAAATGTTTTTCTTTTTTTGAAAGGAATCATTATTGCTGTTTGGTTGATTTTTCTATATGGTAGGAAGCGCTGCGTTTATGTACTTCACACAAATTGCAGGGAGGAGGTCTGGGAGTCACTTAATCAATCAAGACTTTATTTGTATAGTACTTTTCTTACAAACATACAATGCTTCACACAAATAGCAATATTAGAGTTATTTGGTCAATTAAATTTAAGTACATCGCCAAATTTAAAATATACTCTTAACCCGCAGGATATCCATGTTTGTATATCATTCACAGTGTTGTAAAAAAAAAAAAAAGTACACAAAAGTCATATCTGAGTAAAAGTAGAAAGATATTGTGTTACAAAATTACTTTGGTGGAGGTGAAAGTCACACATATTAATATTATTTGTGTGTGAGTCCTAAATTATCTGATAATAAATGTACTTTACTATCAAATGTAATTTTCTGGCAATTAATGTACTAAAGGGGCACAATGTCATTTTGGGAAAAGTAACATGTACAATATTTATAAGGTAATAATATTTACTTTTTCCACTGTTTGAAGCTATAAAGGTGGCAGGGTCCGCCAAATATAAACAAAGTAAAACAGAATGAAACTGTGCTGTCCTTTAAGGTCCGTTTGTTAATCAGTCATGAAATTTAATCAATGAAGATTTTTCTCTTTTGATTAAAATTTCTTCCCCAAAACTACATTGTGCACCTTAAAGTACTCAAAGTACAGGAAAAAGTACATTATACATCTATTTATATATACACTGAATACTAGTGGTTTTCTGATTACCCGCCTGTACTTTAACTGGATGTTCTGAACTTCTCTGAATGTTTGAATCAGTGTTCTTCTTATTCTGATTGCGTGTAAAATTAATTAATTTTAAAATATGCTCCTTTGGCTCCGACAACATTACAGCAAAACACATGTCAACCTTACTTTTGTTTTCTTGCCATTCTCAGTCTAATAAATAACTTCTCCCTCTGAATCTCTCTCCAGGGTGAAGAAAAACCGAAGACGCAATAACAAGAAGATCTAAACAGAAGAGAAGACCTGTGTGTCATCAGACCTGGCGCCCCCGGGTCGAACCTGTATACCTCCCTGTCACTGCTATGGATGTATGTAAACACGCTGTATGTACCCGTCCACCTCTCTGGACCGCTTGCAGAACCAGCACTTCACCGCCAAACTGTGCCGTCCCCAGCGCCGCCGCCCATCCCTCCGGACACCCGCGCAGTCACCTCCACCTCCACCTCCGCTTCCACCTCTCCATGTCAGCACCAAGTGCAATTATACCTATGGATTCATGCTGATGTCAGATATGTGTGTGTAAGTGCTGGGTGAACGGCCAGAAAGACAGAGTGTGTGTGTGTGTGTGAGAGAGAGAGAGCGAGAGAGAGAGAGAGAGAATGTGCTTTACAAGAACTAACTATATAGTTTATCCTGACTTCACGCAGCTATAAAGGAACAATTTGAGCTTTCCGTCTCACACACAAGGCTTTGTGGGTAATGCTACCTTCACTTCCTGTCAAATTAACTGTAAATATGAGCCTCTGAAACATCCACATAAGCCTCCTCAGAGGACTTTGTTGGCAGGTTCTGCTAAATAGCCCAAATGTGGTTTGGAAAACTTAAGAAGTGTATCATTCACAAACGGAAAAGGGAAAATTATCAGCTATATTCACAAAAACACACTTCCTTTCACTTTCACCATTGTTGAAAAGAGTGAATTCTGATTTTTTTTGTTGATCTGACATTCATTAATAGCAGATATCTGGGATTAGGGTGGTGTTACAGGCTTTAATCTGAAAACTTCCTCTGATATGAGGTGAATTTGGCATTACACCACGACTGAGAGCTCGAGGGGCAGACACAGAGAGGCTGGCCAGCAGGGTCACAAGCAGCGACCAATCAGGGCAGGCCACGCTACATCAGAAGCTTGAACTGTCTTCCAGCTTCAGAAAACAGATGGAAGCTCACACACACTGCTATAAGAAACAAGCACTGATTTTATGGTGCTATATATTCAGTATGAGGGGTCAGAGCCATCGACATAATTATATTTCACTGTTTATTTTATGCAAGATTTAAGATGGGATGTTGTGACCTTTATGTCTTAAATGAAACACACGTCACACAATATTTAAAGCGCTGGTGTTAGAGTCTGATATGAGAGATGAAAAGGAAAGTTGATGTAATGTTAGGGCCGTATACTGTACTGATAAAGACTATAAAGAAGTGGAATAAAACACTTATCAATGCAGCTTTTTTTATTGATTGAACATATCGGTAAACAGAGACCAAATATTTAAACAGAGAAACATACAACATGAAGAAACCTCAAAGAGCATGACTTTTAATTTCATTTACTGTTGGAAAGAGGTAGAAGATCACCATAACTCTGTAAGGGACTGGGTAACTGTATATTGTGACAACAGAGCAATTTAACTGCAGTATTTTCATACCAACACCTGTCCTTGGTAGGAATAAAAAGCTAATAAATTGTCACATAAAACGGCGGAATGATAAATGTCACAAAGGGAATGTCCACGGTGGCAAAATGAACGTTTTTAATTATCCTTTTTTTATATATATTTGAGCCACTTTATTATCAGATGTGTCTTTTAAATGTAATTGTTTTATTTTTATATTGTGTATAACCTTACTAAATGCTTTTTTTAATGCAATGTACAGTAGGCAGTAGATACTAAATGAAGGCTAGTCCATAAAAGGCAAGAAAGAGTGTTAAACTTCATTTTTAAAGCAACATTATGTAGAAATTGTCATTTTGTGCGATTTGGCGCCCGCCACAGTTTCTGAGTGCAACACCACTGTCCTAAATACAAATCCCAGGTCTGTTTGTAGGTGATAACTACAAACAAAACTCATTACGTCATAACAATATTATGTGTTGAAAACTTGTATGTTGAAGTAAACAAGAAAAACAAGTGACAGAGACACCATTCACCCTGTTACAAGACACTGTACCATCAACATGATTTTGAGATGTTATTTTAAGGTTTTAAAAAAAGTTGCATAATGTTGCTTTAAGATTTCATGTAATATTTCACATGTATGTTATGGTTTGTTTGCAAGTATGTTAAACACAGTATGCAACACATTCCTTTACCAGAGGAATAAAAAAAGATATTTTTTTATCATTATTTTACAATATGGATTAAAAGAAATCAGCAACTACAAATCAAATATCCTCCTCCTGGTTTGTTGTTTGTTGTTTCCTTATCAACCAACATGAGCATGTATCAAAGGTGAACCGAATAGTAGTCCAACACACAGTGACTGAAAACAAAAGCAGCTGTCGTTGTGTTACATGAGTCAGGAAACTATTCAACTCGGCCCACCAGTCGTCCCCGTCGAACACTTGATTCGATTTTTACTGAGGTTGATGTATGATGTGTCAATAGAGCCGCTGAGCCAAAACAGAACAAAACCTTTCAGTTGTGACCGACATGTGCTTTCAATCTGGACACTCCCAGCACCCCACGGGCTTTCTTTTCAATTTCACTCAACCGCTGCCATGCCGCAGAATTAGAGACTTTTCTTTTTTTTTTTCTGAAAGTATGTTCTGGTGCTTTTCATCCTTGTTATGGTCTTTTTTTCTTTGTTTTACATGGTCTGTTTGCTGAGTGGTTGATAACAGGTGATAATCATATCAATTTGCAGCTAATGTTGCAATAATCCTGTAAGTGGGATTAATTTCCCATTAATGTAATAGAAGGTAATGAATATTCATTTCATGTTATTACACTAATTTGTTTAAACACATTGCTAAATAAGCTTAATTTTCCCAAATGGACTGATATACATGGATAAGTGTCTTTTATTCATTGTGTAATTTTATTACAACACCACAACCCATTTATTTACCTTAGAGGAAAGTCTAGAAAGAAGATTATGTTGTCACTTCTGCAAACTTTCTAATGTATAATGTGATAATAATCTCACTAACAGGAAAAATATATTACATTACCTGTGGTAAAAATGTATTAACCACACTGTTAGCAGCATTTGTTACATTCCCTTTTATATTAATTAATTAGTTTTATTAATTAGACTATAAGTGCTATAAGACTATAAGTGTTTAGTAATGTGGACCCTGTTGAAACATTTAACATTTCAGACAGATATATAGACTCCTGTATCATCGTACAAATAGACCTTTCACAGGAAGTGTATGTGTGTGGACCATTTACACATCCAGGTCCACATTTACTCATCATTAATGTGCGAAGAAATAAATCAAAGAGGTTGCATGTGTTCTACTTTGGACCCCGAGACAATGTGAAAAAACTTTATTTCTTTCGAGGCAGCTTCTGACACATGTTCTTCAAATACGTGAGATGTATTACTCGCTGTATTGTCACTGTTTGTAAACCAACAGGCAGTATTTTAGCCATGATACTCAAGCCCTTTTTCAATAAAGTCATATGAAACAAAATCAGTTATATGTGACTGTGTTTTCTTTTTTCAAACATGATGTTTATTTGTGTTTTTATTGATTCAAAGCTACTTTAAGGGACAGAGAGGTTTCCAAACAAATTTAAATCGGCTTGTCAAGTTGTTATGAGCGATGTTAGAAACTAACTACCAAATCCAGCAGACATGGAGCAACATGAGCATTTCTACCCAGTATTCACTTTCCTTTTAGCTTTGAGAAAAATATCTGATCTTAAGCTTGTTGGATGATGTTTATTTTGGCTCTCAGCACTCAGTTTGTCTGTGAAGTGTGTGCAGTACTGTATGGAGGTGTTGGTAAGAGCCATGACTGTCTATATGGTTACTCTGTCTCCTAGAAGTCATGTTTATAAGATACTAAACTGCAACAGCAAATATATTTCGCGAGAAAAATAAGGGCACCTGAATTATATGTTTAAATAATGAGGAAAAATGTTTAAATCGTTGAGCTGGCAAGAGACAAAATAGTACTGTATGAAACGATTAAGTTTAAGTTTACGTTCTAACGGCTACGGTTAATGGGAGCAAAGGAGCAAGTCAGGTGACTTGTGTAGGGAAGAGGTGGTAGTTCTGAGAGTTGTTTCGTCCATGGAGAAATTGCATAATTTGTCATTTAATTTCCAAGGTTTGGTTTATCACAGTGATCTGCAAATTGATTAATGATAAAGTTTTGTATTTGTTTTCCAAACTTACAATACTGTACTTACTCTTATCAGCTACATACGGAAGCCCTGAGGGGCAAGTGAGGATTATTTTTTCCATCTGATTATTTTGTAAGTCTGATCTGAATTGTTTTCTCTCCTGTATTTATGAGTTAAGAACTGGGGAAATTTTTTCTAAGTGCCTCAATTTTCATTTAATCTGGGAAAACACAGGAATTTCTTTTTCAGGGGTATTTTTTTCATGTGTTAAGCCAAGTGATTTTTTCTGTTTCTTCTTCAGTGGATCAACAGAACAAAAAGAAATTCCTCACTTGCCTCTCAGGGCTTCTGTAGCTACAGCCAATAAATATTCTACTGGGTGTTTTAGGCATTCAAAGCAATTGGTTACATTCAGGGAAATGTTTTGGTTTCATACTTAAAGTGTAAAAGTGACATTAAGCATGAAACAGGCAGTATTTAACTTATAAATATTTAAGCAAGATGACAATCTTTACCTAATCATAACCAAAGTGCTTTTGGACTTGAGTCCTTGTCTCCTGTTCCTTATCGCTATTCCTTATTGTCCAGGTGGCAAACATTCATGTGCGATTCTACGTGACAGCGTAACACAAACTCAAACTCAGTGCTTTGTCTTACGTTAACTCCGTCAGGCTCGAACCAGTTTCGGACGTAAAAAACAGAACGCCTGTCCATTTCGGGTCAGGCTCAGTCAGGTTTGGACAGAAAAACGTGGTCCAGGTCGCACTCTTTTTCCACATTACAGGAAGTCAATTGGTTAAATAATAATACCTTAAAATATCATTTGATGCAGTTTTGAAGCGGAAAATGCCCAGCAGGAGGAGTGTTGAGAAATATCTCTCTTTCAAGAACTGTCGTGAGGTGTTATTTACTCACTTGATGGTAATATAAAGTGGCGGCAGCCACCTCATACAGGTGGGATAAGTTGTACCACAGACCGCGAAATTCTCTTTCCACAGAGAGAAATAAATCACAGGGGACCAGACTTCCTGCTGCGGGTTCTTCAGCTCAAACAGAAAAGCATCAGCACGTCAAAGCCTCACGCAAAAACAGCTTTGAATCCCTCAGAAAAACCACTTTGAGGCTCAATAAATAATTCAACAGAACTATCACTTGACATTTTCCACCTGAGGACTGAAACCTATTCAGGAAAATCTCTTTCCAGTGAAGGAATAAAGAGCAAAGGCACATGTAATGCCCATTAACATCCCCGCCTGATATCTTAACACCTGGGGTTTCAGAAGTATTCATTTGTGCTGGTTCATTACTCGTCCTCAGCACCAGGGAGCCCATGTAGTTTTAAAAAGCTGTCAGCTCTAATAAAGTGGAACCATGTAGAGCAGATTAATTTCATGGTACAGCTCTTACCTCTGACCTGTGTGTGGATGTATACGAGGAACATGAGACATGCTTTGGACGTGGACCAAGCGGTTTGGAGGGTGAGAGTTGCATGTTTGGGCCTGTTGGGTACATTCAGAAACGATTATGGGATTTATCTGCAGTGCTTACTCAGCTGAGACCCGGCCATGATGGAGGTGGCTGACATACACACAGAATGTTTATTGATACGTATTTTTACTGACACGTTCCTCTGATCCAGTCCAGCAGAGGAATTTAGAAGTTTTTACAATAAGAGCGAGGCCTCAGGTCGGTGTGTGAAATATTCTTAATAAAACTAGATAAAACATTACAAGTCAGTGGTGACTAATAAAATAAGTCCAGTGGGCTCATTAGAGTCTGAATCTGACGTGAGATGTCCAACAGAGAACAATAAAAGCACAGACTGATGAAGCGACATATCAGCAAGTGAAGCAGCAGCGTAAATGTTGACACAAATGGTTCCGGGAACACTGGACCTCACACACAGTTCAAGGAGACAGCGAAGGATAGCGTGCGCTGCACATAATACTCTTTTCTAATACAAGGTATAATAGGTCGTACTTGGTGTGCTCTCAGTCAGCATAACAATATGCTAACATGCAAACTGTAAGGTCTAATGGTGACGCAGGAACGCTTTGGGTGGTCAGTAACATGATGCATCCATCTTCATTCATTCATTTTTGATCAAAATTTAATTGGTGGTGTAATAAGGAGAATTTGTATGGCTCAGTGTTTTAGAAAAAGAAGTGGGGACATGACAGAGAGTCTGCAGCCACGCTAGCAGCTCGGTGAGGTTGTGTTTAGGCACAACACTGCTTTGAGCTAAATGCTAACATTGGCATCGCCATGCTCACCATCTTAGTTTACCAATTAGCACTAAACACACAGTACAACTGAGGCTGAAGTGAACATGATAAGTGTTATCACAAACAAAAGTGTTACAAATTAAAATGTTGTCTCAATGGTGGTGCCACATGAAAAGTAAAAGAATAATAATTATAATAATGTTCAAAATTGCTTTTCCATTATAGATCCACATTCAAGGAAAGACAAATATAACTTTAATTAAAGTGGAAACAGACAACTTAACTAAATTAACTCCTAGTGTTTCCCTGTGGTATTGTTGGCGAAGCTGTCGCAAACACAGCGTTCACAACATTAGCTACCACTAGCAGCCTGGCTACTGTCCAAAGCAAAGGTTATAAAGGCTTATAGGGAACCAATGTATACACAACTGGTGCCATTTTGTCACAGCAATTACACTGTACAATCAGCATTTACTTCGATAAGTAAAAAACAGTTGTCTATCACCAGTTTGCATTTGTAACTTTTACTTTTTGCTTTTGATACTGATTCTGGTCCAGACTCCTACTCTGCACCTGCATTGACCATAATGGTCAACTAAACACCTAAAACATAAACAGGTATTTTCTGTGAATCTCCTCTCATATTGACTCGTAACCACATGAGAACGACTCTGCTTCAGTCAGCACACTGCAGCCTTCAACTCAAATCACTTGAGACAGAGAACATAACCAGGCTGGACAACAAATTGCCCGGCTGATTTGGTCGTGCAGGTTGTGGGTAATCCGCTGTGATTTGAGGCTCTCAGCCGTACATCTTTGAACAACTTAATACCCAGCCGGCTGAATGGAAGTTAATAGGAAACATGTTGGCTGTAAAACCGCACAGGGCAGTGTGTGTGAGAGTGTGTGTGATTGTGTGTGTGTGTGTGATACGGGTAGTGACAGCGAAGGATGTCAGTGGGAAGAGTTCACAAACTGAGCATAATTCCTCCGGCTTCCTGAAGAAAGTTGCTGCATGACAAGAAAGCCGGGAACACACACACACACACACACACACACACACACACACACACACACACACACACACACATACCCAGCACTAAACAAAGACTTAACACCCTCAGAAGCATAGAGGAATGTGCTGTCAACCATTTTTGACTTCCTCACATGTTGAAACTTTGTGCATTGGATTGTTCTTTCTGTTCTAACCTGAGCTGCAGTTGTTATATATGATATATCAGTGGAAGTGTATGGTGCCTTCACACCAGATTAACCTCACCTATGAGCTGACCACTCTGTGATCCCTTCAGCAACATGTGCCTCAGTCCCTCCTCTCTCTGACTCTGTGGTGACCTTTCCATATACATGCAAGTTGTCCGACACACACAATATCAACAATCGGCATCAACAAACACAGCCTCAATAAGACAGAGGAGGTCTGTGTTGCCGACGACCACTCTTTTCATTTTAAAGAGTAGAGAGACAAAGGCACTGTAGACAGAGAGAAGTAAGGACGATAGAGTTCACAATTCCAGCCGTCACAGAAACCACATATTCTACAAGACACTTCTTTTCTATCGAACCAACAGGCATTAGCGTAAACAGCTCAGGGGGGTTTTGGAATGTCCTCAGATCCATCACGGCCGAGCGTTTAATGTTTCCCTAACCTTGCAGCGGAGAAAAGGGTCGCGGCTAACGCTATTGGAAACAGGTCGATCACTGTTTCCACACAGGGACGTCCCTTATGTGTGAACGAGAGACAAGACAGAGCAGAGGGGGGGAAGAAGGAGTGAAAAAGAGATGAATATCATCATTTATCAGAAATGAGTCCCGATTGTTCCCTAGCAGAGGAAAGGATGTAATACGTCTTTGTTTATTAGCATTTTCTGAAAACCGGGGGCAGTCATCATTCACGGCTCATTTTGGAAGACGTCACGTACAAAAGGCTCGCAATGATCCCCATTTAATGAGTCATTCCACTGAGATGCAGGACTGAGCGGGCTGTGTCTTTGTTGCCTGGTTATCAGACTCCTCTGCTGGCATTTAACAGACAAGCATCATTAACTAAGTGAAGAGTTGACTTCCCAGCTATTTCCTTTTGTAAGACAGGCCTGCCCTGCAGG
The DNA here is from genome assembly GCF_040436345.1 of Pagrus major. Classification (NCBI taxonomy): domain Eukaryota; kingdom Metazoa; phylum Chordata; class Actinopteri; order Spariformes; family Sparidae; genus Pagrus; species Pagrus major. Next base: position 25,178,348 of record NC_133215.1, read on the forward strand.
CAATTACTGCTGAACCACTCGGACTCCACTGTAAAAGGTGGCAAACATTTTTACAATTTATTCACTGTTTTAGGACTTTTAGTGAGTTTAGTTAAGTGACTTTTTGTTAACTCAGGTAATTGAATACTTTTGTTTTGCAGGATTGATACTTTTATGTCTTCCAGTGTTTTACAAATATCATATATATATATGTATATATATATAATATATATATATATATATATATATATATATATATATATATATATATACAGTATATAATTTTGTTGCACGATGTCTTTAATCAGATTATTCATTATTTCAATTTGTAAGAAAAAACATGATCTTGATCACAATGATCTTTTTATTTCCAAGCGAATGTTACTGAGCATGTTTTAACATATAAAGAGAACATCTCTCCTGTTTTAGGGATTAAGTCCTGCCTGAGTGTGTGACTGAAGTTTGAGTATTTGATTAATGATGGACATTTTTTACAGCGTAACTCCACGTAAGAGCATTTAAGAGTCGGGCCTTTGACAGCGACAGTTGTCTGAAGTCTGATGAACCACGGAGAGAAGAGTTCAGGCAAATCTGCCAACGTTTCTCTGAAGCACGTCATAACTCGCTCCCCAGCTCTGAAACAACATACATTAAGTCCGCTGCTTTCTCTCAACTTCCTCATTGTTTACCATAATTATTGCTTCTACTGTCTGCTGTGTCATCTGTTGAGTTTTCTTTTTACACATCTGGTGTCGGAGGAGGCGGTGTGAAATTTCTCCACAGCACTATAGGAAGCTCTCCATCACAGAGTGCTGCGGGTGGAGCAAACATGACAATATCCATCTTGTATTCAGCAGGATGGAGAAATAAAAAGTATGTTGTAAGAGTTCAGAAAAATGTTCGTCGACCACATTAAAAATAAACCTTTGCTAAAGTAAAACTGCATTGGAAACGTAATGTTTTCATTCAGCAGGTGGGTCCTCTTACCTGTTTGAAGAAAATTAATATTGTACAAGACTAAATACAACAATAAATGCATTCCCCACCCAAAAAATCCTCAGGTGAAGCTTTTAGTGGTTTGGTTTCTGGTTTAAAGCCAACGTAAATGAATGATAATGTTACCAAATGTGTCAGAGCAGCAATTTGAGCGAGGCAACGACAAACTCGGCTCCTCCTACACAGTTTTTTTCAAGGCTTTGGCCTGGAGTAAAAGACAAACAAGCTCCTAACATTTTCTTTTCAGTGTGGTTGTTGGAGTAAGACATCAGATTATATTGGACTGGACTTCCCTGGCTGACCCTTGAGAGGTTAAGTTTTTCTCATACCCAGTATGGAGTCCCGATCATGAACCCGCTTTACTTGGGAAAAGGGCAAAGTGAAATCCTCATATGTGTTTCATATGTTCCTGTCTCATGTGGCCTCATTTTGTAGGTGTGATGTCAAATACAGTGTACGGACACATGGGCGGACACAACAACAAAGGAAGTGACCAAATGCAAACACATAGAACGAAACTCCCGTTAGAGTTAACAGTTATTTGATCATGTCAAATCAAATTTTCAACACATGTATTTCAGCAGTGAGCAGAGCATTATAGACAAAGATCTGGTCTCAGGACGTTCTCATTGTTTGAGGCTGTAGACACTCGAGAGCTTCTCATGGCCCAAACAGAAGGCGGGGTCACTCAGTGTATTTGCCAAGAATTCAGACGTTTCATGACCGCTTATTTCAATGTGAACTTGAACCTGAACCGTACAAATGTAAATGCACCACTGTTGTGTGGATTCTTTTGGTATTCCTGTTCTGGGTGCAGTAGCATCAAGTTTAGAGACGCAGGCTTGTTAACTGTAAGGTCACCGGTTCAAACCCCAGACAGGCTGAGAAATGTGGGTGGGAAATGCTCTGAGACTTTTCCATTGCCTCATCAATAATACTCTTGACCCCCATGTATTACAACAGAGCTGGTCAGTGGCCAATATGTGTTTCTGAAGAAATTAAGAAAAAGACATTTCCCTGACTGAGTGAGTCCAAGAAGGTCTTACCAAAGGTGCTGCTGTGTTGCAATTACCAAAATCACTATGAATACATTTACACTTCGTGGATATGCAAACCAATGTTTGTGCAAACATGCATTGCCAACATCATGTTTAAACTTTACAATTCTTTAAGTTATGTTCCCTAATGTTGTTTCTTTACGTTGTTTTTTTTTTAATTTTATGTTGTGACAATGCTGGTCTGGTAGGCACAGAAACCATTTGGTTAGGGTTAGAAGGAGATCATGATTTGGCTTGTGGTTCTGTCACCACAGCCACTGCTGGAGAAGGTCCCAACATGTCATTTAAATTATCCAGTGGTTTCATGTTAACAAATGTTGAAAAGCCATCTTGAACAGTGGTTTCTCTGGCTTGGCAGCCATTTCAGCCATCTGTAAACGCCACCACTAACCCCTATGAACTACACAGAGAGTGACTAAGAATCTTTGAATTTAAGTGTTGAACCTCTCAATAGCAGGCCTGTTAGCATTAGCACTAACATAGTCTCATCAGTGGGTGATGGGAAGTTTTTTTCCCTGTTCTGTTGTGTGGGAAAGCTCACAAGTGCGATACAGCACATCAGTGTCACTGACATAATGTCAACACTGTTGTTGCTTCACACTCATAATCTTAGTCCAATTTTTTGAATTAACTAAATAAAAAAATTCTGGCCATATCTTACAAATTGCCGCTTTAAATAACTTGTTAGCTAATGTTGACATCCAGCAACTTCCGAGCTAACATGTGTGTTTCACTTCCAGGTTCAGACAAATATCTCCAAAATGTGTGTTGATATTTCTGAATTAATTTTATGCTTTTCGTAGTCGCATCGCTTTGAAACAGAATCATATCAAACAAGAACATTAGCAGGATTGTGGTTGGATGCTAATGTTAGCTGTTTTCTAATGGAAGCTAACTGGTAATCAAACCTGTGGTTTTACCTTGAAATATGGTCCGATGTCCCTCGGGATGAAGCTATCTGTTTTCTTTACAGTTGCTATCAATCATGAAACAATGAAATGATAACAATTGTCCAACATTAAAGCTAATCTCAAGATGCGTAGAATTAGGGAGGATATGGACAAAACACAACAACTAGCTTTAGCGCCATTATCTTCCATGTCAGCGCTAATAATGAGAGAAATTAGATTCATCTTCATTTCAGACGATGTTCATACACAACTGGACAATGGGCTCTCCAGCTACAGGGTACAGCCATAGAGAGTTACAAACTTTATCAAAATATTCTCTGGCATCGATGTTGTCTTTTGGCTTTACATCAACAATGAAGCACCTCCTTACATGGCATCCAAGAAATGCTGGCTATAAATAAGAGGGGAGCTTTTTCCCCCTCCATCAATCATGAGAAGATTTCTCACGACTGATGGCTTGACAGTTTTATATTACAGACATTAAACTGACAGCAAGTGAAATACATCAACCACTGGCCCTGTTGGTTAACCATGATTCATAACGTGGAATTCTCAACATTTGTTGGAGCCATTCAACAACGCACACATACACGTATGTACAGTATACTGTGTGGACGCAGCACAATGAACAGCGGCTTCATTTAACAGTGTAATCTCAGGCTTCAGATTTTATCAATTTGCAGTTGGTAAACTAATAACTCAAAGTGCTCGCTATGGGTGGGAAAGTACAATAAAACGCTGCACTGAGAGAGAATTGAGCCGTGACTCCCTCCTGTGGCGAGACAGGTCACATGATTTGACAGCCAGAGAGGGATGTCACGTAGGTCAAAGGTTGTGGAACTACCTTGGGTGGCATCGTTTAGCTTTCCCCTGCAAAATCCTCCCTCAGGGAGCCATGAGCAGACTTATAATAGATGTGAACCAGGAAAAACGCACACTGATTTCTCAGTACCCCGCTGCGTCTTCAAATCTACACACTATTCCCCTGATGAACATCAGGGTGCACTGGGAAAGAGCTGGTGAGAGATGCTGATGATGAGTGTATAGATTTAGGGCAACAGACAGCGTCGGCCCAGTGGGGTTTTGGTAGGCATGGGAGACTTTCAGGGCATGTCAACTCTAATGTGAATAAAGAGTAGAAAAATCAAGTACTCCCTCCTCTTGTTTTTCATACACTTTTGATTTATTGGTAGTTGATGAAGAATAAAAGATTAGATCTGGTAAGGTTGTGGTTGGACATTCTAGCTGCTGAATCTGACTCGTTGACTTTCACTTGGATAGAACACAGACTTTAACATTTCATTAATATTTGTCAGAGGAAAAATGTTGCAAACCTGGTTGGTAATCTACAGAGAAATGCTGAGAAATCAGTGAGCAAAGAAGAAATCCTGAGCCATCTTTGATTTTACATGGTTTATACAAGAAGTCCTCCAAATTAAAAGACAAAGTATGTCATTGGTTCATGCCCTCCAGAGCAATACATTTTCTTATCTAACATCCCTTTAAAGCTCCAATTGGTAAGACAGTTGATTTTTGAGTCTCACTCCCAACTAATCTATTAGTGACACTTTGGAAAGGCCGACCCGATCCACAGTCCCTTAGCATCAGCATTTGACGGGTTGGGAATGAGACTCCAAAGTGAAAAATAATACTGTATTCTGATCGTACACAGCTGTTGCTTTGTTTCCACTGTGGCTCAGTGCAACTTGACTTGACTCGCTTGGAACCCTTCATTATTGTTTTTTCCTTTGTCTTTGTCTTCCTTTTGGATAGTACCTGGTACAGTCATCAGCCACCATCACCACCAGTGTCTTTATTACTTGAGTGTAATGTCTCAGGCTGAGTGCGTGGTTCCTGTATAGCTCGCAGCTATCAAACTGCACATCCTGAAATACACCTGGATGTGATCGGGATAATTCCACAGCTGCTTGATCAGCAGGTGAAACTCTTCTCGCTCTTGTCTTGTTTTCAGGATTGGATGGATCTAGTAGGCTATTGTCTTTTCCTTTTCTCGGGAAGTGAGGACCACAAAATCATCTTCACTGCTCGACGACTCTATCTTGTCTCATATTGTGAATCTTCATAACAAATACAATAATAATAGTGTGCAAGGTTTCTGTGCATACGTTTTTTATCGGATAACAGATTACAAAAAACACATACGAAGACTTGGTGTGCAAAGGCCTTAAGCACCAAAGACTGTCTGATAAAACTCAATTATCACAAATAATCTGCTGAAATAGACATTGTCTTTACTTCATTCACTTGTCTCTCCTGATTGAAATAGTAATTCCTGGGCTGTTGCACAAAAACATTCATTTTATTTCAGGTAGCTTGAGCGTCCAATGTAAAAAGCACTCTTGGACAGAGTTGTAACTGTTGACTTGGAACATATTGTTCAGATTATCTCATTAGGTTTTGTTTATAAGATAACCCCGTGCAAAATCTGTGCATTGTATATTGTTTTCTTCAATCCAGTCGTTATAGTACAATGACACAAGTTTATTGACAAAACGTGTTTCCATCACTGTGTGATTCTGAGATACACAGAGAGATCAGAAATACTTGATGTGTACATTTAGCAGGCGACGTAATTAAGTTCCTCATAACAAATATAATTAGATGAACAATAACATGAATGAGTTGTTCTAACATGCATCACCTACAAATCTACTGTGTACACAAGGCTTCAAATGGAAATCTGCACGTATGCCATACTTGTGGCATGTTCTCTGGCATCTGTAATGTATATCTGCGTGGTTTGCATTGTAATGTATGTGGATGTGTGTGTGTGTGTGTGTGTGTGTGTACGTGACTGATAAATGCATTGTATTTATAATGTATTTATAAAAGTGCTTTCAACAACACAGGTTTAGAACAAAGTAGCTTTTAGAGAACACAGGATATAAACAGAACAACTATCAGACAATCAGATACTGAAGAGATTGCAGGCGGGGTAAGGCTGGTCTAAAGGGGATTTTAGAAGGCCACAGGAGGCCACTAAACCAAAATAAAGACCGCTGGTGCTTTCCCCAACTGTTCAGTCCTCATTCAGTCTTCACTACATGGTCTGATAGCCTCTTGTAAACAGCTGGTAGATCTATAATTCTGAGCACTGGACGTCTCTGGGACCAGACGGAGACAGCATTAGACGTAGGCCACCGCCGCCGCCGCCACACATAAAGCACTTTGATAAATTCAAGGGAGGACCAGATTAGGTTGGGAACAGCGAAAGAAGATGTAAATCTGGATGTGAAATGAGAATTCAGGGTCGCGGCTGCCAAAGTCACTAACACAGTGCATTCTTTGTTGGAGAAATATGGCATCAGAGTCACGTATGGTGAGCAAAGACAGAGATCTGGTAGTGTTTGAGTATCATCATCAGCTGATCATAATCTTAAATCTTTCACTTTCATATAAAAATCAAAGATATATTATATTGCACATACTTTTCAGATGATTGAACCAGTCTTTGTTGCCATGTTTGTCACACGCCACTTGCCAGATGCCAGGACACATGTAGTCTGTACTGGCCGAAGGTAGAGCCGGAGAGCTGGTTTACACAGTGAGGCCAGTGGCTTAATGGCGCTTCGACCCAACTGCTAACGTTAGCATGCTAACAGTGTCATGGCAGACCCCTTTACAGAGAAGCTGCGAAATAACGCCAGGCTGAAGAAACTTTTTTACCCCACCTTTGTTTTTCACACTGATCAAAACAACGCCACATAATGCCACCCCAGTGTATGATATCAGAAAGCATGCCGACGAGCAAAGGAGGCATGACATGTAACACAACAACATCAGCGTTTAGTGTGATGTTTTATAAGCACATCGGGCCGCACTTTGGCATAACATGGCACTAACAATCATTAACCATCCCTGTTATATGGCGGCTGATCTCGTCCTCTGCTCGGAAAGTAAGTAGCCTGTCATTCATGTTTTGTCCAGTGCTGCTTCCCAGGCCAATTACAGTGATTCATGTCTTCTGCTGTTCTGATCCAAAATGAGGAGTTCCAGGCAGTGGGGTGGGGGGTTATACACATGTATGCATGCATGTGTGTGTTAAGCATACCACCACCAGCACAACAGGGCATTTAGCCATGTGCTGGGTGTCTGCCGGGCCTCGATGACTCTGCCGACAGCTCTGTCAACAGAGCATGACCATTCACGCCGCATTTTATCTGTTGACTGAGGAGGGTGTGATCACCTCTGAGGAGAAAACCCGGCATTAAAAAGTCATTAGTCTTGATTAGCTATCTTCATAATTATTCAAGGAACAAATGCTGCCATCTGGTCTGGAAAGTGCTGACCACACAAGTTAAAAAACGGCCTGAAATTCAGAGCAAACTACACCCAAGCTGTCTATATACAGGGTTAGGGCTAGACGTGCTGCAGCGAAACAAAATGCCTCTGTCATAGATTAAAGCAGAGGCTAAACCGGCTGGTTTAGAAAATGGAAAATGGAAAATGGAAAATACGAGTATATGAGAAATGTGCATCTGTGTCATCATATCTAATTGTATAGAAGAAGAAAATTTACGCTGAAGTGGAGGGGGAGACAAAAAACATAGAAAATAGAGAATAATATGGTCGGTCATGACCATAACCTTAATTAAGAAAAGGACCAGCTGTGGTTTGAACCCACCACTGATGCTTTATGCAGAAAAGATGTTAGAGGTAACAAGACTTTTGTCAACACATTGATGTTTCCATGTGCTGGACTATTTTTGCCAACAAATTTATGGTGTACTTTAGACAAAAACACAAGTTAAAGACAGAGGCCAACAAAGTCAGCAGAACAAAGCGCAGCAGATTACACAGAAAACAGTATTTGCACAGCTTTCCCTCACATGAGTGGTGCCATGCAGCTGAGCCAAAGTAAGTATGCACTCCTGATACAGGCCTTTCAAATAAATAGTTCAAGAAGCCAATTCAAACTTATTAACATGTTAACAAGACAAGATAAATGATTTAATTATTAGTTAGCACAACAGGATAAATGTTTAAAATGATGCGTTTGCTTTTTCTGTTGTTATTACATGTTTGGATAGTATCGAATAGAAGCAGAAAGAGAGTCAAAGTTTGGGAATAATTGCTGAATCAACTTCAGCTGTGACTGATGTGATGAGTTTTCTCAGACATGCTCCCACTACTGAGTGCAGGCCCAGATCTAGACAATTATGGTGCTATAAGCCTGACATCCACTGGCAGCCCTGAGGTACGGTGGCCCTGAGAGCTCAACATACTGCAACTTAAAGCAACATTATGTAACTTTTTTACCTTAAAATAACAGCTTGATGGTACAGTGTGTTGCAATAGGGTGAATGGTGTCAAAGCCACTCCGCCCCATCACCTGTTTCTGCAGTATGTAACTTCATACATGTTTACTTCAAGATACAAGTTTTCAACACATAGCATTGTAGTTAGCACCAACATTACGTCCGACAAATTGTAACAGACCTGGGATTTGTCTTTACGACAGTGGTGTTGCACTTGGAAACTGTGGGGTGCACCAAATTGCACAAAAAAAACGATTTCTGCGTTAAGAAAACACAGGCAAATAAACAAAACAGAAGCAAATTAAGAAAACATCTCCACGAATTTGACAACACATGCACAGCATTTAGAAAAAAAAGTAAAGTGAGAAATCATGTGTTGTATACCAACACATGGGAATAACATGGAGAATCTGGGACGGTAAAAGTGTGCACTTAAAATGAGTTTAAAATATCATGAGCACCACCTTAACTTTCCCCTCCATGATCTGAAAACAGTCAGCCTACACAGCAGCCTTTGTTCCTGTACGTCCCCCAGGAGTGCTGCACCCTGCTGATAATGCAAAACCACTTCATTCACACGAAGGTTCAAATCCACCAACAGCAGATACATCATGGTCAGGTCCCTGTCAGCCCTCTCTGGACACTGAGGGAGAGATCTCAACACTAAAGAGGGTCAAGCTGTTATAAATTAAATTAGAGCGCCATTTCTGAGGACTTTTAAGAGGAAGCGGGGCAGTTTTGTTGACAGTATGTAGCATGTGCACTGCAGAAATGTATATTTGTCTTCATGTGTAAGGAGTGAACACATGAGTGATTAATCATTGTACATTCCTGTCAGTTGTATTTGTGATTTTTCCTGATTGAGCTGACTGGTGAGAGGTCACCTGAGGCTCAGTGCTGCAGGGTGCAAGACCTCAGGAGAAAGTCCTGTTCACTGTCAGCTTCAAGAGAGACAGCAAAGTGCTGCATGCAACACCAAAGACTGTGGTGGTACCAAACTGTAGTGGTCTAACAACGGGATGAATAATATGAAGTTTGTTTGTTTGTTGAGCCATACTGAAATCAGATTCCGATTCAGCTTCCAGACGATGAATCCAGCTGTTCTTTATATTTAAATCCATCTAAGAAATGTTAGCATGCTATTATTAGCATTTAGCTTAAAGCACAGCTATGCATACGTTTAGCATCAAGAGCTGCTAGCATGGCTGTAAGCTCAGCTAAGATCCCACTACAGGATTTTGGCCCTGATTTCCATTCGCACATGTTTTTTGCAGATCGTTGACAAAAAGCTCCAGATCAGCGGCAAGTTGGTGTGTGTTACTGTGTGCGACGATCACCATGTGTGAACTCTTCAAAGACACAGTCCAGTAGCACATCAATGCGTCACTGGCGCCTGCTTGACATCTAGCAGGCTAATCTGGCTAGTCTGCTGTCTCCCTCAGTAGCTCTCTGAATCCAGTTTTTTCAGGCATTTCAGACTCAGCAGGCAGTTGTTGTCAGTGAGAAAGCTCTAAAAACCAACAGTACACTACCTGCTCAGCACCAAACAGCAGACAGATACAGTTACCATCTAGCTGTTGAACATTTAGCAACAGGAGAGCCTATTTTTAGAGATATTTTCCCTGAGAAGTTGATGGAGATCAAAAATAGAGCTGGAATTACATTCATCAGATGAAACACAACTCCAGCTGAAAGATCATTTTGCTCCATAATTGCTGGATGTGTGAATAAGCAACTATTTTTTAAAAGCTGATGACAAAAATAATAATATCGGCTAAAATAATAAACACATAATACGACCCAGAATATCCCTCCACCAATTAAACAGCTCTTTTCAAGTGAAGCAACATCAATCACTGCATATTACTTTGAAAACTGCCAAGTGTGTGTAGCTAGAATCATTGTTAAGTGCAAATGTGTTCAATATAATCATATCAAATGTGACACTGAATGTTGACCTTTCCACCAAAACTAATTTTATTGGCACTTTGCGTTCAGCACTTTTTCACCCTGGATGGATACTATAATCTACGACGATGGCTGTTGATATTTCACCACTGAGGATTATCAGGATCTGTGCACATTTGATGAGGAATTATACTTGTAGTCATGTCCACCAGAGGCCCTCTAAAAAGATGACATATTGGTGCTCACGTCTGCTTTGAGATCAACAGGAGATCGCTAATGTCATAGTTAAAACAATCCACCTTATCATGACTGGAATCTATCACTAACACTTCGCCTCTGTTTGGACAAAGTCGTACCCCCTGAATGGTGAAATAACAGACTTTTTCTGCGTGAGGCTCATGGAGTATTTCCTTTCCTCATCAGGACCAGATGGCATCAGCCATTAGTTAAGAACTTGATCTCAGCTGGAAAATGTTGGATTTCACAGTCAAAGCCGATGCCTTATGTGCCTTAGCTACCTGCAGTTGATGGCAATGCAACACAGATGCTTTTGAACCTATGAGTAATAGTTGTATATTGGAAATGGAAAATATATTCATGCCCTGAAGTGTTGTAATCACCTTTAGATTGGTTTTCCCTGAAGCTACCTCACTCTGCAGTGTTTATTTGGACACACTGAATTTACACATGAAAAGAAAAGTGCCATTAGGTGAGCCTAATGTGCGATGAATGTGTAAAAGAAAATATGAAAAGGGTAGAGGAGGAAATAAAGAGGCTTTTAGATGCCGATCAGCATAACATATGAAGCCAGCAGGGACATGTGTAGGTCTATGTAGCTCAGAGTCCAGGCGTCTGCTGCCAGCTGAGCAAATAACACAGCAGGAGGAAAGCAGAGGGCCACAGGACAGAAAGTGGAGGAGATGTGGAGCGAGATAAAGGACATTTATACTCATTGTTTTCATTAGGAGATATGTAAAAGATAGATGGAATGAGGATGGGGTGGGTGTAATTCCTGTAGCGTAGTGATAATCTACTATACATTGCCAAAAGTACGTAAACAACCAATTATTACAGTCATATATATATAGCTGAACATCTCATTTTGCTGGTAGAACAGCCTCCGCTCTTCTGGGAAGGTTTTCCACAAGGTTTTGGAGCCAGGCTGAACCTGAACGTCAGCCATGAGCGCATTAGTGAGATTAGGGAGGCACTGATGTTGAGCAATAAGGCCTGGCTTGCAGTTGCCATTTCCAGTTCAACCCAGAAGAGTACGATGGAGTTGAAATCAGGGTTCTGTGCGGGCCAGTGACGGCTTTCCATACCAAACTGGAAAAAAATCATTCATTCATCATTGAGCCTGGTTTTGTGTTCTGAGGCTTTGTCATGTTTAAACAGGAGAGGATTTCCCCCAGACCTGCAGCACCATATTGCATACCTGGTCTGCCAATTTTTCACCCCCAATGTGCCCAACGTGCAAATGACCCTGCCCGACCTGCATCACTTGTCACGGCCGCTGAGAGTGGATGAAATAGCTCCCAAGAAGAAGAAATACTAATTTAACTGTACTTGATGCGAGACCTTCCCCTTTTGTGATTTAAATTTTAAATTTTCATTTTTTTGGACATTTTGTATGTTTTGGTTGAGGATACCCTAGACAATCTCTTTTTTCACAGCCTTACGTTGGCAGGTGCTATAATCTATAATGACGTTCTATGCTGTAGAGCGTCCACATACTTTTGGACATGTAATGTATGTGTAAAGAAATGAGTAATCCATTTAACAAGCTGGCACAGTTTGTTTTTTATGACCTCTGCAAGAAACAGCGCCATCTCTTAAATAAAAAAGCAAAGCGGATCAATATCAATATTCTAATGGAGGTTTTGTTTACAGTCTGTATGTAAACCTTGAAAGTCAAAGTAAAATCAATACGCAGCAAAGAGATTCATGTTCTGCCGTTTCTCAGTAACTCTCATGACTCTTTGTTGAGCTGTTCTGGTCACACTTCCAGCTCCATGGCCACCCATAAAAAATAGACTCGGTTGCCAGATTTGAGTCAGAACATGAAGCAGGGCGATGATAAAGAACAAAAGTGATCATTGTACCTCCTTTGTGTCTAAATTCTAACTATTGACCACAGGTCTAAAAGTTTCTGCCGTCAAGTTGATGTAGAGCACAAGTGGATTTTACAACAATAACAGGTCCTTAACTCAATTAATACAGTTATTCTCATGATTTCTTTACAAGCAATAACTCATGACCCATCGTACTACCATGCTGAATTTATTTTGGAGGATGAAGAGAGCATCGGATGCATGTGCCAGAACAAATACCGTCGTAATTTGACGTAGAAATTACCCCAATTTACGCTCTCTGTGAAGTGAGAGAACTGTATAAACATGCTATTACGAATCTAAACGAGCTGCCAAGACACAGCGGCTCAGTGAAATCTGTATGTATTGAAAAGTCTGTGCTGGACTTTAACCAGATACAATTCATCATACATTTGTAATGGTGAAACCAGAAAGTTGTCCTGGGCAACATCTGTGCAGAGAAGACAGATAGTAGCTACACAACCGATGTTATATGGATGATGTTGTGCAGGAGACGGCCAAAGTTATGTCAAGTGAAACGACTGTAGACTCTGTTTTAAAGTGATACAAGCACCAAAAACATCTTATTTTCTCATTTTATTTCTGAGTTTATGCATTTGCTGTTTCTGTATTGGAGACTGGCTTTGAGACAAATATTTAATGATGTCATTTAAAGATCCTACATGTTGTTTTAATTACGCTCACAGCCGGCAGCTGAAACTACAGGGGCTTTCAGACTCACCTCTTGCAGTACAAAGTGGTATTACGAGACAGGACGGGCGGGGGCTAGCTGGTTAGCATGCTAACTTCAGGATACATCTCTGCAACACAGTACAAAGACGTCACTTTGTTGATAATGTTAGCCCATTTTTTTATTTAAACTTGAAATCAAAGATGCTAGCAAAGCAACATAATACATAAAATAAGCACAGTAGAAACGTTGAATATATGCTTAAAAGTAACACAGATAAAAATAAAATGTACTGATATCTACAGTATATAATGTAAATCATCTGCCAGTTGTTGTTGTCATTAGAGCGGGCATTCAATTTTAGCTTTGATGCATGTCGTTGGAGGAGAAAGCTAACAAACTAAAGTGTTGTCCGACAGCTATGGTTCGAGTAGCATTACGTTCATAATATTTAAGCATTCACGTTGTTCCCCATCTTAGAGTCATTGCTATAGAGACCTAACAACAGTGGTGCTGCCATTTTTGGCAGTTATTTTGGTCTATGTCCGACTAATTCAGGATTCCTCACCCAGGAAATCCTTCAGTCAAGATTGCTTTGTAATACCTAAATTCCTATCAAATGCAATACGGAAACATGTTTCTCTAAGACCAAAAATCATAAATGTTTATATTCTAAATTGAGAAAGGATTTCAGATTTAGGAAGTTTCTGTAATGAGGCCCCAGTAGAATAAAGTCACTGGCCTCTAATCTCAGAGTGCCAGACAGAGAGTCTGTTTACCTGCAGTGTTTACGAGAAAACCTGGAATCCCCCTGCTGAATGACAAAAGGTGGACGTGTGCATGTGCAAGTGAGCTGTGTTTGTATGTGTGTATCTACATGCACTCTGAGAAGCAACAGCTCTCCAGCTCAGCGGCATGTTGTCTCACTGTATCTCTGATTGGTTTAGGTGTGACCAGCTCTGTTTGGAGCCTGGCCTCCTGCTCTCCCCCAGCTCCCCTCTGTCTGCTGGGCAGCGAGGTCGGGAGAGAGAGAGCGAGCAGGCGAGGGAGCAGCCCTGACCTCCGGCGCTCAATGCGGAAACAATGGCGTCGCGCCTCAGGGTGACAGCGGGAGACAGGAACAGGCACAAACACAGGAACCGTCCATTCTGCCACTGAGACAGACCTGCAGAGGCCTGAGAATCTGGAGGAGGAACTGTCTCTCTCTCCCTCCTGCTCCATTGCTCTCTCTCTCTTTTTCGATATGCCCTAATATGACAAAAAGGGATCCACTTGTTGATTGTATGCTGTTATTAGCTAGTGGTCCCAACGGGAGAGGCTCCGAGCGCCACAGAGTCGTAGGAAGTGAGACAGCGGTATTTTAGGATACAATGATAGTCTCTCTCAACCCTACACCTTGCTCAGGAAATAAGAAGCTTCATTCCAAAATAAGATAATCACCCTTTAACTAGACTGAGAGTCTACAGTCATGCTAGCAGCTGCAGCTCTGTTGCTTAAACATGCTTAAAAATGCCCCTGCTAACATCCTGATTTTCAGCAGGTATAATTCTTGCCACGGTCATCTTTATGGCTTTTCATACATCCATTTTTAACCCAGGGTTAGCCTGGGCCCAGGGTTATGATTCACAATACACTTCTACTAGCCTTTCAAGTGAAAACCCCACAAACATGGGGCTAAAGCTTGATTTATGCTTCTGCATTGATTGTTGCAACGACTATGATTGGTCCACTTGGGAGCATCGCATTTTCTGGCTTCTCCTCCAGTCAAAGATCATTTAGAAAATGTATCCTGAAGGTGACATGGGAAAGTCAATGTGATTCATTCTATGGAGGACATGAACGTTTGTACCAAAATCCATGGCAATCCATCCAATAGATGTTGAGATATTTCAGTCTAACCCTGTTATGCTGCTGACATGGTCAAAGAGGTAATTTACTGACATAAAACTATACTAAAGCAGTTTCCAAGGTTGACTTAATCTGACTGCATCCAGACTAGGTGAATGAGTGCATTAACATTTACACTAGTGTCCTGGTTAAGATCGATTTACCTGGTTATGTGATGCACTAACAATATGCTGCTTTCAGAAACCTGGACAAACCTGGTCTTGCTAGCTGGAGTTGTCCGATAGAAACCAGTGTGGCCACTGTGGCGTGTCAACACCTTATCTGTTTCTGATCACTCTGGCTGAGTTGTTGAGAAGCTGCAGGCAGAGGATCAGAAACCTAGATACTGTTAGAATCGTGTATACAGGGAGATGCATAACCAGGATTGTCATGTACCATGTTAACATCGTATCCCAAATAAGATCAAAATCAGGATAAGATTGAAAACTGGGATACTAGCACATGTTAATACAGTCAATGATGAACTTTAGGTCAAACACAAGAAAGTAATTTCAAAGCTTTTTATAAAGAGATTAACAAAACCAGGCCGGTCTGTCAGAGGTTGTTATGGATAACTAGGAACAAAATAGCACAAAAACCAAAGTATGTGTGCCTGACTTGTGCTTGCATGTGTGTGTATGTGTGAGTGTGTAGATGGTAATACCAGGCAATACCCTGTCAGTTCACGGCAGAAATAATGACTAATAGGCTCAGCTGATAGTTAAAGCAGGGTGTAGTCTGTGCTGAACAAATGGTCCTTGAGTTTGGACTGAAATAACAAGATTGTATCGGATTCCTTGTGAAAATGTATCAGGTTGTGGAAATCAGATCAGTTTTTTCTTCACCTTGACAAAGGAAAACTTTTAACCCTGAAAGGTGAACAAGAGCAACACGTAAAATCACGAGAGCAGTGGCACATTTTTTGTGATGATATTGATGGTGATAATACTGTGATGTATTATAAGAACATTTGAAAAGCTCTAGTTATAACCTGTCCAGATACAACTGGACTGTTGATGTGCAGATGATGAATGACAGCTGTATGTTCGGGTAATTACCTGATCGTTTTGGCCATATGAAAACACACTCATTTTAAATGAGCTATAGCCAGTCTCAGCTTAATTCATCTCATGCACGGCTTTATGCAGAGGTATTAAAGACGTACATTCATCTTTGCTGTAATGTCTCCATGCTACCTTGATATTCTTCTTTCCCAAGGCCACAGATATTTCGGGGAGATGATGTAGAAAAATGAACGTGTGCTGAGCTCATTTGTCAACAGCTTTCTGTAAGAATAATGGGAACAGGAATACAAAAAGTGTCTGTAGTTTAGGTGCTGTCTTAAAGAAATAATGAGGTATTAATTTACACATGAAGCACTTGATTTTTCCATTTCACTGTCTCATTAATTGTGCGTTCTGGGAAAGCCGACATGCTTTTAAGGAATTATTTTCTGGCAGAGATTTATTTTTCTCTCTGAGGACGTCAGATCACGAACAGTAAGCAGAGTGTAAAATAATGCATGCGCCGAAACTTGACCTAGTGTCTGTGAACCCTGCAAAAATGAGGCTTCACATTTATTGCGGTAAATTACCTCGCTGGAGAAAAATTGTGGAAAATTCTGCCACACACGGAGCTCAGAAAGCAGTGGTCTTGTTCACTGACACTGCCTGCAGGCTGTGTGTAAAGTGGAAACAAAGTCAACTTCACATGTCCTCATATGCTGTAAAAAATGTTGTCTAATATGGTTTTGTGAGATAATGCCAGAGTGCTCAGTGGGACTTAATGTCTGATTTCTTAAACTAGCATTTAAAGATGCAATATGGAAGAATTTTAGTTGAAAACATTGAAAGCTTTACACCAACAGCTACAGATAGCAGCAGTTAGCAGTTACTCTGGTGATATCCTGCCCCCTATTTGTCTTGAGACTGATTTCGACAGGTGGCCAACTCTTACATATAGATACATATACATATTTGAGTCCACCTGACAAATGTAAGTCCAATATGTCTGTTTTAGGTCTTGAGCGTCCCCTGAGGGAAAATATCTGGCTCTTTAGCTGCAAAATGATCCACTGTGTTCACCAGCTGGTCTCTGACTGTGTCAGTCAACCGCTTGGTGCTGACAAGATAGTGTACAGTGGGTTTTGTGGGCTTTTGCACTGAAAACAGCTGTCTGCTGCAGCTGGAAATGGCATGAAGAGAGCAGTGGCTGAACCTAAACAGAGAAGTAGCTGTTTGGCCCTGAAACCAAAACAATTAGCTGAAAGAAGCTTAAAAGCTTTATAAAGATGAGGTGAACTACAGAGTCGGACAACCATTCCCTGCGTTTTTCACTATGAACAAAAACATTCTCATTACACATACACATTTTATCCATTGTTAATAATATCAAATATTGATAACTGCAGCTTTAAATTACATGAGATGGGGTTATTCAGCTGCAGGTAAAGAGAGCCGCTACACTTTATATTGGATTAGTTAGACAGTTAAGTTGAGGTAAGAAGATCGGCATGGTTTCTGAGATGCAACCAATCACAAGAAATTGCTCAAAATTCAATACAGGCGTAGAGAAAAGTTGTGTATAACTTAAAACAAGTTTTCTTACCAACACTAAATCCAATATGGTGCTTCATCTTGGTCACAAATCTACCATTTTGCCTGTGTGAGCACTCCAGATTAAATGTTGTCCAGCCTGTATGCAGCATTAACAGAGTAGGTCAATAGGTAGCAACTGCAATAAAAAAAACACAACAACAAAGGAACACTTCAGTTTCTAATGGAGCGTTAATAATAATAACTTATGCTGTCATGGTATTACCCACATTGTTTGCATTCTCGCTGTATTTCACTGCCCATTCTACATCATGAATGGCTCACAGGCTATTCTCGCTGTATGCACACTGTATCTGCATCTCTGCATCTCATAAACTGTAGTTTACACAATGGAGCTGCTGATAAAGGCACGATTAAGCTATAAACCTGCCAACCGTTGATGTACACCAAAACACCGACTTCCTGTCTTGCTTATTGTGCTGCATTCAAGGTAAGTGCCTGAAGCCTCAAGGGGCAGCGCGACAATAACTGACCAGATTACATCACTCAGCACCCGAAGGGCACCTACCACCAAACCTCTACACACCCTCACACAATCCTGCTACATCCAGTAATGTGGCATTGTTCAGTATTGATGAGATTGACCTTGAGGATATCCCCCGCAGCTCTGCAGTGGAGACTGTCAGTCTGACGAGGGCTGCCAAGGTAAACACAGTTAATCAGCCAATCAGTTTCCTCGGTGCCAATCTGACACCTGTCTAACAAGGAGGCGGGCTGTTCTCACCTAACAGCAATTAAACCGGATCGGGAATAGCACTGGGAACACAGTGTTGGGAGCAGAGTTGTCTTCCTCCCTCCATCCTGTATTAGTCTCTGAGGCCGAGGCTGAGTCGCGTTCCTCTTTTCAGCAGGAACCCCCCGCTGGGTGAGGCATCGTTTTCAAAGAATTCAAATGTGCAGCGTGGCCCACAAGGCTTTTCTCTTTAGGTCGGGTGTGAGAACTGGTCCCACATGCTGGCTTCAATGTGTTTTTTTAAGGAGGGAAGTAGAACGACAAAGATTCGGTACAGCCCTGTGTGTCAAACGGGTGCAAATGTTGCACACATTAACCCTTGAACTTTGCTGGCTTCCCTGTGAGGGTGTTAATGTGCAGCATTCAGGTCTCCATCATATGCATTTAGAGCACTTCATTAACCATAAAAGGACAGATGGAGCATATATCCAATCCAGTGCTATTTGGGAAAATCCAAATGGGAAAAACTTGTATGCTGTGAACATATTTTTACTTTTCTTTATAAGCAATTGCATTTTGAATGTTCCCTCAGTGCCGCCTCGGACACAGAAATAGAACATTTTTGTTGTGGATTCCCTGGTGAAAGAATGCTGTGCTGTTAAAAAAAAAAAAAAAGGAGAGATTTTGGGTCCGGTTCAAAGGAGGGAATATTTGGGCTCCGTGTATCAAACTAGGAGACATTTCACCCCAGAACACAATGGATGTTGTGATGCAGCCTATCCATTGTCTATTGTCAGATTCACCCTGCCTCGCCCTGTGTTACCCCACAACACATCCCCTCCACTATTACTGGAAAAAACATCGGGTGAACCAGTGTATCCCTAAGTCTTTATGTTTTCACAAACATCCCATTAGTGAGATCTTTGTGTGGCCTCGGCCTGCGTTGCCAGGGTGGTGGGACTCGACGCTCCCTAAAAACAATTGATGAAACAGAAGATGGCGTGAAGCGTGTCCAAGAACATGGCTTCCCCGACTAGCAGGGCTTACAGAGCACATCTCCCAGTCCTCCTTTTCTCTTTGATTTGAAAGAAAAAACCCTGTCTGTCTCACTTTTTGTTCGCTCTGCAGACTGGAGGGTATATAATGGCTGGTTTTGGAAAGACACACAAAGTAACAACCACTTTAGTAACTTGCCAGAGAATTTGATAAGATTTATTATTATTCTGTGCAGAGAAGCAAAAATGATGCATAAAATCTCTTTAGGATTTCAGTAGTACAGTACTTGATTAAATTTACTTAGTTACATTCCATCACTGTATATATCCCACTGTATATTTTCAGTTTTGGTATGGCTTGATTGTATGATATTGAAATGTTGGCGTTTCCATAGACTTTTTTGCAGAAATTACCAGAGTAAGTAGAAGAAATAACCTCAGTGTTTTCCCCTCAATAAACAGTCACTCCGCACTTCAACATTAATAAATGACATGAAACTTTACACTGATATGTCCACATACTGTATATACTTTCTAGGTGTATATGTGTACAGGTAAATACACCGATCAGCTGCAACATTAAAATGACTAACAGGTAAAGTGAATAAAATTGATCATCTCATGCATTGTTGCACCTCGGGTCCTTACATTCCTTTATCTACAACTTATATTGCATTGTAACACCCTGTGTTGTAAAATGACAATAGATAAACCTTTATAGAGTCGAAGAAATAGAGTCATTAAGTAATTTGCACATCAGAGGGTTCAACAGACAGAACTGTAAGTAAGCTGCCCTTATAAAAACTGTTTTCACTTTAAAAAATAGGATTTCCCATCACTAATACACAAGTTTTCTAATCAGGCCCAACTCCATGTGTTTTAGATTTCCTTGGAGACACAGTGGATAAAGATATAAAGGGGATCAGTGAAAAAAAAAGCTATATGGTACATTTCAGAGCCCAGCAGATAATCCTAACTCATCATAACCACACTTAAAGAAAAAAAACTTCTGTTCAGTGAGCATGCTGATTTGTCATGGTTGGAGAGTATACTGCTGAACAGCTCCACTCTATGTTCACAATATGGTTTATCTTTGACAAAATATAAAAAGAAATACATGGACACGAGTAAATATACATTGAAAAACAGCTCACCCTTTGTCAAAATAATTGTAAATGAAGGCCAACAGTAGAGTCTTCCTGCTTCGACTATGAGTCAACCTGCAGAGGTTTGTCTGTAACATAACCCCACAGTTCAGTGATGTCTAATTGGAACATACGGTAAATGTATGACTGTTCCTTTCCCCTGTCTCATTACCTTGTCTCGTAGGTTCCCTCCATCCTGCCCTCCCATCCACCTGCACATTCTAACGAGGTGATCGCAGCATTCAAATACCACACTGTGATCACATCGCATGCCTGCCCCATGTGTACACTTTCCTCTCTTTGTTAGCCCACAGCCTTGCACACACATGGAGGCCCGAGCTGTTTCCTGCAGGCCAACGTAGGGAGGTGTGTTTCTAATTATAAACCTGATGCGGGGTTAAGCACTCTCTCTGCAGGCCACCACAGCCACCAGGATTTATGGTACCAAGGTCCAGCCTCCAACCCCTGAGACCCACCAGAGAGGCAAAGCTGTTCACTTTCTGCAGCTATAAATCAGGTAAGTATGGCCGGTAGCTGCCAGTCTAGGGCAAACCAGTGTTATATGCTGCAGGAGGTGAGAAAACAAATCTGCTCCCTGCACTCTTGTTTGATAGATGTGTCACTTGAATGCCTTTATTTGTGTGGGCTTCTCAAATATGAAACTTTAGATATCCTTCTCTCATAGTGTTACTTTTGGCTACTCCTGTTTATGCCACACCAAAGTCTATCGTAGAGTGAGAGAGACCAAAGTGAAGGAATCACCAGGTGCAGATATATGGGATCCAAACTGATCAGATGTCACAGCAGTTCAGGCAATTAAGTGGAAAAAAGACTTTGTCTGTTATAAATGAAGAGCAGTTTACTTTATGCCAAAAATAGTTAAAACGTACAGTTTTAAGCAATTGTACATGAGCCGTATCACTGCAAATACACAATATTTCAAACCCGTCCAGTCCATATCAGTCACTGAAAACTCAGCACGTACTATCCAAGGAAAAACTGCTGTGCATGGCATTTTTAGTACATTCCGAACCAGCTTCATTACATCCACACCTTCAGTGAATATATAGTATAACATTTGGGAAACAAAGACAGAAGTTTGACGAGAACATTGATACCACTTTCATCTCTGTGCGCTAAGAATGGAGCGAGAGCCAGGGGGAGACAATTAGCTTAGCTTAGCATGAGGCAAGAAGCAACAGGGAACAGCTTGCCCAGCTCTCTCCATTCAAAAATAAGTGTACTAGCATCTACTGTATATTCTATTGTTTTTCTGTTTTATTAATCGATCAAACAATTTATTACCATCTTCTAAATATTATTGATTCTTTTATTCCACTGAACTCCTTGACATATTTTATTTGATTGTATTTTATTCTAATTTTATTAATTACTCATGTATTTTTGTGTCGACATGTTACTGTATATTTTAGTATGCGTGCAAGGCAAGCTGTCAATAAAGTCTGAATCTGAATTTTGGTAATACTTTGGATCTTGTTTGTTTATTCCCTTATTCCCTCCCCAAAACAAAGATGTTAAAATATGAAGCTACTGTATGTGCTGTAACGATCTTTGTGAACAGCAGTTGTTACCTTGGAGTGAGCCTTTCATATCTTCAGAGGGAGCGGGCCCTCTTCTATGAAGTCTGCCATGTTGTACCATCATGTTTCTACAGTAGCTCAGAACAGACAAACCAAACACTGGCTCTAGACAGGGCCTTTCGCGTTTTTTGTATTTTCAAGCCACAGTAGGGGAAAGGGAGTCAGTTGGTAGTAATTTGCAGCCACACCGCTAGACACCAGTAAATCCGACACACTGGACCTTTCTTACATAGACTAAGAATAAGAATAAGACACAGACCTGAGAGTGGTATAAACCTTGTCATCTAATCCTCAGCAAGAAAATAAGGTTTTTATTGTCCAAAATGTGTAACTACTCCAAATGTCAACTCATTAAGAAAAACATTACTAATAAACAGTATTGTTTCGATATGTCACACAGATGTTGTGTCTCACAATGCAAGTCTGTGGATGAGATAAGTATGCATGCATATGTTACCATGAAAATAATGTGTATTGTTTAGTTCATAATAGTCACTGAGGAAATGAGCCATACATTTTGACAATGACCGGTCAAGAGGGACTGAAGCACAGTTTTGTGTAATTGCTCAAGGTCAAACGCCAGAAAAATGTCACTGAACAAAAACAAAATCCCAGAATATTAAAGGCCCACACTCTTGCTACTATCCCCGAATAGCCTTTTTTTAAAAAAACCACTATGACCTAAAATTGTGAACCAAGCCAAAATGAATCCAACTCTGGATTATTTTAGCCTAAGCCTTTTGATTATTGAAAACAAGAGGAAATCCTTCACAGACAGGGAGGTTTCCCTTTTGTGTAATAAAGATCCAAAATATTGTGCCAAAAACAATCTGGAATGTGGTAAACAATGTTAGGGAACAAACTACCCGCATGATACATGAGTGATCACCAGGATCTGGCATGGCCAGACAGTTGATCATAGCAGAGTCATGTAAACCCCAGGGAGCAATGGCCTTAGTTTAGCACTGACAGGGAGTGAGACAAACACCATGTTATTCAGGTTGCATTGTGATTGTAGTGGTCATTCATACTTAAGGGTATTACACACCAGTTCTTAAAAGCTGCATGCACCTTCCTACATATTGTTAATGACTAATGAGTCAAAGAGAAGCAGCCAAATTCTTTATAAACACAGGAAATTGTATTGAATATAAAAGCAAAATCACTCGGGTAGCACTGGAGTCGAGGTCAATGCAATATTGTTGATCATAGGAAGCTTGTCTCAGTTATTAACAATGACAAAAACAAACAGAGGTGGGTCTGTAGTTGGACGCAGTGGAGCAGGACAGCAACAAGTAGAAGTGGGGTTTTCCTACAGGGGAGCAGGGCTCTCCTGGGCCCTTCAAGACATGAAAGAAGCCCTCTGGGCTGCCAGAATCCCTTTCAATACACGGAGGTTTTGCAGAGGAAAAAACTGCGATCTGGGACCTTTGTTCCTTTGTTCATGTTCTCAAGTGTTCTTTTGGGAGTCCATAGGTGAACTGAGTGTGCTCTTTACCAAGGGTGTGACTGCACCCTTACAATAACATCCAGTTCAATCCCTATCTGCTGGACGTTTCAGGCTCAGTAGATGTATAGATTAACAGAGCCCAGTCTTGTAAACAGCGAGCCATAGGAAGACCAACCATACAAAATATGACAGGGACATGTAAACCATACAGTTCCCGTGCATTGTCAGCTGGTGCCGGTGCAGGACACATGTTTATGTCTTTGCGTCCGTGGCATCATGTTGAAGAAGCAATGAAGAGCAAAGAATGTGGTGATATAACATAAAGTGACAAACAAACATGAGGTTAATGGTGATAGATGGGGGTCGTTCCTGCAGAGTTTGGTGATACATTGTTAGAGCACATAATATTCATATGTCAGTCAAAGGGAGCAAGACAGCCTGGAGAATAACCATCATTGCAGCTGATGAAGTGAGCCAAAGGTTTACTGCTCCATCACTATAGCTGACCAGGGGCACTGACACTCTGCGCAACCGCTTAATGATGTTGTACAATACATCTCGACGTACATTACATGGAGTCTAGTGACACCTGGCGGTCTAAATGAGATACTACAATACAGAGTGTGGTGATGATGATTGAGCTCCATGCTCACCAGTGAATGTAGGTATGGACAAGGACAAGTGTGTTTGCAGTTAGGTTGGTCCTGTTAACAAAAATAAGCATACAGTAGTTTATTGCAGCCGGAGAGGATCTATATGAACCAATGAGTGAAACAAGATGAGTAGAAAGCTGGCTGTATTTGTAATGATAACCACCAGCTTTGATACCAAGATGTTTTAAACAATAAACTATAACTTTGCATCCTCAGAAAATAAATCTCTCAAGTATAAAGTGACCCGTATTTTGCACACAAATCAAAGTGTTTTTATTTGATCGTAAATTAGTTCAAACTTTCCTCAAAACAGCTTTAAAATACGTGTTTTGCTGTTTAATCACCACAGACTGTTTCAGTCATGTTGAACACAACACACATATCAGGTATCAACACATGCTTCGGATGAGGCCCGCCTTTTCTCTGTGTTGAGAAATCTGATTGGTGTAAAATAGGTGGCTCCAACCAATCAAAATGCCTCTTCTCTCAAGACGCACTCTGATTGGCTTCTTATCATAGGAACCCCGCCCCCTGTACATCGTGTCCCTGCAGTCTTTCGACAGGCTATAAAGTCGGTGTTATAACAAGGTAAACAGGCCTTTTGTGTCATTTTCTGAATACACAGTAATAACACATAGCATGTGTGTGTGTTTGCACAGACAGAGAGCGTATTTTCAAAGTCTAAATCGTGTTCAGAAACCTGTAAGTAACTGTACTTGCATAATAGCGAGGACGTGCAGTGTCAAGTGTTGTAACTGTTCACCTGAATGTCATCTCTTCGCGTCGACTTGTTTCTAATACAGCGCAATATTTTGACAGAAAAAACTCAAAAACTGTTATGTACGACTGTTATTCAGATAATGTTTTAGAGCTACAATGCAGTTATCTGTCATTTAATGTAGCTAACGTGCTTACAGGGAATTATAAAGCATTGTAGTGAGTTTTATCTTCTGTGGTGTCAAAATAAAAGTCCTTAACTTACAAGTACCCCAAGGGCATAAAAGCCATAGTTATATAGGGGCCAGTTGATTTCTACATCTCTACACATTATTGACACGTGTTATGAAGTAAAAGTGAGTTATCTTTTTCTTAAAATAATAAAACCATGTATATTAAGAGTAATCATGATGTTTTATTTTTTAGCTTTTCCTGTTGTAGTGACACAACAGTCTTTCTGCACAAGTCATGGTGTCTTATATCAGTCTTTTATGTGTCATTAACTCTCTTCTGCTTTCTTTAGGTGAAAACATTGTGACTCTACAATCTACAAGATGGAAACCAAGGTGACATCAGAGCCCAAATCCAACGGCGTGATGAATGGAGGAGCAAGGATTGTTGTGGATGATGATGACGACGTTCTTAGGTATGGAGATCTGGCACTCGCACATTGTAGGAATGATTTAAATGACAGCCGAATGGCACAAGCATTCATGTCTGTCCCCTCCTTCCTTTGTCCCTTTCTCTTCCACCAAGTCCAACTGACCTGTCCGAGATATTAGCTGAGGGGACCAAGGAGGCCCACGACAGAGCAGAGAACTGCCAGTTTGTTAAAGATTTCCTCAGAGGCCGCATCAAGAAGGAGCTGTTTAAGGTTGTCACCCAAAGCTTCTTGCATTTTTGTCACTGAGGATGTTGGCAAAAATGTCTGTTGGCATAAACTTAGAAACAAACTAACAGCCAGTACAAGTAAAAATAACAGTATCAACATGCACTATCGGGTTAATCAGTTATTTATGACTGTTTTGATAATGGATACAACCTCTCTCTCCACTTTTGTGGTTTCAGTGTATGTTACAGTTCCCTTTCAGTGATTTTATAGCCATGACATTCGATCAGAAACTGAACTACCGAGAAATGAGCAAAATGTAACTTTTAACAATTTGAATATTAAAGTCACCAGTTTGATCCAAAAGCCAGAAAAAGGCATATTAGACATTTCAGTTCACATTTTATCTGTGTCCGTCTCACATTTCTGCCTCTCTGTCTCTGTTGCCAGAGAGGCACAGCAGCTCTATACTTCGTCTACTCGGCCATGGAGGAGGAGATTGAGAAGAACAGAGACCACCCTGACATCGCCCCGATCTATTTCCCCACAGAGCTGCACCGGCGTGAGGCCCTGGCCCGGGACCTGGAGTACTTCTATGGAGAGGACTGGGAGAGCCAGGTCAGCATAAAGCACACAAAGGCTACATGTCAGTCTCAGAACATAACATTTTGAGCCTCAGACATGAACTAGTGCAACTTTAAGCCTACTGACATTCATAGTGTTCTCTCTCTCACAGATCAGCCTCTCTGCAGGCACCAAGCCTTATGTGGACCGCATCCATGAGGTGGGAGAGCAGGACCCGTTGCTGCTGGTGGCCCACTCCTACACCCGTTACATGGGTGACCTGTCAGGCGGACAGATCCTCAAGAAAGTGGCCCAGAGAGCACTGAAGCTCCCCTCGACAGGAGAGGGTCTCAACTTCTACCAGTTTGAGGGCATCCACAGTCACAAGGGCTTCAAGCAGCTTTACCGAAGCAGGATGAACGAGCTGGAGCTGGACGCTGAGTCCAAAGAGAGGATTGTGGACGAGTCCAACCGAGCCTTTGGCTTTAACATGATGGTGAGGGAGCAGGGAGGATGGGTTGGGAGAGTCCTGACGACAGTTGTTCACAGTAAACAGCATGATAGAGAAACACAAGGCAGAAAAAAGACAAGAAGACACATTGTTTGGGGAGGGGAAAGATAAAGCTATGACAAGAATCTACTTTTATTCTGAAAACAGGTATTCACAGAGCTTGAGGATATTGGGAAGACCGTCAAAGACGAAGTCCAAGATGCAGGTTTGGGACACAGTCATGCAGAGATCATGGATGGAGG
Source organism: Pagrus major (assembly GCF_040436345.1). NCBI lineage: Eukaryota > Metazoa > Chordata > Actinopteri > Spariformes > Sparidae > Pagrus > Pagrus major. Next base: position 25,205,142 of record NC_133215.1, read on the forward strand.
TGATATCAACAAGTGCCCGTACTACGCAGCAAAGATGGGTAAGACATTAATTGAAGGATTCAGGTCTGAAAGAAGCAGGCATTCCTAACATTATCTACACTAGAGAAATACAGAGGGAAAAAACATTGCTTCCTGAACGTCACATCACTTCAGTAGACTGGATTTCTAAAATATTTTGAAACTTATTTTCCCATATATTCAGTACTTGGCAATAGGGCCATTTGACTTAGATGTTTTTGAGCTTGTGAGCTTAAGCATGAACTTTGAATTGTATGTCATTGTCTAAATGTCTAAATGTCATTGTCTTTTAGAAAAGGAGAGTAACCTCAAAACCTTCAGCTTCAATATGAGAACATTTGTACAAACACGCCCCTCGGCATGTTAGAGATAGTAAAAAGATTAAACTCAGGCCACTTGAATTATGCACTTATAGTGGAGCATGTGCAGTAGTGAGGTGAATGACACTGTAGCTGCACTGAGGAGGCTGAAATCCCTAAAATGACTTGTTGATGATGACTTTCTTTTTGCTCTTTCTGGCCTCATTCCTTTATTCTTTTTGTCTGCTCCCCATCTCGTCATCTCCACAGTTGCCAGCGGGAATCCCAGTCACGCATGCCAGTTAGCCATGATGCTCCTCAGACATCCACCCTGTCAGATGGCTCTGGCCGCCTGGGTGGCCTTCCTCGCTGGTTTCACTGCCTGGTACCTCATGTGAGCTCGTTCTGCCAATCACCTCTGAGGAAGGAGCAGAGGACACTGTTGCATCCTGCCAAACTAAACCTCTTTGCTTTGAATGTTTTGGTTTAAATACCTCAGATACAGTATTTATTTCTTCTTATTTTCCCTTGTAGCAGTGAACCAGCTTTTGGGATTATGCAGATGTAGTTTGACCATGAAGACACAACAGAGACTTTATGATGCATTTGTTATTTATGAAGTATGCATTGATAATATGAACGTGGTTAAAGACATTTTACCATGCAGAAATATTGAAGGCATTCTCTTCCTTCGTGTGATTTTGAATGTTATTAGCTGTTTCATTTCAAAGATACACGGATGCACAAATGTGTGTATACTTGTTGTGTTGTGCCTAAACAAGTGTTATCAGTAAAAAAAACAAATGGTGAACCCCATTTGGTTTTTGTGTCCTTACAAGTAACTGAAAGTACTGTCTGCTTGTTTTGCCCTTTGGTTAAAGTAAAAGCACACTACAGGAACTTGATTGGGGAGATAAAGGATGGGATCAGTTGAGTAAGCAGTTGAGAGCGGATGTGTCAAACATTCAGATACAGAAGAACCAGAGACAACTAACAAGGCGACGAAGACGCAGACTGATGTTAATGTGAGGAGACAACAAAGTCACTTGATATGAATCACATTCTAACAGTGTTGGTGTTGCTGTGGAGCTCAGGTAGGACTGGGTTGTTTATGTTGGATGTGTGAAATATTCATGGAGATTCAGCTTAATTATCAACTGCACTGAGCGAGAAAGTGTGCGTGTGTGTGACATTTTGGGAGACTGAGGAGATTTTGTCAGATTGTTACTTCTTCATAGTGCTGTTTGAGGTTTAAGACTTTTAGGCTTCAGGGTTAACGTCAGAATTAGGTTAAGGCCAAACTGACGTGATGCGTTATGTCAACCAGATGTGTGTGTGTGTGTGTGTGTGTGGGTGTTTGTAAAATCTAACATGAAATAAAAAAATAAACATACTTCCTTAAAATGGCAACATTGTTAGCCTTGATCATAACTCATAACTTAGACCTCTCAAAACCTCTAAACTAGAGGTGAGGGTTTGGACTCAAACAATAACTCAAGAAAATAACATGAACAAAAATTAGCCTAGTTTCCCTGACTCAACATTTGGAGAAACACATGTATTTGCTGTCTTGGTAAAAAGAAGTTACACAGCATTCTCATGTCTGTATGTTAGTAAGGAGGTGATTAGCTTAGCATTAAGACAGGAAGCAGGGAGGAAACTACCCTTACTCTCTCTCCAGAGTTTGAACAGTTGACTACAAGTACTGATTAACACACATCTCTTTTATATGATCTGTACACAAACTGAAATGTAAAAATGACAATGTGGCCTTTACGAGGAGTTGTGTTTAGGTATGTTTAGGTATTCCCTCTTTAGGAAGTTAACCCAGATGACATCATCAGGGTTGGACTTCAGAAAGCTTCCCCAGAGCTACAAACAATATCATACAGCTGTTTTCACAGACTAGTAGTACTTCCTGTGTCAATTTAATGTTTAAAAAAGGAACTCCACGGATTTTACATATCAGTCCATTAAGCCTACAGCTCCTGGAAAGTAGACTACTACTGCATAAGTGAAAAAAAGTTGTATGAAGCCTTTCGTGGCTCCAGAGGGACCTGTGTAAAAATTTTAAGCAAGTTCTAAGAGTCTCACTTGTAACTTTCGCACTTTTGAGCTTTAAATCAGCTTAAGTTGACGGCCCATGCCTTGCAATTTCCCCATATATAATGCCAGCACAAATGAGGGTTAATTTAGGAACAGCCCTTTGGACTGAAAGAGAAATCAAACTTTTTGAAAGAGACCACTGTGATGGTAGAGGAGATTGAAGCGAGGCAGCAACTATCATTCAGTGGTCCAAATAGACAGCTGATAGCCAAACATGCAGTTTGCAGATTGTTCATAAAGTTGCAAAGTTCACCACAGGCTTGGATGCATTTGTGTCTCCAGCTGCAACACCCCTACATAACCAGCAGGAAAATCATTCAGCAGAGTCTGTAACATCCAAGTGCTTTTCATGCTTGTTTATTCTTTGACCTTTTTCTCCTCAGGCCTCCAGGCAGAAGAAAATGATTCACCAGGTAATTTGAAAATAACAAAAAGAGAAAGTCATGTTTTACTTTCAGTCTCCTCTAATCTTTACAGACTGTATATTCATGTTGCTTACTCTCTTGTCTCCTTTCAGAACCTGGCAACATCAGGTTGATGGGAGGAGCCACCCGCTGTGCAGGTGGACTGGAAATGAAACTCTACAATGGCTGGAAACCAGTGGATGACCCTTCGTTTGGCTGGAACCTGAGAACAGCAGATGTAGTGTGTAGACAGCTGGACTGCGGATCTGTTGTGTCAGCAAAACTCAAAGACAGTTACGTAGCAAGACATGTATGGAAGATAAATGCTTACAATGTTCAGTCTAGATCTGCACTGACAGCAACTGCATCAATGAAGCCCAAATATTCCCTCACCAGCTTGGAGATCACGTGCTCAGGTAACACGATCAGTGTCACCATCCATGATGATCACCTTTAAAGTATTTCTCCTTCAAAGCCATCATTGAAACTATTTTTTCTTTTTACATGCTGTATGTTTGTATTCTTGCTTGTAGACAGTGGTGGAAGAAGTAGTCAGATCCTATGCTTAAGGAAAAGTAATATCACAATGAAAAAAGTCCTCATTCTGCCACAGAATGGCTCCTGGTGGTACGACAACAGATACTTCTGTATCTTTTATCAACAGGGTAAACAGACAGTGGCTGGGGTGGGTGTTATCTTTTAGTATCCTTTGGGCTCTGTGCAGACATCTAACTTCACCGATGTCACTGCTGCTCTGCAGATGGGTACCAGTGATGTTCTGGACCATTTTAATCACTCACTGTAGAGCCCTCCTGTCCTTGTCCATTGTTGATTTGCTCCTGATATGAACACTCATCATTGTTTGTAATGCGATGATGGTGGTGTCGTCCACATGCTTCACTCTAGAGTTCTCTTGATGTCTGGTAGTGCAGTCATGTCGTGTACGGTGTGAACAGGAGGGGGCTGAGCACACAGCCCTGGAGTGCTCCAGTATTGAACAGGTGTTGAGGAGGTGTCCAGTATCCATTTGCAGTATGTTGTGCTCAAGCTCTGAGTGTGAAGTTTTCCAATCAGCTTCATGGGTGAGATTGTATTGAATGCTAAGCTGAAGTCAACAAACAGCATTTTGATGTAGCTGTTGTTATTTTCAAAGTGTGTGAAGACTGAGTGGAGGGCAGTGGATATGTATATATAATGTGCTCTTTTGACAGCTGTCAAATACACTGACAGGCCTGAACATTAAAACCACTGACAGGTGAAGTGAATAACATTAATCATCTCGTCGTCATATGAAATGCTCTTCTGTGCAACCTTAGGTTCTCGCATTCTTGTGGATGCTTGACATGCACCCACCCAGCCACCGTTGCAGACCAAGTTCACCCCTGCACGGCAATCCCCGATGACAGCGGGTCATCCATTAGGACAATGTGCCTTGACACACGCAAAACCTGCTCAGGAATGACCCAAGGAGCGTGATAGAGCTCAAGGCGTTAACCTGACCTGCAAATTCCTCAGATCCCAATTCGATCAAGCATCCGTGGTAGCTCCTGGAAAATGTGAGATCTATGGAGGCCCCTTACAATATGATGTCATAATAAACAGATTTGGAAAGTTTTATGTCAGATCAAAAGTCATGGGGTCAATACCTGCAACAACAACAGAGTGTGGTGCAGATGAATAAGTAGTGACGTAGCTTAGCATGATATATAGTTTATTTTTAGCTTCTTTGCTGTTGGTTTGTTTGTTGTTGTTCATATTTTTCAGTCAAATTTCTGTTTGTTACTCTTGTAATAGTGCTCTCTCTCAAACTCTCTCTCTCCCTGTGCAGAGTCTGTCAGGCTGGTGAATGGGACTACTCTGTGTTCAGGCAGAGTGGAGGTCAAAGCTAACCAGTCATGGTCCTCAGTCTGTGAAGGTGATTTTGACTGGCAGAATGCAGAGGTAGTCTGCAGAGAGCTCGGCTGTGGGGCTCCTTTAGACCTGGTTCTCTGTGAAAACACAAAGGCTCTCAAGTGGATGAACAAGTTTAAGTGCAGAGGTGCAGAGTCCACTCTCCTGGACTGTGAAAGTTATGAGTCAGCTAGAACTACCTGCTCACCTATAGGAGTCACCTGTTCAGGTAAAGGAGAAGTTACTGCTGTCACTCTCAATAAATACTTTCTTTAGAAATCAGTCTCACCTTAAGGTCCATTTAGTAGCTGTTCTGGAGCTTTAGATCACATGAAATGATAATCTGTAGATGGAGTTCGCTAAATTTTATGACTCAAATCAAATTTTACCCCAACCCTTGTTTTTGAGTGCCCCCTTGCCTCTCAGAACAGAGTCACAAGATGTAGTGGTTGTAATCTCCCTGTATGAAATGGTATAACCCTTCAAGACCCTCATATGTCATCAGTAGTAGACCGGACATATGCCGTCTTCAGTGGTGGTGATTTCTCTGGCATTACTGATATGCTAACAAAAAGCTCTGGTACAGTCACTAAATGGACCTTGCAAAGAAGATTGTTTTCTTTACTGTCTCCAAGCTCACTTTTTTTTTGTCTCTGTTCAGAGCCTGATAATGTCCAGTTGTTGGAAGGAAGCAGCCGCTGCACTGGTAGACTGGAAATGAAACTCCAGGGTGACTGGAAACCAGTGGATGGTGCGAAGGGAGACCTGAAGTCTGCAGCTTTAGTGTGCACACAGCTGAAATGTGGTTCTGTGGTTTCAACTGCATTAAAGCCTTCTGCAGTGAAACCTGTGTGGGGGATCATTTCCTCCAGAGTTCAAGCTGGATCTGCACTGAGGGAGTGTGTATCAACAAGGCCCTGGCACTCCCGGTCCAGCCTGGAGATCACCTGCTCAGGTAACACCTTCAGTGGCATCAGCCATGATTCTAATTCTTACAGTTGTTATTCATCACAGCAACTGCTAGAGGTTTTAAGTGATCCAGGACAAAGGTCATTATTGCTTCAAACTAGACTAGATTTGCAAGCTTTTGACCCAGTGTCTTTGTTCTAATGGGGAGTTTTGATTGTCAGGACAAACTAGTGTCTTCTCACTCAACTATCTCCCTTGTCTTTACAGATGTGTTGTATCAGCCAACAATCTCCGTCTCTCCCTCCATCGGTCGGGTCGATGAGTTGTCCATCTTCACCATCAGCTGCTCCATTAAACCACAGTACCCAGGAGGCTCTTTCCAGCTGACCCTCACCACTGCCAACACAATGCAAAACTACACCCAGAAAGCCGTCAATCACATCGCCCACTTCCTGTTTCCTTCTGCAAACCGTGGCCACCAAGGGAACTACAGCTGTGTTTATCAGATCGACGTTTTCTCTCATAAGTTGTCCTCAGCGAGCCGCCCACTTTCTCTCATCATCTCAGGTAATGTGAAGGAAGGTGCAAAGCTGGGTCAGACAGGGACATGTGCCACTAGTTGTCTTTACATTCAAGATTTTGAAAAAATATCTCTAATGACAAAAACAGGGCATGGAGAGCTTTAATCAGCAGTTTCCAGGTTAAAAAAAAAAGGAAAAAAAAGTTGTGCTATAAAAGTAAATATAAATATAAATAAATATCAACTCCTGCCACTGGCAATGAGTGTGAATCAGGCCATTAGTGTGACTAATGTATAGTCACACTAATGCAGCATGTACATGACAAACATGGGAAAGACTATATTTTTTTTCTCTTAAGATCAAGTTTCTGCAGATTTTTTAATTTAAATTACTAATTAATTACTTTGAATGAATAAGACAGTTGCACACTATACAAAGGAAATTCAATTTTGTGATATTAGAGGTTTAAGGCATCTTATATTATATTATTAAGGCTGTTGTATTGTGACATTCCATGATTTGATTTGATTGTTGTGAATCTCTTTCAGACTCTCCAGTAGTTTACATCCCAAGATTCACTGTCCTGCTGCTCACTTTGGCCTTGTTTGTGTTTGCCATTTGTTTCCACAAAAAGGTAGGCCAACTGTGCTCACAAAAATGTTCTTAATCCGTATGCAGTGTGTGGGGAGTGCCTTAAAGACATCTGCGCCTATGTCCTTTCAGGCCACCAGGGGGCAGCAACCGGGAGGCCAGGAGAAGCTTGACCATTATGACCTTGGTGCTTCCAGAGCTGAGGGTTTGCTAAATGAAGAGGCAGCAGCCCAGAGAAGAGATCTCTAAGAAGCTAATCTTGGAAGCAAAGAGATCATTCAGGTTTCTTTAATGGCTTTTTGGTCAAAACTCCACTAACTACTCCACAAATTTTGTTGTCTTTTCTATTCCACACATTCTTCTTCCTTGTCAGAACCCGGTGCCTACATTACCCACAGTGCAACTCAACTGCCAACAGTTCAGTCAGAGATTCGGATGGGTTATGGTAGTAGCAGCCCATGTAGCCACAGGTGTCTGGTATACTCAGTTCTTTCAAACTTGTGGTCTTCAGACCCAGCTGATGCTGCTGACTCAAGTCACATCACTGAGGCAGTTTGGCAGATTTCACAAAGCTCGCCCTGGAACCACAAAAGGCTTTTTACATCTTTTTTTGTCACATATTCAGTTTTACAAACCAAGACATACAGGTCTTGGTGTTTGTGTAAAGTCCAATATTACACTGCTCAAATATTTATCTTGATATGCATATTGTTCAAAAACTGTTAGTTACTCAAGTAAGAAAACAAAATGTAAACTTCTGCATGTACATAACAAGCAATATTTTTTAAGTTTTGACAAGTAATCCAATAATTTTTGTTTAGAATAAATGTAAACACATGTATAAAAGTATCATTTAAAAAATTGTGTTATGAGCAAAACCCCAGTTTTAAATCTAATATAGACCAGTCACAGGTCACAGCTGAACAGACTTGGGAAAGTGTTCATTAGTTGACTCAAAATAGTTTTTTTGTAAGGAATATCAGTGTACTTTTGCTTAGCCAATTATTTCATGCTGCAAAGTGTGCTGTCAGTCTTTGTTTTAAGATGTGCTGCTTGAAAAAAACATTAGAAAAGACATCTGTACCAAGAAAACTGCGATTTTATTTTCCTTTTCGACTGCTTCATACATTTTAACACTCTAAAAGATCACAGTCCTGCTGAGACCTACAGATATGTATATGCGTTTTTCATGGAGAACAGTTCCTTTTCATTATAACAGGTTATAATATTGGAACATTATAATTAGGATAATTCATTGTTGACTATTACTGCTTCATCTGTACTTGAACAAATTACTTTAAAGTTCCAAACACCTTCTCAAAACCCTGTCTGTCCACCACCTGTCCAAACAGTGTGGTGAAATACAATGTCTCTGGACTGCTGTATCTCTTTAGTTTCCATATTGTCTCGTTTACGGCGTCTCCTGTATCCCCGATGGTCATTACATCTGACACAGGCAGGTACATGTCACAGCGTCTACCCCAGAAGTTGAGGTGGGACACTTTGAGTGTGGTCTGGGACGGGTCCAGGTACATCATCCCAACAACCCTCCTGAAGAAGTGACTGGCAATGTACAGCATGGCACCAGCGAACAGCGCTATCCCTGTTGTGTAGCTGACAAGAAAGAAGGAGACTTGTCCTTGGAAGTAGAAGAAAAACACTGGGGGCAAGATGACCACTGTGATCGCAGTCTGGAGCAGTTTGAGCCTGGACACGGCTCTGAGGTGCTTAATGTGTGGCAGCTTGTAAATCAGAGTGTATTTCTCTGTGGACAAGTCAGAGTACCTGACCAGGCCTGTGACTGTAGGTATAAGGGGTCCATGGAAGCTCTGCTGGATTGGTGTGTGACCCGGTGAATGAGCCTGCACCACCCCATTAGGTATCCGACCTGTGAGTAGGCATGATCCTCTGGTGCAGGACAGAATGCTGGAGGTTAACCTGCGATGGAGCACTGACCTGATCTGTGGGGAAATGACAGATATATTTGACCAAAACCATTCGCAAATTGATTAATTGATTGACAGAAAATGTATGGGCAAAATTTGGATATATTTTAATTATGCCAACTCTGGTTCCAGTATATAAATATTTGCTGTATTTCTTAGTCTTCTATGATAGCAAACTGAGTATCTCTGGGATTTTGACTGTAGGACAGACAAAACAAGCGAAGTGAGGGAACCTCGCTGGGCACTTTTTACTATTTTCTGACATTTTACCTGCCAAACTATCAAGCAACTAAATAATCAGCAGATAAATAAATACATTACATTTTTATTATACAAATGAATACAACACAGCATAATATATAACCCCCACTAGCTTAACATGAGAAAGTTTAAACAACATTTTAACATTAATAGTAGGGTTACTGAGTTGAATTGCATGACATTATATATTGTGTTTGTGTGTAATTATGGCGATCCTTTGGGCATAACATATGCATAACATCATGGCTGCAGTTGCACTTTGTATTACGTAGATGAGTAATAGTTTTTCAATTCAGATTCAGTCCCCAATGGGAAATCCTCCTTGCAACCAGATGGATAATAGTATGAGCAAATTAATATAAGCAATAAAGCATATGCACCCGTTTTGTTTTAATTAACTTAACTTCTTCATTCGATATAAGGATGGCTGAATAATAACCATGAACATTTATTTTTTAAGCATAAAAATTAGTGGTAGGTTGGCTACAGACCTTGGCTGTCATACATCCCAGGTAAAGCAACATTTAGCTTATGTGGCTAATTTAACTTTCATATCATGTTATGATGTCTTGCAAAAGAGTGACAGTTATGATAGAGTTTGAGGAAGAACGAGGCTCACCATGATCGCCGACAGAAGAAGGAAAACACAGAAACACGAATCTTCTTTTTAGAAATGAGAGACATACCAAAGGCAACACTTGCAGAGGCTAGCTAACATGAAGCATAATGTCAGCTACACCATGACCCGGAAGTACTCCACAATGTTAACCTTTTTTAATGTTTTGTTTGCTCGTGTGCCCCCTAGCGGGAACGTTGTACATTATCACTTTAGATATACTTATTTAAGTTTTTATTAAACTCTCTCTTGAACTTGAATCTGTAAGTGTGGCTGTAAAATAATTCCGGTTTGCGGTGACGACACGTGACGTGCGGCAGAGCTGTCACTTCCGCCACAGAGAGCAACAAGCTGGTAAACAGACCGACACTCTGGTATCGGTTTAAATGTCAGACCAGTTTTGCAGGTTTTCTCCGCTGTATTATTTATCTTATTATTTATCGGCTGCAGTAACTAGTTAATGTTGCCACTAGGGTCGACAGAGCATGACTTTATCTGAAACACAGCCTTTGAAGAGCGCGGCGGGACTGGCAGCTAACATTAGCTAACGTTAGAGGAGTCCGGCGGTGCATTATCTACCGGGCGGTGCTGCTTCCTGTTCTCTGACAGGTCCGAGAGACTGAGGGGGACCACAATGCTGCAGCTCGGAGATGAAGTCACCCTGTACTCGGTCGTCTTCGTGCTTGTCCTGCTGGGGACCCGGAGCCCGCTGTGGACGACCGCCCTCACCGCCTCCCTCTACCTCTTTATGGCTATGTTCCGGTTCCCCCAGGTACCGAGCAGCCGGGCCCAGCAGGTGCTGCACCCGGCCAAGGGCACGGCAGGCTCCGGCAAGGTGTCAGTGGTAGCTCACCGGGGCGGTGGGCACGACGCACCGGAGAACACGCTAACAGCCATCCGGGAGGTGAGAGGAGGCTGTGGGGGCGTCTCTTGTCCTGCACATGTGCTGGCATGGTTCTCCACACTCATAGCAACCCATGTGTTGCCAGTGATTACCAGGGACACAGCTGAGAGAGGCTGAAATATGACACGTGATAAAATTGGGGGGGAAAACATGCCATAGTTCTGTAAGCTGGCAGGGTGTTAAATGTGCCTTTTAAACAGCTTACTTCAGCTGCAAACACTGTCCACACTGCCATCCACTGAACTGTAGTATCCATAGCAGGCCAGTGGTACAACACATGAATGTTTGGACAGTCACAATTATGCACCACATTGCCCAATAGATACTGTGTTTTAAGGCAGACATGGATAGATATTTGAGAAATCTGACAATACCTTATCTTTTTGTCCAAAGACATAACACAAGCAAACTTATTTGCAAAATGTTTTTTTTGTTTTTTTAAACAATGTGTGCTGAACAGGGCATTATGAATTTAAAAAATCACAATCTAAGTGCTCTACAGTGTCCAACTACACAATGGAGATACTGTATTTAAATTAGAGCTTCCTTTTTTTGTATTGCAATCTCTTGTTATTTATTGGTCATGACCAGAAACTAATCCTCCCGAAATGGTTCAAACCGTTTTATTTGTCTATCCTGCTCTAGGCCAGCAAGAATGGGGCGACAGGCGTGGAGTTGGACCTGGAGTTCTCAGCAGATGGTGTCCCAATTCTGATGCATGATGAGACTGTGGACAGGACCACCAACGGGTCAGGACCACTCAGCCAGTTCAAACTGTCCGAGTTGGGTAAACTGGACGCAGCAGCTAAACATCGCCTCAGGTAAGAAAGAAGGATATAGCGAGGGAGGCGCATACAAGCATGCAGATCATCGAGCGGACAATGATTATTGTCTCTTTTAGGTGTTTATTGCAGCTTTAGATTCAGGATAATACAGGTTTTTGCAGCCTGAAGCAATAGCTTCTTGTTTAAACTGAAGGTTACAGCTATAATTTTTGCCTTTTCTGCTAATTTCTTATCATTGTCAGGGTGGGAATTGCAGTTTTTGCATTTTGCATTAAAAACCAGGCTGATGGCATTCTTTTAAAACCATCTTCTCCTTGGGGCAGATGGATAGATATTATTTAAAGTGATGTTGCACCAGGTCAGACAAGTAATGCATGTTTTCTGAGCTAGCTGGAGGCTTAAAGTGCTGAATACTATGGGCTGCATTATTAATCACTGCACTGTGACTTACTGAATGTTTGTTTGCACCTTGCTGATGTAGCCTTTATTTAGCAACACATCAGAGTATTGTCTTTCCACTCATAAGCTGGTATTCTCTTTCAAATGTACTTTTTGCAGTAGGACTGCCTGCTACAGAACAAATTGTTGCGGTACAGTTGCCAGGGATGCTGAATTGATAAAAAAACACATTGCTATGATTAATCCAGACAGGAGAGAGGCAAGGTGCTATTGATACAGAAGCATGCTGTTGGTAAAACATAGACGACATATAATTCAGCGGTTTCTAAAAACAGAAGAAGACAAAAAAAAGCAAAACAGTCCCTCTAAGAAGAGAAGCTGAGAGGCCGCCGGTAGAGACGGGGACACCATCTAGGACCCTGCCGCAAAAAGATTTAAATTAAAAAGTTATAAGTCGAATCTTGTAATATAGTTATCAAATCAAATACCAAAATGTACTCCCTGCCACTGCTGCTACAAAACAATTACAGAGGAAATACTGTATAAGCTTTATGTGGGTTTGGCAAGGCAACTGTAGTGAAGACAAGTTACCCAATGCCCCTAATTGAAGTTATGTCCCTAAGTTACATAAATACTTGACAACAATTACCTTAAGGTTGAGGTCTGCAGATACTTGGGATGATAATTACAGAAGCAAAAACTTCTCCCATTACCTTAACGCATATGAACCACCAGGAGACTCAAGTGCTCCTTTCATGCATACTATGGTGATATACGTATTTACTCCACACTGTCAGTTTACATGAGACAACTATATCCTGAAGTCATTTTTACTGGACATTTAGTAGAAGAAGGCAAAAAAAAAAGTTCAAGTAGCACAGGAGCATAAAGTCTGTACAAGTCTGATGCTCTGATCAAAGCTAAGAGTTGTTCCCCAGGTTAATGTGTTTTGAAAAGCATGATATGTGCGTGAGCTCGAGGTGGCTCTGAAACAATTGTGTCCTCTGTCACCAGGGACAAGTTTGCCGGAGAGAAGATCCCAACTCTGGAGGAGGCTGTGGAGGAATGTATCAGACTGCAGCTCATCATCTACTTTGATGTCAAAGGTCATCCGGACGAGGTACAGCCAACAAAACAAACAAACAAACAAAACAAGACTTGATTATGTGCAACATGTCTGTCATGCTTGTTGATTTAATTGATCTGTACCTAGTCAATATTGCATAAAGAAGAGAACACGAAGCTGTGATGTTAAGTGCCCTGGTACAAAATGATCCTAAAATATCTGTAGTGTACTGGATGTTCTAGTGCAGAAAATAACAAGATGATTGATTCATTTATCAAGTAGTTACTAATGAATTTACTCGTTACTGAGGGTGGAAAGCAGCCCTAAATGTTTCTGTCATACATCTCTTGTTGAGGAGTTGATTGTAGATTTTGGCTGGGTTTCTTTAATGATGTAGTCTGACACAAATCACCCTTTTCCTCCCTGTGAAAATCAATACTTAGAGCATTACACAGCTGCATTACTGAAAAAAGTAATGTGGTCACGGTTAACTTGAAACACTGATATAAATTCTACCTGCTGATCAGGTAAATAAAACGCTGGCAGATTCGGAAATAATTTAATAATCATTAGTTCAAGTCTTATCATTACCAGTGGGTCACAGTTACTTTGACAAACATTTATTCCAGTTTGTACTGTCCTTTGGGACATTTTTTGTTTGTTATTTGCTAACATTATTACAACATCACTAGATGTTTCTGGTTGATTTGTGCTCAAAAAACTTTACATACTCTATCTGATGTTAAAATATGACTGAGCCAAAGCAGCTCTGAGCTGAAAGATGCAATTAAGTCATTTACTCACTGCAGTGCCATTTCCATTTCATTCTGCATATTACAAAGCTAAATTAAAAGCTTTCATCAAGCCAAGGCGAGTTTATTTATACAGCACTATTTAGACACAAGGCAATTTAAACTGCTTTATAAGAGCATAGAAATACTATAAAAATGGGACATTAAGGTAGCATCAAAATTGCCTTTACAAGACAGTAAAAACAAAAACAAGCAAATGGATAGATAGGAAAGATATTGTATTTAGAAGACAATAGAGACAAAAGCAAGAAAAATAAATATTTACTGTACATTTTAAAAAGAAGTATCTGATTAATTGGAAAGCCACAGTGAACAGCAACGTTTTAAGCCTTGATTTAAATGAGTAAACAGTTTTAGCGTACCTTATGTATTCAATAAACTCGTTCCACAGGTGGGGAGCATAGAAACTAAAAGCTGCTTCACCTGACTTGGTTTTGATCCCAGGAGCAATAAGTTAACCGGTTCCAGATGACCTGAGGGGTCCGGGTGCTTCATAACGTATCAGTAAATCAGAGATGTCTTTTCATTGTACTTTGAACCACTTGATGAGCGGTTCCACGTTTTTACAAGAGTAAGGAATGCTGCAGCGGTCATTGTTGTTTCAGGCTGGTTCAGTCTTGCGTTCGGGGCCCACAGCAGTGTGTCTACACACACACACACACACAGCTGCTTATGACCACCAAGTGGTTGGACAGGAACACACACAAAGTGATATAAAGCATCACACAAAAGCAGCTGACTGTCCTACAATAACCTTGTGTTTTCTCCTCCCCCATCCAGGCAGCTGCTGCCCTTAAAGAGCTGTATAAAAAACATCCAGTCCTCTACAACAGCAGCATCGTCTGCTCCTTCGAGCCCAAAGTCATCTACAGGGTAAGAGGGAAGTTTTTCAGGATGGTGGAAGTGAGTCAGATGTTCTGTGTTTGACTGTTTATCTTCTAATGAGACGGTGTGAACATTTTGATAACATTTGGTCGCATCCCTCCCGTCAGGGCTCAAGCACTCAGCTTATTTACGCTAAATGTCCATGTCGTCTATAATTAGGTGTAAAGCCTGACCACTGTAGGAAGATGAGCTTGCACCACAGATGATGCCATTACAAATGAGTTTGCATTTTTGCCATATTTTCAGAGATATGATTGTATATGAATTTGACTGAATGGTAACATAATAAAAAGGAGTTCTGATTCTAATCATTTGAAAGCCACAGTAATCATTAACACTGCGTGTCTCTCTGCTCCACTCCGGCCCAGATGAGACAAAGTGACCCAGAAGTAGTCACAGCATTGACCCACCGCCCGTGGAGCCTGAGTCGGCTCGGAGATGGAACCCCACGTTTCTCGTCGCTATGGCAACACCATTGGTTCACGCTAATGGACATGGTGTTGGACTGGGCGCACCATCACATACTGTGGAAGCTCTGCGGCACCTCGGCCTTCCTCATACAGAAGAACTTTGTCTCACCGTGAGTTTCTGCAGCTGAGACCCATGAGTACTCTACTATACATGTACTGCATAAATCTGTAGTGAATGTGGGAGCCATTAAAAGTCAAGATTAACCTGTGTAATATTGTTGTTCACACCAGAGGATATAACTGAGTGTTTCTGTGTGCTGTCTGCAGGGAATACGTCCAGTACTGGGCCCAGAGGAGGGTGGAGGTGGTAGCCTGGACAGTCAACACAAAAGTTGAGAAAGAGTATTACCAGGAGCTGCTGCAAGTCAACTACATCACAGACAGCCTGGTGGAAGACTGTGAACCCCATTACTGAGAAACACATGAACCCAGCACATGACGTGTTGACACATAAACATTAAAAACGATCATATGAAAGGAACATTTCACTGTCTACTCATCACCCATAATGTGGCATCAGGTAAGAGAACATGTGCCACGCTTTTATTCCCACACACACTTCGAATACCATGAGAGTGTGTGTATGAGTGTGCATGTTTATTTGAGGCAGTGAAACAAGGTGCCATACAATAGGCCAAGTAAGAGACATTTTGAGGCATTTATAGGCATTCTGGTCATGCAGTAAGTGTCTATGATAGACATGAATCAAACGTACTGTATTCAACAACTCAGGACTGCAATGATGATTTTTTTCCTTGATAATCTTGTCAGTCTTACTGTCTTCAGACCTATAATGTCTTACATTGATTGTACTTTGTACTCAGTAAGACCATTAGTCTGAAGTAAACTACCTAAAAATGATTCTTACAACTTGTGAATAATGTCATCATATTTAGAACTAATATAAATATTTTATAACTGTGATGTACAAAAGGACACACAAGATAGGCATACAAATAGTTCTAGCACCGCCCAATGCAGGTTTATATTGCACATACACCACCCAGTATCATTATCACACAAAAGAGTTAATTATTATTTTTTTTAAATGTTGTGATCTTTGTTTGAGAAATATCAATTGGTTCATGCTGGTTGTCCCCACTGTATCCGTAGAGCGGATACCAGTGACTCCAGCACCGTCTCAGCTTTGTTCTGTCCAATCCATCTCATGTCACCTCAAGGTTATATGCTGTACTGTATATGAAAAAACTGTAGGACAGTGCAGGGGAACAGTAAGGGATGATGTGTAGTACAATAAACTATAAACCAGTAAAGAGAACATTCTCACTGCAGACGTGTAAGCAGAATCACAGGTGTATCTAATAACATGAACAACATCTCTGTTGCATTTGGGTCTGAAAGTAAGTTGTGCCAGTTAGCCAGCACCTGCAGTGTCAGCATGGTACGTACATGGAATACTACCATTATTATTAATGTTAATCACATGTGTTGGAAAACTTTAATTCACTATTGTAGAAGTTTCCAGAAATAATAAGACTGCTATCATACTGATTATATGTTATTATCAACCTCATCTACATTTGATCTATGTTTAATTTAATCTGATATGACTTGACAGTTTTAAAATAATTAAAAATGATTCATTGCAATGCTTAACCCACAGTTGGTCTTAAAACTGGAATAAATACATTCTGGAGATTTTGTGCACATGCGAAGTCAGACGATGCTGGATTTGTCATTTTTAAGAGAAATGTTTTCTGTTCGATTTTTCTTTTTTGTGCACCCTTGGACAGCTGAGAGCTGGAGTCACCAAATGGGTCCCCACAGATCAGCTGATTCAGCTGACATTCTGCAGCCAGGCACTGTGCAGAACTGACATGATTCAGAAGATCAACATTAAACTAATGGTGTTACGGGCACCATTAACAAGTCTTTTGACACCCATGTTTGCAGTCATGCTTTTTTTTTTTTTACAGATCACACAACCAGGGAAAGAAAAGTCGAAAAAAACAAATAAAGGGAACTGTGCCACTTTTCGTGAGTAAACTTTAAGGGGCGCTATTTAGTTTTGGAGAACAAATTCAAACTCAGACTTTTAATATTTACAATTTTAATGAGATAATAATACAAACTTACAAAATCATATTTATTTTTTTCCATAACTGAATAAACAAGCTGCTCTCAGAGGAAAATAAGGTCCCAGAACACTGTTTATAGCTATATTTGGCAGGGTTTGCCAAATATAAACAAAGTAAAACAGTATGGCATTGTGTTGTCCTTTAAGGTCAGTTTGTTTATTCAGTCATGAAAACAAAGATAGTTTGCTTAGTTAGTTTGTTTAGGCATTAAAAAAATCTGTCCATGAAGATCTTTCTCTTCTGATAAAGTTTGTTCCTCAAACTTCATCATGCATATTTGAGAAGCAAGCTTGGGTGATTGAACTGATGGGAAAATGAACAGGAACATCAGCTGTCCACACTGTTATTAACATTGGCTGTAGAAAGGTACAGGGACAGTGTGAGAACTGATAAATGCATCTTGTTCAATACTGAGTAAACATCCTTTGACCAGGGTTTGACCTCCGCTGTTAATGCTGAGCCTGTGTAGCGTGGACTGTTGATGATTAGCCTCTTGGCTCAGAGTCTCAGGTGATTGACCCACATAGTACAGATGAATGAGGGGTGAGTGGGAGGTGTAATGTTAGATATCACCGTGGATAAGCCTGTCTGAGCCGCTCCTCGTCCCCCTGATCTTAAGTTACTAAACGCAGCCTGTGGAGAGGAGCCACTCAGGTGAATTTCACCTGGACGACACAGGTTACCTGTTCTTACTCTGTAGTACATCTAAGATAAAGGGTTTTCATGCCGTCAGTCCTTAGATATATTAGTTAAATTGTAAATATTAATCAGACTGTCTTAATTATTATTTAATAAGCTATTAGGTGAAAAGTAAATGTACAAACTGCAGCGGGTATGTCAGTTTTTTTCGTTACTGTCAGCACGTTTATCTGCCTGCGCCTTTGGTTTAATAGGTGAAAGGTGATCGCTCCCACTCCTCCTCCAATGCACCGTCTGAGGGGCGTGCAGTGACGTCACGGAGGGGGGGTTGCCCTGCTCCGTCAAGCAGCCCGCGCACATAAACAGAAACAACAGGAGCGGAAATGAGGAGACTCCAACTTCAAAGTAAAGGTCACGACAGTTATGAGACTGGATAACTTAAAAATCTTAAGAATAAAATGGGAATTAAAAGGATTTTAAGTACTTATTTTTTCTGCAAAGTAAAAGATAGCACATCCAACTAATTAAAATGCCGGTGGAATGGAAAGTGTCACTTCAGTCTTGAAAACAGAAGATCAATCAAGACAATATATTTATTTCAATGACTATAATTATGATAGTATTTCAAACAAGTCTTGCAACAGTGATCTTGAATAGACACGTGTGGGACAAGTCTCTCAATAATTATCTGTGACGTGTGTTCAATCTGTCACAGATCACCCACAAAAATGTGTGACGATGAATAAATTGATGAGCAAGAGCAAAGTGCAGGATCGTCTTTCTTCTGCAAAACGGAACAAAGAAGTTATCCAAAATAACAAAAAACATAAAATAGACATGTAGATATGCAATATTGGTTTACAATTTCACATGGTTATATAATATTTACAACTCATAAAGAAGTACATCTGATGCAATTTCATCACAGGATATGGAAAATGCACATCTGAAATTCCCAAAGTTTATTAACAGGCTGTCAAATAGCACGAGTACATTCTATTATTTTAGATAATTTATTATATTACATCACACCCTATGGTGTAATAATCCAATGTTGGCTAAGAATGAAAATTAGAGGCCCACCCAAAGACTGGACATCAAAAATTAACTATTCATAATTGAAATGATGCAAGATGACGTTGTGTAAAATCTGTTATCAAACATGGCTTTTATTTTTGAAAACTCTGACCGGAAGTGGTGCTCATCATTCTTTCTGGCATGACGCTTGCCAAGCATGGTAGCTTTCCGTCCTGATGAAAATATCAAAGTGTGCGGTGCCCTTGTCTTCTGTCACAGAGCTGGTAGTTATTGCGGTGAGTCCCGGAGCACAGAGGGAAGACTGTCCCGCCTGGAGTGTCACTGTCCTCGGCCGTCAGGAAGCACCGTGTCCCCCCTCTTCTGACTGACTGATCACCTGCATGTGGAGCGGCTTTCTCCTTGGATGACCTACACGCAACCTCTCTCAGGAGCAGCAGACGTCGCTTCATTACAGTTGAACACCTGCTGGTCAGGAGGAGCAGCGGGACACGTATCAATATACAGCGGGCAACAAGTCAAAGCGAGAGTCCCGCAGGCCTCAGGCCGACTCCAGAGCAGCTGACCTGGGGAACAAAATACGACGTTGCTAATTTTTTTTCTCCCATCGTGGCTGCGTCAGGAGGGGCAGACACCGGAGTGGAAGTCCTGCAGAGTTGACAGTCAATGACAGCACCTGATAAATAACAAGACAGACGGACGGCCTTTGAAGAGGGACACTACATCATCCGTGGAGGTTACATGATGTACACAATCACCAGAGGTCCCAGCAAACTTGTTACACAACGGAGGACAGGTTAGTGAATGGATGCGCATGATGCAAAGTCACATCATCAGATCCACTGTAAAGTTTGGGCTCATGCAGCAGTGAAAAGCCCCCGTGTTTGCCTGCGGAGGGGTTAAAGGTAAACTGCGCCGTGCGTGAAACTATTCAACCCTACATTTTGTCTTGAAGGTCCCACGCAACAAATCGAGAGCAAATTCAGCGACCTGAAGCTCAAGCCGACGTCTTGGCTGTCATCGAGGTAAGTGTCCATACTGATGTGTTGTTTTGGTGTATTTGTTGTGAGATCGTCTCTGCGGGCCGTTTGAGCCGCGTGGGCCCAAAATACTCACGCACGTGCGCCGTGAGTGCGATCATGTAACCGTGACTTTGGTAAAGCCGCTGCACCCATTATCGGACGCAGCTTTTCCCCGCAAATTCTCGCAGTTTCTCTGCGGTCTATTACCGCGTGATTTTGCGCGAGACAGCCGACGGTCCTTCCCCCGCCTGTCGGCGGGCTGTGACGCCGGTTCTGACCCACCTGTCCTGCCGGGGTTCCTGTGCTCCCTTCAGGTGCTGCTCGGACATAGCAACACCATTCAAAGACGTACTCAGCTGCCAGTTTGTAGGTGCACTTAGCTTAAACAGCTCAAATGAGGAGGACAAAACCTCTCGGTGTGATGTAATGCACATAAACATAGTCATTCAAAGCCTCTCTAAAACATTTATAACGTTGATGAAATTTGGACGTCTTGCAGGAATGTTTGAGAATGCATTAGTGTTATGTAAGAGGTGTACCAAGGACTTGTTGAAAGGCATTCTGGGAAAAAGAAAGCAACGTTCAGTCATTTAAAGGTCCAGTGTGCAGAATTTAGAGGGATTTGGGGTCAGAAAGTGAATATAATATTGATAATTGTGTATTCATTAGTGTTTAATTGCCTGAAATCAAGAGCTGTTGTGTTTTTGTTACCTTATGAACCTTTTATGTCCACAAAGGGAGCGGGTCGTCTTCCACAGAGGCCGCCATGTTGCACCGCCATCTTTCTTCAGCAGCCCAGGCAATCAAACACTGATGCTAGAGAGGGTCTTTAGCATGTACGCATATTATCTATTTAACAATAGAACTAGATACCCAAGGATGGCACCTATTCAGTTCAATGAGACTTGCTCGCCAGGCTCATACACCAGAAACAAGTTTCTAGTTTCTGAGTTTACTTCCTGGTTATGCGGCCGATACACGAGTCCCCGCTTTGCCCATAGACCTCACCTTGTGATGACATTGCAGTTTTGTTTATTCCTTTTCTGAGCTTGAGGAAAGATTTACGAGTTTAAAACCTCCATGACTTGAAAAATCTTAATATAAATAGTCATAATTGACCTTCGAGGTGTCCTGTCAACAGTTTTACAGACTTCTGTTTTATAATAGCAGTCTATGGGGAAAATGCTTTTCAGACCACAGGTGATCTTTCTGCTGCAATACTGTGAGTGGCCACTGGGCAAAATTGGAACCAAAGACCCTCATATCCAGGTCTAAATAGTAGATTCATGGTTTTACAAGTTTAGGTGACGGTGAGGGGAGGGCTATTTAGTTGGTTGCTAACAGCAACATCACTGCTAGATGCCACTTACATTCGACACACTGGACCTTTTAAGGACAGATTAAACAGCAAAAACTCAACACGGCTTGCTGTAAAATCATTTTCTCTGAGCTCCCTCCTGATGAAGACAGTGAGATACATCTGAAAAAAACTGAATTATTGTTGTATGTCCAGAATCAAGAATGAACCATCAATCTCAATTTGTCTAAAAGCTAAAGACACAACCTCAGGCGACAAACAGCAGTCAGACATATAGTTTTCAGCAGTTAACAGGCAACCAGCATCATTTTTTAATCACTGTGCGTTGTAACTGTTTGTTGCAGGCTGTCCTAATCCGTCGAGTTGACATTAACCCTGTCTGATCTCTCTCCAGCTCTCCGCCCCCTAAGATCGTGTTCAATCGTCTGAACGGGAAACGCTACCACAGTGCAGCCACACAGAAGACCGCCAGCCCAGCAGAGGGGTTCACTCCGGCACATGAAGAGAACGTCAGATTTGTGTATGAAGGTGAGAGACGCAGGATCAATACATGAGCAGATGTGGGTCACAGTGCCAAGGTCAGACCACCAGGGCCAATCCTGAAGCCGGGAGAGATTGTAGATCCCCCTCTTAACCCAACAAGGTCAGAGGTTGAGAGGATGGAACTGGGACATTGTGGTGGGCAGATAATCTCATACGCATTTCTTCCTGACTGAGCAGCTGCAATAAAATTGATCGGTTACTTTGGGGCTACAATTTGACTCATTGTCAAAGCGGAAAAAACAAGCAGCGCCTGACTGATGCAGCTGTTTTTATTTTAAGAGAATCGTTGCTTGTAGTCTGTAAAACCCAACAATGATTAAAAATCAGGACTGTGCACCTTCCACCCTGTGCTGAAGTTTACCAAGCATGCGTTACTGCTGGCCAGTACTTCATGCCCCGGTGGAAATGAATGACTCGTAGAGCTCAATGGGCTTGAACCATCTTATCTGTGTTACTCTTGGACAGCTGCCAGTGAAGACTGGTCTGTGGCATCCTTTTGTGACCATAAAGTTCAGCCTGGGAAAAGCTCTTTTTTTTTCTTCTTCACTGCTCACTCCTAAAGAAAAACCTCCGGCACAGTCCGTCGAGTTGTGTTAAGATGAATGACCTGATGGGTCCACTGTGATAGGAAAGCTGAAAAGGCCACAAATGTCACCTCCAGACATGTTTAAATAACATTTTACCCAAACACATGCACACATATTCACATAGCTACATGTTCTTTATATGTGACATCCACTCAGAGTGATACAGGCTGCACAAAGGAAATCATGTTTGTGTTCAAGGCGAGTCAAACCTTCAGGCTTATCTGTGGGTGAAGCTGGAAAACCTTCACCCACTGCAGATAAAACACACCACAGACCAGTGCAGCCCTCTCCTAAGGGTGTTGGGAAGAGTGTCAGAGGTGAGATCAGAAATGTAAGGTAAAAAAGAAAAGAGAAATGTTGTTCTCAAGTAATAGAAATGGTTTGCCTGTGCCTACACTTGTAGGTAGACTCAGTGAGTGATGCCGGCTCAGGCGTGTGTGAGCTGACCAATCAGAGCAAGGGGGGTGTCCTTAAAGAGTTAGGAGCGTTTCAGACAAAGAGGGTTTGGACAGTATGAGAGAACTGATGGGTATTTTGAGCAAAAAAGCTAGTAAACCTATTCTAGTAGTAACCAAAACTAAAATGATGAACCTGTAAATGAGCATAATATGTCTCCTTCATATCCGTAGAATCTGTGTAGTCTAATCTATAAGGCAATGTAAGTCAATAAACCATAATGACTGTATCATAAAAATCAACCTGCATTTCGCTCTACAGCGCTTTTCTCTATGCCACCATGCATTATCTCCACTTTTTGCACCACATGTAACACAACATAATGTTAAGTGCATACAACGTGAAGCTTTTTGCTGCAAGAGGAATCGATGCTGTAGCTGTTATTGTTATTTTAGATACATTTTAGATCCACAGGAGGTCCATTTTCATAGGGTTTCAAAACGAGCCTTAATCCAGGCTGAAATCCAAATCAAAAGTCCTGTTGACCAAGGATGCGTTCAAGTGAATTCAGTTTCTACTATGTGTGTTTGTTTGTGTGCAGCATGGCAGGAAGTGGAGCAGAAGCTGGTGGACGGAGACGCAGGGGAGCCAACTGACAGCCCCGGGCCCATTCAGTACACTGAGAAGACTCCCAGTGCTGCGATGAAAAGTAAGTTCCTGCGTCTGCACTTTTACTCAGGCCTCTTTTGGATTAGCACACAGTTCCCATTCATTCACCTGCAAAGACTCTTCAAAGAATGACAACAAAGTAAATTGGCCCTCATATCTCAATACTCAGTTTTATGACATCCACACAGATTAACCCTCTTCCTGCGTTTTAACTCCCTGAACTTTGAACCAGTAATATCTCTATCTTTTTATTATTCCTGGTATCACATGCAGATCTGCAGCCAGACGGCAGCTCTTGTAATAGTTTGTATTAATTTTTAACTCTTCTTAAGTCTATGACAACCGGGCTGGTCTAAATAAACCAGCCCCGACTACTGATTACATGTATCGTCTTGATTCGCACACACGTCTGCTCTGGTTCTTCTTCTTCTGTGGCTCGCTGCCCTGAAAGGTTGTGACAGATTCACTGCAGAATACAATTTTTTAGAATTCTGAATTATCTAAACCACCTTTCATGGATTGTTGTAAAGATATTCATGGTTACCAGAAGATAAATCCTGCTGAATTTGGTGATCTCTGCTAGTGCCACAAAGAGGTTTATAATTGTGCTTTTCAGTGAAATGTCTCAACAACTACTGGATCGGTTGCATTCAGTTTGGTACAGATGTTCATGGTCCTCTCAGAAGAAGGCTGGGCGAGATGGCCTTAAAATAATAGTGCACTGTTTTAGGCCATATTGTGATACGTGATATATATCTCGATATTTTGTAAAAAAAAAATTGTTTTATTTTATAAAATCAAATATCAAACCAAAATACCTCTATTGATCTTGCAGTATTGTCGGGATGATTATCAGCACTGATGTGGATATAATGTCTAACTGGGTAAAGGCAACTATTAGAACAAGTAGACCAGTCTAAGTTTAGAAAATGACATGTTTTTGCTTCACTTATTCCAATAACGCCTTTTTAAACTTTATTTTCAATTCTGCAGGTCAGTAAATTAAAGAACATGTTTTAACCATTTGAATTTTCACCAATTTCTATCACTTAAGCAGGTCAGTCCAATATGGAAGACGGACAGAAATTAAGTTAAAGTGGCGTTATCAGCAGAAGTTATGCAGAAACAAGTTGGAAGTTTCCTGGAAATGTATGAAAGAAATTACCAGTTATTCATTAATAATTAGCAAATGTTAGCACGCCAAAAGGCTAAACTGAATTGGTAAACACACCTGCTGAACATCAGCATGTTAGTATAGTCATTGTGACATTAGCATTATTGAAGTACTTACTTGAAACTAGCAACACCTTTGGACATTTCTGGTGCATTTATATCCTTAATCTTTGTTTTCGTTTCTAAACATTTTAAACTTTGTGACACAGATTTGAAATTCTAACATTGACTTGGTTGACATTTTGTCACCCCCTCTGGTTTTTATTTTGTTATCTGTCCAGATCATCTCTCGTTTCTGTGAAACTGAATTTGAATTTGACATCCATGTGACAAAATGAATAATTAATGAACAAAATGAATGAATCACAGAACACGGATTACGCTTTAATTCTCTGACCCCTCTGTTGTTTTCGTCTCTGCAGACTTTGTGCCCATAGACCTGGAGGAGTGGTGGGCTCAGCGCTTCCTTGCCAACATTGCCAACCTTTCATGACCTGCTGAGGCTTTGAGTCGGGACAGGAAGCACCGCGTCGATGCTCCGTAGGTGAAGGCATCATGAGTGTGGAGAGGATCCGTCTCCAGGATCTGCGGTACGAAATGCTCGTACGTAATTTGGAATCTGATTTGATGCCTGTGCTTCACGCTGCTGTAGAGAAAAGTGGGTGCACAACACGAAACCCCCCTGATGCAACGACAGTGACCTGATTGACTCACAGCGCTGACTTGATGTTGTGCTGCTGCGAAGGACCCGTCTTTCTCTACTTGAATGATGAATCAGATAGAAGTTGAGATTTTTTTCTTGCTCAAGAACCTGCCTCCTTTCTCAAGTGTGCTCAGCTGTATGTACGCTGTGGCTGATCTTTTAATATAAATCTATTGAAGAGCAAAAAAAGTAAAATGTTTTTCAAAAATCTCCTGTGTGATGAATCATTTCTGTGAATTTAACTCCTTGTTCTTATTTAAGAGAACACATTTAGCATGTGTTTATTTGGTAAAATACCTCATGCGGAGGATTAATTATTGTACCATCACATACATGAATGTGTGAAATCTCATTTCCCAACTGTTTAAACACTTCTCCTGAAATAATAGCTCAGTTTCTGAACTGTGAATGCAACTGAAAACTGTAATGCATTTTGTCAGTCTCCACAAATCTCTTGCAAAATAGAACACTGCAATTAAAATCATTGATGGAATGTAACTGAGTACATTTACTCAAATACTATACTACAGTACAATTTAGAGGTATTTGTACCTAACTTGAGTATTTCCATTTTATGCTACTTTTCTTCCACTGCAATAACAAATTCAAATTTTTACAAAAAATGTGAATATTCAACCCATGGTGAACAATATACACAAAAAAACCTGCAGCAGGTTTGGTGAGGTGACCTCGACCACTGAGCAGAACAGAACAGGAGTTGGGAGTAATTTAGACTGAAGAAACAGAAACCCCTTTGATTGAATGCTTGCTATTGATAATGGATTACTTATCAACGGTTTATAAGTAACTAGTACTCTGAGGAGCGTTTAAAAGAATACTTTGTACTTTTTGCACTGATTGAGGATCATCTTGTGCTCCGATAAAGGCCGAACACCAAACCTGCACAGGGGAGAAAGTACGTGGCTTTTGTGACGGACAGACGAACAAACAGATGGACGGGAGGAAAACAGCCCGAGATAGAAAGCGGAGTCAGACTAAGTTGACAGTGACACAGTGGGAGGTTATTGGATAGGCTCCTCAGTTAATAGCCTTGATTAGACAAGTAGAACTGTATGCCTCCAACAAACCTGACAGACAAAATGATTTTTAAGCGGTTACATACTGGAATGTTGCTTTAATAAATAAAACGTAACTGAATGCAGTTTAATCCAAGTGTCAAGGCTAGACTAGACCGTTCACAGTTTCTTTTATACCTTTCTTGCAGTCAAAGTTTTAAAATACAGCTGGAACACCTCTTTTCCTGCTCGCTCCGCTTTCACCCGCTGCTTTTGCCCCCCTGCCCGTCCTCTTTCCCCTCCTACGGCTCGGTGCGGTGTGGCCCTGTTTGGCCGTGGTGAAGGTGATGCCCTGGGAGTCCAAGTAGTCCACCAGCTTGGCGGCACCCAAACGGATCCCGGCAGCCTTGAGTCGTCCCTGGAGATGGGACAAGACCAGAGGCTCGTACTGAAGGATCTGAGTGTACAGTTCAGAGTCAGACAGGATGAAGGAGCGCACAGCCCGGAGGCGATCCTCGAGGCGAGTCGCCACCTGGGAGGAGGATATGCCGCCATCGCTGTCTGAGTCGGCATCGGAGGAGAGGCACAGCACTGGGTTGGACCTGTTGAAAGCAGGAAGAGGTTAAGTGCACGTAATGTGTTTATGGAAGTGTTTTTAAAGTGACAAAATTTAGGATTTTATTTCATTTTTTTACATTTGAAAGGATTCTAATACGTCATTTTGAGCTACAAGCAGGAAAAACGTAGTGTCTGAAATAACGAGCCCCCTGAAAATGTGTATGTGCAGTTACAGATGAGATGATCCACACATTTAAATACACGAGTTACCTTTCAGATTCTTCACTGGCAGCAGTTGAAGATGTGTTGGAGCCCTGTGAGGCAGACAGCAGCTCAGCCTCCTCCTCTCTGTTGTGTCTCAGCGGGGAGGTATCAGCGGAGACTCTGGGCTCTTTAAACCTCACTGTCTGAGTGCAGGAGAGCGGCCTGTTGCCAGCGGACACTGAACTGCTGGGTGGGGGCTTCACCTGAGCTGTGCGGCCCGCAGAGGGTACCTCCTCTTCCTCCTCAGAGCTGTCCAGCTGGTGGGTGTACTGGTGGATCTCCTTCAGCTTGAGGATCATCTGGCGCTTCGGTAAAGGCCGAACACCAAACCTGCACAGAGGAGAAAGTTAGTTTGTCACAGACAGACAAATTGAGCCAGCCCCTGCTACAAACAGACAGGTGGATGGATGGAAGGAAGAGAACCTGAGATGGAAAGTCAGACAGAGACTGAAGCTGACAGTGACAACGTGGGAGGTAATCGGATAGGCTCCTCAGTTAATAGCCTTGATTAGAACAAAACAAAAAACAAGTGGTCCCTCTCTGAGAGTGAACTGACTGACCTGTTGAGTTTGTTCTTGAGGTCCGGTGTGTCCATGTCAGAGTAGTGAGGCATGGGAGTGATGGGCACCAACGTACGACACCTTTTATTGTGTGATGAAGCTGACGTGACACAAACAGGAAGACATTTAATAAAAATACTGTCCGATTGCTGCAGCAGAACTTAATACATAAGATGCACTGAAATCAAACGTTCAAGTTAATACATGTCTTTAAATAAATCCTAACCAAAGAGCCCTTAAAAACTACAAACAATAAACAGACACTCGCACTGTAAGGCATCATTCACATGATGTTCAGGACATTTTGGTGTTACCGGTGATTAAGTGTTAAGAAATCACTGTTTGTGACTTATTTGATAGTTTTCTTCATCTTCTGTGAAAGTTAATTGAATATCTTGGGGTTATTTGATTGTTGATCAGACAAAACCGGACATCTGAACATTTCAACTTCGGCTTCAGGAGATTTTCTGCCACTTACAAACCAGTTAATCGAGATTATGACGTCAGTTGCAACCCAAAATGTAATCAGTTATCAAATCGCTGCAAGTCTGTTTTGACTAAATCATTTGATTAATCGTCTAAGAAATAAATAATACATCTGGAAGAACAAGTTGCAAGAAATATTGTGCAGGCTGTTTGAGGCCTTCTTGAGTCATTGGACTAAAGCAATATCTATATTTGGCTTTTCTTTTTGGTTCTGTTTCGGCTCTTTATCATTTTATTTTCTTCTCTCTAGACACACTGGTGCACTGTTATCGAATCACCAGTTTGTTTCTACTTATGCAACAACTAAAGAAGTATAAAACCAGCTGCTCTACAGAGCAGAGAAGGGATAGACTGATTATCAGGGTATATATTCAGCATTCTTCAGATTATCGGTATCAGTGGTTTTTCTGTCAGATTGCCAATAAACAAATTTAAAACTGCAAATGATAATCAGTTCAAAATATCGATTATCGCTCTACTTAATTTCTAGCAAAAGCCATATTGGTCGACCCCTAGAGCAGATGATGATGATTTAGGAGTATCTTTCAGCAGAAATGGAAATATTAATGGAGGAAATGTGACAAATAAAATGCTTTTATTCTTTGTTAATGCCTCAAGACATGGAAGTTGTAACCATTCTTTAGGGCAGGCTTGATGAAAGTGATTAGTTTGATTTGGTCTGATAAAATAATAGAACTGCGGATGAATGTAGTTTTTTACAACTACACTTGAGTCAAAATACAAGTACTGTGTTGAGAGTAAGACTACTCACCAGGTGTTTTGAGCTGGGCACAAGCGTTTACCCTCCTAGAGAGAGGAAGAGCCTCCTCCTCTTCCTCCTCCCAGCTGTCCCATATGTTGGGGTCCAGGAGGCTGTTGTTGATCCCTGGTGTGGTCTGGATGGTGGGATCAGGTGGTGAGGGGGTGAATGAAGGGCCTGTATGAGCCTGTACACTTGTGGATGGATGTGTACTGTGGGCCTTGGATGGAGAGGAGACGGTCGCGCTGCTACGACTCTTCAAGGACTGGACACTATGATCAGTAGAGGAAGATGACCTGGCTGGTTCTCGTCGTCCTGAGCTGTTCTCGTGCTGGCTGGATCCTGCGCTGTCCTCCAGCCTCAGACTGAAGCAGCCTGGGTTAGCCTCTACGGAGACGTCAAGGCCCCACGAGTCGTTGAAAGCTATGGGGGGCTCGTCCATGGCCATGAAGCTCTGCTGGAAACTGGATTCAGCAACTTCTGCCACTCCGGTTACTCCTGGTGCTTCTTCCAGCTCTCCTTCCTCACATGTCTCTTTATTTTCGCAATGTAACTCCCTTTCTCCTTCATCATCTCTTATTCCCCTTGTTGTCTCGTCTCTACTCCTGAACTCATTAGATCGTCGACTTTGACGAGAAGAGTCGCTGTGTCTCTGTGAACTTTGAAGACCTCTGTGAGAAGAAGAAGCGGGTGGATCTGAAGGGTCGGACAGAGGGGAGAGATGAAAGCTCCCCAACTCCGTTTTCTCCAGGCTATCAGATGCCACACTATCCCCTCCTTGACTTGTCGACCTCTGCTCAGTGAGCGGAGAGGTTGTGAGAAGAACAGGTGGCTGTTGGAGCTCAGTGTGCAGGGGAGTGCTGCTGTACGGTTGGAGCTGGGGGTGGAGGGGTGTGTCATGCTTCAAGGAAGTCAAGCTCAGACGCTTAGATTGGCTCGAGGGAACTGCAAACACCTCTTTAACTTTACTCACATCACAACTGCTTGTTCTTTTGGGAGAAAAGTTGAGATTAAAGCTGGAGCTACAGGGAAGCATCTCTTCCTGTTTTATCCAGGGAACACTGCCCTCTGTTGGGTCGACGCGGGCAGGAGAAGAGAAAACAGAGGGTGAGGAAGTGTCACCTTTAGGGAACAGTTGCGTCCTGCACATGCTGTTTCTGGTCTGAGTGGAGCTGGTGGTGGTGGTGCTGCGTCTGTGCTGGAGCGGCGTGGATGGGATCAGCCAGGACACTTCTGCAGAACAGTCCGCTGAGCCTGGGTCATCAGGACTCGACTCCAAACTGATGGACTTTTTATTCTCCTGGGTGGGTTCGTTGGGTTTCACTGGCGGAGGTTTGATCTGGGTGTAGCTCTGTAGGGTCTGGATGGGGCAAGGAGAAGGTGGCGAGGGACTGCGGGAACTGAGAACGACCTCCATCTCCTCGCTTGAGTCAGACAAAACTATGAGTTCAGGTTCCTTCTTTTTCTGAGTCAAATCAGAGGAAAGAGAGACACTACGAGGACCTTTGCTTTCTTGCCTCAAAGTGTTACCTTCTTTAGACACGACTAGGTCAGAACCATCCATCCCCCTGTCTCCTTCTTGACCAGGGGACTGACCTGGTATGGGCAGGTTGGATGCACTGGGCGGAGGGCTGAGGGAAAGGTCGTCGACTACGCTTGCTGAAGACTGAAGTAAAGTTCTGCCTGACAGTTCAGATGAGAGTTTATGAGAGAACAGGGGTGTCTGGGATTGAAGGGTGTGTTTCCTTGGCTGGCCAGAGGTAGAGGGTAAGGAGGAGGGATCTCCTTCCTGGTAGACCCCCCAGGAGTCTGAGAAGAGGCGGTTGTAGCTGCGGTCCAAGCTTGGGTCCGGCTCAGGGAGAGGATTCGGCTCTGTTGAGATTCTTTCAGGTTCCGTCAGTTTTGTGAACACCTCTTCCCCATCTTCTTCCTCATCTACCTTCACCTCCTCCTCCTCCTCCTCTTTTGTGCTGTCTTCTTCCTCCTCCCTCTTTCTCTGCGTGGCGGCAAACTCATAGATCTCCTCCAGCTCTTCCTCGTTCACCTTCTCCTCACGAATCTCTCTGTCACCTGCTGCGAGGTCATCGGCTTGGCGATCTTCTTCCGATCCTCTTTCCACACCGCTTCCTTCGTCTGTGTCCGTACCCCTGTTGTCTTCATCCTCTTCGTTCCACATGGAGCGGAGCAGCTCCATGAAGGCCTGGTCTGTTTGGTTGTTGACATTCTCCTCCTTGTTCATGAAGTCGTCCTCCTCTCCCCGAGTCGCTGCATCCTCTTGGCAGACCTCGCAAAGCTTCTGCAGCTCCTGCAAGTCAAACCTTAACAAACACAAAAAGAGAGGAGTCTTCTTTACAAAACATCTCATACATTATTGCTGCTTAACATGCAATAGAACACAATAGAACAACAACCTGAACCAAATTAGCTTAACAAGATGTGAACCCAAATCTTTAAACTGTTAGACATCCTTGACTGATGATATACTGGACACTAACCTAGATGCAAGCTCCAGTACATGAGGCCGCAGTGATGCTGGGATGGAGCACTTGGCCGTGTAGAGATACTGCAGCAAAGAAAACACTGCCTGTCCTGGGACGTCGCACATCAACACCCTCTGAGCTGCTGGCATTCCCTCCTCCTGCACCCCAATACCACTTTCATGTACCTGAGAGAGGAGCAGAGGAAGGAGGGGAAAATGCAAAGAGAGTAAGAGCACTGATGTTGTTTTTCTTCCAGTACAAAATCCCACATCCTTTAACTGAACAAAAAGGTCCACAAATCACTGCTAATTACTGAAATCCACTGGAAAGCTTCTGCTCGGCTTAATTAGAGGAGCTGAAAATCCAGTATTGTGACAGAGTTTAGGCTTAAGATAAGATGGAACTATATTTAACCCGAGGGACATTATTTAGGTGCAGTTGCAATACAAAGTAGAAAAGAGTTCCAACATAAAGAGTGTATTTATATCCCTTTAGTAGGTCATCTTTCAATGATACTTGTGAACACAGATTATGCGTCCCTGGTTTGTATATTAGTGGGCTAATGTTACCATTTCTGCCAGCAGGGGGCAGCGAGCGTACACCATGAAGGAATGAGCAAAGTAGACCTCCCCACTGTCCACCTGGAGCTGCACATCACTGAGCTGAGGGTTGTTCACCATGCTGCTCAGGTCTGATGCCAGTCTGGACAGCGCCACCTACAGAGGAAACACCAACAGGAAACACTGGGGTCAGTGAGGCACACATCTGGCACACCAGAGAAGATGTTCTACACTGCAAGTATCATCTCAGTCATGAGATAAACACAAAACACAAAAAGATGGCATATCATGTTAGGCAATATGATTCCCTCTGATTATTTGGGATAATCTGATTATTCATTTCTTAGGTTTCATTTTATTACCAATGTTTTGACTAACATACAGTATGTAACTGAGTTAAAGCAGTTACAGAGAGTAAGAAGAAAAGTTACTCTGCAGAAATACATCTGATAAGATTTAGTCGGATTCAAATGATGAAAAAGATCCAGGTGTCCAGGTTAAAAATGTCAGAATTGAAGAAGTGTGATGACGACGGGTCTTACTGATCGGTGGCTGCCTCGATCTTTATCTGGTCGTGGTTGATCGGTCGTCCACCTCGCTCGGCTGTGGGTCTCATCCAAGCGTGTGTGTGTCATTTCTGGTAGGAAGCCGCTCGCGCAGAGGTCAGCCTGCTCTTCGGATGCTTCCGGGACGAAGCCGCTCAGGTTTGTGGTCAGAGGAGTGCTTTTCTCTGTGGGGACAAAGACAATCAGGACCTTGATTTTTCCCATCAAGATCGATGCAGTTTTTCCTAAGAAATTAATCAAAATGTCTCTCACAATGTTAAAAGAAAAAAAACCTGGATCTGTCCCTTTATCCGGATCCAAACCAGTTAATGTTAAAGTTAATGTGGTCTATTCTGGGCTGAGACCCATCATCCAGCCAAGTTTGATGGAAATCCATTCAGTAGTTTTTGTGTAATGCTGATGACAAACCGACCAACCACAAAACAAACAGACACGGGCAAAAACATAACCTCCTTGGTGGACTTTGGTGGACACAAGATGAGACAGTGACAGTGACTTAAAACAAATATTTGGAAACTATATAATAATAGTTTTAGGCTTTACAACCGCAACAAATATTTTAAAGATTTTCAAAATTCTCAACAATTGCAGGTTACACCATTTTTTCACCATTATGATCCACCGCTACAGATTTGTTTCCATGTACATGTCTCTACTAGTAAACACATATTTCAAAGTCAGTGTCTTCTCTGTGTGAGTGTGTTACCTCTGTCAGGGTCTGAAGCAGCGTAACCACATTGTGTAAGGGTCATGCCATCTTCAGCCAGCTCCATCAGGTCTCGGAGTGTCTGGCTGCTCACTGGGAGCTGCCCTGTCCCCGGGGTGGAGGGAGCTGGGGAGGAGGCAGCGGTCTGGGAGGAGGATGGCAGGATGGAGGCCCTGGTTCCTGTGACAGGAGTTCCTTCACTCACAGGTTGGACTGCAGACTTGTTGATGGTGCTGGAGGAAGCTGATTCAGTCTAGAAGTGGAGGAGAACAGTATCAATTTATCTCAGCTGCGATTTGACTTCAGCTCTTCAGAGTTTATGACCACTGTCCTCATGATCACATGTCTGGATATAAGAGCTGATCCAGAGATGTG
Organism: Pagrus major; assembly: GCF_040436345.1. NCBI lineage: Eukaryota > Metazoa > Chordata > Actinopteri > Spariformes > Sparidae > Pagrus > Pagrus major. The sequence goes on from NC_133215.1 coordinate 25,238,539, forward strand.
TATCAAGTGTTTGCAGTTTGGATGTGAGATTCATTGTCGTGCTGTTGCTGAGCTGCATGTCGGTAAAGAGGGTGTGTGAAGAGTTATGACAGACTGATGTCAGGTTAAAAAATGTGTGTTACAAATTGAAAACTGTAAATCAACCTCTGTATGATGTGAAAGGACGTAAGCTGAACAGGAATATGATATCAGTAATATCCAAGTGAGTCAAGAGAAGGCTGGTTCTGGTATTTCTTTGAAAGAAAATCTTTGTGTAATCACTGCAAACTTCTTAATTTCTGGAAAATCAACACATCACAATGCAGTTATGTTTTTACAGTCCTATATTTTCTAGTTTCTGAATAAGACGGGCTTGCAAAAATATCAAGTGTGAATTCGGGCCAGAGAAATAACAGCTGGATGCACTGGCAGCTGTTACTGGAATAACAAAACACAGCATCTTCCTTTCACAGTTTCAGACACTTTTATGTTAATCTGCACATTTTTATTTCCAGGATAGGACAGGACAGGACTAACAGTTTGTGGTTCCCAATCTCAAGTGGCGTTTGATAAAAAAGGACAGAAGCAAAACGCTCTGATTTCAAGAAATAATGTAACAGAGTAAGCAAAAATGTCTTTGGTCTCTCTCACCGTTGCAGGGTCCCACGGCGTGATGAACCCTCTGAGCTCTGGTGTGTAGAAATCAGACACACAGGTGGAGCCTCCGTCCAGCAGTGTGCTCTTCTGCCAGAGGGGGGCAGCACCGCACCAGCCTGGAAGAATGCTGGGGCTGCGGGTCGGGGTGGGGGGAGAAGGGGCCCGGCTACGTAGGAGGAGAGCAGAAACGCGCTCCTGCAGCCTCACCAGGGCCGCCTCGGCATCCTGGACAAGGAGGAGCGGTGGAGGGCGAGGGACGGCGCCCTTTTTCCTCTTCCCACGCCCCTTACCTGAGCACCGAGAGGAGGAGGAGAGAGGAGGTTTTAATCTTTAATCTCTATTTAAGATACATGAATTTAGGTACTGCACTGAAAATAAAACCATTGTGATCTGAAACCAATTGATTTTCAACAGTTTGTTCGATGCACTTGTGTTGTTGGATGTAGATCAGACAGTGGATGTATAAACTGCTGCAGGCCTGGCCAAAGGCAACACACATGCAGACACACAATTCATAAACTATGGAACCTCCCCTGCTGTATGTACAGTAAGTGCCTTATTTAAAAACCCTTGTTTGTGTTGACAAACACTGATGTTACTGTACCTGTGTCTGGCCTCCCCTTCAACACTGCAGTCATGGCGATGTGAGAGGCAGCCGTCTCTGTCTGTAGCACTCTCTCTGACTCCCTCTCCTGTTCCAGCAGGGAGGAGGACAGAGCCAGGGCAACCATGGTGTCTTCGTCCAGGGGTTCTGTCTTCTTTCTGGGTTTCTTTCTTGCTGGGAGGCCTGGCTTGGCTGGGCCTTTTCTTTTGGTGCCTCCAGTCTCTGTGCTGAAGAGCGAAGAAAACATAATTGAGGTTTGATTCAGCTGGACTCATTTATTTGGATGTTAGGTGATAGACAAGCTGTAGAAAAGACTGGCAAGTAATGACACATGAGCAGGTCATTTTAAACATTCTCTCCCTGCTAATCAGTCTGACTGAAATGATAGTACTAACAATCTAATTTTGAGCAGCTGCTTTAACTGTTGCGTCTGAGTGTAAGCCCAGAGGTATATATTGAGATGCTGTCTTGTGGCTGGACTGAACTAAGACGGACTCACAGTGTGTTAGCAGAGGGGACATTCTGGGTATCCTCAGCCTGTCTCTGCAGAGCCTGCAGCAGCACAGCCGGAGGGACGCCCATGTCCGAGGAACAGCGCTTCAGGTGGGTCGAGCGACTCTTCTGGGACTTGAACTTCTTGCCACAGATGGGACAGTCAGGGACACCAGGAGCAGAAGGAGGAGGAGGAGGTGCTGGAGCGCTCTCTTCACTCTCATCCAAACACCTGCAAACAGGGATCATTCTCACTCTGTGTGTCCACCAGTCCAGTGACTGCAGTCGGTTTATTGTAGCAAATCAGATAAGAGCATCAGCCAAGTGCCTATGATACAGATATAAATATCCAGACCTGTTGAGGTGATGCGTTCGCCCATCAGGGGTCATATGTGACAGGTCTCTCTGGCAGATCTGACAGAAGAAGAGGCCTCTGTCCTCCAGGTCCACCGTCTGGACATCGGCCGTCTCCCTGTCCAGCTCCTGCTGCAGCCGCAGGGCCAATGCCTCGTCACTGTCCTGGGGCTCCGAGTGGAGGCCTGAGCTGAGGGACTGTGGAGTATCTGTACAGTACAGAGGAGGAATGGGACACACAGTCAAGGGTGTGTTGAAATAGCGCCATCTATGGCACGGTTATCCAAAGCTTTTAACTCACTCACATACAGATAGCAGCAGGTATGAGATCAGGGCTGCAACTAACGATAAATATTTCAATTATTTTCTCGATTAATCGATATGTTGTTTGTTTGAAAAATGTCAATGAGTGTTTCCCAAAGCTCAAGATGACGTCCATAAATGTCTTGTTTTGTCCTCAAACCCAAAGATATTCAGTTTACTGTTACAGAATAGGAAAGAAAATAGAAAATATCACATTTAAAAAGTTGGAATCAAAGAATTTAGACTTTAATTTCTTAAACAATTACTCAAACCGATTAATTGATTATCAGATTTAATGTACTCATACAATGATTTAATCAATAGCTCATTAGGGCTGCAACTAACAACTGTCATTATAGATTCATCTGCTGATTATTTTCACAATTAATTGATAATCGTTTAGTCTATAAAATGTCAAAATGTAATGAAAAATGTTCATCGCAACTTCCTAATGCCCAAAGCGACATTTTCAAATTGCTCCTTTAGTCCAACTAACAGTCCAGAACAGAAAGACTCTTCATAAATGACAAATAAAAACATAATAAAATATATTAGAATGATTGGCGATTAATTTTCTTTCAATCAACAAATAGATTAACTAATCATTGCAGCTCTAGTCATCATGAAAAAAATCCCCACAGAGGGAAAACCACATCTGTATCTATTCCCTCTGTTCTCTATACTAACAATCTGTGCCAAGAGCATCCTGTCTCACCTTGTCTTTGCTCCAGAGGTGGAGGAAGAGAGGTGGGGGGGATCTCATGGCTTGTTGTCTGGCTCTTGTCCTTGTGCACCATCCTCTGTGGACTGGCTCTCTTGAACTGCTGCATTCTGTGAAGCACTTTGTCTTTGGCTGTCAAACCCCTCTCAGCTCTCGGCACACCTGAGGAGCCAGCATCTCCTGAATCAGATCCGGTCCCTCCACACACCACATGTTGCTCTGCTCCTGCACCTGTACAAACAGGCTGGGTCCCAACACCTTTTGACCCATAGTCACCATCTCTTTTGTTATTTATCCTCCTCTTGCCTCCATCGCTTGCCTGACTGGAGGACTGCTGCTCGGCTCTCCTCGGCTGTCTGGGCTCACCTGGTTTCTTGCGGACTCGTTTCAGCAGCTTTGAGCAGAGATCAACAAAATCCTGGTCTGAGTCATCCATGATGGTGTGTTTTGTCTCGCTTTAAAAGGCCATGCATGCGTATCCTCAGCTGTAGGGATCAGCCTGCAAAGAGAGCTAGTTTAGGCTGGAGCAGCTGGTGTCCAGAGATGCGTTCAGGAACCAACATGGGTCCTCTGTGACAGGGGAACAGTTACATTTGCTTATTCCCTACTACATGTTAGCAAGAATAACTTAATAGGTAAAGGCTCTTTACTACCAAATATAAAGAATACAGCTATATGTTCCCATAATGCTAACACACATTTACAAACCTATGTTCTAACTGGGGCAATTTATTAAGTTAATCATGTTAATCAAAGCTTATGTCTGTAGAGAAAGTGTCAGTTAGCCAGCTAGCTGCTCATGCTAACACTTTATCCTCACCCAGGTTTGATGATTGAGCTCTTTAGCTCGCCGCCTCATCGCTCTTCATTCACGAGCCTGTCGCAGAGGTGATTCTCATGTTTGTTAAACTATAAATATATCAATTATATAGATAATAATACAGGCAAGAAGCCAAGTCGGGTTGTTGACATTTCAAAAGTACTCACTCTCGACCGCTTCACTCAGTGCTTCCGGTCATGTGACGGCGAACGAACGAATGAACGCACGCCATACATGTCACGTGACTGCAACAGCATATTTAATGAGCTTACAGACACCTGGTCCATACTTCTATTTAAATAACCAGGTTTATATATTAGCAGCTGTCATTAAATCACAAACAACTATTTATTTATTGCATTGAAAACACGACAAACTGTAAGAGGTAGTAAAATATGAATTGAGAAATGATTGTGGATGTTGTCTGTTGCAGTCACTTAAAATGACCACAGTCTGTTATTCGCATTCCTCAGAATAATTTCTCTTTCCAAAGACCAATCCAACCTAATTCTTATAATTTTATGGAATTGACAATGTCTGGAAATAAACTGACATTACTTATTAATAAAAGTCCCTGCTTGAAGCATTGTTTTGTTTAAAAACAGGATCCAAATACCAACTATCTCCAGCCTAGGCTGATTCAAACATCCAATAAAAACAGCACATTTATAGAAAAGCACGGTCCTTTGATCCCACTTACAAGACCTTTGCAAAGCAAGACTTAAAGGTGGTGACTGAATCATGTGACTTGAACTCACTTGATAACTTGAAAATATGGAATTATTTTTAGTTACTTGTCAACTACAATTCATTTGAAATGCTCAAGGGATTCATTTCAGATTTTCCATTGGCCCCAGGGTCATCTGTTCTAAATTTAGTAACAGGCCTTTACTTGAGACGCCAGCAGAGCTGCATTACACTGGAAGCAGGTGAAAGGCAAAGGTTCACTCTCCACAACATCCTGCTAGTAACCTTCTTAAGTAACATTATTCGGCAGTGGTCTGTGAAGGGAAATATTAATACTTCGGATACCAAACGTTTCTGTTCTAGGACCCATTCTCATATTTAAAGATCGATATCTACACTCAGTAATTTGCTATCACTAGGATTTAGCCTAAATAATAACCGATTGATAAGGAACTACTTCCATCTGTCAGAGCAACCAACCAATAACCAATATAGGTTATGCAGCGATGGTCTGATGGAGGGCAAAAAAAAGTTGCAGCTAGGGCAAGACAGACTTCAATTACAGAGTCCTTTGACACTGGCAGGTACCAGATACTGTGTGAGAGAGTGTAGCTATTGGCGACTGTGGGGAAGTTCACATCTGTCAAGGCATCAGTTTGTGTTCAAACAACGGGATTTCCCCGCATTCATAAAACTACAGAATGATGATTTATTAAGCTTTTGTACAAGTAATAGTATATTGGTATCAGTGATACCAGCCTGGCACACACCACAAGCCCCATTTGTAAAGCCCTGCATCACTACCAGAGTCAGGACTCTCTTCTGACCAATATCACTTTTTGTTCCGCCCAACGTTGCTGGTGTCCGGATGATGAAGCACTGCGGAGCTGAAACAAACGAACACAAACCAAGAGGAGTGATGCCTCATTATTTAGTCAACCGAGTACTGGAGTTCTTCTGTTGCACACAGTTTATTTAACAATATGGTATATAAGTAAGAAATGAGTCTTTTACCAGTTTATACAGTGATTTCATTCTCTCTTCCTTATATTTATAGTATTTTGCTTAATAACTTGATTTACAATAGGAGAAAAAGTAAATCCCCCCCCAATTCAAGTTTTCGTGAGAGAGGAATGAGGGTTGATGACGTTTAGTTTTCCTCAGGGTGAATCTCAAATGTGGCCCTCATCTCTAGATAGCACACTGCTTAGTGTAAGATATAGAGGACGGGGCGTCATCAGAGATGTGGCCTACAAACAACCGGTGATCATTCCACCTCAGCTTAGGGGGCTGGTCTCTTTCTCACACTCTCTTTACACTTTACAACATTTGTATGACAAAAAAGTATGACAAACTCTTTTTAATGTCAAAGCAACAATTTTCTACACCTGCAAGACACAATTTTTTTTCCAAAATCCAGGCCACTGAGATGTAGGTTGCAGTCCTTGTTGTCTGTGTTTGTGAAACCAGTCGGAGCTGTAGTTATTTTAGTGACTGTGATGGTTTGTGTGTCAGTGTCTTCATGTGCGTCTGCATACATGCCCGTGTATACACAACCTGCTGCAGTCCATTTCCTATTTTAATACAACTGAGTGCTCTTCATACACACAAAGAGGAGGGGAACGGTCCCTGAACGCATCGTCTTGGAGTAATGGTACAACACTAGATTACAATTGCCAGGAATGACAGCTTGAGAAAAGAACAAAAACCTGGCCCAATTCCCAGACAAATTATTTTACAGTTTCAACAAAAAAATGCTTTTAGTTTCTTTTTCAAAGGTACAAAATAAAAAGATATGAATAATATAATGCAATTGTACATTTTCTTAAAAAAAAAAAAAAAAGAAAGAAACAAGAAAGGCATGAAACCATACCAAAACAAACCAAAAATAAATTGAGTATTGAACACATTTGGTCTCAACCAAAAAATATATTCTTTGTGATTTAAATTTCATTTAAGAAGCAACTTGCAAATCCCTCAACATCTTAAGGAAGAAAACACCCATCACTTGGGTTTAGGAAACAATTACATTCCCTAGAAGTGTTGACTTTTTTTTTTTCCTCGTCCAAATTTTCTATTTTCTTTTTACAACAGTTGAAACTTTTTACATGTCAGTACAAAAAAAACGTTCTCAACCTTAGAAAGAACAAAGCCCTCTAACGGGTTAAAGAGTCTGTAAGGAACGTAGGAGGCAGAGGCGTGGGAGGATGGGTCCCTGGGAGTGACACTGTTCTTTAGTTAGTTCCCAGCAGAAATGCTACAATCCTTCCACAAACTTCTCCAGAGTGTCCCCTGTAGCATCTCCCACCATCCCCAAGTCACTGTTCAGCCCCCCTCTGTTGGGTGTATTAAGCTGCGGTAGCATGGCGCTCTGTTCTGGTGTCCCCAAGTGTCCCGCCTCCAGGGACCCTGAAAGCGGGCCCCCCAGTCCTGGGTGCGGGGAAGCAGAGTGGGGTGGATGTGGGTGCTGCGGTGAAGGCTGGGGCTGATTCTGGACCTGCGGTGAGGGACTGGAATGTGGCCGCTGCTGCTGGGGCTGTTGCGAGGGCGGACAGGGGGACTGGACTGGTGCGGGGGAGCGGACCTGGTTGTTGAGGGCATTGGCTAATGTGGGCTGGCCAGGGAGGTGGCCTCCACCCTGGGGCTGGCCGGCCAGCAGGTGGGTCTGGGGGCTCATGGGGCTGGGCTGGGCAGGAGAGCCCATCTGCTGCTTGAGGACGGCCTGCTGCTGCTGGGGAAGTTGCTGCTGCTGCTGCTGGAGCATTCTTTGATGCAGTAAGTTCTGGGTGGAGTCCATTACCATGCCGGGCTGGGCCATCTGAGCCATGGTTGGGAGCTGGCCAATGGGTCCCCCAGCTGCTCCTGCACTTGCCTGCATGGCTATCTGCTGCTGCTGTTGCTGCATGCGGAGCTGGGAGTACGTAGCTGCTGTCCCCTGCGCCTGGGTAGGGAACTGACTGGGATGGCCCTGAGGCATCACTCCCTGCTGTTGCTGCTGCTGCTGTTGCTGCTGCTGTTGTTGTCTTAAGAGCTGCCGACGGTAGAGCTCCTGGATCTGGGGGTTGGTGTTGTGTGCTGCGTTCATCAGCTGCCCTTGAGCCCCTAATGTGGCCATGCCCTGCGCAGGAGGCTGCTGGGGCTGCTGAGGGGGCATCCCCGGCCTCTGAACCGCCCCTCCTGGCATGGCCATGGCCTGCATTGTTGGCATGCCGGGCTGCTGTTGCTGACCTGCTTGCTGCTGCTGCTGCGGTTGGTTGGCATGGTACTTGGCTGTTCGCTGTTTGATAAAAGCAGCCATTAGCTGAGGGTTTGATTTGAGGATGTTGAGGACTTGCTGCTGCTGCTGGGGCGAGCTGGGAGACTTGAGGGTGCGGAGAAGGTCCTGCAGGGCATTGGGGGCAATAGCACCAGGTCTCTGGGGTGTCTGTGGCCGGGCACCAGGCTGCTGTGGAATCAGCATCCTCTGGCCTTGCTGAGGTTGCTGCCCTGGGGGCATCATGGCTCGCTGCAAGGTCAAGGCCTGTTGTGGGGTCTGACCTGGGACAAGGCCTGGTTGTTGAGTCTGAACTGCCTGCATGGGCCCTGCAGCTCCAGGCCACTGTCCTGGGGCCATGCCGGGTTGCATGACCTGTGGCCCCCGAGGCCCTGGCACCATCTGCATTGGTGGCTGCATCGGTCCAGTCATTCGCTGCTGTGGCTGCTGGGGGTTCATGGGTAATCCATTCATGTTCACCCGGTAATTCTGCTGGGCCTGCGCCATCATTTCAATGTGCCGTGCCATCTTGACCGCAGCAAGTGGAGGCTGCTGCTGTATCTGCTGAGGTTGCTGGGGCGGCTGAGGGAGAGGAGACTGCTGCTGGGGCCCAGGCTTGCCCTGAGACACCGGTGTTTGAGGCTGGCCATTGCGAGGTGTGTTGGGGAAAGAGGGGGACATGACACCTGCCGAGTTAGGTGTCTGTGGCTGGTTGGAGAGCGGCTGCTGGGGCGTCTGGGGAGTGTTGGGCTGGGCATGGGAAGTAGGAGTGCTGGGGGCAGCGGAGGCCGGTGGGGACGGTAGCGGCATGGTTCTCCCTTGCATGGTGGCCATTCTTCTCCTCATCAGCTGGGCCTGCTGGAGTCTATGCTGCAGCTGCTGCTGGCGAAGCTTGTGCTTGATGTTCAGGCAGAACGGGACAGGACACTTGTTCTCCTGACAGTGCTTTGCATGGTAACAGCACAGAGCAATGAGTTGCTTGCACACAGGGCAGCCACCGTTGGTTTTGCGCTTGCAGCCCTTGGTGTGCTGCACCACTCGCTTCATCTTCTGGCAGGACGGCAGAGAGCAGTTGGCATTGCGACACTGACAAGCGTGGACCAGGGACTGGATGCAGCGTTGGATACTTAGACGCCGGCTCTCCTGTGGGCTCTTGGAGGCCTCTCCACTCTGGCTGTTGCTGTCGTCGTCCAGGCCAAGGCCCCACTTCACCATCTGGTGCTCGTGTCCCTTTATGTTGTAACAACTAATGCACAGATCAAAGTCCTGCAGAAAAAGGCAGATGGGGAAACAGTGTGAGTCTAACAGAGGCTGATAAAAAGTTTCACAAATCTAGTCTTGATAGGAATAAAAAAAATTGGGATGTAATCCATAAATATTGCTGATTAATCCTTGTCTAGTCTGAAAGATGTCCACTTGAATTAACTATTTTACACAAAGTGATTCAACCATTTCAAACACTGGACATGGACACAGGAGTTATTCATTATTAAAACAACAATACGAAACAGCAACAGTAGTGATAGTAGCAACTCACCTCGCATACGGTGCAGTGCCAGCGTGTCTCCACATGGTGCTTGCACTCATTGCAAGTGTAGACAAAGCGATCCTGTCCCTGGTTGTGCAGCTCCACCAGCATGCACATGGTGCTCCACTTGCACCTCCTGAGGGAGCTGAACTCCCAGTGTTTGTCCCTGGCCAGAGTCAGGAAGGCATCGCGGCCATCCATCAGGTCACAAGAGAGCATGGGGTCTGGGTCGGTGATGGGCGGCAGGGTGTTGGCCATGGGAACAGAGTGGAGGTGGATCACAAAGAACACCTTCAGTGGGCAGAGAAAAACACACAGAAATGAGTTATCAATCTTCATCTAGTATGCAAATGTTCATAATAAAATGCCTGTTCATCTTCAAAACTGCTTTCAATATTTATTATAAACGATATAAAGACAAACGTGTGTGACCTCTTTGTGCTTCTCCATGGTGGCGTAAAGCTTCTGGGACAGGTCATTGGCTACATTCGGCATCCCTGGCTTCTTCTTATTGGCTCGGCTCACGCTGCTCTTGTTTTTATTGGTCTTCTTGTTGTTCTTCTTCTTTGCGTTTTTGCTGTCACCAGGTGTACCCTGTGGGGGATAAACAATGACAGATATTCAAGAAAACAGCTTATTCAATTATCACATATGTTCACTATGCTGATAATTGACAACTTTAAAAGGAGTGGTTTATGAGAGCATGTTCATTATATAGAAGCATGGAAGTGCAAAATGGATCTCAGAGACAATAAAATGTATAAACTCTGACACAATGACTCAATGTTTGCACCTCAGGAGTTTCAGAGGCAGCTGTGTTCTCTTCCTTCTTCCTCTCCTCCTCTTCTTGCTCCAGCTCCTTGATGCTCTCTTCCAGCACGTTGGGCCAGAAGTCGCCTTCGAAGTACGGCAGCTCATTAGCACTGGTCAGGCGGTCCTCTGTTGCCTGTTTAAAGATGTCCTGAGAGAAATACAAAAAACCATGATGATTCAGGTTATTAAAGATGTGTTTTGCTAGTTTTCAGCCATCCAACACACTCAGCATTTACATATTTCCCGTTTTCTACTTGTTATTACAGACAAAGTGTGTGATCAGAACAACTATTCACAGAATTCTACTAGGAAGTGTGAACAGGAACAATTATTTTCAAAATTATTTGAATTTATTTTCAAAATTTGCCAAGACAACACTTAATTCAAGTTTTGCATGAACATATAAAATTGTACTTTGTTCTAAATGTTCACAGATTCAGACATAAGCCCTGTGTCAGTATTTAAAAGAAAAAGTCTCCTCCTTACTTTGTAGTCGTGCAGAATCCTCTCCGCAAATGCCTTGTCCAGCATCTTCCTGTACCATTCCTGCAGTCTCTTCGGCTTTGGGATCTTCTGGTCAGGAGGATGGCAGTGGAAAATGTAGTCGTCTCCTTCGCTAGGTGGACACGCCCAGATGTGGCCCTGGGCATACCTACAGGCATACACAGACCAAATATGAGACCAGGGGGACGGTGTTCACGTGAGGACATCTGCTGCCCTAATCACATAGCTCACTACAGAAACTCTTCCCCATATTGCATCGTTGAAGACTGAAGTGGAAAAGGAGTGGTAAAGTAAGCCCTACCCAAGTTTCTTGACATATTCTAGGTAACCGATGAGGATCTCGTGGTACACTGCTGTTCGGAGACTCCGAGGTCTGAAGAAGTGAATACTGTCAAGGTATGATATGTAGACCCGTCTGCAGAGGTAGAGAGAGGGAACAGGGTTAATTTCAGCCATAAAAAGCACCTCAAGTGCCGTTCCTTTATTGCCACTGTACAAAATACAATAAAAGATGTACAGACCTAGTGTTGGGGAATGGGCACTCAGAGCCGTACTCCTGCACATGCATGCCAAAGAAGCACACGTCCACGCCGTCAATCTCCTCAAAGGCGAAAAGTGCTTTGGTTCTGTAGGGAAACGTCTCGGGCATTTCTCCCGTGTCCACAAACCTGTCGTGAAAAGACAAGTCACACATTAGAGCAGCTAAAATATTTTGTGTCTTTCGGTCTTGGATTATTGCCTGCTAAAACATCGGCGTGTGATGTAATTTAAGGAGGGTCAGTTCTCAACACAAAAGGGGTGGATTATATCTCTTTCTCTTACTTTATTTGGACAGTGGATAGAGGCATGTTGCCATGAAAGCATCTTAAAATAAAATTCTTAGAGCAAGTAAATAGTAAAGTGCAGCCATTTTTATCACAACAGTTCTAAAAATGTTTTTATTGTACTGTGACTATAAAGGCATCTTGGAAGCAAGAGTCATGAGCTGGCCGAGAAGTTGCCTTCTGCAACACTGCTTTTCACGACACTCAAGAGCATAATGGAACAATTCAAGTCAAGTGGCCTTGAGTCAATAAAAAGCCTGAAACGACTCAACCTGAAGATAACAGGTTGTTGGTGGATGGGCTCCTCCCTGCGAGCATGAGGCGACTTTGATCTTGTGTGATGCAACAGTGAACAACCCTCTGAGGTACTCAGGGAGGGTGTATACTCCATCTCATCAAACATGCGGGATTCCACAATCGCTCTGAGTGGGTATAAAAGCTTTATAGAGGGCTTTGTAGCTTTGTATGGCAGGGACAATAAAAAAAATCTCAGGACAAATACGAGCGGTGCCAGTGCATCTACAAATCAAGTAGGCAGGAACAGGTATTTGGTTGTGTGCAACATTATAGCCTAGGTCATCTCGACTGTTGACTCTTTGGTTGTTCATTTGTTCGACCAAGGCAATTTAAGTTGATAAATAATACATAATAATCAAGTAACACACCAAAGTATACATTACTTGGAATTATGAGCCTGTTTCTGTGATTCTGTTGATCTTATTTGAAACATTTTCACCCAGTCGTCTTTGTCAGTGATGTTTGTTCTCACCTGGCTTTCATGCCTGGTTTGACTTCCACCGTTTTGTCGGAGCTCGCCACCACTCGCACAAACACCTCTCCGGCCTCTGGGTGGTTCTGTCTCTTCAAGTATTTATTCACACGGTCCTCTATGTACATTCCCAATCGTGTCGACTGCAGCCCTACAGTGTACAAAAGCACAGGGGGAGCTTTTTAGAGAAATGTCAATTCTTTTAACTCTCCAGGATAGAAGAAGAGTGGGGGGTCACACCGGGTCATCAACAACCTGCAGTAGCCCTCAATTTTAGCCAACATGTGAAGCAGTAGAACTCATTTGTCTGAGATAATGAGAGCTTGAGAGCTGTGTTGTCACCATATGCCACAAAAGGTCATATGTTCTCTCAGGAATACCAGTGAAACCACAAGGCCAACATCAAACAAAACACAAGGCCACCACTCCAGGAAAACCACTGAGGGAGACACATGCAGCCCATGTGCAGATAGAGGTGGTTTATATTATCTTGTGTCTTTAGTGCTTGTGAGAAAAAACCTGCAATAATCTGTTGACATTTTGAACACTGCATGACACAAGGCTGTTTCAAGGACCTGATATTTAAAATTCAAATGCAGCGAATTGAACTAACGTTTGGCAGAGAACTTGTTTTCCTTCCGTGTTTTTCCACTCTTCTTTAAACAGTTGTCACAGATGAATCTGGAAAGAGAAAGACAAGAAAGTTCGACTTACTAACACACAAAATATGTCAAAACAATTATACAAATCGAGTAAGAGTAGATGTTGACATCTCACCCAGATGGCCAAATGACCTCGTAGTGTAAGACGCATATCTGGTGCATCTTCCGTCCACAATCTTTACATTCAACAAACCTAAAGAAATGAAAGAAACATTTTTTAGAAGAAATTTCAACATTTTAAATAAACTAAAACAGAAATCTTTGTAATATGTAAGACTGGAAAGAGACATTTAGCTCTACCTGATTCACTCTTTGCTATATCAGCAGTGTTGGCCAAATGGTAAAAAAAAGTGCAGAAATCTAGCAGTAGCATTTCTACAGCTCTTCTACATGTGCTCTGACATGGATAAACGTTTTCCTGATTATCGTTTGTATGAATGTTGATATCTTAACTGCTCAGGAAACAAGCAACACAAACATCCCCATTCAAGTTTATATTCCTCCAGTCGTTACGCACTTGCAAGCCAGTCAGTGCAAGTGCGCCTTTATGGGAGGATTAATAAGTAACATGCATCTTATTCAACATTAAATCACTGGGAAGATGTGACAGGAAATCACTGCATATCAAAGAAATAAGGGCCTGTGTTCTCTGATGGAAAAACTTTCATTGGTCACATAGGGTTCCACTCAGCAGGTGGCGCTGCAGAGTTGCCCCGAGGCCTCACTGAAACCAAAGTGATTGATCAGAGAGCACCAGAGAGAAAATATGCAGACTGTGCACCAAAAGCACACAAACAAAGCCAGATGTGTGAGGCAGAAAATAACTTTTTAAGATGTGATCAGAAGGAGGAAGCAGGAAAAGGCAGTAAAATGATTATTCAACACATGTGAGACTAACTTCTGAAAAAGAAGCACTAAAAGGACACGCTTCGCTGTCAGTATGAGTCCTACTCACTGAAAGAGTGTGAGGATTAGGGTCTACTTACGGTTCAGGGTCAAGAACATCATTCTTCTTCCGTTCGAACTGGTCTTTTGATATCATCCTGACATGTCGGAGAAAAGAACGGAAAAAGAAATGAGAAAAACAAGACACACACACACACACACACACACACACACACACACACACACACACACACACACACACACACACACACACACACACACACACACACACACACATTCAGTCCAAAGCTCTGTGCATTTTTATTAATGGCGAAGTCTGTGTGGGGGCCACCCACAATAATAATGCACATATAATAAGCATATAAAAGAGACCTATGATGCCATTTAGGAAATATAAAAATCCAAAGAAGAGGCTAAATAATGAATATGAAGTCACTACACCTACATTCTGGATTAGTGTCATGCAAGCAAACATTGCGACATTCTCTCTTTCTTATGAGAAACTGTGATCAAAGATCTATGAGCTACATAGCTGCTGTTTTGAAGTTGACCTGTCACTCTGACCTGAACAGGGTTAAGTGAGAAGAAAATTTCCATTTGCTCAAAATCCAAGAGTGAAAGGCAGGAAGTTTTGCCTCATAATATGTTCCTAAAACTGTATGACTAACTTTTTTTTCTTTCTTTTTTTTTTTTTTAAATAGTGAGTTTATCAATAGCCAGTTCACTTACGTCTGTGGCTGTGCGGGATCATCTCCTAACGTCACACTCTCCCCCTGGATCTCATTGAAGCACTTCTCACAGAAGTGATACCTGTAAAAACACACACATTTAACATTCAGCACTTCAACACTTTATGTGTAGCTGAACAACAGCTAAGTGCAGCTCTTGTGTTCTTTTTCACTGAAGTAGAAAAATTTGTAATATTGCAATGTTTAGTACTCGTGTGTCCAATTGTGCACAAAATAACACTGGTCTTTCATGTTTAATAACAGAGAGCAGGGGAATCCCTGAGCTCCCATTGAGAGTGTAAATGGACTGCGCTGCAGGAGCCTCGTGCTGTCTGTCAGACTGTGCTGTATCACTACTGCTGCTGTGCTGCTCCGCTCTCAAAGTGCCCAGTTCAAGTGTTCAAAAAGGGGCTGCAGTTACACAGTTTATACAGCAGGCGGTGCAAGGGAACGTGGTGTAAGCCGTCATCTGCTGAGAGGAAAAGGCAATGATGGGCATTGCTGTTTGTGGCCTGAACCAAAGTGTTATATTTTCATCTGGCATACCAGAGAGGGGGGCAGCAACACTGAAATCACTCATTCCCACATTCAGCAACGCTACTTTGCTGCTCTTAGTGTTTCAGCTCTTTAGGGTTTCATATCTTCAGAGCATCTCCCAACACGTGCAATGCCTGAACCTGGATGTTGTTAAATGTTGCTTTGAGTTTCATGCAGTGCCAGGATGGTGAGGCAGAGTTGTAAAAGCTGAAGCTGGGACTACTGCCTGAATCACAGTGGTCCCTCTAGCTCTAGACAGATCCCCGGCTGTAGGGGGTGGGTATTATACAGTTCAAATAGCTGCATTTATTGCCCATCAAATAACAACTGGGCATGCAAATGTGCGTGACGTGTATGAGATGATTCAGTGAGCACATTATTTTTATACCAAAGGCATACCTGAGTTGACAGGCACAGTGCAATATATGTTATACATCGACAAATGTACACATTTATCCACGCAGGTACCTGTTCTGGTAGCTGTAGTATGTGCCTCCTGTAGGTATGGTGCAGAGCTGCTTGCCATAGCAACAGAGGGTTTGAGGGGAGAACTCGTACTGCAGACACATGTGGGATGACAAAGTTGGTCAAAAAATGTAAACTAATTCACCCAATAAATATGATGATTCCTGCTACTATCAGGAGCTCATCCTACTGAGTCAAACTGTTTTTACTTGTTTGACCTTGTTTTTAACAAAATCCAAGAGTGAAAAAAGGAAGTCTTAGTAACCTGGCAGCCTAAATCATTTCCCTAACACCAATGCTCTTTCATTGTTCCCTCCCTTCTCCATTTACTATATCATTAACTATATTTATCTCACCTTCCTCCCGCAGCAGTATCCCAGACCCTGCATGACAGGGTCAATCTCTGACTCGAACACCTCAGCCAGCTTGGAGCAGTACTTGTAGACACGGGATGTCTTGCGGTTGTAAAGCCAGGCGTTGTTGAACATCAGCCAGACATCGTCAACGTACTGCCAAGGCTCTTGGTACTGGCCCGTGTCAAGCTTACGCTTTATTGTAGACAGGTCTATTGGGTTCTTAACAATGTCAAAGTAGTCCTAGAAAGAGAAGGGTGAATAAAAAAAGTGTTACAGACCAAAGAGCTAAAACAGTGTAGCTGAAGTATGTGTGTTCACTAAAACTGGCAACAACAGTTAACAATACCCCATGAAAGATGATTTTCATTATTTCAAAGGTTTTGTTTTAAGTGAAAACATTAGGTGGGAAGTGCATGTGCGCTACCTACCGGGATACCCAGAAGCATGGGGTCTACTGGCTGTCTGAAGGGCAGCGACTCAGGGTCCTGCCTGTACAGAGACTCCAGAGTCGGCATCAAAGCCTGGCGCAACTCCTCTGGCTTAAAGACTGGAAAATGAAGCAAGGAAAGACAAAGTAAGTTATCAAAAAGAGAGAGAGAAATAAGGAGAAAAACCTTAGTATACAGGGGGGAAAAACAGGGACAAAGCTATACGGTTACACTTTTTCTTTGCTAGACCTTTAATCTTTAAGATAAAATTCACATGAGCTTCACACAGATGACAGACATTCTGAACACTGAAGAGCAAAACCTGTTAGTGAACAAAAGCAAAATTAAATGCTGGCCTGGTTGCAATTTGTGATGAGTGCTGTATCATGTTTCTAATAAGCAAATATTCTAACAACTGAAATATGACAGCACATTAACACCAACACCATGTTACATGACTATAATTTTATATAATACCCAGGGCTCAAGTCTAATGGTGAATATGTGTCAGGAACAAGCAGATCTTTCCTGGGAATGTTCTTGGAGGAAAGGGATTTTTGTAAGTCGCTTAGCAAATGATAAACTGAACTGAGAGCTGACTACAACAGAGTGTGTCTTCTCATGGTGTTACTACAGTTCTCTATCTCTTCATAGCGATGTGTCAGCGCTATTTACAGTTGTTGGGTGTCTAATTAGGCTCAAGACCTTTGAAAAATATGACTCGTATCTATGGCAGACGCATAATGTTTTATTTCCCTGATACTACAGTGTGAACAACAAATTTATGGTTAAAACGGCAGGTGGAGAGCCTGTTACCTGTTAGCAACTGACTGCAACAGAGCTAATAATACATTTTGATTTTGAGTTGGTTTACCTTTACTTCGGGGTGGTTAAAATTGTTTGTGGTCACCCGGGGAGCTGATTCTGACTAACATCTACTGTGCAATACATTACTTGCTCCATTTCTGTGCAAGAGTTTTCATCATTTCACAACTTAACGCGCATTGATACTTGCTTGCCAATCAGTTGTACCAAATCTTACAATAGGTGGGTATCAGGATTAGTCGAGCATATTTTACCAGCGGATGCACAGCCCATTCATTATTTGCCGAAAATGCTGGCAAGATCAAAGAGTCTGCACATTGTTCAAAGTCAGTGCCAGACTAATAATGTTGTAATCATACGTTTAAAGGAAACTCTAAATAAGTCACGACTGTCTGGCAGTTGTTTAAACATTACTGGCAATAACGGAAAAACCCTTTCTGTTTACTGAGTGTCTGAATCAATTCCAGACTCTACACAGATTTTATACATCCCTCAGCAGCAGACTCACTTTTCCTCCGTGACTGAGAGGGGGATGACGAGGTCGTGCTGTTGGCTCCACCCTCTTCCTCTTCTTTGGGTTCTGTCTTCATTTCCGGCTTTTTGTCCTCCACCTCCATCGGCTCCGGCTTCTCCTCTGGCTCTTCCTTCTTCACCAGCGTTGATGTAGAGTCTTCCTCGGTCTACAGACAAAAAGGCAAATGAGTCATTGTAACATGAAAATACGCTTTCTTGTGTGTGTGGTGTGAGTTTGTTTGTTCCTTGATATTCTCATTCCATTGACAATCTGATCAGATCTGTTCTCAAAATTAATGATGAAGGAGTGTGATTATATGCATATAACATAGTTGCTCTATACTTAACATTTTTTTCTCTTTTCTGGTAGAGAAATCTGCCATAGACTTACATTACTATGTTGCAATGTCCATTAATGAAAAGGACTTTAGCTCCTTAATGTTTTTTCCATATTTAGATTTAATCAACACGTACGATTGTTTAGATGCCTTCGATTGTTACGTGAAGGAGAAAGAATTCAGGAATGAGAATTTTTTCAAATAAATTTAGTACTGACAAACAATGAAATAAAGGAGTTGATTGATAATTCTATAGATGGATAACGCAAACTTAAGATAAAGTAAATCTAATCAAGCTACATAAGTTTTACTGAAACTGTTTTTCATCTAAAATGAAGAGAAGGAAGAATCAATAGAGAGACGATGCACAAACAAGTTGAAAGCAGCATGAATCAATAAATGGACAGATGAATCAGTTTATGTGTATGTGAAACACATGGCTTTAACCCACCTCCATCTTGGGCTCAGTTTTGCCGCCAGCGGCCTCAAACTCCTGTTGGTCATGGTGTGCCTCTACTTTGACCTCCTGGACGGGCAGGTCTGCTCCAACATGCTGCGAGTGCAGGTCAGCACTGGCTGCTGAGGCCGGTGTGGGCACCCGGTTATCCAGACTGGCCCCTGATTGGGATAGCTGAAACATAGAAGAGAGGGAGAGAAATATGAGATACTGGAAACAACTCATTTGCTTTTTTTGCATGCAGAGCTGAAGCCACGGCACAGATGAACACCTTCCATATTGATTTCATTGCTCCCTTAAGCTGAAAGACGTAACATTCCCTTTGTGGTGGATGCTACAAACAGTGGTGAAGATGCAGTTATCAGACAAAAAGGTGGATGCAGATGGGACGGGTTTGGAACATGGCAGTCAGAGGGATGGGAGTTTGCAGAGGGAGTCAGAGTGGAGGGCATGCGGAGGGTCTCAGTCTCACCGGCGTGGTAGGGGGTTGAGGCGGGGGCTGCGTCTGTGCTGCTGCGGGGAGCTCCGCCTGGGGTTGGGGCTGGGTGGGGCGGGGTGGGGTGGCACCCGGGGCTGGGGCAGGGCCAGGGCCGGGGAGGGTGGGGGTAGAGCTGCGGCTGGAGGGCTGGGGGTGCGGCAAGTTAGTGGCCGCCCCAGCCGTGGCGGCGGAGGAGGCAGCAGGTGGAGGTGTGGAGTGCAAGGGGGTTTGAGGGGAGGCTAGCTGAGGGCCCAGCGAGGGGCCAAGTGCATTCATTGGGAGGTTAGCGTTCTGCTGCTGCTGTTGCTGCTGCTGCTGCTGCTGGAGAGAAGGACACACACAAAGGGCAGGCAGACACACACACAAACAAGATAAGCAGACAAACATACAATCAAAAGGTCAAACACAACACCACACACAATTTAAGATTTACAGAGCACCTTGTGATTGATATGAGAACAATTTAAGAGCAATTAGTCCATAGTATGATTGGTGGAAGTAGTTTGATTTTAGTTCCCCAGGAGCTAGTTGAAATCAGCACAATGTTGTAGCTACTCCAAAAAGGATAGCATTACTGACATCAGTTATCCAACATGGTTGACTACGGCTCCACACCCCTCATGTTCCTCTTCATGTCTCACCTGGGTGACGGCAGCCTGTGCAGGTGGCTGGCCAATGCCAGGTCCCACGGTGACATTCATGGCACCTGTTGCAGCGACTGCAGCAGATCCTGGAGGGAACTGGGTCTGAGCCAGAAACTGTCCCTGGCTGGCCGTCTGGCCTACCATGTTACCACCACCGTGTCCCGCCATCATGCCCTGTGCCTGGGGCATCCTAGAGGGAGACATGCCCATCTACAAGACAAGAAAAGAGGATGTTACTAAGAGAAGAGTGACAGGAATTTCTACAGACCAAGCATGTGCCATGACTAAGTTAATTCAAATTTCTGGCATTCCCGTGCCATAGTAATACAGTCATGCTACACAATGAATTTCTTCCTTCGACAATAAAGCTGTGTGAGTGTGATTGTGGATGGAGGGCTGGAGTAATTCCTGATTTCTCTCTCTTTCACAGTCTTCCTGCCGATTTGTCTATAATGTCTACAGTTGAAGTAATTATTAGATTAATCGATATTTGTTTTCCTTATAAAACAAGAACAGGTTAGTGCTCTCTTTTAATTGCCCTGCATGTTTCGAAAAATCTTCTTTAAATCCTCTTGAAGAGCTGGTAAACTACTGGCATTATTTTGATTAATTTCATATGTATGATTCAAAATATTAATAAAAAAATAATTATGTTGTAAAATTCCAATTTGTAGTTGTGCTGTGAAGAATCCCTTATGTCAATTGTGAAAAATAAATAATATATTATTACAGGGGGCTAATTGATTAAGGAAATATGTATTCCTACTGGAGCCCAGCGATACATTTTAAGCAATTTAAGCAGGACTGAAATGAACTGAAATGGACACACACTGTGATCCTCTTCTTTAAAAAGGCATGCAAAAACAGGGCACATTTGTACATTTGTACTAAAAGGTCAGTGTATCTTTTGCACGCCAGGGTTGCTAAAAGCTCTGCTTGGCATAATCTGGCTAACTGTGACACTACAGAGCAACAAACAGTCTGCTCTTAACTTTCCAAGTTACCTGCTTCTACAAACAGCAGTCCCTCATGACTTGACAAGTGGACTACTTATAATAAGCCTGCCTAGCTCATGTTACCTATATATCATATATATATGTATATGTATATGTGTGTGTGTGTGTGTGTGTGTGTGTGTGTGTGTGTGTGCGTGCGTGCGTGCGTGCGCACTGTGATTTGCCCTCCTCACCGCTGGAACAGAGCTCATGTTCATTTGCTGTGGATGGTTCATGGGTGAGGCAGCTCGGGCTCCCATTGGTGCCTGGGATATCTGAGCATTGGGCAGAGCCATGTGGTTGAACTGGTTGATTCCTGTACAGAAGAGTGGACCTTAATGTTCAACTCCACAAGGAGTGCAGAAGCACCATACAATGCAAAGATAAAGTTGGCAGCTTTTTATTCTCGAGGCACAAACTTCCCCTTCAAGTTAAACCTTTACATGTGTTAATTTTCAGGCAGCTTGAGCCGCACAGTTTGACCTGTGCATCTGCTGTCTTTGCTTGTTTGCTTTTCATGACATTGTAAGCATTTGCATGTGAATGATTTCTGCCTCATCAACAGGCTTCTTCATTGAGATGTCCAGATAATATAGCTTTGTATTTCTCCTTTTCATCGTCCACATCATTGTTCTCTACAACCTCAATTTTTTTCTTCTGTCTTGTTTAAGTAATTTGGGTCTTTTCCAGATACATTTTCGACATTTTGATGAGCAGTTTCATGTTCTGCATTCTGACTTTCCGGTGTTTTAATTGACTCTGTTTCTGTGTAGTCTGAATCCAAAAAAAAAAAACCATATCATGTGCAACATGCAACATCTGAGACGTACCTTGTGAAACCTGCATGCGATTCATGATCTGATTTGGCATGTTGGGCAGAGCAACAGGTCCATCTATAAAGCAAATAGAAAGAACTTTTTAACTAAAAGTAAGCCTGAAGAATGACATAACCAGCTCTAATGAAAAAAACGTAATAACTACTCAACACCTCCACTGTCACTGCATGTATTATCATTTCTAAATTATGGAAGCTACTGAACACATGACTAATGGCTGGATATAGGTCAGTATGGATAAAGTCATCCCTGAAGGTATCTCTAATGAAATATTGTTATATATTTTCTGAAAACCTTTATACCATCTACAAATAAAATGATCATGTGTTTTTGTCATCAAAAAACCTTAAAATGATATACAACATTTCACACAGCAGCCTAACACAACCAGAGATATTAAAAACTACATCCACTACCTAATAACAGATAGTAAGATGTCTTCTGGCTGCCATATCCCAGAGAAAACAGCTCACAATATAAATATTGGTTTATGTATAAAATATATATACTTTAGAGTTGTCAATGGTTTATGAGACTGTGTAAAAAGAACTTTCAAAAGAAACTTTAGGTAATTTGAGATTTTACCTGCAAGACTTGCAAACACTGTACTCACTCTGTGGCCTTGGGCCAAAGGCATTGGGTTGGGGGAGACTGGGCTGCTGAGCCCCCTGTGCTGCCAAAGGTGCCTGGTTCAGGATCTGCTTCTGTAGCCTTGAGCGCCTCTTCTCCTCCAGTTCCTTTTGGATCTTATAGATTTTCTCAGCTAGGAAGTGATAGTACTCATCCTGGAGGGAGGGAAGAGCAGTTAGTACAATAAGCAGTTTATATCCTAAGTTATATCCTAGTTGGGGTGCTTTTCTAGGAAACCTACCCGGCTGTTGGCTGACTCGTACATGTCGCCCTCCACCTTCCTGGCGTAGGCCACCAGGTTCTCCATTCGTCTGTCCTTCAAAGCTGCCGGGTCAGGGGTAGGGAATATGGCTTGTACTCTGCCACAGAAGAACAGAATTTGCAGCAATTATTATCTTTGGCGATTTCTACTTCTCCACTTCAAAACTTTGCTTAAAAAATCCGGCCTCTAAGAAAGAGTCAAGTAAGGAGACTGACGAGCATTCTCAAAGAGTTAGATCTCTCCAGGAGAGGTACGTACAGTTTGTGTACGAGGTGATTGCGCAGGTCCTGAGTGACGTGCTCATGCCACGCTTTCCTGGTGCCGGTGGCAGAGATAGGTGCTGCTGTGGGGAGGTTCCCCATTGAGCCCACAGTCGACCCATCTGACAGCAGCTGACTGGAGGTGGAAAAGGAGAAAGGTTAGAAATTACAGCTTCTATTGCTGTGTTTTCATACACAGTGTCATTTCTTTTTAAACTGCACTGTCATAGTAGCTTCAGATCTAGTAAACCTGGATATTCTAAGTAGCTAATTTAAGCTTTCTGCATTTGAAAGAACATTTAAGGTCAATAAATGCACTGTAGGTAATGGCGGGTACTGACTTGTTAGTGTTGAGTGCGTTGGGGAGGGAGTCTGTGTGCAGGTTTGTCTGGTCTGAAGTGGTCACGCCCATTGTTGCACCTCCAAGAGCCATCTGGTTACCTGTGAATATGGAAAGCTGTGACCAAACGGCACTACCTCGATTTCAGAAATCGAGCTCTCAAAGGCTGTCGTGTCTACAACTGAAGAGTACTCTATATAACAAAGAACACACTAAAATAGCAGAGTGACTTGGTGAAAAGGCAGCTTCACAACAGCATTTTATAAACAATGATTTGCCATCATTTTG
Source organism: Pagrus major (assembly GCF_040436345.1). Lineage (NCBI taxonomy): Eukaryota > Metazoa > Chordata > Actinopteri > Spariformes > Sparidae > Pagrus > Pagrus major. The sequence goes on from NC_133215.1 coordinate 25,261,795, forward strand.
ACATCACTGAGACCCATTTAAGAGCCTTGCAGCTGGGTGTGCTGTGCATTTACATGTCTGTGCATACATACATACGAGGATACACAGTATTGTCAAGTTTCTAAAAGAAAAAATAGGGAGAAAAAAATCAGCCTTTCTGTCTTTACCAAGTGCATTGATGGATCTCATCTGCTGTGGAAGCTGCTGTTGTTGCTGGGCCTGTGCGTTCTGAGCGCCAGCTGTCTGTGCTGGGCCCGGGGCCTGCTGTGTCTGGGCCTGCCCAGTGGCCTGGCTGCTGTAGGGCAGCCCAAGTGCCGCGTAGGCTCTCTGCATAGAGCTTGGGTCTATGGGGGTTGAGGTATTGATGGTGGGAGTACTGGGCTGGCCCACACCAACTGAGGACATGGGGTTCTGGAGGCCAGTATTGGGGGAGCTCAGCTTGGCTGTGGAGAGAGAGATAGAGCAGTCAGAAACACTCAAATACAATCAAACTCAATATACTATACCATCTTGCTCTACTGCTGTACCAGCTAGAGTACATAAACAAAATGCAAATGTTGATACAGTGTGCCAAGCCTGATAAATATGAAGAGAGTCTGTTTTGGTCAAAACACGGCAAAGACATAGACTACTTCAGACAGGTAGTATCAAATACAAATGCATACACACTTTGACCTCTGGTAAGATGCAGTCACAAGGCAGTATGATACAGTGAGAACATTAAAGTAAGGCTAAACACTTTAAACAGCAGTGAACTGAATAAATACATAAATCCCTTCAGGGGACAGAGCATTAGCATATTTTTCTGGGGTTCAGGCTTTGGTCGGGCTAAAAACGCTCGTAGTTTGTGCAAAGACAAAAATCAGAGGAGGCAGAACAAAGAAATATTGCACTCCGTTTGTGTTGGCAGGAGAGACACAAGCCCCGGCATCATGTTCTTTAACATGCAAGCCAAACAGGGACAGACCAATGCTGGAATGCTGTAGAAATGGTGAACAGAGTGAAGTGAAGAAAGATGACTAAAAGGCAAGAAAATGGCAGAGAACGCTTCAGAGTTGTTGTGTAAGTATTCCAGAGAAGGATCAAATCAGTGGAAGTGCATAAAAGAAAGCAGATTGTTAACCTGTGACCACATTTGGAGAGAGTGAAAAACAAAACAGAAAGAAAGCGGTTTTAGTATGAGGTAGAGTGTGTCAAACTCGGCCCGGTTCTAGTGGGGAGTAGCAGTAAACAGCCCAACAACCAATGGCTCAGCAGGACACCTCGAGCACACGCTCTCGGTTTCCTCCCTCTCTCCCTCCATCACACTTCTAAGCCTCTTGTGTGTCAGATAACAAGCTCAGCAGGACCACACTCGCATTCATCGAGTACTTTTAGTCATCGTGAAGGAGTAAAAAACTAGAAATAAGCTGCATGATTTGGTTGAATGGCAAAACCTGCACACACTCTACACACAAACATCTCAGGAAAGCAACAGGCAGGTCCAATTTTTTCTAAAGCTGTCAGCATGGACTATGACAGCTCCATATACCAACATAATCTCCGAAGATAAAGATTGAGGCCTTTGTAAGACAAACCCAGAGATGGCCAATGTTTAGATGTCCTACCTATTCTCCACAGTCAACAGAAGTAATTCGGCCTCGTGTTTGGTGTCGGTGGTTACATTGAGCAACTTGATAATAGTTAAGCGACAGTGGGCTGGAGCCTGCTACTTGTACTTACGCTGCTGGGTGCGCTTGTCGCTGGCGTTCTTCAGCGGCAGGCAGACGGGGCAGTCGTGTCGTGTGCAATTTTTCCAGTGGGAGATGATCTGTCTGGATGACGCACAGTGAGCCACTGCAGGGAAAAGGAGACAGAGAGATAGAGAGATCAACAGGGTTCACAATCTTGTCCCAGCAATGATAAAGAGAACAACAACCCTTTTTCCAACAACTTTTATGTATAGCTTCTCTTTGTTCACTGACCAACATGGCATCTTTTTTCTCTACTAGCAATCCCAGCGCCACTCACTCAAGCACAAAATATTTTAAAATTTGGAACTGCATTAAGCTCAACACTAGGACAGAAAAACTTGCTATGTAAATGTCTTTAAAGGACGGGCTGACTGGTACTGTGGAATAACGAGGATATGAGCAAAATGTATCGGAAGTGAGATGGATGGCTAATCAAAGCTAATGAGAGAAACTAGTAGGGCTGCCTCCACATAGATGATGATTAAAGTCATCGGTCGAGAAAACCCCAAGTTGACTCACATTGTGTCAGTCAAATCGCTGCACTTTTGTTTTTTTAGCTGCTTCATTGTACACAGAATCATGCAGGAGTAACAGCATGGCTGTATTTTTTACGGAACTAACTGTAATGGAAGTGGAGAAGAGCAGCGCAACTCCAGACTGTTGGCTGCTTCAATGCTCTCTTCCCCAGTGATGACCGTCACTGAAGTCAGCTGCTTTAACTACTTTACAAACTTTTGAACCAGACAGTGGGACAAACTCCTCCACTGGTGGCGAACTGACACTTCTGCCTGCAACACTGTCAGCAGCCTGTCAGGAAACTCTCTGTGGAGCTCTGGTATTTTATACCTTTAACTATGAGCAGAACGTACACTTATACCTTCTCTGACTGTGCGGAAATTTTATGTTTTTTCATCACAGATGACAAAGATAGGCATTGGTAGCTGGCTGATGTAGGCTGATATTGATTGGCAGATAGCCTATGGAAAAAAAGTGGAACAAATAGATGAATATTTGTACTGAACAGCCAAATCCCATTTGACTGACAAAACCTGCATCCGTGTACAGCCCTAGAAACTTGAGAAAAGAAATGTGACGGCCCAAAACTCAAAAGATCTCAGGTTCAGCTCATTGCACCAATTTCCACTCTTGGAAGACTGTTGGTTTGGCCAAGTGGAAAGAGAACTTAAACCAAATTTCCTGGTGCGTGGCTGAACAAACTGAGGTGCTTCATTTCATCTGTGGCCAGGCTAATGAGCTAGCAGCTAATCTGACAAGAAATCACAAGTAGGCTAAAATCAGCCTGGCTAGCTGCCTGGCACATATACAATTACTACATGGCTTTAAGCACTGAGGGCTACGCACAAATAAACACAGTTACATTTTATTATCTTTGTAAAAATGCCAATTCTACTGGCATAGACTCAATCATAGAAGGGCTATCATTTTGAGGGCTTTTGTAGATTCAGTATGCAGTGAGGAACAAAGAAAAAAAGGCCTCACATTTAGGTCCAAAGCCAATCCAAACACTACTCCTATCGCAGACTCCAGAGTCCCTCAGGTGAAAATGAACTAAGCCAACAGACATCAGATAGATCTAAAATCTTAGAGATAAAACTGCATGTTGGGAAACAAAATCTCTCTCTACGGTTATTTCAGTGGCACAGAGAAGAAGCATTTCTGAGCAAGAGGAAATGAGCTGGCATGCAGGGAGCAGAGACACAGACGCCTTCACACTTAACACACCTTGGCCTCGGAGTATGTTGGCTTGAAACTGAACTTAAGCATTCAAGACCAAGGGCAGAGCAAAAACACAGAGCCAAATTTAAACGAGAGTAGCTTCGGGAGATTTTTTCTTTGCAGCAATGCTGGTGCCGACACAGGAAGTAGAGGAGCAATGACTGCAGGTTCAAGACCTGCAAACGATATTGCACATCCCGAGGAAGAAATTGGCCTCAGCAGACCAAGAGGTGAGTGTTGTTTTTTTTTAATGGTTGGAAATCTCCCCTGTGCGGAGTCTGCATAAGGCAGAGACACATGGCATGACCAACATAGAGTCAAGGGAAACATGTCTGCTCACAGCCGTGTAACTGACCTCCCCATGGAGACCAGGAGGGGATGTAAAAAAGAGCTGGCTACAATTAAAAAAAAAAGGATATAACCGAATATGACTACATTAAAACTGTGCATCCAGCCCTTCTCTGTATTTCTGTGTATGTCGTCATGTATTTTCTTATGTTAAGTTGTTATTTATATTCATGTGATAAAAACAGAGCTCAAGTTGGAAAAATGGCCAGAAAAGACACACCTGACAATGAAAACCTCTGAAAAAGAAGTTAGAAGGTAAAAATTATATTAGAAATTCAAGCAGACCTTTGGTATTCAAAGATAAACATTTTAACAAAAACTTTAAACACAACTTTTGTCTGGACTTTTGTTTAAGTGGCTCAAGACTGACAACAATCCTCCAATACAGCAGCAACGGTTGTATAAATTAAGTTGTTCTCCTGAACATTGTTAATACTCTGATGTAATTTGAGCACACCTACCAGCTGCTTGACACCAACACTTCAACTACTACAAGTGGCGAGAGACTGGTAAAAATGAGTGCTCTGACTGATCTGTAAGGTCTATTTTGTGCACAAAAAGAACTTGCACTTGCAGCTGGAAGTAAGGTTATACTCCTTTTCCACTAGTCAAAAATCCCACTTAAACCCGCTAAGATCGTGCTTTTGTGTGCAATGGGAATGTGTATACTCGGCATTTACACCCGGGTCAATTGACCCTGCAGTAGACACAGGTTTTTATCACCTCGGCTCGGCTTTAATTTAAACACAAGACCCGGGTGACCACGCTAAATTCCGCCACGCAAAGTGATGACGCATTATTATCAACATCCGATGGTGGCGCTTAAAAATAAGGAAGGAATTTGGAATGCGGTCTATTAAAGACGTTTTATTACTGGACACAGTGTGGGAGGTGGAGCCTCGTTCATTCCTGTGAAAGCTGCTCAGTGATGTTTCCAAGCCAAAAAAGCTCGACTTCGCGGCTATGCAAATACCTGGATCGCTCACTGAGCCGGCTAACATCTGGTTTAACGACGTGGCTAACTTGAAGAGAGATAAAACAATTTGATCGTGCGGCTCTTCTAGACTTTCCAAATGTTAATGGACCGAATGGCTCAAATTATGACAGTCAAACGAGTCATTTCCCGGGTTGTGACACTCAAAATAATGTATCCCCCGTTTTACAGACGCTTCTTTCACAATGGGTCTTTTGTTGTTTTCTCAACTGTTACAACTGTTTCTGGCGCATTGGTGATGTGAAATGTGACGTCAGTGACGTACAACGTAGCGCTTCAGACAAAAATCACAAATGGGCTGCCTTACCTGCAGGAAGTGGGAATAAGGTCAATAGGCAATTTTTAGTGGGATGACCAACATTTTAAAAACCTTTGTAGACCCGCAAATTTTGGTGGAAAAGTGGTATTACATTGTCTTTGAGTCTACTTTTCTTTTATTTGCAAACATTATAAACAGTTATAAAGATATTTTCAAAGCTTTACACTTCTTGCCGTATTGTCACACCAGATATTTAAAAGAACACGAGAATTTTCTAACTGTCTTCCTCGTCTGCTGCAACCAAGACACATCAACAAATTTTAATCAGTAGCTTGCATGTTCTGCTCGAGTTCTATGATGTCTGTAAAATTCAGGAGAGGTGGCTGTAGTATGCAAAATATTGTCATTCAAAGAGGAGATTTTACACAAGATCCAGAAACCAGACTTTTTTTTAAAAACAAAAAAAAGAAGAAGAGTTGATTGTGCCCTAACCCTTTCTTAATGTGCCCACACACCAGCAAGTCTCAATCGGTAAAACAGGGTGATGACTTCTACAAACACCAGGAATATATCAATCTGATTTCATTATCTGATTTTTTCAAATTCTCCAACTCACCCTGGCAGGATTTGCCGGCCTGGCAGTGGGTCATGTGGTTAAGGACGTTCTTCATGGTGCGGCAGTGAGGCAGGGCGCAGGCCCTCACCTCCCCGTTGGCCTGCTCCCGTCGCTGGCACTTGTGTGCGTGAAGCAGCAGAACCAGCTGCTGCTGGATCAGCTTGCGCTTCTCTGGGTCGGCGGTGGGGCCTGCTGAAGACACTGCCACACCTCCACCACCGGCCAGTGGGAGCAACGCTGTCTGCTGCTGAGGCTGCTGCTGGAGCTGCTACATGGTTGACAAAGACAAATGTAGAGGAAATGTCAAAGTTGAAATGGGTTAACAATAAAAAACCTTTATCGCCTCTTATGCTGTCAATACTACAGTTGTAAAAGGCAAATTTCCTGTCAGTCACTTAAGGTTAGAAGATGCTCTATATGCATCTATTTTATGCTACATGTGATTGGCTGCGTCAAATTTAGGTCTCCATCTACACAGACGGTCACCAAACCCAAAACTCAGTATTATCACTTTCTCTCTTATGTTTATAGATTTTTCTCTCAAAGGAGAACATTTGATTGACTTCATGATTGACTTCATGATTGACAGGGCACATATGTGTTCTGTAGCAGGCAAAAAATAGTTATTTAATTCCAGTTTTACTTTTTTCCAGCTCTTGGTGATAATCTACATCTAAAAGAGCTAATTTTAGTAATGTTATGTTATAACTTCAACAGGTATTAATTGTAGAATAATGGTTAATACTTAAACACTGGTTACAGTCAGCATGTCCAGTGAGGTTGAGGGGGTGGACACAGACTTGCAGATCATCAAGACAGATTGGCATGTTTAGTGATCATTATAATATCTGTGATTATTATTGCTTTAGCCCCAACATTCTGGCCACTGAGTGATAGTAGAGCAATGACTAATAATAACAACAACAACAATAATAATAATGACAATAAACTTGTAAATTTGAAATATAATACTCAAATATGACAGTATGCTGTTCACAGCTCCATGTAGTGACTTAAATGTGTACGTGTGAACATGTGTCTAGTAAGATTTCTGCTATTATCAATATGGTAATGTATGAGTAAGCGCTAACCATGCTTGGCACGCTAGTGACAGCGGCCCCTTTGAGCTCAGTGGGGAAGGGTGGCAGGCTGTTGGCAAGGGCAGCCTTGTTCTGGAGCTGCTGCTGAGGGTTTAGCTGCTGGCCGGGTCCTGTGGCACCTTGACCATAGGGCTGGGCCCCAAATGGACCCCCATTGCTGCCCAGGCCCAACTGGAAAGACAAACAGATGAAAAAAAGTTAATAAAGTAATTTAGCAGTATTATTATGACAGTAGCCTACTTTAAAGCACCAAATCATGCAGGGCCTGAATAAGAGCTTGTATGGAGACTTCAGCAGTGTAATACAATACCAATTGTTTGTCATTTACTCTTTACATCTGACTAGTACCTAACTAGCAACCAACATCTGTCTGAAAATTATGTGGTGCTATTAGATCAAATTTTTCCATAAACAGAAAGCGTCAGCACTGTTCCTCAACATCGAACAGGAAGTTTACAAAAGTCTGGATATTATAATGGACTGTAATTTGGGTGGTGGTTATTATTCAACTACATTTGTCAAAACAGCATCAACATGCCAACAAAGGTTCCGCCTTCATTTCAATGCCAATTTGTCACTACACGACCCCCTCATAACTGAGCCAAGATGACTGTGCCTGGTTCAATTTAAGCCAGCCATGTCCTGGCACCATGACAGCTCAGCATGACACCAGCTAATATTGGCAGGAAGGACTTCTCCAGCACTCGACCACAAGAAGGTTTCCAAACATTTCTCCTCTATTCTCAAGCTAGCTGGTAGGTTGCAACAAGTGGAATGATGCAAAGAGACACTGTTAAAAACATTACGGTGGGTAGATTAGGGAGCCGCCAGATAAATCTATCTTTGCAAAGCGGTTCTTCCATTCGCCATTTGACAGGAAATAACCATTACTTGGCAATCCTGCTCTCAAGATCCTATTGGGCTGTAGAACAATTAATATGGCAAAACATTTAATTTAATTTTTTTATACCAATTTAAGGTTCATAAATGAGCTCAAGACAATTTGTAGCAAGAGTCTAAATTTGTTTATAGCATGTGGCTTTGCATATGTCTACATTGTGATAAAAATCAATACTGTACACTGTCTGATCAATACCATGACACTGATACCAACCACATCACCCAGACCAATGTGAGATGATGGAAGTCTGTAAACCATCAGATTGTTTTGTAATACTGAGGTAGCTCTACCTTTAATACATATGGCTGTACTTAAAGTTTCTGTCAATGCTGCAAATCAATGAGCAGCACTGCTGTATGGTAATATTGGACTTACAGTAAAATTGTCCAAGTGAACTCATTTCACTTGATCATCTGGTTATCTTCTCTACATCTATGGTTTCACAGTTGAATTTCAACCCATATCCCCCACCCTCAGCAAGAACCATACATCAAGATGTGAGGCACCAGGGGGATAAAATCCCTGTTAGTGCCATGCTTTACACACTGAACAACTTGCTGCGGCTCCCTCATCCACAGACTCCGCAATGCCAGGCCAGGCTGTATCCCCTCAGGCTGTTGACACCGCTCCAACAGACCAGATAAAAAAGACCCAGCTGAGACGACCAGACACTGGCAGCCTTTCAACACAGCTGAGCAGGCGGACACACACAGTTGCGCACACACAAACGCACACCCCCTCCGCTTCGCTCTTCTCATTCAGCCCCCCGCTCTCTGACACACTCCACACATCGGCAGGCAGGACAGTTGCCAACTATCATCTCACCGCTCTGCTGCCAGGATGGACTATTCAGCTGAGCTGCCCTCCTCCCTCTTCCTCATTGCACTCGCCCACTGTCATTCTAACTGATTAAGTGGTTTGCAATACCCATCTTTCCCAGCGTGACTGACAGGGCAAGCAGCCATCCAATAAGCCAGAGAAAGCAAGGGGAGTGTTCATGCGTATACAATAACAAAGGAGCATGGGCCAGGAAGGAGTGACAGCAGTCTCTTACCAACACAAATGACCAGAAAGAGATTTACACCCGGTGATTAAAGCACAACAGAGGAAGCCACACACAAAGACTGCATGAGTCTAGTGGTTTTTTTCTCTAGAGGTGTTGGGGAAATGATAATCACTGAAGACCGGCTAAGCTTTCAACACATACACGCACACAAATGTCCTGCAAATGCTGACAGTCCCCTCACTGATATTTATACATCAGCTTTTAATCTTTCTTGTGGTTTAAACATGTCGACATACTCTGAGAATGGATCACACGTACACCATCTCTCCAAGTCTTTTCTCAGTAGCTCGCAGCCTCTGCATGTGTGTGTTGTGGTTACATATTGCTTCAATGTCTTGGCTCTGACACACAGCCAGTAAAAGAGACGGCTTCCGACTGATTTCCTGTGAAACCACATTGGTGGCAAGCTTTCATAAAAGCAGCCAATGACACTATCAACTCACTCACACACACACACACACACACACACACACACACACACACACACACACACACACACACACTTCAGACTCCCAAGACTAATCTTAACAATGACTGAGCAGTTGACAGCAGTGTCAATATTAGCTCCGTGCCAAAAGTGAGAGTAGAGCTGCCAAGTGTGGAGTGTACATTTCATTTCTGAACAATCAGAGCACGGAAAATGAGCTGAGGGCGAGACAAGACTGCAGATGAACCAACAGAGCAACCACCACAGTGTATATATACAGATCCATACAGCACACATGCAAAAAAAGGAGAAATCTGGAGTGTGGGAGCCTTCAATATTAAGGTGTCACGATTTCGATTTTAAATCGAAATCCAACGAAATGAAGTCACAATCTTGATCTTCGAATTAAAAAATGGAATCGTCGATGCTGCCACGCCCCCATGTCACGTCCGGTCAGCTTGCCAAGGGGAAAAAAACACACACGTGTTGAAGTGCTGCGAGTCAACCACCTCTAACTTAGCTACTTGCTAAGCCAGTAGCTAGTAGCTACAGCCAGTCAAACGATAGCATGGTGTTGCACCATTCCTGTTCGGCTCCCGGACCGTGGTCGGGAAGCACAGGGGAGATGATTTCCTCCAGGGCCGAAGTTTATGTTTACCTTCGGGGTGAACCCCCCTTTCACGTGTTAAAGGAATAGTTCACATGAGAAGTCCGGTGTAGTTTCTTATTCCTCAAAGTGCAGCTGGAGACCCGCGGGGGTACCCTCCTGCAGCAAAAATCCATATAACAGGCGTAAATGGTGTCCGAGACGAAAAGGTCCATAAAACTACACAAAAACTCTGTAATATTCCTCCATACTGCTCGTCTGCTGCAATCCAAGTGTCCTGAAGTGGCAACATCCAGAGTTTACTCAAAACGACGTCATTTAGTACATTTTTACAGCCTAAACAGTCACTATACTACATTTGCCTGGAGGCACGCTCCTGCGTGCATGCAAGTCTCCCTCACAGCCCTACGGAAGTCGCGCTAGACAAGATCAACAAGACTCGCGATAGATACACACCAGTATTTACATCCTGCTGTGAGTTTCAAAGTTTCAAATCACTAGTGCAGGCAGATCCCTCTTGTGTTTGTGTGTTGCTCGGTCGCTCACAGCATGTCTGGCGCGGCTTCCATAGTGCATACGGCTGTGAGGGAGACTCGCGTGCACGCAGGAGCGTGCCTCCAGGCACCCCTATTCAATATAGTTCCTTATCATCACTGATCTCAAAGGCTTTAGTGAAGTCATTTGAGACATAGCATGAATGGTGTTATGGCCAGCAATGGAACATCTCCACTCTCATTAACCAGCCAATTGGGAGGTACATAAAGATAAGCACTAGCAATTATCACATATTCATAAAAGGCATTTAAAAAATGAGCCACTATATGGAGACCATGGACCCCCTCTTGATAAATAAGCGTGAGCATGGATTGGTCAGTTTACCATGTCAATAGCCAAAATGTCCAGTATAAATTATGCCAGATAAATAAATTAATTAAAAGCATTTTAAATAACTGAATAACATGTGACCTGTAAGATGTTGTAGACAAATTACATATTATGCAAAAGTTTGGTTTTGCCTCTGCTTTTAAGACATTGAGCGATTTATTAACAGGCTGGCCACATTGGATGCTTGTGTATTGTGTGGCAGCTGCGTTGCTGAGCTAGCTCTGGCCTGCCCTATCTGTTTACATGGAGTTTGCCGTTGATAATTATCCATAAATATGATGACGGGATTTTCCTTTCACAGGAAAAACACTGCCCTTTACCCATTGTTGCTATGGCAACGACAGTGCATGAGGATGCTGTGGCCAGTACCTCCTCCAAATTAAGCTACGTTTTGTTTTTTTGGCTTTGTTGCTGAAACACGTACTGCCTTTGGCAGAAATCCTATCATCATCATTGGAGAAGGAAGAGGGTGTTTTGGACTAAGAGCAGCAGACTTTCAGACCATCAGAGCCCACGGTGTCTTTCAAACAAGCAACCTGACCGGCTCGACCACCTCCGGGAGGAAGAGAGTTGGAAGAAGAGCCATGCTAATCCAGCTTGGTTTAAGGCTGCTCCTGGCTAATGTCCGGTCACAGGAAAAGGAAATGGACAAAATGGGACTCAGGCTGGAAAAAAATCAACGTGAAATCAGAGTCTGTTGTGCCCTCAGAGACCTGGGTTGAGGTGAGGTGGACTAACATTTATGCATGGTGCTCACACAGAGACAGAGTTGATGGACAGCGTTTCCCAGATGTTGAACTTTTGATATGAGGATGCCAGCAACATTATCATCATCTTGTTGCTGCTGTTTTGTTAGATTCAAAAGATGCACTACCTGTTGATGTATATTTCGATATTTATAACTATATACTATAACTATATACAACCCTGTGTTGAATAATAACGAATAAATTACCTTGTACTTTGTACCTCGTGTGTATTCTCTTTACGTCTATGACATATTCTACAGATACAGACATTAAAACTGTGGTGAAATGCTGGTATGATGTCTATGTGACTGTCTATAGGTTGTTTTCAGGTCTATTTAAAATGATAAGCGCAACGAAATGCCTCACACACGCGCTGCTCCCCATCCAGTGTAGCCAGCCTGTAAGTGTTTAGTCACATGCAGCATTTTTTTCTCTCAGCACATATGCGCTTTATCCCAGTGACATGGCCCTAAGCCTGTATACCTCCAGCAACAGCCCCACACTGTGGCTTGACAGCAGTTAACTCCGAAATGTCGGTAGTATGCATGTCGAAAGTCTCCTGGCAATGCGCTCCATTGACAGCAATGTGCCAGAAAAAACTGAGGAAGGCAGGCCTCTGTTAATAATGGTTAAAAAAAGTTAAGCTTTTGAAAATGTTTTTGAGGTAGGAAAAGCATGTTGTTTCTGTGGTTTTATTTTTTTTTAATGAGAAACAAAACCATGTTTGTTGACAATGAAAATGCCACTTCTGCTGTGCTGCAGCAGTGAAAAAATAAAATAAAAAGGCATCTTCATAGTCTTCAGGCCATGGCAGTCAAACATAATGGCAGATCATTGTGTTCCACTGTTGCATTCATTCCACAATAAGAGCATGCAGTTATCAAAAGTATATCCAGGATTGACACTTTAAGGCTCCACTTGAGTTTAGAGTTGAGACAGAACAACAACATTTTGACCGAGTGACATGTTAGTCTGGATTTGTCAAATATCAAAGCACCAACAACACATCATCAAGCCTACTAAATTTGTCAGGAGTCGGTACCCTTTCAAATGGATCACATTCATGTTGCCAATGTTAAAAAGATTTCCACTCACACACCATCCACACATTTTATGAATTGCAAGTTAATAATTCCGTGCGAATGTTGATAGGAAGCAGGTGACTCACCTTGTTCATATTGCCTGCTTGCTGGGCTGCACTGAGGGTGGCGTGAGCCCCCATCTGCTGCCCTCCCTGGGTGAGTGTCTCTGCCAACGCACTCCCTGCTCCTCCTGATCCTGGTGCAGCTCCCTGCATTGTTGGTCCCTGGTACTGCATGCCTGCCACCCCCGCTCCCCTTCCTCTCCCAGCTTCAGGTCCGAGACCACCATTCATCACCTGCCCAGGTTGGGGCTGCCCTCCCTGGGCCAGTAGCCCAGCATGGCCTTGGCTATTGTTAATCATGGCCTGGTTGAAGCCTGTTGTGTTCAAGCCCATTGTTGCAGTGTTGTTGTTGTTGTTCTGTCCTGCTACTCCAGTTGGTGTGCCTGCTTTTTGGGCCTGGGGGGACGGGTGGTTGTTGGGAGAGCCCTGGCCAAGGGGGCTCTTTCCTAGGGGTGTGCCCAGCTGAGGCCCCATACCGCCTGGCTGAGGGCTAGCTGAGTTCAGTCCTGCGCCTGTGATACTGGAGGTGCTACCTGCTCGAAGGAGCTCCGAGAGCTGCTTGTGCTTTGCGGCTGCATCTGGGACACCGCCCCCAAGGCCGCCCGGGGTGCCACCTGGCCCACCAGTTCCAGGTGGTGCTCCACCATTTGAAGGCATCCCACCCATTAGGCTCAGATCTCCTCCATTAGGGATCAACTCATCTGGAAGGTCATTCTCTAAATCATCCCAGGAAAGTGACCCCAGGTCTAGGAGAAAAGGAAGAGAAAAGAAAAATAAGATTAATAATTCAATAGTTTCAAGTGTGCATTGACACTATTGCCTGTACTTGATTAACAATGTGTGTCAGTAAGGAAGATTCACTCTGCTCAGCCTTTGTGGATCGTCAAATCAGCCTGTGTTTAGTTTAGTTTAGTGCCAAGTATTCGCATTTCTCCATATACCACAGGCAACACACATGACAGCAGGTATAAAAACTCACACAAATACCCTCTTTTTATTATTCACTGCTTATAGAATATTATTGAGCCAACATGCTAACTGATGCTGCAGCATGGCACGGTCCCTGCAGCACAAGACAAGAAACAAGACACAGTGTGATAATAAGAGCATCGCTACTGGCTGACAAACACAATGTGACAAGAGAGAGAATCCAGCAGCACTCAGGATTCCTGCTGGGCAGTGGAGGAATATTTGTGTCACACCATCCAGAGGTGTGAGCATAATGCAGAGAGCCTAGGGAGCCATGATTTGTTTGAGATGAAGTGAATACGACAGCGAGAAAAGATGGGAAGTGCGTGTGCGTGTGTGTGTGTGAGAGAGGTGAATTTCTTGGTCTAGGACAGCCCTGACTAATCAATTAGTGGGGTAGAAAGTCTTGTATGTGCACTTGTTAAGTGTTACTGTTGGGTCTGTGAGAGTATATTAGTTTAATATCCTCTGAACCGTTGTTCCATATCACTGTCTAAGTGGTGTTTTCTGCCCCATATCACTGTGTGAAATAAATGCAGCCCTCTTATTTATTTAAGCAGGTATGACAACACAGAGTGCTCCATCAAAAAAAAGGGGGCAGGGCAGACGTTGAATCTGTCTCCACATTTTGGCTAATTGCAATGCCATGTCATTTGGTAAGTGACTGTGGTGGTGAATAAAATGCGTGCAAGTGCACATTTCTGATGTTTTTTTGAATGTGTACAAAGCAGTGTTTCCCACACATAGACCTTACTTGTGTGGTCTTCCCAGGTATATTAACAGCTGCCCAAGCATATTTGGCAACCCATGTTAGCATTTTATACAGACAGAGAGACAGACGCTCTGTAGTGTTACATCCCTCTTGTAATTGATTGTGATGTGACCTGTAGGCCTACTTATTCTGTTGTTTTGTACAAACGTGTAGGTGCACCTGTTTATTGCGATGTAGTTCAATGCACGTTGGTTTTGATCAACTATATAATTAACAGGCTCCCTTAACACGCAGCTCACATGCTGTTATGGCAAATGGATCGCAGGGGAAAAAAATCCTAAACCTGATTTGTGTTTTTTGGGTGATTTCATAGAAAAAACCTACTGCTGAGAAAGAAAGTAGATAACGTTGCTGGGAGAGAGAAACAGAAAGGCGAGGCAAGCCAGTGTGCATGCATTAAGGTGGACAATTAAAGCAACACTTATGGTAGGCAAACTCTTAAAGCAATAATGAAAAAAAATTCTCAGGTCATCAAATACACAATTTTTTCTGAATCTGGCTCCACATTTTGCTGAGTTACAATGCCACGCCATCTAGTAAGGGACTTTAGTGGCTAATTAAATGCGTGCAAGTGCACATTTTTTATTTTATTACCTTGTGCTACTCACTAAGGAATAAAAAAATTCCTACTGTGATAAATTTCCAGAGTTGTAAAATCCCATCTAGGTATATGCTCTGGCATCTGATAAGTCTTCAAGCTATTGGATCTGGTACTTTAACTTGACTTCCTGAATTACATTTCATGAATCTCAGATAACTGAAGGCACACGTCCGCAACAATGCAGTCCCTTGCGTAGTTTAACACAGACAAACACAGTCTAACATGACTTTACAGGCTAAAATGATCATCTTAATTCTAATCCAGTTTACTCAGTTCTTCAAAAACAAGCGGGGGGTAGAGTTGTTCATCTTTAATGAAGTTTTCATGTCAAACAGCACAATCTTATTTTGAAAAAATGCAGAATGAGTAAAGAGTAGAAGCCACATTATGCAAGTGGCTGGTAGCACCATGGCTCGCAACAATTCCCTGCAGCTGCACAGCTGAAGATACTGAGAACTGAGGAATGTCACTTTATCCATGAAACATCCAAATCAAATCAAGCTTATCAGTTATTAACATATGATGAACAGGGTTTAATGAAATAGGATGGGAGTGGACTGAAAAGAGCAGACACAGTGAGGCAGTCCCTCCCATCTGCCGTCTGCTGCTGGATGTCTTCATTGAGATTCAGTCAGAATCCAGCCTTTAATGAGGGCACTTGGCCTACGTACTTCCCTGAGTAAACACAGCCTTCCAGATCTGCCGCGCTAGCCCGCTGTCTGTCCCTGGCATCAGGCAAGCAGGTGCTCCATGTGGAGGAAGCTTGTTTAAGGCTGAAGGGACCATCCGTCTTTCCCTCCCTCACTCCTCTCAGCCCCTCCCTCTCCAGCCAGCAGCCACATGGATGCTCTCAGAGCAGCAGCATTCAATTCAACCACATGCCCGCAGGCCTGGTCCTGCATTCATTTCTGAATGGGGACACACACACACACACTCTGTGCAACCTCGCCCCCAGGCTCCTTGGCTGGAGACCAAAAATGCAAAGCAATGTTTTGGTTAGGTGGCACCACATGCAGTCGGGAGAGCCCCAACCATGGGAGTAGGGGGAGGGGAGACAGATTTGGAGTACTACACCTCTCTTATAGCAGCCCTTTTTTCCACTTGCATGGCTTCCATTTGTTTCTCATTACTTCCTTCTTATGCTTTTTCACCAAATTTCCTTAACTGACTTATTGCCACACTGTTCTATACCGTTTTAACCCCTGTGGCTCCTGTCTGAGTTGGTGGCTATAAATATCTGCAAAAGCAGCCCCAACAGTATTCCAGACTTGGGTTGCCTGTCATCTCGCCCTAGGGCTGAGCGTCTGGCCTTAGAAGGGACAGGTGCAGCATGGGTGCCTGGCCTTTCACTTGCTGTTAAGTATCACAGCAGGGAGAGCAAGAAAGCCACTGAGTGCTGGGATGATAACATATCCTCTGCTTTTAACTATACTCCACTGACCCTTGGAGTGGGTCATCACATGTGTTGGAAGGAGATGTTGGGAAAAGATCTGATTAAAGGCTATTCAGGTGTGGCTTCATAGATTCTATTTGGCAGAACCTGATTACACTAAATAATTAAAAACTTAACTTTTAATTATGACCACAGACTCAAAGAATAAGTCAATGCAACTTGCATAATACAATGTCTAACTTCAGGTCGAAGCATTTTACACAAATCAGGCATCAGTGACTCATGCATCACTTGACATTGCATCCATAGATAATTGTGCTATGCAGCATTCAAACCGCAACAGCTTTGTTCACAGTTTAAGTTCCTACCATTGGACATGAAATTTGAATCACTGTCAGCTGAGTTTAGAGCTCAGTAGTACCTCAATGACTATTATGAATCAGATAGTTTATAAGGCCCGCTGACATACCCAGCACAAGTCGGGCGGTCAATGCTGCTCATCAAAACACAGATCACACATGCCTGAATGACTCAAATTTATGACAATACGTGCAAGACTTCTTAGTCGATTATGACCTTTATGGACTAGACTACAACTTTTTTGAAGCAGTTATACATTTTATCTTATTAATTTACTTGTGTGGGTGACAATAAAGTGTTTTACTTGGTAAGTTCGCATGAAATGGACTTCGCAATCATGTAAAACATTTGTCCGTGAGTGTCGCTGTTGAAGGTGCAATGTGTAAGAATTGGCCACCTGCCCCTGGGAGGAGCGCCAGGCTCGGAAGCCAGTTTTCATAGAGGCCAAACCGAGTAATTACATCGTCACGTGATGCAATGCGGCCCAAAAAGACTTTTTCCCATAAAATGGTGGATACATTTTTTGAGTGTCACAACCCCCATGAAATGACTTGTTTCACGGTCATAATTTGAGCCATTCGGTCCAATATCATTGGGAAAGTCTAGAAGAGCCGCACGATTAAATAATTTTATCGCCATTCAAGTTAGCCGGGTGCTAAAACAGAAGTAAGTCAGCTTGGTCGGTCAGTCTCTAGTGGGCACGCTCTATGGGCCACACAATGCGGAAGCTATGCGGAAGAGCCCCGGCCGGAAGTCAAGCATTTTTGGCTTCATGCACCACTGAGCAGTTTTCATAGGAATGAATGGGGCTCCACCTCGACAGCTGTGTCCACTCGCTGCCACTAGCTAGTTAGCTCAGTTAGCCATGAGTCTAGTGGCCCTAAGCTGACTTGAGTCTTAGCATACACGACCTCAGAGTGATGAGGGAGTGTTGGTGTTAGACCACGGGCAACAGAACCAAGCTCAGTAGCTACACAGTAAAGAAGGCCAGTTAGAAGCTGTCAACACCAGCACAGAAAAGCTGCGTCTCAAGCAATGAATTAAGGATTCATTTAGAACAGACAAGAGCTGGTGATTAGGAACTAATAGGATCCCCAAACTGAAGAGCTCCAGAGGAACACCATTTTCCACATCCGAGCAGCACTCCTTGCATTCGTTTTTTGACCGAGCGTTGGTGATCATACGAACGATGGAAAAATAAACCAAGCCGGTTTTGGTGAGTTTTATTTTGTTTCTGCCAATTTGAATGAAGTGTGTTTTACAATGAATTAACAAGCCAATTAAGTTCATCTTAGTTCGATTAAAGAGAGACACTGGGTACGAAGAGCAGAAGAGTTAAGTGATCACTCGTGGGGTAAATTTTACAGCACAGCAATTCAAGTCTTAGTCTTTTCATCAGCATTTCCCCCAGAAATGTTGTTTGGCCCAGTGGAGAGTATCTTTTCAAGGGGGCCGCCACAGTGGCCATTATATCCATGCTTTAAACTGAGCGACCCCACTGTAACTGTAGTTATTGGGACATCTTAGAAATTAGGACAGAGATGATAGGCTTATCTCACGATTTGACACTATCATGTTACTTGGATGCAGACTTGATTCAAATCTTGATTCAAAACCGAACCTTGATTGAATGAATAGAAAAAAGGGGCATTATTATGGTATTTTGCTCCAGTATACTGTGTGCCAAACCATTCACTGGTGTCCTCAGTCCACTGAAATAGTATATGAAACAAAACCTGGGGGTAGGATAGATATTCTACAGCTTTTACATTTTAAAAGGTTGACTGCATTAAAGCAAATTGAACAGTCTCTTTAACAGTGTGAGAACAACAAAATGAGTCATGTCTCCAGCAGAGGAGAGTAGCCTCTCTGCAGCACCATTAATTCTGGAGAAAGCCATCGCTCTCCAAGATGCTGAATGGGTGCAGGGAGCACACCAAATTATTTTCCTCAACTCAGTGGTGATTTAAGTTGTTTAAGCTCTGCAGTGTGTGTTGGTCAGCCAGGTGCTGCACTCCATCGCAGGTGAGTTCCACCTTTTTTGGTCTGTCATATTCACTTTATTAACCAACATTTAAAGAAATCCACTTTTTCTCAAATTTCCAATGCTTATGCCTCGCGCATGGACAAGTTAGGCCCTGTGGGCTGCTCGAAAACCTTTTTTATCCAACAAGACAGGTCTTTGTTTTCACTTTTGTCTAAAAGGCAGGCTGAAGTTTAAAGTACACTTGAGACTCGGTCTGTGATTGAAGAAAATAAACGAGGTCTGACAACAACAAGCAGAGCCTGAGATGTCCTAAATATGTCAAAACATTTCCAATTTAGAAAAAACATAACATTTCTTCATTCTTCAGCTTTATACTATGCTTTAAACGTTATATTAATATCACCACTGGAATGGTCTCCCGAGTTTTTTTATCATTACCAACTTCATGTCTTGGTTCATGTGTGCAATAAGCATGGCAGTCTCACTGGCTATTGATAGATCACTGTGATTTCAGTCTTGGTATACCTTTCCACTAGATAGGTCCTGCACTAGCCTGACAAAACAAATTGCTGAATGTCAGCGCATCTGCACTCTTCAGTCTGTTCACAATAAAGTTTTCATTCAAACCAAGAACTACACCAAATGCTTGCAGTAATTTAGTGTCTTCTCTGCCTCTCTCTGTTAGAAAAGACTCCTTGTGAGAGATACCACCTGCATTGGGGTGTAGCAAAGATGCACATTTTGTTTGAGAATTCACAGCACTGTGCAATGTAGGTTAATCATGACAGATCACATTCAATCCAGCAAGACCTGCAGGATAAACTTTAAATGGTACAACGTATTTCAGAAAGAAATCTACATCGGGAGAGGAGGAGAGAGGATTGTTAGCGTGGATCTGCTGCAGCAGAAAGATATCAGACAGCCTCTTTGAATTCATCTTCATTAACAAAATATTTAAATGCAGTTTTCAACCAACCACACTTTAGAGGAATAACAGCCCAACAAAGACATAGACAGTTATGTTTATCCAGCTCTTCACACATTGCTTCCTGACACACACCGACAAATAATCATTGATGGAAACAGGGAATGTGTTTCGTAGGCCCTTGCTCCCAACACTGTGAGGTGACTTTCCAGTTTAAGGACCAAACACAACAGCTTTTGACAGCTCATGTAAAGACAAAAATAAAAGCTCCGAAGTTAATAAAGATTTATATAACTGCTGTAGATCATAAAGTGTTTTATCTACCTCAATGCCAATTCTTGCTGACTAGAACAGGATATTCCCTCCTACTGCCTTAAGGCCTACAGTGCCTACTTCTCCTGTGTCTTCTGAGTTTGAAACAAACTAGATGCTGAGTGAGATGCTCATGATGCACAAACAAGAGGGAAAGATCATTACTTATCTACTATGTAAAATCACTGCAAACTGCAGCTTCTTTGCTATGACAGGTTGTTAAACCCATTGAGATTTATAAAGTATTTAAAAATGAAAATATAATTGAACATTTTTGTCAGTAAAATGCAGTTTATTACAGTTTAGTACTTTTGCAAGTTTGTATGGAGCATACTACACTAAATGTGCATATAAAAGCAGTGTTTCCCATTAATTAACAAGACCCTGGCGGTGCGCCATAGTCTAATTTGCTGCACCATGGTCTCATATTGTTCCAAAAATATTTTTCACCTCTCATAGTAGCACTGAAGATCTGTAACGTTTTGCTCCCAGACAGTTGAAGCCAGGGCTTCGTAGTAGAGTAAATTGAGAGGACTGGACTCATCACCAGACAGCAGAGCCAAACATTAGTGTTATATGTGATTCTTTTTCATATTTTTTATTTTCCGCAATTTCTCATTTATGGTCATGTTTTTTATGAGAGTGCACCAGATTCATGCATTTAACTTCTCTAATCTAACAAAATTTTCTTCCGGGGCCCCCGCAGCCCCTAGAGGATCCGAGGTCCACCCACCATAGTCTCGTGAAATCCTGTGGGAAATGAATGTATGTAAATGTATGTATGCAACACTGAGGTGAAAACCTGCAAAATACCTGCTTTAACATTGCAAATTGGGGTGTGGTATTAAAAGATACATCTTGAAAAATTCGTCATTAACGCAGAAAATATACTTTCAGAGTCTGTGTGATATAAATTTAGTCAACTACCCATGTCCATGAGGGTAAGCGCATTTGCACGCAGCCCAAAACTTAAAGGGATAGTTCGGATTTTTTGACATGAAGTTGTATGACATCCTCACCATCAGTGTCGTGCATCAGCAGTGACTTTTCCCCCACTGCGTCCTGTGAGCCGAGGTCTGTCCCGCTGTTGTTGCTGAAGAAAGTAGTTACGGCTAGTTTGTGGGGCCACGAAGATAAAGCGTTTTGCTTCAAAAAACAATATCCGTTCAAAAGAGTAAAACATTTGCATCACAAAATCGTTTACGACAAAAAAGTCAGACCTCACGATCACCTGGCACTATTTCCCCTCCCTTCGTATCACTGCGCGCTTCCGCCTGTTGACACACCGCACCGCTCCATCAGCTGTTTCACTGTGTTTACATGCTCGGATGTGCGAGAGAGCTAACGTGAGAGCTAACGTGAGAGCTAACGTGAGAGCTAACGTGAGAGCTAACGTGAGAGCTAACGTGAGAGCTAACGTGAGTACTGGCGAGATTATTAGACAAGAGGATATATAAAAATGGTGCGGATTTGCGATTATCCGGGTTGCAACAACAAAGATCACACCAAGTCGCCGTATATATTTCACCGCTTTCCTGTCACGGACATTGCTATTAGGCAACTTTGGCTTCTTGCCATAGGCTTGAACATTGAAGCGAGACTGCCAAGGGTGAAAAAGCTTGTTCCTACACGCCCAGGAAAGAGGAAGAAACATGTTTTGAAGAGCGCTGCTGTGCCACGACCCCAGGTAAGAACAACTATCTACAAGCTAAAGACGGTGCCTTTTTATATGATGGCTGTTATTATTATTGTCAGCAACTATGTACTGTCTGTACAGGTCCAACTTCAGCTTGGACCGCTTCTCTGTCTCTCTCCTCTCTCTCTGCCCGTTCTAACTCCATTTGACGAAGCTCGGTGTCTGTGTATTCGGGTTCATAAAGATATCGCTTTGGCTCTGTACCATCCGAGCATGTAAACACCGTGAAACAGCTGACGGAGCGGTGCCGTGTGTCAACAGGCGGAAGCGCGCAGTGATACGAAGGGAGGGGAAATAGTGCCAGGTGACCGTGAGGTCTGACTTTTTTGTCGTAAACGATTTTGTGATGCAAATGTTTTACTCTTTTGAACGGATATTGTTTTTTGAAGCAAAACGCTTTATCTTCGTGGCCCCGCAAACTAGCCGTAACTACTTTCTTCAGCAACAACAGCGGGACAGACCTCGGCTCACAGGACGCAGTGGGGGAAAAGTCACTGCTGATGCACGACACTGATGGTAAGGATGTCATACAACTTCATGTCAAAAAATCCGAACTATCCCTTTAAGTGATGCAGCCGCAGTTTTTTCTTTTCTAGACTCAGTGTTAAACCTGCAATGACTGATTTTTTTAGGTTGTGAAGATAACATTGATACCATCACCATAAGTTGATATGGCAAATAGTTGCTTATTTACACATTTAACAGTGACGGATGGAGCAACATTAGCATTAATACAGAGTTGTGTTTTTGACCACCTGGCAAAACCAAGTCCAATATTCATTTGTTTTTTGGTCAGTTTTTTTAACCCATAACTCCTGAAGGAAATATTTGCCTCTTTAGCTGTTAAATTCTCAACTATGATTACAAGCTAGTTATTATTAACTGTGTCTGTCTGCTTTTTTGTGCTTTGCCAATAGTGTAGAGTGAGTTATTAGTTTTTTTCATGGAAAACAGCCGTGGCACCATGGCCAGAATAATACTATGAGAGTGAACCGAAACAGAGCCACAATAAAATTGTTATTGTAAAAATATTGTTAATTATTGTCCTTTTACCTTCACTTTTAATAAAGCCAAACTCTGCAGTAAAGTAACCTGTGGAGCTCCTCAATCACTGGTACTTTTTGTTATGGACTCAGTTCTACATCTTGTGTTTTACTCCGATTTCCAATTTTCTTTTCACTCTTTTGCCCTGTGAACCTCTACCACACATTGGTCTGTTTTTCAATGATTTTGTCTGGACACCTGATCTGTGTATTTCAAAGTGAACTTGATGAAAAGGTAACTTAATGGTATTCTCTCCTTAATTAGGAAGTCAAATTGACGTATATAAACAGTCACTGGAATGGCAATCTCTTCCAGTCAAAATGCAAGGAGGTCCAATAAAAAGCAGATGCAACAGATTTAATGATTAGAAGAAGCTCCTTTTGAAGTCTACCCGAAGAACCTGGACAGAACTGTGTTTTTAAGATGAACAGAATTAGTCAAATATGTGTTGTGTTTTTCATTTATTAAGAAGATTTGGGGTGGAAATTTTAATTTGGAAAGCCAGCTTTTTTTTGCTATAAATGCTTGCACAAACAAGAAGCAGAATTTTCTGGGTTGTCTACAAAAACAAAAAGCGTTTTTTTTTTTCTCTCAGCCTCACACTCACTCTTCTCTTCCTCACACACATATGCAATCATCTGCAGTACAAACAGCAAAAACGGATTGTATTATAACAAGCAAATACAAGCACGGACATGAACAACGAGCAGCATTAAAACATTTAACAATTAGCCCATGCTGCAAACTAGCTACGCTTAAAAAAGGACGCTTTACATGGATGGAGTACGTGGGTGGTGACACTCCACCCTACATCTCCCCTTGTCCGCTCCGCTGCTCCCCCTTCTTTTTCTCAGGGTTTTTCTGGTTGCCCGCAGGCAGACGCATAAATGGCTCCATTAGCAGCTGCGTCATGAGCTTACTGTCTGCCTGCTAGGCATTAAAGCTGCCATTTGCACAGTGGTAAGGTGGGTGTTTGCGGGTGGGTTTACTGACATGGCCATGACTGACACATGAAGCTGAACTAAGATCTCAGCAAGACTTGTATCAAATAACCACTACTTATGCTTTGAACATAAAGACACAGTATGGTGAGACTCACACTACTCACACACACATTAACTTTCCCAAAGAAAAGCAGTGTATTAGCTTAAGACGATCAGTCATTTACAGATTATGATAAAGAAGCAATCAAAATGCAGCTGTTTTGGATGTGCATTAACACTTTGTTTGAACAAAAATATAAGTCACTACAATGTACAGACATCTTAATAAAAGCTATGCTCATTACAAATGGATTTTCTGTGGACAGAGGGGCAAGGGGAGCCCAGGGACCCTGAAGAGTGACATATGGCCTGAATAGAGAGACGGGGGCACGTGTTTGCGCTCTGCCACTACAATAAAAAGGAACCTCCACAAACGCACACAAATCTTGACTGTACAGACGACGCTCCAAGGATATATGCTTTACTACTCGCATAATTATGCAAACACTTCCCATGAGCTACACTAAACCCTAATATGGGACATGCAACTCAAACCAGGCTGTACTGCAAATGGCAAAGGCCAAATGTCAGAGCAGAAGGCTGCTGCTCACAAAGCTCCAGGCATGACAGCCATTAAAGAGTGAAAGCCAACTCTTTATCCACAGTAATTTACGGCTGATGAAACTGTCGCCCAGTGCTGTCCCACGGGGTCCGTTAGGTCCCAATTGTAACTGGCGAAAGCTATAAAGTGGAGGCGGGGCATGTTCAATGATTGATCACTGCAGACATGTGGTGCCTCTGCCATGTGTGATGGGCGTTGTAATTCTTTGTTGTTGTGACAGCTTCTTTTGTTGTAAGGCTGTCCAACTTATTCAGTTTTTGCAGACTAGACAAAATCAAACTTAATAAAGAACACGTGCCACTTCATAGATGTGGTACTCAAGAAAATAATTTGCCTAGCTGTAAATTTACCGTTTCTAACTGTGAGGCTACTCACTATAGCCTCACAGTTAGAAAGTCCTGGGTATGATTCTTGGCTGGGGCAGAGACTCTGCATGGAGTTTTCCCAAACATCAAAAACATGTATACTAGCATGTACAGTACATCAGGTCAGTGCCCTAGACCAAGGCACTGACTTAGAGGTGGAGCACCCTCAGGATGACTTGATTGTAACCAACAATCAAGCCATACCCAACAAAATGACACAATAAACCTCTCCTCCAATAATACTTATAATGGACCTTTTTTGTTTTCTTATAAGTGCTAGTTGACATGACACGTTCAGCACAAACATTCAGAGGTCTGCTGCTCCGAGTTTCTATTATGTTGTTTCGTGCCTCAATCAAGCAGCTGCTAGCAGACAGCACCAGCAGGGAGGAGATATACGCTGCAACCTTGGTGTGGATGGAGAAAGTCTCTCTGGAAGAGTTGTTGCTGAACTACTTGTGCTCCAAAGTTGCGCCAAAGATGAATTAATCAATCTTTGCCCATTACGAGGTCAAATCAAGTTAACCAATAGATAGTAGAGCAACAACAATTAGCTTATTAATCTGTTGAAATATGAAAATTAGTTGGCAACTATTTTGACAATCGATTAATCTTTTGGAAATTTTTCGAGCAAATATGTCAAACAGTTTGCTGGTTCCAGCTTCTTAAGTGTAACAACTTGCTGTTTTCCTTTGGCTTTCAGGACAGTAAATGAAAGGTCTTTGGGTTGTGTAGTGTTGGTGGCACAAAAGACGCAATTTGAAAACATCACTTTCAGCTGTGGGAAATTGTGATGAATATTTTTCACAATTTTTACATTTATAGACTAAACAATCAATCATGAAAATATTCGGGAGATTAATCAATAACAAATATATTGATTAGTTGCATCCCTAATAGACAATATAGACACACAGCAATAGTATATTTTATTTAGATTCATTTTGGCATTTTTAGCAATATATTAGCTAAACAAAACTCCCGCAAAAACTTTACTTGATAGATGTTTGGCTTTTCTCACCAACCACTGGGTAACATTGTTGTTTGGTACTGGACACAGTGTGTACAGTGAGTTTATCAGAGCTTTTGTGACAGCTGCCTAAAGGTTTTGATGAGACCAGCTCACACTCAACCATACAGTAAATGTGCAGGCAATAAAACCAAAACAATGAGCTACAAGAGACTAAAAGTTAAGTCTCTGTGATCTTTACGATTTCAATCCATTTTAATATCAATAGCACTGATTGATGGTTTAACAGAGTGTTATTGTATGATATGTTTAAGCCTTAATTTTACTAGGCTAGCAAGTTTCTATCCAGCAAGTTTCTCTGACCCATCTGCTGTCTGCTGTTGTAAATCAGTCCCAACAGTGTCTAGTAAACCCAGTTTAGCCTACAGGAGTCGTCTGCCGGCTAATGTTACATGTTTTTCTGCTGCTGAGGAAATAAATTCCTAACAACCTCCCAACTTCATAATTGGATCACAAAGTCATCTGTCAAGCGGCCAAGAAACACTGACTATCATATTATATCAAAAAATGACTAGCCTGAAGAGACTTTAAAAGTGTTCAGAAATGTTGGAGGAAATCATTTTTCCCCTCAGGTCAAACCAACCGCTTTAAGAATACGACTGACGTATTTCTAAGTATTTATGTGTAACTTTCCAGTGTTTACCATACCTGTAACTACCTCCATGTAAAAGGTATTCAATACAGTTTTATAGTGTACCTTTTTAAATCGTCACAATGAATTTATGCAGAACCAGGAGTTTCAAACAGAGGGCTACACTTTACAATGAGGCTCATTTGACCTTT
The DNA here is from genome assembly GCF_040436345.1 of Pagrus major. Lineage (NCBI taxonomy): Eukaryota > Metazoa > Chordata > Actinopteri > Spariformes > Sparidae > Pagrus > Pagrus major. Next base: position 25,288,182 of record NC_133215.1, read on the forward strand.
TGACCAAGGCAAAAGTTCATAACTTGCCTATCTCTTCAAACTAAAACTAATGCTGTCAAGATACCTGTCAAAAAGACATTTTCTAATCCCAATTACACAGAGCACACATGCATCTACCAAGAGAAATGTCGCATCAAATCTTCCAACAAAGCATAAAGCAATCAGTAAGAACTTCAGGTTATAAAAAAATATTTACTGCACAATCAAAGGCAGTCGGTTCAGATTGGTGTGTGCGGTCATAAGCTTACTTATGGGTGCTGTGGCCAAGGAGATGAATGTCTTTATGCCTCTGCTAATTCATGTTTTCATACTTAGTATTTGAATTGAGCACCCGTGTCAAACAGTTTGTCACTCACCCTTTATTTTCTCTTGCAGGCTCGCTTGATCATTACTCTACACAGAACCGAACACTGACTGCAATAAACAAAATAAAATCTCTCTTCAAATGAACGGAGCCGCTTTAGGAGGGCCAGCCTGGAGACTAGATTAGCTACAGTTGACATCTATTTCTGATGCATAGTATGCCATGAATCAAGTGACATTTGATTTGAGAATAAGCTTGATGTCTTGGGCAGACTTTGCCTTATTTGAGTATGTAAGATGATCATGGTCTTAGATCTCACTGTGTCTCTATCATGTCATCAGGTCTCTGATGAAAAATTCTCTCTAACATTACAGCGTCCTACAAAAAGCTGTTTACTGCCACATGCTTTCAAGCAAATAAAAGAAATGCTTTTAGCCAACACGTACATATGCTCAGTTGCAGGTGTGGTACACCAGGTTACAACTTAAGCAGTCTTCAGCATCGGTGCTGCAAGACATCCAAGTTTATGATGTTGAACAATGTTTAAGTTGTCATTACCTGTTTCAAAGAGGCTTGGATACTACAGTTTGTAGTGCTGTTGAATTACACTGCGTTATGTATTTTTTGGAGGTAGGATCTATTCCCAGATTGTTTTGAGGCTGCATTAGCAAAAGACAAGTGTACCTAATAGGCTGGCATTTGAGTATACAGGGTAGGTCCTTTTTATTACACGCTCACCACAGAACCAAACCATAACACTGCAGTAAAACCACACTTCACAGCTCAGCACACCTGGCTGACCCCATGACTTTAAACTGTGTTGCATGGGTGCTCAATACACGTAAGAGACACCACCACACGGGGATGTTAAATGTAAATCTTCATGATATCGGTGTTTAATGTTACATGTGCAGACAGTGTTGAGGCCTTTACCTGGTCCATCAGACGCTGACAGGGCAGGTGAATTCAGCTTCGGCCGCTTAGAGTTGGGAGGTCCGACGTCCAGCAGGTTTTCAGCCATAGCTGCTGTCTTGTCCGGCTGGTTGCTTAAGTTGATATATATGATTAGCTTATGGCAGGGAAGTTGCTCTATCAACCCGAACCTTCCCGGTTAGCACATTAGCAAGCTGGTAGCCTGCTAACGTAAGCTAACTGGCTAATAGCTAGCTAATTGCCTGCTACCAGCTAAGTTAACTGTTAGCGTTAGCTACTCCTTGCTGTGAGAGTCAGAGTCTTTCAAAAGAGATGCAATAGCGCCCCGCTTCGCCACCGCCATTCACCCCATGATAATCCAACACCCAACACCCACATTATCATCGTTAAATACCCCAAAATAAAATATTCCCCATGTAAAAATCTAACTTCAGAATGACAATCCAATAAAATCAGGTGAATTGCTGCATTCCCGGGGAAAGGTCGTAATTTCTAGATGTTCCAAGTGCCCATTTTTCGTGACGTCAAATTTCTTCATGCAACAATCGCGCGAAGCTCCACAAAAATGCACAATTGCATAAAAATGCTGTATTTTTGCAAATCACTTCGAAAGTCACGGTCAGCTCTCCGTAGGTCCACGGTAAACAATACTGCTCCCGGACGGCGACAGGGGCTGAATCGCCGCACTCTGAAGGGGAAATCAGATATACGGAGCTTTTTTGCCCGACGACCACCGATCCAATTCCCGTTTTTTCGCACAAAATGTCTCCGAGGCGATGTTAAGATGTCGTTTTCGGGGGAAGGACGTTGTCATAACGCGGTTAGGATGCTCGATTTCTACGTAAAAACCAGTGTTGGACCGAAATCCTAATTCCGAGCCACGACAAGATGGCGGCTGTTGATTCCTTCGATACAAAAAAGTTTTTTTTTTCTTTTCCAGATCGGCTGTGGAGGGGGAGGGGCCGCGCTATCACGCCCTACGTGAAAACAGCGCTGCTGTCCACCGCGGGGGGCGCTGCAGCACCGCTGGAGACGCACACGAGCGATTTACAAGCGTCACTTCAGTCATTTGTAAGTCAGTTTTAATCATACATAATTATCCAATTATGTATGAAATAAAATAGAAAGGTGTTTTTAAAATGAGTGCTAAATAGATTATTAAAACTAATTTTGCGCACTAATTATAGCTCTTTGTTTGCTATTTTCAGTGCTACTTAAACTTTTAACCCTAATTGTAATTTTTTAATAACATCCTCTAGATATTGAATTCACAACAGTTATGACACAAGTAGAATGCCATCATGGTGGTAGGGTTACCTGTCTTTTTTATTTTAAGGAAAGAAATTAAAAGGCAGGTATATATTGTCACCTGGACTTACATGATGTAACCTTGAGTCTGAGGTAAACATTTCACAGGATCTGGATTTAAAATAAAAATAATAATCATAAGATTTTTCGCAATCACAAAAGTAAGAGGTTTGCGACAACAAAATACACAAAAGATGCCAACCCTCAGGTGGTGGCTATATGGTTTGCTGATTTCCTTTTGATCACATTTAATAAACTCTTCTGTTTGACTTTTTCCCCACTTCATGTCCCGTCTTGAGATGTACCACTCTTTTTTTTTTTTTTTTTTTTTTTGCTTTTGTTTTGCTGCTAAGAGTGAGAACTACATATGTCCAAATCTAAATTATAAATAATATAGGTTCTGGTAGTGAATATTTAGTAAAATATACTGTAGATACACAATGAATGAACGACAGTGTTGGGAACATTTGGCCTTTTGTTTTTAAATCACTCAGCCATTTAAAAACAAAACAAAATGGCTATTCTGTCGGATTATTGGGTAAATCGGCATATATGGTTTGACATGAACTCATCTATATATGTCATAGTGCACTCAACTGTTTTCTGCTTGGAGATTTATTTCTCTCACACTGAAAAAAGGAGTAATAAAATCATAACACTCACACTTTCTCAAATAGACACTCATTGAATCAATTTCATAATACGTGTTCATTTTTCATTGTTTTCTGGCAAAAATCTGACACATGCACATGTATAAAAAAAAATCATATGTGACACAAAATAACTGCATATGTACAAACACTGAGTGCTTTGTGCAAATGTGTACAGATTACGATCATGTGTTGATAAATGATACATGGGTAATGTGCACAAAACATACATAATACATCTCATTCATGAACATAAAACGAATACACAAAGATTTTAAATCAAACAACTCTGTCTAATTTTTGTCCCAGTGTAATAAAAACACATACGGGTTGAACTGACTAGAAAATTAAAATGATGTGGAGCTGTCACCATTTAAATGAGTGATTAGGCTATGCTGTTTTGCTGTGATGATTTAAACCAGTGCTAATAAAACACTCGTGCCCTTTATGCCTCTCCCTTATTTTTCTTTTACAAAGCACAATCACATTTCTTCAACAATACAGGCCTCACTGCAATTGGCTGTTTTCTGGACTGGTCTTTCCCTCTGCCAGAATGAAAACAAATATTTTCATACAGACATCATCCATCAGAGAGGAACAAAATCCAAGTAGCCTTAAATGAGCAAAGCTTAGTGAATTGAAGAATCCTGCGTGTTGGCGACACATGCTTAATTTTCAACATGATCAGAGGAAGAACGATGTTGAAATGAAATAAAAGGATGGCAGCATGGTGCAGAATCAAAAATGAAGTGTGTCCAGCAAAGAAGAAAGCTGCTCATTCGTTCCCATGCAGACAGGTCACACACACTTCTCCCCCCATTGTATCACAGATCACAGAGCCAGCAGAGTTCACAAATGTATTCATGCCGTACAGATGTGCACTGCTGGAGAGGCTAACGTCTGTCAATGCTGTGCATATTAGGGCTACAGTGATATGGCCAGAAAATCCCAGAGGATTACCTAACAACGTGAGGGAGAAGGGTAATCTGGAAAATGTGGGGGGAAAATTGATACCCGATCCTCTCATCTGTTTTCATAACTTAGTGTGGTATAGTGTATTAGGTTTGGCAAACTTGAGCGTGTTGAGAGTCTGTGTACAACTAGAGGGATGTGCCTGTTGCCAACAAAACAGACCTCATGTAGCTTTTTTTGTGTCTCAATCCGGAGTGACAGCTCCTGGAGAAACCTCTTCAGACTTTTCAGGATGCTCGTGCTGCTGGAGTTATCATGATCATTTGATACAAACAATCACAGCTCACACACGCTGATTAAACATATTTCAAATTCAAAAGGCACTGGTTGTGTATGTTCGGAGTGCACAATGGCAGAGGTAAACAAAGATGCTTTTAATGCTACAGATGGAGACGGCTACATAAACACAGATGGTTCATCCTATCTCTGAAAGATGTGGCGGTGATATGAGTTTGCAGGATCATGATACAGATTTCAAACGTCAGGGCTGTTTTGTCTCCATTTGAATGTCGCTTTGTGCGTGTAATTCCTCTACAGCAACAGCAAAAAGCACGTAACCTGGTTCCTTTTGCATCCTATTACACTGATCTTTTGATGTTATTGACTTTGGAGTAAAAGTTAAATATTTTTCTCACAAACACACACGTGCACACACACGCACACACACACACACACACACCAAGTACAAGGGGGAAACAAGTGCTCTCAGGAGTAAAGACAGAGCATGAAGTGAGTTAAGAGCAAAGAGGACTATGGGAACACCACTGCACCATCCCAGGCGACGGGTTAATGACAGAATGAAAGCACTGGAAAAGAGCAAAAAAAATGGAATTTGTCAAAAACAATTGCATCAAAACCTGCACACCAGCATCATTTCCTCAAACATACAATCACAATCTATCCTCATTATGAAAACAGCATGATTAAAAAAAACCTTCTGAAAACCAAAATACTCAAAAAATACAGTCATTCTTTTAGGCACCACAAAACAATCAGCTAGTTTAGGTTGCACTGCACCTGTAGATCACTCAATTAAAGTGGCACAATTTAAGTATATTGATACAGTAGAGGGCCCCCTCTGTATAAAGGCTGTGACACAGTTTAAAGTCCCTCCCCTTCAACAGCAAATCACACAGCTAAAGGCAGACAATACTTAACTATTGAATACATCTATAGTGATGGACTGACCAATGTTTGTTTTTTCCTCTGGCAATGAAGGCAACGGATAGAACGTCACAACATTTGAGTCTGAGGTTTTACACAAAGTACTATAGAGACTGTACTTGATCTGATCTGTGCTTTGAAACTTTCACCAACAGCATTGTGGACCGCCCTATCATCTATCGAGAACTACACAGTGATTGTCCCTCACAGTCCCACTTCAAGTGATACTCCACTCAAAATCTTTATAGTCTTAAAGTCTCACCCCATGGTAAGCTTTAAAGGATGAGTCTGGTGTTTTTATTTGTATTGTAAACAAATCTGATGAAAAAAACCAAACCAACAATGAAAATGATGTTGTCAAGTGTAGTAAAATATCTTATACCTCTGTGCCTTAGATGTCCAAAAACTAATAAAAACACACAGATGAGCCACATCATCGCACTGGCTGATGTGTCCCTTTTATTACAATGAACATGGACTCTGTAGTTTTAATTTCTAGTCTTTGCTGTGAGAAATACTCACTGGCACACCAAGTTCAGCCATTGAAAATAATCCCCAACAAATGCATAATTCATTCCTGCTTGAGAAACGGGTGAAGTTGTGATCATGAACTGCAACTTCCCCTGTTTTGTGTATGACCTGGGACCTTTGTTGCACGTCCTTCCCCATCTCTTTCCCTCCTTGTTTCCTATCATTACCCTACTGTCTGCCATACTGGGAAAAAGGCATAAAAGAGGGATTAACAGACTGCTGCTTTTGATCTTTTAACAGAATTGAGTAACAATGAAAATACAGAATATCTTTTCGCTCTTTTATGCAGTACAGCAGGTGTCTGGCAAGCCTATGATACCCCTTTTCCACCTCATGAGCTCTGGTTCCTGAACTGATTCCATCCTAGATTCTTGAACCTTTTGCTATCCAGCACACCAGCCAGCGTTTTCACCCGTTTTGACGGGAACCATTGTAATAAGACTATAATAATGCGAACACAACTGTGGAATCTGACACCCCCACTTCATACTTCAGATCAAGGAAAACCTGCTATTTTGAGGATTCAGCTTGAAACCAACTTTTCGGGGTTCAGAACTAATTTATTTTTGGTCGAAATGCTCTGGTTCAAATTTAGGTGCCCAAACACAACCAGTTGCAAGTTGGTGGAAAGGGGACCCGAGTCAGCTCAAATGGAGTGGTTTGGACCAATGAAAAAACAGACAGGGTTATTTATACCAAGAAGACTGAGACTAAAGAAGAGTTGGTTGCAGAATTGGTTTGAGATGTTTCCATGGAATCAAAAATCAGTTCAATCAGTCCGTATTCACCATGCTCCATTCAGAAACAAACTACAACCTTTTAACACCCATCTTTCAGGTCTATAGGCATTGCTTAATACTCAGAAGACGCATCTTGGGTGGAGTATCACTTTGTTAGGTATATTTAAAGTGCCTTCCTGCTTCTGTGACGCTCTCACTTTTCTTCCAAATCTACATTCCCTTATCTGATTTGATTTTGTGCTTTTGATTGTACTTGTTGTGACAGACTAGAGCTCTGTTTAAACCTCCTTAAAAGCTATTTGACGGTAATAACTACCAAATACAAGTGGTCGAGAAAACACTGTGCAAGACCTGTGCTTAAAATGTGCATTTAGCTGCTACACAACTAAAATCTATGCAGCCTGCTTGGTAGCATGTCCCCTTTTACCGAGACTCAAGCACAAATGAATACTGTATTAAGCCCTCATGTCAAAGCAGAATACATAAATTAACACTGCTTCATGTGATTCCCTCATTCTTCTCATAGTTCCCTGCTCAGCCCGTCATGCTGCACTGGCACTTATATAGAATCTAATATTATTTTCCCTTAAGGTCAAGATTTTGATCAAGTTAAAACAAATGATATGGCACAACAATAATGATTGTTTGAAGAAATACTTGCATTGAAAGTAAAAGTATGGAGTAAGAAACCACAGCATGTTCCTTAGTCTACGATTGTTAAAACGTTGTTCAGTGTTCATATTTGTTCGTTCACTGTTCTAGTCCTGAAGGCACTTAATAACAAAAACGAATAAGGAAAAAAAACACCAACAACACTTCCTTCCATCTGAATACATTTCAGCCTTCTCCCCTATACACTGCTGTGCTCAACACAGGTCTAACCCTTCCCATTAAAGACTTTAGCAGCCACTTTTCTGGCCACTGTAGCCACTGTTTGGGTTTGAGTGACAAACTATCTCTTCTTCATCAATGCCGAAGACTCTTCACCCATGTCTAAAGGGGGGGGGCCGTCCTGCCCACACCTGCAGTCAGTCCTGAAAGGGCAGCAGCTGAGGGCAGCAGGGGGACAGACGACAGGGATCAGAGACGAGCATAAAACTCCTCGTTGAGTTTTGTTAGCTCGTTGTCCGCCTCCTCTTCGTTCTCCTCTTCTTGGAGTGCAAGAGGAGCAGGCTGCTTCTGGGAGGGCACTTGTGCAGCGCTCAGCTCTGGACCTAGTTCAGAGTGGGGAGGGAGGTGAAGGTCTGTGGCAGGGGGCTGTCCGGGGAGGTGTGGAGCGTCCCTATATCCCTCCTCCCTTGCCTCTGAGGACTTAGCTTGGACAGGCTCAGGCCCTGCTCTTGAAGGCCGTACAGCGCTTTGTGGTTGAGGAGGGATTATGGAAAGAGAGGAGGAGGAAGGAGGAGGAGTGGGAGAAAAGGAAGAAGAGGGAGGAAGAGCTGCTGCCTGGGCAACAGATCCTGAAGTCTTATTGGCTGCTGATGCCACGGACGAGGGTCCAACGCTGGCACCCAGCTCCGTTCGGTCTTGATATATATTTTCCCCACTTCTGGGGTACAGAAAGGTCCTCATTTGACCTTTGCCCTTAACATTCACTGTACCTCTATAGTCAAACTCTAAGCCCATGGCACTGAGCACAGCGTGGCTCTCCTCGCTCACCTGCACCCGACACTCCACACCGGTGGAGTCCATGCGGCTGGCAATGTTAACCGTGTCTCCCCAGATGTCATAGAGCAGCTTAGTGGTGCCGATCACCCCTGCCGTCAGTGGCCCGTGGTTAAATCCGATACGGAGCTTGAAACCAAAACCCAGCATGTTCTTGTTGAAGTCGTCTAGGACGCCCATCATCTCCAGGGCAAAGTTGAAAAGTGCCCTCAGGTGAGCGTGTGGAGACTCATCATCATTCTCAGACAGCTGCCGGACATTCAGTCCTGACGCTGCCATGTAGGTGGCACCGATCGTCTTGATTTTTTCCACGCTTTTGAATTCGGGTTTACGAAGGAGCTCGTCAAAGTCTCCGATTAGCTCGTTGAGGACGCGGTAGCACTCTTTCCCACCCTCGTAGCTCTCTTCATAGAACTCGCTGAAGTTTACGATACTGGCAAAGATCACGCCCACACTGTCGTGGTTCTTGGAGTAGCTCTGGGTCACCTGAGGAAAAATTGAGATAAAGATGGCTGCATTACAATGAGCTCATATTAAGATACAGCTCAGCTTCCAAAAAAAAGTTAGGATATTGTGTAAATTAAAAATTAAACAGAATACAATCATTTGCAAATGCCTTTCAACCTATATTCAATTGAATACAGAACAAAGACGATATTTGATGTTCAAACTAATAAACTTTATTAATTTGTGTAAATATATGCTATATTGAATTTGATGCCAACAACAAGTTTCAAACAAGTTGGGATAGGGGCCACAAAAGACTGGGAAAGTTCTATGATGCTCAAAGGAGGCTCAGTCATTCACAAGCAAGGATGAGGCGAGGTTCACCACCTTGTGAAAAAACTGTGTGGGCAAATAGTCCAACAGGCAAATTGTCAATTGTCAAGTGTTCAGCTTTTCAAAAGAAAAGCTGAAGGAACACAGTAGTATCCCTGTCCCAGCTCTTTTGGGATATACTGCAGGCATCAAATTCAGAATGACAATAAATGTATTGTCTTGAACACCGAACACAGCATTGTTCAGAATATCTATATAATTAGGATATTTTCGTTTCAACAACAATGAAAACCTTGAGCTGGTCAGCGACATGGATGGGGATGATGTTGCCCAGTAACCACTCAGCCTGGTCTCGCATCTGCTGGATCTTGTAGCGGTGCTTGTCGGCCTCTACGTTGCCATGGTAATGGAGACGGTAGCTGACCTCGAATTCACGGTTGAGGAACCAGACGAGGAGAAGAAGCAAGAAGAAGGCCAAGACCGCCTCTGGGACCAGATGGTCAAGAGGTCGTGGAGGAGGGTCTGGGCCAGGAGTGACTGATGCTGAACTACCATCACCAGACGTGGAGACGTTCAGTCTGAGTGAGAAAACGGGGAGAACAGAAGAAAAGTTATGGTGGGGGTGAACATAGGGATATCAAACAGAGGCGCCGCAGAGCAGGAAAATAATTAACAGAATTAAGAGGAAAGAGGAGAAGGAGGCTGGAGAATCCACCACATAACCACTGAGACACACTAATAAAGCAGCTACTGGTATTTTGCCTCGCATTTTCTGCCTCAATCTGTTGCAAGGTGGTGGTGTATGCTACATGTAGATGACCAGGGCAGCCTTAATTAAGTCCGATAACAGAGTAAGTCCCTCAAAATCCATTAAATCCGTCCCAGAGCAGATACACTTTTTTCTCTTCTGGCCTCAATAAATCACACCTAATGCTCACATCTGGTTCACTACCTGGCTGCTTAAGAACGGCATGTTTGTCCTGCTTCTCTGGAGTTGATGTCAAAAAGCCATGCGGGAGATGTGGTAAATCGCTAACAGAAGTCAAAGTAGATGACGGCTAAAATCATAATTTTAGACCCGAAAAAAAAAAATCTTTGAATGCAGACTACTAATTCAAAATGAAAAAGTCTGAGCATTGAAACTGTGGACAAAATACAGATGAATCACTGAGAAATCACTCTAGAAATCTAGAAGTCAATTTATTTTTTATCTAAAAGTGTACTAATTGCTTTAGCATTTTACAAGTAGCAGGGGTGTACATATACACATACTCAATGTAAGAAAGGTTTGAGGGTTTATATGTCCTTTAAAAACCCCACCACACAAACCTCATATTCCATGCTGGGTGAGAAACTAATAAAAACTGATAAATACCAACAGGTCCGCTGACTGAAGCTCATAAAATGATTGTTTGGAGATAAGTATGATTGAGCTGATCCTGTATCCTGCGTGCCTTGAGAAGCGACTGCCAATCAAAATGCTAAATGATAAAGCATGAGAGTCTTTTCAAGCCCTCTCTTCTCCTCAGTGGTGTAGTTCGTTAACTTGTAATACAAAATTCAAGGCGGCTGCATGAGTCATTTTCACCACTGGTGACATTTAGCAGCCATTACTGCTGGTGCACACGGGGAGACACAGAGAAAGAGAGACTGGGGAGGAAGGATGGGGGAATAAAGAGCAGGAAAGCATGAGAATGAGTAAAAGCCAGAGAGAGCTGTAGTTGTGAGAAATACAAAAGAGAGCTGTTGCTCCTGTTGACCCTTCAAATGTCACTCATCCATCAAACCCCTCTGTTTCCACGGAGACACTCACCCATGTACTGGAAAGCTGTTATTACCGGAGCTGAAAGACGACAGGAGTGGTGTAAGTCAGGAGAAAGGAAGGGTCACACACATGCACACTCTCTCACACACACACACACACACACACATTGTATACACTATATATTACAGATCAGATTAAATCCTGTTTACTGAATGTAAAACAGGTAGATAGAGGTTTGTAGTACCAGACCAACTGAGTAAATTACAAATGTTTGAGAGTGTATAAATATATTGGTAAATTAATATTTGGAGCCAAATCTTATGGCTATTGAAGACAGAGGTGGATGAAGATAGTATACTGTAAAATATATTGTATGTGTAAAAGCTATACGCTAAACATAGAAATTCCAGCTTGCACGTTGTTCTGGCCTACATTAAAGGTGCACTATGCAATTTTTTTAGGAATAGTTTTGGTTATATAGTCCCATATTCTTGAACTGTAGGACTTGCAACCCACCATAACTCAAAATACAAGCTTGTTTTGCTCTTATGTTGGTTAACAAAACATATGGCTTTAAGGTTGCAGTGTGTAAGAATTATCCACCTGTTGAATTCAAACTCTAAACAAAGCATATCACCAGAGAAACCACCAACTGCTGTTAGCTAGTTAGCTCAGTTAACCGTGCAGCTAGAGCTCGTATTGGCTGACTCTGCCAGGAGTGGGAGCTCGAGCACGAATGAAGTGTTGGTGTTGTTTACTATTGGAACAAAGCGATTAGGGGCTAGTTACTTAGCGTGCTAACTTCAGAAGATATCTTGGCAACACAATTCAAACCCATCTTTGACATAACGTCAAAACAGTTATTTCTTAACATTCTGTTGATAATATTAGTTCATTTGTTAATGCTGAGAACATTCTTACATATTGCACCTTTAAAGCACATCGCAAACTCATGTTAGCTCTTAAATCTGCTATGTGTCTTGCATCAAGAGCTCTGTCTGTTCATAGGCCTGCGAAAAAGTTGCATAATGCACTTTTAATTTTTGAGCACCTACGATCAAACCGCCGTCCTTCTGATTGATGGACGGCTGCTCTACCTGTTGGGCCGTGACAGCCACATACAGCTCTTCAGCTTGAAGCTCGTATTTATTTCTTTAGCTTTCACTTGTGCACTTTGCTCCACAAGTTTTCCTGTTTACATTAATGTATAAAACTTCTCCCATTACAATGTCCTGGAAGCGTCCGGCTGGCAGCACACAGCCCTTATAATTCCATATTTGTGACATTTTATATGAAACATTAAATGTGTTGAAATTACATCGTCATGTGGACCACATTTCACCTACCAGTACAATATGACTTTGGAGAAATATCTTCAAACTAATAAATTATTAATCAATATCGTCTCTCTTTCAACTAACAAATAAAGAAATTATGGAAATTGTTACGTAAATTTGTGTTTTGTGACATGATGTTGTAACAGCAGTTGAAAATAGGGCGAAAAGACATCTTAGACGCTCAGACCGAATATCATCCAGTTCTCAACTAGATATCAACGTTGAAATCCTGGCTGGTGCACACTGGGCCCTCCTTCATGTCTATTTGTTGACTTACATGCGTGTTCTGTATTTCTTCATTAGGTATTCCTGTATGCGTGCAAATGACAAGTGCTCACCTGTACCTGTGCAAGGGGCTGTAGAGCAACAGCAGCAGTGCAACCCCTGTAGCAGTGGCCAGGACTGAGCGCATCCAGAAACTCAGCTGACAGAAGTTACAATACTGGATGATGGCCAGGATGGTGGCACAGCACAAGAACATGGTCACCTGGAGAAAAGGGAGCCAGTCAGTAAAGTGACTTAACAGGCAACTAGAAGGACTAGACTGTATGAACAAAACAGAAGAAACACAATGCAGTTCAGCTTGTGAGGCTCAACTTGGTTGAGTGCATGTTGAGTAGGAGAGGTAATTATATGGTAAGATCAATAAAAACAGTGTTTTCCACAGTTCTGCATGTAAGTCAGTGCTTTTAACTTGAATCAAAGAAAAAAACAAAACTTGCTTTGTGTTTTCATTATCCAACTGTGATAAGTCAAAACATCACATTGTGTAAGTAATGTAATACTGGTACATTTGGCATTAAAGAGCCGTCGACACCAAGATCGATCACTATAATGATAACGATGTAAGACTCCACACTGATGAACGATAATGTTCTGTAAACACCGGTGCCAAGCTCGCGCTGTGTGCTCTGGCTGTTTTGACAGCTGAGGAAAATGGATATTGATGACCTGTTACTGCTGTTCAGTTATGCAGAGAAACAAACAAAAAATAAAAAAAAAAACGCTGAAGGATATGGTTGTATGAATTTCTTTCTTTGTCGTTTTCGTCTTCTGGAGATGAGTTTTATTCATACTGAGTTACCATTAAGTATCCTGGCGATCTTCACAGAGGACATCAGTGAGGACAAAATTAACTTCAGGGACCCCATCAGTATTTGGCAACATATCTCAAGTTATGTGTCATTTGCATCCTAATATTACGTTATATAAACATATAGTACATAAGTTGTGAGCGTGATCCCTTGTAAATTTAAATTTTCATTGGCGGAATAAAAACGGTGATATCTCTGGTTCTGCTGTATCGATTTTGATCATTTGTTTGTAAAGTGTCCATAATGAGTCCAACAGTGTTATGGGAGTGCAATGCAGACCAGTGACATCACTGGAGGCAATTTGTGGGACTACATCTTCTGAAGCCACAAAAGGCTTTTTTAATGCTTTTTTCTCATATGCAGTAGTACTCCCCAAGAACTGTACGGCCTGTAAGACCCCAAGACACTTTAATATGCAAAATTTGTGGAGTTACCCTTTAAATTCCCCTGCATTTATGTATTTTGTAAATATGTATGTTAATATTTCAACTTCATTTAAAGAGGTTTCTATCCTTTTAATTTGCATTCTTATGTATTTATGCAACTTTTCTTTCATTTTTATGTATCACCACATTATGTAAAGCACTTTGAACTGCCTTTGTGTATGAAATGTAATATATAAATAAAATTGTGCTGCCTTGGGTTCATATTTGTATGTTTTTTTTTTACTTACAGTTTACTTTTCTCAGTTGAAGCTGTAGTTTTACTTGTGTTGTCCCAAGATTTTCTTCGGTGAGATTAAAAAGAAGTTTAAAATGTGTATTATTCTTGTTTTTTTTAACTTAACTATTGAATGAACACTGCACAGCATAAGGACATGAAAGGAGGATGTTATTTTCCAACCATGTCAAAACTACTACATGTAAAACTCAAACAGCAGATGACAAGAAGACTTAATTTTCTCCATTCTTTGACTTGAGACAACGCAGAGACATCAAACCGAATTCAGCTGCACTCCCTTAAAGCAGTGAAAGTTTATAACCATCTTAAAAACAATATTGAGCTCTATTTGCAGCTTAGTCAGGGCACATGATAGATGAATGTCTGACAGTTGTAGTGTGCAGAGGACTGTATCCTATCATTCTGACTGAAATAGCTACATGTTGGATCCTTGGAATCACTCAGCACACAGTTCTCTGGACAGCAGAATAAAAAAAATAATTGTTTCTGTCAAAGCTCCTTCAGGATCTTTGTGATCATGTCTTGACCTGAATGTTTCTTTAACCACACATTTGTAATGTAATACTTTTATTACAATGTAATACTTTTATGTTTATGTTTAGAGTTGAGTTTCTGATTTTTGCAAAAGTGTCATTTTTATTTCACTGCACAGTACGTTTTAAACCACTTTATGTCCATTTTTACAGTTACAAGTAAGATAAATATCTCCAATTAGTTCTTTCTAGTCCAGTGGAATATTAATTCTGGCCATCATATAATTTAACTCTCAAATGCAATCTCAACCCACTGCAAACAAATTATCTTGATAAATCAAATTCAAGATTTTTAAGATACCAATTTTCTACAATGTAAGTGATGTAGAACATGCTGATTTGGGTTCCCAGGTTGTTAATAATTACATGGACAGGATAACATACTTCCTTCTCATCCCTACACATGTCCTACCTCTCTCCCAGTCATGCCCCCACCCCCCTCTAGCAATGTTATTGGGTTTTATATCTTCAAAGGCATTAAAGTCCAGAAAACTGCATGTCTAATTAACAACCCACTTTGATCTGCAAGCCCCGAAGAGATGGAAAGAGCTGAGGGGAGATACAGAGCAGGGTGGGAGGGAAGTGGATGGAGAAATGGGGTGTTGAAAATCCTTGAAAAACAAGATATCAAAACACCACACATCTTGCAAGCAGCCGTTGGCTCAAACCTGGCAGAAGAGAGTCAAACTTATACAGAGGCTGGATATGGCCTTGACACAAAACGGCACAAAGACGGTGCAAAGTATGGCTGCTCTCAATCTTCTCACATGCAGGACTCGGAGAAGAAGAAACGTCAACATTACTGGTGCCAAGGTCCACAGGCGAAGCGTCCTGAAGCCTCCGAGCTGTTTGCCTTCTACAGTTCCTATCAGGGCTAATGCCAGCTAACGGCTCTGCCGGTCTCCGAGGATCTCTGGCTTCAGACCACCGTGGGCAAGGTTTCAAACCGCCCGACTCCACTCTGCTTACTTTGGCTTCGAGATATCAGAGAGGGCAAACCATTATAGCTTGTAAATCACACGTAGTACCACTACCACAATTAGCAGTGGCCCTTGTAACAAGGCAGAACAGTGGCACTGAGAGAAGGACCAGTAGTTCATTCAGATAGTGATGGCAGCCTTAACAGTAGCAGCAATATTGTTTAATATTTATTCATTTTCTTAATAAACGAATCTGTTATTCATCTAACTGTTTAATTACATAGGGCGCCCTCCAAGCTGCAAACAGCGTAATATGAAAGCCCTCTATCCAGAGCAGGGTGGTTGACCTACTGGACACACAGAATCTCTGAGTGCCCACATACAGCACAGTCTCTTCCCTTTGATTCATTCTCCCACACAGTCTTCTCCAAGTTTATATGCCACCAACCATCAAGAGACAAGTTTACCTGGAGGGGCAATTGGACGCTGGCAGTGAGGTGGGACAAGACGGAGATGGCAGGGAGGGAGACTAACACAGCCCCGACCACGTGACGGGGGACCCATCGAGAGACCACCAGGAGCAGGGAGTTGGTACAGCTCATCACCTCCTCCAGATAGAAGGCCATGCTGGAGGAGAGGAGAGGAGAGGAGAGGAGAGTTAGGAGGAGACAACAACAGGAGACGAGTTTCAAGCAGAGCTCTGAAGGAGACCAGCATCAGAATGAACAAAAACATGTGCAGTAAAACACAGAGTGAAATAAACAACACATCATCTCTCACTCCACCCCCAGTCCTCTTCCTGCTCAGTCAGGGAAAGAATTGCAGCAGACTCTCATCAGTCCTTAATTAAGACACATTATTAAAACACAACTATGCTGTCCAAGTCCCAGCTTGGAGAAGATGATTTATTGCCCAATTTTCACATGGCAATAAGTGAAATTTAATTCATTTTCAAGTACTCTCCACTGAGATGCATGCACATCGCACCACAGAATTAATACAACACATCTTTAGCAATTTGAATACTGGAAACTTAGACTAAAAAGGGTTTTTCTTTGGTTTGGAACTCTACCTGGTACCAAAACGTAATTTTGCCAATTTCTGAGCCAATACTGGTCTTTCACATAAAACTGGACATAAGCCAGTCATATCTGGCCAGGGGAGTTAATCCATTGTGGTGTGGGAGCCAACCACCACATTAAATAAACTATTTTGGTTTCAGTGGAGAGTTGTAGTGCTGCACGATGGTCTATCGGTGGTTTTCAATCCTGTGCGATTGAGGCCCAAGAGATACAGGCTTTTATACCAACCACACTACAGCAGTTAATTTGGAAACAGTGGAAACACTTGGGCTCCGATGGCACAGCATTGACAGCCTAAAGGACATTTCAGAGGTTTTTTCAATGCTGCCAGGAAAAAATTAAATCTTGAGGAAACAGTTAAGAGTTCTTGACATTTTGTTTCACAAAAATGGTCAAACAGTTTGATACAATAAATCTTATATTAGTGTGTTTAAGTCAGCCTTAAAAACCCATCTTGGTTGAACCCTGCTGTTTGATACAAAACATGTGTCAGCGCTGCCACAAAAATACACAGTCCATCTGCATGTCATCTGCTAAAGCCTCCTCACCGTATGGACAGCACCAGTGAGGCCAGCTCAAACAGGCCAGCCAGAGGAGCCAGGGCCAGGGCAGCAGGGGCCGGAGGGCCCACGGTGGCTGGGCTCACCAGAGGAGGAAGGAAGCAGGCGAGAGTGAGGGCCAGGAAGACGAAACAGCTGAGGAGAACATCCAGGAAGGAGCTGAAGGTGGAGCTCGCAAATGTCTGCACCTGAACCAGGTTCTTCACCTGGAGGAGAACATGAAAGGGAAACTGAGGAGAGGCGTGGCTCAATTTGCCCACAGATCATGCCTGCACCTTACAATGCACATACTACACAGGTGCCTCATCTAAATTAAAACCAAGGCCAAAAGTGTTTCGTATTTAGTACTGTTTATGGGCACAGTGCAGTTTTTGTTGTTTGTTTGTTTTGTTTATTTTAACTGATTGACATTGAAAATTATTATATAATTTATAAATAATACGAATTCAGCATATGCATTTCACAATGTAAATTTTTGTATAATTGAGTTATTGTGTTGCTGTCTTTAAAAATGTATAACATATATGTAAATCTAAAAACTAGAATGGCACTACCTCCGCCAGGGCCCAACAGTCCTCTTTAATTCAATAAAACCTAATCCAATATCAATTAAAACATATTTAAATCGGCTAGATCTGGATTTTATTTGGATCCACATGAAAGTGTACTCATAAATACCAGATACATAAATAGAAAAATAAATTTAATCAAGATCAATGCATTATTCCCTGAGAAATTAACAAAAATGTTGAAAAACACCCTATCTCACAATGCTAAAAAGGTGATAAAAAATTCCTGGATGTGTCCTTTTATTCGGATCCGGACCACAAGTAATGGGGTCTATACTGGGCTATGACTCATCTTCCATCTAAGTTTTGTGCAAATCCTTTCAATAGTTTTAGTGTGATCCTGCTGACAAACCAACCAACCAACCAGAACACTAACAAGGGCGAAAACAACCTCCTTGGTAAATATGGCCTTAAACACAGATAAAAAGATAAACAGTGGAAGCTACCTTTACCTAAATTTATATATAAATGAAAGGTGAAAAACATATAAAAATGTAAACTGAAATTTTGAAACTATGGCAGAGTTAAACTCATTATCAGGAGAATGTTCGATGTTTGTAGTGGTTTTTTTTCACTCTGTAGTAACCCTAGTGTAACAGCAGGGGGCTGCAAGGCTGTGGGGTCCATGATGACCAGCTGGAACTGGTCCTGGGTGTGTGAGAGTGTGTGTTGCACTAATGTGGCATAAAATTTGGGAAACGGGGGGATACAAGGAAGACGTTGCAACAACCCCTGCCCCCTCATACACATGTTCACACAGACAGAAAGCACAGACTACTAGATATACAACAACACTGATGTTTGTCTGAGGCCCATGTGTCTCTCAACCCAGTTTCCTCGGGATATTTTTTACGTGTGATATCTGTTTCTGTTTGTGCTTCTCTACCCATCCATGTATTTAACAAATATCCTCGCAAGAATGGGAGAGTGAGGAAAAAGTCTCAAATGTCAGAACATTTCACCAGAACTATTTTAAGGTTAGTGATGAGTAAGGTGTGTGTGTGTGTGTGTGTGTGTGTGTGTGTGTGTCCGTGCGTGCGTGTGAGTGTGTGTGTGTGTGTGTGTGTGTGTGTGTGTGTGTGTGTACCTCCTCCTTGTAGCTGCTGCGATAGGCCTTTTCCAGCGGTCTCTCTAGGAAATTAAGGCTGATCTTGTTGATAGGGGGCTTGAAAAAGTAGTCCTTCATCAGACTGTGAACAACAGAGAGACAAGACAAAACATAAGACAACATATATTTGGAAATCAAATCTTACTGAAAAAAATCTTTTGCTAGTCTCTGAATTGCCTAAGATCCCAAAATGATTTGAAAAGACATAATTTACAGCCTTGACAAGCAGTTGCACAAATACTTTTAGCTTAGCAGCTTTAAAAAGTGTGTCAATAATGTCTTTTCAGAATCCATTTTGGGTCTCTGCACTTCTGGGGACTTGTATGGAGCCATTTTATGTTTTTGTTTCAGTTGTTTTTTTACATCTAAAACAAGTCATATCTAATCTACTTCAGTTGTTTAGGGGAATGCTGCAATGCTGTTTTGCTTTGAAGCTCCAGAAATGTTTTGTGGACTTCGAAACTTCACCCAACTTCCCATCTGCAAGAGACTGAGTAGATAATGACTTATCCTTTAAAGGAAACCGAGCCAACTCATCCACTGATTTGGAGCAGGGCAAACAAGTTAAACTTTAAGTTTGAAAACACTCTTAGATCTCTGAATTCTTTGCCCTCTGCATGTTGAGATAGTCGTGGACTTTCTGAATGAAATGTGTTTCCTGTTGTAATATAAAATTTGAGAGTGAATGTATCTGTCTAATGCTATTCATTACCCCTGTGATAGTCATGGCATCTTGTATAGATAGATACACACCCTGCCCTGAAAGGGTTTTATGTATGTACAAAGGTTTAAATTAGTCATATAACTGGTGCTTACTGGTTTAGAAAGTTATAAAAACACATTTTAGCACCCTAATCATACATAATCAGTCACCCTTCAGTGGTATTATCAGTTAATAAATTTTACCTTTGACCTCTTTGCTTACCTGTCCTCCCTGATAACATCCACAAAGTGGGCGTCACTCTTTTCTCTGAAGTTTTTGGCACGCAGCTGGATCAGGGCGGAGTGGTCCATTCCAGTGCCCGATGCCCCCGCGCCTCCGGCCATGCCTAGACTGGTTCCAGTTCCTGTACTAGTACTGGTCTTCTTTTCTTTCTCCTGGAGCATGTCGCACAGGGAACTCTGGCTGGCTCGCACCGGGTCCTCCAGCGGAGGACTCAGGAGACCGTTGGCTGCCCTGGGGCTGTGACCTGGGATGAACTGGATGGGGAGGAAAAGTGAAGAAACAAAGAAGCACAGAGGGACAGGATTCAGAAGGTGGAGGAGAGAAGAAGCAGAGGATCAAAGACAACGGTCACAAAGAGAGAGGGACACAGCAGGGCATGGTGGTTGAGTGGCCCAAGTGACATATGCTTGACAAATGCCCTGGTGCTGACACTGTTGATGCATGTGCTAGTGTTCTACCTTGGCACTGCTGGTCTTGTGCTCCTCCTGGCAGCCGTTCAGAACAGCTACATCATCACCCTGCTCTGGTCCTGAGGACAAGACCACACTGCGGGACACACAGGGAGGCTGGAGAGAGAAAATGCCAGTGAGAGAAGAGGTTTACAATTTAAAACCTACCGCACACAATCAGTTTGATACAAAACATCATTCATTTGAGTTGTAGAGCATTGATTTACAGCCACAAAGAAAGCTTGAAATGATGCAACAGTCATCATTTTTTAAAAAATTGAACAGCAGAGGGATAAGGCCCGCCCTCAACTTTTAGTGTCTTCTGACTTACCCCGATCCTGTCTGGTGGCTGGTGGGGCAGCAGGGGCTCAGCAGCCTGCGCTCCGCCAGGGATTAGATCTGGTGTGCGGGGCTGAGGGCAGGAGGACAGGCTGATCCCGACAAAATCTCCGCCTGACAATCCTACCTGAGAACAGCCACACTGCACATTGTGCTCCAACTTCCTTCCTGAGATCAGGTAGGTTTGCAGCCCTGAGGAGAAGCACAAACAGAAAACCCAGGCTTTATAAAGGACTTTATTTGTTTTCTTGGTTTGACGTAAAAGTAACAGTAAAAAAGAAAAAGATAAGTAATGCAATATACAAAAGAGACATCATTTCCAAAAGAGGGGTCCCACTTCTGAATTTTGTTTTCATCCACAGATGATAAAAATAGTGCTAATTCATAGTCACGTGTAACACAGGAAGCCAGATCACAACAAAGTCATGAACAATATGTTTATGCCAACAGTCGCCGGGCAATGAATCCTCTAATGTGAGGACATCTGCGTTCTCTAATCTAGTGCAGAAACAATAAGTCAATTAATTTTGATAACTGATTGTCAATTATCCAGTACAAATACCAAACATTTGCTGGCTATAGTTTCAAAGACGCTAAAACCAGCTTGTGTCTTTTTGCTTTATATCATTTTGAAATAAACAGGTTTTTGTCCATCTGATGAAATCTGACTTTGAATCTCACAACAAAATGTTGTTACCTTCTGAGTGACAGGCTTTTATGATTTCTTACATTTTGTGAGATAAGTTTTCACTTCTGAAAATAGTGTCTAGTTGCAGAAATACCTCCATCAGCCAATCACCTGCCACTCTGAGTTAAGGCACACACACTGACAAACAGGTGGTAATGCAATACTGGGAGTTTCACCAACTATGTTTGCACATCAGCCCAGAGCTCTGGCCATGTTCACACTGGGTGTAGTGCCAACAAGGATATATACAAACAGTGGATTAGAGGGATGGCCCAGAGCCAGCCCACTATCAGTCTGTCCAAACACACAGTAACCTGACAAGCTGGCCTCTTTGTTCAAAGAGCTAAAGGTGCTAACCTCGCTAGCATGTCGATTTGTCTGGAGGAGCTACTGTAGGCCATACAGGGACATACTGGTCCAGGAGTCTTTTGGGCTCACTGCCTCGAACAGATTGCTGATGTTACATTTCATTGGGTATGTGCACTATTTACTCAAAGAAGGAATCCCTGCTCCATGTGCAAGAGTTGTCGCTACAGCACAGACTGAAGCCAATTTTCAATATTACTTCTGTGTTTTTGTAGCAACGCTACTGCAGCCCATTTCTGCATCAGTAGGTCTTTAAGTATGTGAGATAAAGACGTCCTGGACAAATATACTGTATTATTTTGTATACCAGGCTCAGCTATGTAAAAATAAAGATTTATTTTTTCATATATTTACAGCAGATCATTTCTACCTTTAAAATAAAGGTAATTCGGCTGTCAGTAATCAATATTTTTCAGTGCTTCAGAGTGTCTAAGTATCCCCACCCACCACTTGAGAGCTACCTTTGTGAAGGTCCGCATGTAAACCTATTCTGGTGCTAACCCAAATTAAAAGTATGAACCTGAAAATGAGCATACAAAATTTAAGAACACAAAAAAGCAAAACTCTCTGTGATTATCGTTCTAAAAAAGTTGACGCTGACACACAGGAAGAATTTAACCTAAACTCTGTTCCCTTTGATGCATGATGTGAAAAGGTCATTTCTAAGTGAACAGAGCAACACTTAGAAACTCTAGGATCTGTCATGGTTCATACACATTTACGGGATTGCTCTCTGTTGGAGGCACAAAAGAATTCCACAGTTGTACAGAAAAAGCATTGAATTTTCCCAAAATGAGAAAAGATCCATCCAGTGAAACTCCTCATGACCCGGCTGTGTGTCAGGTTAACCGACATGCTGTTTTTTAATCAAACTGAAAAAGGAAATATGTGTGATGATGTGTCAGTCTGTGTAAGTGTGACTGATGAGCATCCAACCCATATGTGAAAGCATGTGCGTCAGTCTGATGCTGAGTGGGTGTGCTCGTAAATTGTTTTGTGTACTACAGTATACTTGCAACATTTTTAGTGAATCTAACACACACGCAGCCCTTTGACTCCCCCTCATGTCTGCCTGTCTCTCCTCTCACTTTCCCATTTTTTAATATCTCTCAATCTCTGCTCATCCTCCTCCTCTCTGTACGAGTTACTCCTTTTCTCCTACTCTCTTCATTTATATTACACCTTTTAGCGAGTCAGTGAAATCTTATAGAAATCTAATGTAGTAATATTGAAACTAACAGGACATTTTGTAGAGCAGCTGCTGTAATGGTGCCACTGCTACCAGCCCTGGGTTTCACTTTCAGGAACAAGACAAAAACTGATCTCATTATTGGCAGAACTAATGTCAATTTGTATGATTTGGTGTATTGTTGTTTCACTGATACAGGGTTAATTTGGCTTAAGCTGCAGATAAAAAACATACATCAAAGATTAAGATGTCCACTATGGAACCAATGGGCGCGATTAAGTTTCACCACAGCTTTTTGTCCTGCTTCCCTGTCTCTGCTAAAATTAAATTAGTTGTGAATGCATTACTAACAATGAACTTATCTTGGGAGTCTAGAAGCACTACGAGTCTTGTTCCGGGCCCTTGGACAGTGTAGACTTGGCAGACGTCCTCTGCCTTCAAGCCAACAACAGCCCCAACTAAGGGTTTGAGTCCTGTGCCAAGCAGGCGACAAAGGCCATCTCTGAGACCTCAACCCACAAACATGCACACACGCACATGGACTGTCAAGCAAAGGTTCACTGCTGTTCTCTGCCGTCCATTAGCTCTTAGGCGAGAGTTGTGCACTCTATCAGATTTTAATGGATGTTAACAGGAGCCTTCAAGTGAAGCATATGGCTTTGAATTGCCTAATAATGCCTTGTGTGCCTCTTCTTATTTTGCTCTTGATCTCCAATTGCTCGCTGACACACACACACACACACACACACACACACACACACACACACACATACACACACAGCAGGTCACTATCAGAGACCGAAGCTTGCTACATTGAGAGAAACAGCTCGAGTAAGTCAATGTGGGGTCAAGTAAGAGTGGACCTTATACAAAGAGAAGGAAGCACAGGGAAAGACATTCTTCTTTTATATTTGTGCTGTATACTGTGTTTCACATGTAAATAGATATAAAGATACACATAACAGTGTTATTTTTTTCCCATGGACTTGTTCCAAGAAAAGCCTGAATCAAGTTATATTCGTATGAGCAACAGTCAGAAACTGCTACCTGCTAGTTACATGTTGTATAGACGATAATTCCTACAAAAACACTAGATAATAACATGCACCTTCAACACATGAGCTAAACAGCAGGCAAATACTGTACGTTATCAGGAGTGTAAAATGATGTCAATTAAATGGCCCTCACAGTCGCCAGACCTTAACCTATCTAAATGCATACATCTTTCCTATCCTTCCATTCATCCTTCCAGTAGAGTTTTCAAGACTGTGCCAACAATATGCCGAGCAGTGTTAGCTGTTCTCGTGGCTCTTGGACCAACACCTGATTAACACTTACATTTTTCCTTTGATTTCAGAGTTTCTCTCTGATTTTCACTAAGAAAACTCCTAAGACACAGGTCGTTGTATACATAAAGTGTCTTACTTCCAGTTTGAAATGATAAAAGTATCTCAAATGATTCATTATCTCGAATTTAAAAAAAAGAAGTTATTTAGCAAAGGCCGGAAAACACTCAAGCTAGTGAAGTGTGGACAATGACTACGGACAAGTATTTAGAGGTCTTTCCTCTTACTCTAGCTTGTGTACAGCGTGAGAGGGAAAATGCTGACAAGTTAGAGACACAGAGGCGATAGGGAAAGCAGAGTGGCAAACGGCGAGGGATGGCGAGGGGGAGGAAGAGGCCGAGAGTACTTTGAAGGTCACTGAGTTTAGCATGCTTCACATAACCCACATTCCTTGTCTACTTCGATTTCAGCTTTCTAACTTTATCAACAGCCTGCTCTAAACTCTCAAACAGGCCTTGAAATTTGAGGGTGTTTAAAGGTTTGACATAATAGACGCTGAAAAATGATAGTTTTCCGACCAACAAGTGCACAGTAGATTAATCTGTGTATGCTTGAGAGACAACTACTTTTTCTAGATACACAATAAAGTGCCACACGTACGATATCCTATGTGTGTTTATCCAAGCTCTAAGGCATAACAAAGCTAATCCTTTACTACTGAGTTTGTGCAGCCGAAGTCGTTGAAACACAATGTTGAGCTTTTGTGTGTGCGTGTGTGTGTGTGTGTGTGTCTGCAAGTGTGGGTGCCTTTCATATTGATCTTCTCCAGGCTCTGTAAATGCAGCACTCTGGGAAAGAAACTGACACCAGCACTCTAAAGTCTCAATGCTGCTCAATGGTTTTTATTGATTTATTCAGACCAGCCGGCTGGAGGGTTCAGCTGAGGACAGCTGCTACCACTACAATAAACAGAGATACAAACACGCACACACTCAAGCCAAGACAAAGAAATGCCCACACAGTATGTACATTCACTGAGACATAATGAGATAGACTTGATCCATTCGCGTCTTACTACTTTAGGGTGTACTGGGGTTCAGACCAAGTTGTATTGTATGTATGTATTTGGTTGGATAAGTTTTCAAGCTTGCGATGTCCATGACACTGCCATCCCAGGTTTATGTCTACTGTCAGAGACTAGTCTGCAACTGTAGTTACATCAGCCTAACTGGTAAACCACTGAACGACATAAAATGACATATTAATATCACAACGAATCAAATTAAGTTTCAGTTCACTTTCTCTCTACCACTCCCCCAATCAGATGATATCCCCCGCGTAGATGCTTTTTTCTCATCATTTATTCATTCACTCATTATTTTAGTTTCTTTATAATGTCAGTGAAGTTTCACAATATTAAACAACTTTCACATCACAAATAAAGCCTGCTCAAATTGGGGGGCTCTTAATTGGCCCGATATCTGGCGACTGCAAAGGCCTTCACATAAACATGGAATTGGGTAACACTTCATAATATCCATGATTAATAAATGTTAAATTTCCAGTTACTTAAACTTTAGTTAATTGCAATTCACTGTATGCTTATAAACCATTTATTAAGCAATTGTAAAGGTATATTAACAGCAGTTGCAACTTTAAAATGGCCATCTAAATAATGTTTATAGATGAACTACACAGTATTTATTAATTATTATCAAGGTATTACTATCATCAGTTGAATAAACAGCTTAATAAATATTTGATCAAGCATTTTGTTATTTGTTGGCAGTGAAATAACTATGAACTAAAGTTTAATTAACTATACATTTTCCATTTATTAATGATGTTTATTATAAATTGTTACCCATCATTTTCACATCATAATTTTCAAATAATTGAGTGACCTGTAATCTATCACCTGTCTTTAAGTGCATATGGAAACAACTACAGTAATCTGTAGTATAATACACAGTGCTTCCATTGTTATTATCTGAAACATTGCCTACACTCCCAAGTGCGCAAAATAATATAGAAAGAGACACATCTGAGTCATCTATTGCACTGCAAAAACTCTGCAATAATAAATTCATTTTTGTTGGTCGTTCACGTGTAGAGTGACCACACAAACCATATCCTCAGAGAGGGCATAGCCCTTTACACGCAGGACAACCTTTCCAGGAAATATGCAGCATCTGCCTGTCTGAGACATATTGGATGGATGACATATCTGACTGAACACACCCGAAAACACACACACAGACACACACAGACACACACACACACACACCCACCCACACACACACACACTTGGCATTTCCTGTGTGTATGACTCATGCAAGGTAGTGCACTGCAGTATGATCGCCTCTGCCTCTCACACCCTCATTCATAAGAAAACACCCCCAAAGTCTCAACACATACACACACATACACACACTCACACTACGTGCACCAGCTAATTTCAAGAGTTCAAATGTAAACAGTCAGTACACATGAATAAATGAATCAATGAATGAACAGAGGGATGAATGGAGAGGAAGCGGAGCTGAGTCGTTACATTCCACATGTACACACGAAGACCATACACACCATAGACACACACACACATCAGAAAATGACTCCCCTACGAACGCACTCCCAGCTCGCTAACACAGCTGTGCATATGGATACAAACACATTGCACTAGCCCTGAAACAACTGGTAAATCAATATTTCGACACTAATAATCCTTAAACAATTTCAATAATTAATTAAAATAAATATTTAAGTCCTTTTTGACTTGAATGTCAAACAATTGTGGCGTACAACACTTGTGATGGGTGTTTTTCACTATTTGGTGACATCACACTGAATAAACAATGAATTGATAGAAAAAGTTGCCTTTATGACAAATTATGATCAGTGTGGAAAGGTAAGTAGTAACATGATTGGTCTAGACAGTTAGTCACACACCAGACTACATTCAATAAGCATGTAGGTAAATCGTCACATGTACTGTAGGTTGTCACATAATAAGGCAGTTTAAATCGCATGACAAGGCATGTTTAGTAGAGAAATCAAAAACAATAAGCAAATGAATATATAAACACAAAATCTTAAAACATCCTGATATTAATGGCTGAAGGGTAGGCATGTTTTTACTGTTGTTATGATTCAGTCACAACCCTCACAAAATGACTTGTTTCATTATCAGATAATATCAGATATTAAATATCAGATAATACATCCGATAATATCAACAACAAGCCACACAATTGTGATTTTATTGCCATTCAAGTTAATGAAGGGCTAAACAAATTATAACAACCAACAAACTATAATTTGGCTTGAGTTGATCACTCACACAAGAGTTCAGGTGAATGAAGACACACAAACTCCTACAAGACAATTCCTCTAAAAGTCTTGTGCAACTCACACATGTAGGCCACACATACCGACTCAAAAAATGTGCAAAAGCACACACACACACACACACACACACACACACACACACACACACACACACACACACACACACGCACACCCAGGCCCTGCTCAGCAGTCCTGTTTCTGGGTGAATCTTTGAGACTGAAGCTGACATTTCAGACAATCCCCAGAAGACCACCACAATCAGGACTTTGCACTTCCTGTCGGATGACCTTTGATCTAATGGCGGCCTCCAACCACATGATCAAAACTATCCCCAGTGACCCAAAGGTTGCCGCCTCCCCTCTGGTCCCACACACAGAAAAGTGAACGTGTGTGTGAAAATGAAATACAGAGGGAGACAAAGAGAAGCACACAGCATCTATTCAACCAAATTAAGCATCAAAGCAACTTAAGTCAACCTCAAGAGTGAAGCAAAAAACGGAAAATGAAGGCAGGACCTTTTCTCTCATTCTTCACTTTCATCTTGCTGCTCAGAAAAGTCAGAAAATAAACAACTCAAAGCACTAAAAATAGGCTTCAGCTTGTTTTCCCTTTTCTCAGACTTGGCCTTCCAACTGTCCGACTTCTACTCATCTGACGCTCTAACCTTCGCCTTCAACTTTTCTCCCTTTTGTCTTGCCAAACCTTACATCTCCCACCGCCTCCGACTACCTATCTTTATATCTTGCTACTCCACTGTCTCGTGCTCTCATGTTTCAGCCATCCTCCTTTCACTTAAACTTTCTCACACCGGTCTTTTTTTCTACCCCCCTCCCTTCCCTATTCTCCAGTTTTCTCCCTGGTCAGTGGCGGGTCTTGAGAACGGGCCTCGTGCAATAGCAGATGCCTCCATATTTGGACACGCTGATGGAACCGAGGGATGAGGCTCTCACACAATCCTCCATCAAATACCCTCCCATTCCTCCCTCCCATCCATGCATACCTCCTCCCTTCCCTCTTTTGTGCCATCATTTTAGTCCAGGGAGTTCCTCACTCGCCCCCTCTCCTTCCTCCCTTTCTTTTTTCTCCTCTCATCCGTTATCTCTCCTATCAAATCGTACTCTTGGGATTTAATAAAGCATCGATGGGCAGCCTGGTGGATCAGAGTCTTGAATGCTGAAGGAAACAATACTGCTTAGAGATTTCTGAAAAAAAAGGCAATATCAAGGTAAAAAAGGGTTCAAAAGTACATTTATCCATTTTTCATCACCATCTGTTTATCAATGGCTCTTCCATCTAAAAGGTCCTTCAAGTGTGTATGTGTGACATGTAGTGCGGTGGGTTGACAGGAACAGTGACGCACTCCGACTGTCACTGCGTCACTCAAATAAACACACGCACGCACACACACACACACACACACACACACACACACACACACACACACACACACACACACAGCTGTTGAAAGACATTTAAGTGTTTCACTTCACAGAGGCTCCGAGTTTCTCTCAGGCAGGTTGTCGCTCAGCAGCAGAGGACAGTCCTTGAGCAAGAAATGACCAACCTTGGTCCCACTGCAGAGGGGACACCAATGACGACTGCCCTGTCAATTTGTTTCATGCATGTGCACACACTTGGCCAAATATTAACTAGGTAGGCTCACAGTGTGAGTTATTAAAATGCAGCAGGTTGACGGATGTTTATCATCCTTATAAGGTCATCCCTTCATACAACATATTTCATGTGTGCACAAATGCACTTAAGTTACATTGAGTGATTCATTCCGCTCTATGCCATGGTTTCACAATCCTTCTCATTAACCAACCACACGCACGCACGCGCGCGCGCGCACGCACGCACGCACGCACGCACGCACGCACGCACTCACACACACACACACACACACACACACACACACACACACACACACACACACACACACACACACACACACACACACACACCTCCCCCGCTGCCCTAAACTAGACTGTGGGAAATCCTTGGAAAAGGGTCATGACCAGAAAATATGCTCCTTCTTCTTCTTCTTCTTCTTCTTCTCTCTCTCTTATGTTCTATTCTTTAATGTCACACAACTCTCTCCACAGACCACCAGGGAACTGCACTTTACATGCTGTTTATGGAATGACTTGACTGATACAGGTTTTTGAAGGCCAGTACTTCAATTGTTAGACAGAAATCTCAGATATTTTGAGCAAAAACACTGCATCTGAAAATATATTATCATTCCATGCTAATATTGTGATTTTGCTCTTACTATTCCACTGCAGTCATTCTTCACCTACAAATACTGAACAAAACAACTTCGTATTGCTACACTGAGACCATGCTGGAAAACTAACTGGGAAATTATTAACTGAAGTAGGCGAGTTAAGAGCAAGTTGGCACACCTCGCCTTGCCTAACACATAACTTCAGGTTAGACCTTTACTACAGAGTGTGACTATTGCCGAAGTATTATTATTTTATTTTTCTATTATATATTATTACTATAAGCTGTGACAGCTAAACCCTAACCCTCACAGACAAGTGTGCAAATAACTTTATAGCTCTGTTCACTGATTTGGGTGAAAATAGATCATATGTTATGGAAAAATATTTTCGGGTTTTCCCACTGATGTCCGCCAGCTACTCTGCCTCAACTCTGCACTGTAAAGATTATTTCTGGTATTCTACAGTAAATTACTGGCTAATAATTGCAGTAAATTCACAGTAGTATACTGTAATTATATCACTATTACATTGATGAATATCACAGTAATATATTGTGTTTCTACTGGCACAATTTTACTGGGAAAATACAGTTTTTTTAATGTCAAATTACATTACGATACTGTATCTGCATCTACATCTGCAGTTTTCATGTTAACCCAAACATATTGCTTGTTAGCATGTTGTTAGCCTTTAAGCATGTTAGCATGTGTTCCTTGTTAGTTTACTGTAATATTCAAAATAATTACCTATCATGCTTTGCAAAAGTATAAGTACAGTTGTTAACTGTGAGAATTTAAAGTGAAACTCTGCTGTTTGTTGACAGTGTGGACAAATAGCCTACTAAAATAATTGCTAACTACTGCTAGCAGCCTCCCAATGAACACCGTCACACTGGGGCCATACGCAGCCTCCGAGAACGACAGAGGTCAGTTTAAGTACTGAGGGGATTTATGGAGTTTCTGAATGGTGAGATACCAGTAGCTTTGTTGCTCACAAACTGCTGCAAAATTTTGCTGCCATTATGTGGTTAGTTTGGTCAGCTATGCAGCTACGTCAGGGGTCCTATTTGCTGACTAAGCCCTGGCGTTCCAGGTGCCAAACCAGGCGTGTCACCTGTATTACCTGTAGTCCAACTGGCCTCCGTCTTCTCAGAGGCAGTATTATTCTGTCCTGGTCCGCCTGTGTTCACTGGGAGCTGCCAGTCTGGGCAGAGTAGGCGGACGCCTAGCTCCATGGCAAGGGGCTAACTAACATTTAGCGCTATTGGCTACTATAAGCACCACTCAATATCACCTACCTAATATCACTTTATGTCTAAGCTACCTTTTTTTTTTTATTACAGGAAACACATAACTCAGGTCAATGGATTTGGACACAGTGGAAGAATTCAACGAATACATACTGTACTGTAAAAATGTCACTATAGATCTGCCAGACCATTTTCTTTACAGCCTAAAAGATTTGAGCAAAGTCATTCTTCTGAAAATATCTGTTTGTCCTACTCTCTTGGATTATGTCTTCACATACTGGGTATGTGACTGCCTAAATCTTATCCTTACTTTTCCCCACACCGGCTATAAACTCGTTTTCACTCTATTCACTTGCACTTCAGCTACACAAACCAGTGCAAAGGAAGCTCATGGATTTTTTAACAGGCTTGAGGCTTCGCTCTGTATCTATTATTCAGATCAGCCGTTTAACACAGCACCACTCCAGAGTACTGTAGTTGGCACGCACACAAACACACACACACACACACACACACACACACACACACACACACACACACACACACACACACACACACATATAAACACACAGGGTGATAGAGGCGACCAGCTGCTCTTGTCACAGTGGCACATACAGCTGTTGCAGAAGTGGAATTTTAAACAGTTGTCATATTTAACAGCAGAATAACTTGGTAAATGGGAGATGTTAATGTGCTACAGAAATAAATGTAATGAGCCCAAAATTATGTTTACAGACAGTCATGACCCAGCCTTGACACATACCCATACACACACCCCTGCTTATCTGGCACTCATATATTCTGTAAGAGCTGGTCAATTAGTTACAGTATGACAGACGTGTCACACAGGGCCTTGGGTCCACAGGAAGCAAATTATCAGGATTATCTAGCATTTAATCAGCAGCAATGGGCATGACAAGGCAGAGTTCAACACCCCACACTGATAGAGCACTGAGTTTTATTACCAACCGCAACAGTGTCGGGTGGTAATGCTAACACAATGTGAGTTTGTGTGTGTGTGTGTCACCATGGCAAAATGTGTACTTGGAGACACCTTCTGTAGTGGGAACGACCACAGAATTGATTTTAAGTACTTTGGCAGTTGCTTATATGTCTGTCTGTGGACAGATTTTTGTCAGTGCAATAGCCTCCCAACTAGCATTGTCACGATACTGGAATTTCTATCTAAATACAATACCTTAAAAAATATTGATATTTGATACCGTGGGGAAAAATTAACACAACACTGCGGCAAAAATGTTTTGATTTTTAATAAAAGATGCATGTAACAAGGCTTGTGTACTGTGTGTAGGCACAACAGCAATCAAGGTAAATTACTTCTGACGATAGTCAGACGAGTAAGAGGAGGCGGGCCTATATAGAAAATGAGTATTGAAACAGTTTCAAATACTCAGTATTGATATGTTTTGATATTTTTGAAAACACTGGTCACTGTGAAAGATACTGTCATGAAACTTTACAAGTGTGCAGTTGAGATGAAAATGAAGGCTGAGTTCCAATTTGGTCTCAACAAGGTAGCTAACAGTAGGCATGTGAATTTGAAAATTGTAAATGAAATATTCCAATCGAAAATTATATAAAATCAATAGCAGGGCAGCACAGTAGATTAACCTTTTTTAGCATAGCACTTGTGCTCCAGAGTTAGAAAGTTTTGCAGCACAGCCTTTAAAACAAATGTACTTATTTATTATTATTATTATTATTTATTCACAAAGCATGGACAGAGAGAGACACTTTATGACTGGGGTAGGGTTGCGGGGAGGTTGTATATAGTTGTATATTCACACAACTTGAGTGTTTATGCAAGCCAGCTTCATCAATATCTACTTAATGTTGAATTATTTGTGAGGTATTTTGAGCAACACATATTCACTACAGCAGGGTGGCGCCAGTGAAGAAAATGCAAGTCATCTTGTGTGTAATAAAACAGCAATGAGACCAGGTAGTGAGGGAATCCATCTGTAACAAGACACAATAAGATGTGTCTGTCAAATAGCAGGCAAACAAGCACACACACACACACACACACACACACACACACACACACACACAAGTGCAAATGTAATATAATGTCTACACTGTGATGTAATGCTTCATTGTATGACATCTCACATACAAACATTAGCATGTGCAACCTTTGGTCTCTCCCTCTCTCACACACACACACACAAGACTGGTCAGACCTGTCAAAATGATTAAATATAGCACAGGCAGGTGACTCATCCGTCTGGAATTTATCTAATTACAGAAATGAACTCAGACTTGTACCAAAAGCAGAAAGGTGTATCACATGGACAGCAAGCGGCTAGGAAAGACTAGTCAAAGATTAGGTGTATATGTTTGTGTGCACATGTAAGCACACTACACTTGCAATCAGACCAGGACAGGGTTGGGCGGGCTTATCAACAGTGAACACACACACACACACATACACACACACACAGAAAACATTTGACTCAACACATTCTTGAGCAATAGGAATGACAAACTTCTATGTGGAAACGCGGGGTGGGTGAATAAAAGAAATTGATTAGACAGCTGTGTGGGAGAATGAGTGACACTACAGATCCATTAAGAGAAAAAAAATGTGGGGAAGACAGAAATGGCTATTACAGGTCTGTTGGGACAGAATGCGAGCAATGCAGAAGATTAGGACAGAAGAAAGAAAGAGGCTCCTGCTATCAGTGCGTCTGGCATCTACTTATACTCTGCTGGTTCATTAGCTACTGGCTGTCACTGTTAAATCATGATTTAGTGTTGGAGCGTCACTGTTGTCTCTCTCTGGAACACACACACTGCATTAATGATAATGGAATAAGGATGTACCAAATATAATTCTGTTGACGTA
Source organism: Pagrus major (assembly GCF_040436345.1). Classification (NCBI taxonomy): domain Eukaryota; kingdom Metazoa; phylum Chordata; class Actinopteri; order Spariformes; family Sparidae; genus Pagrus; species Pagrus major. The sequence continues at coordinate 25,321,838 of NC_133215.1, forward strand.
CATAATATAAGTAAATGTGGATTCACTCTGGTACAGGATGTGTATGTGCACTGCTGGAAAGACAGGCAGAACAGATGCACTGATAAGGCATTTCTGTCATCTTTGTTGGCAGTGTGTATTTTCAAATGCAGAGGGTTTGGAAAACAAATGTAGAGTATATGCAATTTGTAGACAAAGGACTTAAAAAACTGCAAAACCACCCCTGTGGTCTTTAGAACCACAACCATTGATTTATCAATGACAATAGACTCAGTAATCAATGCTATAATAGACTGAATCGCCACGTTGTCACGCTAAAAACAACAGTCATTTCCAGGTAGCCAGCTGGCAGTTGAATTAGCAAACTTGTTTATTTCTATTGTCATTTTCAGCTGCTACTGTAACGCTTTAAAATATATAGCACAACATGATCGTCTGATCTATGCGACAGTTCTGCCATGTTTATTTCATGTCTTGTTTCTTTGCTAGTTTGCGGTAAACTCAAGCTGTCATTTTCTTTGACAGTTAAATTGCGTGTTGTTATTAATGACATATGAAAAGATCAAACACGTATTTTAGACTAAAAGAGATGCATATACTTTGAAATGACATCATGAAAACAATTAAATTATGTGCAAGTTAGTGCTTGATGCGGGGGTTTTCTACCCCAAAGTTGCTGTCAACAAATGTTGTGATTGGTTCTTGAACAATTATTTGAATGAATATTACATTTTAATCTAAATCTATGAAACTATATCCACTTATAAATCTTTATCCAATAAAATAATCTAAATTTTATACAGAGCCTTCAGAGTCTTCCACAGAAATAAAATGCTCTCGTGCACAGTAAGTGATTCACATTTGTTTACATTTGTCTTAAATGAGGCTGACAAAGTAGCAAAACACTGCTTCTGTCATGGATGAGTTAAGAGGAATATGACAAGCTAGACAAATTACAATGCTGCTCTTTACTGGTTACCACCGTTAAGTCACATGAAGCCCAGTTTGGATAGGATTACTGAGGGATAAAATATGAACCCTGGTCCTCTCTCCTTTTAATTTCCTGCCACAGAAGTGACTGTCACACCTTGGGTAAAGACATAGGACACAGTGAAAATGTTGCTTGTCTAGACGAATCACAAGGTATGATCTTACATTTGAAGTCCCCTTTTGGCTTTCCTTTCTATCTCCTTTGCCAAGAATTCCTGCCTGGTCTCCATCGTCCCTCCGCTGTCAAACGTTCAGCTCTCCTGTTACTGGACAGCATTTTTCTACTCATTCTGTTATCATACACAACAACAGACGCAGACAGAGGCACGCAGACAGGCTTTCTAGACCACCTAGTCAAGCGATTACAGGTGACCTTTGAACCTTGTCATGACAGCATTGCTGAAAACCAATGAGGTACGAGTAGCGGGGGAGAGACAACACCATGTTGGGACACAGGCCTCAGGGCACTGTCTCATCTCAACTTTATGCATCGCTCTCCACACAAACACACATATAACACAGTCGCAAGGGCAGGGCAGTGTACTGTATGCATATAAAAGAACAGACGACATACTGAAGGTTGTGTGTGTCACAGTGCAGGAGAAAAGCAGTGCAAAAGCAGAGGGAGAAACAGAAAGAAAGGTAAAAAGAAGACATTAAATTCTAAAAGGCCTAATTTAGTTTCTGTTTTCACCTGCCAGTTATAAATAACTCTGTATATAAATGTGTGTCTGTGTATCTAAGGCACAAAGACTTTGATCAGTCATTTTGTTTTATGTCCTGGATGTCTTATCTTTATTATAAAACATACACACACGCGCTGTGTTTGACTTTGACTGGCCAACGCAGGGCCATGGCAAGCATCGAAAGGTGAAGATCTGAGGAGAGGCAATTATAATGCAGCAGAGAGAAAACTGGTACTGTTGTCTCTCCTCTTCTCTGCCTCTTCTGCACTTTAGTAACATTAAAAAAGGAAAGAATTATTTCAATTTAGGTTAATTTATTAATATTTTTTTATTTTCATTATCTATTCATCTTTTTTTATTAACAGATATATTGTTTACAATGAGAAAGATCTGGTGTGTGTGCCTGAAAATGACTTAAATGGTTATTATAAATTTAGAATTTTCTGTTGATCAGTTCATCGATTAATCAGATGATCTCATGGGTCCAAAATTCCAACATTCACAGCTGCAGGCAATCAAGAGTTACCAATTAACCTGTGTGTCTTTGGACTGTGGACAGAAGCCGGAGCACCCAGAGGAAGCCCATGCAAAAATGGGGAGAACAAACAAACTCGAACCCAGAACCATCTTGCTGGGACGACTTTCCAGACTTTTCTTCACTGATAGCTTTGAAATTCCCAGTGTCAGCAGGACCTTTGGTCAATGAACTACTGATAGCGTATTATGGTGATCAGTATGTGGAATGAGAGGAAAGAAGGTATTTTCACCAACCTCTCTCTGCAGAGAAAGAAGTGCCAATCAAGAGAACCATTGACAGGTCCATGACACAGAAAATTGTTGCTTGTAATGAAAAGAAATGCATTTTTGCACAACATAATTATTCAACTAGCAAGAGAGCGATAGGAATCTTGATGGAGGAGGTACAGAAGTGAGATACCTCCCTGTGAGACGGTTGAAGTGTTTACTTTACCAGAAATCAGTACATAAAGCCAAACACAGAGTGTATAATAGCAAAGCCCATGACTCACTGGGGCTAGCCTGGTTATGGTTAAGGATCTGCCATTTGCCGGTGCATATTTAGGTGACAAGTTTGATTTAGCACAGACTAACCAGCCTGAAGCCATGGAGTTCCCACTGCAACACACTGCACTGGAAGGACAGGCTTCTGTGTGCACATAGGCATATATGCGCACAGACACGCACAAAGAGAAAGACACACACAAGCAAGCACCTATCTGCAAAGACACACAGAGAGTACCTCCAGACTCACACAGATAGAAACTGACAAGGTGCCAGTGTGACCCTATGATACCACTGGAACAGTTCAAGGTCCAAACCTGGAGTCTACAAATATATAACATGCCACTATACAGCACATTATAATGCACACACACACACACAAACTACTGGTCTTTGTATCATGCCTGTATCTGCTGTGTTAATTTTTTTTTAGGCTCTCCTTGTTGAGCGTTGTAGCGTAGGGAAAATTAGTTGTAGTTTAGATTATCTATCTATCTAAACTACAACCAAATTTCTCTACACTACAACACTCAACAAGGAGAGCCTAAAAAAAATTAACACAGCAGATACAGGCAGGATATAAACCAGCTAAACAAAAACCTAGAGTAGAAAACTGCAGTGCTCACGACCTGCAGTGAATATAAGTTTGTTAGTCACTAGGAAAAGAACAGAGAGATGGCAGGACTGGATATGAAAGGACGCAGGCATGTGGAGCAGGGGGACCAGGAGCAACTGATGACAACAGTGAGATTCAGGTACAAGGCAGCACAGGAAGATGGAGGGTGTGAATAACATAGCGTCTCACTGGATATAAATGAGAGTTTGATGTGAAAAAATACCATAAACAACAAAGTGAAAACTGACAATGGTACTCTCATGAGACAAAGGGACGAAGTACTGAGCACAGATGTATGTACGTGTAACAGTTTCGACACAATCCAATGATCACCTAACTCAGTTTGTATCTGGTGCCTTTTAGGATCCCTTTAGTGACAAACCTATTGACCTAATGGGACACATTGTAAACCAGTGTGGTGTTTAAAAGATATTAGCTTCACAACAAATGTAATAACTTGTTGTAGCAACGTGCTCAATGTGGCTGCGGCTAAGATGCCACAGTGAGAGCAGCACATTCAGCCACACTAATCTGTCTGCTACCTCCAGTATCCAGCGTGTGCAAACAGCATGGTACACTTGTTCGCGTCACTCAGAGCATCTTGCTACTGTGCAGAAATAAGGATGCGTCACATTAGAAAAGCTAATGGAAATTGCAAGGATGTGAAGAGGTATTCAATAATAGCTCAAAAAATGTATTGTCAATGTGTTGGTGCAGACTAGGGCTGATCATTTTCAAGGTATACCGTGGTATGAAAATTGACACTCATCATACCCTGTACATTTGCTTATCTACGTTAATAAATTCTAATGTATTAGTGTTATTTATATCAAGTTTTTATCAAGTTTCATGTCTGTCAGGACATAATATTTTGTGAAATGTTTGTTTAACAAAATATCCTTCTGATTTCATTCTGATAAAGGTCATAGTAATGGATAATAATAATAATAATAATAACAACAACAAGAAGATTCCCATCGTTGCAACCCTGGTGTAGACATCGTTTCAGATGATCAAACTGCTCCTGTACTTGAGCGCAGCCCAACAACTTCAGTTTCATTCTTATTTGACCTTTTTCACATTTTAGAACAACTGTGTCATAATCTTTCATTAAACAACTAATAAAGTGGATATAATATACTACTACAGTGTGCTTGCACAGTTCAAACTATAACCCAGTCTGAACGTTTTATCTCACTTTGAAGTACTATAAAGCACTGAAAACATTGCACACATGCCTAGTATTCAAATTTGTAACTGCATACCTGCATAGTTAATACATTTGTCGATCGCAGTATGAGTCATCCCTTCAGCTTTCATGACATACGGTACATAAAGCAGATGTGTGAGAATTGGCAGTTAATATAGTCTTGACAAAGTCTATGATCCTAAATTGCACAAGCAATGAGAGATTATTTGCCACTGCATCGTCCCTCACAATCCATTACACAGATTTCTAAGATACAGTGAATTTCTGTTACAACTACCAACAAACTACAGTAGCTTACCAACTGGCTGCACTCATGGTCAAACAGAGCTTGGTTTGCTTAGTTGTTCTTGTTAAAAGGAGAGCAGGGTGATGGGTATTTAGGAGCTAACAGAGCGAGAATGGTTGAAAGCCAGCTATCGTTCGGCCTGCCGGGGGGATCCGTTGCAAAGCCTTGACTAAAGACAGACAGACAGCACTAAAGCAGTGTTACACAACAGACCACATGTACAGGCCTGGGTGACAGGTGAGAGACTGAGGCCATGAATGTGATAACACAACAAGGATGAGGAAAAACAGAGAGAGAAATGTGGAATTACAGGGGCAGAAAGACAGAAGAGCTAACAGACAATGAGGTAGGGAATTAAAGAAACACACCAAATGATTCAGTTCATCACTTGTGATGCATATATGAAGCTGTAAAGACGAGGATAAGAGACACTGTGATTTATAAATAAATAAAATATAAAATTTTAAATAAATGTGTTATTAAATCTACTGCGGATTATAACATCTACATAATCTCCTTTCAAACCAAATGACTGACTTGGTTTTAACATTTGTGTGTTTTGAATGGAATGAAAGAGAGGGGAGCAATAGAGATGAGGGATGGCTCGATATGTATGTGTATATATATATATATACAAATATACAAATATATATATGTTCTTGTTCACTAGACGTAAGAAAACATTTTTGTTTGCTACAGACCCAAACAAATGTCACATCATCATGATATTATTTATTTTTTTCTGTGAAAATGAAAATTGTGATGCCAAGTCATTCCCACTAATTATGACTCATATCATCGGAACATCTCTCAAAATTAATTGCAAGACTTTGTCTTCAGGGAGAAAGATGACATAAAAGTCAAGGTGACGAATCTTTGGCAAATGGCAAATTCAAGTTGAGCCAACTAACATCGTGAACTGCAAAAACTGATTTGTTCATCAAGTTCGACCATTCTCCCTAACTCAGTCCCACAAAGTACTTCTGCCCAACAAGAAGTGCCGTGTTGACTTATCTCAAAATGTAACTATGTCCATCTCTATGCAAAAAAAAACCCCGTGTCATCCCCCCTCTCTCTCTCTCTCGTTAAAGAAGCAAACTGTTATGGTCATCTCTTTCTCTGAGCAGGAAACTTTGGGTCTCTGTTTCAGTGGGAAAACTAGATGCCATTCTCCTCTTTTCTCTCCCTCAACAAAAGCTGCATGTCAACATCTCACTCTGTCACTGTTCGCTAGTCTGGAAACAGAGAGTGATGGCACCATTTAGAGCCAAGTGTGAATACACCCTGACATAAGGCCTGACAATAGAACAGACAGTCTCTGTTTGCAAGGGACCTAAGATTAGACGGCCCAAGAGGAATTCCCTGCTGGAGAGATTAGCTCCATTGATGCTGCTTTCCACAGAATATTGAGACAGACTGAGTGTGTGTGTGTGTCTGTGTGTTTGTGTGTCTGTGTGTTTGTGTGTCTATGTGGACACAATATGAGCAGTGGGTGTTGGACAAGTTGCAGTGATCCAAGTCACACTTCTTTAAACATCTTTTACCCTCTGTGGTGTCTGTCTGTTCCCATCTAATAAGCAATGGGTACAATATGATGAATCCAGAAACACACCTGCCTAAAGAATATTAAAGCCAGTCGGCCCTCGTCCTATCAGCTGGAATCTCCAGCTCAAACATTCTGGCCGACCACAACAGCAAGTTCACAAACGCAGTCGGAGATAAGAACCAAACCTTGCAGCGATTGTTAGCCAATGGAAGCCCATCAAATATATCAGCCTAATGTGTGAGTCACAGTCACACATCTTCTCTGCTCTATGTGCCAAATGTATACTGGTCCTGCCATACAAGTATCCATTAACAGTGTCGCTATGCAAGCTGTCTACATTTGTCTCTAGCAAGGATTTCAAATCCATTTGTTTTATTTGGAGATTAAACGTTTTAATCTCTGTGACACAGGCCTCTGTCGTTCAAATATGGAGCTCCAAAATAAGTCTGCAGGGTGCTGCTGCAAAATAAACAACTTATCAGTCATACAATTTTGTGGAAAACCACTAATACAGTAGCATGGGGCAATAGAAGTCACACAGATGATTTAAATTGATTTAGTGATTTCTGAAAACAACTCTTCAGGTAGTGACAATGACATTTGATATTCATTGACTGCAACTGTCAACTGTCTGCTATCCGATAACTGATATGAACCAAAAAATCTCTCTCTTCCTGGTTCTCTAACCTCTTAATCTTGTAGCCCGATCTTCTGCTTCTGTTGGTTTCAACAGGAACAACTGGTCAGATAACATGTTTTAGTGCTTTCTAGGCACGCAGTGACCCTACTCAACCCTGATGACCATGTGCTAACTTGTACAAATTCAGACAATGTGTGCTTTCAGCCCTTATCTTCTACATGTACTGTATGACTAATCGTTATCATATACTTTACCCTTTGCTGCACTGTTCATCTTTTTATCACTTCAATGGCCTTTTAGGATAAACATGGGTATTTTTACAATTGCAAATGTATATAAGTAATAACCATTAATCAGTCGAGCCTATGTTCAAGACCAGTGAGTCTCTTTTCAGGATTGTATATTAATATCTATGACTAAATAGTTAACATCTGCACACTGACTTTCAGTTTATGTAAAGAAGTCATGAGGAAGTCAGAGGTGAACAGCCACTCACCTTTCAGTTTCTCCACCACACTCTGCCCGGCTCTCTCCGCCACTTGTCCATCCTCCCTCTGGTAATGGTCATCCAGGAAGCGGGCAGTAGTCTCTGAAAGGTGGACCTTGCCCGCCACGCCCAGCTGCTCCATCAAGTTAGCCAGATTGACATCATTTGACCATACGTCAAACTTGAAGCGCTTCATTCCCAGGATCCCACACAGGACGGTGCCCGTATGGACGCCGACACGCATGTTGACGGTCTCAGATGTCTCCTGGCAGAACTGCTCGATGGCCTGGATCATGCCCAAGCCCATCTCTACACAGCAGTAGGCGTGGTCCGGGCGAGGCTCGGGGCAGCCAGCCACACAGTAGTAGCAATCTCCCAGAGTGCTGATCTTCTCACAACCGGTTAGTTCACAGAGCCGGTCGAAACGTCCAAACAGATCATTGAGAAGGCCCACCAAGGCTGGTGCGGACTTATTGGCAGACATTTTGGTGAAACCCACAATGTCCGCAAAGAGGATGCTGACAGGCTCCATGCGTTTCATATTGAAGGGCCGGAAGATTATCTGTCCACGTGGGATGGAGGTCTTCTTGCGTTTGTGGTTGTTGTGAGGGTGATTTTTGGGGTTTGTGGCACCTTGGGCTTGTAAAGCTCCACCGCTCCCTCCACCACCCACTGAGACAGCTGAGGCAGAGCAGGCACCAGAGGAATAACGCTTGCCAGAGTTCTCACCACCGCCCTCATCATCACCTTGCTTCATCAGCTCATCTGCAACTCGTCGCGGCATGACCGAGTGGATCATACGCTCCTTCAAGGCCTTCTCCACCTCTAAGTCTTTGCCATGCATGATAGCCTGGCCCACTTTGAGGAAGGTGCTGCGGGAACGCACCTCCGACATGATGAACAGGTGGATGCCAATGACATGGGCACACAAGTGGAGCAGAGCCTTGGCTGGGCCGAGCCAGCGGAGGGTGTCTCCTTCCCAGTCTGAACCTGAACCTGAACCTGCTAACCCTGTCCCCCATCTAGTAGTTTCATAACTCCTTTGAAGCAACGGTAGCCATTCTAATGCCTCAAATAATATAGAGTACAGGAGCCCCAGCATCACTGAGGCATACAGGCGGACGTGGAGGACGCTGTATAACAACAACAGAACCTCGATGCACAGGGAAAATGTGCCTACAGGGGAGATGCAAGGGGTTGGAGATGGTGCTACTTTGTCAGGCGAGCGATACGAGGCATTCCCACCGCCAGCCCACTCCAGCTCGGTGTAGCCAGCAGTCTGTATCTGCGGAGCTAGGGTGATAGCGAAGGTGACCGCGATCAGGAGCAAGGAGGTTTGGTTGTACAGCCATGTGTAGGGCTGGGTAAACGTGAACAAAAAGAGGAGCACAAGGACGACTAAGAAGGAGGCTGTGGGGGCGAGGAAGGCCATGGGGTTGCAGCGGTCACTATTGACCCCAAAATACACCCCCCAGAGTACAGCTGCCACCGCCAGGTAAAACAGAACATAACGGAAACGTCGCTGTGTCTGAGGGAAGCACCTCTCTTGGCATGCCTCTTCCAGGATGGGGGAGTCAAACTTGGGGTCCCAGCACTGAGCAGCGGAGCGTTCAAACAGCGGCGGTGCCTTCCTGCGCACCCTGGCACTGGAGGTCGCAGCCGGTCTGGAGTCTGCTGAGCTGCAGCTGGAGGAGATGCTGTATTTGTGGAGGTTAGGGTTCATTTTACTCACTGCCCCATAGCCTCCAGCATCTCCCGCTCCACTGTTGGCAGCCCTCAGCGGCTCGTGTTGATGCACGTGTGGCGCGCTGTTGGTAATCCGCACGGTCACGACGCCATCCCCGCTGGAGTCGCAGCTCACTTCCGTGCCGTGCATGAGAAGCTGCCGGTGATGTTGCAGAGTGGCCATATTGACTGGCGTGACGAGGAAAACAGAGGGTGTGCGGGAGAGGTGTAAAATATTAATAATATCTTGTGATGGCGCTCAGGCAATTAGACGCGGTGCGTGGGTGCCGCGTGTGCACATGTGGCACGAGAGCAGGGAGGAGGCGGCGGCGGGAGAGTGACAGGCAGCAGACAGTGTGTGTGTGTGTGTGAGAGAGAGAGAGAGAGAGAGACCAAAGGTGTTTGTTGGAATAATCACACTGCATGAATGGTGAGCGCGGCACAGACGTCTTCGCTACGCACACGGCAGCCTGCACACTCACTCACACAAGACGCGCCGTTCCAGTTTCTTGAGCAGTTCATTATCCGACCCCGGGTTTGCGTCAGTACTCACATTACATGTATCCTTCTCCAAAGAGGCTCTGGGTTTGAGCCCGGCTTTCTCTCCAGCTGCGGTAAAAACACTGTCATCACTCTTTCTGCCTCCTGAATTGAACATCCTTCTCGGAAAGGACTGGTTAGTGATGCAACGGGGTTTTTTTTTTTTTATGCCTTCATCAAGTCAGTCCTGACGTTACATGGCTGGAAATGACCTCCTCTGGATGTGCGCAATATTTCGATACTGCTGACATTACAAAGTCAGACAGCGTGCAGGAAAAATGCCCAGATTTTTTTTTTTCATTCCGACATCACGTTGTCTGTGTGGAAAAGCAGCGCTCAGGTCCAGGGCTTCATGGCGTGAGCAGAGACAGATACAGGCTGTCAACAGTTGGCGTTGTGCACAGCAAGTGGCTACAAAAGTTACACTGTCCCCTCTTATCTCCGCGACGTGCGCGACAAATGGCCCATTTACACTTCCCCTCTCCTCCTAAAGCCCTGTCCTCGTGAACAGATAGTGAGGCTACAAATCAAAATGTGTGGACATAATCATCACAAAGCCTCCAAACTGTGAGCAAAACATTCCCAAGTAAAGAAATATTTGATCAGTCCCAATTTAACAGAATCGTTTGTCGTTTTCTTACTTTAAATGCTTCAAAACGTGTCACGTACACATTAAAATGAGGCCAAACTGTTAAATTCCGTTAATTAATAATAAAAAAAAAGTGTGTGATCGGTAATTAAAGCGGCTTTACCTTCCTCTACATCCCCTGTCACGCATGGCTCAGTGTGCTAAGGAAATGCATTTCTTATTCCCATACATGCTCCTTCCATCTTTTTTCCAGCGGGGCCCTTGAAAATATTCCAGACCGAGTTATTTTGGAGCCCTGTCCAGTCCAAGATCCAGATCATAAGAGGCCTGACAGGCAGGCCTATTCCCACGGATCCAGCCCCGTCCTTTCCTGAACTCCCTCTCCGGATCTCCACCGTTTATTCCCCCTCTGCCTTCCAAAGAGGGGGTCGGGGAGGGGTATGTGCTATTCAAAGACGCGTAATCCGAAAAGAGAAGCGCAGAAAATACCATCCGCTGGCCCAAATTAGTGTCGGTTCGCCTCTGCTGGGAGTGTCTGCAACTTGTTGCGCGCAGTTGGCAAAATATACAGCTATGAGGAACAGCCTCGGTCGGAACAGGCTGGTCTATAAATAGTGATGATCAAAACTCTTGCAATAACAACACCAACGGCGTGTAACATCTGAGTGCTTTTCCTCAGCGTATTATTTGGGACAACAGGAGTGCTTAATCTAAAATGAAAAAAAACAAACACGTAGTACTTAAAAGTCACGTCGTAAAACGCGTGCAAAACGTCAGCGATAGGCCCCCTCTCGTTTCCAAAAGCTCCCAAACTTTTTTTCCCAGGCCGTATTTCCTGCGTTTGGAGAGGAGACCCAGTTAGGAGTCTCTGGTTATTTGGAGCTGAGGCTGGATTTCCTCCCCTCGCATTCCCCCCGGAGCAAAGAAGTAGACAATCCCCAGAGCAATGAAGGAAAGCCCTCGGATATGTCTTCGGTGGGATTATCAAAAACCGCCCAACAAATGGCACTATCTTCTTATCTCAGCCAATTCCTTAGGTCTGGATAGCACTAGTTTTCGCTGGCATGCATGTGTCCAACAAACACAACACTGTGCGCTCTGGCTGTGGTGCGTCCTCTTCCGTCCGCCGCTGGTTGCCTCCCTTTCCCCCCCTGATATAGCTCTCCACTGGAGTTGGGGGCTAAATAAAAGCAGAGCCACAGCGGTAGTTTTGCGGCTGGTTTTCCGTCTTTATCCGGGCAAACGGAATATCTCCACTCCCGTAGCTGCCACCATCTTCGCTGTGACTGGGTCGGAAATCCTCCCCCAGCTGTTGTGGCGGTGCGGGTTGGTGGGACCAGCCTGTCAAGCACACCACTGTTTAAAAAAACACGGCTTCCGGTCTTGCCTTTCAAGAGGGCCAATGAAATAGTTAAACATTTCCATGCAGGATTAAAGAAGTACACTCACATGTAGGGTAATCATTCTGTTAGTTAAAGCCCACAGGAAAAGCCAAATACTAGGATCACAATACGGAGAGAAAATACATCAATAAATCTATATGCAATATATATATATATATATATATATATATATATATATATATATATATATATATATATATATATACATGGTCAGAATTATTTAAATTGAATTCATTTTATTCTGTATTTTGTTTAGTTTATTTCACTGACACAATGTTCATTTATCAAAAGAAAATGAAAGTAACCATAATTGAGCCACAATTAGCTTAAAAGGTTACTCTACATGCATTAAAGCAGCCCAAAAAGTGAATAAAACACAATAATTTGAAGAATTTAGCTAACTACATAATGTTGAAGTATAGTAGGCCTACAACATACATTACACATTTACTAATAGCTAACTATAGCTAGTTAACTATGGTTGTATTTGGACATTTTTCATTTTATTTTCAGATCTATTACAGACATTAGCTCACTCAACAGCTAAGATAGATCATCACAAATATTAGCTAGCTATTTAGCTAAGTGCTAGCTATGCATTGCTGGAATCATAGTGAAATAGCTCTGTAGTTAGCTAACTTGCTAGCTATGTAGTCAAACTAACTTTTTTACTTATAAAGCCTAGTCGCTGCTCACTGCTTACATTTGTTTTAATTGACAGCTGTCCTCCCCAGGGAATCATTTAAGCTAGCTAGCCTTAGCTCCTAAAGGCTAATGTTAGCAACGAGTCAAAGTGTAGGTAACATCACTAGCTCGATACGTAGCCACAATTCCTTGTCCATATAACGTTAATCCTAGCCCTAAAAGTGAAATATGAGGTAAACACCGAGCTAATACGAAAGTAAAGACAGAGATTTAGCGCCTTTAATTTGAAGGCTGGCTCTGACCTCCGGTACTTCCCTGGTTGTCTCCGTCTAACTCGACAGCTGGTGGTGGGTGTCCAGACAGTGGAGCTCTGCTACGTTCAGGTCACTCGTGAGTACATTACCTAACCTAACACTGTCTACATGTGAAGCCATCATCACTAATGATGTTGTCTGTCTGATTCTTGGACTACTACTAAGTCTGCTACTGATTATTAGCCTTAATTACATTGCCAACCCCAGGCTAACAATAGAGATTCTCGTCAACATGGTTTATTTAGCTGGAAAAATAATTATTTTGACCTGTAGCTATGACTCACTGTAGCTTAATCTGTTGTCATGTACTTCCTACAGTTTAATTAGTTCATACATTCCAGTCTTTTATATTTAGTGTAAAGCAACATCACAATACATCTGAAGGTATGTAAACTAGGCCTACCTTGTTCTAATCAGTTTTGATAACAAACTCTAATAAACAAGTGGAAGTCTGGTATATTACATAACATTATAGTAGTGATACGCAGCCTTTTGAGACATGTATGAAACAGGATTATAAAACTTGGCTTGAATCGCTCAAAAAAAAGCTTATTGTTGTTTACCAATTTCGAAAATATCACTGTCTGAGAGCAGGAATCCATTATTCCACCTGCTGTTTCACTTATTTGCCAATAAAAGTGCTCTGATTGTATTTCCAGTGGCGTGTTGTGAAACTGGTTGAACTTCTTTATATCGCAATAAAAGACAGATGGAAAAACCTCTTCCAAACAGGGGGCGAATGTCAAGCAGCAATCGTGTTTTTGAGCAAAAGATTTTCCGGGAAATACTGCGTACATATTGGGATTTTACATTTTCTGGACCGTTATTTAGTCTTTTCATTCATTATGTTATTTTAGTAGAATTCACTTTGCAAACACATAAAACCTATTTGCGGCGCCTTTAATAACACTGCTGAGTGTAGAAAATTAAGAGCTATGAAAGGAACCTGTGAGTTTGGCAGAAGTTTAATCTCCAAGGCCAAGTGTGTTGAAAAAGGAAATACCACGAGGAAGAAAGGAGGATGGTTTACTGTGCAGTGACCTGTAACACAATAAGAATTATCCAGGGCGAATCGTGCAGAGGAAACCCAAAGGTTGTGTCTAAAGCGTGTAGACTGTCAAATATCCGAGGCTGTACAGTTTGTGCTTCATTAACACAGATCAACATTATACATGTGTTTTTATTAACTGCACTATTTATAGCTGGAGATAGTGAAGTGATGAGATTGTGAACAGTAGGTGAATAGCCAGAAGATGAACAAGGTAACACAGAGTTATAGTGATTCAGCATGTGTGTGTGTGTGTGTGTGTGTGTGTGTGTGTGTGTGTGTGTGTGTCCTCTTCTTTTGAAGAAGCAATAAAGTTTCAACTTTGGAGCCAATAAAGCCAGTGTACCTCTACGCTCAGTTCAAATGTGTGTGCATGTGTGTGGCGTGTGCACGTGCGTGTGTGTGTGTGTGCTTATGTTCAAGAGCTTACAAGAGAGGCCTGTTTGCGTTGATAAAGCAGCGCTGATAAAGCTGCGTTAACGTCGTGCCTTCTGAGCACTGCCCGTCAGCTCAACAAACACAGTTTACACACAGAAATATGAGCTCCAATACATATTTATTGTGTGGCATTTATTACGCATGCACAGGTGTGTTCATGTTGTGTGGCGCGTGTGTGTTTGTATCACCCTGGTGGGGCTGATGTGATGTTTTATTGGCCTGCTTCGGAGAAATTAACTTCTTGCCTCAAAGCTCGGGGTCAGCTGCAGGACAGCTGCAGATTTTCGTCAAAGTATTTATGAGATGCTCCAGTGAGGACACAAGCTGCCAAAAATATGGTGACAAATAGGCTTAACTACACTCATATGAGATGGCGAGGTTTATTTTTATTAATGTGTTCTACTTTCGAAAAGCCCGTGTTCATTATTAGCATTTTGTTTGGTCGTTCTAGTTCTAGTTTCTAGCTTCAGGCATGGCAGTGTGGGCAGGTTATTCTGCCAGTTTGGTCCAGTCCGAATATCTCTACTGCTATTGGATGGATTTCCAAGAAATGTTAAACAGACATGTGAAGTGCCTTGAGGTTGAATTGTAATTCCTCAGGTGATGCCCTTCATTTTCCCCTAGCACCACGAGAAGGTCCAATTTCTCACTTATTCTGTGAAATATTTAAAAATCTACTCAATGAATTCCAGCAAAATTTAGTATAGTCCCATATATCTTAATGATATTTGGTTATCTCCTAACTTTTCTTTGAGTGCACCATGAGGCTGACACTTTTGGTTTTGAAATGTCTCTGCATCTTTTAGTATGAATTTTGGTACATTTGGTGTCATTATGGTACATTCAAGCACCACCTTCAGCATTTGTCCAATGCTTTTACAAATTACCTGCAAAACTAATGACATTCTCATCAGCCTCAGCCACACTTTAGGGCTAATTTGTAAATAGCAGCTGATGTGCTGAACTTAGATGGTAACCATTATATCATCTTAATGTCAACTTGTTGGCACTGTCATTGTTAGCATATTAGCTTAAAGTATAATTTTCGCCCAAAAATCAAACTTCAGTAGGTATCTACCCCATGCAAATGCAAAGTTGGGATAACTTTTGAAGTCCACAAAACATTTTTCAAGCAAAAACACCAAATAAAAAGCATAAAATGTCTCCAGACAAGCTCGTGAGGCCTAATCAAAGTCTCCGGAAGCCCCAAGATCCCAAATTGATTTGAAAAGACAATATTGACACCCTTGACTCTTGAACCCGTGCACCCACGTCCACACCTTTAAGTTAGCAGCTACAGAGAAGAATTTTATGCTTAAAAAAGGGTGAGAATAACATCTATAACTAGCTGTGTGGAGCCATTTCTTGTTTTTTTTTAACGTTTTAAAATAAGTCCCCATCTCCTTCAGTTGTTTAGGAGAATGCTGCAACTCTAAGACTCACTATGACACTTCACCTGACTTTCCATCTAAATGGAGGTGAGTAGATAATAATTACATTTTTATTTTAGACATGAGTTGTTTACTTAACTGCAGCCTATATAGCCTATTTGGTTTCCATGAGACCTTTATACTGTACATGACTTTGGTGCAATGTATTTTATTTTATTTTAATAAACTTTCTTAACAGGCTGTCTTTCTGACTGTCAAATCCACAGACTAACTGCATGTTGTGGCCTCCAAGTGCCTAACCATATCTTCCACTCTTAAAGCAGCATTATGTAGAAATTGGCATTTTGTGTGATTTGGCGCCCCCCACAGTTTCTGAGTGCAACACCACTGTCGTAAATACAAATCCCACGTTTGTAACAATTTGTCAGATGTAATGTAGGTGATAACTACAAACAAAACTCATTACGTCATAACCATGTTATGTGTTGAAATGTTGAAGTAAACATGTATGTAACGCTGTGATCCTACCCTCTCACTGAAGTTACATAGTGCAGAAACAAGTGACAGAGACACCATTCACCCTGTTACAAGACGCTACCATCAACATGATTTTGAGATGTTATTTAAAGGTAAAAAGCTTACATAATGTTGCTTTAACTAAAAGGTAAGAACAACAATGATCCATCCATTATCTTAAACCCATTAATGAATGTAAATGGATGTAAATATTTATGTAGTAGTTATGTTATTCTGCACTCCAGAAGGGGTTTCCATGTGACCTTGACAGAGAAAATGAATTGTCATTTTATTTCACTGCATTAATTCTATTTGAATTATATTTTCTATTTGAGGGTTTGACATCAAAAATCTGCTGTTTTAACTGTGAGAATCTGAAGGCTGAAATTTAATCTGGTGCTGGAATTAATTGAGCGCACTTAAAGGAAGTTAGTCACAGACACAAATGTTATTACACGCACGCGCACACACACACACACACACACAGTGTAACAAAAAAATTTCATCATCATTGGAACCAATTACATTATCTGTCACAGCGAGTGGCAAATTGTTGTTATTAGGTTGTGTTATATTTCCCCAGAAAGAAAGTCACGCTTAGTTTTGTCATTTATTACAAACTGCTGCATGCAAATACAACTTTGGACAACATGATTTTACACTCGTAAAACAGTCATTTTGTTTGAGTATATGGAGAAATACAAAGCAGACTGTAAATGTGTGCAGTTATAGTTATTAAAACCTTTGGAACAAAAGTGATGTTTTATTCATGTATTACATTTTTTTTCTAGAAGGGAATGTCCTCCTATTTTCTCATTTTCATTTTATTTCAAAAGTGAAACGTTGGCAGCTGATATAAAGAAATGGAGCTTTTTTTCTGCCTTTGCTTTCTGTTATGTGGTCAGACTGACTAACACATTGAATAGAGGCGCCTCCTGGTGGCTGTTTTTGCTCATTGCAGGAGATAATTAACCAACAGCTATTAAAAAACAGCATTTTTTATTTTATTGTTAATAAGAGTTTTGTGTTTGTTGTTTTGTGCTCACTCAGCTCTTGCACATTTAATCCTGTTTCTAATTCATACAATGCCGTTATTATCAAAAGCAATCACTCAATAGAATGACAATTACAAACAGACCTAACAGAACAAGGGAAAGATTAGATTTTTAAAAGGAAATGCCCATGTGGTACGCAGCCGTGTTGAGGTAAAACTAAATACAGTTCGGAAGGCTGAAAAGGCCATGGTGGCATTAAAAGCTTACATGAACAGAAAGCTGTGATTAAATGTTGAAGTTTCTGGAGAATACCGTGATTGTATTCAGTCAATTCAGTCTCCGAGCAGTATTGAAAAATGTTAAAATAAAACTTTCTTTAAAGGGGCACTATGTAGTTTTGGAGAACATGTTCAAGCTCAGAATTTTGATATTTACAATGTTAATGATCTCATACTATAAACTTTTTTCCATAACTGAATAAACAAGCTGTTCTCGGAGGAAAATAAGGTCCCAGAACACTGTTTGAAGCTAGAAAGGTGGCAGGGTCCGCCAAATATAAACAAAGTAAAACAGTATGAAACTGTGTTGTCCTTTAAGGTCAGTTTGTTTATTCAGTTTATTCAATTGTGAAAACAAAGAGAGTTTGTTTATTTGGTTTGTTTAGGCATTAAAAAAACAGTAAATGAAGCTCTTTCTCTTCTGATTAAAATTTCCTCCCCAAAACTACATAGTGCTCCTTTAATGAACGTAGAAAAGTACAATACAGAGAAGAAATGTCAGTGCAGTATACAGCAGTGCAGTACAGTACAGTGCTTAAACATGTGTGAATCACCACTAAATAAAACACCACCAGAGCACCCTTCTTACTATTTTATTGTCCCACTGTTGAAAATATGCGCCCCAATATGGTAATAACTTGACTTGGTCTAACAGTAAAAACACAGCACAGCATTTGACTGAGTCCTCAGTCAGACTTTGCAAACAACACAGAAGACGAAGGTTTGGCAGCTTATACTCACTGGAGGAGTAGGATCACTGCCAGCAACTTTCTCTGAAGACAAAATAATGTACAAACTTGAAAACAATGAGACACAATCATTCTCAGATTTCATCCACATGAAGGTTTTATATATGACATTTGCTTCTCCTGCAGACGTTCAGATTTTGCAGACAGCGATGGCTACAGATGGAACTGATTGACTACAAGCCTGTTTTTCTACATTTTGTTTTCTACCAAACTGTAGTCGAAATGGTTCAGTTATAGTTGTTTGTTTTGACCCACCTATATACCAAAAGGGTGTCATACAGGACAGTGTGCACCAGAAGGTTGTGATACAGTCATAGAAAACAACCTGAAAATCATTTGGGAATACTTTTCTATCATTTACAACCTGTCTGATCCAAGCCAGTGTAGTCAAAGCCATCCATCTGGTGCTGTGGGTAAAAACAAGCACTAGGAAGTGCTTTAACCCAGGTCTGCTTGGTACATCTTGACACATTTTCTACTCTTGTTTTCTCTCCCTGCTCAGTCTCCCCGTAGCCAGTCTTGAAAATCACAGCAGTTGGGATTATTTCAAGAAACCCTCTGGCTGCTGCTGCCATCTGCCTCTTCTGTTCCTCCTCCTGCACCCCTCTCCTCCATCTCATTGCTTCCTCCAGCGATTCCTGGGTTTCTCCTCACACCCAGAACCCTCACAGGTGCCAGGAAGTGGAGGCGGAGGTGATGGTGCGGCCTTCGCCGGGGCAGGCGTGTCTGCGGCCTTGCTGACACTGCTGAGCAGAGCCGGGAGCTCGTGCGAGATGGCTCTCTCTATCTTCTCCAGCAGACAGCCGCTGGTCCAGCTGCAGTGGTAGGAGAGCTGCTTGAAGCTGGAAACCGGGTTGACACCAAAGAAGTCCTGGTAGGCCTCTTTGTTGGGCAGGTCGAACTTACTGACGTTGGTTTTGGCGAGAATGGATTTGAAGATGTAGTACTTGTCCGGATCGTTGACGATGTCTTGGAACACCTCATGGGGGTCGCTAAACCAGCCCAGTTTGTCGTAGTAGGTCTGGAGGTACCGGTCGACCAGCAGGGCGTGGATGCGCACACGGATGCCATGCTGGCGGATGAAAGCAATCTTGTTCTCTATCTGATTCTCAATCACCTTCAGGGGAGAAGAGAGAGAAATGAGAAGAGACAGGAAGATAAACAGACAGAAAAGAGAAAGAGAGGATTAGTGTTTCCGCTGCATTGAAAATACCACAATTATGAGGGACTTGAGTTCCATCTTTACATCAAGTGCTGCTCACACAAAGATAAATCAGAGTAGATGTGTGATGCAAGGTTTTTGTGAGTTTCAGCCACAATTAAGCTTCCAAAGTTTTCATTTTTGTGTATCTACAGTCAAGGAATCATATTGTCAACGAAAACAAGTCACACCTGGTTGAGGTCCTCCAGCAGCGAGGTCTCCTCCTTCATGAAGAGCTCTCGGCTGGTGTCCGCGGCGTAGTCCAGAGGCCAGAAGGAGCTCACGTAAACCCGAGGAGGCTCGGTGACATTGATCAGGGGTGCCATGCTCCAGAACAGGGCTCCATAGACCCTCATCAGGTCCTGCGTGGAGAGACTGTCGGCCTTGTTCAGGATGAGGCGAATCTGGGACTCACGGCCCTTCATCTGCCTGAAGAGCATCTCCAGCTCCCCACCCACGTCCAGCTTGGTGGGGTCGAACACCAGGAAGATCAGATCGGCTCGATCGATGAACCACTGACACACCTCACTGTAGGGGTAACCTGGGGGGAGAAGGGAGGAGATACAATACATGAGAAGATAAACGATTATTTGAACATTTCACATATGAAAAACTTTCTTTGCGACAGAACAGAAGCAGGTCAAACTTGTGTTGACTATAACACCCCCCAAACATCATTGCAGATCAAGTACAACCCCTTAAAAAATGCTCAAGAAATATCAGACCAAGTCCGATCAATGGAGACCCTACCTCCCAAACCAACAGGATTCAAAGGATTCACAGCCAATGCCCTAATGCCAGACACCATGGGGCACCACTGAAGGGCCTGTGTTGATGCCTCAGTGGGTCAGAGCCAAGTCCAATCCATGGTGAGGCTTCAATGGATCAGGTTTGGTCAGACATGTCCCATTGATGCTTGAACATATTGGGATCTGGGGAATTTGTAGGTCAGGTCGATGCCTTGAGCTGTTTGTCACAATACGCAGTTTTTTGGTATGGAAGGGCACAATGTCCTGCCACTGCTACTGGGGAGTGCCTTCGCCATGAAGGGGTGTACTAAGTCTCTAACGATGTTTGGTTGAGTGCTGCGTGTTGAGTGGTTTTCCTGCAGAATACTGAATTGTATCAAGATGATAGTGGTTGGTTAGTGTTGTGGCTGACTGGTGTGTAGTACAGAAGAATGCAAATCTCACACACTGTAATGTGACACACACTTTTGACTAGTCTGCATCCTTTGTTTATACCGCATACTGAAGTCTGTTTGAAACTTAAAACAGACTTCACTGATTTAGTCGTTGATTGATTGGTTGATTGTGCTTCCTGACCCTGTATCAACCTGTATGAATATATCTCCGTCAGTAATGGTCACCTCTCTCCTGCTGTTTGCGGTTTTCAATGATGCCGGGCGTGTCGACGAAGGTGACCGTCTCCAGCAGCTTGTGGGGCATCTCGATGCCCACCAGCCGCTCCAGGAAGCCTTGGCCGAACTTCTCCAGGGGGGAGAAGGACCGAGAGCTGTCTGCTGCCATGACGATGCCCTCTACGGTCCGAGACTTCTCACCGTGCATCAGGACTGTGTACTCAGAGGTGGTGGGCTCAGCACCTGATGGACGGATGAACACAATTTGTATCGGTGGGTTAAAATAAAATTTTGGTTGATTTAATTTGACTTAATGTGTTCATATAGGCTACAACAGCTAATAGCCGTAATTTTCTTAAATAATGCTTAATTAACTCACAATTTTTCCCGAACTACACATGTATTACTGTTAGCATGCGCTTAGGTAATGTTAAATTAAATTACTAGATAATTAGGCATTTTCCTTAGTAGGCTACTAACAATAGATAGCCTATTGAGCTAATGTTTAATCACTATCAATATATTAATTCAGCTTATAATTAATCTTTATGTTTTTACAGACAGATGAAGATATTATTCTGTATATCTGAGTACATGTTGTAGATCAATATTTGTATTAATTCAAGATTAAAAGCACAGTGTTTCCCGCATGTTCCCTCGCTACATTGGCTGCAGTCCAATAAGCCTTTAAAGCAACACCAGGCCCATAGGTTTTGAAATAATACAACATAATGTTTCTTATACAACTAAAACGTTGAATTAATTAGCAATGAAACAGCCTGGTTCAATTCAATAGCACACCAGGAGTTTCATTGCTACAGCCTTGTCTGGTATGACCAGTAGCTGATGGTGGCTAAAATCAGCTAATATTAACTAACTTCTTCTGACTTAAGGACATGTCTCTACTCGTGTTACTGTTATATTATGTTTAAGCAGTTGTACTTAAACAAACATGTCATGTCATAGATAAACATTTTAAAAGTAAAACGAGAAGCTATCACAGACATGTCTAGTGTTTCCTATGACGGCTGTAGCCAATATTTTAGAAAGGAGTCCAAATGACCAATTAAGTCTCGATTCTTATATTATTTGGATTTTTTTTTAAAAAAACAATATTTTATATATGAGGTTTTGAACATTAATATATACGTACAAGTAATTTGATGGGTACTTAACTTTACCGGCTAGAGAAGGCATGATAGCTAATTAGCTGTTTTAGCAATTGTTTTGCAAATGTTGAAATGTTAGATGTCTCCAAATGTTGTATAAAGCACCTCTAACTGTCCAGTTTTCATTTCTGTACATTTTATTTCCCAACATGTCTCTGCCCTGCAAGTAACTTCAACTTTTTGTGAACTTTTTTCAGCATTATGACAATGCATATTCATATTGTTTTCGTTTTTCAATTGATTATTCAGATAAAGACAGAGGAGAATCTTCTCAACCCATAAATAAACACGGATCAATCCTACATTTGTTCATTTATTGGGCTAAAACTAGCCAAATTTACTGTATTATGTGAAGAGATACTGGAATCAGCCTAGAAAATACCCATTAATGTAGAATGCAAATGCCCTCCGGGTTCCTAAAACAAACAGATTCGCAGAAAGGATTACAGATGACATGACCGCGATGTCCTCAGTGGGAGCTACAGCCATGTTTCCTATTTGTCACTTTCAGTTAATTTGCCTGATGACAATGTCTTTAAAGTAACAGACCATTGAAAATATTGGCAAATAGTGAGTACCTTTAACACTATACTTGTAATATATCAATATAATTATGAATCTTCATCACTACTCTGGTGATTTCCACTTGGATAATAGCTGTGTCAGCTGTGCTCTCACTGATAAGATGTGTCACAAATAATCAGCTTTTATCAGTGTGAACCTGTGTAGAGTCCCTGGGAGGTGCCGTGAAGACCCAGCAGGTAGTTGATCATGGAGGACTTGCCGACGCTCCACGGCCCCAGGAACAAAACCATGGGCTTCGAGGTGATCTCACCATCTGCACAGTTTGTGAGAAAGACACACATAGGACGAGGCGGTTTGAGAAAGAACAAACTGCTGTATCATTCACCCATTTTGACTTGCAATAACACTTTGTTTCACATTGATGAACACAAGGATACGATGCTCCTGATTTATTATACTTGATATGTCAAACAGCTCATAAACACATTGTGTTCATAATCTCTCCAGCAAAGCAGAGCTGTGTTTGCTGTGCTGTAAAAACATCACTACATCTGGTTGTTTTTGACATGCTGTTTAAGGGTGGTGATGTTTGTGAAGCAAGGACTGGCCTGAGCGCTAATATTCACAGTTAATATTTCCACTAGTACACAGAAAATAAATCAAACGGGCACATTGAAATTAAATTTACTGAACCCTTTCATACTCTCTATGCATCCCAACACACTGATTGTGAAGATGTCTTTCCATTCTGCACCACAAGGGGTCCCAGAGTCACATGTCACAGTCTGAGTTCTCCATCCTGCTCCTCAGCAAATAAATAATACTCCCTGCCCTCAGGCTCGATGGAACAAAGTTGTAGGGAGTCTGGCCCACACAACGTTCCCTTTAATTTTCAGCAGACAGAGTCCTCATTGTGCTACTCTGTGTGCCTGGTTTAAATAATGTCAGGACCTGGCTCTATTTCTTCTTGATTATGACTATGTTTGTGCTTCGCTGTTCTGTGCAGCTCCAGTTTATTGGCCATGAACTGCATGTACATGTAGTGTGGTGTGTAGCTGCAATGATTAGTCCATTAATCAATCGAACAGAAAATTGATTTCCACTTACTTTGAAAGTCAGAATTGTTTCAATCAAAAGTGTCAAACACTTTGTCATTTATGACAGTAAACGAAGAGTCAAGAGACAAAAGAAGCAATTTCAAGACGTCACTTTGGGCTCTGGGAAATTCTGATGAGCTTGACTCAAAATCTTTTGATGTTTTTTAGACTAAACAATTAATTGTTTAATCATGAAAGTAACTGGCAGATGATCATTAGTTGAAGTCTAGTCTAATGCAGAATGATAATATCTTTATATTTTACAGCAAAATGTCACAGGAGAGGATTTAAAATATAAATTATCATACACTTTTTTTAAATTTCCAGTTTTACGGTACAGTATCTGACCTAAAGAGTAGGTAAAGTCATAAAAAGACAAAACTGTCGCTGATGTGGGCCAGTGCAGCCTGCTGAAATGTGATTTGTGCCTAAACAAACTACTGTAATTGCTTCTGAGCATGCATTTGTATCCAGGTATAATCTCCAACAGGAAGCTGATTTACCTGTGACTTCATGCTGCCTGAGCTCATTGTACTTGAAGGCCTGCTCCATTGGCTTGATGGCTGTGTGGTATATGTTCAGAAGCTTCTTCATAGCAGCTACAGAAAGAGAGAAAGAGGGAGTAATAACTGTGATATAATTACGCAAAGACATTTTGGACAAGAGTATTATTAATGTTCTTGCTACCATTGCTGATTACAACAATTGCTTTGGCAGCGCACGATGAATCGCACTCATAAAGTTTATTGAATCGAGCCGAGGTGATTAAGAGACTGGCTCTGCTGCAGGACATTGGCCTCTCTGAAATGAACCAATCTGGTTGGAGAGAACAGAGGTGCTTTCATGCCGAGGACAGAGTTACACTTTTGCGCTGATTAATCACCTGCTTCAGGACGTGTCTGCAAGCTCACTCACACACACACACACACACACACACACACACACACACACACACACACACACATTCACGTGCATGCACGCATACAGTACACACACGCTCACACATAACAGCCCCAGGACCGACACATCATGAAGCAATTTTCAGAATAGTTTCAGCAGAAAAGCCCCCCAGAATTGTCTCAAACTTCCTTTCATTCACATGCAAACACATCTGTTTTTCTTTTCCATCGACAAAGTAGCTGTAAACATTCAGCCGAATGTCTCATTTCAGTACTGAATTCAAGGCATCTCTGCAGCAAAGGTCTGAAACAGATTTGAAACGGTGGGCAGCACAGCAATGTTATCACTGAACATCCGATTTTTGATCATAGGATGTGGGTTTCAGTGGCTCTGTGCATGCATGTGTATCAGTATGAGTGTTTGGGCGCATACATGTTCTGGTGGGAGCGAGGCTAGTCTTTCACATGCCGTATGCCCGGCATGTAAAGGAGAGAAATTGCAAACGACATATTGTCTTTTGTTAATAATTTTGAGATATCTTGTTGTTCCTCACCTGATAACTCTGCTGAGGGTTCAGCAGCAGCCAATCGCAGCGTGTCCTCGATGTGGGAGCGGTCCCTCAGTGCCGGGCCTGCTGACACCGCTTCCTCATGTTCTAATTGGAGGATCAGACAATCAATCAACTCTTAAGGTCAAGGCCCCTGACATGAACCTGTGCAGGAAAGTAGTAATGCTTAATCTGACAAAGAAGGCCTGGAAAACAATTTTGCTGTTTCTCTGCATACTACTCTGACAATTAATGACAATGTGTGTATCTGTTGAATGAAGCACATTCTCTGATCTGCTAAAGCTGTCAGAGACAATTAGTTAAAACTCAGGCAAAAGGTTTCCTGAGTTGTGAGTGACCAGACCATCTGAGTTGAGTACAGGCCCATCTGTTATATCATGCTGTTGTCCATCCATCGGACTATTCCTTTCCTCTGCTATTTTGGTTTGTTTATTTCTGTACTGGAGGTTGTTGCTAATTCCCCTTTAGCTACACACCGTGTCATATTCTGAGGGTTTGGCATGCCCGGGAGAGGAAGAGAAGAAGAGAGGAAGACAGGGACCTTTGCTGTCATTTCATGACCCATCAAAGTTAATACCCAATGAAGCAGGAATCACATTTCCCAACAGCATTTGGTTCAACTTTCCAATAAGGAACACTTTAAATTTAGCTTTATATGGTTAGTAAATGATGTACAATTGGACAATTCATAGTTCAGTTATTAGCCTATTGTAGGAAGATTTTTTTAGTGTTGACAGGTTGTGAAAAATCCCCATGGCTGGTGTTTATCCTTTATTAATTAGTTTTGGTCCAGATGCCCTGCAGCTCATATACAGAGGTTATGTGGTTAGTTAATAAGAGGGGTCTTCAAAGCAAATGAAAGTGCTATCTTAGAAAACAAAGCTATGCTGGGTAAGGATAAACACATTATTAATGGCATTTTAAACAATTAGAAATGATTTATCAGCAATTGATAATGACATTAATTACAGCTTTGTTAAAGATCCACCTCCACCAAGGAAGTTATTTTTTCACCTGTCTGTTTGTTTGTCAGCAGGATTACAAAAAACCTAAAGAACAGATTTCTACAAAACTTGGATGGAGGATGGATCTCGGCCCAGAATAGACCCCATTAATTTTCAGTGCAGATCAAGATAAAGGGATGGATGCAAGACATTTTTCTTACTTTCTTTAACATTGATGTTAAATTATAGTTAAGCAGTTATGGGGGATTTAAAATTCAGAGTGATACAGGGCAACCGAGTTTGTTGTTGGATTACGCTTGATTGACTTAAAGGGGACTGTTGGGCCTTGGCAGAGGTATGCGCTCTACTGAGTGACATTTACCTTCCTTGCCTCTTTAGGATTAAAATTGCTCATTTCTAATGCCTTTGTTTTTCATCTCTTTTAAATAATTCATTAAGTTTTGATTTATTATCTCAGACTAAACTCTGTTGATGTGAACTTTATGAATTAATTATTCTGTGATCAAAAGAAAACCTTTTGACAACTAGCATTAGTTCGGAGAACAACAGAATCATTTCATGTCAGGGTCACCAAAAAGCTCTCATGTCATATGTGAAAAAATAAAGAATAATCCTTCAACTACAAATCAGAGGGATGTGAAATAAGTGTACAGCAGAGCAACACAAGCTGAAAATGTGACACTACTCATGTTAAAAATATAAAGCAGGTCTTTCTTGAAATCATTTCTGTGGATATCCTTGAAAATCCAATCCAAAAAGATACATAAAACAACCTCCAATGACACATCAGCGTAAAGAAGAAATGAGGTGGGATCAGAGTGAGAGATGGGAAGACTCAGCCATCATCATTTATAGCAGGTGTCAACAACCGGACACCAGATAATTGCATGCTTCCTTAATCACAGAAGTACCGACTGGATGGGGACAGACTGACTGTAACAGGATCCCCCTGGCTGCTTGGACTGTCTAACAGAATGAAGGCAAGACATCGTCCACTGGTGTCAGTGAAAAGATTTAAGTTGTCTTCTTTGTTGACATTACTTTTTAAGTGACAAGAGAGTAGTTTAAATGCTCTATGACAGTCAGACTTACTATAAACCGAGGTGGTGTTTTGTACCTTTGGCTTGAGACTGTGCAGGCTTCTCTGCAGGAACCTCTTCCACTGTCACGTCCTCGACAAGTGCCTCCTCCACCACAGGAACCTCCTCTACTGTGGTTTCCACCGGCTTTATCTCCACAGTCACAGCCTCTACAGATTCTGGTGTGACCTCCTCCACAACAGGCTCTGGCTCCACTTCAGGGACGACCTCTGGCTCTGGTTCGAGCTCTGGAACCACCTCAGGCTCTGCAACGACTTCAGGCTCAGGCTCTGCAACCACTTCAATCTCTGGCTCTGCAGTCAGCTCTGGTTCTGATTCAACCTCTGGTTCTTGTTCAGGCTCTGGTTCTGATTCAACCTCGGGTTCTGATTCAACCTCTGGTTCTTGTTCAGGCTCTGGTTCTGATTCAACCTCTGGTTCTGATTCAACCTCTGGTTCTTGTTCAGGCTCTGGTTCTGATTCAACCTCTGGCGCTGGTTCAGGCTCCGGCTCTGATTCAACCTCTGGTTCTGGTTCAGGCTCCGGCTCTGCTGTTGCTTCTAGCTCTGTTTCCTCAGGTTCTGAGTCTGCTTGATGATGCTCAGCTGGTTCCTCTTCTGGTTCAGATTCAGTCACTGCAACCTCCTCCTCAGCAATGGTAGCTTCCACGGTTTCCTCCTCAGCTACTGCCTCTGTATCCTCCTGTGTGTCCTCACCTTCAGGTTCCTCAACAGTTTCTTCATGTTCAGCAGCAGGTTCTTCCTCTTCTGAAACTTCTTCCTGAGGTTCAATCACTTCCTCTTCCTGCTCTCCTTCCGCAGTTTTCTCCTCCTCTTCCTCAACCTCAGCTACATTCTCCTCCTCTTCAGATGATGCTACCTCCTCGGCTACTTCCTGCTCCTCCACACTTTCATCCTCCACTGACTCAGCCTCCTCCACGGGCTCTGCCTCAGCCTCCTCCTCAGATGTCACCTCCTGTTCTTCTACCTCTTCCTGGGAAGTCGCCTCCTCCAGCAGTCCTTCTCCATCACTTGTTATCTGTTCAGAAGAAGCATCCTCCTCCACAGGAGCTGTTTCCTCCTCCTCCACATGCTCTGAGGTAGAAGCTGGCTCTTCTTCAGTCTCTAAAGCGGAAGGAGGTTTGGTGCAGGGCTGGCATATGGTCCTCTCCGGGGCCGGCGTGTCATTGGAGGAGCTCTGACTGGCGTGCTCCTCCGTTACGTCACATCCACAGGAGAAGAGGTCTCCCTCTGGCTGCTGGAGCTGCAGATGCACCAGAGGCTCCTCATCATGGAGGGAGGACCCTACCAGGAGATCTAAGAGGAGAGGAGAGGAGGAAATGTGATTGAGATCAGGAAATGAGGACATGTGACATGACAAGACAGCTGCCTGAGCAGGTGCCTCTTTCCAAAAAAATTTTGAATGTATGAGAGACTTTGACCACTACAATACAAATGAGATTATTAGAGTAAGATGTAGAATTCATCCTCAGACCAGATCAGACCACTAATCAATAATGGTCTGAATAGGGATCAGGGTTTTAATGTTAATATTATTAATGATTAGTATTTGTAAAGGAAAATGTTTAGAAGTAAACCAAAAATCTTTCCTTTGGTCCTCAGAAAACATAGTGATAGAGGCCTGTTATCCACTCATCCATCCATCCATCCATCATCCAGGCCTGACGAGATACACTGAATGATCACGTTCCATTTTACCATCACTCATGAACAAGACCCAGAGATACTTGAAGAGAACCATGGCCTCAGACTTGGAAGTGCTGACTCTCACCCTGGCTTTACACTCAACTGCAAACCACCTCAGTGCATGCTGAAGGTCACGTTCTAATGAAACCAACAAATCCATGTCATCTGCAAAAAGCAGGGTTGCAATGGTTACCAAACTAGACACTTTCCTCAACCTCGCTGCTCCTTGATTATTAAAACAAACAGGATTGGAGACAAGGAGCAAACTTAGTGGAGTCAAACACCCACTTAAAATGTGTTTAACTTTGTGCCAAGAACACAAACACAGCTCTCACTTTGATAAAAGGACCAGATGGCTTGTAGCTACTGCCCTGGTACCCCAGTCTCCCACAGTACCCCCACACAGAGTTACCCAGGGGACCCAGTCGAAAGCCTTCTCTAAGTCCATAAAACACATGTAGACTGGATGGTCAAACTCCCATGACCCCCTCAGCAACCCCCAGACTGTAGTGGCTTCTGCTAGAGATATGAGCATGCTTCCCCAGACTCTTCAGACTCTGCTTCCTCAACAGAGGATGTGTTGGTCGGGTTCAGGAGCTCCTCAAAGTGTTCTTTCCAGCGCCTGACATTATCCCCAGTTTGGCTCAGCAGTTCTCTTCCCTAGCTAAACACAGCCTGGGCCAAGCCCCGCTTTCCCCTTCTGAGTCACTGGATAGTTTGCCAGAACTTCCTTGCGGCCAAGTGAAAGTCCGTCTCCATAGTCTTCACCCGAACTCCTGGGTTTTTGCCTCAGCAGCTGTTCAAGCTACAGCCCTTCTGGCCATTGGTTACCTCTCTGCTGCTTTGGGCGACTCTTTAGCAAACCAAACCTGAAAGGTCTCCTTCTTCAGCTTGATGGCTTCTTTCAGCACCGGTGTCCATGAGAGGGTTCTTCTTCTGCCACCACGACAGGCCCCTTCTGACAGCAGCTCTCAGCAGCTACCTCTATAATGGTGGTTTTGAACATGGTCCACTTAGATTTCATGTCCCCAACATCCCTGTGTGGATGTGTGACATGGACAGAGGCCTCTGCCAGAGGTTCCTAGTTCACCCTCACTACATGTTTGGATTTATCAGGTCTGTTCGGCAGCTTCCCCAGTCATCTGATTAAACTGAGCACCAGGCGGTGATCAGTTGACAGCAATGCTCCTCTCTTCACTCAAGTGTCCAAGACACACAGCTGCAGGTCTGATGATCCATGTGAGCGTTGAAGTCCCCCAGTAGAGATCTATAGATTCCCTAGATGGAATACTTTCTAGGACGCCACCCAGATACTCCAAGTAAGCTGGGTAGTCTGAGCTGCTGCCAGGTGCGTATGCAAACATATCAGTCAGAGCCTTCCTCTCAGCAACTTGCAGTTGCAAAGGCAACCCTCTCGTCTCAAGGGAGAACTCCAAGACAGCGTTCAGCCTGGGGCTTGTGAGTTTGGTTCCAGAACCAGTGCTATACGTAAAGGTGATGCAATACAATAAAACTGATCCCAATGCCTATCCCTGAAGGGGGTGGGCCCAAAGTGTGGTGGCTCCATAAAGTTCTCTCAGGCTGTGCTCGGCAAAGCAGGCAAACCAACAACGATTGAGTCAGACTAACTGTTACCATGTCACTAATCTATCTGACTTTGTTGAGTTCAATGGTCAGCACAAAGAATGTGAAGAACTAGTAACTCTTTTGTGAATTTTGTATAGACTCATGAGGGAGAATGAGACACGAGAGACACATTTCTGATCAATCAGACTGCATGGT
Organism: Pagrus major; assembly: GCF_040436345.1. Taxonomy (NCBI): domain Eukaryota; kingdom Metazoa; phylum Chordata; class Actinopteri; order Spariformes; family Sparidae; genus Pagrus; species Pagrus major. Next base: position 25,352,281 of record NC_133215.1, read on the forward strand.
GTAAACTAGCAGGCCATCTGCAGACCAGTCACCTTTGTTTGTTATGTCAGTGCTTGACTAGTGCTCAGTCACTGTTCAAGAACAGAGCAGATCAGATGTTCAGATGCACCTCGCAGATTGAAGACTCAGATTTCAACTCCTTGAATGGTGACACTAAAGCAAGAACTATTTGAGGCCAACGTGTAGTGGACAGTTGTGCAGATAATCTAAAAGAAGACAGCTGAGTGGACAGGGTGACTTGGAATAGAGTGGTGAATTTATTGTCTTTGTATAAGTGTATGAATGTTGTAAACTAATTAATATGAATTTCCATTAAAATGTCATCAAAAAGGAGCCATTTTTAGGTGACTTACAGCATAAACATTGCTATTTTTTTATTTTGGAAAACACTCAAAATAATATTTCAATTTCAGCATTTTAAAACAAAATATCTGACATAAGGAGATTGATCTTTAGGACTCATTTTTTGGGGTGGCTTTCTCTTTATTAGGCAGTACAGCCAAATATAGATGGGAGTGTTGGGAGTAGGACGTCGCACAGCAAACAGGCCAAAGTCACAATCAAGTCTGAGCCACAGTTTAGGAATCAGTACATAGTGTGCATGCTCTGCAGGTGAGATACTGGCACACGCTAAGGAAAACATCTTGAATGTATCACTGTTTTTAAGTTGTTTTAATCTGTACAGACACAATTCCCAAACTTTATGTAAATCTGTAAATTTGAGCAGCATCAAATACATACACAGTATATCTGGCTTGAGCCCAACTCAATAATTTGTACCAGTAATTCTTGCTGATATTCAGCATCTCTAAATACATTTTTATTTCTTTAAAGTTTGTTACATTGAAATACAGTATATTTGATGTGCGGTGTTCGATCAGTTTTTGATCAGAAAATATACAGACTGATTTTAGACCATGATAAAGAAACATTCTGAAATCCAAAATAATATAACGCAACTACTCGCAGTAAGTAATTGATATTCACCAAATGTTTCATCAACAATTATAGTCAATGCAATGTACAAGAGACATAGTGGTATTTCAGTCTGTGGGACACACACTTCTCTTATTTGTCATTTTCTGTCATAAATGTCTGCACTTCTTATCGATCTACCTAAATATCTGTGCATTTATATTTTCCTAAATAAGTGGATGATGAGTGGGTGATTTATATCTTGTAAACTGACATGAAGTGTCCTTGTAAGCATTGCCAAAGATGATTATATGCTCCCTTTCAGGTCAATAAGCTACAGAACAAGACATTTACAAGCTGCCTGCACACACTGTCCAGATCACATCCAGATAAACAGACACTACCATCCCTCAGCATCATGCATTAGATTACAGTTACTATGGCTTCAAAACAATCACAGCCAAAACAAGGGACTCCCTCTCTATTACACCACGCTCATACTGTATGTACATTAGATTCTCTTCACAACCACAGTGTACAAAGAGCACAAGGCCACAACCTCTGTTTAATTATAACTGCCTGTGAAGTCTTAAGACTGAGGAGTGCATAGTGGTACACAGTGTGATATGAGGCAGCTAAATGCTACGGTTCATGTTACAAGATGGGGTCAGCGTGTAGGATGAAGACTAACAGCCATAGGCAGCTGTCACTGGTTTTACACATTCGTAAGGTTTCTGGATCAACGCCCATCATGAGCAAACCAGCTAATGCTAAGGAAGAAGCTAACTCATTTAGTGCTGATGCAGTGGGTTACTGGTGACGTTGATAAATAAATAAGTTAATACATAATTAACAATTTAGGCATTTCACCACCAGGGTCCTGGTATTGTGCATGCTTATCTAGTCTTCAGCCTCCCTAACTGCTCACAGACTCATCGGGGCCGCCCAGATAATATAAAAAATGTTTGATATTCACGATTTAAAATTTGGATGACTGCAGTCGTTCTTTCTGAGCCGGACCGCAATAATCCATGAGTGAAGCATCCCAGAGCAGCTGACCATACTGCAGAGCAACAATAAACAGTGGGGACAGCCTTCCATTCCGAAACACCCCCACTCCGAAACACCGCTGTCTTTCAATTTTAAATTACTTCCCAATAGGGTTAGGGTTAGGGTTAGGGTTTCCCCAATAGCCTTTTCGGAATAGCGGGGTCTTTAGAAAAAATGGGAAACCCCGCCATTACGAAGAATGGAAGTCTATTTTCGGAACAGCGGGTTTCGGAAAGGCGGGGTGTAACCATAAGCAGTCTATATATTTAGGCTAACGTTAGCTAGCATACCACTGTTGACAGAAACTTAAACTCATCCTGACTTTTTCACCTTCTGCTTTTGTTTTTTTTCTCACTGCAAAATGTTACTACAGCAAGTTGTGGCACCACACTAATCTCCATTTTGTTTACGTCTGCTTCTCCATGAGTTCACGTGTGAGGAATCACACGTGAGCCCAGCTTCAGTCTGCAGAGCCATGAAGCCAGAGCGCTGAAGTCATGCTCATCAGACATCTCCAAGTAGTTTATCAAAGTAAAGTGGAAAGGTAATTCATTCTGATGATCATACAATTATCATGACAGAATTAGAAGGGAACGGTTCCTCTTTGGTTTTGAGGGACGCTACAAAGAAAAGCTTTTAGAAAGCTAAAGAAAAACATCCGCCAATAAAGTCCCTTGTTTCTGCAGTAATAATATACTTAAATAACATGACATGTATCACCAAACGATCTGGTCTATGGAAGTTGCACCAACAGTATCATGGCTCCCAGCTGCTTTCTGTTCTAAATGTGAAAGTGTGACTGTAAAGCCTCGCAGATGAGACCACCAAACCAAGATAAGCTGCCTCTGAGTAAAGATGCATTTTATGTTTAGGTTATGGAGGCCGAACGCTCATCTAGTTATACTGAACGATGCTAGCAGGACATCATGTACTCTCCTTTTCCTGCACCATCCTCCATAACGGCTTCTTTGCCCTATTTTAAGACCTTGAATCACACATCAAACGATTTTGCTCTCATGATGTTGCTTGTCACCTCTTGTATCTGGAAGCTTTGTTAGCTTAGCACCTCCTGAGGGGATTGTCAGCATTAGTGACCAGAGAACGTCAAGTATATATTCCTGAAGCATCCAAACTGCATGAAGACGGTGAAGATGAAGATGTTTGGTTCCGTAGGTTTTTATGCTCAGTGATGGTAGTTTTGCTAGTCTCATTTCAAATCCAAGAAAGGGCCAAGTAAGAATCTGGTCATGGAAGGTTACTGTTTATTGTTATACTAACCCAGTCAAACCTCTCGAGTTAAACCAATTGATTTCCAGCTTGGCCAGGACATCGTTGACCACAACTGTGATTCACTCTAATTGGTTAAAGCCCCAACTCAAAACCATCCACGTGATAAAGAATAAAATCCAGGACACAAATCACATCTACAGGAATTTGGGGTGTAAGAAAGTCTGCTGATTTTAATCACGCCAGATTTGCTGTAAGCTTGGACAGCCTCAGGGAGATAGTGAGTTGATCTAAGGAGGAGAATATTAATTGTGCACTCGCTCACTGTCACTGGCAGAGGTCGCGGTATGAGCCTGTCTGGCCTGTGGCATTCACGAGGATGGAGCTTGGTAATGCTGTTGTGATGGAGCCACGAGGGGGGGTTGGATGTAGTCCAAAGACATAGTGCTACAGCATTGCCAGCGTTGTAACATGAACAGCAGCGGCAGCCAAGATCCTCAAGTGTGTCGGTTAGGATGAAATGCCAAAGTTAAGTGACATTACATAACAAGGTCAGTCCATCATCTACATTTACCGGTTTGTTTAGGTTATATTGAAAAAGGTAAATGCGCTAAATGTTGTGAGATTTTGATTCATTAATTGACTGGTTTATGTAGGAAGCAGGTATTTGTGACTTGTGATCACCATGATGTGATGATTTAGGATCAGCTCAATGCAACAGTCAGTGCTGCATTGAACTGATCGTATACGATATAAAAATGAGAAATAAGTTACCACAAGGCTCTGCATTCATACAAGCTGACTTCTCCACACTGCATGCCTTGACAAAGTTATGAAGAGGAAGTGCAGAGAGAATTTTCTGCTGTGGTAGTGCCCAGTGATGGCTGAATCAAAAAAATTAATCAATTTAAATTAAATTAAAGTTAACATAGTTAGGAAGATGAAAGAGATGTGACAGTGGGGAGGGAACATGAGACAGAATTCAATTATAAAAAAAATACAAAAATAAAATGGTCGAATCTCTAAGACATGTAAAGGAGAGCTAGTCCACAACAACAGAAGCTCCTCTCTCCCACAGAAAACACTGCTCCTGAAACGCCTCGTCAGTAGTCCCATCTTTAATTCTGTGACTTTGTGACATCACACTACGTCACCATGTCACACATTTGCATAATTTATGTCTATTGACTTGTTTGGCGAGTAGGAATTGATTTAGCGTAGGTGCTCTGTTGTTTTTAGCTGTGCTGCTGGCTCAGGTGTGTGTGAGCTGACCAATCAGAGCAGACTGGAGTGTGGCTTTAAAGACACACAAGCTAAAACAGAGCGTTTCATACAGAGGGGGAACACAGTGATTTTTTTGAGCATTAAATCATGTAAACCTATTCTAGTAGTAACTCAAAATAAAATTATGAACCTGAAAATGAGCATACTATGTCTCCTTTAAGATTAACATTTTAGCAGACAAATGCATAAAACAATACATTTGTAAAACAAGTAAGCAGTTTTACAAGCGGGGTTTCTGTTTTTATACATGATAGCAAAGTCCATGACTTGGTTCCAGACTGAAATATCTCACTGGATCTCTGTTCTGATGTTCAAATGAGCATAAATCCAGTTGAAATTGGTATATCTAATGTTTTTCCTCTAGTGACGCCATGAGGCTTTCATTTGTGGTTTTCGAGTGAAATACCAGAGGGGGTGGCACAACATTTGGTTCAGACATTCAGGTCTCTGCCAGGGTGAATTGTAATCACTGATCATCCCTTAACTTTTTTTTGTCCAATGCCTTTGATTTATGATCAAATATGTAGATCGTTATGTTAAGATTGGTTCAGTTTGAGCGAGTACAGCCACTGTATTTGCAGTCAGTAAAAGCTGCACATGCGTATACTCTAGGAGGCGTGGTTCAGTGGTGATGTATTCTGTATTACCATGTGTGTCTGCTTGCATCCTCGGTGCTATAGTTAATAAACTTGATTTATGGTCAAACCTAAAGCTTATCGTCATTCCAGTAAGCTTCCAACAAAATATAATATATACTATAGACTAGACTAGACTATATGTATTTGGAGATACAGTTAGACACCTGAGATTTGAATTTTGCTGCCTAAGAACGAATGTATGTTGTTGAATTATATCAACTCCTTGAACTTTACCTGATTTAGATGAAAATATCTGGCTTTTTAGCTGCTAAATGTTCCATGAGCTAGTCCCCAACTTGTTTCTGTCTGCTGTTTGGCACTGAACAGGTAGTGTACGGTTCTTTTTTGCTGAAAACAGCTGCAGTTGGAAATCAAGTAGATGAGTATGAACCAAAATAGTGAAATCCAAAGCTGTAAAACCAAAACAATGAGCTGAAAGACACTTAAATGCATGGTAGAGCTGAAGGAAACGGCAGAGATTTCTGCTGGTTCATCGATACTAATGTACTGTTTCAAATTATACACGATTATTTAATCCATTGATAATGTGAAAATATTGAAAAGTGCATCTTTTAAATGTAATCTTTGATAGTAAAGTACATGGTTTGCATTGTTATTGTTATTGTTTCCTCAAGCATAAATAAAAGAACTCAACCATCAAAAAAACAGCACAGTGTTTATCAGGAAGTATTGTAACACCATCAAAGTTTGGTGTTATGTGCGTCTCTGGTGGTTCCTCGCCCTGCTGTTGCTGCAGTGAAGCCCGACAGAGCACAGTGTTGTGGGGATAGAGTGGGACAGGTGCCTGCATGTGGGCTGGATGGTACATCTTTGAGACAGAAATAGTCCCACAATGAGTCAGAGGGTGAAAAGAAGGAGGGATAATTCCACTCCTATTTCCAGGAGGTGTGGCGCTCCTTTCCTCCCCTGCGACTGTCGTGAGGCCGGCCTGCACCTCTGCTGCACTATTGCTCACATTCCCTGCAACATTGCGCTGCTGTGCGTGACTCAGTGTCTCTTTAAAGACCAAGAACAATAAATGCGTCAGCACAAGCGCTGATGACATGTGTCCTCTCCAACTGCGTAGGTCGAGCCTGATGGCCTCGATGAATGATGAGCTCTTCTTTTTAGACATCAGTCCACAGGAACACAAACAGACTGCCGCAAGTGGTTTTGTATTTCTGGCTCATTTTTAAAAAATCAGCATCTGTCTTATACTAATTAATTAAAGCTATTGAGCCCAAGGTTAGTGGTGTGCTTTCAGTCTTTTTTTTTTTTTTTAAACTTAGGCAGCTCTATTTATCACTGGCAAAACTGCAACACATGTACACACACACACACTCTGTCTCTTTTGCTAATAAACCTGCAACATTCATGTAATAATCTCGTGATTGTATGTCCTATTTGTGTCACAAGTCACACTTTCTGAGACACGCTCACACAAATCTAAATGGATTGAGTGGAGGGAGGGTGTTACCTCAATCCATTCAGCTCTACTTCTACTACTTTTCTCCCCATTTACCTCATCTTTTAATGGTAATTATCTACTTATGTAACTCGGAACAGTCCAGCTGTTTGGCTACTGATGATCCTACATGCCCTCTGCTGTGCTCTCTCATGCCTATTTTAGCTGGGACATCCCCTTGACATGGACCTTGCTGACTGAAATGACAGATTAGCAGCTCTGCAGGCTGGGCAGAGCAGGAGCGATGGGGCTTTTTTTTGAGACATTTAATGCCACTTTGACTTTAGCTGTAGGCAGAGTGTGTTTGTTTTTAGTTTGACTTTATCTTGTCGCTTCAAGTCTTTGTACAGGATGTTTACTTTCTCAAGAGCCTTAAAGAGACTTGTATCAGTGCGTGGCATTGGTGACCATAGTATCTGGTAACTTTGTCTGACTGACGCCTGACACCTGACTACGGCAGCTTGTAGAGGCCAAAATGAACCGGTGCAAGGACAGACAAGGGTATTCTTTGCCTCAGCTTTAACAGAGCATGACAGGTCACTCAACAGTGTGTAAAAAATCGTGGAAACAAGAAGACAACTGTGATGTTTTACAGCTGTTATTTCCAGTCTGCTCAGTCTAAACACGTATTCACTCATTTTACTTTATAGACTTAAAGGTAAGCCTCTGAAACATCAAGCGACAAACTCCTTCACTTGCGCGCAACTGTTGTGAAAAGACAGTCAACCTGAAATAGATCCAGGGAGAAGAATAATGATTTACAGCTTTTACTTTGGCTGCAGCAGCGAATCAGTGTGACTCTTTGTAGTGAGTGCAAGTCACTCCGCCAGGGCCGTAACTGCGCTTCTCTGCGCTGGACAGTTTCCATCAGATGGTGTTAAACCTCAGCCCCTCACTTTTTCTCCCATACAGCCACAAAAATCAATCAAATCGCTCCCGAAAAATAAGGTACACTTTTCCTGCCACATCAGCTGAGTTTACATACGCTGTGGTGTGAGTAGATTGAAAACGTGGACTATTTCAACCAAACTCTTGCTACAATAGACAAAGAAATACAGAAAAGAGGCAAAGAGGCAACTGTGTGAGACTCAAACTGACAGGAAGCAAATGGTCAATGCATGGCTAATAAATGGATCTCATTTAGTTGCATATATTCAGTCAGTAAATCAAATAATTTAACACAAAAGATGATTTTTTAAACTTCAGTCAGTCAACAGTCAACCCTCAGCAACACAACATTCAAAGCTCTCAGATACAGTAGACATGCAGCTGTCTGACTGAAGTGGATCAGCATTTCCATTTCACACAGCACACTTGTTTAAATAACTCTCTTAAAAGCATCCAACAGCACAACAACCTGAAAATATTTCCCACAAACCCCATCGCCCTCTACCTTACCTGCAGCAGACAGGGTCAGCAGAGACAGCACGCAGCACACAGACAGCACAGACTTCATTTTGGCTGCCAGGGGCATTCCCCTCATCTCCCCCGGCTATATATACTGCTCCGGCTGAAGGTCAGAGGGCATGCCAGTGGACGTGGCGCTCAGCAACTGCGACCATATCAGCCATTGTGTGTCAGAGAGCAGCTGCCTGGCCCAATCAGGAGAGCTGAACAGCAGAGAGAAGCAGGAAGAAACTGCTAGATCATGTTGTAGGTTTTAAAGGCGCTCATCTGTGCAACTTTTAACTTCTGATGATCAATACCATCCAGCAGTGTGTTTATTACAGGGTACGTACAGCTTTATAATAGTAAAATTCAAGCACCTTTCAAGCACTTTCAAGGGGCCTAAACAAAACATTTCCAGACTCTCAATGCCTTTATTATCACCTCCAACTTGTAACTATAAATACAATTGCAAAAAATAAAGTTTACTGAATTTCTCTATACGCAGAGCAATCTTTGTATATTGTCATTTTATTTTACCAGATGTTCAAATTAAAGGTGCAATATGTAGTTTTGGGGAAGAAGTTTTTATGCCTAAACAAACTACATAAACAAACTCTCTTTGTTTTCATGACTGAATAAACAGAATAAACAAACTGACGTTAAAGGAATAAACAGCAATTTCATTCTGTTTTACTTTGTTTATATTTGGCGGACCCTGCCACCTTTCTAGCTTCAAACAGTGTTCTGGGACCTTATTTTCCTCTGAGAACAGCTTGTTTATTCAGTTATGGAAAATATGAATATTTCCAAATTTGTATCATCACCTCATTGATATTGTAAATATTGTTTGGATTTCTTCCCCAAAACTACACAGTGCCCCTTTAACTTTGATCATTAATCAATCTTTAAATTTGACAATGGGATTGTTTCATTTTGAATAAAAAAAACATTTTGTTTACATGAGTGCTTGTGTAGTTGAAACACCATATTATGTTGAGAATCAAGCATTTCTCAAGCTTGATTCTCAATATCAGTATATTACCAGCCTTGAAACAACACCTCAGATTCAAAATGTTAGTCTTTGTACCGATTGTATAAAAGTTGAGATTTTAAAGTGCTCATCTGTTCACCTTTTAACCTCTAATTATCAATACCATCCAGTAGTGTATTCATTACTTTCCAGACCAATGTTTGTATGATAAAAAGGTAATTTGTCACAGTTGGAGATCTGTAGCAACTGAATAAAATGAGGTCTGTGAGCCACCTGTATTTATCAGAGCTGTCAACCCTCGGCTGCTGCTGCTGCCACATGAGGAGTCGCTCCACGTCACCACCTGGTGGACAAAGAAACTTCACACCATATATAATTAAAGTAAACCATGAGGCAGAGGGGTGTAATAAAAAAAGTACAAATTTTATTTTTTTTTCATCTTTACAAAGGCCTGTTTACCCAAGTTTTTATAAACAAAATATAACAGCTTCTCATCGACCTGGACTGATGGAAAACAAAACAAACAAACAAAAAAATAAATCACAAAAATATAAAAAAAATGCTTGTCACCAAAAATGGAAAACAGGATGAGAAAGACAGATGAAAAGACAGAAGAGCAGAACATAATAAACAGCTGCTGAGTCACAGCAAAGAGTTTACAAAAAATAAATGGCAAAAAAATATCTTCCTCATCATTGATTCAGGCAGTACAGAACAGCAAGTGCTTCATATCAAATATCTCAAATTCCACCAAAAGACAGCAGTGCTGCAACACAATGTACAGAAACATTTGGGGAGCAAGTGTTCAGCCGACCAATAACAAACCTCAGCCTAGATTCAAGCTGTGCTTTACCATCTGTCAGCCAAACACTGAACCCTTCAACAAAGTTTCACAAACAATATGAGAACCCCCCCCACACACGTTTGGCATGAAAATACTAGTCTAACCAGATATAAAATTGATGTCAGTAAGTGAAATAGTGTCCACTCATCTCACACAAGACAGTTTCACACTGAACCCATCAGTCATGTGTTAATGGAAAAAAAAAAGAAGAAACCAGCATTAAAAAAAGAAACAAACTTTCAAAACAAAAGCCCGCTTTAGAAAACAGCAATTATTAACATGCGTTCAATTGGCAACAGAACATATGAGAGATCAAAAGACAGATACAAATCCAAATAAAAGGAATGTTTACAGCATCAAGTCAGCGTATCAAATTGAGTATGACAGGAGGGAGGCTCGAAGCAGGGATTTCCAGTCAAATTCCCGACACGAATATAAGCAATGAAACATGAGGTGGACAGACTCGGTGCATTTTGGGGAGACATCTGTAGTTCAGTGCTCTTCATTAGAGTTCAGCACTCTGTGAGGCATCTGATGCACCGAAAACATACATCGAACTGTAAGTACGGGCTAAGATTTCCAATAAAGCTGCTGCTCTTGTGTTTCTTTTCCAAAATGATTTTTTTTCTGGGAAGCTGGTGAGTGAATTCATTTTATTTACTTTCTCCTCCGTTTTGAAAATTTTGTTTTTCAATATACATTTACTATCCTGTCATCTGTTATTCTACGTTGTAGGTTATTGTTGACATCAGTATGATATCAGTGTTTTGAAGGGTTTTTCTATTTATGTGAGTAAATATCACAATGAGTCAACACAAAATGTGCTGTCATTTGTGATCAGACCTCCCTGCTCCACTGCCCTCTAAGCAATTCCGAGATGTGGAAATGACGCGTATCATTTCCCAGAAAAATTCACACACGTGTAATAAACAAGTGTGAAGTTACACAAAAGGTTTGTGCCTCAGCTCACTGCTGGTCAGCAGAGCACCTTGTTGACAAAGAGCACCACAAGTAGAGACTACATTCTTTGTTTCATACATATCCTGTAGGTGTCATGTACACACCTATCGACGGTGCATAGATAACTTCACCTCATGTATAAATGACACCGACAAATGTACTGAAGATGGAATTGCATAAATACCAAAAACTCTAGTGCATAGTCACTGAAATCAACAAACCAAGACCAGAAGATAGACTGGAAGTCTTTGGAGGAAAACCGGAAGCCTTCATACAAACAGAGCGCTTGAATCATACAAATCTGTTTCAGATTATCAAACCGGCCAAATGTTCCATTAATTCACTCAGTTTGATCCAGTCAAATTGTCCGAGGTTGAAAATGAAAATCTGTCTGAGTTCTGGAAATTAATCAACGTGTTGTTTCTACTTTTAAAAACACTTTTAAAAGTTAGTTGTTAGTTAAATTTGGTTGAAATCAAACTTTAGCAAAAATTCCCCGCAAGGCTTCCGGTTCCCCATGAAAACCTGACAAACCTCCAATTTTAAGTTGTTAATCTCAATATAACAAAATCTTCACTTTCAACATTCAGTAACCCTGACAAGAAAAAAAAAAGTTAACAAAACAATGAAAAACAATAATAACCAAAAGACGATCAATGTAAATTGTTCATCAGCTTATTTTTAAGGGCTTATTTAGATATCAAAAACACAACGTATGTTTTTTCAAGTAAATCAGATATAATTTCATTCGACATTTAGCCTCCAATTGCGATTAGGTTTGAATTTTTCCCAAACTTTTTAAAATTTAGAAATGCCTTCTGTTGTAGTTTAAGTTGAGTTTTGTGGCCACTGGCACTACGATATCATGTGACCAACCAGGAAACAAAGAAAAAACAAACATATTAAGACTGGGGAAGAAACAGCTGCTACTCGACATCCCTTAAAGAATCAAGAGCTGCTTGCTTATTGTGTTGTTACATTCAACTCTCCATTGTACTCACTATCAATTTGTGGCACAAATAATACTGTCAGTGCGCCAGTGACGACAGTTAGCTGTGATACTGCGACTGTATGTAGCACACATAAACACACATGAAGGACGGACGGATGCTGATAGCTGTTTACAAGAGGAGACCCTCCAGGTTTAAAGTAGCCACAGACCGGCTCTGACAAATCCCACAGGACCTCCTCTGCACGCTGACCATCCTATGTTTTCAATTTTACAGTACATGACTGATACAGAGCTTAACCACTGGATTTAAAATTTTTCATAATGCCGAAGAAAGATTATTTTAAGTAGTCAAGCTCCTGGAGGGAATCTTACAGTGAGTAGGTATTTTAAGTGTTTGTGTGTGTTTGTGAGTTCATGGGGTGGATCAGTTCATCGAGCAGTCCTCCCCCTCTGTGTCGGTGTCTGTGTCTGAGCAGGCGGTGTCCATGGCGACGTGCGCAGGGCTAACGATGACCGCTCGCCTTTGCTCCTCCTCGGCACTCGCTCTCCTCTCCTGAGTGCGCTCGATGTGCTGGATTGCCTGAAAGAAAAGGGGGAAAAACACATTGAAGGCTGCAGCAAGTATTCAGTCCACTAAAACAATTCTACGGTGAAAACATTTTCACAATTAAATGATAACTGCAGACTATGAAAGTAGGCTGGGAGCTTGATCAACAATGGCTCTCTATAATAAGTAAAACAAACTCTGACCTACACATGAGTTAATTTTGAAGAAAACTTGAAATTGCCTTGTTCATATTTGTTATCGCCATCCCTCCTGAGCTTTCAAATCACTTTTTTGTGTTGCAGAATTCGCTGATCCAGCCTGTCTGTTTTCATGTCTGAGTGCTGTTTCAATGGATTTCACCATTTACATCGAATTTATTAAAGAATGTAAAATATTGATGGTAAGCATGTCAACTTTTACAAATACAGTAAACAGTAGCTAAGAAAGGCTATTTCTTTGACGCCCGTGGAGAATGTCCCCAGACTCCCTTTAAAAAAAGCTCAATTTTGAGACCCTTTGCATTAGGGTCATTGTGTAATGCTGTCTACAACACATTCTTAACAATTTGGGCCTTCTCGTTAATTTGGCAAATGTTATACATGAATATATTTCTTTCTTGATGTAGCTGTATATTTGCATATAGAGTGGGGAAGTGATATCCAAAAGCTGACTTCATTAACACTCACCTGCACAATAGTGTCCAGGTTCTGTCTGGATGTTGACACGGTGCTGGTGTGGACAGACGGGCTCATGGTCACGACGGTGACGTGATGGGGGGGGTGCTGAGTTAGTGTTGGGGCTGGGACAATGACCGTGGGGTGGTGGGTTGGGGCGGGGGGAGTGGGTGGAGCCAGCACCTGGAGCAAATAGAAAAATATAAACAACATTAATATGTTTTAATTTTACATCAAAGACTGTTTGTGTTCACACAACTGCTACTGATGAGGCAAGTGATTTAAAAAGGGCCAGAACACGTTCAGTAGCCATTGATCAAACCGTAGTGCAAACAGAGATGCCTACTGTTTTGTTCAAATGTGTGTGTATGTTTCTGACCTGTGGACTGTGTGTTTGTCTGTCAGCGGCGTGGATCTGCTGCAGCCGTAACAGTGTCTGGCTCTGGAGGATCGCCTGCTCCTCCTCCACCTGCTGGGTGATCACCTTCAGACGCTCGGGGCTCATCTGGGTGTCAAGAGATCGCACCTGCACACAAACACACACAGAGTACATGTGTTATTACATTAAGAACCACTTCAGCATTAATTTAAGGGCAGCTCAAAACACAGCAAAATGTATTGTGTTCTACTAAAACTCATTAATTCAAACTTTGGAAACATCTCAACCCTGCAGCTCTCCCACTGTTTACTTTCCTCTTTCACTTCCTGTTTAAGTTTCTGTTTGTCCTTTCACCTCCTGTCAAGTCTCCTGTGTCTTAACCTGCTGTTCAGGTAGATCCAGGATGTGAGCTTATCAGCAATTAGCTGGGTTACTGGTACATCTGTCAACACCACCAGCTGCCACCTTGTTAAGGTGACTGATACCAAAAAGGCTGGAAAAACAGAACTTAGTCTGTGTATTTTGGTAGTGTATGTCCACTGTGACCATTTTACAACCTGGAGAACCTCTGCTACCCCAGCCCATCTTTCTGTCTCACCTGCTCCTCCATCTGCATACGAGCCGAGCGCTCCTTGTCCAGTTGCTGTCGCAGCTCTAACATCTCCCTCCTCAGCTCCTCCACTTTCTCCTCCTCCAGTGTGTCTGGAGAGCCGATCCCTTCGTCCTTCTCCTCTGCTCGCCTCCTCTTAGGTGATGAGCCGCTAAACTCCTGCATCGCCATGGAGGACACGCATGTTAAATATAAAACATACAACATGCATATTTACATATTTAAACTTAGTGTGTGGGTGCTCCAGTCAGCTTGTATACAATCTGACAAGTTTTCGCTTTACTTAAAAACAAAACATGCTGCTTGAGAGTGGTGAGAAAGTGAAGCACAAGGTGAAACAACAGCATGGTAAACAAATGAGACGGCACTGTAGTGTAGTGTACAAGCTGTGTGTAACGCGAACGTATTTAACTGTCCTACTTGACATTCATGTGCTTCTGCTAGAACTCAATGTCAACATGAAGCCTCTCACACACACGCACACACACACACACACACACACACACACACACACACACACACACACACACACACACACACACACACACACACAGATGACCTGACGCTGTTTAATCATCTGCTGATAGATGCAACATCACACCGCCCATGTGCACCACATTTAAACCTAACCCCACATAACATGTCACATGCTGTCATGGCCCAGTGAGGCACAATCTGACCAAGAGTGACTTCTTGTTGAGGCAAGCTCGAGCCAGTCAGGGAAATGTTTTCCTCTGAGAGACTGTATCTCTATAAGATTTTTTAAAAATTGCTCCTGACAGAACTTTCACAATACACACATCACTGCTTGATTGAAAAACGAACATTTACCAACAGGGCAATTAGGGAACTAAAGGGATAATCCAAGTCAGCCTGAAATATGGAAAACCATTCAGTGGACCATAGTGGACTCAAACAAGTTTTGGTGGTAATGTCAGGTGATCAAGAGCTATTTAAAATAGGCTGCACACAATAATGATGAGATACAATCGGACAGGCTGCTACCTGGATGAAGCGTTTGAGCTGGTTGTTCTGTGCCAGGAGCGTCGTCTTTTCCTGCTCCAAGGCAAAGATGTAGTCCGCCGTCTGCTGCAGGATAGCCGCCTGTTGGTGACGAACCCAAAAGAAAAGTGAGTACGAGAATAGCATGTGCACAAAAACGTTCTCACAAAACTGTCAGTGAAGGAAACTCAAATCAAGACCATAACGTGTCATAATCTAAGGCATCCTTTCCACACCTTGCTGAGTTTCTCTCCGTCCGTGTGGGGCAGGAGTGTTTTGAGGGACTGGAAGCCTGCGTTGATGCTCTGCATGCGCCGGCGTTCGTTGCTGTTGGCAATCTCGCGGCGGATTCGTCTCTCCTGGTCCTGGGCTGTCTCCGGACTGAGGGGGATGTTGGCCAGGCTGAGGAAGAAAGGTCAAAGGGGAGATGGTCATTATTCTGTCGTCTGTGTCCCATGAGAAGGTATAAGCGTCTCTCTGACACATATTTGATAATACTTCTTACTCAGGTTTTAGGTCAAATTTTCTCCTTACAAACTACAAACATCACAAGCAATGCAGCTAAAAGAGAATTTGACGTCATTTTGAAATAAAATAAATCTAATTTACACAATCAGCTAACAACACACAACTATGAAACAAATCTTCTACTCTTTACCAAGTCAATAAACAAACAGCAACGATAAAATTGTGAGCCTCTTCTCTAACTGACCCCTTAAACCGTTCACCTCGATCTCTACTAGGTTGCAGTCCCGATCTCTCTACATTCCTCAGTCAAGCTGCCTGGAGGTCTATGAGTTTGGCTGAACTCAGTGCCCTATCACACACCTCCACCCCATGAGGTTAGATATTATGGTAGAAAAAACCTATGTCATATTTACTCAGGGGGGGAATTACATGACCCATTAAACCTAAAGATGCTCACGGTGCCAGGAAGACGACAAACCTGGAGAACCAGATCTGGGATGTTTACAAAAATGAAAAGGTCAGACAAAGGACACAGCTCACATGGCTATAAACAAAAGATGAGTGCGTGGGTGTGCAGCCATACTCTAATGTTCAAAGCTAAATTTAAAGACCCTGATTTGATTTCTGACTGTGTGTTTACAAGCCAGTGACGTCAGCTTAACTAAAAGCAGAAAGGCTGATAAAACGCACATTTAAAAGATCATAAAACACCTTCATTACCTCATGATGTATGTACACGACCTATAAAACCAGTCATTAAATTAAAAATAAAAATAAGTTTTTATCCTGTTTTACTTTGAAAGCAGCCCTCCTAAATGTATGGTTTAATATCTCTTAATCACCAGATTAAACTCCTTACGATAAAAGACTTTACATAGCCAGCAAGTACCAAGTAATAACTTTCCACAGTGTATCTCTCAATTACAGCACTTGTTCAGCAGCGATGATATAGACGAGTAAATGTACCCTACATTGTACATCAAAAATAAGTAATTAAATACATATGTACAGGATCCAAGATCACACAAAGTTTTTGTTAATTCCCTGCCTTATTTAGATATAATAACCATTTCTGACAATAATTGTTAAAGTTATCTATACAAACATTCATGGAGAAAGTCAGACCCTGCCACCTTTTCTAGCTTCAAACAGTGTTCTGGGACCTTGTTTTCCTCTGAGAACAGCTTGTTTACTCAGTTATGGAAAAGATAAACATTTCTAAGTTTGTATTATTACCTCATTAATATTGGAAATACTCTCTGACTTTGAATTTCTACTCCAACACTACATAGTGCCCCTTTAAGTTTTATAAAAAAGGTCAAAAATCAACTTCAGCCCATCCACAAGAAAAACTTGAAGTACACAGTGTATCCATACTACACACATCTATATATATATCAATCAGACCAGAAACAGTCCAGAAAAACCATCACATCTTTACCCACACAGGTGAAACCTGCCGGGGATCTTAAAGTTTAGAGATGAGATCAGCTGTTGTCAGCTGACGCTGCCAGGAGCTGCGGAGCTCCAACATGGCCGCCTGAGGGCGCGTCGACAGTCTGGACGGTAGCAGCAGTGAAATGTGACTCCGCCAGCAGCAGCGGCGGCGGCAGCAGGCCCCCTGGCATCATGGAGAACAATGCTTTCCACCGTTAGCACTAAGCTAGCACTCACTCACTGATATGCTGCTCGCGGATGCTGATCTGTGTCCACCCTTAAACTTATATGACGACGTGTTTCGGTTAAACAAGCTAGTAGCCGAGTAAAAACAAGTCAGCGCGCACACAATACAGTGGGAGAACGAGCACGGGATAGCTAGCTGGTTAGCCAAGCTAAGCTAGCGTTAGCACACGACACAACCACGGCTGCTGCGCGGAGCATTATTTAACCAGGCGTGTAGCGCAGCCGAACCCTCATTTCACGCCCCCATGTTTAATACACCAACAAATAAACTTCAAATACAGCTGGTCCGCTGAGAACAGTGAGGTGTGTGAGAAAATACATCGTTATAAACGTGTGGTTTGGTGTGTAGCAGCGAGGCGGCGGGGAACACGTTAACTACCACGTGGTTGCTGTTCAACTGGACGCAAATGTATCGATTTCATCTCGCTGATTTACATATTTCTGAGCTGAATGGGTGCAAACGTGCCCTGTATGTTCTTACATGTCATTCGGCCTGGAAAAATGTAATAACACAAGTTAAATGTGACTATATTTCCTCGTCGCCAACGGCAGCAGCTGGCCAACAAGCTGCTAATTTCCACAACCATGCTCCTGCTGCCAAGACATCGCAGCGAGGCTAACACCTAGCATGCTAACTGGAGTCACTGCATTACACACACATACACACACTATACCGCCACACGAGGGATGATATGTGCGAGCAGTTTCGTATCAACAAAAAATAGCTAGCTACACACCTGCAGAGACCCCCGATAACATCCTTCTCCGTCTTCTTGAACTGCTGTAAGGACGGTATCTTCTCTGTCGGCATCATGAAATATTCCATGCTTTCAGAGCCACCTTCTGTAGTCCGTGTTTTCTGTTCCTTCTTCCTCCACTGCTGTCCCTGTTAAAATATAATTACGCACGTTTTTGAGCACAGAGCCGTCGCCGCACTCCTCAGTGACGCATACCGAAAATACAGCTTCAAAATCGGGCGATCTGAGGAGCAGAGTTAGGAAAATAAAAGTAAGTTGAGGCTGTGTTGCTTCCCACAGCTGATGGGGTTCCCTCCAATGTGTGTGTGTGTGGCTCCTTGCCTCCGCCTACTACGGGTCTGTGTGTGTGCGTGCGCGTGTGTCTGCTGCCTCCGCCTACTACGTGTGTGTGTGTGTGTGCAGCTGATCTGTGTGAGGCGGGAAACAGCTGGTTGGAATCAGAGCCCGTTTTCCGGAGAGCAGAACAAACAGAGCAGCAGCAGCAGCAGAGTCGCTGTGTGACTGCAGTGCTGCGGATCACATCCTCACACAGACGGACAGCTGCTGATGTCTGCGTGGTAACACAACTATCAGCGAGGAGGAACAACCCGGAGACGGACACTCAACTGCAGAGGTGTTTGTTGATACTGTGTGATCCACTAAATCACATTAATCCTCCCAGGCATGAATTATAGCTAAATCTTAAAGTGTTTTTTCTTCAGTGTTTGTTTTTTAATCCCTCATAAGTGAAAATCATATCAATAATTTTTTTTTTTTCAATAAATGTTATTTTGAAGGAGTTAAATAGATATCCACTGCATCAATGGTATAACAAGTGATTCTGGAATAACTGTTAAATCCTTTTATTCTCAGACAAACCTACAAAAGGTGTTAGGATTACTTTAGATGTACCGTAATAATAATAAAGAAAAATTGTTGTACATCTTTTTCTGTTAATCTGAAATTCATGCACCAAAGGATATATTCTGTACATTAAGATAAATTGTCCTATATTTGGATCAAATCTGAAGACTATTTAATATCGCTATTTAATTAAACTATGCAAATGTGTAAATGTTACCATAATTTTAAATAAAACTAATCTAAATACAGTAGGCAGAATATATCCTTTGGTGTATATTGTAACAATGAGTAGACAGATATAGCCTATATTGAGTAAAAAATGTGGCCTACAAGAAATTATTTGGTAAAATCTGCTTCAAAGTACTACTTACACCTTATTTTTCTTTTTTTTTTACCTGTCTGGTGTTCTGAGAATAAGAGGACTTCACAGCTATTCCAACGGTAAGCTACGTGTTACATCGTGTCTTCCCTTGCCATTTTGAATTTATCATGCAGTATCTCAAAATGACAAAGAGATACAAAGACAATATTTCAGTGGAAGTGTGGACAGAGTCATGGGGATCTGCCACTTGGTGATTGGGACACGGTATTCTCGTTTAAATAGTTAAAAATGGTTTTCAAATATCTGCCTACTGTAGTGTATTTCATGCTTGAAAGGGTTAAAACTTAAGTAAAAGTGACCTAAAGGCAACACATGTATTAAAACCTGATTTTGCAGCCCTATCATCTTGGAGGATCTGCAGATTATTTTTGCCTGCGAGCCTCCCAGTGGATTAATCGGGCCCTGGCTCCTGTAAATTCAGTTTATTATTCACCACATTACCATTTCAGATGACCTTCTGTCACATTTGGTCTTTCCTTTTTTTTTTTCATTTCAAGTTCAAGTTTATTTGTCATTTCAACTGCAAGGTTTATGTTTTAGAAAAGGTTTCTTTTTGACCAGAAGATAAAACTGACACTATGTCTGACAAAAGTATAAAACCAACACATTAAACATGCTCAGGTAGGTATAATATTAGAATACAATGTAATACTAAGCACCACCGAGAATTTTAAGTTACTCACACAACTATGATATACAAAGTCATGCTGAAATAAATGAATAAATAAATAAATAACCTTAAAGCATGAGAACATTAAATAATCTATGAAAGTTATTCATCATGCAAAAGTATCAGTCATTTTCTGGATACACCACATATAAAGTCACTGGTTTCCTGCTTTTCTCCAACATCACTCTGAGCAGTGTCAGTATGAATGAAATCCCTTTGTTGGTCAAAACAAGCAAGTTTAAGGCATCACTTTGGAGCTTGGTAACTTGTGATATATTTGCTATTAATAAATAATTAACAATTCATTGAAATTTTACAAAATTTACAAACACTATGAAAGATTTCACCGGACATGTTGCATAACAGGGAGACAATGATGTAACAGGCAATGTATACATAACATATCCGACATAAACAGTCCAGCACAGTACAGCAGGTGGCAGTAATGCACCACAGCAGGAAGAGAGGGATCCTGCATGGTGTAAACACATAGGACTGTTGGAGGAAAGTTATTGTGCGTGGATGCATAATAACCTGAGCTTGGAATGAAATACATTACATTTTGTATATAATGAAAATAAAATGATTAGTTTTTGTTGTTTACCCTTAATTGAGATAAATGAAAAATCTGGTTCAAACTTTGTTGTTGCTTTAAGACAACTGATTTGAAAAATTGAAGCAGAGAGCGAATGAAAAGGATCCTAGATATGTTATGTTGATTTTTCACTGTTTGGCTGTTCACTCAAATGTGGCAATGTGCATACAATAACTGATAAAAGGCATTGCAAACAAACTACGTACATGCTCAAGTGTTTTTCCATTTGAACTGCTCAGGTTCGTCCCCACAATGAAAATGTCTGTTAGGCTACAAATACTATATAGTTCCTCTTTTCTTTGCTCTCTGCACATTACTCTATTGTACATAATTAACATTATCAAGCTGCGATTTACAGTGATTGTCTTCAAGTTCCTCAAATGTGCCTAAATGTAGAGTAGCTCTGTAAGGACATAGTGTATATCAAACCAACACACCTGAAGTAGTGTTTCTTAGGTTTTTATTTTTCCATGCAATAAAAGTTTGCTATACAGACCATAAAAACAACAAAACATAACTTTATATATTGTACAATGACAAAGATAAATAGTTGGCCCTTATTCTGACAGTTAAAAAAAAAAAAAAAAACAGATGGTCTCTGCTTTTGCCCACATATCTTGTTTGAGTGCGACTAACAGAGAGAAATATACAACCTTCCTCCGATCACCTATAAGTAGGACATCATATTTTTTGGGGAATAATTAAAAACTGATGGTCGGCTACTCACACAAGAAATACCCTTTATCTAACATTTCTATATGATAGTAAGTTCAATATAACATCTGCAGCAACGTTCATCCATATTGCTATCATTGAAATCATTAAAAATGCGCAGCACTCAAGGATATCAAGTAACATACAGCAGAGCAGGTAGCGTAAATCTTTAAAGCCAAGTGCATCTTCATGATATAATAAAGCATTATTTTAGCATTAAACACATGTTGACAGCGGGGTTAATGCTGCGGATGAGTAGCAGACACTACGGATTCATAGCTTCTTTCATCTTTAACCCTGTAACATCTTTAAAGGCCGTTTTCCTACAACAGGAGAACAGTTTAAACACACGTTAAGACAATTTAAGTACAAGAATGATTGAATTCAAACAGGCCTTTCCTTTGGCCAATAAAAACTTGGAATGCTTGAAGATGGTATTACAGTACAGGCTTGACAAGATAGACAAATAAAAGGAATGATAGTGTGGCATGACAACCAAACAGCCAAATCATCTAAACAGCTTTGATGTATGATTGTTAGTCTCATGTAGAAGAGTAGTGCAGATAGACCCTTTAAATGACCCCGTTATGATAAATCATTACAATTCCCGGCATGATCCTCCTTCCTCTGTACCATGATGTGAGATGTCATGCTAAAACGCAGAAGTCTGACATTGTTGCTTTGTCAAAGATTACTGATCTGATGGAGCGCCTCCTGTTGGCACTGATGGTCTGGTCCTCTTGGAGGCAGATTCCTCCACAGCAAAAGTGTAGTTATACTGAAAAAAACAAAACAAAAAACAAAGTGAGTATATTCTTTGTTGAGAAAAGTTTATGTTTGTAATTTAAGGCTGAGTTGGGAGTCAAATGTGACCCTACCTCATTTTCAATGTCTTGGAGAGACTTAATGCGAATGTTGTTTAACTGAGAGTTCAGTTGAAGAGTCTAAGAGAGAAAGATGACAAAGAGAAACAGATGTGACACAACGAGAAATAAACTGAGGCAAAAAAACCCAACTCATTTGTAAATGAATCCATAACTTAAGTATTGATGAAAATGTCATACCGTGCTGTTTGCCTGGATATCAAACTTTGGGTGGAGGCTAAAGGGAACTCCATCTAGAGCTGCAGGGAGTGAAGGTAGGTAACAGTTTAGTGGGCTGCCCTCAGTGACAAATAGTAATAAGCTCCTGTGTGTGAGGAGAGACTAGGAGTACCTGTGATACCCTGGAAACTGCTGTCAGCGGGTTTGTCCGAGTTGTCCTTGTTGTTGAGGCTGTGGCGTCTCTGACTCAGTTTGTTCGGTGGCAGTCTAGGAGGAGGGTTGCTATGGAGACAAATAGATAAATATTAGGGCTGCACAATTAATGGAAATATAACCGAAATCGCAATATGACCAAGTGCAATATCCAAATCGCAAGAAGCCTTTTTATTAAGGTAAAGTGTGTGACGAAACAGGATTATAATGATGAACTGTAGTGCTGCAGAGATGTCTTGGCCAACAAATCTTGTTCTCCAGGTGTAAGAAAAAATGTTTGTTTGGCACAGACCCTAACTAATGTCATCATCGTGATGGATTTTTTTTTTAATGATTAAGTTGATGATGATTTACTATAACTATATCATGCAGCCCTAATAAATATTAACACCACAAGCAAACAAGTCCTTTTACTTTAATATCTCATCGTACAGTTTGCTTTAGTTTATTCTTACTTTCATTTTTCCTTTTATAATGCTAAATGTTGTTTATGTATGTTAGTGGACGCCATTTCTAAACCAACATTAGCTACGGTTTTCTTTCTGTTAGCGGAGTGGAGAGAGGCACTGAGACACAGCACTCCAGAATCAGCATTAAACAAGTCAGACTTGTATAGGCTACCGAGAGAGACAGGGAAGGTCTCATATTTCACGTCACCTCACAATCCTTTCACATATGGCCAATAAAAAAGTGGTAACATTTTTACATAAAGCCCCTTTAAACATCTGTGTACCAGAAGAGCCGTGACATGTTCCCCAATAAATGATTCAATTAAAATATTAAAATGCACTTTCGGACTTCTCTCTATTACTAAGTACTGTACCTGGGTCTGAGGGGCAGAGGAGCAGAGGGCTGCTCCAGTGAGAGTCCGCGGAAGTCCAGACTGACACTGCGGGGCTTGGCTTGAGGCACGGGGCTTGTGAAATAGCCCTTTCTGCACCACAGCACGTAGCCATGGATGTCTCTGGGGAAAAGGCACATTTAATAATACATTAACAACTGTTTAATTACCATTCAATGTACTGAATGCACAGTTGAAAGCAAGTGATCATGTGAAAACAGACCACTATGTTATGGGATTTAAGAAATGCCTTCATAAAAGAGATTCAAATGAAATATTTGTATATGTGAATGCCACCAACCCCACGTATGTGTGGTGCTGCAACATCATTTTGCTTTTGGCTGTCAGTTTAATATCCAACACAGCTGTGTCCACACTGCCCACTGGGGCGACACGCACACACACACGCTTCTTCTTCGAAACAGTGGCCCCTGAACACACAAACACACACATAAATACAGATCATGTCCATCAGACTGAAAAATTAAATCAGCAGAGAGTAAATAGGACATCAAATATCAGGAGGGACTCAAATATCAGGTGTGTGTATAAACACCTGTCTCTGTGTACAGTATGTGTGTGGATCCAATTTTAGCTTTAAGACAATAAAGACAAGAATGTACATGTGTGCATGTACTTACTCGCTTCAAGGTGCTCTGCTATATAGCAATAACCATGAGGAATAGATTCCTTGTCAGAAATGAGCTGAATGTCTGTCACTACCATACCACCTGCCAAGTCCTGGAGAGAAAGAGAGACACAGTTCGAAGAAGGAAGACAGGAAGGACAAGAGCAGAGAACAAAGGACAGACATGATGTATCATCTGTGTGTATTGTATCTCTGTCCGTTACCTTGCTGTAACAGAGGTAATATCCAGACTTCATCCCAAAGCTGCGTGTAAAGTTCGCTGCTGCTCCGTCTTCTGTGATGCTGATCTGCAGAAGAAAAAGGCGACGGTTAGATACACCCCATATGACAAGGGATAGACCGATTATTTGCCTGGCCGATTATCAGATCTGATATTCAGCATTTTTCCAATTATCTGAAAAATTGTCTGTTCTGTTTATTAGCTATTTGTCTTTATTCTACATTCTGTTTCCAGTTACATGTCTTTTATTTTACAACAGATTGCCGATAGAATTAATGAATTACCTCCACCAAGGAAGCTTGTCTGTTTGTTGGTTTGTCAGCAGGATTACAGAAAAACTACTGAGCAGATTTCCACTTAACTTGGATGGAGGATGTTTCTCGCTCCAGAAAAGACACCATTAACTTTTGGTGCGGATCTGATAAAGGGACGTATCCATGTATTTTTCCTTTAACATTTTTGCAAATTTCTCATGGAACAATGTACAGAAAAAAGCAAGTGATTTTACGTGGTTGGTATCTATGAGTGAGCACAATTTGATGTGGATACAAGTAAAAATCTGGATCTAGTGGATTTAATTATAGGCTTGATGGAATTAAAGGGGGCGGTTGGGCCTTGGTGGAGGTATGCGCTCTACTGAGTGCCATTCTTGTTTAACATTGCACTGCTTTGGCTCTGATGCAGCCTCCCTCTGTGGCCTCACTCAATGTCCTGCCCACAACACTATCAGATTGGTTACACATCATGAGTAATAGCCAATCAACACAGGATACTCTGAATCTGCAAAGTAACGAGTAATTTAAGTTATTTTATTTAAGTTAAATAAATGTAGTGGAGTAAAAAGTATTATATTTGCCTCCAAAATGTAGTGGAGTGGAGGTATGAAGTAGCAGAAAATGGAAATACTAAAACTACTACTGTTTCTGAGTAAAGCATTCTTAGTTATATTCCATCACCGGTTATTCTAAATTTTGACACTGAGATTTTAATTTTAACCACAAATGTTTATCTGTTCCAAATATTGATTATCGATCTCACTGCTTCTGTATCGTTGTTTTAAAAAAACAAATAATAATAATATAACCAGTCGAGGTTCTTAGTGGTGGTTTAAGTTAAGTTGGGCTTTTATCTCTTTGGTGACACTTCACTTTACTTAACTATTCTTCATCATCTTCTCTTTAGCAAGGCACTACTCCCGTGTACTGCAGTCAAATTCATCCTGGCCAACAGTGTGTAGTTATTCATCAGAAACAGACAGTGCTCAAGAAAAAAACCCAAATGTGTTCAGTCCACTTGAAGTCAAGATGAAAGCTGAGTGTTAGCTGGGTCAAACACTGAGTTTGAATTCAGATCCAATGGGTACAATTATGACTTGGATTAGCATTAACTAGCTGGTCATGAAGCTATTCATTATAGTGCTCGAGTGAAACAGGCTCTCTCAAATTCAGTGGCTACACAACGTCCTCTTGTGTCCGGATCGTTAGAGAAGACAGTTTACAGCACTGTTAAACAACCACTCGGTTTCTAAAGGTCAAGTTTCCAACTCATCCAAACACATCTGTCCTACTTAAGATTTCCAACAACATTTGAGTGACTGCAAACACAGCTGCGCCTTCTGTAGCCCCTCTGTAAGCTGTCTTTAAATTAAAGACTTTACTTCAAGTAAAGATTGGTTATGGCTCCACCATGGGCCTTTAAGGTTGTCAGCTCTAATTATACTCTCACACAACTTTAACACAGACGGAAACTGTTTGTGGTCACCCTGGAGTAAAATATGGAAATACCTGGTTCCTATTTTTTTGTAGGTTTAGCATGGACCCTGTACACGCCAGACAATTTGACTGTCATAACAGGAAAAGCACATTTAGATGAGACTGTTCCAGGGCTCTGATGAGCTGATGCTCACGCACACATTTGACAAGTCAAAATGTCTGCCGTGAAAAGGTCCATTGCTACTCCAATGGCAACTATGTACTTTTGTTTATGGATGAGTGTACATTTCATCCCTGTTCCTACCAGGTTAAAATCTTTGGGGCAGGTGCCGGTGTTGGAGGTCCACGCCACTGCCGTGATTGGCCGGGCGCCTCCCCCACGCTCCATCAAAGACATCTGGGGAAGAGAAAAAAGTAAACAAGGATGGTTCATGGCGTCTGGAAGGGAGGACAACATAAATGTTGAATTCAAACTTCAGATCTTCCATCAGTCTTGTCATTGCCAGAGGAGGTTGTTATAAAAATCACACACTGTGTTAGCAGACATTCTCATGATCTGTCATTCTGGTGTGTGTGTGCTTGTGTGTATGAATGTGCTTTCTCTGCGACTTACTGGCAATGTGAGAACCAACTTGCTGTCTGACGCACAAAGGTGAACAGGCTCTCATTCATTCTAAGAATTCATGTTATCCCTGAGCTACATTGTGAAGGACAGAAAGATCCTGTTCAGTCTAAACAGTCATGTTATCTCTATAGAGAGGAAATATTTAGTGCAGGAATTCAGCCCTAACTACAGCAGTGAAGTGGCAGTTCATACTGAGGAGCTTTGCATTTCCATTTTAAAGCACGCCGTCTTGGTAGAAAAAAGTGTCTGTTAATATGGAGAAAATCCTCTATCATGGTATATATAATTTTTTATTACATGTCGAAACATAATACATTTTTCTGGCATATTCATTTGAAATAAGCAGGCAAGAGTATATTTTTCAGGCAGAGCCCAAACATTACATATATGACAATAGAGATTTACCGATAGCTGAACTTTGTGTAACGGCAGATACAGAGAATGGATCTAATATCAGCTGGTAAAACATTATGCATGTTATTTTTTTGTATTTAAAGGAGCGCTGTGTCGTTTTGTGGAACAAATTTTAATCAGAAGAGAGAGATCTTCATTGAATGATTTTTTATGCCAAACAAACTAAATAAACAAACTCTCTTTGTTTTCATGACTGAATAAACAAACTGACCTTAAAGGACAACACATTTCATACTGTTGTACTTTGTTTATAGTTGGCGGACCCTGCCACCTTTCTAGCTTCAAACAGTGTTATTGGGACCTTATTTTCCTCTGAGAACAGCTTGTTTATGCAGTTATGGAAAAGTAAATATTTCTGAGTTTGTATTATTACCTCATTAATATTGTTAATATAAAAAATCTGAGTTTGAATTTGGTCTCCAAAACTACATAGTGCCCCTTTAGCAGCTGTATACTTCTAACCCTGTATGGATGTTATGTTATGAATTATCAAGAAGTTACACAATTCACTTGTTGTTTGTGTATATTGGCCACTTGTGCAGTAAAAATCTGTTAAGTTGCATACAGGTGTACGGGATGCTGCTGGAAAGTAGCGGGGTCTCCTTTCTAATAATAATAATAATAATAATAATAATAATAAATGATGTGGTATTAAATCAGTGCATATACTTGTGCACTCACTGATACAGATTCCAGCGTTTTAGGCAGTATCAGAGGATTTTCCAATACTGGTATCAGTATCAGAACAACCCTACCTTACAAATCAAAGTGTAACACTAAAGTGATAAGATGAAATCATATAAAAATCTACAGCATCAAAGGTACAGCAAAATCTCAGATGACAGACACATTTATATCGTCTCATGGAGTCTTATCATATGCCCTAAAATACCTCTAGTCAAACCTGTTGCTGTGGCCTGAAGCTTTTGTGGCTCCTGTAAAAAATAAAGAAGCATCTACACTGTGCCTTGCCAAAAAGCTTCATGTTACATGGTGTTTGACTTGACTTGATAATGAAATACCCAGAAACTGACTATTGTCCTCAGCTTTCACTCGAAAATACTCAGAAAAAATAATTCAGAGTTTGACTTACATATTTTAATGAACATGTTCAAATGCCAGAAACGACTGAGTAAAGTGTGAAATCTGGAGTGAGGGTAGATGTGAGATTTATCTATTCACACACTTACCTTCACTTACATACGTAAAACATATTGTTGTTTTGTAGGCTCTATTTTTGTAACAAGGGTGGACATTCACTACCAAACACATACAGGTAGCTTCAATAAACACTGGACGAGCTTTGACAGTTTTACTGCTTTACCAGCAACTCTGGCATAAACTTTATCAAACTTCCATCTTTCTGGACAAATTTACATGTAATGTTGCAGAGTTGTTTAAAAGAAAACCAGAGTGAATTATTAAACCTATTAATAAACACTGGTTATGAGTCATTTTCCATGTACTTCTATGACAAGCCGAGCTTAGCTGACAATAGTGGCGACTGTTCCATTGACAAAACTTCACTGCTTCCTGTTCAAAATAAGCTTATGTCATTTTATTTCATGAACACACTTATCTGTAAGTTAAATACATACTTACTTTGTCTATGTGTTCGCGTCTGTCTCTTCGAGGGGACACGGTTTGGCAGGCGAACAGCTTCTTAGTCAAAAGCCGAAACTTCTTGGTCTTCCTTCTCAAAGCAGGAAGTGCTGAATCCATTCTGACTCCAACTCCCATCAAACCCTGGGGCAACACGTCAGAGTTAAGCGCTCACTCGATTCTGACCACAAGATGGCGGCATTACAACAGTGAAGGAAGGAACAGTTTACCAACCTCATGGCCTCTTCTTCTTCTTCTTCTTCTTCTTCTTCTTCTTCTTCTTCTTCTTCTTCTTCTTCAAATAGTCCATTTGATCTTCTGGATATTTTTAACAAAAGTTTTTTGTTAGATAATGTACTAAAAATAATAATGGAAGACATTAAGATGTAGCTCGTTATTTTTGCTTGTTCACTAATACAGTGGCAATTAGGCTATATAGCAAATATAACCCAAGACAAAAATCAGTAAAACCTGAATAAAACAATGATAAAAAGAAAACCTGAATAAACAAAGATAAACAGAAATAAAAACCTGAATAAAACAAAGATAAAAATAAATAAAACCTGAATAAAAACAAAGATAGGCCTTAAAATGAATAAGAACAAAATAAAAAAAGATAAAAACATTGAATACAAACAGGCTTAAATACAAAGCCTACAATACTATACAAGTATGTTTTGAGATGTGATTTAAAAATGACAGAAGGGTAATGAAAAGGGTATAAGATGGGAGAAATGGGGTTTTAAAAGGGCAAGAAGGAGATGTCTGGCAAGGAAAACTAATTAGGCACGCACACACACGGACACACACACACACACACACACACACACACACTTCTGATTTAAAGGATAGTGATACGTTATATTTTATTTATATATAATCCGACAATAAATTGATCGCACTAACAAGTGAAGCACTGCATGTGTTGCCAAAACCTGATGTGGTTTGTTCCTCTGCCACAGTCCTCCATTGTTGTGTAATTTAAAACACATCAATGAGCCACAACAGTGCACAGGCTGACATGTTCCTTCATTACCATAAACATTAGCAGCACTGAGCAGTTCAATCAATACTCCGTCCTGCTGCCATGAATACTAAGGAAAGCAAATGCGTTCAAAATAGGGAACAAATGCACTATTTACTCTTAAATGAATAGTTTTAGCTTTGCTCGGCTGTTTTAGGAAACTACTTTGCCCTTTTACATAATGAAATCAAATACTTTGGTCCCTTATATATATATATATATATATATATATATATATATATATATATATATATATATATATATATATATATATATATATATATATATATATATATATATATAAAGATCTCTAGCAGGAACCAATGGGCATAGAGCAGAGTGCCTCAGAGAAGGTAGGGAACACAATAAGCATTGAGGACACCATAAGTTTTTGTCTTTTCATGCCTGGTTGACAAAAACAAATATAGTGTAATCATACTTATTCCTGAATGTGCTCTTTAAATGTAAACATGTAAACATAAAATAATAATCTCTAAAGCAGCAGCAGTGAGGTCAAAATCTGAAGACTCTGATCTTCTTCCTCCTCCCATGGTGAATGTTTTCTGGGATGTTTGCATCTGTTTTAAGTTTATAAGTAAGTAACCCATTAAAAAAACAAAAAAAAACAAAAAAAACAATCACCTATAAATAGAAATCACTCTTAATCTTTGTTTATTATTTTCCTCATTCAACACAGAGGCCGCTGCACACACAGGCTCTCTCCATCTGCAGAATTCGGTTCAATATGTTGTTTGGAATAAGGCCCTTTGTTAGCTACGCTCACAGACACAGGGACTCATCTTAATCCACTTTAATGTTATGTGTACATGTGTGAAACTGAGACACTTGATTGGAGCTTCCAGAGGTGCTCACGTCCCTGTTGGCATGGCAACATGCAGAGCAGACCACAGGGGGTGGTTGTAGGGGGGGAGCGGGTGGACTGTTCCATCTCTGTGGAAATGGAAATCAGTGTTTATTGAGAGCATTTAGCTTTATTGGCTGATTGGCCAATTAATGAGGATGAGCCAGCTGTAATCTGCTGAGACTGAAGCAAGAGGGAGAGGAGGCAAATTGCCAGTGAGTGCTTCAGTGTGTGTCTGCATGCCTGCACATCTGCGTGTCTGCTCGCTGGGGGAGCATGCAGCTGCCTGTGTGTGAGTGATAGTAAATATGAGAGTGATAGACTGAGTGAGAGAGCATGTTCAGCGACTCTGGCACTTCCTACTATGATTCATTCATCTTTTCCATCGAGTCAGCCTCCTGCCTAGAGTGAAGGAAGCAGAAACACATGCACTGCACTCATGTACAGACATAAAAAACCCCACACTTCTCAGCAGCATTACATCTCAAACACACTGAATTGATTTGACAAAATGCTATTTTATCACCACACATACACATACTCATGCACATACATATACACATGCACAGGGCTTTCAGAAAAAAAGGGCACAGGGTTATATTCAACCAATGGGATGAACACATTTAAATGAAATATATTTAAAAGAAATATTGCAGAAACAGTTATATCTATGGAGGCCTGAGAGAAAGAATGTATAGTGAATATATTAGTAAAAAAAGATTAGTGTTAAATATTGTCACCAGTGACGCCATAGTGATGAAGTTAACGTTTCTGCAGCCACCTTTATAAAGTTTATTCAATCTTTACATCAACAAATAAAACACCGATCTGCATCAGGCTGAAGTACAATTGCAATTTGGGAACTAATTGTACAAAAATATTCAGATTTTTTTAATAGTATTTTCAAACGTAAGCTGACATATCATCATTACTGTCACCTATTAAAACAGGTTTGCATGATGGTTAAAGCTGAAATTGATAAAACATAACACCTTGAAGGACTATAATCTCATCACAGACAGTACTCCTCAGCAGTGGTGGACTCAGGCTGTCTGAGGGGCAGGGGAGAGGAAAATAAAAAGGGCACCAGCTCCATGTGTTGGGACACCAGCATGCAGAAAGTCGTGATGCATTTACGGGGAAACACTTCCAAACCCTGGTGTTGATTAAAATGGTTTTACTACGTGTCCAGTATAGTTACTACACTGCTGTAATTAAAAACACAAAGTGAACCATTTAGAGGCAAGTAGAGGCCAGCTAATCTTCTACCATATAGGGCGAGTCCCAAGGCCTAAACCATGGAGTCAACATTGGGGGGGACCAAATTTCTCTCTTATATATATATACCTTTTTTTTCTTTTTACCACAATGATAATGCATTGCGTTACATGTTATTACATTGTATTACTTGTGTGGGCACTGGGCAGGAGGGCCTTCACTGCTCTCTTCTCATCCTGTCTTCCCTTGCCAAGCTCCTGTGGTCCTATATTCTCCTCTCTCTTTTCCTCTCTCTTGCTCTCCCGTCATCTCCTCTCCTCTCCTCTCCTCTCCAGTCAAGTCAATTCAATTAAATTCAATTTGACTCAAATTTGTTTTATTGTCATGAATGTTGTGAGAACTATATTGCCAAAGCATCAGGAATACATGAAACAAAACAAATACAACCCACAGAACCAAATAAAATAAAAATGAAAAAAGTATGTATGTGTGCTTATGTCCTCCTCTCCTCTTCCTTTCCTCCTCCTCCTGTCCTCTCTCCTTCTCTATCCTCTACCCTCTTCTCCTTTCCTCCTCTACCCTCTCTTCTCCTCCTCTATACTCACCCCTCTCCTCCTCCTCTCTCCTCTCCTCCATCATCTCCCCCTCCTCTCCTCTCTCCTCCTTCTCCTCCTCTGTCCTCTCCCCTCTCACATCCTCTCCTCCTTCTCTCCTCCTCCTCTCCCCTCTCCTCCTCTCTCTCTCTCTTCTCCTCCTCTCTCCTATCCTCTCCCCTATCCTCTCCTCTCTCCTATCCTTTCTTCTCTCCTCTCCTCTCTCCTCTCCTCTCTGCTATCCTCTCCTCACCTCTCCCCTCTCCTCTACCTAGAAAAGGACCCAAACGCCTTTTTGCGTCTATCATTGGCACTGATGAAAGATTGGCATATATCTTCCAGGTCCAGTTCGTCCAGCTTCCTCTGGTGCACATGACAGATAGCAACATGATTCAGCCTGCTTTGCGTCATGGAGGATCTGAGCCATGTCTTGAGCCTTCGTAGTGCGCTAAAGCTCCTCTCAGCCTCTGCTGAGGATGCAGGGACGATGAGCAGGAGCCTTAGTAAAGCCTCCACCTGGCTGAACAGACTTCGGACTTCTGGCACCATGTCATGCATAATGCTGACAACATCTGAGCTTGTTTCATAAGTGTAATTGGCTGCGAACATGGCCAGCTGTACTTGAAGCAGTTGTGGATTCAATTCGGGATACTGGTCCACAACCTCATCAATGGTTCCCTGTAGAAGCACATTTTCAAGCTGCTGAAGTTTGTGGAATCCAGCTTGATCGAACCTCTCTATGAATTGAGTATTCACTGTGTCCAAGGTGTTGTAGAATTGGGCTCTGTAGAAGGACTGGGCATCAGGATGGATATGGGCTGAAGCCTGACCAGTGTAACGCTTTGTAGGTTTGCGGATATGAGGCATCTGAATTGGTTGCAGGTCCAACTTTGTTGCCATAGCAGTTGCTTTTGAGAACAAGACATCAAAGTGTTCCTCTGTTCGCTTTTCCTGCATGCTTGTTTTTACATGGTCCACAGCTTTCAACATGCCTGAAACTGTCTGTTTCCTATGCTGCAGGGAGGTGTTCAGGCATTCCAGATCCCCCATCAGGTCCTCAGCCATTACAAGGCCGAGCACAGTGTTGCCTTTTAGAAATGCTCCATGAAGACCATTAGCCTTAGCTGACGTCTCAGATGAGCTGCTTGATGCCATTTCTTCTAGGGCTGTCAGCACTGACTCATACTGCCTTAGAACTGAGTGGATGGCAGGGGTGCGAACAGTCCACCTGGTTGGACAGAGAGGCTTCAATGAGGTGAAACCATGCTCCGATTTGGCAATTTCCTGGAATACCAACTTGAACTTGCCAGATTGGTTAAAGAAGCCCCCCAATTCATGGACCAGAGCCATTGAATCTCTCACAAGTGGAGATGATAGACAGGCAGCCTGTGTAATTAAGTTCACGCAATGTGGACCACAGTGACAGTACACAGCCAGTGGTTGTTGTGCCCTTAATATGGCTTGCACTCCCTGCCATCGTCCAGCCATGTTTGCGGCACCATCATAAGTTTGTCCTCGGAGTTGAGACAGAGGAAGGTCTAGACGCGTCATCACATCACAAGCCACCTTGGCTATATTTTCCCCTGTTGTTGATAACACCTCGTAGAGTCCCAGGAATTCTTCCTTTGGTTGTAGATCTGCATCTACAAAGCGCACACATATTGACTCCTGCTCAACACCTGACACATCCTGGGTTCCATCAATGATAAGTGCGAACTGGACCACTGGCATTGATGTTATGTCTGACACAATTTTTTTGATGATTGTATTGGCCATCAGCTGCAACAGTTCATTCTGCATTTTGGGACTGGTGAAATCAAACTGACGTTTTAGCCAGTTGGTCAGCTCTGCATCACCTTTTGCCTTGTACTTTAGAAGCTGGCTGAAATTCCCACTCTCCTTCTCATTGCCTTGAAAAGCCAGACCTTGCCGTGCCAAGTACTGCACACCCCCAGCAATCTTCATAAGATTTCTCCTTGCTTGTTGCTGCTGTCTTTCAAGCTCACGTGAAAGTTGCACATTAACAGTCTTTGGCTCCTGAAGCCTAGTCATCACAGCTAATTTGTGACACTGGCTGTCTTTATGTGCACTAAATTTCTCCAGTGCCTTCTTCCAGTTGTTAAAGCCAGTCTTGACAAATGCTGAATCTGCTTTTGATGCAAGCTTGGACTTTTGTGCTGCAAAGTATTTAGCACAATAGTAACAGAGAACACCCTTTACAGAGGGGCTGTAATGGAGCCATGTATGATCTTTAAACCACTTCTCCTGAAAGTAGAGTGTTTTATTTGATAGGGTTTGACTCGGTATGACTTTCACATTTGGATGATTTGGGAAAGGTCCAAGCTCCCTCCCTTCCTCTCCAGTGCCCTCATCATCGCCTGTCTGGCTGCTCATTCTATCTCTTTCTCTCTCACTGTCAAACTCCCTCTCCATGGGTATGATCTGAAATGCACGAGGATGATCTCATCTTAACTTAACATTAACATTAGACTGTTAAGGTTGTCATTAGTTGGTCTTCACCATTCATATTAGCTCCTTTCTCACTCACCTCCATGTCACCAGCACACACTCTCCCTGTCCTGTCACCATCCTCTTGTTCATTCTCTCTGTCCTTACTCTGAACACACCACAGTGAACATGGATGAAATATTAGTAAACCATAGACTAGAAAGTCTAATATTTATACATGTTTTACATATGGGGGGGCAACACGAGTCTGTACTTTAACATTGGACTGTTATGTTATGTTGGGTGAACAAATTGCAACAGAAGCAGTGTTATGTATGCAAATTAGCCATAAGTAATTAGATTATGCACTGTTTGCTCATGTTAACAACGAATTTCAAAAAGCCTGTATACATTTTTCATTTGTCTTAATGTAAGTAATAAACTCAGTAATTTACATGGTGATATCTAAGGCGGGTTAAACATTTTACCCTATTCACGTGAGGAAAATAATGAGGCTAGCGAATGGACTATATTTGGGTCTTTTTTGAAACTTGGGAAATGGGATTCTCCAGGGATTTTTTCCCTCATGTTGAGGATATAAAATCAGTTGCATTTGCTTCTGTTGCAATTTGTTCAAGGTTGTCCCCCATTTTGTCTTAAAATTACTGGACTAGACATAGTAAATTATAGACTAGAAAGCCTATTTGATTATACTATATTGACTCCTTGACATTAATGGTAATTACTCATTTTCTCACTGCTCTGAACTTACTTTATTTCTTTTCTGAAGCTGCCCAAAAAACAGTCTTATATCGCTGCCACTCTTCCTCTTGCTCATGATGACTCACTGTGAAATTGACGTGCTACATAAATGATTGACACTCAAACTTCATGTGGGTTTTCTTACAAATATAATATGGTTCGATATAGGAGCTGGGAAACTTCTCCTCTCCTCATGTTAGTTGCTCTGGCTGTTCACTAGCTAATACCTGTAAATGGCATGTAGCCTAACATTATACTAGTGAGTTAGCTCAGAATTCCTGTCAGAAGTTAGCTAATGTTAGCCAGCTAGCTAGTAGGCTATTCCTTGCAAGACCATTCATGAAATTACATTTTCATAACACTTAACAAAAAATATAATCAACAACTTTAATATAGTCGATTAGTAACATTCATATTAGGCTACATTCTGATTTTCCACTTTTAAATATGTTTGAAAGTAATGAAAAACAGAGAGAGGGTTTGACATACCCACAGCAGTCGAGCAATGAATTCTGCTGGATGGGGTGGTGTGTCAACATGGTATTGTACGGCGGGCAACACCATCTGGACAAACCACGCATAACTGCAATCCTACAACCGGTAGTAACTAGCCTATATCAAAAATGTCTTATGTTTAGCTATAATAATGATTAAATGACTTTTTTGCTATTGATTATTTCGGACAGTGGGATGTGTATGTGGTTGCCTGACTTTTTTTTTTTTTTTAATCAGATAGATATTGGGGGGGACATTTTGAGCATATCTGAATATTGGGGGGGACATGTCCCCCCCAATGTATATGGTGATTTAGGCCCTGGCGAGTCCACCAGTGCTATACAGTACAATGAGGTCACCATAGAGTCAATACTGTGCATCAGTAATGCAGTCTTTGTAGGAATAGAGCGCACACATGCGCGCGCACGCGCGCGCACACACTCACACTCACACACACACACACACACACACACACACACACACACACACACACACCACACACACACACACACACACACACACATTCAGTATTAGTCCGATTTCAAATCAAGCTGCAGTGCTCCCCAGAGCCCGCAGACCTGCGTCAAAGCTGCCAGAACAAAACCGGTAGCTCATCAATGGGGATTTCAAAATAAAAGTACTAATTTACCAAGAGGATTCAAATCTTACTTTACAGCCATTTCTTTAACAGCTGTTTCATTTCTGTGTAGGTTCACTGTTTCAAAGGACAGTTAACATCAAATAGTGCTTTTCTAATCAATGTACTGCAGCTCTTTGTATTTCAGCGGCCATCTTATTCTGTGTGGCTTGGCACTGGGTATTCAGATCACTTTGCTTTGTTTACCTCTAGGACAAGTCTGTGGAACACACCACACACCTCTATCAGATGCATATAATATCATAGCATTTTTCTAACATAAACATATTACCAATAACGATGAGAAGGCTAAGGAATTAGAGCAAATATACAATATAAATATCCCAATTCAAAGGTAGTGTGTGTTCAGGCAGCCTGAGTGAGAGCAGAGTGTCTTGTCCAGAGTGCTTACCCTGTGTACGTATGTATGCTAGGATGTCTATAATGGGCAAGCCTGCACAAGAAAAGCAATCTAAATGGATTGATGGATGGATGCCCCATTCAGAAGGACAAACTACTATGGAGCAATAAAAACAATGTTTCTGTCTGTAGTTTCACAATGTACCTCAAGATGGTACTATCTGTCTTGTTACCGTGTTCCAAACAGTGGAATAGGTAACTCTAACCCTCCCTATCCAGTACTTAAAGGTGTTAATACCACACTATAATAATAATCCACTGCAGGTTAATGTCCAGCATTCAAAACATTACCTAAGGAATAGAAATAGCCTATCAGCAAATATACCGTGTATAGAGTATCACAAGTAAAAGTACTCATTTTAAAGACAAAATGGCCCCTGTGTTTAACTATTATGTTTCTGGATTCATATTACTTCTGGATTAATATATATAACGCATATTACTGCTGTAGATGTTAAGTTTCTGTTTAAAAATCTTAATCTGAAAAGGAAGTAGCAACTAAAGCTGTCAGACAAATGTAGATGAATAAAAAATACTGCAATATTCGCCTCTGGAATGCCTCTTGCACCTTAATTGGAAATATTTAAGTAAATACAAATAACTCAAATTTGTACTTAAAGGGTAACTTGAAGTGTGTTTACAGGCCTTGGAGAGTGCTACAACATATGTGAAAAGGTTGTATAAATCCTTTGTGGCTCCAGAGGAAAATGCATGTAATCTGATTAATAATTGCCTCCAGTGATGTCACTCAGTGGCTAAATTGTAGGCGTATACCTCAGATTCTGCTGTATCGATTCTGATCATTTGATTTTAAACTATCCATCATGAGTCCAACAGTGTTATGGGAATGCAATGCTAGACATGCTTTTCCAAACATGGCCCATACATTACCCACAATGCAATTTAGCCACTGAGTGACATCACTGGAGGCAATTTTTTTTCCATCAGATTACATGCAGCCTCCTCTGGATCAAACAAAAAAGACTTTATACTTCTTCTTCTTCACATGTGCAGTAGTACTCCCTAAGACCTGTGAACACACTTTGATGTGTAAAATTGGTGGCGTTACCCTTTAAGTAGAACTTTGTCAAACCGGACGGTGGATGAATATAAAACCCGACTCGTTCTTTGATTTCGGCTCAGTCATACTTTAAACTGGCGCCTTTAATGCGGTTATCCGTGTTGGGGTGTATTACTTTGAAATGCTTGAGCGGAAGTAGCCTCCTCTCATCCTGTGTAACCTGATAGCGGACTTCATTGCTCCGTGGTGTTTTTCTGGGAGGAGTGGAGCAGCAGGGAAACAAAACAGCAACAACCAATGGTACAAACCTAGCTTGGACGGAACCACAGATGAAGCTCCTCGGTTACACCTCTTCTACACCGTGTTTGAGACGAGCCCGTCGGCTCACACTTTTTATTACTCGTGTATAAAAGGAGGGGGGCTGGTGGAGACGGCGACATCAGAGGCTCCCGGGTCACACAGCATTATTTAACACCGCTGGTCTACGAGGTTTTTATTATTTCATTGGCGTTTGCTGAGGCTGCGCTTTGGGAAAGGGCCGAGCACCCCCTGAAAAGCAGGAATGAGTTAGCTGTGTAACAAGCTAGTTGTGGTATTTGTTGGCGTTTTGTTGCTCACATTAAGACCACTCTCCATCCCCGCTGTTTGCACGTATGGCCGCTCGGATACAAACAAACACCTTTCGTTTTCTTTTGAAGCTTTTCTCCCCCTCCGAGCCTCCTGGTTTTGTCTTTTCATGGGGGAGAGGGGATGTGCGCATGCGCGGCAGGCTACTCTATAAGACAACAGTATCTTACTAAAGGCTAATATTTTCGTGAACAGTGCCAAAGAACAGCCTCAGTTTGTAGAAACCTGTGTAATCCGCGTTTTCCCGTTTTCTTCAGATAAGTGCTGCACTTCTGTCTCTTTGTTCTGACCACGACACTCCAGCAGACTGCTTCAGCTCTGAGACCTGAGTGTGTTTTTGTTTTTTTTTATTTGTAAGACGTTTCAACCTCTCGGTTTTCCAAAAGTTGCTGAAACTTTTGAAAAAGAGCCCTCCCTTTGACGACCTCCCCCTCCCGTCTATATGGAGGACCAGGCCCGCATGATGTTGGGTCACATTGGACTAACTGGACTGTCTCAGGAGGATGTGTGCGATCCTGACATCTTACGGAAACACCAGAACCTGGGTCAGCCGCAGCAGGACATTGGTGACATCCTCCAGCAGATCATGACCATCACAGATGAGAGTCTGGATGAGGCCCAGGCCAGGTAATAACAGGGGCACGTGATCAGACCCTTATAGAAGACAGAACATGTTTAGGAGTTTAGAAAAAACATCATCATCACAGCATCCCCTCGAGCTTGCATGGTCTCACAGATACATCACATGCTGTAATACATGATACTAACGCCCCCCTTTCTCCCACATACTGCTGGACTCTTTGTGCCCCCTTCACCCGCTGTCCATCGCCACCTTTCACCCCACAGGCCTTAATACAAATCTGAGCTAACACTGACAGGAGGAGATCTTTATGAGCATTTAACAGCCATTTGGGAGTTTGACTAAGGGATTTCACCCTATTTGACCCTGTAATA
Organism: Pagrus major; assembly: GCF_040436345.1. Classification (NCBI taxonomy): domain Eukaryota; kingdom Metazoa; phylum Chordata; class Actinopteri; order Spariformes; family Sparidae; genus Pagrus; species Pagrus major. The sequence continues at coordinate 25,391,701 of NC_133215.1, forward strand.
GTCCCTGTTGCCTAACTCTTGTAACTCACAGCACAATATAATCACAGTAGTTTGTTCAAAATAGTATTTTACTGGCCATACACCACGTTTAAAACAAATGATCTATGATACATCACACCATCTGTGTAAAAATGAAAGTATACCCCTAAAATGGAAAAAGAAGATATGGATAAGTAATAATTTTATGATTTATATATATATATATATATATATATATATATATATATATATTTATCTAATATTGCTTTTTTGGCTAGTCAGTTGCCAAAGTTAATGAATTCTCTTTCTTTGTTTGTTTTTATTGGTGATGAAGAGTGGCATACATAAGAGAAAACATAGATCTACTGAAGAAATATACAGACAATGAAATATGACAGTTAACAGCCGATAATTTTCTGGATTAATCCATTAGCTGTTTGGTCTATAAAATGCCAGAAAAATATCGATCAGTGTTGCACAAAGGCCAAGATGATGCCCTCAAATTAATAAACTAGAAAAATATCACATTTAGGATGATCAAAATAGTTTAGATACATTTTTAGTGTAACAACATGTCTCTCTTTCTCCCTTCTTGAGCTTCACAATCTCCTTTTCCTTCCTTTTATGATGTAATAGTGGTAATATTTTGGTAATGCGGACTTTTACAGCAAGTTGAGATAAAACATTTTTAAAACAACATGAATATGTCACAGTATCTACAAAGTCAAAAACAGCCATAAACTGACAGCAAATTTCATACTAAGTGTCCGCATGAAAGGAAGGAATCAATATGGTATCGTAGAAAACAGTATTATAATGTATTGCAATATTGATGATTTGTTTCCAGACTTGTTCAAAGTGTTTCTGTGTGATCTCTTTTGTCTTCTTCTTCTCTTGACTGAGGTGAGTAAGTTCAGGTAAATTAGACAGCTATGTGCTCCGGCCTGTTTTCAGTCAAAGGTTTCAACAGGTCTGATTGATCGTCTGAACGCAGCCTGTTCGGCACTGACTTGCTATGTGTCTCTACAATCTACTGTTGATGGATGTCAGTGCCTGTAGGAAATAAAGTCTACCAAAGAATGGTTTGTAATTCACAACCTCTGTCTGTCTCTCTGTTGTTCTTTTTCCATAACAGGAAACATGCTTTAAACTGCCACAGAATGAAGCCAGCCCTCTTCAATGTCCTGTGTGAGGTCAAAGAAAGGACAGGTAAGTTGTCCGATTACTTCCTGGTCTTGACGTCAGCCAGAAAAAAGGTTGCATGCTGAAAAGAAATAATTTTTACTCCTTTGGTGCTTCCAAAGATTACTTTGAACTTCATCATTTCAGGTCAAATTGAAAATATAAGGATATGGGTATTTAAGGGTACAACTGGATATTTATTTTGGACAGTTAACCTTATGATGTCAGAGACAGAGAGAGACTGGAGACAGAAAGACATATAACCAAGAGGATTATATAATAGTATGACTACCAGCAGTTTCTCTCTTTCTCCCTCCCTTGCTCTTGTGCTCAGTGTGTCGCACTCTTTCGGTTTGTGATGGCATTTTTCTAAAATGTATCCTTGGCTGGCCTCCTCGGAGATTTTTACTTAAAAACCGACACTTATGACTTGGAAGTGCATGGATGGGAGCAACAGAATCGTCTAATCTGGGTGATTAACATCAGGAATGTGTGCCAGCAGTTTGGATGATGTAATGTTGAGATAACTGTTAATTGCTTGTGAATTGCAGTGATAAACTGTACAGTAGCAGGTTGGTGTGGCTTAGTTGTCCTCATTTAGTCTCTCCCAACTGGAAGGGAATCATCTTTATTTAATTTTTAAGTGGAAAACTGCAGTCTGAATTCACAGAAGCAGCCTCAAACGGAAAAGGATGAGGCGACAGTGAGGGAAGATGTAAGATATATTCAATGGGAATATAGCTTTGATAGAAGCAATAAGGGGAATTTTGTTAAGTTAGAAGAGTGATCAGATAATTCTGACACCTTTCTGTAAAAATGCTCAGCTGTGATCTGTGTTAAATGCCTTTCAAGTCAGGGATCTGCTTTGCTGTGACAGCGGGATAATTGACTGCTACCTCTCTCTCTCCCCTTATCTTAATTGTTACGATTATGAAGGATAAGGCCTTGTATCCGTAGTTTTTTTTTTCTCCTTTCCTTTTTTTCAGTTGTTCTAAAATGAGGAGACAGTGTATGTGGCAGCATGCGGCTGCCTAGAGAGAAAGTGCTGCACCAAGCATCTTTTCTCAGAGCACACTGACTTCTTTATGCTCGGAGAGCTTTAGTTGAAAATCTCTTTTTCTTTTTCAGAAAGGTGATGGTTTTGCCACTGTCGCTCTTTATTAAGGTAACCAATCATATGTTAGATGGGGTGGGACTCGTTGCCTGTCACCCAGGCATCCAAGAAAATGGAGGAAAAGCTTGTTCTAGCCATGTCTGTCGGGCCCTGACACATTATCTGTCAATGTTGGGGGAGTCAGTGTGCGCTCGTGACTCCAATTTTTGCAGTGTGTCTCGTACCGTTGGCAATAGTTGGCACTTGCTGGCGTTTTTTTGGCCGATTAAGCCTGTTGAATTTGCAGCACACCCGTGGATCAGAGAAATCACTCTGACTGTCTGAAACTAAAAAAAGAAAGGGATAACCAGGGAAAGTGTCCATGATTTCACCCATTTGGTGCAGTTTCTCTTTCATTTTCATCTTTGCCTCTTTGCTAGTGCCATTTGCAACTTTAATCAGACATGTTCTCGATGAGAAGTGGCTTTATTCGCGAGAGTGGTGTAAAATCGGTATCATAACAGTGGTTTGTAAAATCGCAGTCTTCTGGTTTCCCTCCCTTATGGATACATCTGCCCACGTCGCTGTCATGCTCTCTTTTCCCTCCAGCCTGACTCATTTTTGCATGCCATTTCTGACAACTCTATTTTTACCGTCTCTATTTTCTGGGAGTTTTCAGGAGTATTACAGTGCTCAGAATAGGACAGAGACAAAGGAAAAAAACAAAAGACAAGAGAGGCAAAAGGACACATTCTGTATATACAAACATGGGAGGTACAGATGGGAAAAGAAATGAAAACAGAAAAGAAAAGAGATAGAGGGAGAAAGAGAGAGTGAGCGAGGGAGGGACAGATTGATGGATGAGCTGGAGGGGGTGGTAGTAATGGCTGTGTTTCATGGATTGGCAGGCACTTGATAATCTCCAGACCCCTGAGTTTTGTCAGCCTTCACTACAATCAGATTCTCAGTGGGGGACAGTTTGCCACCCATGGCCTCGCCAAGCTGGATTTACTCTGTGAGAGCGCTCTGTCCCACAGTCATGGACTACAGCTCATTTATCTTGTGTGCTGTGTGTAAGTGTGTGTGTTAGTATTTGTACACTCAACTAGGGGTAAGCGATCTGGCCAAAAAATAATATCACGGGCTATTTATCGCAATTACAATCCATGATCTAAATTGTAAGCTTGATCTCAGTTTTGAAATATCCTGTGGACTGTAGCCAGCCTTGAAGTACCTGACAAATTGCTCCATTTGCACCATTAAAACACAATATTGCATTAAAGAAAGTTCTCTTCCTCGTCTGGCATTGTTTACAATACGTGAAGTAATTTATCCAATCAGCATAGCCATCTAGTTGGCTGCAGCACTTTATTGGTTTCTTCAGACATTGCAGATCTGCTAGTCAAAGAAATTAAGACGCCTGGACAGCATCTCTAACATTCACAGATTCAAAAGTAGATTGTGGACATCTTCAATATCGATCACAATCTCAAATTGTCTCATTAACAGTAATTAATTGCAGTAAGTGGACTACATAACCCAAATGCAGGTCACTTACTGTACTGTAATATGGTTTGGGAAATGGCTAGTGTGTCTGATAGATTGCCAAAATTAGAGGCGATCACCGTTGAGTGCTTGTGTGTGTGTGTGTGTGTGTGTGTGTGTGTGTGTGTGTGTGTGTGTGTGTGAGTGTGTGTGTGTGTGTTTGTGTCTGTCAGCCAGATGCGGAGGCTGTCATCATCCTCGTTGAGGGATTATGAATGTGAGACGATCTCTGGAACTACCTTGTAATTGCCAACTAATTTGCATAACTGTGCAAATTAACAACCTCTCAGATGAGCTTTCATTTTTCACTGGGTCTTTAGTCGCTCCTTAAGAGCTGGCGTTAATTAACAGCTCTGTGTGTGTGTGTGTGTGTGTGTCTGGCTTTCTTTGGGCTTGGAGAGGAGAGCTGGCATCACTGCCACAGCAACATGTTTGTTGCGGTCTCTGCCTCCTCTCTCTCTCTCACAGTTGGCTCAATGTATTGACACAGATTCAGACCCGATCATCTCCCTGCCTCAAACACACAGATCCACACAAACACACCAACGATAGTTTCTTACTAGTATTTATACTTTCTGAAGTTAAGCTGTACACACTTATGTATGTGTGTGTATACATGTATGTATATATGTATATATGTGTGTGTGTGTGTGTGTGTATGTATGTATGTATGTATGTATGTATGTATGTATGTATGTATATATATATATATATATATATATATATATACACACACTATATTTGATGTGATGTAAAGTTGTTCTCATAGTATTGCTGGGGTGCGTGAGGGAAAATTGTCCTAAAACCCTTTTTGTAAGTTTTCTAGTGTTTCACCATCATTACCACCTTAGCCAGCTTTTGCTACATGATATATAGGCAGAGACTGCACCAAGCCAAGTATGTAGGACATGAGATCAAAAACAGGGGCTTATTTCTCAAGTGCCTTGCAGATAATAATTTTTGATATTTTAAAGCGATATGTAAGAATTGGCCACCATTTTAATTTATACTCCAACCAAATAGGGAGCAGCATATCACTAGAATAAGCGCTAGTTCGCTTGTTAGCTCACTTAGCTGTGCAGCTAGTGATCCAGACTGTGAGCTTGAGGTGGTATAGCATGCTACCTTCAGTAGAAATTACGTCACTTCAAACCTCTTATTTCTTCACATTCTGTTGACAACATTAGTTTTTGAATGTAACTAATGAACTAATTCTTACATATTGCACCTTTAATGCTAATAGAGTTTTCCCGCCTTTTGTTTAAGGACACTGTACTGAATAATATGAAACAAATGGTAGTAAGGAACAAAATAGAAAGATTCTCGATATACAGTATGTGTGCTGCGGGTGTTGTTTTGTGAGTTGGAGCTCTCCTGGCTTTGAAGGGGTTGCTGTTGCACAACAGTTTCTTACAAATTGTGCTGTATGCTGTGTGAAAAATGTCAACATTTAAACGACGAACGAAAAATATTGAATAAGCAGTACACTAATAAAACAAACACCCTTTAGGTTAAACAACACCTTGTTTCTGTGATTCTTTCATTCCTTCATCACAGATTGGGTTCACAGTATCACTATGTCTGTGCTGCAGATGGCTGCGAAGCATTTATTCAATCAAATAATTACAAAAACAGTTTAGAGTTGACGATCTGAAACAAGGTACTGATCAGCTGGATGTTTGGAAGCAGCTTCAAAGTTTGACTGAATGCCAGCAGGTTGTGTGTGTTGACACATCTGTTGATGTTATGTAGTCCTTCTAAGTTGTGGGTTTGCAGTGTGCTTCCTGTTTTTTCTTGTTCTGCATGGCTGAGCCAAAAATTCTGAATGAACATTATGTAAGCAGGATACACAAAGGTAATTTTTCTGCTTCCAATGAGAGTACAGAAGTAGGTGTTGTTGGAGTATGTCAGCAGGATGTTACTGTAAATAAAAGTCTGTTATGACTGGAAGACTTGGCTTTAAACACCTGCCCTGCCAACAAGTCCTTTAACTTGTCTGTATCCTTCTCCACAGCCCTGAGCGTCCGAGGCATCCAAGAAGAGGACGGTCCGGACCCTCAGATCATGCGCCTGGACAACATGCTCTTAGCGGAGGGGCGTCACGGGTCCAGATAGGGGCGGGGGGTCTGCAGCGGCGGGCAGCAGTTGCCGTGGCAGCTGGGAGGGTCGCCTAATGATCAGAGCTTACAAAAACACTGAATACAGAGAGAAGCTCGCTCACATACGACAGATGTACCACACCGAGCTGGAGAAATACGAACAGGTGTGATACTTATAACAGGAGAAGAGTGAGACACATCGTTATAATAATTATAATGACAGAGATGTTTATGTAATAATTAGGGCAGAAGTGTAGTGAGTGGACTTAAGGGGACACAGGCAAATATAGTAGAACATTTTAACTAATAGATATTAGGTGCATTTTATTATAACAAGTTTAACTAGTTTGAAATGTTATGTTGGTTATGTTTCCCTATGTGCAATGGGGCATTATCTAATGAAATATGCACTAATTTGCATACATTTCCAGACAGAAATCTGATAATTGGACAAAGCCAGGTATTTAATTACTGTCTAACTTTGTTGACATATTAGAGTTGAAGGTTTTCATCTCTTTCCCATCAACTCATAAATCAGAAAAACACAGCTATTTCAAAAATCAATTTTCACCATAATTTGGGGAATAAGATGTTATATAAATAAGGCTACAAATGATATATGAACAAACCCCTTTGCAGAAACCTTAAGAATATAGATAGGAATAAAACTGGAAGGTTTGGTGTACCTAAGTGCTACTGAAGTGGAGATATCTCGTTCAGAGTATGAGTGAAAACTTGTTTTGAGTAATCAGCCTTTAAAGACATGTATTGTAAAATCTTAAAAAAAAAATCTCATACAGTTTTGGACAAGTCTTTTGATAGTTTATGATTAAATGCCAGTGAGACTATCTAATTAAAGCAACATTATGTAGAAATTGGCTTTTTGTGCAATTTGACGCCCCCGTACTCAACCTCCTCACCCCTCCTCCTCCACACAGGCTTGCAATGAATTCACAGACCACGTGATGAACCTGCTGAGGGAACAGTCCCGTACGCGACCCGTCTCACCCAAAGAGATCGAGCGAATGGTGGGAATCATCCATCGCAAGTTCAGCACTATCCAGATGCAGCTGAAGCAGAGCACGTGTGAAGCTGTCATGATCCTACGTTCCAGGTTCCTGGACGCCAGGTGGGTTTATTTTCCTGTCTCCTCCTATAACTTACAGTGAAGTGAGGAAGAGTATTTTCTGTTTGTTTCTGACACTTAATTGATGCACTTGCCCTTCTCTTTCAGGCGGAAACGAAGAAACTTCAGCAAGCAGGCAGCGGAGATTTTGAATGAATATTTTTATGCCCACCTGGCAAACCCGTACCCCAGTGAGGAGGCCAAGGAGGAGCTGGCCAAGAAGTGTTCCATCACTGTGTCTCAGGTCAGGATTCCAAAGATATGCTGGGACAAAAAAAAATCATAATCATACTTTTTATTGGACATGGTTTAGTATAATGAAGCTAGCTGACCTTGTTCTTGTCCCTCATACTCTCTCAGGTGGCCAACTGGTTTGGAAACAAGAGGATTCGGTACAAGAAGAACATGTCAAAGCTCCAGGATGAAGCTAACCTGTATACCAGGAAGTCAGCTGCCAGTGTGTCTTCCCAGGCGAGCCAAGCCAACTCCCCAGCGACGCCAAACTCAGGTACCCACACGTATTAAATCTAAGTTGGAGAGTCATCTCCTCTTGCCAATGCATACACCTAAATTTAAATACTTTTCTCTTAAAGAGGGCCCGCAAACAATGGAGAGAGGTTATTTCTCAACTCATCAGTGCAGTCAGACAAGTGCAGATAGGCTTTTCTCTCAGTCACTGTGATTTTCTTTAGCTATACCTCCTCCCCCCATGTCCTCTTCCTTTTCAGTTTAGCTGTGCCAGCTTTATATGACCCGATGAACAAAATGTAACTGCTCCCTGAGGCCAGTCAGACATGATAAGATGTAATGCTGGTAGGGTGTCCTCACAGATTGAACAAAGCGAGAATGAGATGGAGATTGCTGCATTTCCATTGTTCAGCTGGCACTTCAGTGTTGAGATAAAGCCCCAGCAGAATCAGCTGATTCCTCGTTCATATCAGGGTTTTTTTTTTTAAAGCCTTTTATAATGTATAATCTGCGAAAGAGTGCAAATTAGGGCTGGGTGATGTAGGGATGGGGGGGCCATACCAAAATCTGCCACACTGCCAAACTAGTCTCGCATTCCCACATTTATTTTAGTGCTGTGCCAACCTATCCCTCCATGCTGTTTCTGTTGCGTGTCGACAAAAAAGTGTTTAACAAGAGGACAAACTTTTTCTGTGATTCTGCTCTGATGGATGTGTCACCTTTGCAACACAGTGAGGAAGATCTGTCCATAGTTTTATGTGGTAAACAAGTGCTCTTAATGAATTATGTCAGTGGTTTTGAACAGTCTTTTAGATTCTGGATCTATCCTGCACTTTATCTTTGATTTTCTGTATAGAACTTAGTTCGAACTCAATAGAACTAGAAGTCACTTTCAGAGTTGTGCATCTGTCAGCTGTTTCTGAGCTGTTTCTTTTGGTGCTCCTGAAAATGTAAGAATTTTAGTTAAAAATTTGAAAATTGCCTAAAATGATAAATATAGCACCTTTACATTTCTTCAAATACTTTTTTCAACTTTAATCAACTTCTGTTTTGACTCCATGTCATCAACATCATATAATATTTATACACCCAGACTGTATGAACCATAAGTCCCTGTCTGCCAACAGGAGGATACCCGGCCTCGTGTTACACTCCTGATGGGAGGTGATGAGGAGGACCTGCCCCTCGTCACGGTCTCCATGTGAGTAGACAGGGCTGTTGCTATAGTTACACACTCTAAAACTGAGTAGCCATGGTAACAGCCTTTCTCTATGTTGGCGCGTGGTGTGGTAGGCCCTAGTGATGTAGTTAACTTCAGAGAAACTGCGCTACATCAGAAGCTGAGCTGGACACCACCAGCTTGTCGTTGAGTATTAAAGGAAACATTCACAGTAAAATGCAATTCTGCCAAAAGCGAAAATGGATATCGAATGTGCACCTTCATTTGTAGTTGTTGATTCAGGTGTTTTTAGTTATTGTTCTGGAGAAAAATGAGAAAATCATCACAGAAGTTTTTAAACATATTTCACAGGCTGGCGCTAAGGACAGGGTCAAGAACCAAAGTTTTAAATAACAGACTTTGAAATCTGCAAAATACAGAACAAACCACAATACACAGACAGCACATTCAACATGATGTCCATGTTTTTCTGTTGTCAGTGAGAATGTTACAAGGTAATAGCTTGCTAATACGCTAGCCATAAATAAATATACTGTTGAAAGGTGTTTCTTTTCCATTTTAAGACGTGAATGACTCTGAGTATAATAATAATTTTGTGAACAAGCGGATCATCTGAGAAAACATGAATGCTGCGAAAGTGGATATGACAAATAACTTCTAATGCGCTGACCTTCACAACCTGATATATTAATAACACAGTCAGTGAATCTGTGGATGTATATTTAACATCCTGTCCCTGTCTGTATGTCTGTTTCTGTAGGTTGATGATGGCTGGCAGGACAGTGGTGCTTCCTCCTCCTATCTCCCCACACGTGAAGTACCAGGCGGCAAGCTCTACGCCCCCTCCAGCTGATGCTCCACCTTCCCTCCCTGCTCCCCACTCTGCGCCTCAGACTGATACAACTCAGACTGAAGCCCAGACTCTTCAAGTTTCCAAATCTTTTTTTGTTTGTCTTTGTGATCCTTTTCCCACATCCCTTCCACATGTTTTTTAATCCCTCCTCTTTACAAATATGTTGACACTTCTGTTTTAAAAAAAATAATTACTCACCACATTTTTCTTCTATTTCTTTTCAATAAGATAAATAAATGATGAAAAGAAGCCTTTTTTCATGTACTGCATCACCTATGAAGGTTTAGGGCCTGTATGTGTCCTTGAACCATCATTTTTATTTTAAAGAATTAAAATACAACAAAAAAAGATAGCATTTAGATTTTAGTCTTTCTTTATTCTCATTAGTTTTTTCTTTTTTTTTTTTTTAAGAAAACTGCTGTCACAGAGAAAATGCATCGAAAGAGTACGACAACATCTAAATGGCAGAAATGACCAAAAATGAATAAACACGTAGTCACTCTTTATATTTTTGCATCCTGTGGTGTTGCTTCAGACAAGATCTGAGTTTGAGTTTGTTTCCATTTATATGATTGTAAAAACAACATTGCTTTAACAGTAATTATGTTTCCTAAATGCTTTTGAAGCAACCAAACCAAAGAGGCTTCCACCCAGGATGTGCCCATGTGCACACTTGAACTATTTAATCAGCTGTAATATTTATGTTCAGTTTCTGATTATATTAGATGGGTTCATGTGTGTGTTTTTTTTTTCATCTGTGCCCTCTAGTGTCGAGCAGTGCCGCTGCATCTAACAGGCTTCTGGATATTTTGATCAACTTTTTTTTTTCCTTTCTTTTCTTACAGAGGAATGTTTCCCTCCCAAACTCTTGTTTTCAATCTTTTTTTTCTAGTTAATCTTCAATAGTGAATGTCAACAAATCCTGAAACCTGATAAACAGAGAACAGGCTCTATTAGTCATTTATCTAGTGGAGAAGCTGCTGAGGTCGACAGCTGTCCAGCAGTATCTGATAATGTAGTGAGTGCCACACAGTGTGATAGCTTAGTCGGAATAAATGCCCCTGAATTCAAAAATGTTAAAAAAGAAAAAAAAAAGTGCCACAAATGTTATTATTACAATAAATTGTGATTAGGATTCGTATATAGGATGATGATGTAATATTAATTACAATCTTAGAAGACACTCCCCTGTAATGTTACATAATGCAGACATGTGTTGTAATAGCAGATTTCATGACTTGTGCACCCTGTTAACATGGACTTTTTTATTGCATTTTGTTATTCTGCTAACATTAAAGTCAATTGCTACGTATCCTTTTAAATGTCTTTGTCCTTCCCTGCAGTGAAAATATGAGGAATAGTTCAGAGTGCATACAGAAAGTGTAATAGCCAGTATTTGGTTTGATAGTAGCGATCCAAACTAATCCGAGATGAGAAATTACGACCATGCTCTTCTTAGTGTTTCAGTCGAGTTCTCGACATATTTTTAAAAATGTTTTGAAGCATTCTTTCTTAATATTCTCCTGCTTTTCTTCAGGTGACTCACCTAAAGTTGGTGTCAAAAAACAGGACGAAAAAACAAGGACAACTTTACTTTGAGAGTTCTTTGAATTCTGTTTGATCAGCCACATATCTGCCTGCTCACTGGTCGATACGATACAGACACAGTTAGTGTCTGACTGGGGTGAGATCATTTACTTGGAAATCAGGACAATCCTCTGAATACTAAAGCGATGAAGTCAATGTCCACACGTATCGCAGTCTGACACACTTTAATTAAAGGAACACGATGTAGTTTTGGTCAAGAAAATTGTTATCAGAGGAGAAAGATCTTCATTGACTGATTTTTTTTTTTATGTCTAAACAAACTAAACAAACTGACCTTAAAGGACAACACAGTTTCATACTGTTTTACTTTGTTTATATGTGGCAGACCCTGCCACCTTTCTAGCCTCAAACAGTGTTCTGGGACCTTATTTTCACTTCATTAATACTGTAACTATTAAAATTCTGAGTTTGTACTTCTGCTCAGTTAGCAGCATGTTAATGTCCCTGGATATCAATCATGCACATCAGATGATTTGGGATTTTGAAATCAAACAGTTATTAACTCAAGAAAAGCGCTAAATAACAATATATTAGTGAAATGCTTTGCACATGACTGGCACTAGTGCAGTGTTTGAATAGAGGAATTGGTAAGCCAGGGGTTAAAGGTTGAAAGGGATTGCAAGTAAAAGAGAGAGACAGACACAGTGAAAGAGAGATTGTACACAGAGGAGGAGTGGGACGGTTCTCTCTTCATCATGGATTTATCACCTGGGGTTTTGATCTTGTGCTCTCTGTTAGCTTCAGGTAAAAAATCTCATCTACTTTATGGAGAATAACATTTATTGTCTGTCAATTCTTCTCTTAATGTGCCTGACCTCTGTAGAAATGTACAGTATATTATTTTTGGACTCCCATAGCAGTGAAAAAAACATGTAAGAACTCATGTTTGCCTGATTTATTTTTAAATATACATTTTTTTAAATGCTGGGATCACCACTAACAGAAATCTTAAAATCTGTGCAAGTCGAACCAAAACCATCTGCATGTTTACCAATTTGGATAATCCAACCCTTTAACATAGTAATAAAAGTTTTTTTTTATGAAAGTGAGATTTTAATATTCTTGACACAATGTCTTTGAAACGTCTTTGAGAGAATTTTATTTCTTTTTTGCTTTGTCATCAGAAGCACTTCTGTTCAGCCTGCGTGTTTGCTCAGACTGTTTGCTTTGGGGTTGCTGTTCGTTGACACTGTATTTCACCCAGTCCTGTCTAAAGGTTCACAGTTTCGTTGGACATGTACGTGCTCTTGCATGTGTGTGTGTTGTTACGGGTTCTGTCTTTGTGTGCAGTGGCTGGCCAGGCTACTGTCGTCACAGTGGAGCCCCGGACTGCCACTGTGCGCCAAGGGGAGTCAGCCAGCTTCAGGTGCCAACTGAGCGGCGGTGCACAGCCAGTCGGGCCCATTGAGTGGAAGAGATCAAATAACCAAGCATTACCAGGTCAGGAGTAATAACGTATAAGCATAAGCATTGTTCACACAATATCACTGTCTGTGAAGTTTGTCTGAATTCCACTTTTACCTTGCAGACAATGCTAAGCTCGGTCCTGGTGGCTCTGTGCTGACGATTGTTAGCGCCCGACCTGCAAACCAAGGCCAGTACCACTGCAAGGCAGGCAGCTCTGCAGGCCGCGGCTCTGCCACAGCTGTGCTCAACGTCAAATGTGAGCTTTTGTCTTCACAATTCTGTTAGAAACTGGAAGAATATTTTATCTGGGCTCCTTTTTTATTAAAAATCAAACATTCGTAGAAACATTTTTTTTTGTTGGCACCAAAAAAACAAAAAACAGCTGTGGAGATTTTTACCACCTTTAAACTCACAAGCAGTCGCACCGTGTGTGCACATCAGGTAGTCATGTGTGACACAAAAAGTGTTTTTACAGTACAAATTGATCAGTGTGACTATGTTAACATGGTGTGTGAACATGCAAGAGGCTTGTAGTGATGAACCTACAGAGAATTATCACCTGAATCTGCGTCTCCCCTCGGCTTAACATAGAGTTTCAGCTCATGGTTGAGCTGCCCGGACCACAACTTTACTGGTTAACTGCTGGTTACAGAGAAAATTGCTCTAAAAGCCCACTGCACATTACCTGCTCAGCACCAAAGACTTCCTGACAAACAGTTAGTGGCCAGCTGGTGAACACTGTGGAGCATTTAGCAGCTAAAGAGTCAGATATTTCCCCCAGGAGACCAAAAACAGAGCTGAGAGAGGGTGAATACTGGACACAAACACACTCTGAACAAGTTCAACAAATCAACTAAAAAACGTGTTCACAGCTTGTCTCTGCTGCCCCCCAGTTGCCAAAACATCAGTTAATCTGTCTTTCATATCCGTGCATCTCTGTCAGTTGCTCCCAAAGTGCGGCTGACACCAGCAGGGCCCCTGCGGGTCAGGATGGGCGACCCCGTGTCAGTGGAGTGTCACGCCACAGGCAGGCCACGCCCCAAGCTGACCTGGAAACGTCAAGGCTCCACCCTGCAGCTGGTTACCAGCGACACAAATGATGTCAACACTATACGGGTGAATTATGAGCACATGCACAAGTTATACTTTGATTTGTTTGATACCAAACAGAACCAAATCTCCATCTCTTTTCTCAGTGGCCTGCAATTCATCCAGAGGACTCAGGAGTTTATATTTGCCAGGGTGTAAACAACGAGGGGGTGACGGAGGTCAAAGTTGAGATTGTTGTTGAGGGGGGGCTGGGAGCACCGGTGGCTTCAGTGGGTGCCACAGAAATAACAGGAGTGGAAGGACACACTGTCACAATGGAGTGTCGGGCCAGTGGTAAGATGTGTGTGTGTGTGTGTGTGTGTGTGTGTTTGTGTGTGTGTGTGTGTGTAAGTATCTCAGTTCTGCTCCTGCTTCTCACTTTTCACTTTGTCATCCCTCTCTCTTCTCCCTTCCAGGCTCCCCTCCTCCTGTCATCACCTGGTCCAAGCTCCGAGCCCCGTTGCCATGGAAACACACAGTGGCCAATGGAGTTTTGACACTGACCAGTGTGGGGCGCCAAGATTCAGGACAGTACATCTGTAATGCCACCAACATACATGGCTACAGCGAGGCGTACGTGCAGATGGAGGTGGAGAGTGAGTGTACATCACATGGATTTTTATTAGATTTTAGTTTTTAGTTTTTTTAGTTTTTTAATTCAGTTTTGTTTTAGTTAATGTTTTAATTAGTTTTGTAAGTACACAGTATTGTTTCAGTTCATTTTCATTTTCTTCTTAAAGTGGCAGTATGTAGTTTTGGAGAAGAAATTCAAACTCAGAGTTTTAATATTTACTGTATTAATGAGGTAATTATACAAACTCAGAGTTTTAATATTTACTGTATTAATGAGGTAATAATACAAACTCAGAAATATTTATCTTTTCCATAACTGAATAAACAAGCTGTTCTCAGAGGAAAATAAGGTCCCAGAACGCTGTTTGAAGCTAGAAAGGTGGCAGGGTCCGCCAAATATAAACAAAGTAAAACAGTATGAATGTGTTGTCCTTTAAGGTCAGTTTGTTTATTCAGTTTATTCAGTCAAATCAGTCAATGAAGATCTTTCTCTTCTGATTAAAATGTCTTCCCCAAAACTTCACAGTGCACCTTTAAGTCAAGTTTTTAGTTTAGTTTTTAGTTTAGTTTTAGTTAACTCTAATAACCTTCCACTGCAGGCCCTCCGTATGCCACCTGCCTGCCTGACCAGGTGAGGCTCCACCCCGGAGACTCCCTGAGCCTGCAGTGCCTCGCCCACGGCTCTCATCCCATTCAGTTCGAGTGGAGCCGGGCGGGCAGGGCGAGCCTGCCTGTAGGAGCGCAGACCGCGAGGGATGGACAGCTGCTCATCCCTCACGTTAAACTGAGTGACAGCGGAACCTACAAATGTGTGGCCACCAACCACATCGGCCACAGCGAGGCACAGGCCAAAGTCATCATAAAAGGTGAGCTTGTCTTTGTGTTGAGGCCATCAAGACAACTGATCTGACGTTCTACTCTTTCTTTTACTCTAATCTTTTCCTCCTTTGCTTATTTTTACAGCTTAATCCACTGTGCTCGCACAGTGTCTGATCAACAAACCATCTATGCAGCACTGACAACTCCCGCAGGCCTGGTGTGAAGCCACCAAGACAGTTAATACTGAGAAATCAGACAAAATTATATTTAATAGATTCATATATTTTGGCATTTTCAAAGTGAAACATATCAATGCTGTTCAAACCTTTGGTTTTATTGTGAATATCCGGTTAATTTTGTACTTTTATAAAAAACTGATACTGTTGCTATTGTTGCCCATGTCTCATATCGGCCTTCACAAAGCTTTTCTCTCAAACTATGTGTGGAACGACGTCCAACAGTATGTGTGTGGGAGTTTGTTCTGCTGGAATGTCTCTGCACCCTGTCTTCCTCCCTTCATGTCATTGAGGTCCAAAAACCAAAAGGACGGCACAAAACAAACAAAACCTTGTCTAATAGAAAAGCTTTTATTAAGCCATTAAATGTCAAAACAACAAAGACTAAATTAAATAAAGGTTCATTAATTAAAATGAAAATGTTGTCCTGAAAATGTTTTACAGGACACAGGATTTTGTCAGCTGTCCCTTCAAAAATAAAGCGTTTGTTGGCACCAGTATTTGTTAAGGTGCACTATACTTTTTGCAGTCTATCAGTGTTTTATTTTTTTAATAGTGTCAGATCAAGATAGGAACCAGAGCAGAACCAGGAATATTGTCTTTTTTATTCCACATATTCTTAGTCCTCGCCTAAACCTGGTGCCTACATTACACACAATGCAACTTGACCACTTAATGTGTAGTCAGAGATTTGGATGTGTTATGCTAGTAGCAGCTCATGTAGCCTCAAGCAGAGATGAGCAGCTACTCAACACCAATCCCCCGGAGGAGCACCAGGCTTTGAAGCCAACTTTTGTAGTTGCCAAACCGTGTCATGTGATGCATTGCGGCCTAAACAGACTTTTTCCCGTAAACTTACATTGTGAAACAAGCTGTAAAACAGTTAATCATTATTTTTTTGTTCATCACAATGACTCGTTTCACTTTCAGAATTTGAGCCATCCAGTCCAATAACATTTGGAAAGTCTAGAAGAGCTGCACGATTAAATCATTTTATCTCTGTTCAAGTTAGCCGGGTGCTAAACCTGAAGTTAGTCGGCTCGGTTGGCAGAATATCCTGGTATTTTCATACCTGGGATCTCGAGATTTTTTGTCTTTGTGCGCCACTGAGCAGCTTTCATAGGGATGAATTTGAAGAGGCTTTGTAAAGACATCCGTATAGTGTAACAGTATAACTGACAAAGCAGCTCTTTTTCTTCTTCCTGGAAAGTTGTCAACATTTTGATCTGATCTGATCTGATTTGATTTTGCAATGTCCTCCTGTACACACTGTGCATGTGTGGAACGTGTCTTTTAAAGCAGACTCCAGAAAGACTCAATGTCCGTGGTGTCGGCAGTCATTCATGTCTGTTTGGCAGTATAATCCAGTCCAGAGAGTTCACTTTATTTACTGGAACACACCACTCCGTCAGTTCGGAGAAACAGACAACACTTGGCTCTTTGTAGCTACTGCTGCCTGAATGCATCTTTCCAAACAGTGCACCATTTTTAATGTGCACATCGGCGACTTTTTCCATGAAGATATTACAGTTTAAAGTTGTAACACTGCAATATTAGTTTGAGACATTAGAGGGGAGGTTTTTGCCTTTTTTCAAAAGAGGTTCAGCCTGCCTCCACACTAAACTAATTTTCATGCAGTCCCTTAATGTTTAAAATTTGCGAATGCCTTTACATGTGGAAGATTATATGACTGGTGTGCAATCTGAGCATTACTTCACAGAGTCACTTCTTTAACCACATGGTGGCAATGTGTAGCTTTAAGGCTCACACACATTGCCTTCAGGCCAAAGAAGAGCAATTTGAGCCCTCACACCCTGAACAACTGGAGGGACAGATGCAGCGCACAGTCAGGCTATTGTTTTTCCAATGACTACATGTAAAAAAAAAAAAAAAAAAAGCTTTTGGCTGATCACTGCAGTGCTCTGTGTAAATATGAACTGTAAACTCCTCTTTGAACAGGCAAAGTTCAGTTTGATCAGACAAACATGTTGCAAAATTGCTCACTGAGGGAAAAACCTAAAGCAGTTTCGACTAAATGAAGTGTTAGCTCGACATTTAGGGTTTGTGGCTGCAGCAGGAGGTTGGAAACAGAGCTACCATTTCCAAAGCTGCTGCCAGGACGCAGCCTGTATCTGCTGCTTGTGATCGTGCTCGCCTCCCTCGTAAAAAAAAAAAAAAACCTCCACAGAGAAATAGGCTTTACCCTTTAGACTGTTCCTCCCTCCATCTTTACAATCATCTTCAAAGCTGGGGAGGAAACATCTGCCCCCTGTCACCTCACTCCACCCCCTCACTTCACAGACAGCTCAAGGCAGGGAGGATGACGGAGAGCAAATACAGACTGCATTAGAGCAGGGGAATCTACGTATTCTTTTAATTTAGAGTGATATAGAGTCTTTCGGGTTGAACAGAGGGGAAAATGTATCAGTGACGGAGAGGAAACTCTAATTCATTAGATCTGATCCCCTCCTGCCTTTGTATACATATCAACTAGACATGGACATATGGTCTCTAATGGAGTCTGATGTAAACAGTGAGGTTCATAGGAGTCCAGATGACATCCTCGCCAAAGGATGTGCGCACACACTCGCACAGATAGTTTGTCACAATTTCAGAAGCACTACATCAGTTTATATTACAGTAGGGGTACACCACAGTGTTACATTTAGTCTGGACCACACGTTGCTTATGTTAGCATTAAGAGGTGAAAAACAAAAAAATGGCAGCCAATCAGTCCTGTGGCTGTGTTGGCGCACAAAAGGGGTAAAATACCACCAAATATTCATCTTCCTCCACGCCTTATATTCCACCAACAAATCTCCTGCACTAATGTGGGAAAGCCAGATCATTCAGGAAGGAACCAATGAGGGGAGAGCTTCCCCAGGAAGTGATAGGTGGAAAGAGGTCGCCTGTCAAGTCTGTTGCTATGGTTTCCACCTGGTTAACTCGGGGCAGCGGTTTGCAGAAACAACAGCTTCTTCAGGACATAGGAAGGCATGCAGGCTGATGGGGAGATAGGGAGGCGAGTTCCTGTATTGTGTTGGCTGTGGAGCCGAGTCGACAACCAGAGCGCACATTACCACCCGCTGCCTTAAATCTGCTCTCTCATTGTGTCAATGAAATGTTCCTGTTTATAACTGCTGCAACAGGAAGCCACAACAATTTGCCTTAGATGTCGATCTTCACAAATCATTTCATATAAATCAACCTAAGCACAGAAAAAGGAAATACAGCAATCTGTCAGTGAAAATAGAGTTTAACTGCTGTCAGGAAGGGCTGAACGGGTCGCTTATCATTCCATGAAATGATTATTTTTCTTGCTTTCTCCCTCATGCGGATGAGTAACATATGAAGTGTGCTTAAAAGCCCAGGCTTGACATATGACACAGCAATCAAGCAATCAGTCTTAAAGGAACAGTCCACCCAAAAATGAGAATTCAGTCTTTATCTACTCACCCCCATGCTGATGGAAAGTCGGGTGAAATGTAATAAACAACTGAAAAACAAAATCAAAATGGCTCCATACAGTGTAATCCAAGTCCCCAGAAGCCTCGAGATCCCAAACTGATTTGAAAAGACGTTATTTACACCCTCGACATGCAGTCAAGCTCAGGCACCCACTTAAAATGGGGTGCACACTAACTCTTTTAGCTTAGTAGCTACAGTGAAGATTTCGGCTTCATAAAGGGAGTAAATAATGTCTTTTCAAATCAGTCTGGGATCTGGGGGCTTTTGGAGACTTGGATTACATCGGACAAGCTGTATTTTATCTTCCAGCAGTGTGGAACTTTTGTCTCCTCCTTCTGGCAATGACATCAATAAAACAAACACTATAGATGTGCTTATGACTTCATAGGCTCCACCATACTCCTGTTTGCTGTGGCCTACTGTGTCACTACACTTGCTCCCCCTTTAGCTCTGGCAAACCCATTTTTGCTGGTTGCATCTCTCCCGAAGGGAAGGTCGCAACAGACACCCAATTTGAAATACAGACAGATTTATCTGATGATACTTACGCCTTAATCAGCATTGTGTGACGTTGTCGGCGAGGACTTGAATGTAAAAGACCTTAATTTATATGTAAAAATCCCTCACTGCAGGTTTAAAGCTGCACCTATCAATATTTTCATAACAACAATGGGAAAAAACCAAATATGTGTAGTGTCAAAGGGGTTCGCTAGCAGTAACCAATCCCCAAATGATTATCCCCCCGATTGCATTTCACCTCAACTCTGTGTGTTCGAGCTCATTGTTCTGATTTTACAGCCCACCACTGTTGTCTTTTGTTTCACTTTCACCGCTTTCATCAAGCTTGTTTCCAAGAACAGGCAGCTGTTTTCAGTGAAAAAGCTCTCATGAACCTGTTTACTCCCTGTTCAGCACCAAATAGCAGACAGAAAAAGTTAGCAACTAGCATCAGGAAAAGAGCCAAATATTATTTTCAGGAGATGGTGGAGACCAAAAACAGAGCAAAAAGGGGAGAGAATATCAGATTACTACATGCGTCCATTTACTGGAAAAAGTAATTTATTGTGTTTGTGCACAGTAAATTACTGTATACTATATCACAGTAGAATACTGTGAATTCAGTAAAAAAAATACAGCAAACAAAAAGTTACTAATCAAGCCGTTATTGAGAAGAATCACAGTACATAAATATGTCCTGTAGAAAATCACAGTAACCAACAATGTACTGTGTTAAAATATAGGAACCAACAATTTGCAGTAGAAATCACTGCATTGTAATGGAAAATGTGCA
The DNA here is from genome assembly GCF_040436345.1 of Pagrus major. Lineage (NCBI taxonomy): Eukaryota > Metazoa > Chordata > Actinopteri > Spariformes > Sparidae > Pagrus > Pagrus major. Next base: position 25,411,717 of record NC_133215.1, read on the forward strand.
TCAGTTAAATGACTGTGCTGTTAAAAAAAAATACAGTATTTTCAGTTACAGTGCAAACACAATTACTGTAACCAAAAATACAGCACATGGCAATTACTGTATTTTATCTACATGATTGTTATTGGAATTAAAAACAGCAGAAATACTGTGATTTCTTCTACAGTAAGTTACTTGTCAATGGCTGCAAAGTTTGTTGCCGTGAATTCCACGGTAAGTTTCTCACAGTGTTATTTTAAGGGTCGCTTTTATAGGCCGAAAGGTTGACTATTACTGACACCCTGGTAAAGCAGATATACGCAAGTGTAATAAAACTTGAAAGTTTCCATCAGAGCTCGAGTCTGAGAGCGTCTGCGCTTCCGCTATGTCTACTGTTTCCGTTCTTGGCTGTAAAGATGTACACTTTCACACCCTTTTCATCATCATCAAACGCAACCTGGCTAGAGGCAGCACTGGCAACAGCTACTGGCTCCTGCCTGGGTTGTGTTTTAGTAGTTTTAACAGCCAAACAAATGGGAAGAGGGCTGTGAATGCATTTAACAGAGGTTTTGTGGAATCCCATTATCACAATGTGGTTCCAGGATGTTCAACAAATTGAAGAATAAATCAGTGACTCTATAATTCAGTTGTCTACAAAAAATCTTAGTGACAGTATACCCTGTGGCTTGGCTGTTTCTATCCTTAATCTTAACATTCATTATCATTAGTCCTGGGACAATCTCTGTGAAAACCTTTCAGAATAAAGTCTTCTGAGATTTAGACTGAAGGGACTGATCACTTCCTCACTACCACAGACTGACTTCAGCATATACCACGCAATAACACGGAAAAACACATTTGTCTTACTTTGATGTGTTTAGTAAATTAATTGTGATCCCTTTGAAAGCATTTTTTTCTGATTATATTTGTCTGACAGATTTAATGGTAGGGTGACTGTAGGTGGGGATAAAACATAATAACAGCCCGGCAGTGGTTGACATTAAAACAGCCATCTGGCTGCAGAGACGCTGCTGCTGCTGCTGCTTGTTGCTGAGCACCATAAATACAAACCAGTGGCGGTACATCCTGTGATCGTGGCCTTTTCCTCTTCACTTCAAGCTCAAACCACAGAGTAGGTCATCTCAATCACACATAGTGCACACACGCTTTCACTATCTCGCTCTTCTTCCTGCCTTGCACAAAGCTGTTACTTTTACATGTTTTGAAGCCAGGGGCAGATTGAAGCGAATTTTTCAGATTTTCAACCACAATTGTATATATGGGCATGTGTGTGTGTGTGTGTGTGTGTGTGTGGGTGTGTATACCTCGTCTCATGACAGTATGTCACTGGTGTTTGTGGCGTCAAAGGAAACCACTTGAGGTTCCAGAAAGGTTTGAGCTGCACTTCTAGTTAAAAATATGCGGTATAAAAGCAGAAGAGAGAGGGAGGCGCTCAGACTGATCGAAAGCCACAGACACAGCGAGTTTGGTACAGCATGTACTGTGTATCACATGTATTATTACTTTTACGACATACAGGTTCTGTAGGGTTGAGACAGAAAACTGATAGAAAGATCTCCGTGGACTGATTTTTTATGCATAAACAAACTAAATCAACAAACTCTCTTTGTGTTCATGACTGAATAAACTGAATAAACAAACTGACCTTAAAGGACAACACAATTTCATACTGTTTTACTTTGTTTATGTGTGGCGGACCCTGCCACCTTTCTAGCTTCAAGCAGCGTTCTGGGACCTTATTTTCCTCTCAGAACAGCTTGTTTATTCAGTTAAAGAAAAAATACATATTTCTGAGTTTGTATTATTACCTCATTAATATTGTAAATATGAAAATTCTGAGTTTGAATTTCATCTCCAAAACTACATAGTGCACATTTATGTGCTTTCTGAAACACATTTTTCTGTAATTGTGTTGATAAAACATCAGTAGACCAGCAACTAAAGTGGGTTTATTTTCTTTTCAATTATGGTCATTGTTAGTATTGAGATATAAATCATTAAACAAATGGTTTCGTTGCAACCCACTATCAATAACAATGACATATGAAAACAGACCTATTATTTGCTCACAAGAGGCCATTTACAGTAATCTAGAAAGAAGACAAACAAGTAATATTGAGTCAATTCTATACAGTTTCACTATTAGCAATACAATGTGCTGCACATCTGTAATCTACTATTTGTGGTTATACGTGTGTTTACTCTTCTATGAAGCTGTAAGTTAGGAGTTGATAAGTATGCAAAAGGTCAAATAAAGCTCATATGAAAATAGTGCATAAAAGAGCAAAAGTGAAGGAAAGGCGTGTGATAGGGTGAGGAAAGACGATGTGACGTGAGGATGTGAGGCAACAGACAAAGTTTTATCTCTTGAGCCATCAGCCTGTACTGTAATGTTAACTGTCCTCTGGTGGAAAATAAAACAATATGATCCCAAAGTTGGTGAAAAAACAGTGAAAGGCTCTTTTCCAAAGCTTGTGTTTGTCTGTCTCTGCACTCGACTGGGCCTCAGGATGTAAACAGCAACTGCAACTGTGTGATTATGATCCATTTAATCTGCTGTGTTTCCATACGGAAAGATCCTGTGAGTGAGTGTGTGTGTGTGTGTGTGTGTGTGTGTGTGTGTGTGTGTGTGTGTGTGTGTGTGTGTGTGTGTGTGTGTGTCAGTGGCTCAGATGACATTAAATCACATGTCAGTATCATAAAGTTATATTCCACATTTAACATTATACAGAAACTTTCCACCAAACTACTGTGATAAAACAAGAAGTACTTCTAAGTATGAATGTCTTCTGCTTTTTTATTGAAGACTACAGCATGAAGAACGAATACAAAATGTTTTTTAAAAGTTGCACCAAATTTGTGGGCAGCTGGGGTATAGCAAGAAATATATTTTACTGGGAGATTGTTTGTAGTTGACAACAGCCGATGAATATTTCAGTTATGGTCGACCCCTTGGGAATCCATTCAAACTCTCCCATGACCCATGGCTGAGTTGCGACCCATAAAAACAAATGATTTAAAATTCTTTTCTCTTTGACGGTAAAGCATGCACATTCATGTGTCTTTCAAACGCCTCCTTCTAATCTGTCAGGCTCCGCTGAGGAAAACAAAACAAGCTGTTTCAGACCAGAGCGCAGCGTCTAGATTCAACCTATCCAGTCTAATCATGATGTTAATATTGCTCAGGAACGTCGTTGTTTATGAGGTTTTTTAATAAAATCCACAACTTCCTCTGCTTCCCTGCGGTTGACCTTGTTTAACTCTCTCACAAGGCAAAACCACAAATGCTTTTGTGTGAAGAGTAAACAAACACCTCTGCCGGATCTGACCACACACACACACACACACACACACACACACACACACGCACGCATGCATGCACGCACACATTAGCACCAGCTTTGGACGTGATTTCTGCCTATAATGGCCTGTTTTACCATCCATGCATGTCAGAAATGCTGAGGACTGATATTCTGTATTTGACAGGTATATCATTAAAACCCAAACATTATTATAGTGCAACCCTATCCAGCTATTTTTATAGTGTATGTGTTTTAAGTTCAGTAGCTATGGGTTGCTCTCTGAATACATCGTGACTTCAGACAGTTTGATTTAAGTTGTACCATGTTGAAAGTTTTGGTCCACTATCAAAACCAGATAAAACAAGAAACACACGTCATTAAGTTGAAAACTGAAAGCTAGAAATGATGATGTCCTGGAGAAGGAGATGCAGAGTATCTGAAGTATCTATTACACCAGGGATGGAATATTACTAAGTACTGTACTTGAGTACAACTTTGAGGTACTTGTACTTTACTTGAGTATTTCAGTTATATGCAACTTTAATATTTCTGCAAGATAGAAAACTTCCAATTTTTATTTTCGCCATGCATGTTCTATTTTCCTGCAGGCCTGCCTGAGATCTCGGGTTTCATCTGTAAACCAGGGAGTAGATTTCTTTGATCGTCTTGGTTGAGACAGGTGCCACAGACTCAAGGAGAGGAATAAGTGCTGAGTTTACACCAATAGTGAACTTCTCAACGGGTTCCATCACAGTTGCCGAAGGAGACAAGACCCAAGGCAATTTTTCACCGAGTGTCGCTAAGATTGCCGGGCTGATATGACAAGAAGTAAAAACATTTGTTTCACCAGTACAAGGACAGGCTAATGATGCTTCAAATGTAATAAGAAAGTGGTCCCACACTGCAGAAGAGACAGAAGTGACATTCAGTGCTGACACATCTGACCAATGAGAGAGGTTACCACTGGAATGAGTGGGTTCATGAACAAGCTGAATGAAGCCAGAAATATCAAGAAGTGCAAGAAAAGCTTTACTTTGGTGGTCAGAAGGCTTATTTAGGTGGATATTGAAATCCCCAATAATTAAGATCTTATCTGAACGAGTGACAAGATCTGCAATTCACCAAATTCTTTTAAGAATCGGGAGTAAGGCCCTGGAGGTCTGTAGATTACCACCAGGCGAACACCAGTTCCCTGGATGAGGCCGTTACTGCTTGATGAAGATGGTTTTAAAACCTGAGCCTTAAATGAAGTAAATTTAATATCCTGGTGGAAGTTGTAAATTAGAGCAACATCTCCACCCTTTTAAGAGGCCCGAGCAGTATGGGCGTAGTTATAGTCAGGAGGGGAGGCTTCATTTAATGGCAGAAAGATATTTGGTTTCAGCCAAGTTTCACATAGGCCAGTCATGTCCAGATTACACTCGATAATCAAATCACTAATTAGTAATGCTTTAGTGGACAATGATCTAATATTAATGAAGCCAAATTGAATGTGTAAAATTGGTGGAGTGACCGTTAAAAAATAACACTTTTATACAAAGTTCCTTTTTAACAGTGTTAAAGAGAAGTTAAAGTGTTTACACGCCCATGACTGCACACAGATCTCATGATCTGGCATTTGTAAGCATTACAGTGCAACTGTGATCTTGAGCCATGATCTGGTCTAAGATCTAAGACTCCACATGGACTGGTGTTCTTAAAGTTTGGGTCAGGACACAAACTTTGTTGGAGGATGTGGGGGGGAAAGCCTTCAGTTACGTCATGTTTCTCTGCATGACACATGTTACATACGTGTAATGTTGCGGGTTTAGATTAGCACACTGATCACACACTGTAAAATGAGACTTAATCACATATTTAGTTTTCTCCTAACTGTCGACTGATCAGAGCTACTTGTTAGTCTTGTATAAACACCATTCTCCCTCTCACAGATAAAATTTTTCCCATTCAGTTTCTCCTTTTGGATGACTGATGGTCACAATGGGCGGACGTCCATTAAATACATGTGGGATTAATGGTTACTGGCTGCCAACCTCGAGCGCATGCACACACTCACACACACACTGACTGGATGTTTCCATATGGAAACACTGAAGTGTATAATGGTACAGTTACAGATGGAGTTTCAGTCGCTTTTCACTCGCTTAGACGCGATCGTAAACAAGCAATGACAGATCGATACACGACCCACCTACACACACACACACACACATACACACACACACACACACAAACAACACTTGCACACACACACACACACACACACTATGGCATCGTTAGCAAGATGCATCTGCTTTTATTTAGTCTTTTGTTTACTGAAGATGCAGAGGGGGACATGAACTTTCTCTCATCCTCTTCCTGCCTACATGTGTGGCTGGTTTTGTCTGTCTCCATGCGTCTGCTCATCTGTCTCTGAGTGTCTGGTCCTCGGTTTGAGCGAATACAATGAAAAACAATGTCAGAGAGTCAAGATGATGCTTAAGAAAGCCAAGACAGAGAGGGACGATGAGAGACTGAAGGGAGGAAAAGAGGTCATATCAGCAAGCTTTTCTCTCACTGAGAACGAGCTGAGTGAGGGTGAGAATACAACACCAGCTTGTTGTGGAAAATTGCTGACGCTCTGTGCAACAGCTACAGTGTGTTGTGCAACAGTTTTGGATAAACAGCAGAGAGGTGTTGACCAGTTGCTTCCTGGTCACCACCACTGCTTTCAACATGTGCAGATAACGTGTAATGTACTATCTATTTAAGGGTCACTCGCTTTCAGAGTGTGACATAAGTCAAAGATGTGTGGTAGAGGGGTTTTTGTATGCTACACGGTAACCATGACGACTAATATCATCTCAAGCATGAATCTAAATCTATATGAAGATAAACTGTGTTCTTGCTCCATTCTCACCACTAACTCACTCTTAGTTATCAAAGACACTGATAAAGTCCCCTTCTAATCTGTTTTTGCATCTTTGTTTTTGTGTCTTCTTGCATCAGAAGTAGAGCAAGATTTAGCTGACTGTTTGCTACACCCCTCACAGCTTACCAAATGTTGGCTTGGCCTGTCAAGCTTTAGAACAAAATGGAAAATATTTACATAAAAATACATTTCGGGGAAGGTATACGTGCAAGTAGCGCGAGCAAAACGAGACATCATGCTGTGTTTGTGGACAGCTGGATTGATTGATTTGTGTAGACATGCCATTAGCATCACGTTAGTCCTCATCTCCAAAGCCATTTCTTTCGCAATGTGAAAAGTAAAAACATACAATTGGAAAATTGGCTAGGAGTTAGTTAGTTTGCGAGTTTTTAGGTTTCAAATGAGTCTGTCGTTGGTGGCCAACCTCTAAGTAAGTCCAGCAAAGGCTATGTTAGACATTTCTTTACTCTACTGCTCAGTGCAATTAAAAACATTCATAATCGTCAGTCTTCATTTTCTCTGAATTACTGAATTACAGGTCAATGTTTATGTAAGCCAGCAGTTATCTGACATTTGAATTTGAGTAACTGAGAGGAGCTAAAAATGGAATGTAGTTTTTTTTAGCTGACAGGGTGGCAGAGTGTTGGTTAGCAGAGTTACAGCACTGCTTTTGGTTTCCCACTTAGGGTGTTTCTTTATTCAGCATGTCTTTGAGCCTACGTGAACCATCGACCGGTCAGGATCATAGATTTATAAATAGAAGAAGAACTACAAAGTAGAAGTGAAGATGGCGCCTATTCAATCCAATGAGAATGGCTCACCTAGCGCATACGTCAAAAATATTTTCTAGCTTCCGGGTTTACTTCCTGGTTGTGTACAAGGGACCTTAAAAAGAAGGAAGGGTCATTAGGTCACTGAGTCTTGCTTCGGTGCATGACTGTGGTGACAGTTGTATTAAAGTCTATGAGAGATGCATGGAGAAACACACAAAAACGCAATATATCAATGTTGTATGACTTATGATGAGGAAATGCCTCCAGAAAATGAAAGAACACACTTCAGAAAGTAGGTTAACCACTGATTTTTTGCTGCAATACCGCAAGAGGTGACTTGCAAAGGAGGATCTTGAAAAGATGCACTGCATGCTTATGCATATTTGTATATTAATAACTGTATATATGTTCTGTAATTTGTGTAGCATGAAGGTGTTGACAAACTTTCATTTTGTTATACAGCCCTGTGTTGTATTATGACGAATAAATTACCTTGTACCTTGGAAGCAAAGCTGAGCGGCACCAACCTATCTAAGTTCTATTATTGTAAAATCTGTGGTCAGGATATGTACCTTTCTTCTACAAAATTAGTGATTTAAAAAAGGTCATAACATTAAAAAGGATACAGTGTACTCAACCCACTTATGGAGCTAACGTTTGCTTAATTAGCCTGCCAGCTACAGCTGATGAGTCATTTCAGCCAACAAAATGGACAGTTGAAGAATGAGAGGCCTGTTTTTGTGCAGGTGTTTGTTGAAAAAGTTACTAAATAATTCATGTGGTAAACCTGCCAGTGTTATCAGTGTAAACTGGTGCTGGAGCGATGTAGCTCCAGTGACTTAGGGGGACGGGGCTGTAATGCTCGAAGCTGAAGCTGCTGTGGTTGAGTTTTGTTTTTGTTGCACTCACCAAACCATAGGAAACCAAACACTAACCAAAGTGTCCTCACATATTTTCTAGTACTACTATTAAGCTTCCTTGAATGGTTTGTTGGTCTACTTGTTGAGTCATCATGAAACCGTAGATCTTATCCGTTGAGATAAAATATATTTCCATGTGTGTGGATTGTTTGAGCTCAGAGCTTTAGATGATAGAGCTCCTTTTCATGGTGTTGAGTTTCTACCCCATTTCCTCTAAACCACATCATTGTGCCCTTGAAGAGGATTTCACTTTAATAGCAGTGACCCTGTGTCCGTCTGCAGTCTGTTTGCTTGCTGTCCGGGGGGTTGAGAAAAGGCAGAAGGTCTTTCATTGGAACTGGGTGAAGGGCTGAACATTTGGGGGGAACGGAGGAAAAGTAGGAGGAGATGGAGAGTAGGAGGCAGGAGGAATTGGAACGGATATAAGATTACTTACTGGCAAATCTCAAGTACGGCAGCAGCTGTTTAGACTGAGTGTTAGTCATTGCCCTCTCGTCGTCCCCCCCCCTCTTTTTCTGTCTCTCATGAGTGTTGTGAATAGCTCCTGAAATAGAGCCCACTGGAGCGTAAAGGGAAATGTGAAAGACAGAGGGGGGTTTGTGCAAGCAATGTGATACGGTGCCTGTGAGAAATGTGTTCACATGCAAAGATACTGTACAGTGAAAGAAAAGACCACGAAACACAGAGAGACAAGAGGGAGAAAAGAAAGAGAGGGAGAGAGAGAGAGGGGGAGAGAGAGAGAGAGAGGGAGAGAGAGAGAGAGGGGTGGGGAATCGAGGAGAGCCAGGCTGCTCAGACTGAAAGTCAGAGAGAGGAAGAAAGCTGGTGAAGGTTCACTGTTATTTTTCCTGCCACACAGAATTACCGTCTACAGAAAGGATTTATCTTTCCTCACTGTTCACTTTTTGTTCTTTCTTTTCATACTTTGTGGATATTCTGGACCTTGGACTTGACAGAAGACTGAAAAATACCAAAACCCTTCTTTGAACTTTGTGACGGGATCTAAACCTTCCCTTACAGGACATCAACCAGATTTACATTAAGATCTGATTAAGTCATCAGCTGTGTGAGAATATTTGGTTTGCCTTTGACATGGGGCCTGGGAAGGAGCTACTTTCTCTTGGTAAGTCTATCAATGAGAGCACAATATGTGTGTGTGTGTGTGTGTGTGTGTGTGTAACTGGGTGTGTGTGTAACTGGGTGTGTGTGTAAAGGTTACAGAAAACTCAAGAAGAAACAAAAAGTACAGGGAAGTTCAGACATTTTGTAACACCTCAGATGATGAACTTCTACATTCTGTTTCAGTCAGACACAGAACTTTTAAATCATGTGCGGCACGTGTAGAAAAATTACGATATAACCTCTGATATAGCAGATGTTACCATGGTCACAACTTCTACATTTGATAGTAGGGCAGGCGACATTTTAGACTCTTAATTCTAGCTCGAATGGGCCACATCAGTAATGTTAACCCTGTGCTGCCCTCCAGCTGTGTTTGACTGAGCTGATGTGTGGACAGGTCGGAGTGACTGCTGTGTAGTAAGAACCTCTGTCACTGGACTGATGCTGCAGGACTGACCCGGTCAGTCTGAGCTACTCCTCGGGCTGTCAGAGTAAAATAAACCTGAGCCAGACCCAACCAGTGAATCAGCACAGGAAGAATCATCTAAGACTTTGTTAAGCCACAAACCTTGTGTATTATGAAATTTGTGGTTATCCAACTATGTCAGGCAGATTTCAGAAACCGCAACCATAAATAGATATTAATAACATGGGCTACAGTGTATAATCAGATGTCATGTCATCATTATTCTTTATGTTAACCATGATGTTACTATGTAGGACATATACTGTACATGGCATATCCTAAACTAAAAGGGGCTCTGTGCAACAATTTGCTGTAACTTACATGCATTAATCACCTTTTTTAACCACATGTGAGTGGATTGTAACATGAAGTGAAAAATGAGACCAACAGAGAACAGCAATAGCTAACATTGGTTTAGAAATGGAGTCTAATATGTAAAAAAAAAAGGTGAAACATTAAAAAAATGTACTAAAATGATCTGTAGAATGTGAAGAAATAACATTTTTGATGCCCACAATATCTACTGAATTTAGCATGCGAACCAGCGAGCCCCATCCCATCCCCGTCCAAACCTCCTGTGCTAGCAGTGTAAACACCGACACTCCCATGGTGCTTCAAGCTCCCAGTCCGGACCACTAGTTGCACTGCTAACCAAGCTAATAAGCTAACAGTGGGTCTAGTTAGCAGCAGTATTCTGCCCAGTGTTTGTTTTGACTACAACTAATTTCTTACATATTGTACCTTTAATAGGCTGTAAGTTTAAACATGATATGTGGATCTCAACAGGGCTCACCTTTGAACCCACATCGTCTGATGGCCATTAAATCCCACCTATTTTTATGTATTTTTATTATTTATTTTGATCTCACAACTGCCAGCTGAATATGATACAATTAATGTTATAATAATGTCCTAACTGTGTGTACACACAAAATAAGTAAGGCCCACAAAATGTGCTGTTTCCACTTAACAGGCATTTGTGGAAGCTAAAGAGATTTACTCTTGACATGGTGACGGTAGACAGAGCTACTCTCAGATCATGCTCAGTGTCAAGCCTCTACCTCTGCTTTGTTTTGAGCTGGACCAAAGTAGAAAAGCCAGCTTAAGACAAATATTACACTACAGGTAATATTATATGCAACCTGTATAAACTGTGTAAGTATAATGTTACCTGAAATCTGCTATGATCAAATCACACACCAACATGAAAGAACTCCTCTCATGTTAGTCTTTCACTCATAGTGACAAACCCAAGATTTATGACCAGACACTGTGGTTTCCCTCAGCTTCACAGAGCATTTTGGGTTTTTTTCAGCCCATTTTTGTTTTATTTTCTTGCCCACAGTGTTATGGTTTTGGTTTTCTCACTTGCACTAACCTTGTTTCCAGCAGTAGCAGTCAGCTGTTTTCAGCCGCTACACTCTCATACCCACTGACTGTATGCTTAATAAATGGCACAAAGACAAAGCTAGTGACGAGCTTGTCAATGTAGTGGAACATTTAGCAGCTAAAGAGTCAAATGGTGGAGACCAAAAACCTAACCCTAACCCTGTGAATACTCGACTTTATGAAAGTGATACGAGAAGAACGCAAGATCTACCTGGCTATTGAAAGTGCAAATGAACTGGCTGTACAGAAAGCCAAAACAGAGATTACACAGTTAATCAAAGAAGAGCTCATCAGATTACAAAATTCCTACCAGCTGACGAGCAAAGGCCGGTACAAAGTGTTGTAGAGGAGGAAGCAAGGCTCTCTGGAGGCGTTTTCATCTCTCACCAGTCTCCTGTCATCACCACTGTTGCATCAAAGTGGTTGAAGAATATTTTAGTCTATATTTTTTACTAATGTTTCCTTCGATCGCCTAAGTTTAGTGAATTCAGTTCAACACTTACTGAAAAGTTTCACTGGACATAACACATTAACAGACACTATTGATTTCTTGAGATGAGCCATTAGATTGATTTATGTCCTTTGATCATAAGCTATTAGGATGTCAAACACAAACTGGCGCCTTTGAGCGCGTCCGCCTTTCACTACTGTCTTTTGAAAGGTCATTTTGTTGAACTGTACACATGTAATTAAGCAGCATTTATTAGTCAGTTTGATGTTTGATAAGAGTAAAATAAGGCCTTTGCTTTATAAGATATTGCAGTTGCTTTCATATGCATGTGCATTTGCACATATTTGTCTGCAAGGCACAGAAATATAGACAAACCTGTATGCAAATTATATATATATATATGTACAACTTCCACTTTCGGTTGGGCCCAAATTTAATGAAACAGGATGAGAAACAGATGCACAAAATATGCAACTTACAGTTACAGACACACAGATAAGACATACAGAGAGGATAGTTTATGTGACAGACAACTATTCTCATTCACCACCGTGCATACTGGTGAATGAAAGTCAGCTGCAAGCTGAGCACAAAGTCCCCCTTTGTATATTTTCAAGCTTTGTTTCTGTCCGCAGTGACTAAGTCATAAAGCTAGACTCAGTCACACTGTCTCACTGACAAACTCTGCCTGGCTTTCCTGAAGTGGTGTTACTATGGGAGCTCCAGCTTCATCGTAGATCAACAGAGGACTCATTGTGAGCCAGGGAGGGAAACACACAGGGAGAAGTGGGATATCTTTTACTTATGCCATGTGAAGGGGGGCGCTGTTCTCTGCCTTACCAGTGACACATGAGTCAAAAATTGAGACCACCACGTGTCTGTTGTGCTGGTAGGTGCTGTAGACAAAAAGTTGCACTAGTCCTCCCAGAGAAAAGGGGAAGGCAGTTGCAAGTGGTTTCACAAGTGAGAGAAGGAAAGACACTGTGAGTCATGTACGCATGTAACCCAGCCACACCACAAAGACACACACATAAGCGCTCATATGAACACCGTCTAGTTACTCCACTGAAGAATGGCAGATGTTGTCAGCTTGAAATCACAGCAGCTACCGTCAGGCTAGTGGCACTGGTACGAACTGGGCACAGCTGAAGCTAACGAGAATATATGTCAATATTCACATGGCGGCCATTTTCCTCCAACATCAGACTCAGGGTGGGACGCTCAAATGTCGTACTGCTGTGTACCAGGTTTCAAGTTGTAAAAATATAAAAATCAGACAAATAGTTTCATCATTTCATTTCATCACTTTGTGTTTGAATGCTAATGTCAGCTAATAGGTTGTCAAGTGTGAAGGTTTATCTTGAAATATGGCCCATGTCCCTCCAGATTGTCATTATCCATCATCTTTTCAGCTGCCAATTTATTGACGAGTGTTTTACTGATAAAAAAAATTGTGAGATTCCCTTCCTTTATACGACATGAAACCTGGAACACAGCAGCATAGCATTATTATTAACACCATTCGAGCTTCCCACCTGAGTGTGGTGTCAGAGGATAATGGCCACTGTGTGAATAATCACAGGATAAGTGATAACTTTGACCTGCTGGTGGTGCTAGATAAAAAAAAATAGGATCATCAAAGTCTATCATCCTCTGGGGACCATGAATATCTGTAAAAAAAAAATTCATGACAATCACCCAATAGCTGCAGAATTAAGTCAGCGTGGACCGAAATGTTGGACCAACTGACCTACCCACAGACTGACTTCCTCAGAGCCATGCTGCTGGTATGGTCACAGTCAAACCACTACAACATAATCCATATCCCTGCTGTTGATCCAAATGTTAATTATGCTCCAATTACTTCTTGCCATATCAAAACATATATCGTACTTCCAGAGGAGTATTGAGGAGGCAACAATTGCTGTCACATGCAGTGGTGCGCCAATTGTATTTTCTGAAATACTACTTTACACATCGGGTTTGGTGATGGGTGCAGGACTCAAAAAGTGAGCACTGGTCAGCTGGTAGTACCTTGTCCTCTGTTTACAGGTACTTCTGTGGGGGGAAGGTTACATTTAAGATTGAATTTTTTCTTAAATGGTCACTAGAGGAGTGGCTCTTTGAGCCAAGGGTGACTTGGCAGTTCAAAAGCCTGTTCTGGGTGAAATTATGAAATTTCCTGTACGCGCCTGACTGGCTGAATAAAGCTTATTGCATTATTGTGTCTTCCTTGTTATTGTAAGATTTGAACTGTGAATTGAAACTAAGTGGCCTCTCTCTCTTCTCCCACAGGCTTGCTGTATATGGTGGGGATTTGTTTGTCATGTGACCAGGGCTTCTCCGGAAGAAGCCCCAAATGTTTTGGTAATAATCTGCCGTCACCTTGAATTTCAACCAATCCTCTTGCTTCTGTCCATCGATACCTTATTCTGGCTTCAACTTAAACAAGAACTCTTCTGTGCTGTTCCCATCATACAATTCTGTACCTCTTACTGGAGTTGATTGCCAAAAACTACCCGTTTTGATGACACTCCTCTTCGTTTTTCCATTTTAGGCATTTAAGCACTGTTCATGTCCAGACTGCATTACAATGAAAACAAACATGTATATTATGAGGTGTATCACTATAATTGTATTGTCTTTACTATTTACCTCTTCAGACATAAACGAGTGCGAAAACATCTCGGAGAATTGTGGGAATCACACGCTGTGCTTCAATACGAATGGCAGCCATTACTGTCAGTGCCAGTCTGGGTTCACAAACCGCCACCGCAAGGTTAACTTCACAGCTGCAACCGGACAATGCCTAGGTGAGTGTGAGTGTGTGTGTGAGTGTGTTTGTGTGTGACCAGTGTCTTGATCAACTGATCTGACTCATCTCCATTTGTTCTTCTGTCAGATGACAATGAGTGCCTCGGTTCTGTCAACATCTGTGGTCTTGGTGGTAATTGCTCTAACCAGATCGGGAGCTATATGTGCATCTGCCAATTTGGGTACACCAACAGCAGTGGATCCTGCATCGGTGAGTAGTATCTACTTTTTTGTGTGCACACTTATCATGTTGAAGTTGATTGGTGCTGTGCAGAGAGTTAGATGAGAAACAATATGTTCAGCAGACTCCTCAAGGCCAGATGGAGGAGGTGTGAAAGTCAGCAGGGCTGGAACTTCCCTTTTAAGCCCTTGCTTAACAAATTTCACACAGCTGCCTTCATCACGTCATATGTGTATAACCATGAATAAGCAAGAACATTCAACAGTTTGAAAGTGTGCGCTGTTGTCACCAACAACAGAAACACACGATAGACTAAATTCATGGAGAGAGATTGCAGCAGGATGCTGGATGCAGCCAAAGTCACGCCTCTTGTGGTGGACCACCATGGGACCTGAATGGAGAAAGACAAATCATTTTTGATCCTGCTTTAATTGTGCAAGGAGTTACACATATGATGTTTGTCAATTTACAAGATAATTTGTTTTTTTATGTTGAGCAAGCGGTTAAAAAAAAAAAAAAAACTGTACTCGCCTCGGCTCTGTGTTTTTCTACAGAAGCTCTGCCTATGAACACTAACGAAGTCGCTCATTAATCCAAAACACCAGCCTCTGTCCCTCCACTGTGGTCTTTCAGTCTAATTAAGTGTCTGATATCTGAATTAAAAGGCAACAACACCAAGTTCAAAAGTTACCATACGCAAACATGCAAGAGATTGTAGTGGTATTGTCATCATTTCCTTGAGCTGCTCAGTGAGGAACAGAAACAACAACCCTAGTTGTTTACAGGGATATGGGCATATTTCTCATGTTCAAATTAAGCTCTGTATAATTATCAAAGAATCAGGGTGCTCACAGTTTAACACAAGGAACATTTCCAAAATTAAAACTGCCTGTCGTGAGCTGATCTCAAAAAGGTCACACATGCTTTCGTTTCATCATGATTCAACTACCATAACTCCCTTTACTCTGACCTTAACAACAAAGCCATCTCCTGCCTCCCACTATTTCAAATTGCAGCTTTTAACTAACCTTGGCAAGACAGCAGCTCACGACACTGGTTTCCGGGAAAGAGAGCTGTCTCTGAGATTGTTTTAGCAACAAAGTGAGGCTCACACGGCCGTGCCCCTGGTTACACTGCAGAGATGTTTGTCCCGTTTGCAATGCGTGCTTCATTCAGATTTGTTTCAGACTCTGACATCATTGCCCTTGTGTCTCTGCTTTCTCTCCTTACACAGACATAAATGAATGCAGTCAAGCTGAAGGGAAAGAAGACCTCTGTGGAGAAGGGACTTGTAAAAACATTAATGGGAGTTACCGGTGCGTGTGTCAAAAAGGATACACTAATTATGGCAACGACAGGACCCCTTGCTCGAGTGAGTGTACACATGCACATGCAGATGTCCTCATAGTAGCTGCTATTGCCTTTTTAAAATACAACACTACTTTCTCCACTGAACCTTCTGCTGTGTGCTGTAGTTTTCTGTATCTTCTGGGCCCCAGTTTTCTTTTTCTCCTCCTCCTTCTCACTTTACTGTCTGTGTTGACTCATCTGATTCCAGATAATCTGTAGTGTAGGTCTCACAGGATAATGGAGATGAGTTTCTGTTTAGTGCTGCAAGACAGATTTCATACTCCTTTGCTCGCAATGAATAGTGTCAAACCAAACTTGTGCGATAAGAGAGATGTTTTGTTCTGTTCCATCTAGAGCTTGCCTGTGACAGCTTCAATGCCCACAGCGGGCCTGCGCCGGTAAGCTGCATGTTTAAATACTATATTATTATCACAATTCTGCATACTGCAACAATTAGGAATAAATTGAAGGGAAATTATTGGAGAGGCACAGTCCCTCCCCTTTTAGTGGACTACCATGGGACCTTATTTCAGGTGAAATACTGGCTGTATTGTAGTCGGTGGCGAAAGACAAATAATTTTTTGATCCTGTTTGCAATGAATTACACATTGAATGTTTGTCACTTAAAAAGATGGTTTTGCAACTCAAGAGTCACCATTTGTCATAACACTGTGGAAGTACAAAAATCTGAAAATACGTCATATGAAATCCTACACTCCGAACACTTCAAGAGCTAGTTCAACATTCACGGTGCAATATCTAACAATTTTGGTTGTAAACATTCAAAAAATAACAACAGAATAAAGAAATAACAATTTTGACATTATGTTGTTTGTATATTGTTGCAGGGATATCTACTGAAGTTAGCACGCTAACCAGCTAACCCTGTCACATCCCTGTCCAAAGCTCCTGTGTTAGCAGCGTAAATACAAATTCTCCCCCAATGCTGCAAGAACTCAGTACGAGCTAGTTGCACAACTAACTGAGCTAACAAACGCTACAGTTAGCAGCAGTTAGCGGTTACTCTGGTAATATGCTGCCCCCTATTTGTTTAAGTGTGAATTCAACAGGTGGCCAAATCTTTATTTTGTGCCTTTCAGTTCACACGGATAAAAAAAGTTCTCAGTCCCAAAAAATTAATTAGGTCCTGTTCATTTGTTCTGTGTACCTCTATATTACTTGTAGCAGTAGCAAAAGTAAAATAACTTGACTCTCAACATGGAATCTCTTTTGTTTTTATTTATCCAGTTTCCAGTTTCCTTGTTAACAACAGTTATTGTTGCTGCTTGCATGATTGTTGACCATCCATGGCAATCCCAATGACCAATCAGAGGCTGCGTTCATGATCTGTGGACCAATCAGAGGCAGAGTAGGGCAGGTCTTTTCAGGAAAAACAGTGGGATCCATAATAAGGCCGCTATGTGTGAAATATTACCCTATTCCTCACTGCCTGGGGTCTGTTAAAAGAGTTAATGCGCAAAATGTTTGATGGAAGCGGATTGGCCGAATGAAGTCTGATGTAGTGAACATTCAACTCACATGACTGATCAGCTGTTTCCGCTGCCTGCGAACAGCACAGCAGTTCAAAAGTGGGCTTGGACATACGGAAATGTTGCAGCCAAAGGCTGGCTGTAAAATGCATCTCCACGATGACCTCCCAAAATTGTTGCGTGCGCGTTCTCTCCCATGTGTATGTCGTCGTCTTATCACCCTTGCTGCGTGCATTATAATCACTGCATTTCTTCATCGTCTCCGGACAGCATGCAACATGGCCGATGTTAGCTGACATGCAAGAACAACTACAACTTGCCCTATATATAGAAAGTAATTCCTGAAGACCTCTCTCCATTTTGTCTCTCTGGTTTGTTTACCTCAAACTGCAGCTTTCCAAAATTATATTTTTAATTGACAAACATATGTGTAATTCATGGCACAATTCAAACAGGTTAAATAAATATTTATCTCTCTACATTAACCACCATACATATAATGCCCCTGGGACACACCAGGAGGGGAGGGACTTTGCCTCTCTATAGAGGATTTATTGTTGCACTTGTCTGTGCTAGGGGTGCAAGGGCAAGTGTCTTCTTAAAGAAGATTTTCAGCTCATTTCCTTTATTTATTGCCCTGTAGGGTTTAGTATATGTGAACTTCATTATAAGGCAAACTAAATAGTCTAATTATTCTCTGTCTCTTAGTCACTTGGAGGCCTGGCAGACATTTTGTTCATGATGAGAAACAGCTGTTTGGCTCTGTCTAACCCCAGCCTCAGTGGTGAAGTGAAAGCTGATGGCGAGGCGCTACTGGAGGTCAGAGCAGCAGATACAAAACACAAACACACCCATTACAACACTCGCAAACACATACAGTACTCTCATTTCCCCCTCTTGTTTCCTGCAACAGAAACTTTTCACAGCGACCGACGACATCCTGACCCCTGGTCACCTGGACAGCAGTGAAGATGTGAGCCAACTGCTCGGCACAGTGGAGAACGCTATCATGCTCATTGGTCCACAGCTCAAACACAACCGCACCAAGATAGAGACCACAGAGACAGGTAACAGCGTCCATAAGCTGTGATTCGAATACGGTGAAAAAAAACAATGAAGCAATAAAAAATTTGAGCTGAACTGTGTCATTTCAAATGAGTTATCTGTTCAAGTAGACGCAGAGATTGCAGTGCAGAGAGGAAAGACTCGACCCACTGGACCGGTACACCTGACCAATGAGCACGCTGCACTCGAGACTGACTGGACAACAGCAGCTGGGACGGGATCGTACCCTGGTAAACTTCTCTTCTCTTCTCTTCTCTTCTCTTCTCTTCTCTTCTCTTCTGACAAATAAGTCACAATATTCATGTATATCAAACACTTTTCATGTCTCTTATTATGGTCCTTTACAGGTTTTGCTATGGCTGCATTGTTGAGCTACAAGAACCTTGAGATTTCTGTTAACCAGTCCTTTGAGGATCTCACGGGACGTGAAAACGACGCCATGGTTCTCTCCTCCTTAAATGTCTCCTCTAAAGTCGTGTCTGTTGTGGTCTCTAACCCGTCCACTCAGAACTTGGACCGCCCTGTCAAAATTACCCTCAGACATCTTCAGGTAGTCCAACTTCTCCTGGTGTTTTCATTGTGGTCTCACTTCTACCACTTTGGTACCTCTTTTGACATGTCCTTATAAATAAATAAAAGAAAGAGGAGTATTGGAATATGAATATATATGAAACCTACAGCCTGATTTTGACATAAGGATTTTGTTTTGATCATAGGACAGAAAGGAGTCTCGTGAGGTGGAATATATCTGTGCGTACTGGAGTGACAGAGGGACC
Organism: Pagrus major; assembly: GCF_040436345.1. Taxonomy (NCBI): domain Eukaryota; kingdom Metazoa; phylum Chordata; class Actinopteri; order Spariformes; family Sparidae; genus Pagrus; species Pagrus major. The sequence continues at coordinate 25,430,724 of NC_133215.1, forward strand.
TGGTCCACAGATGGTTGCTATCATCAGCTCTCCAACGCCACACACACTGTGTGTACCAGTGAACATCTGAGCAGCTTCGCTGTGCTCATGGCACTCTACCCCATGAAGGTAAGACGCAGACACACACACACACCATAAAAGCCAAAGTATGTTGATCTTTCAAAGGCATTTAGTGTTGGAATGTTGTTAGTTCTCCTTTAAAGTGAGTGTAAAACCCCGCTAAGAGAAAAGGTTTTTGGATACGTTATAAAATGAAAACTATTTTTTATGGCGGAGTGCTGAGGATGAGCTGAGGGGTCACACAGCCTGAGGGAAGAAGCTGCTCTGTAGTCTGGAGGTAGGGCACTAAAACTTAGTTTACCTTACTTCTTATACTATCACCATATTACAGTTATTAATCCAACCTAGCCACGAATAGACCCATAACCTAACTATGCATCCTGCAAACAGGGGCACCCCCATGGATTTTGAAAGTAGTGGGGTGGCCATCAAAAGGTACCACCTCATTTGCTACTATATCATTGATTTTCACATTTCAATTTTATTGTATATAATTTTTCATAATAGACATTTGAATCCATGATGTCACCTTTCATGACAGTGCTGTTGTTACCACAGTCTCATCTTTTCATCCAGTCATGTACTCCTAGGCCTGGCCTAGCCAGCACAACAGCTCCTATCAAATTCAGCCAGATAGTTTCTGTAATGTGAGGCAACAAATATGCAAATTCTTAGTTTAGTATGTCAACCTTCTAGATGTTGCTGTATAAATAAACACAGTAGACAGACAGAATAAAAACGCTACTGAGAAAACTATAAATTAACCAGCTAATGTTAGCTGCTGCTGTTAGCACTGCCTCTTCACTTTGATGCTGTCTCCTCTTCTAGCACCCCTTTGGTCTCAAATTGGTGAGCACCATCGGGCTGACCATCTCCCTGCTGTGTCTCATCCTGTGCATCCTGACGTTCAAGTTCTGCCGCTCCATACAAGGGACCCGCACCACCATCCACCTCCACCTCTGTATCTGTCTCTTTATGGCAGACCTCGTCTTTCTGGCTGGTATTTCACAAACAACACCTAAGGTACGTTTGTGCAAGAAAATAGTGACTTCAGTTACATGGAGTGCAATAGTCTGACTACCGACCTTGCCTTTATTAAGAGAGGTATTTGGCTAAGATGTTTACAATGGCTTGAAGTCATCTACTTATCCTGCTTGGTTAAACAGTGAAGGGAATCTTAATAATACCTAATAGACCTAAAAGATAACTTCAACTAAAAATGAAAATTCAGTCATTATCTGCTCCCCCCATGCTGATGGAAAGTCAGGAGAGGTTTTGTAGTCCACACAACATTTCTCGAGCTTCACATCTAAACAGCGTTGTAACACTCTCCTAAACAACTGAAGTAGATGGGGACAGAAAAAAAACCCAAACATAAAATGGTTCCATACTGCTAGTCCATCGTAATCCAAGTCTCAGGATCCCAAATTGTTTTAAAAATGTTATTTACACCCTTGACGTGTACTCAACCCTGTGCACCAGCTCTAAACATTGTGTGCTAATGCTTGTAGCTTAGCAGTTAAAGTCACGATTTTGGCTATAAAAGGATGAAAAGAAATCGATTTGAGGCTTCCAGAGACTTGGATTATGGCGGGCGGGCAATTTTTCTATTGTTTTTGTACGTTTTAAAAGTTGTTTAAGAGAATGCTGCAACGCTACTTTGCTGTGAAGCTCCATAAAAACAAAACTTCATCTGACTGTGAATAGATAATGACTTTATTTTCATGTTTGGTGAACTATTTTTTTGTACTAAGAGTTTGAATGCAGGACTTTGACTTGTGATACTGATGGTACTACTTCTTTCACCAATCATCTTAATCTAATTAATGTGACTGTGATACAATAATCTAATTACAGTAATAAAAAAATATTGCTTCTTGTTCAAACTATTATCTTAATCACATCACTGCTGTAATTGCAGTGACATTTCATTTGTCCACTCCTTCCTCTCTGATCTGTTCTGTCCTCATGTTGTCATATTAAACGACAGGGCGGCTGCAGGTTCGTTGCAGCATTGCTTCATTACTTCTTCCTGGGAGTTTTTACCTGGATGCTGTTGGAGGGGGTGCAGCTGTACCGTATGGTGGTCCTGGTGTTCAATGCCACCATCCGGCCCCTCTACTTATTCCTCACTGGTTATGGGACACCGCTTGCTGTCGTCATTATAGCTGGCGTCATTAGACCGCAGGGATACGGCACAGACGAGCAGTAAGTGTTACAGAATGTGTGTTTGAATTCTTGATGTGTGATAGCGGTTACATCAGTGGGTTACACAGAGCGGCTGTTATCTATCTCGGTGACGTAAAGAAAATCCCGTCATGCACATGTGTTTTCTTTCTTCCTCACCAGCTGCTGGCTGTCCCTGGAACACGGCCTCATCTGGAGTTTCTTCGGCCCCGTGTGCCTCATCATCATCATCAACGTCTTCTTTTTCATCGTCACCGTCTGGAGGCTCGCCCAGAAGTTCACCAGCCTCAACCCAGACTTCTCCAAGCTACACAAAATTAAGTCAGTCTGCGTGTTTCTTTGTTTGTTTGCTTGTGGCTTTTTTTGTGTTTCTGCTCCTGCTCTTGTAAACTTTGAAGTAATGTGACCCAAACCTTTTGCACTGCACGTGCAAACACAGAGTTAATAGTAAGTTGGTCATATGGGGACAGCTTTGGGAGCTGAAAAGTGGATGGAAAGAATGTGAGAGTTTTGTGGGGGAAAATGGAGAGAATGTTTTCATAGTACCGACTCTACTCTCTAATGGGGTGACTCCCCCCCCAACTCCATCTATGCATGCTCATTTTTTTTAACTCCACTCAGTCAGTGTATTTGGAGAATAAATATGTGCAGCTGCAAAACACATCTAAGCTTTAATAAAAAAAGAGAAAAGAATCCATCCTTGGATAGACTGCTTCATCAATCAGTGAAGTTCAATTTAGTTCAGTGAATTGGGAATGTGAACTTGCTGTCCTGAAATGGAGGGAGACGTTTTTCAGTTAAACTTAGTTTAGTTAAACTGTCGGTGGAGAGATCAGTATCGCATCCACATTTCAGGAGGAATCTTGGAAGCAGTGGCGGACTCAGGATGTTTGAGGGGCAGGGGCGAAAAAAAAAGGGCGCCAGCTGAATGCAGACGGGAAACTAGTGTGGAGAAAATCGGGATAAATTTATAGCGAACTGGAAACGCACCTTAGAAGGCATTTTATTGTTTTTTTTGCACTGAAAGGGCACCCTAGAGGGCACTTTATTAATGTTTATCTAACACAGAGACATTCAAAAGGGCCCTTTTGTGGCACAACTGTATCTTAATGTTAATTATATTGTGAATTATTCATGGGAATAAGAGGGATGCATCACCAAATACAACAAAGGGCCCATTCAGAGCACATTGCTGGAAACAGTCTTTAAAATCTGAAAGGATTTTTATGCTTTTATATCTATCAGTTGCCTTTGGCTTGTCTTCTACCACCAGCTTTTAATAGACTAAATGAATAAATAAATAGTTGAGAATGTCTCTGTTCTGTAGCTGCTTTGCTGAGGACTTGTCCCCTTTCTCGTTTCCTTTCCTCTCTTCTGGGGTTTTCCAGATACTGCAGTGGTAACTGAGTCATCTGCGTGTTTGTTCTCATGTTAATCTTTGCTTTCATTCTCTATCTGTTGCCCTTTTCTCTGATCCCCCACCACCCATCGCCCCATTTCCCTCTGCAGAGCTTTCACAGTGACAGCTATCGCCCAGATGTGCATACTCGGTCTGATGTGGGTGTTTGGGGCCTTCATGTTTGAAGAGGGCCCCATCGCGGTGGTATATATCTTCACTATCCTCAACAGCCTGCAGGGAGCGCTGGTCTTCATCATGCACTGCTTGCTGTCTAAACAGGTGGGTACAATAGAGCTGTGTGTGTGTGTGTGTGTGTGTGTGTGTGTGTGTGTGTGTGTGTGTGAGTGTGTGTGCGTGAATGAGGCTAAGACGAACAAAACAGAAATAATGATAAAAAATGAATCAACAAGTGAAAGACAAAGACCTCAGGCTGCATTGGAATATGTTTTTTTTCCGTCTAATGTTCTGCTGCCCTCTGCAGGTGAGAGAGGAGTACGCCCACTTCCTCTCATGTATCTGCACACCACAGAAGAAGAGATACTCAGACTTCAGCAGTACCAATCCCTCCAGTAGTCAGTCACAAGTAAGTATAAAGTGAGCTCACTCTAAGTCACAAACAGATGCACTTGAATACTGTGCTTCAGCATACTTAAGTATTTCCTCTTCATACTACCACAACATTTCAGAAGTACTGCACTACATTTATCTGACATTCACAGTTAAACACATATAAAAAACAAACGATTAGCTTGTAAAGTATGATGCGTTGTTAAAGATTAAGCTACCTAACATTGTATTAGTTAAATGTAGCTCCTCCTTGACCAACTACAACATGAGAAGCCTCTTTACATGTTAGTAACCTCTTCAGCCCAAGCATATCTCAAACTCACAGACATTTATTTTGACCCATTGTCTGATGATAACTACTGTACATTTGTAATTTTTCATTTCATGTAATAGTGAAGCCATAAATAAACAACATATACATAAACATACATTTACTTAGGCAACTTTAGGCCAGCACATAATGCATACCCCGCCACTGACATTGAAAACTACTTTATAGAAAGGTTATAGAAGTAATGGAGATATAATTGAATGGTGGTTATGAAAACATGCAGACCATAAATAGCTTCTCATTTTATAAAAAATTTAGGGGAAATATTTGGAGCTTCAGGGTTCAAGTGCTTAATGCATCAATGATGTTATTCCAGTAATATGATATATTTAATGATATGGCACTAAAACACTTATTTTGCATTATGCATACTTTTACATCATATATTTTACTTGTAATGGAGTATTTTTACATTGATGACTTTTACAGAAATAAAATCATGCCTCTTCCACTTCTGCAGATACATTACATATGTTGTCTTACATTGTTTCTGAACGTGTGCCATTTGTGTTCATTCAGGGTTCACGCAGTGGACAGCACACCGGAGAATCCCAGATATGAAGCGCTCTATCTTTCTATTCTACCCCAAAGACAGACTATCACACCCATCAGGGCTAAGTTAGCTCTGACTTTAAAGGTTTGGATCGCTTGAAATAAAAATTCAGTCATTATTTACTCAGCTTGCAGTCAACTGAATCTGGTTCTAGTTTTGTTCTGCCATTACACCCCCTCCTCACTTATGTTTCTGATATACAAAATTATGTAAATCTTTTGTCTGAATCATCTCAAAATCAAAAAACTTAACAAAAAGAACCTAAGAAATAAACATCATTCTTTGGGGGACAACCTAAAGCATCGGCTACAAATAGGTACCACCTGTCTGTAAAAGGCAACATGGTAAATAGTTTTGAACTGCTGCCTTAAACAGACATGAAATAAGTAAAATCTCAGGCCTTTCACATCCAAATGAAGTTAATGGAACCAAATATTTTACAAATCAAAAACCATAAATACAAATGTTCTGAAACGTGGTCTCATCTGACAATCAATAGCAAGATGTGCCAGAAAGTCTACAATTTTTCCTCCAGAAATGTGCTTATGTTCCTCTGTAATAATGTTCCACGGTGCTCTAATGGTTGATCAAGTTGTACTGATGATGACTGAATTTTTATTTTCGTGTGAACTGATTCTCTAACTGTGTTTAGCAGCAGACAAGAAGTAGCCAACTTCTAAAAGTGCTCATTCAGGAAATGAAAGTGAAGATATTTCAGTAGCTTATCAGTTCATCCAAAACATATCACAATCATACAATAAGCTGTATTCCCTTCGGAGTGAATAAAAGTGATAATGATACAAATTATTTATTTCAAGTGCAGACTATAAAGTCTACATTGTGTAGACTGCAAGAAAATATGAGTGATGCTCTTAATGTTTAAAGCACGAGCAAACAGTTTGCGCTGTATTTTATATAAATGTTTGATGTAAAAATAAGGGTGGGTGTGTTTTTTCTTCATGGGACCTTTGCAGAAAGTATTTGTCTCCACGTTGTAATGACAAAGAACTGACTGACTCAGTCAACTGACTGATGATACAAATGGCCCATGAAGTGCCTCTGACGTTCACTTCACATTCCTGTGAATCCCCTGTGGGCTACTGCAAGGATTTTACATCGCTTCTTATTTGGTTTTAAACAAAATAAGTGATGTTTTTAATCACTTGTGGCTATTTTTAAAGAATTTATCTTGGTTTGCCATTGAACTTTTCATTTTGTCACTGGTGTATTATATTTTTTTTCTTGAACCAAGAAAACAAATCCAGCAATTCACAGAAACAGACCCACCCTTTCTGATAAGCCTGCAGCTTCCTGCAATCAAACTGTGTTTATGGAATAAGATTCCATTTTGTTATCATGTTTTCTTATTATAGCTGTTCGCCTCCACTTGTTGTAAGTGACTGAAAGGCATAACAAGCCTGAAATGAGAGCTTGTTTTCATGCGGTCGAATGGGAGTTATACAGTCCTGAGTTTGTTTATTTTATTGCACTTTTTCCTTTGTAAAAATGATAATCCAGCACATCTTCACTCACACAGTGTATGGGAGAATCTAGAAGACTTGATAAGCAGCCTCACGTACAAACCTGAACAGTTTACTTGTTGTAATAAAGCTATCATTTATATATTTTTGTATTGTCTATTTTATAGAAATTGATCAGCTCATGTCAAAGACATTGATCTTCAAAGCTAAAAAGAAAGAGACCTGTTGGATTTCAAATCAATCATTTTATGGGATTGGTTTTGTCTTATGCTGTTTGTTTATATTTAAATTGCCTGTTTAAGGCCACGTATGTGTTGGTTTTAACACACCTAAACTGTTCTTCGGTTCTTACGTGGGACTGCACTTTCTGTGACCATTGTTACCTTTTATTCATGCATTGCGAAATGTATTTTATGTGAAAAAGCTACGTGCATTACGCAGCATTTTGTGAATGTAATTGAATCGTTTTGTTAGAATATATTATAGGTGTTCTAGTTTGAAGGTATATGAACTTATTTTTCTACTTTGTTTTGTTGTACGTTGTTCGGTACTGTTTTCTTTAAAGAATATGCAACACAAATTTTATTAAAGCTTCAACTTCTAAAAAAACAAGTGTGTGGTTTATTAACAGTCGGATGGATGGATGGATGGATGGATGGATGGATGGATGGATGGATGGATGGATGGATGGATGGATGGATAGATGGATAGATGATGGATGGATGGATGGATGGATGGATGGATGGATGGATGGATGGATGGATGGATGGAGCTGGTTGTGTCTGGTAAGTCGCAATGAGTCTTCCTTCAGAATAAAAGCGTAAGACTTGCCACTAAGTTGTGAAATTGCTTAAAGTAGTTGCAAAAACTCACCCACTCAATCTTGCATCAAGCATATATATCAAGAAGTGACGGATGACCAAGAACTTTACCTTGCTGCCATAGCAATGAAAAGCCCCCCCAGATTTATGGATTTATTTAAATTGCTGGAGTGCCCCTGTAAGAAACATGGCAACCATCTGTTGGTTCCAAGCTTTCACCGATGTGAGACTCTGCTGCATAATACTGCATCATCATACAACTGATCAAAACTTTATTAATAATGTGTTGGCGTAAATAAATCACAAATTCATCCATATCAAGCGGAAGGAAACATTTTGAAATGTTACCGAGACCTAATTTGTATATTCGAATGTACAATTGTTCCAGACCTTCCATAGATAGATGTTTCATGACAATCGTGATGTCACAACAGAATAATTCTCTGCACACCAACATCAACTCTGAGCAAGGAAGACATCCAGTTCCAGATAGTAGTTTGTATCCAGTTAGTATCTATTCAACAAGGATTTTCACCTCTTTTAGCTCAGACATTTGTCACTTTCTCCACAGACACAATGTTAAGCTACCAGAGCTGCAGACTGCACGCTTGACGTTCATTTATTAAAGGACGGTTGTTATAAAGTGTTTTTCCGTATGGCTTTCTACAAGTTTCCAAACATGTTGAGAAGGAGCTCTCGCCTGCGGAGAGCAGGGTATTACGCAGAGGAGGGAAGGCAATGTATTACTTGTTATCAACTTGTGATGGTCGATGAAAGGTAGCAGAAAACATCCCAAAGACTGGACCTGACCCCCCGCCTAAAATCTTGACAGTCTTTTCTAACTTTCGTTTTATCTTTCAGGGTCTTTCAGAGGAGGACATGGTTATATAAACTCCATAATTTACTACGATTCAATGAGCAACCATGACTATTGCCAGTGACCACCATTTGGACGACTTTCAGAATGTGACTGACTATTGAGATGCCTGCTACTTAGACTTGGACCAGTCGTACACAGACTGCCAAGACTCAGACAGCACGTTAGCCTACTTCCAGCACCGTGACTCGGGCCACTTTCCTCTTGCTGCTCCTTCTGGGTATTGGTGAGTGACTTCAAACTTTATGCTTTAATCATTTCTGGTACCCAAGACAAACCTGAGCTGTCTGATTTTATTTTAGTCCCTTGTCAATGTTTTTGAGAGGTTCCCTGTTATTAGAAGTATTTCAAACTTTTGTGCATCACGTCCTTCAGGAATTGTGACACACATGCATATCTAGCTAAGAGTGGAGATGCGGTTACTCAGACAGCGTACGGATTCGCCTCAGAATCACAGGGTAAGTCATCTTATCATCCATCATCCTTCTGTGTCATGATGATTCATACTTGTGTGTGGAACATGTTTGGAGGCTGTCCTCCCTTGACCAAACCGTTCCCCCTTAGGTGTCCTGGTGGTCCAGTGGGCAACAATAAAGAGGGAGATCAGTGAGGCCGACTGTCCTGTTCAAGACTGTCCTGTTGTGTCCACAGGGGCGCGGGTCCCACTGAACTCCCTCTCTATTAGTGCCCAGCAGACCACCTGGGCACCTGAAGGGTGAGGGAGTGGACAAGGTGGGGCACTCGGTCATGGGCACGGGTCTCACTGATCTCCCTCTCTGTTGATATTCAGCAGGCTACCTGGGCACCTGAGGGGGTGCAGTGTGTGAACAGCCAAGAACAGGCACTTGGCTGTGGGCATGGCTCCTACTGATGTCCCCTCCATGGTGCAGTGGTTAGCACCGTTGCGTCACAGCAAGAAAGTTCTTGGTTCTTGGAATTTTCATTTTTTCCTCGTGCTTACGTGGGTTTCTGCCTGGTACTCTGGTTTCCCCCACCATCAAAACACTAGATGAATTCTCCAATCAGTGCCCCTGACCAAGGCACTGCCTAAGATCCTGAGCTGGTCCCTGGGTGCGTACGCTGCCCACTGCTCCCTCGAGATGGGTTAAATGCAGAGTACCAGTTTCACCATGTTGTACATTGTGTGATAAGTGACATAAAGAAAGATTCTTCTTCTCTCACTACTTTCTTGGAATATGGCCTGTAAATACATTCACTGTAGACTGAAGTAACAATGATACTGCGCGAACAACAACAGTCCCTTCCAGGAAGAAAACTGGCAGTTAATTTGCATTTTGGCAATATGAGAAATATGCAAACTTGTTTATCTCTGTTGTCATCTTCAGTCCGACCTAGCTGACATTTTTTTATTGTACTGTTCTTCTTTGCTAGCGTCTTATATATCTACCCAACAGCGTCACCTGTCATTTTCTCAGACATGTTAATTTTAAATTAACGTTACTGAAAATGTTGTTATTAATGACATATGAGAGCATCAAACATGCATTTTAGATGAATTTCATGCAAATAACATAATGAAAAGAACAGTTAAGTTGTAGGTATTAAATGTGCTCTAAAGTTTGCTCAGGGTTCATTTGTCCTACTTTTGAAACGACCGTTAAAGTGGACCAAATCAGCGTGATTCAGAAAACTCAGTTTTTTAGGTTTGAAACTTTAAATGTAGACACAAACACGGGCACTGTAGTATTTTCTTATTCCTGTCACTTCAAAAGCAGAGCTGAGAACTTTTTCTTCCACAATAAAGTTTGCCATCAAGGTGTACCATAAAAGTACAACATATGGGGCATTTTAATGTTCAAGAGTGGTGGTGGTGATTTTATATCACGTAGTGAGTTGATGTATCACGTTTGTTGTCAGTGTTCAGTTGTCCTACTATTGAAACAGACATTAAAGCGGACCAAGCTACACAGTCTAAGGTGTCCCAGTGCTCTTGCTTTACCCACAACTTAAAAATAGTTACATTCAGAGAGAACAAAATGAATGCTCAGATTAACCAATGTTGCACTGATGGCAGTGGTTTGTGGACTGCTATAGAGTTTTGCTGGGGCTTAATGAGCAAACTGTCTGCTACAACAGCATCTGTAACTGAACCATGCTTTGTTTTATGTTCTCTTGTATATATATTGTTTTCCTTGCTTTCTGTGCTTTGCTAGATGTACAGTATTGCTGTTCCGTTTCAATGCAACTTATGTGTCTACCATCACTGTTATTTCAACTACCCAGGGACTGCAGTTGAAAATTAGTCAGGCTGGCTAAACTGGCACATTTACAGAGATGTTATCACTAGGCGTTGTCCCTGTAACTTTAAACTGTATAAATAAAAATAAAAACAACCCTCTCTCATTGCTGTGGACTGCTCTTGCTACAAGCCAATGCTGAACTACCAACTTGGTTATTGTCCTGGTGGTTTTCTTGCAATGTGTCACATATTAACCTCTGAGGAAGTCTAACAAGTGTTGTAAGGTTGTAATTAGCAACAAATTCCCCTGTAATAAAGTGAAAGTATGGGAGAAAAAAAAAACGCATTGTCCTCTGAGCTCTGTGTTTTGTCTGACCATTATCAATAAGGCATTACTTTTGTCAAATTACAGCCTATGTTGTCTAACTAAGCCACTCTAGGATCATGGCATTCAGTGAGTCTAATGTATTAGTTGGTAGAAAGGGTAAAATAGCATCTAATTCATATAAATCATCATTGCATTTAATTTATTATGGTGTGATCTTTTAAAATAGTACATGATAGTGTATTTGGATCTCCTATTTGGTTTGTAATGTGAGTGTAGTTCAGTATAACGGTGTCTATGTGTGGTACATTTTAGGTCTAATAAGGCAACATGTGTGTTTTTTAATTACAGCATGATTTAGGTGTCTTACAGTTTATAATGAGGGTATAACTGTTTACTCTTATGTATAGTTTTTGTCTAATTTGACATATAATTTGGCTTGTTACATCTTATAAGTTAGGATGTAACTTTAAAAAAAAAAAAAAACTAATAGAGAACATTTTATTTCTAGTTTTTGCCTTCTTTGACAAAACGTAGGCCTCACTACGCCTTCTCAGTGTAACTCTGAAATAAAATTCAAATTCATAAATGTGTAAATGTGACGTGACATGTTGTCCTCGCGGGGTAATGACTCACACGGTGCTGCAGTGACGCAGAGTTTATGAGTTGTAACCTGCGCTGCTCTCAGTTGACTCTGCTGCTGCTCATCACCATCACGCATTTTTACCCCTGACGGCTCCTACGAGCTGCTGCTCACACTGTGGATCCTACAAACTTTACTGACACTTCTTCGGACCTGTGGAGGAAAGCTTCAGAGCCCGTTGCTGCTTTCTATTTGATCTTATTTTTTATTGGTTGGATCTGGATTGAAATTCCTGGACAGGTAAGGCTCCTCTTTCAAACCGTAATTCTGTGTTATTATGATTGTTTTTGTGCATGAAGTCACTGTTTGTGTCCCCACAGACAGCACCATGAATGTGATGACTGGTGTCATGGTGTGCCTCGGTGTGTTTGGGGCGGTAGGGCTGCTCTCCCTCCCCTGGCTCGGCAGCCTGTTGGCAGGGCTGGTGGTCTGCGTGGTCTGGGGGGGATCCTGGAAGTTCATACATGTCGCTTTACGCACCATCAAAAGAGACCTGATGTGAGTAGTTTGTGTGCACGTGCGTCATGTTTGACACGAACTCATCATCCATGCTGTCTTCTCCATTCCTGTTTTTTATTTTTTTTTATTTTACTTGATTCCACCCTTTTCTATGGAAGCCGAGATCGGCCTGCTTGCAATACATTTTTAAATACTGTTATCTCGAGATCACCTGTGTTCAATTTATCATTAGAAAACTTAATATAATGACTTATTATAATTATCAATTACAATGTCAAAGATACAGAAATATTTATATTTATTTTTTATAGAGATGGTTCAATTAACATATTTCCAATAGAGAGTATGAAACTGATATGTTACAGCTTTTGCTTATTTTTCAATCTTACATTCACAGTGTGGTTAAGTGTACAGCTTCCAGTGGTCAGTATCATTAAACCTCAACACACAACAGATATGGAAAAACAATACAGTTAAGGCCATCCACTTTGCTGTGAGACTTGCAAGCCTGTCCCACTGTGCTCCCACTTCATCTCCACATACAGTAGCCTACAGACACATGTTGACTAACCCTCAGCTTGGATTTTTACCAACAAATTTATGGTGTAGTTATTTCAGCAGGTTGTCATGAGTACTCAGATAAATGTTTCACGCCCACGCCCGCTGAAGACAGGGAAGATTTATTTCCAAGCAGCTGAAAGTTACTAAAGATTGATGATGCAAGCCGTCATGGAAATGGCTACGTTTTGCTGTGGGAAACATACTTCGGTAAAGGGGCGGTGGGGGTATTTAAGATTTTCTGTATCCCATTTTGAGTAACATATCTGAGTTTCCCTTGTCTTATGTCCATTGCCATTTTCAGTTTCATCTCTACAATTTAAGCTTTCAGTTTGAGCATTTCAATTTAAGCTTTTGCGTTCTAAATGTAACTTTTTTTTTAACATACTCACTTTACATTTTCAATGTATCATTTTACATTTTAAATTTGCTTTTTAAATTTTCTTTTTCTAAGTGTAATTAAATAATCGTATAAGAAGAAATGAACTATTGTTTTCTTGTGATAATGGGTTTATCATCTCATTATGTTTTCTCCAGATAACAAGATAATTCATTCTTGGCTCTCGTACTTTTTCTGCTCCTCTCTGTCTAAAAGGTGTCTGGTTGTTATCCTGCGAGTGAGGGTTTCCATGTACCGTAATCTGCGAAATAGAAGCACCATCCCTGCCCTGTTTGCCCAGATGGTGACAAAGCACCCAGACAAACCTGCTTTGATCTATGAGGCTACAGGAGAGGTGAGGACTCACTGGAGATTACAAATAAATCACTAGTAGTGTTGTCAAAACTCACCGCCTTTCCATTTTCATTTGATTCCAGGTTTGGAGTTTCGGGGAGCTGCAGGAGCGATGCCATGCTGTGGCTCACTGGGCGCTGGCACAGGGGTGGGCTGAGGGAGACGTGGTGGCCTTGTACATGGAGAGCGAGCCTTTAGTGGTGGCTCTGTGGCTGGGTCTGGCTACGATCGGCGTAGAGGCTGCGCTCATCAACTACAACCTCCGACAGCAATCCCTGCTGCACTGTGTCAGTGTGTCTGGTGCACGGGCAATGGTGTTCGGGACAGAGATGAGAGAAGGTAGGAGCACATTGCAGAATATAGAGATATTGTGGATAGATAATTAAAGGGTAACTCCAACAATTTTACACATTGAAGTACTTTATACTACTTTTTTCACATATGCAGCACAGTCCGCAAGACCTGCAAACACACTTTTATGTGTAAAATTGGTGGAGTTACCCTTTAAATCAGGCTGCAAGTTTAAAGCTCTGCTATTGCAAAAATGCGTTTGCTTCTTCTGCATTTCTAACACTTTTGAGTTTGTCCCAGCGTTGTCAGAGGTGAGCAGCTCTCTGCAGCCCGACATGGTTTTGTTCAGCAGTGGAGAGCGGGACGATGACGAGAAGCTCGACGGCCTCCGAGTTCAGAACCTGGACGTCCTGCTGGACCGTTCACCCAAACACCCACCAGACTACACAACCAGGAAGGAATTCAATGGTGAGGCCCTGTAGACTGTTTGTGGATGGGGGTTTTGGGTATGACTCTGTTGTCATATCATGCGCTTATGTTACATATCACAAAGTTTGGATTGCAACACCGTCTTTTCCTCAGCAAGTCTTTGCCTGCCAGAGCGAACAGCTCGCTGCCTTGATTCACTCTCTTTGGTCTACTTATAAAATTTTATCCACTTGATAGTGCATGCACATGACCACACACACCACTGTCGAACAAATCATCAACTCATTGTGAAAGATACAAAGATTTGTTTTTATTTGATATTATACATTTGAGTTTCACTGTAAACTTCTAAACTGAGTTATTAGCGGATATATTTGTGCGTTAACTGTTCTCTTACTGATTTGCTTCCCTGTATTATTTTATTTTTATCTTTGTTATCACATGGCATACCTAAGTTATTACCCTTCAAGTCTTTGCTTGCACAGCCTGTCAGACATCCAGAGGGTTTGGGGGCAGAGACAGAAACCTGTAAAGGAATGGTGGAGGTGTCGGGGTGCATATCACACGTGAAACATTGGCAGATAAACAAAAGACAAAGCCTGACGGTGAAAAAGAATACCGTACATTCCCTTCAAAAATTCTGCTCCTAATTCCCATCTTCTCCTGTCTCACCATGCAGACAGACTTTTCTACATCTACACTTCTGGAACAACAGGAATGCCAAAGGCAGCTGTAGTTGTGCACAGCCGGTGAGAACAATGTCTTGTTCAGTCAATAGAGGGAACATAATATCTTGACAGAAACTATTTTTGCAACCCTGTATCTAATTTTTCATTGTCAGATGATCGCTGTGAGTGCTACAAATGTTGTAAATTAATTAACGATTTTATCAACCTATGGAGGATTTTGTGCTGAGATCTGGTGTTGATGGGTCTTTCTTGTCAGGTATTATCGCATCGCCTCTTTTGGTTTCCACTCCTTTGGGCTGTGTAATGATGACATCCTCTACAACTGCCTTCCCCTGTATCACTCAGCAGGTAGGCCTCACTCCATTTGCACGTCTTTTCCCCCCCTTTCTTTAACAAGACATATAGTTGTATATTCAGTGACAGATTTACGTCACTACATCAGAGGTCGACCAGTTAATCAGTTTGACCAATCAACTGGCATGATAGAAAGTTGTACAACCTATCAGTATTGGTACTGATACAGTTATCAGCTGCTATTGATGCCGACTGTTACCAATAGTGGCTAACGCAACCCCCTTCATTGTTTCAAGGGAGCAAATGTTAAGAAAGCGGAGGAGGAGCCTTTCTGGAGAGGATGCAGACAATAATAATAGGTCAACAAATAAAATACCTCTCATCTAAATGTTTGATGTTTAGTTTGATGTCCTGTTCCAGACTGATATATGTAATAAGCTATATATATTTTTTAACTTTGACTTAAATGTATACTTCCAATTTATCAATTTTTGGCTGTTTGCTGCTCCAAACTATTGTTTTTATATTGGCCTTTAAAACAACACCATCGGTTGACTGCCACACTACACATATCATGTCAACACTGTCTTAAAAACACATTTCTTTGTATACCAAATTGTTCATATAATGATCATAATAACATTACAGCAACAGTTTTAAACAGAACATGTAATGCTGTTGCTGTTATTACTGAAAATATCATCACACTCATCCCATTAACACATCCTCATTGCTGTAGTGATGTAGTTGTATAGTAGTTGTCTGCATGTACATACTGAAGATATGAATGTTTGCAGGTACCGTCATGGGTGTAGGCCAGTGTTTGCTCTTTGGTTTGACCGTTGTCATCAGGAGGAAGTTCTCAGCTACTCGATTTTGGGATGACTGTGTCAAACACAAGTGCACCGTGAGTACACACTGCCACCAAACAGTGACGAGTGTCCGGCTGCAGACAGTTGTCCCACTGCTTCTTTTCAACCAATACTGAAAAACACTTCTGTCTGTGTGTCCAGGTGATTCTATACATAGGTGAGGTCTGTCGTTACCTGTTGGCCCAGCCGGTCCGCTCGTCTGAAGCACATCACCAGGTGCGTGTTGCTTTGGGTAACGGCCTCCGTTCCTCAGTGTGGGAAGAGTTTGTCCGGAGATTCAGAATACGACGAGTCGGGGAATTTTATGGCGCCACCGAGTGCAACTGCAGCCTGATCAACATAGATGGAAAGGTGCGTGTTGCTTTTAATGACTTCAAGGTAGAGTGAAGCATTTTCCAAAGTGTATCCTGCCTCATGTACTTGTCTTTCATGTCCAGGTGGGGGCGTGTGGCTTCAACAGTCGCATCCTGCCCAGCTTTTACCCCATCAGACTGGTCAGGATGCAGGAGGAGAACGGAGAGCTGCTCAGGGATTCAAAGGGACTTTGTATACCCTGTCAGCCTGGTGAGAACACACACTCACACACAAAGTCACTACAGGATATTCACTAACAAAGATGGTGGTCTTTCTTATTGAATATTCAGTTGTAAGCATAAAAGTAGTTTTATTTGGAGTGGCTCAAGGATTGGGGATAGGCAGGATGAAGGTCATGTTCAGTTGGATGATTGGTGGTCGAGCAGAGGGATGAACAGAGTTGCGGTGTCGCTGGAGCATCTAGCAACAAGGAGGTCGAGACTACGGGTGAGGATAAATCTTCTGAAGGGAATGAGAAGAAGTGTTAGTCCCTGATCCGAATTGGAGGCTCAGTTTGTTCTAGGTATGGGCAAAAATGAAACCCATTCTGATTCTGATTATCAAAAAAATGCTGAATATCGGATTTGATAATCGGTCGACCTCTGGGATACATACATGTAAATATGTAAAGCCATTTTATTAACAAGGTACAAGGTATTATATTCATCATTATACAACACAGGGTTGCATGATAAATGAAAGTTTGTAAAATCCTTCATGCACTGTTAGTCAACTTTGTGTGTGAGCACCAAGCATCGATGTTATAAACACAGAGTCCCACAGTGTTGTGTTATAAGCACAAAATGCTCTGATTTCACGTTGTTTTGCCAGTCTGAGTCCCATTTCTTTCCATTTCCTTTTCCTGTGACTGGACATTAACCAGGAGCAGCCTTAAACTAAGCTGGATTAGCATGGCTCTTATTCAAACTCTCTTCTACCCTGGGGCGGTCCAGCTGGTCAGATTGGATGGTGGAAAGACACTGTGGGCCGTGATGATCTCAATGTCCGCTGCTTTTAATCCAAAATACCTGCTTTCTTCTCCAATGACGATGACAGTATTTCTGCTATAGGCAGTATGTGTTTCATTTCACATTTAATATCAGGTGCTCTAAGACTTTAACTAAAATATTATTTGTATGGGGGACTTTCATCTTTACCAAAGTAAAATTTTAATACTTTACTTTTACTCAAGTATGACTTTTGGGTACTGGGGAAAGGACCTGGGATGAATGGGGTTCAAATCAGCTGTGAGGCTGAAGTGTTCACTGCTGAGTCACCAGAGGGGAGAGAGTGGATTAACAGGGGTTTGTGGGGGAGAGTTGTGAGAACAAGTTGAGAGAAAGGGGTGAGACTCACCTTTATAGGTCTGTGAAGGAGAGTGGTGTGGTCTTTTCCCTTAACTTCAGGTATAATCAAATGTTGTAAATGAATCGAAATAATTTATATTCTCTTCTCTCATCTCTCTCTCTCTGCAGGTGAGCCAGGTATGTTAGTGGGTCGCATAAATCACACCGATCCTCTCAGGAGATTCGACGGCTACGTCGATCAGGATTCCACCAACAAGAAAATAGTTCACAATGTCTTTAAGATGGGAGACTCTGCTTATGTCTCAGGTATGTTTCACTCAGTCACAGTCACAATAATGAGGTTTGACTGTCTGGGTTCATACATGTTTCCTCCCGCAGTCTGAAGACAAACAGTATAAGACAGCTGGACTGGGGACTTTAAATTGCAATTAAATGATTCACTGTCTGTGGTGACGTGCTGGGAACCTGTTCATAGTGTTTCACACCTTACATTCAGTGCATTCTGGGATAGGTTCCAGCTCCCTATGAGTGATAAAAAAAAACCCCAAAAAAACCCATTAATGATGATTAATAGAGATGAGTTTATTTTTCCCTTGAAGTGAACTGCCTAACTCACAGAGACACTTCAGAAACACAGAAGACAGTAGTACCCACAGACATACTGAGGACATTGCACAGGAGATGTTATGTTTCCTAAGTCCACAATTGCGACATTTACACAAAGATTCTTTAACTGTTATGAATCACCATCATATCATATCAAAGTCAAAAATGTACTGGTGACTCATCATTACTACTTCTAATCTATGATCCCCTCCAGGGATGATGATGATGATGATTTTTATTATTATTTCCCTCTCTGTCTGTCCCTGTCTGTCTCTCAGGTGACGTGTTGGTGATGGATGAATATGGCTACATTTATTTCAGGGACCGCAGCGGCGACACGTTTCGATGGCGAGGGGAGAACGTTTCCACCACAGAGGTGGAGGGAGTCCTCAGCGGCCTGCTGGGACACACCGATGTAGCTGTCTATGGAGTATCAGTACCAGGTAGAAATCAGACGAGACGGGATGGGAAAAAAAAGATTAAGGGCTTAATGAGGGTGTTACATCATAGTATAGTCTGTTCATTACCTCACCTGTCTGTGTGTGTGCAGGTGTGGAGGGAAAGGCCGGTATGGCAGCAGTCGCTCATGCAGGAGGCCAGTTTGACCTCGATGCGGTCTTGACTGCTGTACAGAAAGCCCTGCCTTCCTACGCGCAGCCCGTCTTCCTCCGGCTCATGCCATCTGTCGACACTACAGGTGAGACACTGATGCAAGGACGTGCAAACCCATACACATGAAAAAAGTCACACATGAACTTCATTTTCCACTTTTGTCCTCAGGCACCTTCAAAATCCAGAAGACACGACTGCAGAGGGAAGGATACAAGCCACAAGACTCGAGTGAAAAGATTTATTTTCTGAACAGTCGAGCCGGGCGTTACGAGGCTGTTACTGATGAACTATCTAGTGCCATCATGGAGGGGAGAGCATGTCTATGAGACAGGAGGAGGCTGAGAAGATACAGACTGTTGTAGAGGGTAGTGTGTGTGTTTCGAAGGGGAAAGAAAGATAAAAGAAAACAGACTTCGTAACAACTACATCTCTCTGAATACTGATGTGGACATTTTTTATATTGCTGTTTTTTGCAATAATAAACTTTTTGTATTTTTTTAAATCAAATGTACCTTACATTTTTTCAGTGTTATTCCATATCCAACAAAAATCTTTTAAAGGAGACTGTCCACCTTGTGAAAAGCTCTGTTTTAGCTTCTGTCTCTTTAAGGCCCCACTTCCTGAATACGCAGTCTACTCTGATTGGTTAGCTCACACATGCCTGAGCCAGCATCACTAATAACAACAGAGCAGCTGTGCTAAATAAATTCTTACATGCCAAACTAGCCAGGAGGGATAAATTATGCGAATGTCTGACATGGTGACATAGTGTGATGTCACGAAGTCACAGAATTAAAGGCCGGACTACTGACGAGTGTTTTCTGTGGGAGAGAGGAGCTTCTGTTGGTGTGGATGCACAAGAGCCTTTAAAACACACTGAAAAAAAAAAAGGAAATCAAAAAAGCATAATATGTCTACTTTAATCAAAGAAAGGCCCATGGCAGTTGCTGACATTTAAACAGTAGACCACAATAATAATCTTCACTTTAAAAAAACAAAAACAGGACAAATGGAGCTGAAACTATGCCAAACACGAGCTCTTAGCCTCTGTTGTTGGGCTATAGTACAATTTCAGAGGATGTATCTGTACCTTTTAAATATCTTTTTAAAAACACACAGCAAATATATATTTTCATCTTACTCCTTAGAAACAAAATGCAGTAAATTCAAATCTAAAATATATCAACAAAACAAAGAGTACATCTATTTTGGCAACTGTACTTAGACAGCAATGTTTTGAGCTAAATGCTAACCTCAGTATGCTAACATGCTCACAATGACAATTTTAGCATGTTGATGTTTACAATATTAACTATGTTCACCTATTTGGTTTAGTGTGTGAGAATGCTGACATTTGCTAATTGGCATTAAACATGAAGCGTTGGACAAATTTAAAGCAACATTATATAGAAATTGACATGTTGTGCGATTTGGCGCCCCCCACAGTTTCTGAGTGTAACGCCACTGTCGTAAATGCAAATCCCAGGTCTGTAACAGTTTGTGAGATGTAATGTAAGTGCTAACTACAAACAAAACTGATTACATCGTAACAATGTTATGTGTTGAAAACTTGTATGTTGAAGTAAACATGTATGTAACGCTGTGACCCTAACCTCTCACTGAAGTTAGATAGTGCAGAAACAAGTGATAGAGACACCATTCACCCTGTTACAAGACACTGTACCTTCGAAATGACTTTATAGCTGTTATTTTAAGGTCAAAAAGTTACATAATGCTGCTTTAAATATCGACCTGATGATGCTAAATGTAAAGTCAAGGGATCACCAAAATAATTACAGTTCTTCCTGAAAACATGAATATCTCAAATAACATGGCAAATTATCCAATAGGCTAGTTGAGACATTTCATTCTAAACCCAACACACCTCAGGACTAGAGGAAAAGTCATCAGGATTCATCCTCTGGGGACCATGAACGTCTGTGAAAATCTTCATGACAATTTATCCAATAGTTGTTGAGATATTTCAGTGGCTAGCCTGCCACTAGCATGACTTAAAACTAAAAACAGGTTGTATAAATGTAAAAGATGGCCTTTTAAGTTATTATGACTTTAAGGTTCGTGTTATTTAGGCCTATCACAAGTATAACAAACCAGATGATTAAAATCATTCATTTGGATTGTTTGTGATTGATTGCCAGATTGATTATTGCTGTTGTTTAGAGTAATGACGCACAATATATATTGGCCATATAAATTATCAAGCAATGGATATTAAATCATCCATCTTTGCTCACTACACTTTAGCCTTTCTTACCCTCAGGTGCGAATAAACTACAGGTTATGAACTTCTTTTAAATAATCATACTGACTGAAAAAAAACCATATGGTGCATCCCTAGTTTAGAGCTCTGTTCAGTGAGACATGGTAGTTGGTGTTGAACTTGCTGCTCTGTTTTTTGGCAGCAGGTCTGTTGTCTTTTGTCTTTTGACTTCCAGTGGGTTTTGTTTTAATGAGCTGATCCTTCATGGCTCGTCTCTGATGTTTGGTTGCCTTGTCCTCTCTCACAGAACAAATTGTTGAGTTTTTGTTTTCAGTCAGATGTCTGCGCTCGGACATCTTGCTGTTGCTGTTAGTCGATGCAGTGTTAATGTCTCCCTCAGTGCAAGATTCACTTTTTATCGTCTGATCCTCTTCAGTGATATCAGTGTCTCCCACAGAGATGCAATCTGACCCCACACTGACATTCACTTTCTGTGCCGACACAGAAAGGCCCCCACAGAACGCTAGACTCTCAAAGTATGGGTACATTTTCTCAGTAAAGTTATGTCTAAAAGTAAAAAGATGTGTTTCAGTATCAATGTCGATGAATTCCAGCGTCCCTACATCCCAGTCCAGCCTCACACGGACTCTGCTAAGTCGGTGTGAGTTGTCGAGATCTATGGCTTTAGCGGGAGTGGTCAGAGCTCGGTACTCGCCATCTTGCAGGCTGATACACCAGAGTCCTGCCTCTGGACAGGCCTCAAACAATGTCCCTCTGGACACTGACTGAGCAGCCACACCAACTGTCCAGTTATTGGTGTCACCAACCTGTTGAAATCAATAGGGACAAAGATTAGACAATTTATATGCTTCCATTTGATGCTGGATAAATGAGGCTGTCCATCAGATAAGCAGTTTTGATGCAGTATTCTGGCCCCTTAATGGAGCAATTGACCATAGTCACCCAGCGGCCATTTTCCTCTGACATTGCGCTCAGGACGGGAAGCTCCCCATTGTGAGCACAACATCAGAGGATACTGGCCGCCGTGTGAATAGGGTCAATAGAGCTAGATCGATGTGTTGTCCGATATTAGCTTGCAGATACATTAGCATCCAAGTGTACGTAGGCCAATAAGTAACAAGAAGTTGCAGTATAGAAATGACAAACTAGGTTTGAGGTCATCGTCATCGTCATCGTCATCGTCATCGTCATCACCATTAATTAGTTTGTCCAGCAGATGGAGATAGTTAGTTAATCTTATTTGTTATGTCTCATAGGCTATATTCAACACACCAGATATTAACTAAGTGTTTTCTGCCCCTAGGGGTCTCTCTAAGTAGACATAAGTTACGTGGGATCATGGGAGTTGTTGTCTTCATTGTCAAAGAAGAGATTAAGTATTAAAGTTTTACTTCCTTCCTTCTCTGTGTTTTCAACATTTTAATAAAGAAATTTGACACATTTTATCTTTAAACTGCAATTAATTCGAAGCCAATATTACCCAATAATTATAGCTCGTTGTTATGCTAGTATGTGAATACCTCAATATCCCAACAGTGCACTCCTGAGTCAAAGCCCTCCCTCGCCAGGATGCAGGAATAAGGGAAACGTTCAGGGTTTGCTGGAAGTGCAACGTCCTGTGAGGCTCCACGGTTGATATGGACAGTGTTTAACTCAGAGGATACTCTCAGAGACTGGCCAGCTGTCCTGGGATCCAGGGTCACTGGAGCTGGAAGATACAAAAAGTAGGTCAGAGGGACTGAAAGAGGGAGCAGGGAGGAAGAGAACAGGAAGTGTAGGAGACTGACTGTACGGGGCGATGTGTTTCATCTTCTCCCACACGGCATACTGGAGGTTACCCAGGTGTTTGGCTACATCTATTAGAGGACTGCAAACCGTCTGTGGCTCCCTGCTATCTGTCCACGTACTGCAGCAGACAAATATAAACATGCAGACAGTTAGACAGTTGTATTTGCACATATATGTGTTTATATGTGAATAATATCCAGACATACCTGTTCATCGTGTCCTGGTAGCGCTGTAAATAAAGAATTTCTATGGTTAGTGTTTTAAACACAGACACCTATTCCCATTCATTGACTCATTGATGTTACCTCTAAGTATTTAACTCCATCTCCTCCTGCATCGAGCTCCTCTTCAGTCAGCTGGATCTTCTCTTCCAGAGACTTTATCACCTGATTCATTCTGTCTATCCTCTCCTCTGCCCCTCTCTTCTTCTCCTCCTGTTTCACCCTGAGAGCAAGAAGCCTGGCCGCTTCCTCCTCCCTCAAAAACTGGTGAAGACTCTCAAATTCCCTTCTCATGTGCTCCTCTGTGAGTCTGGCCTCAGTCTGGGAAGAGAAGAGGAAAGAGTGGGCAAAGCAGTTGGAGTGAACCAGTCGAACATTTAGGAATGCACCTGAACTTTTCAGACAGATTTTTCGTTTTGCAGTCGCAACCTGAACCTGGTTATGTCTGGATGCATGTTCACAGGTCTGTGTGACTTTCTCAAACTGAACCATCTTCTTCTTCAGCACATTTAGTGAAGGTCTGAGCTCCTCCTAGTGGCCAAAAGGAGAATTACATCAAATCAACGCTCCCTTTGTATCTGTTGGAACCATCACAGGTGAGCCAAAAGCCAGTTATTAGTTGATTTGCAGATCATCATTCATCATGATAAAGTCATTTTGTTATGGTCAGTCAAGTTTTCTGTACACTTGGAGGTCGGAGGGTGGTAGTTTCAACAAGGAAATTTCAACCTGTGTGTATGTGGGTGTGCGTGTGTGTCTCATCCTATGAGAACTAAACATGCATTTGTGACATGATGATAGCAGCAGTAATTAGTTTAGTTTTCAGCTCGGTGCCTCTTAAAAAGTCGCTCTAAATTCCGCCTGCATAAACTAATCTTGGATTAACACAAGGCGGCATCTGTTTGGGCAGGAAAATGAATATTTACAGGGCATGAAAAAATGCCTGACTGCCTCCTTGTTTAAATCTCTGCCTGCTGTGGTTGCAGGATGCATGTTAATGAAAAAGTACGCAACAGTCTTGAGATGCCCCCTCTAGCAAAAAAATAGGGTTCAAATCTTGGAAGAGCCTGTGTTGTTGAGCGCTCTGCTATTACTTCATGTCTGTGTGCTCCGTGTGTGTCTTGTGGCAGCGGGACAGCTCTGAATGGAAAACCAGCATTCAAGCACTTTTGTTGGCAATCATCTGCCCTGCTGAAGTGTCCTTGAGGGAAACTGTGAATTCCTGCCAGCTGCTCTGTCTGTGTCCAATCCTTCAGCATGATGCTGGATTGATTTCAGTGGAGGAATAAATAAGCCTGTTTCTGCGCTTTTACTTTAGTGGTCCTCTCAAAGCCATAGCAAGATGAATGTTCGGGGCTCACAAGGTGATTCATGTGATATGAAAGAATACATAAATCTACACAGAAATACGTTATTTTGTCCTGACTTCTCTCTAATGATTAATTTTATTGTAAAATACAAGATATTTTTAGTTGTTGAGCCAACATAAAGGCGCATGTAAGGATTTAAGTTGAAAAAACGTAATAAATGATCTAAAATAATCAACAGAATGTGAAAAAATAACAGTTTTGATGTTATATATTGTCGATATATTGTGTTGCACAGACACTTACTGAAGTTAGCATGATAACCAGCTAGCCCTGCCCGGTCTTGGTAAACACCAACAGTCCCCTGGTGCTCTGAGCTCCCAGTCTGGACCCCTCGCTGCAGGCTTAACCAGCTAAATAGCTACTGGCAGTTACAATTAGTGGCAGTTGGCTCTTACTCTGGTTATATCCTGCCCGCAATTGTGTTCAATAATTGAATTCAACAGGTGGCCAACTCTCACATATCGCACTTTAGACATATTTAAATGAGACCAATTGATAAGAAAATTGTTTTTGTTTTACTCCAACTGGACAAACAAACATGTAATAGGAGGTCTTATGACTACAAATAATCAAAAGAGAAATGGTAAAAAAAACATTCAGAATGTGATTTGTAGATGGAAAACAATTGCATTGATTCAATATCACAATAATACTTTCTCAAGGGCTCAATTAACTATGTTAAAGGTGCAATATGTAAGAATTGGCTACCTGTTGAATTCATACTGCCAACAAACAGGGGCAGCATATCACCAGAGTAACTGCTAACTGCAGCTAACTATATTCTTTCCATGACTGTAGTTACTTTTAGCTAGTTAGCTCAGTTAGCAGTGCAGCTAGCTAAACTGCCAGGGTAGTGTTGGTCTACCCAGTTAGCATTATACTTTAGTAGATATCTCTGCAACACAATAAATTAATGTCTTCATCCAAATTCAACACTGCTATGTCCTAACATTCTGTTGATCATTTTAGTTATTTTCTTTGAATGTTTAAAACTACAATACTTACATATTGCTCTTTAAATTGTAGAAGTTTTCAATACAGTCCAGATGTTTTGGAGTCGGAGTTGCGGCGCTTGATTCCTACCTTGCAGTCAGTTGCAGCCTCAGTCAGGAGGTACACTCTGTGTCCTCCATGGCTCACAGCTGCACATTGTTTACATAAAGGCTCCAGGTCATCCAAACAGAACAGAGACAGACTCTCTCCATGTTCCTCACACCGCTCCGGAGATTCGACTGACCAGGGAGGCAAGGCGAGGCCTTCTGCCTCTGCTCCAGTGAGGCTCACAGGGAGAAAGGACTGGCAGCTCATGGTGGGGGTCGGAGCCTCCAGATTTGAAGCCAGTGTGGTCAGAGTGAAGCAGCCAGTCTGTATGAAACAGATGAAGAGAGGGAACACGGGAGAACAGAAGAACAGGGGAGGAGCAGTGTGTTCATGTGTGTTGGTATCAGTGCTGTATGTGCAGTTGCCATACAGCCGTCTGGATGTATCTGTGGACAGATCTGCTTACTCGCTCCTTCTCAAACTTGAAACTCGGCCAACATGCCTTCACCAGATGAAGCCGTACATCACTCTGTAGTGTCAGTTTGACTTTCATGACCCTGTGATTTGCGGTAGATTCTCAGATCCCAAGGCTAAAGTCGTGCCATTGCTTGTTATTTTTGTGCTTCACCTCTTTCCTCCCCCTAGAGCTGAAACACTTCTTTGAATCAGAGGCTTATTTTTCTATTTTTCAGGAGGAAATAAGGATTAATTTGGGTCCTGATGACATTTTGTAGTTTAGATGTTTGAAGCATATGTAATGTGCCAAGTTCACGATTTCACTTTTCACATCAAGTTTTAAATGACGGTATGCTTTAATAGCAAGGCTGAGAATGTCTGCAAGTGGGTCAGTTTGGAGACACACAGTAGTACTCCATGTACCGTATGTCAGGCCTGAGTTATGTTAAATGTATCGAGTTTCGTCGGCCTTTAACATTTTGAGCTGCTTAGATCCAGAGCCCATACAGGGCAGATCACCTTTGACAGATGAATCACATTTCATTGAATCGCAGCTCTAAGTGAAATGAATGACATTTAATCTGTTTAGTCTCAATTTGCAACAGGTCAGGTGATACATGGTTAATATGTGACCTAACAGACTAACAAAAGCTGTTAACTTCCTTACAAAGGAAGCACGTCTGGTATTATGCAACCAAAACAGGAAGAGGCATTGTTTGACCAGGTCACTATCCCCAGGTAACAGTGTAACAACTGGAATAACTATGGAAACTCTGCACTGCAAAAGGATCGCAACCCTGCTGATGGAGGACGCAAAGAAGATGAAGAGGGAGAGTGATAGAAACCGAGGTGAAACAAGAGCGAACAGACGGGCATTCACTTGATGGACAGTGCACCGATGTTGTGTCAAAGTCCGTTCCCTCGCTGATATGTGTTTCCCCTTACTACCACCAGGACTTGAGATGCTTCTAAACTGGTATTCTTTCTACTAGACCAGTAAGTAACAAAACTTGCCTAAAACAATCTGGTGTTTGCCATTTCACACCACTGAGATCCAGGTTTCTTGGTCATATTGGGAGTCTTGCAGTTGTTATTTGTTTGGACAGTAGCCATATTGCTAGCTTTTCTTTCTTTCTTTCTTTCTTTGACAAAAAATATAAATAAACATTCTTTATTTTATTTAAACAATGTTTTATATTATTTATATGCCAGATGTTTTGGTTTGGTAGTTTTCATATTACTCTTGTCCATAAAAAGAGACTTGTAATGACTCAATGTCAGACTAATTCATGTAGATAGTTACTTTAAATGATGCTCATAATTTAAGAAGCGTGTGGTTACTTGCACAAAAGCAACTCAGTCTTGTTGTTAATGATTAAAGAAGCTCAGAAATATTCGTTCCATTGATTGTTTATTTTGTTTGTTTTTGTTGTTTTTTTTAAAATGAAATGTATGAAAGGGTTTTAATCAAAGATAATCATAACTAGATGTATACTGATAATGAAACCTGTGTGCATGGCCAAGTGGCTTCAAAGCTTCCTTCACTCATGCAGGTTGTCATAAGTAGGCTTCTCTATGTCTGCACTGTTTATACAGGTGTTTATAAACATGCATGATTGTGTGCATGTGCATGTGCAAACTTCCATTATCAGACACGATATCTGCCGCTGAGCAGCAGGTACTCACACACTGCCTGAGACAAGATGAAACACATCACAGTATTACAGACTTGTTTCATGAGAAGAGCTTTTGTTCCCTTCTTTCCCTGCTCCAGTTATCCTGACAGTGTGTCTCTCCCCTGACGTGAAGACTTTTAAAGACTTTGATGGGGATGACAATGGTGGTGTTTGGAGAAGTTTAAGGCTTCACTGCATCGCTCTTAGAAGCGGTTCACCAGTGGCAGCGCACAATTTTCCCTCTCGACTGTGCAGCTCTGTCATCAGTTTGCTCAATTACAACAGCTGATTCTGGCTTGTGCCACTTGACATTTAAGTCACATCCTTCCCAGAACATTGATTTTGTGGCCTGAGTTCAGAGTAGAGAAATGGTGAAGTGCTAGAACTAAACATCCTTCCATTTGTCTTTTTTATATTTTGAAAATCAGCAGATACAAAGCATCTTGATTGTACTTGATTGCCACGTTTGTCTTGAGTATTGACTGCCAGCATAAATCTGTGCCACGGTGAAGTGACGTGAGAAACAGGTGGAGAAAGAGTGATAAAAACTGATGACAGGGAAACAACAGAGAATTGGAGGGAAGCTCACCTGTCACCTTAACTCCAAAGAACACAGGTACTTCTCAGGAAAGCCTGCAGAGATGGTGTTTGAGATTCAGTCATGTGAAGCAGGGTGCTCTGTTTATCTTTTCGTGATTATCTGAATATCTGAAAGCTCATCTAAAGTTACATAAGCCTCCCATGTTCAAGAAAATGCTGGTTTGGGAAATGTCTGTTAGTTTCTTGTAACTTGATTATTATATTAATGTCTTATTTGATACATTAAAGGTACAATATGTAAGAAATTTGGTTGAAAACATAAACTAAAAATTAACTAAAACCAGCAACATAATGTGAAGATATAAGAGTCTTGACATTATATCAAAGACATCTATGTGCTGTGTTACAGAGATATCTACTGAAGTTAGCATGCTAACCTGCTAGCCCTGGCTCATTCTTTTTCATAATACCACTTGTAGCTCGCAGTCTGGATCACTCCTTCACCAGCAGCGATGACAGCTTATCCATCATCCTGCTCTCTCCCACCACAGGATGTTCACCTGTGTGCAGGGTTGTCTGTGCCTGCGGAAATCCACCACTAGCTCTTTGGTCTTCCCAGTGTTGAGCTGGAGGTGTTCCGCTGGCACCAGTCCACAAAGTCCTTAATAAGTTCTCTGTAGGCTCTGTCGTCCCCGTCCCTGATGAGGCCGATGATAGCAGAGTTGTCAGAGAACTTTTGTAGATGGCGGTGGGGTGATTGGTGGGAGAAGTCTGCAGTGTACAGGGTGAACAGGAAAGGGGCCAGGACTGTTCCCTGTGGGGCCCCCGTACTGCAGACAACTGTGTCCGACACACAGTCCCGAATCCTCACATACTGTGGCCGGTTGGTGAGGTGATCGAGGATCCATGACGTGAGGTGTTGGTCCACCCCAGTGAGCTCCAGCTTGTCCCCCAAAAGTGCAGGCTGTATGGTGATGAAAGCACTGGAGAAATCAAAGAACATGATCCTCACAGTGCTTCCAGGCTTCCAGGTGAGACAGTGATCTGTCCAGGAGGAAGATGATGACGTCGTCCACTCCAGTGCCAGGCTGGTAGGCAAACTGGAGTGGGTCCATAAAAGGACCCACCAGAGGGTGGAGATGGACAAGGACCAGCTGCTCCAGGGTCTTCATCAGGTGTGAAGTGTGAGCAACTGGTCTGTAGCTGTTGAAGTCCTTTGGGTGAGGGGTCTTTGGTACTGAAGAGGTACTCCACAATCCTGCACAGCTGGTCTGCACAGGACTTGAGGAGCCTGGAGCTGACCCTGTCGATGTCGTCCCCATGAGAAATGCACAGTTTTTCCCACACAGTTGAGTCAAAACAGTCCCTCAGAGCCTCTTCAGACTCCTCAGTCCAGCCTTACCTGGTTTCCACTGGTTGCCTGTTAACAAGGGGCATGTAAACAGGCAGGAGATGCACCAGGTTGTGGTCAGATCTTCCCAGGGGAGGTAGGGAGGATGAATTGTATGCCCCCTTGCTGTTGGCATAAAATAAGTCCAGTGTTTTATTATCTCTGGTGTGGCAGGTGACATATTGTGTGAATGTGGGCAGGGTGGAGGACAGAGAGGCATGATTGAAGTCCCCAGAGATGAGGAAGAGGGCCTGTGGGTGCTGTGTCTGCAGTGAGCTTGTGACTGAGTGGAGAACGTCACAAGCTGCATCAGCGTTAGCAGAGGGGGGGATATACACTGCGAATACTATCACCTGTGTAAACTCCCTCGGGAGGTAGTATGGCCTCATGCTAACTGCTAAAAGTTCAATGTCCTTACTGCAGACTTGTTCTTTAACAGTGATGTGCCCAGAGTTACACCATCTGTCATTAACAAACACAGCCCTCCTCCTTTCCTCTTACCGCTCTCTGCCGTCCTGTCTGCCACCCACAAGTGACTGCACACACACACACATTTTAATTCATACAATATCTGTTATTTAGGCATTTCAACATCAACCCAAGTGACAAATTAAAGGAAAAAGCCACTTTCATCTTTTGATGGTCGGTGAATTGGAAGGTGCGCCATGTGGAAGCATCATTTCTGCACTTCAGTTCTTTCCTTTAATGTTTCAGATACTGCTGCTAGTTTGCTGAAGGCTCTCCTTCTGTGAACGGACATAGCAAATCGCTGACATCAAGGAGCAGTTTGCTCCTCTCTATCAACGTCACCTCAGCACAAATCTACTGACCCACATCAGGAACACATGGAGACCACCGAACCCCAACCTCTAATTCAGCATCCTGTAAGAAGATAAAACAATATTGGATATTTGATGATGAAGCCAAATGCAATAACTACGTATAAAATCAATGTGAATGTAACCAGTACAGTCAGAACCAGACAGATGCCAGTTTGAAAAGGTGTAAAGGTCGAGAGAGAGCCAGTATTGCAAATTAATATCTATCTTTGCACATTTTTATAGATTAAAGGATAAATTCACCAAAAAAAGTCACTCATTCCCATGCCGATGGAAAGTCAGCTAAACTTTTGTAGTCCACGAAACATTTCTGGAGCTTCACAGAAAAACAGCGTTGCATCATTCTCCTAAGCAACTGAAGTAGATGGGGTCTTGTTTTAAAATGTTAAAAACTACTGAAAAAAAAAACAATAAATCAAAACTGAAATAAAACATAAAATGGCTCCACACAGCTCATCTGGTGTAATCCAAGTCTTTAGAGATCCCACATTTATTTGAAAAGACAATATTTACACCCTCCACGCTTTTAGCTTTGCAACTTAGCACCAACAACTTGGGACCTCAGGGGTTCAGGAGATTTAGATTACACCGAATGAGCTGTATGGAGCCATTTTCTGCTTTATTTCAGTTGTTGTTTCACTTTTTAATACAAGTCCCCATCTACTTCAGTTGTTTAAGAGAATGCTACAACTCTGTTTTGCTGTGAATCTCCAGAAATGTTTTGTGGACTACGAAACCTTTTTTTGGGTGAACTTCTCCTTTAAACTATGCATTGTGTGTATTGACGGTGCTACAAGTGAACAGCAGCTTTATTTAACAAACCTTCTCCCTACCCAGTGCTCCAGGATGTTGCTGCGCATGCTGTGATGGAGGTTACCTTGCCTCAATACGTGGATGGGATCTGGACACATCGCCACCCACAGGTCACCGACAGTTTTACAGTGGAGAGTCGTGAGTCCAAACAGGTACAAACAGAAATCCAGCAGCCATCTGTTCCCTGACCTACATCTGGTTTCCCACTGCAGCCTGATCGGCACATTGTGTGCCCGTGTGTGTTTGTGTGTGTGTGTGTGTGTGTGTGTGTGTGGATGTGATTGCTGTAAATGCTGCAGGTATTAATAGGTGGTTGGGGGTATAAGACCGAGTCGATGCATTGCAGCTTTCATATCTGCACATACACATTGTTGCAAACACATTTTAATGCGTGTGCTTGTCTGTGCATGCACACTTCAGGTAGATCAAGTGGTAAACTGGCATGTTGGGATTGCCCTACAGCATTTCCTGTCTTCATACAGCACCCTTACAGTGCCCCAGTGTGTCTGGCCACTGGATCACACCAGGAACAGACTGTGGTTCAGCACACTGTAAGCTGCAACACAACATCAGAGCTCTGGTATACTTCTTTTATCTCTGTTATCACTCGAGCCAGACAACATTTCTGCATGCTTCAATGCCTCTTGAAGTTATTCTTTCCTCCATCCATTCTCTTGAATATGTATTGTCTGCCATCACTCTGGTGTGAAGATTCACCAGAATCCAGGGCCTTCTGTCAAACAAAAGCTCATCCAGTGGGTGATCCAATCAAACTCTTCTTCTTCTTCTTCTTCACACCATCACAGGTGTGTGTTTGTGTCTGTGAAGTCAGAAGAAGTAAAATTAGACTGTTTTCTTCATCTTGATCGGTTTCTTCTCACCCTAGACTCTGAACACATGTGTGAGCAGATGTTTTAGTTTCTTCTGCACAACATCACCCAAGGCTCGACTTCACTCTGCAGGAAGCGGCCAAACCCACCTGTGATAGATTTGCTTCTACTGTAGCTGGCAATACTTTGTGGAGATGTGTATTGCCATCATAGACCTTGGGTCAAAAAGCACATCAGTGAAAGATAGCAAATCAGAGGAGCACTGAGCAGTTATATGATTTAAAATCATTTTCCCTATTTTCTACTTTTACATTTCAACAATTAAATGTTCTTAACCAGTTGTTGCCAACCTGGATATTAAGAGCCATCAGTGAGCTTAAATTAAGATCTGAGGGGTCTCAAGATGATTAATGAAACAAACCAACAAATAAACAAACAAACAAAAAAAAGACAAAAAAAAGGTTACAAAAGATTATGCCTTATTTTTGCTCTTATCTTTATACTTACAGCAAGGCCCCTTAAATACTACAAATAAATTGTGTGAAAAGGTAAAATCACTCTTTGGTTGAACTGCTGTCAATTCACATTCTGTTAAAGCCATAATATGTGATTATATATCTCAGATAGCGTTGCTTTATTTTAAATGGTCACACGACAGAAATGTGCGAATCACCGTTCTGGATTTAAATGTGATAACTGAAGATTTTGTTTGTCTGGTGCAGAGTAACAGCAGGAGGGGGGATCTTTGATAAAAATGCCCCTCAGGCGACAGGAGAGGTGTTTCTGTCGCTCCTTTAGACTACTTTATTATTTGACTGGCAGCTATACAATAGTATAATTATGTGATGGAATGTGAAGTGCGTACCAGGCCCGAGGCAGCAAATACCTTAATGGAAGCTCATGTCAGAGTTATAGGAGTGCATGTGGATACCTTATTAACCATCTTCTATTAAACCTGTATGGGATATATCATCTGTTTAGCAATTTAACACTTGTCCAAAGCTACACTCTAATGTATATACTTTAATCAGGACATCACATTGAGTTGAGATTTTTTTTCTTGCAATTGAGACCTGAGTAAAAAATAAAATGGAACAAAATAAAAATGATCATGATAATGACAGAAATATAATAATGAGAAATAACTGGAAATGATTTAAAAATTCATAAAGATTTACAACAGCAATACAAAATGCATTCTAAAATATCTTCGTGCGAGTATGATGGAATAAAATATGTCTAAAAATACATTCATATATACAACAGCCTGCAGAACAATGTATATAAGGTGTTCTTTAATCTCAGATGCTGTCACCTCTGAGTGCTCTCGGACCAGATGTTGCCAGGATGTGGCAGTGCCTGGACAGGCAACAGGACTTTAGCTAAGAGGGGCGCACGTGGCTCCAGGAGAGTCCACGGTGGAACCTGGAGACCTTTGATGGTCAAAAGTCAGAATCTACAAATTAAGTTAACAAATTTCTTTGTGTGTCCAACACATTGAGGTGTAGGATCTAGTGGCATCTAGCGGTGGGATTGCACATTGCAAGCAACTGAATACCCCTCACCTTCAAAACATGTGGCAGCTAAAAATGCAGAAAATGTGAAAGGCCCTATAGAGCCAGTGTTTGTTTGTCCCTTCTGAACTACTGTAGAAACATGGTGATGCAACATGGTGGACTCCATGGAAGAGGACCCTGTCACCACCCGATCTGCGCTGTCATATCCGGCTGTCCAAGAAGGTGGATGCTCTGCTCAGAACCAGTAATGACAGGCGGGTCTGTCATTACCAGATCTGAGCGATATCAAAAGCAAGCCCAGTCACCTGGAGTTAATGTTTCTCCATATCACAGGTACAGGTTTGCAGAAACCTACTTAAACCCTTACTTAACATTTATTCTGGCACTAATTTTAAGGTAATGAAAACACAATGTTGTTAGTCCTGGGTGATTATACACAAGCAAAAATATAATACAAATGTAATCCCCTGAATCCTACACTCATACCCTTTAAGGTAGATAATAGAATTTTCTAAAATGTACCGTACTGTCTCTCATGTCCCTTGACTCTTCTTTCTCCTACATGTGGTTGTGGTGTGCTGCAATGTTCTGGAGATTGGCCTCTCAATATCCATCCTTCTCTTTTGACTCTGCAGCTCACAGCAATGCTGTGTGGGGTCAAAGACAGAGTGGTGAAGGTATGTAACAGGGTGGGCTTAGAAAAACCCTGTTAACTGTTGGCACTTCGATCTCAGTTAAGAAGTTGAGCAGTAACCCATTAGTGCTGTAACAGTGGGCCTTTTCTAATCCTAACATGTGTCTGCTACATTTTCAAGAGTGTAGTGTCCTATAAATCTGTTGCCTGCTGTGTATGTTTTTGTGTTTTCTTTCCTGCTGTGATGAGGTCTTCCTTTCCACAGCAGTCCATGCTTCTCCCTGTCAGTCACAGACACTCCTGCAGCTCCAGCTCCACTTTCTCTGAGCCAGTGTACCACAATATGATAACTCCTGCTGACTGGGGTTGCCAGCAGAACTTCTGCCAAACCTGCAAAGACTCTACCTCAGGATCTGAAACACTCACACCAGGCACATTGTCTTACCAGGATGACACTTTGGCCAACTCAGAAAACTCTGAAAACCACAC
This sequence comes from Pagrus major, assembly GCF_040436345.1. Lineage (NCBI taxonomy): Eukaryota > Metazoa > Chordata > Actinopteri > Spariformes > Sparidae > Pagrus > Pagrus major. Next base: position 25,465,218 of record NC_133215.1, read on the forward strand.
ATCCCCACTGCTTGATGCAGGAGAATATGTCTATCTCACTGAGTCATGAAGGAGTGAACCAGAGTTTAGCTGAGTGCAGGTCATAACCTCCAAGATCAAGTCATTTTCAAGAGAACAAACTGAGAGCTATATAGTGATATAGGCAGGCATTTAGAGGTGCATTATAGTTTTGGGGTAGACATTTTAATCAGAAGAGAAAGAATTTCCATTGACTGATTTGTACGCTTTAACAAAGAGAGAGAAGGCAGACATTTTCTAGATGGTATGGGGAAAATATGTATTTTTGGTTTCTGGAATGAACTGTCCCTATAAAAGGGACATTAAATTCCCTCAGCTTTTAACAGTATGTCCCACGCCTTATCAAATCACGGCAACAGGGAGGAGGACCAAACAATGTTGGTCACACTCGGTCAATGTCGTCTCTCATTCAATGTTATCAGGGGAGTCGGGAACATCTCCAAGGCTCCATATTATCTTTAACTCCAGGCTCCAGAGTCTCCCAGCATAAAGCACAGCAAGCATGAAGGACTCTGAAGAGGCCTCTCATGTTGATGCATAAACCAAACATTCCTTTATGTGTCCAATACATTTTAAACAGAGTGTGAGAAATAGCAGTTTCGACATTGTGATGTCTATGTGTTGTGTTGCAGAGATATCTACTGAAGTCAGTCCCTGAGCTCCCAGTCCCAACTGCTAGCTGCATGGCTAACTGAGCCGACTAGCAAAGGGCAGCTACAGTCAGCAGCAGTTAGTGGTTACTCTGGTGTTTTGAGTATGAATTTGACAGGTGGCCATCTCTTACATTTTGCAATGAAAAATATCTATTTATCTGTTTATTAGTTTTTGCTGTTTTCTTGCAAAACACTGCATGCTTGTAGCTCCTCGGGCCTCTTAACCTTGCATATGAAACAATGTGAGAGTAGTATTATTTGACTGAAACGCCCTCAGTGACTCTCGTGCGGTTGATAAGTGATCCTCCAGGCCCGCAGTTTATTGAACTTGGACACGCCCATCGCTTCAGTGCTTCCTACAGCTGGATCTGCTCTTAAAGGGGAGGACAGCGCAACAACAGGAGGGCGCCTAATAGTCTATGTGGTGTGGCGAGATATGAAGTTTAATTTATCAAATAGAATTAATCATGAACCCAAACCTGATGGGATATGATTTTACACATGTTCACTATGTACACAAGGCACACAAATGTGGGCCGATGGCTGCCTTTCGAGAACATTCCCTTTAACCCGGACCTCCCCTTTAATGAAGCCAGCTCCCGCAGGCTCCTGCGCCATGTATCCACTGTCGGCAAAACACAACAGCGGGACCCTCAGCCCTCTACATCCTCCGTGCCCTTCTCTGTCCGCCGCGTCACCACCGAGTTTCTCTCCCCTGCCATGCCCCGGGTCACCTCGCTGCTGCCTGCCCTGCTGTTCGTTCTCCTGCCGGACCCGAGCCGGGGATATTTCCCCGAGGAGCGCTGGAGCCCCGAGTCTCCGCTCCTCGCTCCTCGGGTCGTCATCGCGCTGGTCTGCCGCAACTCGGCGCACTCTCTGCCGCTGTTCCTCGGAACCATCGAGCGCCTCGACTACCCGAAGGACCGGATAGCGCTGTGGTGAGTAAAACTTAGAGGAGTGAAACTTTTAGAGTAGTTTAACTACGACAAGTACGACAAAGTGTGATTCAACGTCAGTGTGAGCCCATTGACGGTCACCAGAGACACGTCGAGCCAGTGTAGACATATGAGAGATGAACTGTTGGCTAGGTGGGGCTGCTGTGTTATTGTTAAGATGTGGGTAAAGGCACAAGGGTTTTATCTCCACACCTAACAACTCAAATCAGCGGGGAAGTGAGTGTAAATGGCTCCACACGCACCGGGGTGCTGTATGGTTTTGACCCCGGCGGCGGGGCGCGTAGGGCGGGTTGCAGCAGCAGAGTCGTGGCCATTAAAAGTTCCATTCAGTCACAGATCTTCTCTCTCATCGCCCCTCCGGTTTCCCCTCTACCCCTCCTCCCTCCCTTCCTTTTTCTTTCCCCTCCCTCTTCTCATCCACATCTCGACTGGAAACAAACCCAGTCTTGTACAAAATGTCTTAAACCACGCACACCAAACTGTGTCCCTGAAGCTGTTTAATAACCACTGCAGGCTTCCTTCTTTGACCTCAGGCTACCTTCCTTTTCTGTCACAACCCCCACTTTGCCTTGCACATTATTATGGTCTCCAGCACTGCTCACTTCCTCTTCTCAGTTTGATCCACTGCCAGCAAATCTGGTTTTAAAGATTAAGTTTAATCTTTCATCAGCATTCACAGCTGACAGGTCAGATTACAGTCTTTTCAAACCCAGTGATAAATAAAGGCAGTTGCCTCAATCAGAGTGGTGTTATATGTGACTGTGTGAGTTTGGATTCAGATTAAACATCATTCACCCCTATGAGTTGGGTGTTTGATCCAAGAAAGGGTGCTGTGCCTGATGAGAGAGTGAATGTTGAATTGAACTTTTTCAGTAGAAGGAGCCAGAGCGAGGGATTCAAATGTCCGTGTGTCTCTTTATTAAACCAGCCTTGATGTTGCTGAGTTTTCCCCTTGTGTCCGAGCCAGAACTTCAGCCAGAAGCTTCTCTGTGCCTGAGTCTAACTGTGCCCATGTGGCAGCCAGAGCTCAGTTTTCTGCATGGTTGCTTTGATCTACAGCGTATCTCTTCTCTCAGCGGAACAACGGATATAAAAAGTTTTGAAATGCATCATGAAAGACATAAACTGAGCTGCTAGCCGGTCACCTGTCGCTACCTGCAGTTGGAAGCCTGACAGGTTAAGATGGAGTACTTGGCAAGCAGCAGCATGGACACGCGCATGCAGACTGCCTTATGTGTGTGTGTGTGTGTGTGTCTTCTGCAAGATGAATATGATAAGTCATCCATTTTCAGCCTCTTTCTCAACGCTCTTATCCTTTAGGCATGGTTCTATTGCTGGCATGCAAGCAATCTCAAATATTTACCCTCCATAAACCCTTTCATATCGCTACCTCTGCTCATTCAAAACTCCACAGCAGTCAGAGAGAGAGGAGGGAAGGAGAAGATGGATCGGTGGGTCGGTCACATGTAGGTGCTGGGACAGCACTGTGGTGTTAAAACGCCACAGACGGATGGCAAACTAACACCTGCAGCACGCCGACTGTCACTCAGTTCACTACAGGGCTGGGAGAAAATCCATTTCTCTCATATTTACACATTCTCTCTCCCCCCCTCTCTCTCACCCCTCGCTGACACACTGAGATTTGTTATGATAACACAGACAGCAGACAAATGCCACTCCTCCCCTTCTTAGCCCCTATTGTCTGTCTTTGTTCTTCTTTGTCCACTATGACATTAGTGATGTGCAGCTCAGCTTGATAAAGATCCTCAAGGATGAAAAGACAAAAGTAGAGATGGATATTAATATATCAATACTCAATATCATCTGATGTTGAGATTTAGTATTCATCTTCCAGGTTGCTTAAAGCTGCAGTAATCAGTTTTTTATAGAAGCAGAAATGGTTGAAATGACTGTGTGTATTGTTTTGATTTCAGCTTATTCTGTTGCCCTCAAATATATAAAAAACAACGTTAAACTGCAGCTTTAAGGCGGTGATACAGTTAAGTGATATTTGACTGTTCATCATGTTCACATTCCACATTATTTTGAAAGTTTTGTCAAGCATTGATAAAGATCCCTGCAGTATATCTTCATGCAATGATAATATATCAACTAATTGTTTTGAATTGTGCTGCATACAATATTTTCATTATTGACTAATCTCAATCATGTTTTTGATTCAGTGAATGATTGTTTCATCTACAAAATATCAGAGGGAAGTGAATCATGTCCATTACAGTTTTTTAGAGCCCAAGATGACATTTTAAAATTTTTTTGCTGTAGCAATGCTCCAAACTGGATTTACCCTTAAAATAAAACAGAAAAACAGCAAATTCTCACATTTGAGAAGCTGTAAGATTAAAATGTTTTGTGTATTTGCTTGATAAACTACTTAAAATATTGATTTCTTCTTACTTCTGCTAAGGAGGTTGCGTTTTTGCCCTTGTCTATTTGTTGGTTGGTTGGTTTGTCAGCAGGATTACACAAAAACTGCTGAACAGATTTCCACAAAACTTGGATGGAGGATGTGTCTCGGCCCAGAATAGATCCCATTAACCTTTGGTGCAGATCCGGATAAAGGGTCGGATCCAGGAAATTTTTCCCTCTTTCTTTAACATTGCTAGATAGGGCGATATTCAACAATTCCGCTAACTTCCCAGGGAATAATGCAGAGATGTTGATGCAAAACATCTGCAAATAATAATCATCCAAATAAAAGTCTGGATCCAGCAAATAAAATGTGTTTTAATTAAAATTGAATAAGGCGTGATTGAATTAAATAATTAATTCAAGTAAACTCTTGTTTAGTTGCTACTCTGAGGAAAACAGAAAGCAATTTGGGTGCCATTTCAACTGTGGCACAGCCAATAGTACCACATGGAAAATCTTGGGTTGTATCTTTATCCGCTTTAATTTTGTTTTTCTTTATAAACCGTTTCTCTGTTAAATTTTCAGAAAAATATACTGTATACAGACTTATTCAGAAGCCCAATACCTAAACTTGGGTTAATGTTCAGTCCTGACATAATACCAGTGGAAGCATTAATTATGAAGAGACATGAGCTCAATGAAATAAATGAATGGGGCGGGCCAGGACCAGAAAATAATGGGGTTCCTCCTGCTATTGTAAGTGACAGAGTAATAACAGCTGGTAAATATTAATAAATAAGACGTTAACATTATGAAGGCATGTAGCCTATAATCTACCTTTGAGCCAAAGTCACACTGTATCATTGAGAAGAATATCTTACATGAGCTCTTTCCATCTCTCTGTCATGACCTCTCTGTCTGTCTTTCCTTCTCTGTCTCTCTCTGTCTCTCTCTCTGCTGTCCTTCATCCTCCCACAGGGTGGCGACAGATCACAACATAGATAACACTACAGCTATCCTGAGAGATTGGCTTATCAAGGTGCAGAATGACTATCACTATGTGGAGTGGAGACCCGATGATGAAAGCAGGTAATTTGTATATGTGTGTGTGAGTTAGTGTGTGTGTGATATAAGCAGATTACCTAATGGGTCTGTCTGTGCATGTGTCAGTGCTTTTGCAGACGAGGTGGGGCCTAAGCACTGGAATAATCTCCGTTATGAACATGTAATGAAGCTCCGCCAGGCAGCGCTGGACACCGCCCGTGAGATCTGGGCCGACTACCTCCTGGTAGGTTATCATCCACTCAACAGCTTCATGAGCCTTTTCTTATTATGTACTCGCAGCGATGTCTCTGACTCTGGGTCAGATGTGTGGGGCGATGTGTGGTAAGGAAGCTGATTCATCCATCATCTTCACCGGTTTAGACCTGTTGAGGGTAACAGGGTGAAAATAAAAAAATGTGGATGAGAAAGCAAAGCTCAATTATTTATATAAAAAAGAAAAAACTACATTAAACTGCATATTTATCAAGTGTTTTTGTATTTGAGAGCTGTGACACACTCCCAGAGATGATCTTTGTGTTATTATTGATTGCCATTTTGTTGCAGCAGTTTTAAAGTAGTACAAAACAATGCAGAAAGATCTTTGCTGCTTTAAGAAAGTAATAGAGAAGGTGGAGGCAATGAACTCCACGATGTTCATGAGGTGGAGCTCAAATATTTGTTTATTGTTAGGTTAACCCATGATCAGACCATTTTTGTACCAGTGAATGAAGCCCAAGTACTGTTGCTATGGTTACCTGCATTTTAATATAACATGTTCACTGATTCAGAGATCATTAAAATGTTTTCCTTAAGCTTTAAAGCCCCGGAAAAAGCCAGTGAGAAGACCTTGAGGTGGGATTTTACTCTTTCTTAGATCAACTTTGATGTGTAGCTAAAGTGTTGATTCAAACGGTGTTGAGGTGTCTTGATTTTTTTGAACACCTGCCGGCCAGTCAGAAGTGATTCTTTTTTCCCATGGCCTTTATCAGCAAAGAGGATATTTATGTCTGATGCTGACATAGACTTTTAAGAGTTTTTTACAATCATAACTAGCTTAAATGAAATGTTTCATAAATATTCCTTAATTTTGGTTATTACAGAATATTTTTGTCACACACACACACACACTAACACACACACACACACACACACACACACACACACACACACACACACACAACACAGACTTAGGAACTGAGTAGCCTTTATCAGAGGAAAATAAGGTCCCAGAACACTGAAGCTAGAAAGGTGGCAGGGTCCGCCAAATATAAACAAAGTAAAACAGTATTTGTCCTTCAAGGTCAATTTGTTTATTCAGTCATGAAAACAAAGAGAGTTTGTTTATTTGGTTTGTTAGGGCTTAAAATTCAGCCGATGAAGATCTTTCTCTTCTGACTAAAATTTCTTCCCCAAAATTAACATTTTTCAAGAAAAGTCAAAATTCTCTGATGCCAGCTTTTAAATGTATATTTCCTGATTTCTTTACTCCTCTATGACAGTAAATGAAATGTATTTGGGTTGTGGGTAAGACAAAACAATTGAGGACATCAATTTGGCCGTTGAGAGACACTGACAACATTTTACACCATTTTCTGACATTTTACAGACCAAAGAAATAAACGATGAAATGAGAAAATAATCAACAGATTAATCAACAATGAAAAAAATTGTTAGTTGCAGCCCGACAAGGATGAAATGTTTTGGCTTCAAAGAATCCCTGTTTTCTGGACATGGAACAATGTTTGTTGTAAACACGCCAGCCTCCTGCAGTCTGTTGGATGGGACATGAAACAGTTCAGGAAGGAGCTGCTTATGCTCACAGTGCTCTGTGATCGCACCACGTTGCTGTGGCCCAATCAATCATTTAGTGGCAGCGGGTGACATTTTGTGTGTGCTTGCATGTGCACGTTTTGTGCGTGATTGTTGTCAATATCGTGCCCTTCTATTCCGTCTGCAGGTGGCTGACTGTGACAACCTGCTCACCAATCCGGATGTGTTGAAGAAGCTGATGAGCGAGAACAAGACCATTGTGGCGCCCATGCTGGAGTCCAGAGCTGCCTACTCCAACTTCTGGTGTGGCATGACTTCACAGGTAGTACTGCATAAATCAGATTAAATATTTAAAATAGTTACCACACCCAGTCAGAAGCACCTGTGAGGCTATTATACAAATATTATGCAGGGGTATGAAATGATGAGCTGCATGTTAGTACAGCTCTAGAAATATAAACCACATGACCACCAGCAGTTTCACTCCAATACATAAACTAAACCTACAGACTGTGAAGGTTATTTATCATGAGTAGCTACTTCATAATGTCTAAGGTTTTTTTTTTTTTTTTTTACATCTTTGACAAATAATGCAGTCCAGATAATCGTTTGCTGTTGACTCTGTGGGTTACTGACGGTGAGTAAAATGTCACTTTTCATGCAGTCCTGCTGAATCATAGCGAACATCTTCCCCCATCGTCATAACACAGAAATACAGAATACAGAATTTTGTACACTTTTTTTTTTTTTTTACACACAATTTTTTTCTAACGCACAAGGAATTGAAATTTGTGCAATTAGCTCACTTAAGAAACACTTTAAATGAGTGAATGTGAAGGTGTAGGAGAGAGTGTTTCCCTCAGATTACTCTGCTAACGTGTAAATGATTTGTCTCGCAGGTAACTGAATGTAATGACACAATATTTAGCTTTAATGAAGGTTTGTGATATGAGTGGAATGTGTGGCTGGTGCGCAGACAACCCACACAGCTCATTATGTTTTATTTGCTCAATCTTCTCAGTCGGGCTCTGCGATATGACTTATACTTTAATCATATATTTGTTTTACACAGTATTTATCTTGATATTTTGAAATCACAATACTTTTGAGAAAATACCTCAATATCAATATTGCTGTTGACTTTGTTCTCTCACAAAATATTAGTACGAAGAGATCTTTAGAAAATAATCATCAGTAATGTGGATATAATGACTAAAGCCCTATTTGCACGGGACTACTTTTACCAGGGGACCTCATGGGATTTATAAATTACCACCCCATGTTTGTGTTTCATGTGGCAGCGTCACAGTGACAGAATGTTTGAGCGGCAGGGGCGGACAAAAAAAATGCACCGGCTGTATGCGGTGGACAAAGTATAGTGTGTGTGTATGTATATGTATGTATGTATGTATGTATGTATATATATATATAGTGAAATGGAAGGGTACCCAAGAGGGCACTTTATCATGTTTTATCTACCATTGGGGCGTCCAAGAAGCGCAGCGTTTTTTCGAACATAGGGGCACAAGGGGGTCCACCAGTGATGTGGCATTTGCATAGAATAAGTGAAGTCTGTATTTTACTGACATTTTCTCCCGGTATGATAGCTCTGTGTAACATCAACTAACAGAAGTGAACTGTCTGTTCTTCAGCAGCCACATCACTTATATAGCTTTTCCCACTTACTGCATGCGTTTGAAGCATAAATACACATTTTGCAGCTCATTTAGATAAAGTAAAATACGCCTTATGGCTGTACTTGAATGTGACAACCTTTCATTGCTCCTAACCTTCTCTGTTATCACTTTTAAATGTCAGTACCGCCGATCTCACAGCTCAGCTGTTGACTGCTGTTAAACATATGAGACGCGATCAAATTTAATATTTTAGTACTTGTTCAGTTGTCTGACAACAGAAACATGCATATTCACACTAGACTAATATTATCACATGACCTCACAGTCACATGACTGTGTTTGGCAGAATATGGTCAGTGATATGCTTAATTATTAGAGGTAACCAGGTAATAGTCCCATGTGAATAGGGCTGTAGTGGGTAAAGGCTAGTATTAGAACAAGTAAAACATACTTCTCAGTCTGTTATTCCTGCTTTATCAGATACTTCTGCTGTCTGTGCTGCTGATAAGAAATATTCTAACTTAAGGCCTCTTTAAATTGATGTGTCACCTCATTATTTTTTATCATTCAGCAGCAGTGTGAAAATGAAGGAGGTTTACTTGATATGCAGACTCTCATTTTCTTAAACTTGCACATCTGATGTATCATGCGGCATTATGTATTTGCATGTCTTGGATACAGTTCTGTCTGATCTATTTCTGTCTAGACAGGATGCCTCTAAGTACTCATCGTTGCTTCTTTTCAAATTCGAGTAGACATATGGACATTGTCTATCCTCAAGCGCAAAATCAACCAACTCAAACCAAGAGTCTGTCTCTCTGATTCCTTCAAAGAACCTCTTCCTCTATGACAGTGAATGGGCCTGTAGCCAAAAGGCGATAAGCATGTCAGTTAATGTCTTTTCTCTTAGTCAATATTTCTCAGTCTCAGACACTTAATATTTTTTTCACAATCAGGTTTTCATATTTCTTAGTAAATTTGTAATAAAATATAGAGTTTCAGAAATGTTCATTTGAGTGTTTAAAAATGGACACATGGACGTACCTCACAGACTGGGCAGCCAATTATCTCAATCAACTCAGATATCTCAGATCAAGCTTCCCCTGACATTTTGAGTCTTCCTCCAAGCTTTTTTTTCATTAGGAAACAAATTGGACTCGATAAAATCGTGTGTAACGGTACAGTGTGTGTGTGTGTGTGTGTGTGTACACGCGCTCACTCCCTGCAGGGTTACTACAAGCGTACACCAGCTTACATGCCTATCCGTAAGCGGGAGCGTCATGGCTGTTTCGCTGTACCGATGGTCCACTCTACCTACCTAGTGGACCTACAGAAGGAGGCCTCCCGTCAGCTGGCTTTCTATCCACCACACCCGGAGTACAGCTGGGCCCTGGATGACGTCATCGTCTTTGCCTACTCAGCTCGCATGGCAGGTGAGACAAATACAGCAAGACTTGTTATGTGACAGCTGGTTAAATGTCTTTCTAAGCATGTTTTGTTCACATTCGTAAACATGTTTTTCCTGTCTTTTATCTTCTCAGATGTTCAGATGTACCTGTGCAACAAAGAAACTTACGGGTATTTCCCCGTCCCAATGCCCTCTCACGCCAACTTGCAGGATGAGGCGGAGAGCTTCTTGCATACTCAGCTCGAGGTCATGGGTGAGTCAACGACCAAATGATTTCTTAGTGTTCTACTGTTAATGCAAAAGGCAGTGAGTTTGCTCATGATGAAGCATTCAAACAGACACTAGGCTGTGATTAGACCTGATTATGTCTTTATGATGGATTATTGCTGGTTTCAAATGGACTTTATCTTTCACTTGCAATGACATGTTGTGCTGATCTGCAGATTTTGCATTTGATGGATTTCTCCAGCCTACGTTTATCTAACTGGGTGTTTTTTTTCTGCTGTACCCATTATGAAAAGGTTTTCTTAGAGTTAACATATTGTGTGCCTCTGCCTTAAAACCAATCAGTTCTAATACTTGCCTTTTCCCACTTAGTCATTATATCCACATTATTGATCGACTATTTATCAAAAATCTCATTGTGTTAATATTTTGTGAAAGTACAGATAGTCGTCCCTACAGGATTGCCATAATTTCCATTTTTAAATTCCAATTTTTGAAGTGCTTTTGTGAAGTATCAGGATATTTATTGAGTATTGCAATATAGCCTAAAAATATTGTGATGATATTTAAATCTACTGTACTATAAAATAGTAATCACTATACATGTACTCATCTTGCTAAACTCTAGAGTGTAAAATCAAAGCAAAAGTTAAATTATCTTTCATTTTGGGAGCTCCGTGGAAATCTCCTGAGGACCCCTGGGCCACAGTTTGGGAACCCCTGTTTCAACACATTACTCATTCTCTTTGTAACCGTCTCCCCCTGTTTTTTTTTTTTTCTTTGAAAGTGAGAAATCCTCCATTGGAGCCCTCCAGCTTCCTGTCTCTTCCTCCCAAGCAGCCTAACAAGATGGGCTTTGATGAGGTACACACACTCAACCACAAGCACACACACGCAAAAAACACACACAATAACGCACGCATGTGTGTGAGGTTGTGCATTTGTGTGCTCCCAGGTGTTTATGATCAATCTGGTGCGGAGAGCTGACCGTCGTGAGCGAATGCTAAGAGCTTTGTACGAGCAGGAGCTCAGCTGTAAGGTTGTTGCCGCTGTGGATGGCAAGTACGTTTCTCATCTCCTTCCTCCCCCACTGCCTGTGTCTTCCTGATTTGTGCCTCTGCAACATGCCGTTTAGATTGATGTAGGGAGGTTGAGCTGAGATAAACAACCAGGTGTAGAGTAGCGGCTGCATGCTGCCATTTAAGGAGTACCATAGTTTTAGCTCCTCTGTGAGGAAAATGTAGCTCTAATCTTTATCTCATTAGATTGCGTCATGTTTTACACATTTGTTTCTAATATTACCTGATTTTAAAAGACTGTCATAACACCTGCACGGCTTTTGTTACATTTGTATTGTACATTTTCATTCAAGGCACACATCATCCATGTGATTTATTGTTTCCAGGTCTAATCTCTTTGTTTATCCCTTCCCTTTGTCTCAGAGCTCTGAACAAGACCGATATAGAGTCTATGGAGATTAAGATGCTGCCGGGATACAAGGACCCTTATCATGGTCGACCTCTCACTAAGGGTGAACTGGGTTGTTTCCTCTCTCATTACAACATCTGGAAGGAGGTGAGACGCTTGGACAGGCCTCAGGCCTCTGGGTCTGTCTGTACCTGGTACTAGGCCTGTCACGATAATTACGATATTGACTTAACGTAAATATCTTATCGACTTACTGATGTACAGTATGTACTGCATATGACCTTGATCATTTTTGCTGACCTCAGCACTGACTGTGTTTACATGAGAATGTAAACAACATTTTCGCTGACATAATGCCAGATGCACATTTAATTATTGTTTTGTTTGTGTGGTTTTATTTTATTTGTTGTATTTATTAAGGAGATCTAATTTGTTTTTCACATTTCAATAGACCTGGAATGATTAGTATATTCCAATAAATGTCTGATAACTAAGAATTAAGTTTATTGCTCGTAGAAAAGTTGTACCTGCATTATTAAGCTCTTTTATTATCATCACATCGGTGGCATAAAATAATCTCTAAAGGACAGGAATATCATTTAGCGTTGTTATTTCTGGGATGATATATCTTCCAACAGCTTGTTTTCTCTTCATAGTTTAGCTGCACTATTATTTTCCAGGAAAAAGCGTCCCTCATGAGCACAACACCATAAGTAGAAGGATTTAAATCAGCTCCATTCAACCACCTCAATGAAGTTAATGCAACAATAGCACCATGAAAGGACTGGAAAGTGATTTTTCACAAAGGTTACATACAGTATATGCCTTTTTAATCTAAGAGCATGTGTGTGGATGTTTCTGTACTTTTTTAAAATTTGAAACAAAGGACTATTATCAGTAAAGGATTTAAGAAACCTTTCCATCATAGTAATGCTTATACCAGCTCACCATCACCTCAGCAACACTGTAATGCACTAAATTTATCTGAATGTGTTTCTGTGTGGAGATTGTAGATCGTGGTCTGAAGACCTCCCTGGTCATTGAGGACGACCTCCGCTTCGAGGTGTTCTTCAAACGACGCCTGCAGACTCTGCTGCAGGAGGTGACGATACAGAAGCTGGACTGGGATCTAATGTGAGTGATGCTTCAGAGACTGAACAAAAACATGATGCAGTAAACAGAGAGGATTATTATCCCCTTACAGTCAAATCCGTCCATCTGTCACACGGGATATGTCAGACAACACTAATCAGATTCAGGAAGCACTTGTGGGAATAATGCAACACTGAGCTGCTCTGGCATTTTCAGAATCAGAGATTGATTGGTTTCATTCAAAAGCAAACTGTTCTCTCAGACGGTAAAATTTTTCATTTTCAGTACCTCCAAACTTGATTGGGCATGAAAGTCTCCAATCATCAGTACAAAAATGAGCGTCTGCAGTAGAAAATCTCTCTTTTTTCCAAAGTCGTGTGTGTGTGTGTGTGGCTCTGTGTGTGACACAGACCTGCAGCTCCTTATTAGAGCAGAGGAGAGAGACAGAGTCGTGTAACCTAGTCGCTATGTTTTTGTAGAGTCACAACCTCACACCCTGAGTGCTGTTACTGGCTGTGGCAAACCCTGCATGTATTACCTTTAAATAGACTCAGTTCAGGGTTTTGACTAAGTTTGGATGAATTCAGCAACGGTGGAAAGTGTTTTGTTTGCGACTGAAGTGTTTTGAATTAGTTACAACTCTGATTTTCCTCTTTGTCCGGCATCTTTTCTTTAGCAACAGTGGTAGAGGCTCATGGATATTTTATTATTTCGAGCAATCCACTATAGCAAACTGAATAAAAAATAAGTCCAAACTGAAGGCTATGATCTTAACATTTCTTTCAATTCATTTGTGGTGCCGCTGGAAGCTTGGTAATGTAGCAACCTTGGCTATATTGTAACATACTAAACAACTGACAGGAAGCTACACTTCCTCTCCTTTGCGGGAACTCAGATGCTGCCACAACGCTAATAAAATAACGTCCACCAATTTACACTCTCTGGGTCTAGGTCTGTTCTATTTTTTTAATTCTATAAATGCTGGTGTAACTAGGCTCCAATTTAAGTACTTGGGATATTTATTATCGCGTTTATCTTGAATACAGTTACATCGGGCGGAAGCGAATGCAGGTGGACCACCCTGAGACGTCTGTACCGAACATCCACAATCTGGTTGAGGCAGACTACTCCTACTGGACACTAGGCTACATGTTGTCATTACAAGGAGCCCGGAAGCTCCTCAGGGCCGACCCGATGAGCAAACTGCTTCCTGTCGATGAGTTCCTCCCTGTCATGTACAACAAACATCCAGTGTGAGTATAACCCATCCGTCCCTTCATCCCTTTTTCTGCTCCTCTTATCTGTCTCTCTCATTAATCTAATCACGTCCCCGCTGCTCTCACTCATCAGTTCAGAGTACATGGACCACTTTGAGAGACGGGACCTGCGTGCGTTCTCTGCCGAGCCGCTTCTGGTGTATCCGACCCATTACACAGGAGACGCGGGCTACATCAGCGACACGGAAACCTCAGTGGTGTGGGACAACGAGACGGTCAAAACCGACTGGGACCGCGCCAAGTCAAGGAAAACACAGGAGCAGGGGGAGTTGAGCTTTGAGGCCCAGAACTCTGACGTGCTGCAGTCTGAACTGGAGGACTGGAGCACACGGGACGAGCTGTGATGAAGAGGAGAGGACGTGAGGAAGAGGGACGGGAGAGAACTCCTGCGTACAGAGAAAAGGATGAGGGAGATAGAACAAAGCTGTGAGAGAGAGGGGGGATGGATAAGATGGAGGGAATGTGAAATAGAAGAGGGAGGAAAGGCAGAGCAGATGAGGGACGGAAGCTTTTCCTCAAACATTTCTCTCTCCGATATTTGATCTTTCTCTTAAGAGAGGAGGTTAGATGCCGAGTTAACTCTTGAAGAGTCAGCTAGCAGCTTTTGTTTTATTTATTGCATCCAACGCACATCCCTTGACCACAGCCTGGTCCAAAAATAGTTTTTTTTTTTTTTTAAATAAAATTTTGCCCCCACCACATTATACATAATTCCTACTTTGTGTAATGAATTGGAAGACGATTCAGCATTTGGCCCAAATCTAAAATGACTTCTTGTTACGTTTCAACAACTACGTTACCAAAACTTCACCTGATTACACGTTAAAGCTGCAGTATGTTTTGTGTTTTAAACGGAAACCTCTAAGATATAAACAAAGATTATGTTAAGATTATGTTTTTTTCTATACTCTCAGTGGTTCCCAGCCTGTTTGGCTGGTGACCCCTTAAAAAGAAGCAACATCTAGTTGTAACTAGAGCTGCAACAATTAGTTAATTAACCAATGAGTCGACGGAGCGATTGATCGTTTTAGTCTTTTAAGCAAAAATGTCAAAACATTTGCTGGTTCCAGCTTCTTAAATGTGAAGATTTACTGAAGAGTCTTTGAGTTCTGGGAAAATCTAAAAAGAGCATTTTTTTTACCTTATTTTTTTGTATTTCTTTTTTACATTTTATTGACTGAATGATTAATTGTGAAAATAATCGGCAGATAAATGGATAATGAAAGTAATAGTTACATTGTAATTGTTAATTGTAACCCTTAATCGGGAGTCGCATGTGTCTACTGGTCTACCAAAGAGCGAGTTTCTAAACAAAAGCAAATACTATGTGTAGAAGAAATCATCATCAGCCAGGTTGGGAACCACTGCTCTCTTCTTCTCCTGTGTGTTATTCAGGTAAAGTTGTTACTTAATAACATGGCATATTTTTTTCAATCATGACTACCAGTGTTTTCTTTTATTTTCTGTCAAACCTTGTAACAGTTTGACATCTTTAATGTTTCGGTTTAGCGTGTCAGTGTCTTCCCCTCACTACATATTGCAGTTTTAACCCAAACTCGCAGCTTTTGTTGCATTTTGTTTGTTGACAATCATAAAGAAGAAATGACTAGATTTTTAGTAACGTTTCATGTTTTGTCTCCTTTGTGTTTAAAATGTTTCTTTTTTTTTAACCAAAGAATGAATAAAGACTTTTGTAATGAAAGGCTGGTTGTGTTGTACTGAATTTCGCTCGGACTACGAGGGGATAAACCCCAGCATCAGTCCCTCAAAATACATGGTAGTGCTGACAAATTGTTGGTTCATTTCTAGTCAGAGCTACAGTGGCTACAACATCAAAATACACTCTGCACTGACTTTTTTTTTGGCACACAGCAGTTTTATTTCAGCACAGACATGACTGTACCACAACCCAGTTAAGACCTGTCTTTTAATTAGTGCCTGCTGGTGTTTGCTTGCCCTGCCAGTGTATAATGGTCAGTTTGGGCTGCAGCAGGCTGCCATTACTCCTCCTTCCTCACTGTGTTTACACAGGCGATCCCTCATTTACTGTTAGTCCGTGAAGCAGGGTCATGCCTCACTGGTTGTTATACAGTTACACGATACAGACGACAGATTTCATTGAGTTAGAAACAATATTGCAGTCGAAATTATACTCAAGACTTGCAATGAGTTCATTAAAAACACGTCTGGTGGGTATTTATTCTTCGTACCAGATGAACTATTTGTACAACAGTTGCTTTTATTTGTCTCCACTGTTGCACAGAACGAGAGTTAAGTTTGTGTTCTTACCTTAAGAATAACTTCATTATTACCTTTCTGAGATTTAGAATTTCTTTTCCAAAACTTCACAGTGCACCTTTAAAAACCACTCTCACTCTTTGAGCTGTTCAGGCACATCAGTGCTTCAAGATAATTGCTAACATCAGCATGCTAACATGCTTACAACTGTAAGCAGTTAAGCTGGTGACATTTGCCATTAAGAGTGTTAGCATGCTAACATTAGCACTACCACACAGTGCAGCTGAGGCCAATGGGAATGCCAATAGTTTTGCAGGGATAAGAGGAGATAGAAATGTGCATCTTGTGCCAGTGATAGCTCAAAATGAAGTAACATAAGAATAAAGAAGAAAAATAGGTACATTTTTACACCTGTGCCGGACAGAACAACAATAAAAAATGTATACCAACTACTATATGATAAGGAGAAGTAAAAATAGAGAAGAGTAACATTGCATGTGACACCAGAAGTTTAATATTGTGTCTGATATTGAAATAGTAGAATTGCAAATGATATTGAAAAGTGAGAAGTAATATTGCACATGATATTTGGTCATGTTGGACAAATTGAAATCTCAACCTGATGCTAGCACAAGACAATAAAAAAGTTAACACACCACCAAAGTTATTACATTTCATCCTGAGGAGACGCTGAAAGACGTTTCAGTCTTGTACAGACAGACAGTACATGCGACTGGCATTAAGTTGTGTGTGTTTGCTCACATGTCCACAGTATGTTTATCATGCCACTGTGTGTGTGTGTGCGCGCGTGCTCACGTGCATTGGCAGACGTCTGTGTGACTCAGACTAATCCCATTAGACCTCTCTCTGCTCACCTCTATATTTACCTCACCCCTCTCTGAGATTAAGCCAGGTATTTTCTGCAAGTGCCTCTGCAGATCAATAGCCACTTTTCTACAGTAGCACCTGCTGGGGTTTTACTAGAACCAGGCTGGACTCAAACTATCGACTGCCTCAGTTCATTTCCTCGATGCTCCGCGCGCAAATCACCTCGATAACAGGATGCAGAAGAATCATTAAAAAGCTCTGAGGGGTAAATGAGTGACTTCAGTAATTAGCATGGCCGCAACTTAGTGTAGCACCGTTTGGCTGTGGAGGAGAGGCTGAGGCATGTTGGGAGGAGACCGACATAAAACATGTCTGTCGCTTATTGTTTGTGTCCTGTCTGTCTTACTTTCAACCGTTTAACCTGCATGTCAGTCCTCTCCTTGCAATCCAATTTGCCCTGTTCCTTCATCCTTCCTTTCCTTCCTCCCTTCTTCTCCTTAAGTAATAAGATTGCTACTGTTGAGCTGGAGTTTAAGGACCACACACACACACACACACACACACACAGGAGCAACCTCTGACTCTGAATTACAGCTCTGACACACCTCCAGCTATCTGTAATCTCCCTCGGCAGAACACAGAGTGCAGGGTGAAGAAATTACAGAGAGAGGGGTGAAGAGGCAGTGAAAGGTGTCACTAAAATAACAAACTTCAAAGGATTTAAAGGTAGAAAGAAAGCAAATCAAAGAAAGAATACAATGGCTTGAAAGCGAGGAGAAACTGGATATATTTCTTTTCTTGCAGGAGTCCAGGAGTTTCAAGGTGAGGTAAATTACTTGTGGTATATGCAGCTGCCACAGTACGTACAAAGATTGATGGCCTATTAAATTTGCTACTAACAAAACAAGGCAGTTTGGCTCGTATATATCAGTTGCGATCGATCAGCTTCAAAAAGGGAACTGGATGATTGTGAAATACCTTTTCCAAATGTAGGATTTAAGCTCTGACCTTTCTGAGTCTTCCAGTAAATCCTCTTTTTTTTTCTTCAGGTAAGGTGCAACGCTGCTCAATTTCAAACATATTTCTTCTACATCAGCCTTGGAAGTTTCAGACCAGAGTTGTAGTCTCAAATGGATCTGGCACAGCTCAGAGCCAGAGAGCCAAATCTAATTTGTGAGGTTATCGCTGTCAATTCACAGCCTGCAGCGACTGCTGCGACAGTGAAATACAGGCTGGCTGAGACAGATAAAGAACATTTCTGAGCTGTTAGGGCTGAACTTTATTTCTATATCTGAAATTTATTTCTTATGTGGTGTTTTGTTCTGAGCCATAAGTCTGCTCTTGAAAAACACCGTCCCATAAATGGCTGATTCGTCCTGGTCAGCTGATCCTGGCTCGGCTGCTGTGTTGTATTTAGATAATGGTGACTTTTGTCCTCAAAACTGTCGTAGCTTATAGACTGGATGTCCTTTAGTGGGCTGCAAAAATGAAATGAACAGTCAGTCAACGAGCAGGATCACTTTCAGATGCAAGAAGCAATTCTGGTGAAAGATAGTTGATTGTTGAGTCTCTTTACCAGGTCACTGGTAGGTCAGGCTGGCCAAAACTTCAATATTTGGCAATATGTGGCGACTATCTTACCAATTGTAGCTTTAAAGGGAACATCCACCCAAACTGTTGTTACCTTTTTTAATATAGAGGTGGTTACATTTCTCACTTGGCTCAGTGTTCCTCCTCTTGCTTCAGATGACTCAACCAATCAAACAGTTTCCTTATTTCACCAAAGTATTCTTTGTGTGCTTAGTGTTTTTGTTATCATAGAATGATCCTTTAAATCTACAGAGGCCGCAGGTCCTCTTCCACAGTCCGCCATGTTGCACAACTATGTTTCTACAGTAGCCCAGAATGGACAAAACCACTGTCTCTAGAGAGGAACTTTCACATTTCCTATGTTTTTAACAGCCACTGTACGGGAGGTTGAGATGAAGGCTGTTACGATGGTTGATATCTGCAACCTCACCAGCAGATGCCGTCAAATCCTTCACACTGGACCTTTAAAAACAAACCATCAGACAGTTCAAACATATCAAATGCTAACAACAGTCTGTATTGAGTGTTCCAGTGCCCAGATCTCAGTTTGTAAAACCAGTTAACTGGAAGGGCACCCTGAAGGACACTTCATCTTCATCATCTTCATCATGTTTTATCTACCACATGGGGCATCCAAGGGGGCAGTTTCACTGAGTTTTTTCAATCATGCATTCACCCCCCCAGTGCCTCCCTAAGTCCACCAGTGTATTGTATATAAATCACTAGATTGCTTTAAGCGTCTCAACTCACACCAAGTTTATGAAAGCTACATCTGTTACTTTTGAAGAGATTCCAGTTCTGCACAAGAAATGATGCGTTTCATGTAAACAGAAGTGCTTTGTTCAGGATAAACACGGAGGAAAAATAAGCAGGCTTTTATTCTGAGTGATGGACTCCTACGTGAGAATCTGCCAAAGTCAGAACCGTTTTTGTTTCTGCAACATTTGAACAGAAATCATGACAGTTGTGGTGTTATGTTTACTTGTGCTGCCACTGTGGATCTGATTCAACCACTCCCACACAGTCCTGATGAGGCAGAGCTCTTGTGTGCTAAAGCTCTTGATAAGTAACGGCTGCAGATGTCTTTTCAGTGTTGATTCTTGCCTTTTTAATTCGAGAAGAAACACCAAAGATTTGAGGCCAAGTCTGACTTACTTACTAATGTAATGCAGCCTCAATGTTTTCTCTTCCTCCTACTGTGCAGTCGTTATCCCTCTTCCCAAATACAGGCATAGATCAAAGCTGTATGCAGCAACTTCACACTCGTTCTCCTTGAGATGTTGAAAGTCATTGTGGGAAAAACAGGAAATCACTAGTTACCCTTCGGCTAAACACCGGAGGCTGCACCAATAATTTCAGATGATCACTTAATGGTATCCAACAGTGTGAGAGAGCTTTTCCTTTAGGGTAGAGCCTGAATGGATGCAGGCAATGAACTGCACTATGATTGGATAATGATCCAACATGTATATCTGTATTTCACAATCTCTGCCCGACAGAGGACCTTTCCCATCCCTCTCCCATCATGGTGGACCTGTTCCTGAACCGAGTTCTGGTGGAGAACAACTGGGACCAGGATGAACTCAACACGGAGCGCGAGATCACCGGGATCCTCGAAAACCGCATCGTGTTGCTGTTCTTTGCGTCTGCTAAGTGTGACAAGTGCCAGGAGTTTTTGCCTCCTCTCAATGACTTTTTTAAGAGACTGAAAGATCCAGCGTACATCGAGTACCCCAAACTGCTCGCCCTCATCTACATCAGGTCTGTGGTTTTCCTTTTATCTCTTCGACGCACACATGTGGTCGCATAAACTCACATTGGCACCGTCTTATCGTTCATGAGATTTCCATTTCCACCTCCTCTCTCCAGCTTGGACCAATCAGAGGAGCAGCAGGAGAGATTCCTCAGAGAGATGCACAAAAAGGTTCTGTTTTTGGCCTTTGAGGACCCATACAGGAAGTAGGTGGATGAAGAAAAGAAAGTCTTTGTATTTTGTGACTATATTTGTATGTTAAACCTTTTTGAATGTATGTTTCTAAAGCCGTATGAGAAAAAAAACACAGAAAGGTCAAGTTCCAACATTTCATTCCAACTGATTATACATGAATGGTTTGTGTGTGTGTTTTTCTGCTTTTCAGAGAGTTGCAGGCCATGTTTAAGGTGAAGGACGTCCCCACAGTAGTGGTCCTGCGTCCCGACGGCTCAATCATCTCTCCGAACGCTGTGCAGGACATCTGTCGTTTCGGTGCCGACTGTTTCCGAGACTGGCAGGAAGCAGCAGAGCTCATTGAGAGGACCTTCATGCTCAACGAGGAGTTCGACAACCTAAATATGCGGACCGCCACCGACCCTGTGAGGAGACTCAAGTACAAGACAGAGGACGACAAGAGGAAAAAGAGATGGTGGAAGCCATGGGGGAAGGGCAAAGATAGAGATGAAGAGGAGGAAGACAAAGATGGGTCGTGGGATACAAAGAGAAAGGAGGGAGATAAAGGAACATGGAGGAGAATTATATAAACCTTCTGTGTTCATTGTCTTAGATCACATATTCAAGCCCAACACCTAATTCTTGGCTGCTGCACTGCAGCCTCTTTACAGGCTCCGTAAAAAACACTCATCTTGTCTGGATGCAATTTTATGTGCAGTAGAATTGTAAAGAATCCACATCGGAAAGAGCTCAATTGTTCCAGCCAGTGGTAGCCAAGTTTCTTGGTATGTAGAAGCATACCTGTGCCTCCCTGCAGAGGTCACACAAAACATTTAAAAGGATACTAAATATATGTGCATTAACAATGGATTAAATGAGGAAGTGTAGAGAGAAAAGGTTTTCGCTTTGTGAATCAGGCGGCTGTTCTCAAGCTGCCCAGCAACAAATGGCAAACAGACTAGATTAGCGACTACAGTGTAAAGAGAGTCATATATCTGTGTGTCCCCTGTGCGTCTACATTACATACAAAGCCAGCACCTATTCAAGCCGGGCGGCGCAAGTAATGTGGTGGGGATGACGCAAATACGTGGAATTTGCGTCATTCGTGTATAAAGGCCAGTTGGAAATATTCAACCTTTAGCAAAAAAGGGCTTTGCTGAATGTTGAGCGGGGAGAGCCGGGTGGGACGGGGAGGGGCAGCTGATGCTCAGGTGCTCACATCCAGCCAGCTCTGGAGGAGAGTCAGGTGCAGAGCCAGATCTTCTGGAGGAATTAACACCCGGAGTCACATCGGATTCTGCTCTGATTCAGAGCCGCTCACCGACAGGAAGAGAGCTCAGAGATGACTTTTTTAACTAAACACAAATAAACACAAATGATCCCACGACCAAACTTACGCAAGCAGTGCCAGGTGAAAATTCAAATTGCATGTGGTGTGAACACACCGTTATCCTGAACCGAGCTAAAGAATCACATATGTTTCTCTGGAGAACCCAGAAACCAAACCAGAGCTTAAGAGAGTTAATCTGTGTCTGCTGTGTGTGTAAAAAATAGAAACGTGTAACCAAATCTTTCCTGGCATATTATGGCTGTGTTGTGTTTTTCTTTTTAAGCTATCTATGCCCCCAAGTGGCAAAAAAATACTGCAGACTTTAAGCTAAACTTAGGCGCTGGCGCCTGCTGGTGTCTTAAACTTCAAGCTCTCTATATTTAATGGATTTTAGCATTATTTTTCAATTTCCTGTCATGTCTCTTGAGATCCTTTATATTTTGTTGATAAATAGTTAAACATAAGTTGTATTGATCTCCAAAAAGGAATAAAATCTCTCTCCTGCCAACATGAATTGTGTCTGTACGTCTCTGATGAGGTTTCGTGGGCCACATTGTGCTGTTCCCAGCAGACAGAATCCGACTATCACTAACCAGATATTCCCTGTGGTTCTGCTCCTCCATTAGTTACTGAATAATAAAGGTCTCACTGTGGCTCACTTCATTAAGGCCTTTTTATTTTTTTTAAACACGTCTCTCAGTCTGCTCCTCTATGTTCTTCTGTGCTTTTTCTCGCTCAGTCACTGCCTTCACACAATCACCGAGCACTTCAGGTCCCTTGTCCCTCTGTCACCTTGTCTTTCAATCCCTCCCTCTCAGACAGAGGAAGGGAGGTGGAGCGCCGAGGCACAAAGGGAGAAGGAGCGAGTGGCATTCACTCATCAAGGTGAAGGAGACTCAGTCAATGAGTGAACGTGATATGAACTGACAGGCTGGGAGCAGGTTCAAGTACGACCCAGGAAGAGTTGAGGAGAAAAAAAATATTTTGAAGGCTGTTTTCTTTTTGGATTTGTGGTCTCAAGGGGAGATAATATTTGTGTGAGGTAAGCAACTGTGAGGATTATCCGATTTAACAGCAAGCAAGACGGGCTCATATGATTAATGAGAGCTCTGTGAGACTGACTGAGTGGAATACACAGTCTAATTTACAGGGCAGGGTCATCAAATAACACAGTATGCAGTTATAGACATTTGCAAATGTTGTCATGTGTGTTGTGGTTGCCAGTCTGTGCTCTCCTAATGCATGTGAAAACCCTCATAAGTTATCTATACGAAAGTGTCTTCCTATACGCCTCAGCCCTGCACCAACTTCATCATGGTGGACCTGTTCATTGACCGGGTCCTGGTGAAGAACAACAAGGACCAGGATGAGCTGGACACAGAACGTGAGATCGTCATGCGCCTGCAGAACCGCATCCTGATGCTCTTCTTTGCGTCTGCTGCGTGTGAGAGCTGCCAGCAGTTTGCTCCCACGCTCACCGACTTCTTCAAACGGTTGACAGATGAATCCTACGTGGATCGCTCTGCTCAGCTGGTTCTCCTGTACATTAGGTACAACACACACACACACACACACACACACACACACACACACACACACACACACACACACACACACACACACACACACTCTTTACATCTCTTTCTCAGTCACTGCCTCGTCACCACATAAGAGTAGGAACACACACACACAAACAAACATTTGGAGAGATATTCTGGAGTTTATCTGCCCATCCCATATCTCCCAGCAGCACGATCTACCTTTTTCTTTCATCTGTCAGTTTGGACCAGTCGGAGGAGCAGCAAGAAAGCTTCCTCAAAGAGCTGCCCAAGAGGTGCCTGTTCCTGGCCTATGAGGACCCCTACAGGAGGTGTGTGGCACTCTCCAGTCACTTGTGTGCACAACCTGCTGGTGGATGATTGCAATGTAAATACACCTAGCTGAGTAAATACATTAGTGTGTGTGTGTGTCCACAGGGAGCTGGAGGCCATGTTTAATGTGGAGGAGCTGCCCACGGTGGTGGTGCTGCGGCCCGACTGCTCCATCCTCATAGAGAATGCAGTGGAGGAGATCCTCGACCTGGGTCCGGGCTGCTACCGCAACTGGCAGGAAGCAGCCGAGCTCATCGACAGGAGCTTCATGATCAGCGATGACTATGAGCAGAAGTCCATGCGCAGCTTCACCGACCCTGTGAGGAGACTGAAGTACAAGGTGGAGGATGAGAGGAAGATGAAGAAGAAGAAGAAGAAGCACAGAGGCTGGGGAGGAGGTGGAGATGATGATGCAGAGGTGGAGAAAGAAGGAGGAGGGGCACCGTTTTGATGGAGACCGAGGCTCAATCCCTTTTCGAGTTCCCCCCTTGCCCCTCAGAACAGTTACAAGGGGTAGTGGTTGAAATCTCCCCACATGACGACCCTCTTATGTCATCAGTTGTCATCGATGGCGATTATGTTAAGAGACGTGACCGGACATTTTTAATATGCCGTCGTCAGTTGTGGTGATTTCTCTTGTGTTACTGTAGCAATCCTGGTGTTATCACAATGCTGTTATCTGACGGAGATAGAAAAGCATGGACGCTCGTTCACAACTTATCAATCAAGTCATCAAATAAAAGAACACGGCTTCATTACCTGGCTTCTAGGGCTGTTCTGTAGGCTAACGTTAGCAACATTGAAGGCCCAATCCCACTCAAGTCATGTCAAAGAACACATTACCGGCCGCTAGCATTAGCGTTGCTTTATGGCCTAACATTAGCAACCCGTGCTCCTACTCGTCTACACTGATATAAGAGGAGTAGTATCAAGTGCAGCGTCTTCACTGCTGGGCTGAAATACGTGAAAATGTGGGCCTGTCACGCACAAATCAGTAACAGCAATGTCACGTTTGCGAGCTAGCTAGTCAGTCACCAGGACATCAGCAAACTAGTGGCAATTGTTTCATGCTTGAAGAAAGAAAAGTGCCATAATACACTGAACGGACAGTTGTCATAACCCCCATTTTGACTGTCATGCATAAATCAGCAATAACAATGTATCGTTAGCGAGCTAGCTTGCTACTGACCGAGACATCAGCAAAGCAGTCGGGGTAGGAGTGCACACGAGCACTCCTCTGGATTGATCTTTGGAATCAAGTTGCCACGATTAGTCATGAAAGACACAAAGTTTTGTAGTCGTATTTAGCCAAACAAACCTTTTTCACAGCTGAATGTCAGGAAATAATCTCTCACCATATTCAAGAGCCAGGAAGGCCCACCCCATGTGACTCGCTTTGCTTTTCTCTCTCAGCGCTGTGGTCTTCCTGTAGCTCCAGGATAAGTGAGTGTGGATATGCCAACAACCAATAAAAAGTTATGTAAAACACTATCTAAAGGAACTCTGAATACTGCTAACCAATGCTTAGGATTGGCTGTCTTTTAATGTCTCTGAGTGCTGCCAAGTACACAGTCAAGCCAAGCTCAGCTCAGAGCCAAGTCTTGCCATTATGGCTTGTTTTATGACACCCGGGAGATTATTCAAACTGCTCCTCCATTTCTTCAGCGACACGGCTCCGTAATGCAATACACTTTTTTCCCTCTTCTCTTACACGATCATTTGTGCCATCCAATCAAAACATGGCGTGCATAATCCGAAATCAATGAATTATTCAGCACCATTGAAATAATAATATTGGGGACTGTTGTGCTTTGAGTGTTTATGAAGTCTATAACTCCACGTTAAAGACTACACAAGAAGCAATCAGAGGCATTCAAAGGGAGTTGAGTCAAATTATGGAGAAAATGGCTTCTTTAAATGATCAGTGATTTCATCGGGGTCGTCTTCTTTCACACTGTTTTGCCTCTGCACATGTAAACCGCATCCGATCAGTCCGGATCTTCATTTGATCTCTCGGCAGACGAGGAGGCTTTCTTCCCTCCTTCTATCCTCTGAGTGACCTGAGCTTTAACTACGCCATATCCTGCCATTACCTCCTAAAATGAAGATATGAAAAGCAGCTGCTAGAGTGGCCCTTTCCTTTTAGGCATTATAGGGAGTAAAGGCAGGAACAGGGATGGTCAAAAGTGCATGATGATGAAACCGGAGTGTCATCAGGTGTCATGGAGGTGCTACTGTGTGAGAGGGAGGTCTGATGTGCCAGGCAGCGGTTTCCTCTCAGAGCTGCTCTGAACAAAGCTCCTCCAAAAGGTTGATGGAAGTCCTGCAAAATGCCTGTGCATGCTGGATGTGCAGGCAAACACAATAGCTCCCCTCTCTCCTGTCACTGGAGGAATGCATGTGCTAAAACCTCAACCCGAGCTGGTCAGACCTGCATAAAGGCACGGAGGCCTACATAAACATGAGCCGCGGTTTATTCCATATTGCTTCCCTTTTGCCTACACAGCAGCTTATTGTTGCTCACTCAGACAAACCTTCATAATATAGTCGAAGCCCCCACACTCCCTCTCTCTCTCTCCCTCTCTCTCTCTGCACACGCGCACGCACAATTGCGCGCACACGCACACACGCGTTGCGCGCTCTCGAGTGCAGAGCGCGCAACAAGCGGACCAGAGAGAGAGAGAGAGAGAGAGAGCCAGAAGAAGAGGAGAGAAGGACGGATGCAAGGCGAGGCCAGGAGCGGAAAACCTTATCTCTCCTGGTTGTCCAGCTCTTCTCCTTTTGTTTTTTTATTATCATTATTATTATAATTAGCACTACTGCATCATTTTATAAAACGATTCCTGCCTCTTTTTTTTTTGTTTTTAAATATATATATATATATATAGAAAATCGCCTGATACATCCCCATGTCCGTCCTGATGTGCTGCTGCGCCTCATCACGATTCTTCAAGGATATGCAAAGCGGCTGCTCTCACGTCGACGCTATTCTCCGTTAAATGCAAGGATGTAACATGACCAACAATGACAAACGACGACCGGGCTTGATGAGCTGTAGAAATCGACGGACGGACACGGAGCAGCGCGGGTCTGTGCGTTAATTTGCGCCTAATTATTGTTTCCGCCGCGTCTTTTCCTCCATCCATCCATCCATCCACCCGTCCCTCCATCCATCCGCTGGAGCTACAAAGGCCTATAAGCCCGCACCATCTCCGGGCATGAAACCCGTGGGAATTATGATACCAACGTGACGCACAGTCACACAGCGCAGCGGGGAAGACATCGAGCCTCGACAGGACGGAGGGAGGGTGTGAGGTCCAGCAGAGCAGAGCCCCGCACAGTACACTGCTCATAAAAGGGGGGAAGAAGAGGAGGAGGAGGAGGAGGAGGAGGACGCCCAGTTGTTGTTGGACACATCGCGCTAATGACTGCCATATAGCCCAGCAGCAGGTATCGCCCACCACATTTTTTCCCCCCATTGAATATTTTATTTGTTTCATGCATCGGGCGGAGCGGAGCGGGAGAAAGGAAGGAGAGTGCAGTGGGTGCGCGAGGGCGCGGAGAGACGGGATGCGGGAGACGCAGTGAGCGAGGAGGACGAGGAGGAGGGAAAGCGGAGGATTGACGGTAAGATATGGATATAGGCTATGAGGATGCACCCCGCCCCTCCTCTTCTCTTTCTCTCTCCCTCTTTCACTCTGCCTCTCTCAGAGGTGCCCTGCTCCTCTGCTGCTGCCGCCGCTGCTGCTGCTGCTGCTGCTGTCAGGGGCCATTTGATCAGTGAGAGACAGGGATCTGATGTGGCCTCATACTCCTGGATGCCATTAAAAGCTGGGTCAGTAGTAGTGTAGGAGCGTGAGTGCATGTGAAATATTCATGGGCACGTGATTAGCCTCCTGTGGGCCCTCAGAGGAGCGCTGGGAGAAAGTGGCGTAATGACTCAGGGTGTCCCACGCTGGCCTCCCCAGAGGGGTCTGTCTGAATTATGTTCACTGTCACACGCCGTCAATGCAGGGTCTGGTGTGCTGCAGTGAAAAGTGGTGTAAACACACACACACGCACGCACGCACGCACGCACACACACACAGAGGTACAAATGCAGGTTTTGGCTCTAGTGTTTGCTGGTTGGTTTGCTTTGCTGATTCACCACAGATGGGAACATGAGGCGAAAAGAGACTGCGAGGAAGAGAGTGAGAGTCCATTATCAATATTTCAGAGAGAGGATGAGAGGACTGGGTCAGTGGAGGAGGCCAGGCAGGCAGGAGTGACCGTGAGGAGGAGAAACAGGGAGAGAGATGCAGAGGAGAAAGCAGATGAATGAGGGAGAGGAGAGAGAGGGATGAAGAAACAGGAATCCTGCTCTTCTGCTAGGATGGATTTCTACATCTGTAACCTTGTGTGTGTGTGTGTGTGTGTGTGTCAAGGTATTGTTTGTGGCGTGTAATGTCATGTGTGTGTCATACTAATAGCACGCCGTAGATTTTGTGTGGGAGGGATGAAAAGAGTGACTTGAACTGATTTATTTGTAGAAATGTGAGTGAGCGCACATTTTAATAAGGTGACTCACCTAGCTGTGTGTGTGTGTGTGTGTGTGTGTTTGTGTGTGTGGGCCTGCTCCGTGCATGTTAGATTGAAGGAGCAAACAAAGGTACAGAGGTTTGTTTCCATGTAGGGATCATTTACATTTACCACTGAGGAGAAAAAAAAGCAAATTCATTTGATTAAGCCACACACACACACACACACACACACACACACACACACACACACACTCACAGAGTTTGGATGGATTTTCTACCATTTGACTTGTAAAACGCACCATATTTGTGTCTCTGCTGTGCCGACCACCTCACACAGGTTCCTATCATGTCTCTTTGCATCAGTCGGACGCACTGAGTCAGTCGCTCTGCTTGTGCTGTGAGCGTTCATGCAGGCCTGTTCAGAGCTGGGGGGACATCAACTGGGAATTTAACAACACTGTAAGGCTGGAGCTAATTGATTATTTTCATTCTCGGTGACAAAAAATGATTAGCTGATAAGTCGCCAATGACATGAAGAAAAAATAAAGTGGAAAAATGTTTCGCAGAGCTCAAAGTGACATCAAGCTGCTTGTTAAGTATCGAAATCCTTGATATTATATGAAGAGGTCATGAGACAAAACAGATGAAAAACATTCTTTAAATGAATAAACCGACATCAGTTAGACTGATGGTTCCTCAGGTGCACAAAAAATGATTTAGAAAATAAAAAAGAGATATCTGTTTCTGCAAATGAATGTCACCAATGTGACTAGAAATCACAGAAATGCTGCAAATTCTCACATTTGAAAAGCTGTTGCCAATAAATGTTGGCTCTAGAAATGATTTCACTGAGTAATCAGTTATTAAATAAGCTGCAAATGAATGTTCTGGTAATCAACTAATTGCTGTGATATTTCTTTATACTTTATTGCTGTGTTGTCCTGGGATTGATGGCAGGGTTAGTTGTCGAGTTCGGGTATATCTAATGTGTTTGAGTCACATGCCGACAACCTTACCTCCCTTATAAATGCTGTGATGATTCAACTCAATATGCCAAGTTAGCGAGATAATGTCCCTGTGTACAAACTGGAACTTGCAGCTTTTCGGCCCCTGCTGAAGGCTGCTGGAAGCAGAACAACAGGAAGCTGTGGTTATCTGTATCTGGCTGAGCTCTGCTCTTTGCTATTTTCAATGTAAACATCTAAAGCTGAAACTGTCCACTAAGACCTGGAAACTCTTTTTTATGTGTTGTTTTCTAAATTCTACGAATCGTGATGTGAGACGGAAACAGGAGATATGAATTAGGCTGATGTTCGAACTGGTGAACCAAATACAGACGTGGAGACGAGAGAAACTTCCAGACTGAGGATATAAAAGCAAGGACGAGACATTCTGATCAGAAACCTCGTCGGTGTCCTTTTTCTTTCTTGTAACTTGCTAATCCGATTTTCTATCTTACTTTTTACAATCTTAAATCTGAGCATATCTTTGTTCAAGCTTGAATAAAAACTGCTTTGTATTTTATATACTCCATACTTGCCAAACTGATATCTAATTCTTGTAAGGGACTTGACGCTGCCCTTTTAACGTCCAGGCGAGTATCCTCGACAGACAGAGAATCTCCTTCAGAACGAACCCTTAAAAGCGTTGTTCTGACAGCAATGTCAATCCCACACCAACTATACTGCACACACTCCATTGTTAAGCAGGCTCGTTAGATATACTAACATAAAATAAAAATACCCGTCTCCCTTACAGGGTCATTGCTGGCATGAGTGTCGATTTTGGGAGGCCTCCGTTCTCCAGCTGTCTCCTGTGGTGTCTTTTCATATCAGGAAAACTTTCCTGAGTACATGGTTTGTTCAAGGTCCGTCGGAAATACAAAAAATCTGACAATAGTTTCTTTTTTGATTTACAGCTTCTGGCTGTAATAAATAGTGTCCTTTTGGTAATTTGTTTAAAGAAAGCATGGGGTTGTCAGGGTTAA
Organism: Pagrus major; assembly: GCF_040436345.1. Classification (NCBI taxonomy): domain Eukaryota; kingdom Metazoa; phylum Chordata; class Actinopteri; order Spariformes; family Sparidae; genus Pagrus; species Pagrus major. The sequence goes on from NC_133215.1 coordinate 25,495,387, forward strand.
ATATAGATCATTATTTGGTCACAAAGTATATTGTCCAGTAGGTGTTGGGCGATATAGATAACTTTTTACTATCACAGGATATTATACTGATACTGTGGTGTAGCAAATGTTCTGAAAACCAATTTTATAAAACTGCTTGGATGAAATAACCAAGAGATCAGTGTGCAAAACACACATTATTGTACAGGTGCTGAATCCAAAAAGCTGCGCTGTTATTTCCGTAGAACCTCCCTTTCAATTTCTTTGTTCTTCATGACATTTAGAAAAAGTACAGCGTGTGGAGCCCAGATGGGCTCTTCAACATGTACAGAGTAAAACACTCAGACAGACCAGAAATGTCTACCTTTGGCAAATCCAGACAAATATATAAATCCTGCATTGACATTAAGCAATGGTGGTTTAAAACTACGAGAGATATTCATGGGATGGCTTCCATTTTATACAAGTTATGGCAAGATCTCTGTCTGTCATCTCATCATGTAAGTCGTCGTACTGTCACACCTATTGTTGCCCAGCTCCTGCCTCTTCTGCCTTCCTGCGAACAAATGCTGCTGGATGCACTCGGCTCTGCTCTGTCACTCCTCTGGCAATGATTTCAGACGAAGAACAAGCAGTTTTTGTAGCCGTGACGTTTTGTCACACCTCAGGATCAAAGTCGCGTTCTGCGTGCAGGAGTTCAGACTCGATGACGTGTGAAACAGGCTCAGATTGTAGTAACAGCTTCTGCTGACATACAAATGATATTTAGCACAAACAGGCAGGACGAACAGACAGCTGACTACACGTCATCTCAATGTCTGAATGCCTAATGCACAAGGTTGTTCTTGCTCTAAATACATAACCTCAGTAAAATCATAAAGGTTTCTCATGTTATTCTTCCACAAAATACATTAAAGTCATGAAAACATGGCCAGTGTGTAAAATATGCAGACGTTCAAAATGCTGTAAGAGCAGGGAAAGCTTGCATACACACTCCTTTTGTGCTAATTTCTAAAACTCTCCATGACAACACACATTCAGACACTATCACACTGCTCATACATTAATACAACTGTGGATGTGTCATGTGTTTAACATTAGCAATCCATTATAAAAAATTAACCATCCCCTGAGACATTCTGTTCCCGGTCACTTCACATATTGGAATTTACATTTTCCACGAGCTGCCACATCTTTTTGACCTTTCCTTTATTGTGAAAACTTTGAGCTGACAGCTAAATACAGGAACGGTGCACTACAGTGAAAAGATTCCTTTTTTTTCAAATCTCTCTCACAGTATGCTAATACGAACACGCCCATGTGTACATTAAAAGAGTTATTAGCAGCTGTAATTGTTCCAGCTGTGTAGAGATGGGCCATATGGACAAAATCCTAAGTAAAAGTAAATGTAATTTTATACTGCGAAATTGATACGGTATTTGAAGTGACATCGGCAAGTGACATTCAAAAGGATATCTTACGGATAAGGTTAATAGTCATATTTATCCAAAAATGACATAGACATCCAATAAAATAGTTCTGCTCTCACAGTGTTGTCAACAATAGCCTGGTAAACTCAGAGATACAACCCAATGCCTGTCCACGACCAGATCCGTCCTTAATGAGATGGGAAACAAAATCTACAGTCCTCAAACTGTGCATAAAAACATTAAAGTGAGTCCTCAGCAGTCAACACAAAGTGGTCATTTTGTACTAAAAAGGACAAACTTTTGGAGGACAGTGACTTGATTGGTCTAATTCAGACTGCGAGGAAGTGGGTTTTCTAGTGGCTGGTCCTAGTTAATGAGCCTCTGTAGCAGCAGACCAGTTAAACACAAGGACTAAAGAGACATTCAGCCATTCATTATATTCCTCAAGGATTTGCACTCCTCTGTCTCCTCTTGGTGACCATTGCAGATGAATTTAAAGCTTCAAGGCAACTGAAAATTAGAGTCTGATCGTTACTGCACTTCTGGTTGTTTGTATAATATATATATATATATATATATATATATATATATATATATATATATATATATATATATATATATATATATATATATATATTATACAATATGATTGTGGATTGTGCTTCACTACTGCTAGCTACAAAAGCTAGATAGTTCATCCAAAGCTAAAAATTCAATGAACTTAAATGAATCAATACATTTTTACTGGTAAACCATCCATCCATTTTCTGATGCCTTTTTACGCCCAGGCAATATTATTTTAATTATTAGTATTTTAATTCATTATATTATTAAAAATTGTTAAAATGAATGTTAAGTCCTGCTGTGAAGTACTGAAAAAAGATGTATTCACCAATCAGCCACGACATTAAAAGGAGTAAGAAATAACACTGATCATCTTGTTACAATACATTGTTCTTCTGGGAGTACTTCCTCAGTCCTGGCCACTCGACACACACCACCCACCCAAACACCATTGCAGGAAGATAACAGTGGCCTCTCAGCAGCACAATGTGCCCTGCCACACTGCAAAAACTACTCAGGAACGGCCTGAGGAACATGACAAAGAGCTCAAGGCGTCGACCTGGGCTGGATCCCGATCCGTGGAGGCCCCATCTTGCAACTCACAGGACTCAAATGATCTGCTGCCAGTGTCCTAGTGCCAGACACGACGGGACACCCCGAGAGCTCCTGTGTCCATGCCTCGAAGGGTCAGAGCCAAGTCTGATGCTCAGTGGGGCCTCCGTGAATCAGACTTGTTCCGGCACATGCTGTGGATGCTCTTACAGTGGAGTCACGCTAAGATGGGTTTGCTTAATGGTCAGTATGGCAGAGGAGGCACAAATACAGCAACAAATAACTCCGTCATTATACAAATCAGAGTGTAAGACAGACGTGAACCTATCCCTCTTGTTTTTCCCTGTGTGCATGTGCATCTTTGGATTGACAGTGACAGATTTGATCTACTTTGCTTCATAATGTGCAGTGATCAGGTAAAAACAAAACAAAACAAAACAGTGATAAATGACCACACACGCTCCAGAAATTCTGGAGATTTTCCCATGCCGAGAAAGTGCTTATAGGGCACTAAGGCATGGTGTGCTTTTAACTCGGAGAGCGTGTGCTGAGAGCAGGATTACGATCTTGATAAATATGTGAGGAAACCTATCAATGTTTAATCAACCTTCCTGCAGTCTTTAGAAGAGGCTCAACTCTTTTGGTGGATGGAAATCAAATTACTTCTCACGCAAAGCCTTCACAGAAACCATCTCTGTCTGCCACACATACTGCGTTTACAATAATACAGAAATCAAGGGAGGGTTTTTGGCAACATTATCCATGTTTAAATCTGCTCGTATTAGAGGTTTTTACATATATTATTTATATATATATATATTTATACAGTTTGATCTTATAGCAGAGGGATATCTGTGAAACTGATGGATAACATCATAGATGACAATGAAAATGACTTGATCTGGATATATCTGCAAGCAATTTCCTTCATTCAGTATAACCCCTAATGCTCTCAGGAGCCTCCATCATGCAGTGCAGGTCCTAATGCTCTGAACTTGGCCCTGAGCATCGCCTCTGTTTCCTGCCTGCAACAAGCGAATGATTGACAGAGGGCGACACCTCCGTTCCCCAGAGTCTCGCATCGACCAGACAAACATACAGGCTCTAAAACCCTGTAAGTGGCTTTGACTGCGGCATGTAGGCCTCGGCCCTCTGGGAGCCATAGAGGTCAATGGTCTGAAACGGGCTCGCAGTCACAGAGGACACTGTAGTGTGTTTTAAAATCCTTTCTTAAGCCTAAAATACTATTGACAGCGACAAGAAAATTCTCAACACTGTTGTTATTAAAAAACTATTCCAGCCAATAAAGCTTTTGCGCTGGCTGTGCTGTCAGAAGTCTAATCTCTACATCTCTCCCTCATCTCTTGATTGCTCTCTCTCTCTTTCCATCACTCTCTCACACACACACAAACACACACAATCACTCCTCCATTAGGAACATAACACTACAAGGCTGTTTTGTCACTTTGTGCTTCACAGTGATCTAGCCTCAGGCACTGATAGCTCTCTGACCAAAAGAGGGGGAGGTTACTCTCTTTCTCTCTCTGTTGATTTTATGGCCTCCACCTCCAACAGCATGAATCTTTGTACCTGGCTTGATTCAACATCAGTTTGAATGATTTCCAACAGGCTGACTTTAATGGCTTTCAGGTATCATTTGCTTCCAGCAGCAGTGAGTCAGTCAATTTTCAGTTGTATTTATTGCTCAAAATTTTGAGGAGCCAAAACCGCACAGGAGTTGTTTGGCAGACTAAATGTTTATTCTGTGTCAGAAAATAGTGAAGACGCCTATTACAATTTACCACAGCCTGAGGTGAAATTGCTTGTTTTGTCTGACAAAACAGTTTAAACCTCAGAAGATATTGAATTCACACGGAAAGCAACGCATTCTCACATTTGAGAAGCTGGAACCAGCAAATATTTGTCAATTTTGCTTCATAACCCTCTAAAGCCCTCTGGTGTCTGTCATTACTAGCTCGTGTTGTGAAGCCAGACATGGATGAGACCCAAATAACTTCAATTTAAAGGTGCACTATGTAGTTTTGGGAAAGAAAGAGAAAGATCTGCATTGACTGATTTTTTATGCCTAAATAAACTAAATAAACAAACTCTCTTTGTTTCATGACTGAATAAACAAACTGACCTTAAAGGACAAGACAGTCTCATACTGTTTTACTTTGTTTATATGTGGCGGACCCTGCCACCTTTCTAGCTCCAAACAGTGTTACTTAGCTGTACACAGCTTGTTTATCCAGTTATGGAAAAAAAAAATTGTGAGTTTGTATTATTACCTCATTTATATTGTAAATATTGAAATTCTGAGTTTGAATTTCTTCTCCAAAACTACATAGTGCCCCTTTAAGTTTCTGGTGGTGATCTAGTCTTGTGTTTGAATATCACACTGAGTGAACATATATAATGCTCGAGCAAGAATAATTTGATTTTAACAACCTTAAAACTACTTAATGGGTCTCATAGGGTAAAATGCTGTTAAATACATACAGATAAATGCAGTTTATACTGTATGTGCGCATGTTTGTGTCTATGTATGTGCACGCGTGTAATTTATTTCACTCCAGGCCCACTACTCACACACTCTCACTTAAAGACTGCTGCTCCTCCAAGTAGGCCGGCCGGTGGCCTGGGGCTGGATTTTGGTTGCAGGCAGGGCGCATGGTGCCGCGAACAGGGGGAGTGGGTGTGTGGCTTTGTCAGGGCCCATCAGTGTCCTTGCTCTACTTACTCTGCATCAACACTTAAGGGTGCATGCATGGGTGTGTGTGTGTGTGTGTGTGTCTGAGAGAGAGAGCATGGGGGTTGCAAGCAAAAGAACATGCTGCCATAAGGGTTTTGGATGAGATGAGACGTATTGTGTGTGTGTGCGCTCATCACTGTGTGTTGTGAAAAATGTATATGGATAAATAAATGTAATGCTATAGGTTAAGGGTTAACTGTCTGTGTGTAATCAATGTGTACCCACACAAAGGAAATATGTGCTTAGAATATGAATGTACTCAGCAGTTAACAATACAGCAAAGGTCATTTTTTCTGAAGCAGCTGTTGAGAAAAACAAGTCTGGTGGTTTTGTAAGAATGTTCAATAACATGAAGATATTATGAACTGTTGTGAACTGAGTGTTGTGCGGAAAAAACTTCACTTATGGTAACTAATACCCCAGGGGACGGGACAGCCGGTAAAGATCACATCCCGGGAGCCTGTGTAGGTGGCTAAAGCTCTAAAACAGCCTCCATCTGGACAAAACTTTATCTAGAAATGCAGAAAACAAGATCATGAAGTTGCTGGGAACTGTCAAATAACAGGAAATGATAGTGACTTGGGAGAAGGTCCGTTGAAGACGATGGAAAAAATGTGAGGGTGTGGAGATAATCAGTAACACACATGGACAGTTTACAGTATGAACATTGTTAAAATTGTCCACAGGAAGTAAGGTTTTTTTTACTTTCATGAGTGCAATAAACCCTTAATTCCTGTAGCCTCTGAGTTCTTAGAGAGAACGGAGTTATCCTAACAGTACAGTTGATAGAAAGGGAAAAAGCCTCCACAGTGTACATGATGAAAAATACTCATTCTGTTGAGCCTTTTATGTCCTGTGTCTCGTGTGTGTGTGTACATGTGTGTGTCACGGTGGTCCTGGGGCTTTTGTTACAGTCTTGTTGGTTCAGTGGACTTAAAGAAGGCAGAGGTCTCTCTTCTCTTTCTAATGTGTGCGCATGTGTGTGTGTGTGTGGGTCCTGCACGGGCACAAGACTTTGAATGCATGTTGGACATTTGTTGAAGAGTGACCTAAATCTGTCTGCCATCATTACCTAACAAGAAGACGGAGAGAAAAAGGAAGTCGCAAATAAACACACGCTAGCACACATATGTATGTGTACACCAGATCCACGTGCACACACTGCAGCAGCAGCAGATTGCTAAGCAGGGGGAAAAAAATAAATAAATGTGATGCCGTGCATGATGCAGTTGAGCCTCCATCCTCCCTTCTGTCCGGGGCCAAGAGTTCAGTCTATATTAAGGAGTCATATTACTGTTGTTCTCTTGTGGCTCGCCCGCCTGCGTCCCGTATGTTCCCTCGTAAAATCTCCACAGTGCAGCGTCGCCCTCTGATCACCTGCGCCTCCAGTCGGCTGTTTACCTCGTTACCCCTGCTGGGGAAGAGATCTTCTCCACGACATCATTTATTCAGGATTACTGAAAAGTGGCCTAAGCTCCCTGCCTGACTCTGTTTGTGTGTGTGTGTTTGTGTTAATATATATGTGGGTGTGTGTGTGTGTGTGAGGATCGAAAGATTAAGACTCTTTTATGGGTCAGTAGCCACTGTTGCTCCTAGCTAATTACGGACTTAAAACACGTACTCACACGCACACGCACAGATACACACTCGCCGTATCTCCTTGCTCACTCTCTCTCTCTCTCTCTCTCTCTCTCTCTCTCTCTCTCTCTCGCTCTCTCAGGCTGCACTGGGCTATCACCATGGTAACAGCAGATTGAGGGACTTTTCGCTGCAACGATTGCTCAATTGTTATCTCTTTTTCTCTCTCTTTCTTCTCGGCCTGTCTCTCTATTATTCTGTCCTTCTCCCACCCTGCTGCGTTTTCTCACTCGTTCATTGTCAGTGTGTGTCGCCGACCATCCAACACACACACAGATCTGCACACAAGGAGAGGCCGCAGCTCTTCACTCTCAATCTCACACTTCCCCTCCTTCCTCCCACAGGCTCTCCTAACGTGGCTGCTGGTGTGACGTCCTAACTCTTCCTGCCCAGCATGGCTGTGTCACTGTGGTTCCTGGGGGTGTGTGCGCTCACTCTGGCTCACGTCGCCCCCTCCGGCCAAGGTAAGAGCCCAGGCGCCAAGGTGGTGTCATAACGGGTGTTGATCCTGACACAGCAATCAGCAGTTTGGATCACAAATAAGGGAAGCAAAAGAATGAGCAATGTCATCAAACAAAAGCTTAGCAAAACATGTGGAGGGTGCAGCTCTCGGCCAAAGGGAGTGTTTCAGGAGAAGCGCCTGTAGCATCTAGTTAATAAACAATCAGTCATTCAGCACCACGGACAGTTACAGTACACCGGTAGCATACTGATCACACTGACGTGTTTGGTTTTAATGTGGCTTTAATCCGGACACAACAAAAGCACCTTTTCACGTGTTCAGGATGCTCAAGCTGATGTGAACAACCGGATTAAGGTAATGGTAATGTGATTTTCTCCAATAACCCTGCTTTACACGGATTAATATGGCAGTCAGGAGAGATGTGACAGCCTTCGAAGGACAGAAAATAAAATCTTACACTTGTCAGGTTGTGTTTACCAAACGTCACATAGCCAGCAGCATAAGCCTTATCCTCCCCACTGACTTGAGACACAAGATACTGCAATGTACCTACGCATCAGATCACATGTAGGTGTCACAGTGGAGGTGCTATGTGATTTATGTCAACAGTCGCACTCTGTTTTCATCTGGGAACCCTTCCAGCGTCAGCTTTCACACATGTCTGCATTAGAATTAAATTAAAATGAAATTAAATCACACCTGAGGTGTTAACAGTGCAAGAATATGTGATAGCTATATGCTAACATTAAATGCTGATATGGGCTTGATTAGATAGAGATAATCACAGCATGGTGTTTGCATCACATTTATTGTGAGTGCAGCATCTTTGTAACATACCTGCCCATGATTGCGCAGGCTGATTGTATCCTTGTTACATGTATTCAAAGGGGAACACATCGTTTTTACATATAAAGGTTGGTGTAACTGCCCTTGGGAGTACTATGATGCCATCAGGTTTCTCTCATTTTAAGGATTTTAGACCACAAATTCATGACATGCACATAGAAGGGACCATTATTATAAAAACAAAAGTCATACTGGAATAAAACTAAAGTTATCGTTTTGAAATATTACTTTGAGGAAAAGTCACACCCACCTATTGTACTTTATTTGAATTTACATCTGTTACATCTCAAGGGTGGCCCCTCGAGATGTAGCATCTCATTTCAAGGGGGTCCTTTCGACACAAATATAAACAGAAATAGTATAACATGACAAACACTGCAAATACACAAACACAGACAATTTGCTCACCCTCTCTCACCCACTCCCCAGCCCTTAACCCTTGTAGTACAAGAAACAATGAAATGCAATTTAAAAATGTAAGTACAGAAATAAAAATAAAATAAATAAATACAATGACCCAGGTAATCTCCAGTGATGTCACTCAGTGGCTAAGATGCATTGTGGGTAATGTAGCTGACCATTTGTTTTTAAACTGTCCATAATGAGTCCAACAGAGTTATAGGAGTGCAATGCTTGACTAGTGGACTGCTTTTTTAGACCCTGCTGTCTACATGTAACTTCCTCTGGAGCAACAAAAGGCTTTATACTACTTTTGAACCTAAATGAACCTAATTACATTCCATCACTGCAAGAGAAAAAAGTCAGGATATTTCAGCCTCTCTGCTGCTTTTGACCACTTTTTAGCCGTGCTAGCAGTGTGGCTTGATGGATGGCATGTTGCCTTTAATCACTTTGCTCCACAGTGAAGTGACTCAGCAACTAACAGATGGATTGCCATGAAATTTTTATGCAGGCTTTCATGGTCCCCAGAGGACAAATATTAAAGACCCCCTCCATTGAAAATGTTTAGTTTTTAACCTTGTTAACCTGTCCATGTTTTTTTTATATTATACAAGACATATCATGAGCAAAATATCCAGTCAACGCCATGGCTGAGCATTTCTGCTTTAGAAATGCAGTCAGACAGCCAGGGTTTCATATGTCACAAACCTAAGGAACCAATCCCGTGGTCCGTCTCATTAACACGCCGTTGCTGGGAAACAAGCTGTATTCAGAAGAAGTCACTGCTGATTATTTTCACGATTAATTGTTAAGTCTATAAAATGTCAAAAAATAGTGACAAATGTTCATCACAATTTCTCACAGCCCAAAGTGACCTCTTTTAACTGCTTCTTTTGGTTGTCGAATAGTCCAAATCACAAAGACTCTTCATTTACTGTCATTAATGACAAAGAAAAGCAACAAATCCTCACATTTAAGAGGCTGGAAAACAGCAAATGTTTTTGCTTGAAAAATGACTTAAACGATTAATTGATTATCAAAATACTTAATAGGTGATTAATTTTCTTTAGATCGACTGATTGTTACAGCTCTAGGCCTTAGATTCTACCTCTCCTGAGTCCTCCGACATTATGGAAGTGCAGTATTAAATAGTTAGATTACCCCTTTGGCTTATCATACAGGCTGCTACAAATCACATTATCCACTCTTCCTACGAAGAGATAAAAGCAACTTTGACAGAACATAACGATTTCTGTCAACTGGATTCTCCAGCTCATTGCAGTCTGAAGACATATTAAATGCTAATTGTCCTTAAATTGCTCTTTTCTCTCCAACCCTCGACCTCATCTTACTTCCCCCCCATCTCCTCCAACTCCATGAGCAGCTATGTCCCGGGCCGCCATGCCGTTTGGTCTCCTGCGCAGGGAGCTGGCGTGCGAGGGTTACCCCATAGAGCTACGCTGCCCAGGTAGTGACGTGGTTATGGTGGAGACCGCCAACTATGGACGCACCGATGACAAGATCTGTGACGCAGACCCCTTCCAAATGGAGAACACACAGTGTTACCTCCCCGATGCACTAAAGATTATGGCCCAGAGGTGTGTATGCGCTTGGTTTGTATTCTGTGTTTGTACAAGAGCTTAAACTTAAATTATACAGCAAAGATGCGAATTGTAATGTCATTTGTGTACGTGCAAACATCTTGGAAGCAGTGTAACCAATCAATAAGAGCATCTACTGTTTCGTACATACAGCGTGTGTGCACTGCTGCAAAACATACATGTGGATTCATGTCAGAGGAAACGTTAGACGAAGCCAATGCTTGTGTTGTAAGTCGTGTGCGCGTGCAGTAATCTCTCCAGCTGGGTCTGAGTGCCTGGCTGCACCATTAGCTGTGTACTCAGCAGTGTTTTCCTAGAAGAACTGATCAATATTTAGCGAGTGGGAGAGGGAGAGCAGACAAATGGAGTGTCCTTTGCTTCCCCTTTCCTGTCCGTTAATCACTCTCCTTCCCTCCTTTGTTTTCTCATTCTATCATCCATCCATCCATCCATCCATCCATCCATCCATCCATCCTCTGTCCTCCAGGTGTAACAACAGGACTCAGTGTGTGGTGGTCGCCGGGGTCGACGTCTTCCCAGACCCCTGTCCTGGAACATACAAGTACCTGGAGATCCAGTACGAGTGTGTCCCTTACAGTGAGTATGCATTCATATAAATACATAAATAAACACACAACATACAGTACACACACACACAGACATGATTACATGAAATTATGTGCATGTGCATGCAAAACCACAGCAATTTAACCTATTTTTGTCGAGCTACATTTTAGGTTGAAGGTGTTTTTTATGTTCTAATAACCTCTGATGTCGACTGTATCCCTGAGAGATTGATGGATAGAAAGGTGTTTTTTTTCTCAGGGAGTGCGTGCGTGCGTGCGTGCGTGCGTGCATGCGTGCGTGCGTGTGTGTGTGTGTGTGTGTATGTGTGAAATACGAAAAGAAAGTTGGATGGAGAAAGTGCAGAGAGGGAAACTGTAGTGCATTTGCATACTGTGTGTCGTCTGTGTGTGCGCGAGTATGCGAGAGTGCGCGGATGCACTCGCGCGTGCATGCGTGTGTGTTTTCTTTTTCAGATTCACGCCACAGGAGTTGCTCTCTTTTCTCCACAGGAGCCTGATTGAGGGAAGGAGAGATCAGGGGGGAAGAGGTGGAGGGAGGGATAAGGGGGAGGATGGGGCGGGGAGGGGAGGGCAGGGGGGAGGAGAAGAGAGGAGAGGAGAGGAGGGGAGGGGAGTATGCTGGGACTCCTTTCGTGCTTCTTCTTTCTTTTATGTGAACTATAATGTTTGTGGTGAGAATGAGATCCAAAGTCTTTATCTGTGCAATTCTTTCTTTCTTTCTTTCTTTCTTTCTTTCTTTCTTTCTTTCTTTCTTTCCTTCTTGCCTTCTTTCCTTCTTTCTTTCTTTCTTTTTCTCTTGCTTGCTTTCTTGCTTCTCTTTACTTCCCTTCTTTCACCCTCTGACTTCTCTTTCTTTCTCTCCCTCTTTTTTTTCCTATGCTTGAGTAGAAGTGGACCAAAAAGGTAAAGACAATACATTGTAGCATCTTGATCTCTCCTTACCCCGACCCCCCTCTTTTTCTCTCCTTCTCTTCCTCTCTCCTACCATTTCTCTCTTCCTCCTACCCTAGGACGTTGTTTCGTAGTCATGCTGGATGTTGCCCCCCTTTATTCATTTCCTCCTCGGTTATTATTTTCTTTTCCCCCCATATTATCCATCTCTTGTTGTATGGAAACCCGTCCTTTTATCCAGTTTTATGCAGGTTCTGCACATCTCTTTCTCTTTCTTCCTTTCTGTCTCTCTCTCTCTGCAGTTTCCTCCCTTCTTCTTCTCCTCTTGCACCTGGTCGATCTCTCTGTCTCTTATTTCTCTCCCTCGGTCTCTCTGTGCACACACAAACATAAACACAACTGCTCACGCAAACATAAACATAATCTTCTATGCTCTCTCTGCTCTATTTCCTTTACACACACAAGCACCCTTTCTTTCTTTCTTTCTTTCTTTCTTTCTTTCTTTCTTTCTTTCTTTCTTTCTTTCTTTCTTTCTTTCTTTCCTTCAAATCCTTCCTTCAAATCCTTCCTTCTTGTCCGATCATCCTCATCATGCTTATTTTCCCTTTTCTTCCCTTATAGGAAGAGCCCCTTATTTATCTTCATAGGAAAAATAAGACCAAATGTGTGTGATTATTTATCCGTCTGGATGTGTGCTTACCAAGCACTGCTTATGTGTGTGAGTGTGTGTGCATGCCTTCTTGCATGCCAGTGTGAGACTGTACAGTATACATATGTGTCCATACAGTTATTGACATGTGGGGTGGACCAATCGTTGTGCCCGGCGTAAACTAACCTGCCCTCTCATTCACTTCAAGGCAAAATTTAGCCCCGCCTTCTGCGTCCCTGATTCTACCTCACACTCTTTTTCACTCTTTTTGCACTAACCCACAAACACACACACACACATATGCACACATGCATACACACACAAAGCACATAAATCCTCTCACACACCTTTCATTGCAGTGTCCCTGTTGTATTACTCACCACACACACACGAACAGTGTGTGATTTCAACACTTAAACGTCTCTTCTGTTGCTTGTCTCTCGGGTTCAGCACAGGTGTTTTAAACCCCTCTCTCTTTTTCTCTTCATTCCTTTTTCTTCTTGCTGCATCAAATGCATCTAATTCAATCCATTTTTCATGCATCGATCCATTTTCTCTCTGCACCTGCCTCCACTATATTTCCACTCTTTTCTCCCCCTGCTCTTCTTCTTCTTGCTCCTTCTCTCTTCTTTTCTCTCTCACATCCTGCTGTCTACCCCTCCTAACTCCCATCTTCCAGTTTTCGTGTGTCCCGGCTCGCTGCTCAGCATCCAGCCGGCCTCCTCTCTCCTGGAGGCGGAGCATCAGTCGGGGGCGTGGTGTAAGGACCCCCTGCAGGCTGGTGACAGGCTGTACGTCATGCCGTGGACGCCATATAGGACAGAGGTGCTGTACGAGTACGCCTCGTGGGACGACTACCGACAGAACAGAGTCACCACCACATATAAGTGAGTAATGTCCACGGTGTGTAGATGTGTTAATTAATTTATGAGGCTCTTTTGAATTTTTGACTTTCTGAAACAGAAATTTGAAGATGTGACCTCGGGCTGTGGAATCTTGAAATAAAATAAAAAATAGTTGTTAGTTGCAGGCTTTGGGGGCTGATTTCATATTCGGTAACGTTAAAGTGCAATGTGTAAAAATTTTGGTTGAAAACATTCAAAACGTCACTGGAATTATCAATAGAATGTGTGAGGTAATAACAGCTTTAACATTACGACAACTACGTATTATGTTGAAAAGCATGTTTAGCATGCTAACCAGCTAGCCCTGGCTTTAAACAGTGTGCACATGCAGGAGGAATTCACAGGAAACTACACATGTAAATGAGTAGCTGTCAATTTAAGGTCATTTCTAATGAAACTGTTGGACTCATGCTATTAAAACATTAAAGGTGTTGCCACATCAACCAGGACAGAAATCTAAAGGATTTCAACTTTAAACGTCTGAAAAAACATCCGTAGATAATATTTATGAGTATTACTAAACCAGTGGGCTGACGTGAGCAAACAAAAAAAGCACAAATTCAAAAATCTTTCATGTCACTTAACCAAAACTGTTGTCACTTGAGAAAATCGTTTTTTTTTTTACCTTTAATTTGCTTTTAATAATATGTATTACATTCTAATATAAATAGCATAAATTTGCATGTGCAGTTCATATTTTTTTTCTCATTCTGTGTCATAGGTTGCCGAGCCGCGTGGACGGTACTGGTTTTGTGGTGTACGACGGCGCCGTGTTTTACAACAAGGAGCGAACGCGTAACCTGGTCAAGTACGACCTGCGGACACGCATCAAGAGCGGCGAAGCAGTGGTGGTCAATGCCAACTACCACGACACCTCTCCGTACCGCTGGGGAGGGAAGTCAGACATTGATCTGGCGGTGGACGAGAACGGCCTTTGGGTGATCTACTCTACTGAAGCCAATAATGGACGCATCGTAGTCAGCCAGGTGCAGTGGAAGCAATGAAAGCAGATAATGATTAAAAAGACACAAGAAGGAATGTTTTAATTAGAGTCCTCTCATCTTCTCACGTCTTTTCTGTCTTCCAGGTGAATCCGTACACCCTGCGCTTCGAGGGTACGTGGGCCACCGGCTTTGACAAGCGCGGGGCGAGCAACGCCTTCATGGCCTGTGGCGTGCTCTACGCTGTGCGCTCCGTCTTCCAGGATGATGAGGGGCAGGCGGAGGGCCGAGTTGGCAGCGACATGGTGGTTTATGCCTACGACACCAGCCGTGGACAGGAGCTGCCCGTTCAAATACCATTCCCCAACCCTTACCAGTACATCTCCTCCATAGACTACAACCCCAGAGACAACCAGCTGTACGTGTGGAATAACTACTACGTGCTGAGATACCCGCTACAGTTTACGCCGCCACCGCCCACTAAAGGTATGTGGAACAAGTGCACTTCTGTATTTGGACATATGTGATGTAACAAGGGAATCAGCAGTGTTTCCTTCCCTCCAGGTCCCCTCTCCTCTCTGATGACGACCGTACGCTCCTACACGGCCACCGTCGCGCTGACCCCAGTGCGACCATCGGCCTCTCACCCAATAGGCGTCATCAACCGAGGGCCCTTTGATCAGCGGCCGATCACAGCCATGGTCCCTCTGACCCCACGTCCACCTCTGCGTGTCCCCTTGGCTCCAGGGAGCCCCGGTCAGGTGGGCGGATGTGAGGGCCGGGTGGCACGAGGGGTGCAGTGGCCACCCACGCTGAAGGGAGAGACAGTGGAGAGGCCCTGCCCTAAAGGGTCACTGGGTAGGTGGTGCCCATGTGTGTGTGTGCAGCATGCCAGTTTCTGTGTTGTGTTGTGTGTGTGTGTGGTATTTGCATGTGTGTGTCTATATCTTGTTTCCCTTTGAAATGTAGTCGAATGTCCTCTCTTTGAACTCGCCTTCAGATGAGAGAGAAGAAGAAAGTAGTGTTGGGAGAAGCTGGGTTCGTCCACTCTTCCTCTCGCTGTGCAGCTGTCTTCAGCCCAGCGCTCCCTCGGAGGAAAAGCTGTTATGCTGATTATGTAGATAAGCCTGTGGAGCATTTTGCCTCGTCCTAATCATGTTGAATGGCTTGGACATGGTTTCAGCACAGAGATGATAATTACACTGGGAATAATCTTATGTTAAATCTGGTTTAGAACTGAAGACGGGTGTCCTATGTTTACACTTACACTGGCAGAACTGGTGTATAACAGACACTCTAGTATTATATGTATTATTATATATATATAAACACAATAAGTTTCTTTTTCTTTTTTTTTTCTTTCTTGCACTATATAAGAATTGGCCATCTGTTGACTTCACACGGCCAACAAATAAGGGCAGCATATCACCAGTGACTATTGTGTTCATACATCCATGACTGAAGCTACTGTTAGCTTGGTTAGCCATACATTCTTTACAATTTATAAAATTCTTACATGAAACAATTAAACGGATCAGATAAAGCACAACACTTAACTAGCTTTGAATTATCACCTGACTGTTGCTGTGCGGTGCTTTTTAGCCTCGTGTAGCTTATAATTTTTTTTTTTAGGGAAATGCAAGGTTCAGTCTCAGCGCTCTAAGCATCATCATTTCCAGCAGCAGCTCTGCCCCGCCCTCGGCCAAACAGACATGCTGCTCTTTTTGATAGACTGAGAGCAGAGATCAAACAGCGATGTAATTTTGTGAAGTCACTTCACACTGTTATTGGCAGGGGGCAACTCACCCACTGCCCGAAGGCTGACACCCAGAAACATCCTGAACGCAGCAAAATACTGAGATCAGTTAAAACAATCCTGCATAGTATACCCTTCATGAAGTGACAGTTCATCTAAAAGACACATTTAATTGTTGGTTTTTGTTATTAACTGGTAAAAAAAATGTAGTAGCTATATTTGGTCGTCCTGTAAGGGTAAAAGACACATGGAAAAACATGTGCAGGGAGAAAATACAAAGTGACAGACGACTTCAGGACCTTTTAACACAAACTGTTCTTTCTCTCTCTGTCTGTCTGCACCACCCTGTCTGTCTCTGCAGGTATAGCCTCCTATCAGTGCATGCAGTCTCCAGTGGGTTGGAGCTCCAGAGGGCCTGACCTTTCCAACTGCACCTCTCCCTGGGTCAGCCAAATTGCACAGAAGGTTAGTCACACATTCACACAAACACATTTACACACATTTACACACACACGCACGCACGCACGCACGCACGCACACACACACACACACACACACACTGTGCAAATGCCCCAAAGCCAGTCAGCAAGCAGTTCTCTCTTAAATGTCAAAATATTTGACATTACAAACACCCCCGCCTCACTCCAGATCAAGAGCGGAGAGAACGCAGCCAACATCGCCGGGGAGCTGGTCAACCTGACGCGTGGGCGGATCTATGCCGGTGATGTCAGCATGTCCGTCAGGCTAATTGAACAGCTATTGGACATCCTGGACTCCCAGCTCCAGGCATTGAGACCAGCCAATAAAGAGTCAGCGGCACGCAATTACAACAAGGTAAATTGTGCCTGTTGTCAGAGCAGATGTGTGCTTGACCTTTCTTGGAAATGAAAGCAGAAATGTCAGTGATGATGGCTTTAACAATAGATGTTTTTTTTTTCCTTTTCAGCTGCAAAAGAGGGAGCGCACATGCAGAGCTTATGTTCAGGTAAGACAGACAGACAGACAGACAGACAGACAGACAGACAGGTAAATTGATCATTTTCAGGAGCAAGAATAAAACACTTTTTCCTGCCTTTCTCTCCGTCAGGCGGTCGTTCAGACAGTTGATAATCTGTTGGGTCCTGAGGCTCTTGTGTCCTGGGCAGATATGAGCGGTGCTGACCAGTCCCGCTCAGCATCACTACTGTTAGACGCAGTAGAAAAAGGGGCATTTCTATTGGCTAACAATCTCTATGAAGGTCGTTTCAGTGACAGGGCACCAAATGTCGGTACGTGGACGTTCTCTTTCTTATCAGTTATGCTCTAAACATTGTGTAAATTATCAGTTCAGTTAAGATTTTGTGTTCTTGTGTGTGCACAGATCTGGAGGTATATGTACTCAACACAGAGGCAGACATACAGGACCTGAGGTTCCCTCACTCCTACGACAGTGACAGCATCTTGCAGATATCAGCACTGGCTCTGCAGCAGTACAGCAACAATGGTCTGTGGCACACACCAAACAAATCAACATTTTGTACTTCACATATTAAAAATCTGAATTATAAAATATAAGATGTCTCATCTTGAGTGTGATAAATGAAAGTAGAGTAAAAACAGTAGAAATAAATCTATGTTGTGTCTCTCTCTTTCCTCTGCAGGCCAGGTGAAGCTGGTCCTCACTCTCTATAAGAACCTGGGCTCCTTCCTGACCACCCAGAACTCCACTCTGCGGCTCGGTCTGGGGCTGGGCCAGGGGTCCGATGCCAGGCGTAGGAGCCTGGTGGTCAACTCCCATGTCATCTCTGCGTCTGTGCACAGAGGATCCAACAGAGTGTACCTTTCCGAGCCGGTGATCTTCACTCTAAGGCACCTGCAGGTCTGAGTTTACCTCAAAATGAATGTTTAGACTGTGCAGAATCCGGTTCCTGAGTATCTTTTATAGGCACTAATATGTGTTTGCCTCCGCAGCTGGAGAACCACTTTGGCCCCAACTGCTCTTTCTGGAACGCATCAGGGGTTTCTGGGAGCGGCAGGTGGTCCACACAGGGCTGCCGCCTGTTACACACCAACAACACACACACTACCTGCGCCTGCAACCACCTGTCCAGCTATGCTGTGCTCATGACGTATCAGCAACCGGCTGTGAGTAACACACACCACAAAAACAGCACGTGACAGTGTTTAGTTCACATTCGCAGCCGATAGAAAGCAGATTTAGGGCTTAAGTGTGATTTTTTTGCTTGATATGTGTGAAACTTGTCTCGACCAGAACAGAAAGACAATAGACCATATTCACACGGCAGCCATTTTCCAACTGTAAAGCAACTGTAAAGAAGATAGTTAGTTTCATCCAGATGGACACCGGACCATATTTCTAGGTAAAACAACAGGTTTGATAACCAATTAGCTTCCAGTAAGCAACAGCTAACGTTAGCATTCAACCACATCCTGGCTAACGACACTGGTTTGAAGCAATACGATTAGGAAAGGCAAAAATTAACTCAGAAATATCAACACACATCTTGGAGACATTTGTCTAAACCTGGAAGTGAAACACACAGGATGTAAACAAACGGTAATGTTAGTTAGGAAGTTGTTGAATGCTAACATCAGCTAACGGGCTATCGAATATGTTGTTTTACCATGAATTATGGCCGAATGTGCCTCCAAATTTTCACTGTCCATCATCTTTCCGGTTGCTGATCAGTTGGGAAGCTGTAAAATGACAACAGTTTGTCATATAACCCTGGAACACAGCAGCATCACATTATCCAGCATTCAAGCTTCCCACCCTGAGCGTGACGATGGAGGAAAATGTTGTGAAGCAAAATTTAGCTTTATCTGAACCACCTTTGATTTGTCAGTGTGTTTAATTTGTACAAATATTGAGCCAATAGCCACGGCATGTGCTACACATTATTACTGCCAACGTTTTTTTTTTTGAGATGATCAGGTGCCAAACGTGAATCTCATAAATCCAGCTCCATCTTCGACCACCAATTGCGCCCCGGCTCCACCCTTGTGCACTCATTTGCTGTAGCACGGTTGGACTCCACCACCATGGAGCTCTCCAAAATGTTGTTTAAAAATCAAGCTCAGAGGGGGTGATAATTGTGGGTTGTAGCTGCATGAGGGAGAGAGAGTGATGAATGCTGCAGGGTATTTTGTCCTGCCATGAAACTGAATTCAGTATTTCTCTGCAAGATGTTCTCTTTGTTAGGTGTGATTTTATTCATCTGAATGGATGTTATGTAACACGCAGGGTTACGCAACCAGAGGCAAAGACACACGATGATCCACATATGCTCTACATTCATACACTCTTTATGATCTGATGTAAAAAGAAAAATGGTCTCTGCTCTCTCCTGCTCCTCCTCATCAGTTCGGGGTCGGTGTCGAGGAGCTTCTCGTCTATGTGGTTTCCTGGGTTGGCATCTCTGTAGCACTGGTGTGTCTGGCCACCTGCCTTACCACCCTGTGCTGCCAGGGGGCGCCCTGGCACACGGACCACAGCACCATCCACTGCAACCTGTGGGCCAACCTGCTCATCACTGAACTGCTCTTCCTGGTCGGTGCCAACAAGACTCAATACACAGTGAGTGCTTTGACTGAACACATACAGAATAGAAGAGTACGATATTCTGGATCTTTCTTGTATGTTAAAGGATTTTGTGAAATAATCCTCCTGCTCTGTCCAAATTTCCAGGTTGTGTGCTCCATCATTGCTGGCCTGCTGCACTTCTCACTGCTCTCAGTGTTTTGCTGGTTGTGTCTGGAGGGGGTGGAGCTGTACCTGCTGCAGCGGGAGGTGTTTGAGGGACGTAACTCCAGGAGGAAGTATTTCTACCTGTGTGGCTACTCTATTCCTGGGCTGGTGGTGGCCGTGTCCGCAGCCATAGACTTCAGAGGCTACGGCTCAAAAACTGCGTAAGTTCTCTGTTCTGTTCACTTTTTGTTTCGGCTCAGAATGACTTTGTTATTTTAGGGGTTCTTAAATGTATTGTCAATTGCTTGTGTGTTTCTATGTGTGTGTGTGTGTAGATGCTGGCTGCGAACAGATAATTACTTCATCTCAAGTTTCCTTGGACCCGTTGCTGTCATCATTACGGTGAGATAGAATGCTCTCATGAAGATACATCATTTCAGATGTTTACATTTATTTTTATGTAAGTCATCAGAGTGTAAAAACATCATGTTGAGTCATTATGAGGATTTAACGGTCTTGCTGTTTGTTCTTTTTTGGGCCTCAGTTGAACCTGGTTATCTTGGTGATGACCTTACATAAGATGCACAGCACTGCTGCTTTGAAGCCCGACTCCAGTCGCCATGACAGCCTGAGGTATGTACAGTGTGTCATGCTGATGTGTTGTGGTTTTATAATGTGTAGAGCTCTATTTTTGGTAGCTTTTGCATAAGAAAAAGAAAAAAAAGTTGAATTTCTGAACTGAAAAAGGGCCTGCGTTGGTAAAAACTTGTTGCATGCTCATTTGTAATATCAGATAGTATTTTAATAGCTCTCTGGGCTTTTGTTCATTGCTGTGCCCCAAAACCTGATTAAACCAAAAAAAATGAAAGAAAACTTCAAAAATGAGTTTGAAAATGAATGTCTCCTGAGCTGGAGGCAGTCTGTTATGTATGAAAAACCTAATCTCTATTTAGAGATATTAGTTCATTAAAATATTTAAGACTTATCCTAGCTGAGACAGGGAGCCGGTGTAAAATAGATCAAACAGATGTAATTTGTTCTTTCTTTTGTCTTAGTAAAGCTCCAGCAGTTTGTTAATGAGCAGCATTTTGAATAGTTTCAATTCTGGCATTCAGAGCTTTTAGAAGAGCAGAATAAAACACGCTGTAGCAGGCTTAATAGTCTGATACTTTGAGTGAGTAAAGGTCAAAATTGAGCAATGCTAAAATAGAGGGGCAAAAGTGCACTCAACAAAGGACAAAGAGAGCTTGGGTGTGTGTTAGTAAAGTCAGGGAATTTTGTCAGAATGCTCCTTTAGTTGTAGTTTTTCAGTGTCTTTTTAACCTCAGGGGAGCTTGACAACAGTGGCACTGATAGATGTGTGCAAGTCCTTTACTTGAAATGTGTTGCACGCACCCCAGCTCTTTTTTTTTTTTTTATCCTTGTTTTCAGCTCATCAGTGCTTTTTAAAGGGGCACTATGTAGTTTTGGAGAAGAAATTCAAACTCTGAATTTTCATATTTACAATATTAATGAGGTAATAATACAAACTCAGACTTATTTATTTTTTCCATAACTGAATAAACAAGCTGTTCTCAGAGGAAAATAAGGTCCCAGAACACTGTTTGAAGCTAGAAAGGTGGCAGGGCCCGCCACATATAAACAAAGTATAACAGTATGAAAAGTGTTGTCCTTTAAGGTCAGTTTGTGTATTCAGTTTATTCATGAAAACAAAGAGAGTTTGTTTATTTAGTTTCTTCAGTCAATGAAGAATTTCTCTTCTGAATCAAAGTTCTACCCCCAAACTACATAGTGCCCCTTTAAAGCAAGAAATCTAATGAGAAAAGCATTCTGACAGATTAAAGGTGAGTGAACTGTCGTTAAAATTGCTCATCAGAATGAAAGTACAGCGTGTTTTATCTCGTGTCCTGTTGTCTTCAGGGCGTGGGCGGTGGGCTCCCTGACGTTGCTCTTCCTGCAGAGCGTCACCTGGTCCTCGGGCCTGATGTTCCTCTCTGCTCCGTCTCTCCTCCTGGCTTACCTCTTCTCCTCCCTCAACACGGCCCAGGCCCTCCTCATCACCATACTGCACTGCACCCTTGCCAGGAAGGTGTGTCTCTGTGTTCATATGTCATTATGCAGGAATCCTTGTGTTACGTCATCATTTGTGACTAAACAGATATGTTTAAACGTTGCCTGCAGGGTCAGAAGGACTATGGCAGATGCCTGCGTCTCTCGCAGTGCTGTGTCACTTCTTCTTCCAGCTCTCCAGACTCAGTGAAGGGCGCTGCCCTGCGCTCCAACAGCCGCTACACCAGCAGCCAGAGTCGGCGAGCTACAGCTAACAGACAGGTGCATTATAATACACTGTACCTCTGTGTTTCTTTCTCTCTGTGTGTCTGAATCAGTTCTGACCTTATGTGGGATAATCCTTTTCCAGAGTCGTATCAGGAGGATGTGGAATGACACTGTTCGCAGACAGACTGAATCGTCTTTCATAGCTGCAGACGTGAACAACACCCCGACTCTTAACAGAGGTAAAGATTACTGCCTTTTTCTTTCTTTTTAAATCTCAGCGTTGCCTCCTCTACTGTTCAAGGTTGCTACATTTATTTTTCTTCCTCTCTCGCTCTCCATCCTCAGCGGCTTTGGGGAACCATTTCCTTACTAATCCAGTTTTGCAGACTCATGCTGGAGCCTCTCCTTATGACACAATGCTGGCCCAGGGATACAATCAACCCTTCACCTCCACAGGTATGTTTCACTATAACTTTCCCTTGATGCATCTGTGTTTCTACACAGCTAACTGACTCTCTCACTTTATGTTTGTTTCTTTGACTGTCCTTTGTTTATGTGTGCTCACAGTACTTTGCAAAACCCTTATGCCACATTGAAAAATGTCTTTGTTAAGTAACTTACATACGTAGTAACTATTTAGAAGGAAAAAAAAGTTGGTGACTTAAAGGTCAAATATTGTAGAAAGCAAAATTTCCCTTTAGGTGCTACATAAATACTGTGACACTGTCAAAACGCCCAAATCCACGGAGACATGCACACAGCCTATATTCACAAACTGCACCTTCAAATGAGTTGCCAAGACGTCTGTAAGGTTGTGATGTCACAACTATACTTTCAACAGCCCGCAGCACAGCTGTGATTGCAAAAACACAGACAGACCTGATGCAGAAACACGATAGGTGGTGCTTGCTCAGGCCAGTGAGAGCTGACCAATCAGAGCAGACTGGCACTAAATCCTTCAAACAGGGGGTGAATGGAGGTAGTGCAGGAATGGACAGTATGAGAAAATAATGTATTTTTTGAACATTAAAGCATGTAAGCATTTTCTAATACACACAGTGAAGCTGGTAATGGGCATAATACGGGGCAGCACATCATCAAAGAAACCACCAACTGCCAGCATCTTTCCACATCTGCGGGGCCCGGTCACCTTTGGTCATGAGTCCAGATTTTGGAACCATTAGTAAGGTCCTGCCAGAAGATTTCAAGCAGCCATCAGCCTCATAAGGAGTTAGCAACTCACAGATTCAGACAGGAGCCAGGCCATTCAAGGTTTCAAAATATATACCTGTATATCTGTGATGAGATCATCTTGGCCAGTAGTATCAGGTGGTTGTTTTCGTTCAGGCTCTACTGCCTGAATTTCTTCTTTGTGGCCTAAGACTTCTGCTCAGTACAGTTTGTTATTTTTTTGTCTCTGATCAGTATGCATATTTATAATTTAGAGGTCCTAAAATGTTTTTGCTTTATACCAGTGTGGTGTTCTGTTTTTAAGTTTTTGACCTTGAATCGTTGTCTTTTAAATGTTTTTTGACACTCTCCCTCTCTGTCTCTCTGTCTTAACGTGGACCAGTAGGAACCTTCAGAAACAAGCAGAGTATGAGCTCTTTTATTGTGCTCTCTCAAATCATTGAGCGCCACTTCCTCGTACACTGTCCTTCAATTCATAGACTATCTGTGCAATATTTGCACACAGTAATTATTCATAGACCATGAAGACATAGCATACATAACATCTCCTTCATGTGGCAACATTACCATACTTTTCATCAAAGAAATTTGTTAATATCTAAATATTTTTGGTAAAGCCACGCCCTCAGTAGGCACATGTACCCTGAACTCTCTCATTCATACATTCACTCATGTAAATCTCTTTGTGTAAAAATTTCATCCATGTTTGATAATTGGTATCTTCCTGTTTCTTCCAACAGAGGGTGTTGTGTCCCAGAGCCAGGAGTCCTGTGGACTGGACAGTGTGTGTCTCAATGGAGGCTACACCCCTAACACCTTCACCCTGCACGGTCTTGGAACCACACCCGGCTCCCGAGCTGGAGTGGTGGGCAGCACCGACCTTCTGAGGGAGGGAGGAGTTGGGATGGGAGGGGATGACATCTCCCCAGCCCTCCTCACCCCCCACGGGGCCACGGATCTGAGCGGTGGTGCTGGTATGCGTCGTAACCTGTCTGATGCGGCAGCGCTGGAGAAGATGATCATCTCTGAGCTGGTGCAGAGCAACCTGAGGCCCTCGGTCCCCATGCCAGTTCCTCCTGAACGCTACGGAAGCCTGGCGAGGCCTCACCACCACGACAGGGCAGCTCTCACTCACACTGCCACTTTAACCCGACATGCACAGCCGCCCCAAGAGGGCTGGGCTGCCACCATGCAGCCGAACACACGCCCAAACGCACAAGAGGGCTGGCCGCATACGAGACATCACACACAAGACGCTGAGACACATTCCACGACACGTGGACAGGATCAGGCTACTACGCCGCGATTACAAGATGGCTGGTCACACACACGTGTTTCTGGAGAATCTGAGTCCCGTGAGCTCCTTAAAGACGGGGACAGGGTGATGCAAGGCACTCTGGGTCGCCGTGGGCTCCAAGACAGGCAGCAAGCGCGTCCCCCTGATGTTCAGGCTAGGCCCTACTCCACCCTCAGCCGCACCCCTGGAACTCTGTCCCGCCATCGTAACACAGTGGAGTCGAGTGGAGGGACGGACAGAGACAGAGAGAGAGACAGGGAGAGAGAAAGGGACCGGTACCGAGACAGGCCCCTCCCACCTCCTCCTCCGCCTCCCCCACAGGAGTCAGAGCCCCTGTACAAGGCCCTGGAGGAGCCGCTGCTGATGAAACAGAGGGAGGCAGGCGTAGAGACATGGAGGGGCGGCCAGGACAGAGAGAAGGACGAGACGTTTCTCTTGAAAAGAGACGGGGTGATAGACGAATGGAGGGGAGGAACCGAGAGAGTGAGGGACGAGTCTTTTACCTCTCAGAAGAGAGATGGAGAGATGGACGAATGGAGGGGTGGAGTAGAGAGAGGGAGGGAGGAAACTCATCTGCTGGAGAAGAGAGGAGGACGGATGGAGGTGTGGCGGGGAGGATCAGACACAGAGCAGGAAGAGACTTTTATAACGCAGAAGAAAGATTTTGCGATTGAAGGATGGCGAGGCGGGGTGGAGAGAGAGAAGGACGAATCCTTGTTTTTAAAGGACAGAGATGGATGGAGGGCAGGGATCGAACGAGAGAATGACAAACACAAGGACAGAGTGCTGGATGTGTGGAGAGGAGGGTTGGATGTAGACAGAGAGGAGCCTTTCCTCTTTGAGAGCAAAGATGGAGGTCTCGACGCGAGGAAAAGAGGATCTCTTCGTTACCATGGCGAACGAGAGGATTCTGACAGCTTTGCTCTGCCTTTGACCCCTGACCTTGACCTCGACCCTGACTCCTCACCTATCTACGCCCGAGATTCAAACCCCTCCCCGCTCTACCCCGGAGACCGCCGCTCGCCGCCACTCAGCATCTTCCCCCGAAGCTCTCCCCCGACGAATATATTCGCTCCTCGAGACACCAACTCGCCTCCGAACAATCTCTACTCCCGCCACTCCCCCCAGGTGTACAGCCGAAGCAGCTCCCCTCCTCGCTTCTACACCCGCACCTCCCCTCCGACCCTCTCGTACCCCGACAGCAGCCCTGAAGGTCCAGAAGAGGTCAGCCCCACTGGCCAGCCCCAACGACCCGCTCTGGAACTTCCCTACAGCCTGGGGCGACCCCCGCTGGGTCCTCGGCCCAATCACCTGCAGACCTTCTACCAGCCGCCGCCGCTGGCATCCAATGGAGAAGCAGTGTACACAGCAGAGCCCGCCTCTGAGGGAGAGGACGGACAGATGCAGCGGGTGACGAGCCTGTGACTAGGGCGGTGGTGATCGGGGCATAGAAACCAGGCAGGAGGAAGAAGATGGTGATAACAACAAATAAGGATGATCAAACTGATGGAAAATGATGATGATGATGATGATGGTGATGATGATGACAATGTTGAGGATAGTGACAATTGATGATGAAGGTAACGATGATGACAGTGACGGCTCCTTCCTGCTTCTATCTCCCGATCACCACGAGACTTCCCCCTTTTCATGTTTTGTTACTTTTCTATGACTGTGATCCATTTATAACTCTTCCTCCTCCTCTTCCCCTTCCACTTTCTCTCTTTCCTGAAACCCTGATGTGTCTTCCCATCTCATCGGTGCTTATCCTTATTTGCCCATCGTCCATAAGTTTCTATTGGTTCATCGGCTGGGTGTTTTTCCCTCCCTGTAGCAAGCAAACAGTGTGTCAAAGAAGCACTTGTGTGTTGCCAAAAAATCCTTTCAAAGAACATGTGCATGACTTTATAGTGGCTTTACAAGGCTACATACTGTAGGAGGAAAGTGCTGAAGTGTGTGTGCGAGCGAGCGAGCGTACGTGCGAGTGTGTGTGTAGCTTGATGAGCATGCGTGTGTGCCAGGATGTGTGTGTGTGAGTGCGTGCCTGTATATACATCATTCTTGTATAATTAATGTATCACAGTGAAGCATTTTATCAATATCAACTGGGGGGCCTCTTACACACATTCCCTCTGACTGATTTTGAACTCTTGACCAATCCCATTTTCACATCAAGACCAAACCTCCGCCCCTCCGCCCTCCTCCACCTGCCACTGACTGTTGGTGATGGAACTCATAGCGACAGAACTCTTGACTCCAGAGCCAGAGATCATATGAAACCTCAGAACTTTTCTGCAACCCCCTGAGATCCTTGTACATATCGACCTCGAGTGTTCCGATTCTGTCTTGTATTGCTATTGAAGTTCAAGTAAACATGTGAAATAAATGTTCCCGTCTTTCTCTCTGTGTGGATGTAGCGGCAGTGGGAGGGTTTCGGGAGAGGGAGAAAGATATATGCAGAGGAAGCGGAGAGACTGATGAGGTGTATACTGACGAGAAAAACTCAAAGTCAAATAAAAAGATCAAAAAATACTGGTAACTAAGTACATTTACTCAATTATGCACTTGTAGTTTAGTTGAGTTCTTCCATTTCCAACATTGTTCTTGTACGGGAAATATTGTACTTTTTTACTAACAACTAAAGTTATTTTCAGATTAAGGTTTTACACACTAATCATACACTGATTTCATCAGCTACAACACTGACATGCTTCTTACACATCTATGCACCAGTGCTAATGCTCAAATATATTAGTTATAGTTATATAACTCTCACAGAAGCCAGTCGGCTGCATAATGAGTACTTTGACTTCTAATTATGTATACAAAACTCTTAATACTTTACTATAACTTAAAGATAAAATATGTAACATTTCAGCATTAAAGGTGCACTATGTAGTGCGAAAGACATTTTAATCAGAAGAGCAAAATCTTCATTGATTTTTTTTATTCCTAAACTAAAAAAACAAACTCTCTGAAACAAGCCATCTGAAATGTGATTTATCAGAAGAGAAAGATCTTCATTGACTGATTTTGTATGCCGAAACAAACTTAATAAACAAACTCATGACTGAATAAACTGAATAAAAGGACAATACAGTTTCATACTGTTTTACCTTTCTAGCTTCAAACAGTGCTCTGGAGACCTTATTTTCCTCTAAACGGTTTGTTTGTTCAGTTATGGAAAAAATAAATCTTTCTGAGTTTGTATTATTACCTCATTAGTATTGTGAATATTAGGGAGGGATGTGGAAGGTCTCATTTCTCACGTCACGTTACAATCTGCTCATATATAGCCAATATAAAAGTGATTAATACATTTAAATTGCTGCAAATTGTTTCAGTGAGCCCCTTTAATGCAAGTTAACGTTTGGACCGTGAAATTGAAAGATGCACAATAAACATAAAATAAGTCTTCTTCTTAAAATGTGTATGAAGTGTTGATAGTTTACAAGAAAGAGACAATAAGTTTAAAAAAAATCACATTTTCTTTAATGATCTGTGTGCTCTTGGACTGGTAAGTAGTCTAGCAACATAGATTAGCATTATGAAAAAAAATATTAAAAAACTAGTAGTGGCTGTTCCTTCAGGGATTATATCTATTGTGTAAACATTCTCATAGTCATTCTCTTGTTAATAAGCTACATACACAACACACTTGCACATAGAAGGACGGACGGACTCATCCCACTACATCTAAATGCTACAACACATCAGGAAAATGAGTTGCTTTCTCGCTATTTGTGCTTTCCTTCAACACCATTACATTCACTGGGTTTATGTAAAAAAGAAAAGAATAAAAAAAAGCTACAAGATATATTAAATACATGTATAAAATATATTACATCCTACGTACCAAATCATCACAAAGGGGTAATTAATAGTACTAACATGGAAATCAACAAGTGCTTTAACAGGATCATTCAAGTTGTACAAAAGCTGTATATATTTACAGGTGATGTATAAAGTGGTAGTGGTTGTGTTCAGGATTCAGTCGTCTCATCTCACAGGTAAGAATCGCATGTGAAGCGAAGGTCAGTCACAAGGACAACGGCTCCAGTGCTCAGGCTGATCACGCAGCACTCCAGCCGGGCAGCGGGGATAGTTTTCAGGACCCTCCCTCTTCGTTTCTCACAGTTTATATGTTTTCTCTTTTAAGCCACATACAGGATCTCACAAGCTCTGCTCTCTCTCTCACACACACTCTGTCTGAATACTGAGGTATGTGGTTTGACTTCACAGGAAATGGTCTGACATTCTTCAAATCTTCTGTCTATCCAAAACCAGGCTACAGGCAGGGGTTGGTGGGGTGAGGTTTAGCAGACAGTATGGTGGGGTGACAAGGGGCTCTCCAGGGTCTCGGTCGGAGACAGATCTGACCTCGAGCTTTTAAACATGGACGAGATGTGGAAGGCCTGGGAAACACGCACACACACATGTCCAGTCGTGAGATTTTAACAACAGTGACATGTGGACGCACAAAAAACAAGCAGGCAATGTATGTAATGTACTCACCACCCAGTAAGCAGTGAGGGCTCCTTGTATGTAACCCGTCAGCACGTCGGACGGGTGGTGCCTGTAGTCTGAGATGCGGGTCAGGCCTGTGTAGACTGCCAGCAGAACCAGGAAGAACTGCAGCGCCGGCCTCAGCAGCCGAGCCCCACGCCATGTCAACCTCGCCTGCAGGTAAAACTACATGACAGAAATGAGCATGATGTTACTTGGTGCAAAGAACAATATGAACATCATCTGCTATTGTAAATAATGACCAAGATGATTGCAGTTAACTTTATTCAATGAAGGGAAACAATCCTTCAGACTGGTAGAATTTAACATAGACTCCCTCAAACAATAGCTGAAATCTTAAGTTCGATTTCACAACTATATTACTTACTTTATTTGCCTAAACTCCATAAAGAAACAGGTATTTACTTGAAAGCCTTTAAAGGATGAGTTCACCCAAAAATGAAAATTTAGTCATTATCTACTCACCTCCATGCGAATGGAAAGTCTGGGGAAGTCCACAAAACTTTCCTGAAACTGCAGCATTCTCCTAAACTACTGAAGAAGATGGGGAATTGTTTTAAAATGTTAAAAAAATAACCAAATAAAACCATAAAATGTCTCCATACAGCTTAATACAAGTCTGTTAAAGCCCTGAGTTCCAAAACTGATTTGAAAAGACGTTATGTACACCCTTGATGTGCCGTCGAGCTAGTGCACCCACTTCAGGCAGGTTACACGCTATCACCCTTAGCTTAGCAACTACAGCGAAGATTTCAACTTTGAAAGGGTGTAAATAATGTCTTTTCAAATAATTTTACTATCCCTGGGCTCCTGGAGACTTGGATTACGTTGGACGAGCTGTATAGAGCTATTTTGTGTTTTGTTTTTGGTTGTTTTTTTTACATTTTAAAACAAGTATTCATCTACGTCAGCTGCTCTGAGAATGCTGCAAAGCTGTTTTGCTGTGAAGCCCCAGAAATGTTTGGTAGATGACAAAACTTCATCCAGTGTTCCATCCACAAGGGGTGTGAGTAGATGATGAATGAATTTTCATTTTTCGGTGAACTGTTAACCCTTAACCCTAATTTCTTAAAACAGATCTTTATTGACTGTTTTTTTTTTTTTTTAATGCCTAAACAAAGACAACAAAATCTCTGACTGAATAAACTGAATAAACAAACTGACCTTAAAGGACAACACAGTTTCATACTGTTTTACTTTGTTTATATGTGGCGGACCCTGCCACCTTTCTAGCTTCAAACAGTGTTCTGGGACTTTATTTTCCTCTGACAACAGTTTGTTTATTCAGTTATAGAAAAAATAAATATTTGTGTTTGTATTATTACCTAATTAGTATTGTAAATATTAAAATTCTAAAAAAACTACATAGTGCCCCTTTAATCGTCACATGGTGAATCTTGAGTCTCTTTTAAGCAAAAATACTGTCCATCATTTATTCACTGCAGTAGGTTTGGTAATTATTTAAACACAGGCTTTTATCTGGAAATTAAAACGTGAATATAGACACAGAATATCCTTCAGATTCATCATACGCAGTGCATCAGATATGTTAAGGTACTCAGTGCACTTTATGGACTTTCCAAGATCTCATGATGTGGCGAAAACAAAGATAAACACACAAACGCTAAATATAATGCAGCAGTATTGTAATAAAAAGTTGGAGAAAGTGGTCATGAACAGGCACACAGACAAGATGGCACTCGCATTAATATGCTGCTTGTACATATGCAGGCCCTGGCATGGACGCACACAAGCTGCCATAAACACATATAAATGCAGAGAGCTTGCACACACACACTCACACACACACAATGGAGGAGAGCAGTGAGGCGGTGAGGCGAGGTCACACTCCTCCCACAGCAGAACAAAGCTGTCTCTGTTTGTCCCATTTCTCCTTTCAGCCCTTCTCTTTCTCCCTCTCCTCTTTCATTCTCTCGCTTTCTGCTGCTAACTGGACTCATGATGGCTCCCCATTTCATTCATTCATTCGCTTGCTGCATTTTGTAGAGATGTGGTAATTGGAAATTGGAGAGACAGTAAATTCTGTTCTGCCAATGTTTGAGTGTGTGTGTGTGTGTGAGAGGAAAAATGGGTGAACGAGAACGCGATGGATAGATAGATAGAAATACTCACTGCTAAATACAGCATTGTGTACATCGCGAAGGAAGCGTGGCCAGAGTAG
The DNA here is from genome assembly GCF_040436345.1 of Pagrus major. Classification (NCBI taxonomy): domain Eukaryota; kingdom Metazoa; phylum Chordata; class Actinopteri; order Spariformes; family Sparidae; genus Pagrus; species Pagrus major. The sequence goes on from NC_133215.1 coordinate 25,526,508, forward strand.
AAGGACTTCCTAAAAAAATTGAGAAGTATTTAGATTAACAGAACAAAAGCCTGATACATAACACGCAATGCATAAACACACACACGCACCTGGCCTCCTCCTCCAACCTGTGGTCAGGCTGGCGGCAGTTCACTGTTGCAACGTAGGTTCCAGGTGTGCAGTTAAGCGACGCGTAGGTGACACCGCACACATTCAGGAAGTGCGGTCGCAGCCGCCCGACACTCAGCTTGGCCATGTTGGTCAGTGATTGGCCGACACAGCAGCCGAACAGGAAGCAGCCCAGCTCCTTGTACAGACAGGACACGTACAGGTTCCTGACAAAGGCCTTGGAGCTGACGCCTCTGAAACGTACCCGGTAACACTCCCCGAGGGCGATCTGGAGGTAGTCAGACACGTCACGTGACTCCACATGGTATGAATTGAACAATGGATTGAATTCTAAGACAGGGATGATAAGGTCGTTGAGTACTCACAGTGAGGCCGGTGATAATGATGCCACCAGCGATGAGCAGTTCGTCTGATATGGCCTCCTGGTGCAGATAAGGATAGGTGATGCTGGGGTCCCCGCACATGAAGCCCCTTCTGTAAGGACTCACTGCCTTCAGCTCACACGCAAAGAAAGGGATGGAGGCTGCACAGGAGGAGGAGAAGGGAGATTTGATATCACAAACAATCCCCAGTGGGAGTACAGATTTGTCTTTGTGATGAGAAACTGGACATGACGCGTGGGAGGAGAAAAGAGGAGCAAAACTAGAGGAATCGCAACCTGAAACATCAACGTTTAAAGCTCTTAGCATGTGACATTCAGTGTCAGCCATACATACGTGTGGAAAAGGGCTGGATATCATTTCTTGAGCCACCTTAAAACCTGTGACTCTGTACCAAAACCAAAACCAAAACAATTTTTTTAGTTTTTCTACACTGTGCTTTTTAGCCAAACTCCGGCCAGGATGAAGATATTCAGAAACGCCGTTTTCAGTGTTTTCGTCTGAATGGGCAGAAAGCAGAGATTTTTGGAAACGATGATGCGGACACACACGCTTATCAGTGTTTGTAGCATCAGCTGCAAATGTGAACTTGGAGTAGGTATTATGATAGAGTAATTGAATTTGTATTTTGATTTTTTTTTCTAAACTAATGCCATTCCCATCACCAATTAGCATGGGTGACAAAGGGTGGTTGAGTTGGTGACAAAGGAGTCACTAGGAGCAGTGTAATCATTTAGCTCAAGGCACCAAAATGCCAAATTACAGTGCTGCTAACTTGGCTGTAGAATTTTTTATTCATAAAAATATAAATAGTGTAATTTCAAAGGTCCAGTTTGTAGGATTCAGTGGCATCTAGTGGTGACGTTTCAGACTGCAACCAACTGAATACCCCTCACCTCAGCCCCAGACTACACAGGGTATGTCTGTGTTGTGTTATGGATGCTTCACGGCCGCTGGAGCCAAATGTAGGTGTTTGAGACAATGCTCATGGTCCTACCAGCTGCGCCACGGCACGTTTTAGCAACGTCCCAGATACAGTCCCAGAAACACTCTCAAGCGTGTGTTTGGTTGGTCTGTTCTGGGCTACCGTAGAAACATGGCGCTGCAACACGGCGGACTCTGTGGAAGAGGACCCGCTCCCGAAATGAAAACACAATTCTTAGTTTCAGATGATTGTACACTAAAGAAAACATAACTTTGAATATTATACTCCATTTCTGCTGATAGATCCCCCTAAATCTGACACACCGGACCTTTAAATGTTGTCTTCAGATAAGCAGTCGTGCACAAACTAGCTTTAAGAATAATTTTAAAGCTACAGAACCTTTTTTTGTCAGTACCCGAAAAGCATCGATGTTCAAACCAAGAACCAGCCCTTCATGCATTCAGCCTCTTCATCCTGGTAACACACCAGGAGACAGGCATTAAGTATCTCCTTAATCGCAGATGAAAGTAATAAGTTCGACAGAGGTAGTAGATGGTCGAGGATATTAGAAACTGAGAGGGAGTATGACAGGCGGAGACTGGGGAAAGGAGAGAAGGTCAAACGAGGAATAGTTTCACAGGAAAACAAGGGTGGGAACCCTGAGCTTTTCTCTGGAGAACCCAACTAGTTCGACAACCATTAGGAATGTGAGGGTCAGGAAATAGAAGAGTCAAGTAGGCAGAGCTCAACAGAGACCCAGCTTGAACTGCGCATGTGTGCATTTGTGTGTGTGTGAGCATTTGTGTGTGTGTGCGTGTGTGGGTGGGTGTGTGTTTCTGTTGATGAGGAGAGAAAGGAGGGTTGTTTGTGACTTCAGTTCAACTCTTCCCTACAAAACAAAGAGCAAATGCTGCAGCAGACCAGAGCCAGAACCAGCCTCACACTGTCTCTGTTTGTCTCTGGATGTCCTTACCTCCCTCCCTCTCTCTCTCTCTCTCTCTCTCTCGCTCACCCTCTCTCTGTCTTGCATGCCTGCACTCACACATAAGAGTAGAGAGAGAGAGAGAGAGAGAGAGAGAGAGAGAGAGACTTGTAGCATTGCTCCCTCCCTCCTGCACATGTCCAATCTGTTGTTAATACAGACTACTTCTCCATCCAGCTTTTTCCAATTAGCCAACATTACATAAGGGGCCACATATAGGGACCATGTGAGGGATGGTCAACAATTACAGTCATGCGCGCGCACACACACACACAGACACACACGCACGCAGTGGATCGTGCATTTATTTATTTATACCAAATACAATTCCCCGCGGCCCGGCTCTACCCTGAGAACTGGAGGTTGTCATGGAAACTGTAGAATTCCCTGGGCAATGCACAAGCCAGCTGGCACGGAGCGCTCGGGAGCGCGCACGAGAGGGAAAAAAAAAAGAGTCAGTAAGAGACATGTAGCTGCAGAGAGAACTTTATTTCTGTTTTACTTTTCTTTCTCTGTTTTTTTTTCTTATCAAGCTGTTGTCGATTTGCTGCTCATATCCTGCACGCCCACATGCCTGAACGCAGCAACTAAACTGTCTTTAATGGGATGGGAACAAAGCAGAACAGAGCTCAACAGGGCTGATGTCAAATGATTCACCTGTAGTCCTCAAAGCTAACAAATAAATGTATATGGTATGAAAAAATATGCCACTAATGACTGCTTTCGTTGTTGATCCATCAATCATTTTCTCAATTTTTTGTTCAAAGGGGCATTGTGTAGATTTTGGGGAGGAATTTAAACTCAGAGTTTGAATATTTACAATATTAATGAGGTAATAATACAAACTCAGAAATATTAATCTTTTCCATAACTGAATAAACAAGCTGTTCTCAGAGGAAAATAAGGTCTCCAGAACAGGAGAAAGGTGGCAGGGTCCGCCACATATAAACAAAGTAAAACAGTATGAAATTGTGTTGTCCTTTAAGATCAGTTTGTTCAGCCCTGAAAAATTAAGACAATTTGTTTGTTTAGTTTTTTTAGGCATAAAAGGTCAGTTAATGAAGACCTTTCTCTTCTGATTAAAATGTCTTCCCCAAAACTACACAGTGCACCTTTAATTATTTGTTCCACAAAATGTAAGCATGTACTGAAAATCACAATTTTTAAACAGTGTCTGATTGCTTATTTAATTTCGGAACAAAATATCTAGATTTATTATCACATAAGAGACCGTACCGCTCTAAATCCTCACATCTGGGACACTCAGAAAGTTTTTGGTATGTTCGCTTAAAAAATGACCTGAATCGTTGATTGATTTCTCCGAATCCATTGATTGATTATTCATATACTGCTTTCAGCTCAAAAATGCATACAGATATACTTACATCAGTAAAAAAATACTTATCTACTGTCTAAAATTAAATCAGTTTTCATTTTTTTAAAATACCTTCAGCACATCAGTGTATGCTAATCTGAGTATTTGTCCAGTCCAGCACATGGACCTCTGAGTTGTATCAGCCCCTCTTTGGGACACACTTAACTATTATAAACTTACACATACAGTTTGTTGTAATGAAATTACACAGGAGCTTTTTATACATCAACAGAGCTAACAAGTGAAATAAGAGATGTGATGTATGTGTCTGTGTATTTACCGAGGAAGAGGCAGAGGAGGTCTAAGCCGACCAGGAGTTTTCTCTTGGATAAAGCCGGTCCAGTTATCTCTATGAGTTTCTTCCCACTGCCGTGCTCCATCCCCATCCCTGCTGTCTTGTTGTCCGTAAGTTTGAGCTGGAGGTCGGCGCTGGAGACGGCCACACCGGCGCTCTGCGACCCGAATTTGTCCAACATGACGACTGGCTGCGGGTGAAAGTGTGAAAGTTGTGGGCATCAGAAAGTTGGGTGCGCCCTTGAACTACTCATGTGCAGAGCTGCAGGGACTGTCAGTGAATCCACAAGTTGTCACACTGTTTAATACGCTGCCCGCGGCACGCGCTGCTTGGCTGTCAGAGGAAATTGTCTTTTTTTACGCATTTTTAATGTCATCACATCGTCTGCAGGGCTCGCCCTGACTCGTCCCAGGGCATCCGTCACCTTGAAGAAATGTATCACGGTGGAGCGGAAAACTCCAGACTGGTTGCGAAACACACAGTGAGGGATAAGACCTCTCTCTTTCTCTTTCTCTCTCTCTCTCTCTCTCTCTCTCTCTCTCTCTGTCTCTCTCTCTCTCTCTCCTACAGGGTGGAGGCAGAGGCTTTCAATTCCAGTGATTTGTAATTTAGCTGAGAAACACATGCATCATGCACATGTCACGGTGACGGTGGCTGATGGAAGCAAAACAGCTTATTTCTCCATCACAGTGAATCACTTTCACCTCTATTCTTCTTTAGATAGCTAAATACGCAAAATCCCACATTTACCAAGGAACCGCTATTGCACAAAAGAAAACTAAACAAACAAACAAACAAAAAAAACCCTTACAATCATTGAATAACTCAAGGATCAGACATTTAACAGCATTTGCAACAAACTAGATCTGCATTCTCATGTCTTTTCTTATTACCGTCACTCAGCAGCATGGCACATAACTGTTGCTTATCAAACTGGTTAGCACCTGGTGTAAAAAATAGGCTAAATGTGAACTTATTATTATTATTATTATTATTATCGTTATAAAAGCTGGTACAAGAGCTTTAATTTTTGTGTTGATTCTGGCACTCCCTGTGGACACCATTCACCCTGTTACAAGACACTGTACCATCAACATGATTTTGAAGCTGTTATTTTAAGGTAAAAAAGTTACATAATGTTGCTTTAAAGGAACAGTTCGACATTTTGGGGAAGTTTACTTCTCCACTCTCGTTACGAGAGTTAGATGAAAAGATCGATACTCCTCTCAATCTTTCACAGTAAATATGAAGCTACAGGCAGCAGCCAGTTAGCCTAGCTTAGCACAAAGACTGGAATCAGGGGAAAACAGCTAGCCTGTTTTCATCTAAAGCTAAACAATCTGCATAGAAGCACCCCAAAAGTTCACTTGTTAACCTGTTATATACTTTGTGTGTTTGAGCGTGTATTAAATCGGAACACAGAAACGACAGGTTGTGGATTTTACCCTGTGTTAAGACTATGAGCTGGACTACTTCTCTGCTGGATGCTTGGAAACTTCACTGCAATTGTGCCCAGAATAGAAATAAGAGATTAATTACAAGTCGTACTTAGTAGTATGTAGTTTTGGGGAATGTACACAAGCTAACTAACTGTAATATGACCCTGTCAGATACTCCTTTCTGTTCTGTTATTTTTCTTATTGCTCTGCTTTCATTTTTCTTCTTTCCTTGTTTCATTTCTTTTCTCTGGGAGTGCTTCATAGGGAGTTTCTAAGTTTGAATTTCTCCTCCAAAATGACATAGTGCCCCTTTAACAAAGCAGGAAATGAGAAACAAGAGTTTCCTTAAAGTAAAAGAAAAATGCCATGTCCTATTCTCCTTTCTCTACCCGAGTAGTGTATAAGAAATTAATGAGTTTATGCAAAGGCTTTGTAATTTAACTATAGTAAGAGTGAGGAGGTTTTTTATGAAATTGCAGTGGCAGCAGAGCTATCAGGACAGATGGGTTCTCTGCTGTAGGGGGCAGCAGAAGCACTGCCAGGGGAGGTTTCATTTGTCTCCTCTAGATGGTCAGCAGTTTCAGTAGTAGAGGAACATAGAAAGAGAGCATAAGAGAGAGCACGCGCGCGCGAGAGAGAGCAAGCTTCGGGGTGGGGGGTGGAGTGGATACTTGTACTTTTCTGAATGTGAAGTGAAAACAGAGCCAGTGACTTCCCTGTGAGAAAACCCAGCACATCACGATGGATGTTGTTGTTTTTGTCAAAAACACCCATACGTAATCCTGACCACAGAAAATCCAACAATAGATATGAGAACTGTGTGCGTGCGCTTTATTATGTGTTGCCTTAAAAGTGCAGTAATTGGCCGTTCAAAAATGACGTCACCCTCAAAACCTCTGCATGATATTTCATCACTGACTGTAAAGGAAAACTGGTATCAATTATAAAGCTATTTTCCTCCACATGACACATTACAGCACTCGCTGAGTAATGCTTCTTGTCACTTCCTGTGATGAAAGGTGGAAAGCGTAAGTCTGGGAACTCATGATTTCTTCTACCGACAGGCTACACCAGCAGTCCACTGCATACATTCACAAGAGTTATCTAAATAGACAAACTTAAACACAGTTATAACACACACAATCACACACACACACACACACACACACACACACACAAACACACACACACACACACACACACACACACACACACACACACACACACACACACACACACACACACACACAGAGGATATTCTAAAAACTCCCCAAACACACCTACACTCAGGATTTAACATTATAAAGTAAGAGCACATCCAGTCAGGTGCTGTTGTTTTTTTTTTTTTATTGGCAAAATTAAGCTTTCTTTAACAAATCTGGAAACTTCTGAGGGATCTTTATGTGTGGGTGTGTGTGTGTGTGATGGTGCTCATGTAGCTAAAGTGTGGTTGGTTTCATTAGGGAACAGAAGACTTGGGTTTTTGGCCAGTAGGAGCATTTGACCTTCTATGAACTGTATGTCATTTACTTACATTTCAGTTTTTCTCTGTTTCATGACTTCCCCGACAGTCCCCACATTTTTTCCCCATCATACCACCCAGCCTTTTCTCACTTGTTGTCACTCTTCATGATATTTGGACTACCAAAGCCTGTTCTTTTTTTTCTCTTTTGGTGTGCACAGCATTATGCCAGTGGTTCTTAAATTCTTCTCATGCCTTCAAAAAGGATCCAAGTTGAATTATAAGTAATATTTTAAGAGATAATGGACAGCACAATAGCACCAGCTAGCTCTTCCACATCCCCCCTTTAGTGGCTCTATGCCCCCCAGGGTGGTACCCCCTGAGTCTGACAGCTACTGGATTATGTTATTTAGGAAAACATAAAGGGGCACTCTACTTTTGGAGAAGAAATTCAAACTCAGAATTTTTATATTTGCAATATTGATGAGGTAATAATACAAACTCAGAAATATTTACTTTTCAACAAGCTGTTCTCAGAGGAAAATAAGGTCCCCGAACACTGTTTGAAGCTAGAAAGGTGGCAGGGTCCGCCACATATAAACAAAGTAAAACAGTATGAAAGTGTGTTGTCCTTCAAGGTCAGTTTGTTTACTCAGTTTATTCAGTCACAAAAAGCAAACAGAGTTTGTTTATTTAGTTTGTCTAGGCATACAAAATCAGTAAATGGAGATTTTTCTCATCTGATTTAAATTTCTTCCCCAAAACTACATAGTGCACCTTCAATGTAGTGGAAGAACTTCCTCAATTCATGTCATGTATATTGTAATATCGCACACAATGTCTCACTGTGCTTTGTAGACCTGAAACAGCAAAGGACCCTGACCTAGGCAAAACTCTCTAAGAAGATGGAGAAAATAGTCCTTAATCCTCAGCACAGGAAGGAAAAACACAGAGGAAACCTCAAAAGAGATCATTACAAAATCAATAGAAAGTTGTAACAGAGGATGAATATGAAATCCATAATGGTTTGGAGGATGTGCAGTTTGATTGACAGTGTCAGGGCATGCAGGACAGGGAGCCTGGTGGAGATAGAGCAACCTAACCTGATGCCAAACTGCTCAAAATGTACCCTTTCGTTGGATTGGAGATTAAAGTCAGAGTTGATCAAAATATTATGGACTATAGTTGCCAAAGAAGTATTCAGATAAATGAGGTGAATTAAAAGCTACACGTGATGTAGTAAATGTACTGTAATTCTAATACTATACAATGTTAGTACCAGGCACTTAAGCAGAGTACATGAGTAAATGTACTTTCCATCTTTTGATATTGCTTGACAGACTCAAATATAAATGTTAATAAACTTTGTAGCATTTCTCATTCGTAGTTTACATGCAGCCAAACAAGCATTATTATTTCGCAAGGACAAAAAGAATATACATATGAAACATTTACACAAGCACAAATATAGTATATTTTATACATTTCTAAAAAAAAAACATACAAAAAAACAGGACATAGACTTTCTGAAAAAAATCCCTCTCAACCATCACGTATGACCCACAGAATGTGTGTGGTGTCGTCTGTATCTGAGACCCTGCCTCCTATCTGCATTTTCTTATTTTTCTAGTATTTTGCTATGTTCTGGATGTTTTCGGGTGTCGGCCTTTGGGCAGTGGGTGTGTAACCCCCAGGAAATAACAGCGCAAGGTCCACACTCTAAAAAAACGTAGCAACCAGGTTACATTGCTATCTCATTCCTGTCTTCAACTCTACCCTGTGTCTGTTTGACTGCAGGCGGGGTGAGCTACACACACAAACACACACACACACATGCAGGGTAGAGAGGCTAACAAAGAACAGGATGAAGCGTGCACTGCAGCTGCTTTCGAAATCAACATCTGAAGAGCTGTCAGAGGTGTGGGCCTGTTTATTTGTGCTTTTGAACATAACGGCTGTGAAAATAAGTCAGAAAATAATGTTTAATTACTCTGATTTCACTGCCATGTTCTCGCTAACGCCGCTCCTTCTCTTCATTCTCTCTCTAGAATGACCACGACCACTGCTGCTCTCTTTGTCTGACTGTTGAGCTGGGGAGGGGATGGTCAACTTTGAATGATGTGTTTACCAACAGCAACTCACAAATCCTGCATAAAGAATTGTTTTTGTTTATCTATTGTTCTGCATTGGGCAAAAATGGCACATGGTCATGGTCCCGTTCGGTCTGATTACTCACACGCGGATGACTTTCAAGGATTGATGCTTCATTCTGTATTTTGTTGTTACATGCTTTGTTTATTTGCAAATTAAACAATTATAATACATTAATCCTTTATTTCCTTTATAGTTAAATTTCATTGCAATAATTACTTCCCAAAGAATTAAACAAAATCATAATAACATTTACTTGTGCAAGGGTGGGGAAGGACATTTATTTTTATAGTTATTGCCATTTTTCTCCAAATTGTTGTAACTGAATGTTTTATGGGATCTACTTATTACTTGCTGGTTTATTTTGTTTGAACACTGTAACAAATTAGGTTAAACAACCTGAGGATTAAAGTTTTAAGCTCATTGTTTGGAAGTATCTTGTTTCAGGTGTTCATAAAAACAAACTTACTTTTTATTTACATATGGAAAAATATGGAACATTTATTTCTAAGTGATATAATATAATTATTTTCCCAGGGTCTTTTAGTGCCATATTAAAAGCCAATAAAATGTTATTTACTGGGAGAGGACTTTTGCAATTTCAAGAGCCACTGACTAAACCACAGAAAAAAAATGTTGCAATTAATGCAAGTTGCTCAATGATTTCCTGCTTTACAGCAGCATTGGTTTCTGAAAGCGATGTATATACCGTACATATACAGCAGGCTATGCAACAATGACAAAGATGTGGAAACTGAAGAAAGACAAATAAACATGAACAATCTACAGAGACTGTCGTATTCACATTTAGAGGTCAACGTACGCAGAATTGAGCTGACTTGGTCAGCTGATTCTTAATCCTCCACCTCAGTCCACACATACAGATTGCTAAAATGTACGGTAGGCAATATGATATGCAAATACTGCTTTGTGAATTTTCCATAAAAAGACTATGTGAACATTTTAATCAAAAATGGTTACGTTGATTTCCATAGTAAAGCTAAAGACATGGTTAAGGCAACAATATGTAGAAATGCAAAGCTAACATGGACCTGGAAACAACACCACCTTGCTATGACATGCTAATGGATAAGCCTCTGTCAAAACAGGCTAACTTGGATTATGATCAGAAACTAGCGAGTTGACAGCTTCACCAACATAGCCAAACATCAAGCAACTGCAACAACGCATGACATAAGAGCTTTTCACACCGACTCTGCATTATCGCCGCAGTGAAGGCTCGCCTTTTCTCTGCCTTTGTTTGTTCATACTGACCAAACAAAGGCGCTGCGAAACGAAAAGAGGTGCGACGGTACACATCATGGCGGTGAGATCTGTGTGTTTTTTTTCCCTCCGGTTTCCACCTGTTAATCTAAACATGTATCTGCCGACTGTTTATAATCATACGGATGCTGTTATAATGTGTTGTGATTGAGATCCTGACCCACATGCATCCTGGAAAGTGTCAAAGTTATGTTTTTGCTCTATATTACATAATCACATAATCACCATCAGTAAACAGTGGACTCTGTCTGGCTCTCACTCGCGGGGAGGGATACTGTTTTTCCAGGGGGAGAGTTCACTGAAGTCTCGGTCAGGAGGGCTGACCGTCGTGGTGACTTTTTTTCAATACAAGTTTTGCCAGCGACAGTATCTACAACAACACAATAGTGGAAGGAGACAAATACATGATGAGTTAAAGTTTTTTGCTCAATATCACGTCACGTAATAACCGCCATTCAACTGCGGGAGCCGCCTGGCTCTGCTGCTGGGGACAGACGCTGTTTTTCAGGCAGAAATGTGATGAAGATTCAGTAGGACAGACATGATGACAGAGGCTTCATCGTGTATAACTGCAGTAGTTTTTTCCTCATATCAGTTGCCAAAGACACTACCAGTTACCACGTTACTGTTTGGTCATGTTACGTTGCTTTGTGGGTTGAAGTGTGGGACATTCTTTTTTATTTGATGAGTAAAGTATGCGTGTAGCTGCCAGACAGTGAAAACCATCAGATCGACACACCCCTGATCTGCACTTCTGGCTTTTTGTGTCAGCTTCACTACATCAAGCTTCCTCTGTAGCCCAGTTAACAGTTAGCCTAAACATAGCTCTGAACCTTTGCCAGTGACAGTCACTTCCAGTCTTTCGTCTATCTTTAAATAACAAAGCACTTCCCTTTCAGTAACAACCACAAACATTCCCGTGACAGTTCCATCTTTGCAAACTGTGCGGATCTGATCAGCTGATTGTTTTGATCATCAGTAAGCATCTGAGAGCAGTTACCATAAATCCCAGTGTAAACTCTCCTGTGGGAGGTCAGGGCTATATGGACCAGGAGGGAAAGCCCTCGCCAGTAGTCACACCCATTGTACTGTAACACTGCTGATCAATTCATGACTTACTGTCTCTCACAGTAAAAATCACCAATCACGCTCGCCTGGAAGACACTTTTAGACTCAAGATGCATTGATTTATCTTTGCATTTACAGCTTAAATCTTATCTCACTTCTTATCTCAAACTATCTCCCACTTACCTCGAATTTTCTCAAATCTTAACCTCATTCACTGCACGCTGTCTGCACGGATCCAAACACTGATTAACAAGACAGTCTACAGCCACACTGTGCACCAGACACCAGATGAAGATGAGAATCATTCTGCTACTTCAACCATGACTGCCTATACCTTCACTATGACTTCCATAGCAGCCATTCAGCCGGAAGAGCATCAGTGAGGTCCAACGCTGACGTTGTGATAGAGCCTTGTGTTACCAGTCAAGTTGAAAAAACATTTCTTTATGTTTTAAACTTTGTGCACATGAGCAGTATCACAAAGGACATTCCTAAACAATGAATGCTGTATTGTCAAGAATTCTCTTGACTGATGTGGACAATCTGATAACGCCTTGTTGGGGTTGTTCCTGGAACATCGTAATTAAAAAAAATTTCATGGTCAAGGTCACAGCTTTGCCCCTGAAAAATAAGCACATGGGAGAAGTTAGCTTTTCTAACATGTGGTTCACGGTTTGAACCCAAACCGTGAACTTTTCCTAACCCCAACCATGTATTTTGTTGTCTAAAGCTAATCAAACTGCAACAGAAAACTGATTTCTTTTTTCTTTCTAAAAACATGAAAATAATAAGTCAGCTAAGTCAGTGGTCTTCAACCCCTGGTCCTTAAATGATCAGCTTGTCATCAAGCTCTGCTGAAGCCTGATAATGACCAAATTCATTTGAATCAGTCGTGTTGGGGCAGGGAAACATCCTAAAACATGCACGGCAGGGGGGACGCCGAGGACCCCGAGGACCTAACTCTGGCCATATTGACAATGGCAGCTATGGAAAGGAAAGTTCATCAGTTCTGCGACCAAACTAGTATACAGGACCAGCTCTACAAGGTTTAAGTGACTTAAGGTTTTGGTGACCGCTCAACGAGACGACGTCACTAAGGCGACTGTTGGCTGTGTAGTCTTTACAATTAAGTTTTTTCACTGTCTTATATTTCATTAGTTTTATGACAAACTGCAACTTTCTCAAGTTGAAAAATGATCTTTTTTGTCTCTCTCCATTCACTACCATACATATTTTTTCCAAAATAAGGTCAAATGAGGAAAACTGGAAGGGACATGACTTTGGCTCTCTACACCTACACACTCCGATCCCCCACCTCCAAGACAAAACCCACTTCCTGCCACCCTAAAATAGCTCAAACATCTGTACCATGACACCACTTGAACAAACACAACACAGAACAGTACAATACAGGATGGCAGTGGGTTGACTTTGTCAGCATTTGGTAAACACTGGGGGCGATGTCTCCCCCTCAAGAGATAGGCCTATTACAGTTTAATTACTTTTCTGGCATCTATAAAGTTAGTGGGACTTGTGCAACACCGGATGCTTATTTTCCATGATGCAGCACATAAAAGTCTTATGATCTAACAAAAAAAAAGTACAATGGATGAAGAATAGACTCCCTCCCTCCCTTTCCCTCTCCAGCCCCACCCCTCTCTCTCCCACACACACGTTGAAGGCAACATCATCCATCATTGTTACCATTAAGTTTGCAATCTTTTCAGTGTTTGAGCAATACCTGAAACATGTTTCCTCAAGGAAGTCTGGCTATTTTGATACCTGTGGGCATTCCCATCTAAGGTGAGAGCAGACTCACTTTCTGATTGGATTGAACCTGCTCGATGACGCTGTGGCCTTTATTTTTGGGTGATGATGAAATACTGTACACGCTCCCAACAAACGCCACACCCAGCCCTACTTTTACTTGCCAAAGGATGCTTTTCAAATGGGACAGGCAGGTCCACATTCACCTAGAGTTTCTTCAGCCTATCATTATCTCCACTGTGCCACTTTTGCCAGCCCTGTGAGTGGGAAGGTGCGCTCTCTGTCAGACAGTGTCTCGGAATGTAGTGAGGATGGAGGCAGCGCGCCGCCGTCTGTCCCTTTCGATTTCCACCCGCACTCGCTGTCTTCTCGGGCGCACTTGCGCAACAGCAGGCAGAGCCGCGGAAAGTCTCATTTTCTCACCTCGTGAACACGCGGCGAAGGAGGGGGGCGTGTGTGAGGAGGCGAGAGGGAAATCCATGACTTCCGCGTTTTTCCTCCCTGTGTGAAACTATGTGCATAGTAGGGTATAAAAAGCCACCATGGTCCTCAGAGTCGCGACATTCACCTGAAGCCGCGGACCGGGCTGTGTGACAATAAGAGGACTATCTCGTGGAGGTCAAACACCTGGAGCTGTACGACTCCCACAACTTGCATTTGCACTTGAAGCCTTTAACAAGTGGACGGCGAGGCACCCTTCGGACGTCAAGAGTAAAGAAATGGACGTTGAGTCTCTCCAGAAGAGCGGTCGCCGGCGGAGAGGCTGCCTGGACGCTTTTCTCGTCGCGTCCATCACCTTTCTGTTCGTGGCGGTGACAGCTGTGGCTCTCGGCGGGGCGATGGTTGTGATGGAGCTCAGGTCCAAACTGAACTCCCCGAGTCGCTCCCTACAGGTTGGGACGTCACATCAGACAGGAGACGCACCAAGTTCAGGATACAAGGTAAACAAAATGACTGTTGCTCATGAAAAAAGTCTCTGGCTCTCCTTTTCAAGTTGGACCCATGTTCTGTGCACATTTTAATCCACTTCATCTTTTTCTGTTTTGTGAACAGATGCAGAACTTTGCCTACCTACAAGCCACCTCAAGTATGTCTATTTTTATTTGTTATAGCAGGCATTTAACACAAATGTTTAGGGACAGAGTCACAAAAATATGCCATTTTTTTATTTATTTATTAATAAATAAATAAGAGTAGTTAGATGATGTTTTTTATTAATAAATAAATAAGAGTAGTTAGATGATGTTTTTTATTAATAAATAAATAAGAGTAGTTAGATGATGGTGTTTTTTATTAATAAATAAATAAGAGTAGTTAGATGATGTTTTCTTCTATTAAGTGGAGTCTTTTTCCCTCCTCATGGACAAACTTTAAAGATGTGGCCTAAAGGTCCTTCTTCTGTATCGCTTTGATGACTTTAAAAATAGAGTTGCTTGTAGCTCTGCCATTTTCAGACTGAAAGCCAGACAACATCAGACAGAAATGTATCAGACAAGCTTGCCCTGTGTAAACACCGTCTAAATTACACGTGTTTTGTCTCCTCCTGCAGGCGATGTAAACAACTTCACCATGCGCTGGGCTCCAGTAGAGTACGGTCCTGGCAACTCTGTGGGAAGCAGCTTTGTGTTTGACGAAGATCAGCACTCTCTGAAGCCCCAACAGACGGGGATTTACTTCATATACATTGATCTCAACCTCACCTGCACCTTCAGGTGTCAGGCAGGTGTCCTCAGAGTAAAGGTGGGCGATAAGCTCACCTGTGAAGTGGAGCTTCCTGAGAAGGCAGATACAATACCTGTGAGCAAGAAGTGCTGGACGGTGAGCCTGATAAACGAGCAGGGACTGGTTACTAAGATGATTGCACCAAAGGAACTGCAGTACTGGAAAGTGGAGATGAACAGCTCAGGGTTGGGGATGTTTCTTGTGGACTAATGTGGACACTGTCGTGTTGCTGCTTCCATGAAGAGGCAGATCAGCCCTTGAACTTGTGGGTCGTCACCAAAAAGCAACACCGGTTTGTGTTTTCTTCAAGGCCGAGTGGGGGGAAATGGGCGCTGGAGACATTTTAAAGCTATTATGAAAGTTCTTGCAAACTGAAGATGGAAGACAATGAAGCTCAGCAGGATTTTAAAGTGGAGTCTGAGGAGAAGTTGCATTTATGACAATGCAAACAGCATACGGAAAAGACAAGACACTCACCTCCTTCTGTATAAATACGTATATACTGTATGTTACTCTGTGTATGATATATTTATTTACTGAAATTGAACTATTTATATTCTATTTATAATAATGTGTATTTTGATGTAGCTATCACTACATTAGTGTTGATGTGCAATATACGGCAAGTTCAATCAGCCTGCATTGTGTTAAATACGATTTTATTATAGCTCTGTCTTCATTTTATAAATGGCTCAGGGCCTAAAGTCATGGCTTACAAATGTATGTGATCCTCCTCCAAAACTGCAACAAGCTCAACAAGGATCTCATTAAGTCCTCTCGACTAAACAAGTGTATGTAAGTTGAGTCATTCAATCTTGTCTGGCAAATTATGAAAAACAGTTATGAGTAACACTTACAGAAACAAGGTCCCATGACAATGATCCTTCTGTAATCAAAAACATGACGAGAATGACTGAATATCTTTAATATGTGGACTCATATGTAAGTCCTATGGACGAACTACATACTGTTGAATGTATTTCATTGTTATCCATATTAAACATGGATTCTGTGAACACTGAGATGACAAGTGTGAGAGTGATTGTGACAAAGTTTCATGTGGAATATGAAGAGTTGGTAGGTAGAGGAAAGTTCTCTGCTGTTGCGCAGCCAATACCGGGAACTGTGTGTACATCACTTCCTGTTTATTTACCATAAAGTGTGGTTTAGAAAAAAAAAACTGTGGGCCAGCAAACAAACACAATTACAACTCATGTGATATATAAACCAAAGGTGCTGATGTCGGGTGAAAACAAGTCTTACCTCCTCTTATGATATACGAGTTACGGCTTTCATTTTGTCAGCGCAAAATGAAAGCCGTAACAGAGGGCAAATATTGGAGCCTGAAAGGAAATGCTGAGTGCGATTTTTAAACATTATTCTGTTGTTTTTTTATGGCCACTCTTTCTTCATAATCAGTGATTCCCCAAATGAACAACACATAAGCAAAGTACAATTCATTATTTATGTCTAAAACTACACAGCAGTCCTAACAGATGGGTTTAGATCCTTTACTGAAAGTGGCAAAAATAAATATTTTAACAATAACAATTTATCAAATGACAATGTCAAAGTAACCTACAGAGAATTGTCAGTCAAATCTGCATCTTCCTTTGGTTTTAACTGAGCTCACAGCAGCTCATCTTTTAGCCGACCGCCCCATGGCTTCACTGGTTTGGTGCACTCGGTTCCCTCATAGTGTCGTTTTCAGCCACAGCAGGCAGCTGTTGTCAGAGAAAAAGCCCCACTACCTGCTCAGCACCCAACAGCAGACAGACTCACTTAATGACTATAGTCACCACTGAATTGTGCAATTCCCATCACCTAGTTAAAAGTTAAGTAAAATTAGTAATAAATGACAGATATGGGATATTTTAAGGTTTGTTGAAAGCTCACACTAAACTGCATTGCTGTCTAAATTTTGTATGAAGAACCAGTTTCAGGAGCATGAAAAGTTGGGGGGAAAATTCTAATACATTTTGTTAATGTAGCCATTAAAGGTTTCTTCAGGAACCCTGCAAGCGAGCAAGGTTCCTTGAATATTCCCAGGGCTCCTTGAGGCTCTATGATTCCAAGAGTGTAGCTGGTGAACAATGTGCAGCATTCAGAAGCTAAAGAGGCTGAAATGTCCCTCTGTCAACTGATAGATACCAAAATCAGAGCTAAAAGAGAGTGAATATCAGACTTAAAAGTGTTACTGATAACTAAATATGATACTTCATCTCCCCCCTTCCAATACAAGGAGCTTTTGAAACGTTAGCTTGTGAAACAAGCTGCCAACCACTTGAGGAGGCAGATAATTTGAACAACAGCAGTGTTGTGACGTGAATGCAACGATTAATTCACAATGGAAACACTAAGTAGCTTACTTTGCTAAGCTAGCAAATGTTAGGGCAGTAACATTTGCTAGCGCTCAGCGCTGTAGAAATCAGCCATTTTTACTTTTCTTTTTTTTCTCCCACAAACTGGCAACTACTTATGGCGTTATACTATTGGCTCACACACCTTCTCAGAAGTTGGGACCAACCAGTAATTCTTACACATAAAAATATTATCAATATGACCTTTAAATTTAACTGGTAGACACAACTCCAAGTAAATGATAGTGTTGCTATGTAACCTCTGGATGTGTAAATAAATAACTGTTTGTGGAAAAGTTCACCATACCAACTCAGAAGTTGATATACCACATTATTGTGTTAACTGCTGCCCCAGGGTGTTCAAGAAACGAGTTGTTGCAGGTTTAAAACTGCAAACCAGCAAACATTGATGCAAACTATCTTATACTTAAAAATGAGTGGCGAAATTGATTCAATCTGTGTTCTTGACCTCAAGTGCTAAGTCACATATCTCTTAAGCAACATTATGTAGAAATTGGCATTTTATGCGATTTGGCGCCCCCCACAGTTTCTGAGTGCAATATCACTGTTGTAAATACAAATCCCAGCTCTGTAACAGTTTGTCAGATGTAATGTAGGTGCTACCTCCAAACAAAACTCATTACGTCATGACAATGTTTTGTGTTGAAAACTTGTATGTTGAAGTAAACATGTATGTAACGCTGTGATCCTCCCCTCTCACTGAAGTGACAGTGCAGAAACAAGTTATTGGGGGGCAGAGTGGCTGAGACAGAGACACCATTCATCCTGGTACAAGACACTGTACTATAACGTGATTTTAAAGTCGTTATTTTAAGGTAAAAACGTTACATAATGTTGCTTTAATTTGTTAACAAGATAACAGCACAAGGCAAATTTAAAGGTGCATAAAATATTTGCAATCTGCATTGTTTAAATTCATTCTTCTTACATGTCTTTGCCAACACATTGCCACCTGTAGATCAGTGGTTTGTGTGTGTGTCAAATGAGACGGGCACGTATTGTACTAGAGCTCAGAAGTAGACGTATTTATTTTGCAGAACGGCCCCTTTCAGACTGCATTTGTTGTGTAAATGATGTTGTTTATTTATGCTGATGCATTAATGTGTAAGCAGCCTTTTAATGTTGCAGCTTGGTCGAGTTTATACTGTTGGGTAGTTTAATTAAGAACGATGCATCATATTTTAAAGGCTGAATATGCGTAATGTTGTAAAATCTTAATCTTAAGCATAGTTGTCAAATGAATATAATGGAGTAAAAACACAATGTGCTTGAGCAAATATACGCAATACACTAATCTAACGGTGCAATTACATGAAGTGTTTTTCTGCACAAAGCATTCATGCTCAAGCCGCAAGTCTATTATAATATGTTTGTATCAGATACACAGATGTTTATCTGTGTCTTCAGGAAATGACCCAAATATTTCAGCTTCATCTGAGGTCAGTCTTTCCACTCCCCTGTTCCATCTCAGTGGGGATTTGGCCACCTGTCTGTCTACCTGTCTACAAGGTTTCCTGTTTTCACACTGTTCTCATGCACCCGTTGCTTCTTGTTTCGCCTCTTTTTCCACCGTAATTCCCTGGCAGAATTCCCTCGTTGGTTGCCGAACTCGCCTTACTTGTTTCTACTTAACACTCTTTGTCTTTTTTTTTTTCCATTTAACACATTGCACTTTTTGCAAAACTTTCCCCTGTACACAGTGAGAAGAGCTGAGTCAGCCACAGCAACCTCAGTAGTCTTCCCCTCCATCCTCTCCTCGGTGCATCCTCACTCAACCACATCCTGCTATTCACACACACACAAACACACACACAGCTTTGCAGGTGTTTGTGTTTGTTGTGAACTGATAAACCTGCAGCTTATGCAATGCAACTTACTAAGCTATGCATGTTGCATTCTGTGGTTTGTCTCAGTGTGCTGATGGTATCCAAGCTGGTTCCAAACAGTCTTATGTGTGTATACATGGTGTATTTTGTGAGCAAGTTACAATCTTATCAGGAACTGATGCTACTTCATATTTTTGTTTGATAAGAAACAGCATTTTATTCACACAACAAAATACATAACAATCATCAAGTAGGATTATATAACCTGAATATCAGGTACTTTTTATGATATCACAACCATTTGTTGTTTTTTCATAAGTGATTCAAATACATTCATCGAGTACGGTATAATTTAGATCATATATATATCACATATATTAGAAATATACAATTCACCACAATATATGGTGTCAATTAACACAGAGACATAGAATCTGATCACAATGTGGAACAGAGGTGTTTGCCTCTAAGGAGATATCATAAAGGCACCCATCAAGTTTTCAGTAGTTCCTGGGCGGATCTTCTGTATATCCTCCAATGTGACAAAAATTTGATCTCCGCTCTGCAGCTGGAAGATCCCAGAGAGGAAACTGTTCCACAGATCCTCCCCTACCTCTGTAGTCATTTCACTTGAAGATTTCGGGCAGCGGAAACTAGAGGAAACATGTACAAGATGTCACAAAGCGAACTCACCACAACGTAACAAAGACAGCACTTGCATTTAAACACACAGAAGCGAAGATACAAACAGGTTGCGCTCAGAAAAACACTGCGACAGAGGAAGGAAGTAAGGCGTGGCACATTGACTAACCTTTTTGATTTCATAAGTTCTATAGGCTTGCCATAGGCCTGGGTCTCTTTCATCACCTTGTGCTGGATAAGCAAACAATTCTCTGCAGCATTTATTGTCACTTTTGAGTAGAGGTAGTAGTAACCGTCCTTATTGACCAACAACCGACCATTGTTGTAGCCCATGTTGTAGGTGACAGCTTCGCCACCTCTATGTATCCACTGCACCACGTTGTTTTCTCCTGCAGGATTCTTGGAGCCTGGGAAAAAGATGAGAAAGAAGAGGGGAAGTGAATAAAAAAAACACAAAACATGAGTTCAGATGAAACACTGAGATATAGAATATTTAGGTTTGAGTATTATGGGGGCTCCAACCTATCAGCTGAGCGAAAGGCCTCTTTTGGTCTTGCTCTGTATATGGTCGCACTGAGGGAATATCATTGGACTCTGTTCAAGAAAGCAGGATTAGATCAATCAATCAATCAGTAGTTAGAATAAATATATTCTCATGTGTGAGTTCACATTTGAGTTCACATTTGAACTCACACATGAGGTTTTCCATGTGTTTTGAGCTCTGAAGTTCTCAGTAAAAAGGTCCTTATAAAGCTGTCATTTTATTTTCAACATTGTATCTTGTAGTCAAATCATCTTAGCTGTTGACAGCGGCTAAATATTGCACATATGTGGTTGATCTTCACAGACAACATGGTAAAAGAGAGTAACTCAATACCTTTAGGTTGTTCTTGACTCAATATGGTCCCACCCTGAACAGAAAAAAAAAGTTAAACCTCAAAGCTCCAACATACAACCAGCCATAACCTGTATAAGACATGGGTATTGTACACCCACAATTACCTTCTGCCAGGATGTTTGGGGATTGGACACGTTCTGGCAGAGAGACTTACAGAGGGCATGCAGGGAGAGGAAGAAAAAAAGAGAATGAGAAATAAATATTGAGCTCATTGGTGAAAAATCTGTGGGTGTTTTTAGGCAAGATGTCAAAAGTTCAAGAACGTGTAAGAACAGGAAGTGATGTGCTTTGGGGAAACCAATCGTAATGTCCATGTAGAGGAGTGGACGTGTGAAAATATTCATACATCTAGCACACATACATACAAACAGCTTAACACTTTTATCTAACAATACATACAAAGAAAAAAAGTTTGGCCAGATTTTAAAACCAGAAAATGTTGATGGGTTAGACATTGTATGTATGCTGGACAACTATAGGCCTGGCATATTGTGATTTCGTATAACCAGAGGTGGAAGTAACTAATAACAGCTACCAACATACCTACCTACCTACCTACCTACCTGCCTACCTACCTATTTAATGGCAGCTACAGTTAGCAGCAGTTACTCACGTCATATTCTGTTTCCGAATTGTTTTGTTATGAATGAGTGGTGACCAATTCTTACATTGCACCTTATTGCACCTTGCAAGTATTAGTTTTATACAGGAGGTTCTACTTGTAATTGAGTGATATTTCAGTAATGTAACTGTGCTCATACTTGAGTACAGATTTTCAGTAATCTTTCCACCACTGGGCATAACAACAAACATCGAGGCCCTTAATTTCAAACCTTAAACAGAAAAAACCTTTTAAATTTGTTTTTAAATCAAGATATTTTATTGGTTTCACTTGACCACTGTTATTTGGTTTTGTGGTATTTAATTGGCTATAATAAAGGTATTTGAATGCCTCAGATTTCATTAGTGAAAAATTAAACAAAATTTGAAAAAGAAAGTTGTTTTGTATGCTACATGCCAACTCTCTCTCTCTGTAGCTGGTAAAGGTCTATTACTCTCTTTGTTATTGTCAATAAAACATGGCATTGCATAGTCTCTCAGGTTTGATTTTTAAATTACATATTACATAACATGCAGAGTGTAAAGCACAGAGAGGCTGGTGTGTGTTTACATCATAATGAAACTGTCTTAGAAAAGTGAAGTTATACTGTGGGTTTGCATTTGAGAGCAAAAGGAAAGGGAAGTAGAACTAGAGAAAGAGTCCATTTGTTACAGACCTGTCATTTAAACAGCAAATGATGACCCGAATACAAATGTGTTTAACTCTCCGCTTGTATGGAGTCTGGTTATGACGTAGAGAAAGTAGGGAAATTCTAGAGAAAAGGAATTTCCACGTGCTCCAAGCCCTGCGACCTAGCCCTACACACACACACACACACACACACACACACACACACACACACACACACACACACACACACACACACACACACACACACAGACATCAGTCTCACCTCTGTTTTTTTATACAGATTGTAGATTAAACATCCTTCGACAACAAGTCCCAACATGGTGAGTCCTATCAGCAGGAGAAGAAACTTTTGGCCGACTCTCGACCACCTCGGTTTCTTTCCGCCGGTCACAGAGTCGTAGTTGGCCTGGCTGTCAACCACAAACACCTGGGGACACGTACCCACGCCACCCTCAGCCATCACACCAGATTGCATTCCACCTGGGGCCTGAAGGCTAAAGGACAAAGGGCCTGATGTGGCGAGGGAGGGAAAGAGACAGGGTTTAGGGTTAGGTAAATCAAAAAAACACAGTGCCATGGCAATCAACAGGATTCGTGGACATGGACACAGATTTTATATTGTTTTCTTGACTCTCAGCACGTGCCAGCACCACGCTATTTTTGAGTGAATGAAACACAACATTTTTAACCAAGATGGAGTCACAGTGAGAAGGTTGGGGGACATAGTCCATGACCGTCACGCCAGAATCCAATCAAATCAAGCCTTTGGTTAGGTCGAGGCAACAAATACAGTTTGGTGCACTATGTAGTTTTAATCAGAAGAGAGAGATCTTCATTGACTGATTTTTTATGCCTAAACAAACTTAATAAACAAAAAATCTCTTGTATTCATGACTTAATACACTGAATAAACAAACTAACTAACCTTAAAATACAACACAATTTCAGACTGTTTTACTTTGTTTACATGCCACCTTTCTAGTTGCAGGTAAAGACAATGATTTTCATTATGTGTCAATAAAAATCAATTCATGAAATGTTGATGAAGAATAATCCATAGGATTTATGTACATAGGCACACATTTTCCATTTGAAACTCAACATTCAACACTCAACAATTTGAATCATGTACATAATCCATCACCATTTGAGGAAGTGCTGTGATGCTGGGTTGATTGGAGAGATTAGAAAAAGCAAATAAACAGGCAGCAGAAGCAGACATGAGACACACAGTCAGCAGAAGTACAGATGTGACCTCATTGTATCATCTGCTCACAGTGGGCAGATGCGACGCAACCAGCTTCTGGGAAACAAAAGGGATTTCAACATACCCTGACTACTGCAAGCGCACAAGGAGAGAATGCTTCAACCGGTCCAATGAATCAAAGCCAAATGTCCTATTCTTACTGTTCAAAGCAGTTCAGAGAGGCAGTGATTACCTTGGATTTAAATGTGCACAAGATGTTTAGTGCTAGAGCTCAGTCAACCATTCAGCAGCACAGGGCACTTCTCACACCTCTGACGCTCCTCTGGGACATTGAATGACAAAAAAACATGATTAAAAATAATAAGAAGAAGAACATTAATAGCATTCTCTGAGATACCACTGTCCATTACGACTTCTCCTCCAGATGTCTCACCTTCTGAGAGAAGAAAATCCTCTGCCTGCACCGAGTTACAGATCTCTTTACACCCACACCTCTTGCGTCTGCTCGCCTGCTGTCAACTATCACTAATATTGCTTTTTTTTTGAGCCAGCCCATGTAAGGAGGAAATGAAGATGACATGGGGAAGAGGGTTAGAGAGAGAGATAGATACAGAGCGAAAGAGAGTGAGTAGTGTGCGTGTGAGTGTGTGTGGGACACTCCCTACAACTACTGAATATAGTTATCGTCCCTCAGCTGACACTTCCTCTCTCTTCAATTTGTTCACTCTGCGTGTCTCGTGTTCTGCTGAACACTTTTCGTTTGTTTTGTCAGTGTCTGTTGCTGTTGCTGTAGCTGTAGCTGCTTTGGCCGTGCAGTTTCTGAGAAATTTACACAATTTTTTTGTCAAGTTGAGCCACACTCTTAATTGTGTGGAACAGTGCACTGTGACGTTAATAACAGCAGAGATGGTTTTAGAGAATGAGTTTGGGCGGAACAGGCTATTAAATTCACCAAAATTCATCTGTACTTTTGATCGCTACCCTCGGCTGCAGCTATCACCACAGTCTGATTCAACTGCACTTTATTGCATATTTAGTATTCGCTTCGTCTACCATGTGGCCGCCTCTTGCTCATTCATTTGCACATGTTGCTTCAATTATAATTGGTCAAACTCATCACCTAATCAGAACAACTTTCAGTAACTGGCGATGAAGGTGTACTTTAAGGTCTTTGTTTTACGCAAACCCTGCTTTGTTCAAGAGTTGCTTCACTTTAAAGGGAGTGATCAAAAACACATATTTTCCCCCTTACTTGTAGTGCAATTTATCCCTTGAGACTGTTTTGGTGTACGCTGATGAGTTTTGGAGATATTGATGGAAGTCAGCCTTCTCTAGCTAGTCACCTACCTCTCGTCCATGAGCAGATACACGTTTCCGTCTCTGTGTTGATTTGTGTGCTGTGTAGAAAACAGTTCTGCCATCTGGATGATCGTGAGTAACCAGGTTGTGATTTCTGGGAAAGAGAAATCACTTTTGAGTTTGTCCAATGTCTTTCTTCTGAGCTTTGAACACCACAAGCCGAGTCCCGTCTGGTTCCATTATATTGGAGATAAGGCAGACATCTCTTCAGCAGAAAACTCCAAAGCTCGGCAACTCACACCACAATAATCTAGACAGATAATAGCACGACAGAACATAAAATATTTTCATTTTTATTTTGTGGCTAACTGTCCCTTTAAGTCCTAATGACCTCTTCCCTTTTTACAACATAGTTTCTATTATGGGTGATTCATCAATACATTTATGAGTTCTCTTTTTTGGTACAATATGCTTTTGCCTGATTTGTTTTGCTTACAACATCCCACCAAGGTAATTCCACCTTACAAAAGTGTGCACAGCTCAGATTTAGTCACATTATGGTTCTTCTTTTATCTTCACATGACTCTAACCCAAATATTCTGAGAAATACTTTCATTTTCCTCTCTTTATCTAAGAAATCTATGTCTTTCTCTTCCAATAAAATGTTTGAGTTAGAAAAAGAGATGATTGCACTTTATTCAAAGCAAAACTCGAACTCGAAGCTCAGAGCAATTTGAAACCAATCTAGGGTTTTTTCTTTGTTGTGGGAGGGGGCAGTTTGTCGTGACAGACTCCATATGGTGAAACTACACTGCATACACTTTTACTGACACACACACACACACACACCCACCCACACACAGAGTGGTGTTTAGACGAGATAAAGACTCAGGGAGGACAGACGGAAGTCTATGGTCTTGGTGGGCCACTGTGGTTGTTGCTTGTTAAATGCACTTCTTGAGAGAGACAGAGAGGTAGACCTGCACATGTATGGAAGCCCAGAAGTGACTGTTACTGTGTGAATAATACATGAAATAGTTTACATGGTCCTCCATTTTACTGGCTCTTTTAATTTTTTCATTTGCATTCATACATTTTCATCTCACCTTCCTGTTGAACAATTATCTATATCTATATATTTCTTTTTGCCAGACAACATCGCTCTGTATTCTTTGATGATTTCACACACACATATGGCTGCTCTGGTCTCTGTGTTTCATATTTTCTTAATAGTTCCCTTTTTCATTGTTGCCTATTTATAATATAATATAATCTAAATCTAAATCTAAATCATGAGTCTAATGTATCTGTATGTCTTCAGCAAATATTGATAAGGCTCCTGATTTCTAATATTAGTACGAACACACAAAAAGAAGGGGGAATCAGTCATGTTGTTGATTTATTGCTTTATTTTATTATTGCTTTATTTTAATTTTTTGCTATTTTGGAAGTAAACTGTAGGCACACTGTCACACTGTCATGACTTGTTGAGTCACGTGAACAGAACCGAGCCATCGTTAATGTTACTAGAGACAGCTGTGGTTTTCCCCACTATGACACATCAATAGATCTCCTGTGGAAAAAGGCTGCGGGGTGATACAAGCAGGTTAAACCAACAACCGACAGCCTTGCAGCCTTGTGGTTACTGATGCGTATTATTTATGTAGTTAACCACATATTTCAGTCTGAGGTTACTCATGCAACAAACATGAGTAACAAAGCAAACATGCCGATCACTTCACATTGACTAACAAATTAAAAGCTTTAGGTTAAAAATGTTAAACTAAAAAGCTAGCTATGAAAAATGAGAGATATGTTTTAGGTTAACTATTTGGCAAGCATTGGTTATATTTACTGTTACTGTCAATGCTTGCCAGCTGACGCCTGAATAAACCCTACTCGTCCTTAAGTTTTTTACTTGCAGCCGTGTCTGTCCTGCTGTGACATGTTGCAATGATTTAATGGATCTACACTAAACAGAGTGTGATACTAACAGTGTAGCTACAAGACAGTACACAGCAATTTAGAGTGTCAAATGAACTCTTATGACTATTAATATCCTTTGGTGTTTGATTACTAAGTATATTATTTCATCAGCTGCTGTTTTCAACTGTTAAGCTTGAAGGTAGGAGTAACATTTTAACCTGAGTGTGATGTGAAAAGGACAAGGGGCATTTTAGAAATACTAAAGTCATGGGCTCCCCCAGTAACAACCTGCAGACCCTAAACTGTCTGGAAGTTTTTCTTTGAAGTTGGATTTTCATTCATACGACTGTTAAAATATTTTTTTTTGGTAAAAGACAATTACATGTGACTTTAATGCGAAATGCTCCTTCCTCGTGTTTCTAAATTTGATAAATTCACAGAACAGGTCAAGATTGTAATGTCATCATTGGTAACTATGCCCCCAGAACTCATGGTCTAAACCAAGTTATTGTTAGAAATTAACATTCATTTTATTTAACACAATTTAATTAGAATCATGACTGATGCTGTTGTTGTTGATAATTTTGACCATATTATTATTGATATCATTATTGATGAACATAATCTTGGGTGAAACCTGTCACCCACAACCAACCATAAATACTTATTATTCTACTTGCTTCCTGTATCTGCTCGGGACGCTTTTCTGCTTGCTCTCGCTTCTGCTTCCATTTTTTCCACTGTTATTCTTTTTCCTCACTAAGAGATTACAAGCAGTGACTCCTGGATATTTAAAAAACACTGGCATTATAATTAATTGAAGATAAAGTAAGCTGCTGCCTTATTTCAACATTTTTTCTGAACTCTGAACGTGGCCTACCATTTAGCACAAGCCTGTTAGCAGCTAAAGCTAACTAGCATCAAAGTGCCTCCCTTTACCGTGGACGATTTTCAGAAGATCATTCAAATTGCTGTACTGGAAAACAAGGTCCACCGGATAGAAGCAAATGTGGAAGTGAACGGACTATGTGGGAACGACACCGCTCTTCGACAGAATCAGAACAGCAGACAAGAGCCTACTAATACACGGCTAATTAGCCCCAACAATGGTACGACGAAACAGGAGGACTGTGCATCAGGTAATAAATCAAGGAATATTATTTATTGCTGGAACACTCTTGGCACAAGGCCTAAAGATAAATCGTTTCCCTCAGATATGTGAGAATGAGTAACAGGCAGAGCCCAGCGCCCTGAGATTTGTGATGCGACTGTTTGGCCTGCTCTGTCGATATAGTCTCTGACATCTCAGAAGGAATTCTGGACATCGTTGCTGAACCACCAATGGTGAAATCTCTCATTTTACACACAGTCGATGACTGTCGTGAAGCAACAGTCTGAGGTATTGAAACAAGACTGTTTTGATCTGTTGCACAAAGTCAGATCACTCGATACTGTGGTGTTTGTCAGTGGCCCTCTATCGACTGTCCGATGAGGTAATGACAATTTTAACATTTTCTGGGAAGCAGACATCTCTTCGAGGCAGATGGATCTTGCCTTAACAAGTCAGAGGTACGATTGTCCACCTCCAACATATTTTACTCTGTGCATCACACATCAGTTGCCTGTCAACGACAAGAGACGAGACAAACCAAAACAAACAATAACACGGCACTCTGGAGATAAGTTTCGAACATAGAAGACCTCTAAGCCAGGAGGATTTTTGGCCACCCAAGGGGAGTGCCCTCCAGTCTCGACAGGAAGGTACCTCCACTTTTCGTCAGAATCATCCTCTGTCTCAATGTCACAATCTGATGACGGCACAGCCAAATCCTGTCTGAGTAGAAAATACAACTAACTCAAACTGATATGTGCCGGGTCCAGGCCACAAAGCTGATATCATTAATGTCCCCCCCCCCAAGAAAAGCAGGGGGCCCTGTGGAGTTCAGGTAGCCTCCTCAATTCTGTGTTTACAGGTAATAGAAAAATGATGAATCTTTTACATCTTTTGAATATGTGGCTCTTCAGTTTAACTCTAAATCTTATCAGGCTATATTTCTAAATATATACAGGTGATAAACCTGAGGACAGAAGGACTAAAGAACTGTGTTGTGTCCTTGATAAATTTGGACTATCTCCAAGGGTCTGAACATTTCTAAGGTTCTTGTGGATCTGGTTTTGCTCTCTCTGATCATTACTGTGTTTTCTTTGAGAGTTATATGTCTGTGTACACAAATGTTCAAACTGAGGTCGTCTCAAAACGCTACATCACTGAAAACACCAGTGACATATTCATTGAGGCTTTCTCTTCCACACCTCCCCTCTCCAGGTTCTCTGTCAATGACCTTGTAGACCATTTCAGTTCTATAATTACAGATGTTATTGATGCCATTGCACCCACTAAAGTAAAGGTGGTTTCCAAGTAAGAAAAAATCTCCTTGGAGAAACGCCACACTGATCAAAATGGGGGAAAAAAAGGAATGTCCAAAAGCAGAGACTTTACATCTTTAATTTAGAAGTGAAAAAGTCAAGGCTGTCCTTCTTCTCAGACATTATCACCAAAAAAAATATAATGCACGTGTCCTGTTTGCTACTGTCGACAGGCTTACAAACCCTCCAGTGCCATTAGCCTCTGAACATCTATCTACCAGGGCATGTAATGCTTTTGTATCCTTCTTCACTGCCAAAATTCAGAAAATTAGACAAGCAGTCAGTACCACCGTGCCAGGTACAGGAGGTGTGTTGTCCATGTGTCCACCTAAAACCAACTCAAATACCATGACACAATTTGATCCAATCAATGACAAAAACCTGCAGGACATAATAAAGCATTTGAAATCTTCCTCCTGCTGCCTTGATATTTTACCAGCAGGGTTCCTCAAAAAAGTTTCAGACTGCATGACTCCAGATCGTCAACATGTGTCTTCTCTCAGGCTTCTTTCCACAAGCCATGACAACGGAAATATTTGTTTTTGGAGCCCATCAAGAATGACTAACAGTTTCTGCTCAGCTTCAATCTGTAATGCTGAAAACTACAAACCAAGCGAAAAATCTCAGTGTAGTCATGGACTTTCAGGAGCCACACTATGACAATTACAAAGTAATTACTTAGTAATTACTAAGAATATATCAAGGATTAAAGGATTTATGTCTCAGCTGTAGTTGTAAAAACTTGTACATGCATGTATCTTCAGCAGACTAGACTACTGTAATGGTGTTTTTACGGGACACTCTAAAAAATCCATCAGACAGCTGCAGCTGATTCAGAACGCTGCTGACTGAGTCCTAACAAGGACTAAAAAGTAGATCACATCACTCCAGTTTTCAGATCTTTACGCTGGCTTCCTGTCTGTCATTGAATACATTTCAAAATCCCACTGTTGGTTTCTAAGGCACTTAGTGGTTTAGGGCCAAAATACATTTGCTGCTACGTTATGAACCATCCAGACCTCTGAGGTCGTCAGGTACAGGTCTGCTTTCAGTCCCTACAGTCAAAACTAAACATGGAGAAGCAGCATTCAATTATTATACACCACATATCTGGAACAAACTCCCAGAAAACTGCAGGTACGCTCCAACTCTCACCTCTTTTAAATCAAGGCTGAAGACCTTTCTGTTTGCCGCTGCCTTTCACTGAAGCAATTTTAAGGCTTTGAAATACACTGTGACTTTTATTCTTTAGTCTTGTCTCTTTTAAACCTATTCTACTTTAACTTAATTTCCTATTTCTTAGCTTATTTTAATGTTTTGTTTCTTGATTTCTTCCTACTTGTTTTAAATGTATTTTAAATGCAATTTTTTATGTATTTGAATGTAATTTTATGGCCCTGTAAAGCACTTTGAGTTGCCTTGTGTCTGTATTGTGCTATACAAATAAACTTGCCTTGCCTTCTATTCCTGTATATTTTTTATGTACTGTAGTTGATCTTGAAAACAGCAAATGGCAAAGTTTAACACCTTAAACTGTTTCTGCCCAGATGCTCTGTAACTACAAAAGATCTAGCTGCACAGTTAAAGGGTAACTCCACCAATTTTACACATAAAAGTGTGCTTACAGGTCTTGGGGAGTACTACTGCATCTGTGGAAAAAGTAGTATAAACCTTCTGTGGCTCCAGAGAAAGCTGCATGCCACCTGATAGCTATCCCCCAGTGATTAACACTCAGTGACTAAGTTGCACTGTGGGTGATGTAGGCACCAGGTTTTGAAAAGGAAGAAGAATGCATATTAAAAAAAGGTGACCTTTTTTTGGGTCTAGTGGACCTTTTCAAAATCCGGTGCCTACAATACCCACAATGCAACTTAGCGACTGAGTGACATCACTGGAGGATAATTATCAGATTACATGCAGCTTCTTCTAACACCACAAAAGGCCTTTTTTTCACATATGCAGTAGTACTCGCAAAGACCAATGAGCACACTTTAATCTCTAAATCTGCCAGCAAGCAGCAAGATTTTTCACAAACTGGCAACCCAAAAGTTATTAGTATTAAGGAGTCTACTTTTTAAAAAAAGACTATGAGTAAATGATTTAAAGAAGAAACGTGAAGAAAAGTGCTTTATAAACAAAGTTTATCATTATTATGACATTATTACTACCAGGACATGGAGCAGGGTCACACAGTAGCTGCAGCGGTTTGGATGGTCCTGAGTGAAAACCTCAGACCTGCAGTGATTGGACAAACATTGCTACTCTTCCTCCTCTGATTGGTCCGCGGCTTTGCCCTCGTTCGGGTGCCTCCATCCAATCACAGCGTCGCAAAGTTCTGCTGCGGAAGAGGGATGCGAAGGAGATGGCTGAACTTAGATAGCCCTGTGTTTGGGAATATCTTCACCATGGAGCTACTTTGGAGGAATGAGGGGGGCAGAGGACGGCTGTTCGTCCTCGCTGTGGTGTTCGGCTGGTGTTTAGGCTCTGTGAGCTGTTTCGGACAGAGCCTGGACAGCGAGTTCACGTTTCTGCTGCCAGCCGGAAGATCCGAGTGTTTCTTCCAAACTGCAGCGAAGAATGGTACGATGGAGGTCGAATATCAGGTAACCGTGTGTGTAGTCGGCAGACACAAGCACTTACTGTGTTCACACGTGCATACTACCTGTTAAAGGCTTACAGCGGCGGTACAGGAGCACGATATTGTTGGCTAGCAGTCACCACCACCGTTACTCCATTAGCTAGCTGACATGCTGGGAGTCCTCTGCGCAATGCACGCTTTTACATTTCAACATTAAAACTACAGCTGTAAGATCACATCAGCGCTCCTCTGTTAACTTCATGTCGTGGGAGCTACCGTGACCAAGCTCACACTGAAGCTCACATTTTCCTCAAACGGCGATACACTGGTAAAAAAATCCACAACGTCAAGTCAAACTTTATCTAGCAAGTTTTGCGTAAGATTGCACTAAATGAGATGCTTCCCGAAATAGAAGAAAAGCTACTCACTTAGAAAGATCAGCGATAACACAATTACCACAGAAAGTGAGATAATACGCCACACGTTCCTCATAGTGCATGAGTCACCGTAAATGATCGGGTGTACAGTAATTGATGTGTGAAAGGCTCAGATCCTGGCAGCCTCGGGCCATCCGGCGGGATGTTCCTGAACAGGTCCTGGTCCCGGCACACAGAAGGACCGAGCGGGGACAGAACCTCATATGACATGTCTGTTGTCTGACAATGATTCAAGTACCAGATTTAACCATTCACAGGTCAGGCGACTGGCAAAAACCGTAGCGGAGCCGTTCCGCAACGTAAATGCAGCCAGTGGAATCCCCGGGTTACTGTTGCATCAGTCATCAGTCACAGTGTTGATCTGCACACTCATCAGGGTTACACGCACACTTTCAGTGAACAGCTGCCTCAGAGCCACAGGAGCTCTGACTGCAGAGTGAAGCATCGCCTGGGGCTGCAACTAATAAAAATGATTGCCAATATGCAATCAGCAGAAGGACTGAACAGTTAATCCATATCTTCTATATATATCTTCTATATATATATATATATATATATATATATATATATATATATATATATATATATATATATATATATATATATATATATGTGTGTGTGTGTGTGTGTGTGTGTGTGTACATTGAGAGTGAAATGGAAAAAATACATCTCCCATTAAAATTGTGACCCACATTGCAATCACAATATCTGTCAAAAGAAAAGCTAAATGATATTTTTTGCAATATCATTCAGTCCTAAATACATTTAAAATTGCACTACTTTAGCTCTGATGCAGACTGCAATCTGTAAAGTAACTAGTAACGAAAGTTATAAAATAAATGTAGAGAAGTAAAAGTACAATATTTGCCTCCAAAATGAAGTGGAGTGGAAGTGTATATAAAGTAGCAGAAAATAGAAATACTCAAGTAAAGCACATGTACCTCAAAATTGTACTTAAGTACAGTAATTGAGTAAATATACTTAATTACATTTCATCACTGGGGAACACCAGCTGGAGACGTAAGCTGCTCTGCGAATCAGAGGGGCAGTTATAATATATTGGTTTAGCACAAAATTAATATTTACACAGAAAACACATCTGCTAAATTCTGCTCTGATGGGTATTTTGTGTCAGGCAGAACAATAATGCCCAACAGAGGATGTGTTGAAGGGGAATCCCAGTACTTTCAAACCTGGGCCCTGCTTTACATATCTTGTGTGCAGATGACTAAAAAGTACAAACACTTTTGGAATTGGTCCAATAGATCGTCTCAGTGGACAGCTGCAACAGTGCATTGTAACTCTTGAGGAAGTACATCCACTAAACGTGCTTGTTTTTGCCACTCGCAGGCTGAGGCTGATATTCTTATTGTCCATCTACATTACGATACAAATTAAAAATTACCATCACAATGTCCCAGAGCTCAAGGGGTGCCTTCAGATTGCTTGTTCCGTCCAAAACCCGAAGAGATTAAATGGACTATCACAGAGGTCTAACAGAAGATGAGCTTATACTCAAATTAGATACGCTGGAGTTAGTAAAATTTGGACATTCTGGCAAAAAAAATAAAAATTTCAATGATTAATCACTTATCAAAATTGTTGCTGATTAATTATTTGACTAATAATTTCAGCTCTACTAATCTCTAAACTGTGCAACACCATGTAAATGATCTATGTAAAGCCATGTTAAGTTCTGCCATCAGCAGTTTGTTTGTTTAGTGGGAGAGTCTCGTTCCAGGCGATGACAGCAGGCTCTCTCATGAAAGGCCCATGTAATCTCTCTGAAAATGTCCTCGTCGCCTGGTTGAGACTCACACCATATAAGTGTCTCTCTTCACATACAGTGCTTCCCGTCTGTCACTATCTAAAAAAGCAAATTGCAGAAAATGGTTGACTTTATCATTTGTTAGCTTGTTGCTCAGTGTGTGTGTGTGTATGTATCTGTGTGTGCACATCCAGGTGATAGCGGGCGCTGGTATGGATGTGGACTTCACCATCCTCTCTCCAGAGGGCATCCGAGTCATCATCGAGACTCGGCGCTCTGATGGAGTCCATGTGTAAGTGCTACGTCACGCTTCATGCTTCTGCCCCAGTAGTGTTGGACCTGTTCTTTTATCTTTGACTTCACTTCCTGTTTTTCAAGGGTGGAGCCGACGCAGGAGGGAGACTATCAAATCTGCTTTGACAACAGCTTCAGCCGCTTCTCAGAGAAGATGGTGTTCTTTGAGATTATCATCGAGGGCCAAGGAGGAGATGTGGGCGGAGATGAAGAGTGGGCGGGATTAGAGGAGCCTGACGGGAGCCTTCTGGAGTACAAGCTGGAGGACATCCGGGTGAGATGCTTGTTTTTGGGGTGAGGTTGTGATAAACCTCTGGTGTTGGCACAAATAAGCTCAACTAATGTCTACACAACATCCAGGCGTGAAGAGGAGAGATAGATGTAGCAGGTTGGTTGTGTGGGTGCAACCCAGATCAGATTTTGATGTTTTAATCAAACAGGAATATAATGAAGACAACTTTTCCTTTGGATTATATTTGTCTTTGCCTCCGCCTCCGGAGCAAACACTATTAATTATATCTTCAAAACAGTCTGCTAGATGATTATTTTCTGCCTTCATTCTTGATCTTTTTACCTTTTATTTAACTAGGATCAATCCCATTGAGATGAAAAATCTCTTTTTCAAGGGAGTCCTGGCCAAGACAGGCAGCAGCACAAGATAAAAACAAGTAATTATAAACAGATTAAAAAACAAAACATAGAAAGTGTTACAAATATGTGTCATCCCAGTTAACAAAGTGCAGTACAAGCCATGCATCCAAAGATACCAGTTTTAAGCACCAACACCCCAGTGATTCTCTTTCCAAGTCTTTCGCAATGGTTTTAAAGAAATCAGATTTTGGAGTATTAGAACATCCTGCAGTATATTAAGCCTTCTGAGAAACCGTTCAACGGATAAGGAAGTGGGAATGTTTTGAAAGACGGACCAACGCACTTGTGGTTTTTGTGGTTTTGGTCTTTTCATTGGATCTGCTGACAATATGGAAAATGGAGAATAACGGTGGCCTTAACCTTTAACTAGTACGTGACTTCTTTCAATGCTGCTAACACCAGTGTAGTAAGAAGTACTCAAAAGTCATACTTGAGTCAAAGTAAAGATATGGTGTTAAAATA
Organism: Pagrus major; assembly: GCF_040436345.1. NCBI lineage: Eukaryota > Metazoa > Chordata > Actinopteri > Spariformes > Sparidae > Pagrus > Pagrus major. Next base: position 25,561,514 of record NC_133215.1, read on the forward strand.
TTACTTTGTTAAGGTGAAAGTCACACATATAAATAGTACTTTATTAAAAATCTTAAAGTATCTGATATCGACTATACTTAAGTGTTGAAGATAAAAGTAAATTATACATATATTTACATGAACACTGTATACTATGGGTCGACTGATTATTGACCTGGCCAGTTATTGTATCTGATATTTTTCTAATCCGATTGCTGATAAAATAGAAAACTACAAAAATGTTTGCTGTGCCTCTGCTCTGATGCAGACTGCAATCTGCAAAGTAACTAGTAACTAAAGTTATCAAATTAATGTATTGAAGTAAAAGTACAATATTTGCCTCCAAAATGAAGTGGAGTGGAAGTATAAAGTAGCAGAAAATGGAAATCCTCAAGTAAAGTACAAGTACCTCAAAATTGTACTTAGGTACAGTACTTAAGTAAATATACCTAATCACATTTCATCACTGGCTAACACCAGCTGGAGACGTAAGCTGCTCTGCAAATCAGAGGGGCAGTTATAATATATTGGTTTAGCAAAAATTAATATTTACACAGAAAACACATCTGCTAAATTCTGCTCTGACGGGTATTTTGTGTCAGGCAGAACAATAATGCCCAACAGAGGATGTGTTGAAGGGGAATCCCAGTACTTTCAAACCTGGGCCCTGCTTTACATATCTTATGTGCAGATGACTAAAAAGTACAAACACTTTTGGAATTGGTCCGATAGATCGTCTCAGTGGACAGCTGCAACAGTGGCTGCATTGTCACTCTTGAGGAAGTACATCTACTAAGCGTGCTTGTTTTTTTTAAGAGTAAAATCCAGAAAAAAGCCACTTTCGCTATCGCCAAATCCACCAGACTCCATTTACAGTAATTTCATCATGGTAAATCGCACTTCATTTAAACATGACAGAGAGAAAATACACGGATGAAGTTGCAGGACATTACAGTCCATATGGCAGGCTGCCAGCTGAGGAAACCCACAGGACCATTTCCAAAACCTTTCGTACTTATTAGTCAAGCCTGACCAATACTCAGTTTTTGGGGTAGATGCCTATACCGATAAATAAAAAATTCTATATTGATCAGTGGGCTGAGAGACACACATGGTTCATCAAATGTGTTAATCAAACACATTTACAGTTGAGCAATACATTTCATTGTTATTTACCTCTGTGACATCGGACAACATATACGCAGATATATCTTTGATAGGCCAAAATCGGCCAATAAATCAGTCGGGCTCTGCCTACTGCTCATTTATACACCAAAATATATGACACTGGGTCCAACAACAATTTAAAACTCTGTGTACGCCATCACTTATTTTAAATCCCTCATCTGTCATCACTCTGTCCTCAGGAGTCCATGGACTCGCTGCACAAACGCCTGGAGCGCAGCCGGCAGATGCAGACGGTGTTGCGGGCGTTTGAGGCGCGGGACCGAAACCTTCTGGAAGACAACCTGTGGAGGGTCTCGTTCTGGTCCTGTGCCAGCGTGCTGGTGATGCTGTGTGTGGCCCTAACACAGGTAAATGGAGCACTGACACAGCACAATATGGGGATTCAACGGGCAAACATTTGAGGAATGAGTGTTAATATTGTTAATCTGTCACACAGTTTGATGTCGGTCTTTATTTCTCCCGCAGGTCTACACTGTCCGTAAGCTGTTCGAAGATAAGCGGAGGGTCTGCACATAGAGGCAGCCTGGGAAACAGAATAATCAAGATGTTGAGCTGGCTACCCATTCAGATTATGATCCATTATTTTTAATTTTGTCTGCATCCACTCTGGCGTTCAAATTCAATTTAATGGATCTTTTTCTTTTTAGTCCTAAAATTTTACATCAGTTTGTGAGCAATAATTAAATCTAAGTGGACCTCGAAGGGTAAACAGATGAGGAACAGATTGAGGAAGTTGAAGTCGTTTCATTTCATTTAGTGCCTTTAATGACAAATCTTCCCACAAACCAGTGAGGAAATATCTTTTGAAAGGCACTGCCTACGTAGACAGAACAATAAATGTCGTGGTATAACTGACGTGCTACATTTCTGAAACCGTCGAGAGGTGTTTGGAATACTTTGTTAAAATTGAGAATGACCTCACTAAAGTTTAAAGGTGGGTAATATGACACGACTCAGTAGCCGATCCACAGAACTCCTAGTTGCCAGTTTACAATGGATGACAATGTGCAATAGTGTTGTTGGCGTATGTGTCCTTCCTGACAGTTAACAGTCTTTTCATGATATCTGTGATTTGATCCATCAGAGCAGGTGTTTCCTCAGTTACAGTCGTGACATTACTGATTTATTTTATTGTGCCAGTTCAAGTCCAAGCTGACATGTTGACAAATAAGAATGTAGAGTAGGACAGAGGGATGATTTTCCAGTATGATTGCCAATAATGTTCATGTGTCAGTACTCAGACAAATATGTAAGTACAAATATTCAGTGTGAACATACTGACTGTTAAATGTGTTTGTATGTTTCTGGTTTTAGTTCTGTCTTATACACGAACAAACTTGCTTTTTTTTTTCATCCAGATGTATGTTTGTGTTAACAGAATGTGACATTTTGATTCTGCTCAGTCAGCCGCTGAGTGTTTGGTTTGTTTTTGTTTTTTTATAAGGACAGGTTTGCATTACATGTGCTATAGAATAATACAAAATCAGGTTTTCATGGGAGTTATTGATATTAATAAATGCTTTTTTTTTTTACACACGAGATTCTTGGTTTGAGGTGATTTTTCTTTGTAAAATAAAAACTGGTAAAAAAAAAAGAGAATCATCGTTTTAAATGTGTTCTGTGCACATATGACGCTCATAGTCACTGGACTTCTATCAAAAACACGCAGTGACTAATTCCAGTGAAATCAGAATCGAACAGACGCAACGGTTTGTCTCTCAAATGCAGCTTTCTGTTACTTGTGAGTTATGACAAACCTCGGTGCTGTTAACTCATATATGCTGTCATTTGGCACAACTTTAAACCAAAACCAACCATGTTTTAGTGCCCTATTTATTGTTGTATCTTTTAGATTACTTTTTTTAGAGCCATAATCAGGAGACCAAACATGGATAGACACTTTATTTCTGCTGATGTAGCTCCCCCTAATGTCTGACCTTAACAAAAACAACTCTGACATTGTCAGACATGGAGCTGGTACCAGCTAAAATCTGGTCAGATCCATAAAGAATCAGCATGAATTAACTGCACTTGTTGGTATGTAGTAATCTGACAAATACTGAATTAGTTAAAATGACCAAGTTACAACATTGAGGTTTTTGTGCTTGATCAAACCGTGTAACATGACAAGGTGCCAGAGAGGAGACTGACCTAAATTTAATAGTTTGTGGTATGTGCACAGTTTATGTTCTGCACATTATACAGTATTAAGCAGTATATGAAAAAAGATGCAGCACTAGTGTAAAAGAGGTTCCTCAATCTTAAAGGTGCAATATGTAAGAGTTTCCACTGAAAACATAAAAAACCCACTTGAATCATCAACAGAATGTGAAGAAAGAACAGTTTTGACTTTTACATATTGCATTGGTGGGATATCTACAGAAGTTAGCATGCTAACAGGCTAGCCCTTAGCTACATAGTACCTCAAGAGTCTAATTTTAACAACACCAACAATCCCGTGTTCCGAGTCTCCCGGTCGGCTGATCCTGCCTCACTCGAGTTTGACAAACATTTTAAGGGAGGTATTGTATCAGTAGTTCTTATAATACGAGGGAGTGATCTTTGATCTACAGTCTTTATTAAACATGGTTAAGGTTAACAACATACCTGTATGTAGTAATAATAATAATAATAACAATAATAATAATACATTTAATACACATAGTGCCTTTCATGGAACCCAAGGTCGCTTTACAGATGGAATAACGTGTATGTACAGAGGTTATCAGTACTTTTGTCTTATTTCATTTATTTGCAGTAAGATCATACAGGCTATCAGCTTTAGTCCAGCCATAACCATATGTCAGAATTGATCCCAATTATTTCTGAATCTTGTAATTCCTTAAATGTCTGATAAAAACAAAGCATCGACAGTTTCAGGAAACAGCTATGGAAACTCTGTGGCACATTTGAACCTCTTAAACCAAGTGCAAGTGAGTCCAAGTCGGAGTGCTCGATTCCTGAGTTTCCTTCACCAGTGGTTGGGACGAGAGGGGACTTGTGGAGGTCGCCTGTGTGAGAAGACCATGAAAAGAAGACCGTGAAAAGATTTTTCCAGCCAGTTTCTGATCATAATGCATCAGTAACTCCCACAGCTGACAGACACAACAGAGAAAGGAAAGATCTCCAGAACAGAGGAGTGGGACTGCATACCTTTATTCATTCCTGCCGAGCAGCGCCAAAGCAGTGAGCAACACTATCTGTACTGTGCTGTTGCCACTGGCAACCACGGTTACCATGGTAACTGACAGCTCCATCATACAGTAAGGTAGGACGGACGTGCCAGGCTGCACACAGAAAAGTGAGACGTTCCTGTTCTGCATGGCCGTCTCCTTTTGACTATCCTGCAAGTCAAGGGGTCTCGACCTGGATTCACTGAACTGTACGCTCACAGCGTCATACAGTGACAGGAAGTACGTGTAGCACATGTTTGGTGTCTGTGCGTGGAAACGGCAGATTGAACAACAGATGCGACAAGAGAGGAGGTCAAAAAAACAAAACAAAGGAAGGCTTGGTGGTGCATGAGAATGTGAGAGAAGAAATGGAGCAAAGAATGAATGAGCAAGAACAAACAGCGGCCACCACACCTTCTTCTTCTACTCTTTTATTCAGTCCATCACTGTATACACCTTCTGAAAGAGAGGCCATTTTATTAAAAGATCACTGTTTCTAGTTATGGCTTTTTTAGATGATAATGAGTACTTAGAAGATAATGTTTGCTCAAGGCACTTGGATGCGAATTTCATCATGTGCAATGGTGGGAGGTCAGTCTTACATCAACTGCGCTACACTTGATAAAACTTAATTAGCCAAAATACTGAAGCGTACAGATTGCATTGATCAGTCTAATTTCAATAAGCTCATTTGAAGGCTGACTTTGAGAATGTGAAAATACCAACAATGAAGGGAAAAAGGACTCTACTCAAAAGTGCTGCTTACTTAATGAGGTGCTTAGTGTGTGAGATTACTGACAAAACGTTAGCAAGCATCCAACTCACAGAACAATTACTCCTAAAAGTGTTTTCTTCCATTATATAAAAGTTAAGAATCATATATTGTTTTTGAGACACATTTCATTTCAAATGAAACAAGCAAAATTCAAAGACGACCTGCTGGTTCATAACCTTTAAGTCAATTAAATCATCAAATGTATCCCTTTTTATAATACTGAATGCAGAATATTTCATCATATACTTTGTTAAAAAAAGCTACCTACACTTAGAGTCAAAATTACATACATAATGCTTCTGAAACGCACAGACTGAAACAGCATCAGATTACCAATTACAGTAGGACAAAGTTTGTAGTTATAGGAATATACATGAAATAAAAGGAATAAGAGAAATACAAAAGTGTAAACAAAAAGAAGAGTGTTTTCATGTGTGTGTGTGTTTCTAGTCAAGCAGGGAGGGCTCTGAAGGACGTATGATAGTGGGTCGGTTGGGAGCAGCCGGTGGTCTTCTGCTGCAGGAAGAGAGGGGGGGAGGATTTGGGGGAGGGGGAGGGAGAGAAGAAACATGCAAGGCAAAACATCATCAGATAATCATGCGCCAATGATTCCCAAACCACCAAAAGCCAGAATTTACAGTACAACCCGTCACCAGCAGTCTTCCACCAGTACCAAAGCCATAAATGAAGGCGTCAGAATGTTTATGTGTGTGTGTGTGTGTGTGTCTGTGTGGGGGACATTACCTGGGGATCCCTGGCGGAAGCGCAGGAGGCACGCGGGCCGGCCTCGAGGGGACGAGAGGCACAGCACCAGAGTTGGGATCGCCTGGGTAGGCCGCTTGGCCGGGGCCGGGTCGAGATGGCACCGGCGGTGCTCCGAAAGCCGGCGATGGGTTGAGGGGGGGTGGAGGGCCCGCGGTGGGACCCCTCACTGCTGGGGGTCGGCCAGGAGGAGGTGCTGCCGCTACGGCAGCACGGGACGCCGGTGGAGGACTGACACAGAGAAAGAGGAGGGTAATGACATCATACCTGATCAATGTGGACAAACTAGTATTGATATCATTCAAAATAAAGCCAATTAAATGTTATTTTTTATATTTGTTAAATTGTTTGTGTTGCTGTCATATGTTTAGACTTTCTGATCATAATAAATAGTTAATTTATAAGAAGAACATGGCATACTGGGGAAAATCAATCTTTAGAGGTTTCAAGAGGTTTTATCTTTATTTTAAGTGGATTATGCAAAAAAAAAGATTATAATTGGGATTAAATTCTTAAAAACAATTAAATAATATTTCATTTGGTTGCATCAGGTGGCAGAACACTCAAACTGTTGTGTGAACAAGGACATGGGAAGCCAGTCACAGTTGAGCTGAGGGGTCAGTCTATGATGACGTCATTGTAAATGGTGCACAACATTTATTTTTTGCGCACCATTTGCCAACAATGTTTTTTGTATTAATTTGAAAGGCTTTGAGAGGTTTTGCACTACAGCAGTCTACAAACGTTCACCAACATATTATAGCTCAAAGCAACCACACTAACCACAGGCAACAACAGCACAGAGATGAAGGGAGAAAGAGAAATTCCCCCAGACTCCCTTATAAAATTGCTCAATTTTGTGAGTTGCTGAGATAGGAGAAGCCTTTTAGCCTTTGTGAAATGCCATCAATGACAAATTCTTAATTATTTGGGTCTTCTTGTTAATTCGGCAAATTTTATGCATATCTCTCTCATCTGCCGGACTCAATCACTTTTTTATCAGCTGGTTATAATGCCTCGTTGTAGGGGGTGATGCAGCGCTGATGCAGTCTTAGACGTAACTTTGGTCTGGATAAGATGCACCCTCTCTGATACCCTGATCTGCAGGATTCAATTTTTTTTTACGTCAGTAAGAACAAAGGAGAACACTACTGCCAGGGACCATGACACCTATATTACAATCATCATGGTAAGAACATTTGTTTTCACAACTCGTCAGTGCTCTCTGGTGGGCAAACTATGTAATGGTGACACTGTTTCTAAATTACCTTTGTTGTCGGCCCACATACAGTACACACAGATAAGCAGATACCAGGTTATCTGTGTTTACATGTGCTTTAGTATCCTGTTTTTTAAATTATATTCAGGATATGGTGTTCAAATAGAACTTGAGAAACCTGGTTATTCATCTCCCTGCATATATGATCATAATAGTATCCATGTTCCTGATCATCTGCCTGCAGGTGTCTCTTGATTTATCACCATATCAGCCACTATGAGATAGTTCAGAGACCTAGATAAGGTGTTTACATGCCACAGCATCCTGGTTTCTATATCCAGGTTCACATGTGCAAAACATAACTTGGATGCTCCAAAAACCTGATCATAACCAGGTTACAAGTGTGCATGTAAACGCACTCACTCATATCCGTGTTTGTTACCTTTGCTCCTTGGCGATCCAGCTGTCATCTACAGGTGGAGGCAGTGGGACAGAAACAGTGGTGGTGCTGATGTCTCCGATGAGGACCAGGGCCTCTTTCAGAGCGTGATACATCCTCAGCATCTCATCTCTCCTCTGGGCCTGCTCTGCCGACTCCTCCATCAGACTGCCCTGGTCCGCGGCTGAGTACAGGTAGGCCAGGAGCTCAGAGTGGATGAAGTCCTTCGCCTGGAGACAGCAGAGGATAAAGGAAAGGACGAATGACTTTCTGACTCAGTTCTCATTAAGCATACTTCTCCAGATCTCAGTAAACTTAAAGTTGAGTATGACTAATGGTAAAAAAGAGACGTACACTGTTGATCATGAGGTGCATGATGGTCTTGGGCATGAGGTCTCTGATGGACTTGTTGACGATGCCGATGTACGAGTCCACCAGGTTGCGGATGGTCTCCACCTGCCGTTCCAGCTGCGGGTCCATGGACACGGTGTCGCTCGGATTCATCGCATCTTCACTCTCAGGCTGGAGAAGACCAAGACAGGAACAGACGTTCGTTAAAGGCCCACCAATTTTTTTCCCCCCCATAGATTGTTTTCTGCCAGTGTCTGACCTTTTCTGGTTATTTAGCAAGTGAGAAATCAGTTTCTGTGTTTTTGTTTGTGTGCTTCGTACTGCTTTGAAGTGGGCGGGGCTGTGATGGACAACTGTGATGTCACATACTTCGTAGCACCAATCACGATGAAGCAATATCTAAATTAGAATTTAATGAAAGTTGGTGGGTTGTTTGGCCGCTGTCAATCAAATCTGATTAGCTGAGTTCTTGAGTATAAAACTCTTTTAACTGGCTATGAAACAGTGTCAATGTAATACCACTGCCTCTATATGACCTTCAGTGAGAAGATGGTGTATTTCTGTATACGTATTATAGTTATTCTTAACTCCTGTCAGATTCCTACTTATCTGTGTCCAATAAGTCATAAAATACTATTTTTTACAGCGGAGTGCTAAGGATGAATTGAGGGATCTAACAGCTTGAGGAAAGAAGCTGCTCTGTAGTCTGGTGCTACGGCATGGCATTAAAACAAAGTCAACCTTGTTTATTTATTTTGTTTCGGCATAAAAAAAATCAGTCAGTGAAGATATTTCTCTTCTGCTTCAAATTTCTTCCCCAAAACTACACCGTGCACCGCAAAGACACATCAACACTACACCAGTATTTCCACCATTAATATCAGATCTTTCTGGATACACTCTCCAGTGTGAATACATGTGAGAACACCAGTCTTTTTTAAAAATGCTGGGTGTAAATTTTTTAGTACATGACCTGAATACACTAGTGTGGAACGTAAACAGTGGATAGCTTTGGCCTGGATATTGGATTCCCACTTTGCATCCTGGACCAGCAGGGCTGTGAGCTGAGCGAGCTGTTGCACACAATGTGGTTGTGTAACTGGGTAAAAATGTAGAATGGAGGTTAAAAATGTGTCCACAAACTAATCTTACCCTGATAAATATATGAACAGGTGACCACACTCTCTGGTCAACAAACCGGCATTGGCAACTTTATTTTGTACACCTGTAAAATCTAATGCAACACAACTGTTCTGACATCTTTCCACTTTCCACATATTTTTGTTACTGAGGTTGTAGTTGAGCTGGACTATATTATACTGAGAAGTGCTTCTTTGTTTTATCCACCCCATTTACAAACATTTTTAATACAAACTTGCCATTGATCTAGAGCTGTTGCACCAGACTGCATTAAATTGTACAGGTGTACCTAATAATAAAAACACATTGTGTATCTTTAAATATCCCTCGGCCATATTTAAAAAGAAAAGCTGGAATCCTAAAAAGCATTCAACGTGTGAGAACGCTCTCGTGCACCTGGTCTTTCTCTGGGTAAACACCAGCTCTGAGGAACGAAGCCTTCCAGCTGTCGACGTCCTCCTGAGTGTCACATGCCAGCTCAATCTGACGCAGGTCTTTATACACATTCCTGTAAGACACACAAGTATATACACACACACATTAACACTTAAAATTGCTTTTTTTTGTGTAGTGTTCATAAACATTTGAACTACTAATCCTGACCATACGCTTTAAAAACTTGTGTCACACGTGTCTTGTTTGGGCATTCAGGGGTTCTGTAATGAACGTGATCGCACCAGTGGATCAAACATTTCTCAGGAAAAAAAGTCCCTTTTGCTTCAGTGTCCTCTGTTATGAACTGATAACCTTTCTTTTAACTCTCTGAGCTTTTTCGGACACATCTACACGGTCAGCAAATGGAATGCAGGATTACACATTTTTCACTGGGATAATATTTTAATATATGGCTGTAACTTGCTAAGGAAAGGTCAGATATAGGAAAAAAAATGCATACGGAAGCCTAAAACACCCAAGTACATCTTTTTAAATAATAATTTAAAAAAAAAACTAAACTTCCTGAGGTTCTGTCTGAGTTCACAGTAAAAACAGAACAACACTTTTCTGGTAAATTCATCTTTTCTCAGACAAAGCTAATGTAAAATTTGGACTTTTAAATGAGCCAGACTGAAACATAAGGTGCAATATGTAAGAACTGGCCACCTGTCAAACTCATACTCAAAACAAATCAGGGGCAGCATATCACCAGAGAAACAGCTAACTACCTCTAATTGTAGATGTTAGCTCAGTTAGCTGTGCAGTTAGCAGTTTGAGGTAGCTTTGGGCTGGGCCAGGGCTAGCTGGTGCTAACATGCTAATCTCAGTAGATATCTGTCAAAACTGTTATTTATTCTCATTCTGTTGATCTCCTGCATCAAATGATGTATGGCGCTTGATGCTGACCACTAGAATAGGATCGGAAAAACTAAATGAACACAGGAGAGTCTGGCGCCCCAAAACCTGTCATACGTCTTTGAGGGTTCACCAAAGACTAATGAACAGATGAACATAACATCATTGCATCCACACCTCTGTTCTGTGTTGAAGATGGCAAAGACGTGTTTGCTGGACATGAAGCCCTTCTCCACGTCTCTCAGCTTCAGGTTGTCCAGGGGCAGCATGTACTTCTTCTCTTTCTCCTAACACCCAGTGATGAAATGACCAATATAAAAGCAGGAAGACTACAACAATTAAAGCATCAACTCAACAGAGCAACACAGTGATTACTCTACAGGGCGTTAGCAGGAACTTTCATCCACATCCTCTCCATCGCATAAATAAAGAGTAAACTCTACATTTTCATGCATTTAGTGTCCAATAAGCAGAATTACCTCCTCGTCTTTGTACCAGGAGAGAGACTCAGCAGTCAGGACAAACCAGTAGTCCTTGGATCCTCCCTTCATGATACTGATGTTGATGGTGAGCCAGCCTCTGCGGATCACCTGCACACGAGAGTCCAACAGTTGACTCAACTACACACCCCGCAAGAGGGGTAACATGTATCTAGGGCAAGCAAGTACAACACTAGAAACAAATGAAAGACAGAAATACAGACATATAGCAGAGAATTGGCTTCAACAATCATGCAAGTACAATAGTGATCTTCATAAAGAAAGAGCACACTGCAGTAAGATCAACCCACACAGCATGAGCTGAAAACAAACCACAAACAAAGAGACTGAAAACAAATGATGACAGACAGGCTCTGATGAAAGGTCACCTTCTCTGCATCCCTCTCTCTGTCAGACTGACGGACAAGAAGACACACAGGGATAATAAGCAGACATATGCAATACCCTAGTCTGGGTGGTGTAACCACGAATGTATTATGGAGCTGGAGAGTCAGCCGTGCAGCCAGTTTGTCCCAGTTTGAGGCTGTGGTGCTGCAACTAAAGTTTCCCCTGGGGCCTGAAAAGCATTTTCTCCATAGACCAGTATTTTAATCAGGGCTGGTTTCAGTTGGGTTGCACTGTGAGATTATCGGCCGGGGATGTTATTTTGTTGCTGTTTATTTTGTTTTGGTTGTTAATTATTCCCCTGTAGTGCCAGGGAATTATACAATTATAAATAACAGTTTTCAAGTCATTCAGCCCTTTATTACACTATCTTTAAAGACCACACATTTTTTTTATTTTTTGGTAACTTCAAAAGCCTTTTAGCCCGCTATACAACCACCTACTTTACCTACCTACTACTCCTACTACTACCTACTTGAGCCACAGAATAAAAAAGCTGCAGCTGGTAGTTTAAATTATTGAGGAGACAGCGAGTAATAAAAACAAACAGATGAATCGCATCGTGAAACTGCTGCTGCCAGTGGAAAATGCCAGTATATTTTATTCACGCTGAGGCTGAAGAGAGTTTATTGAAACAGTCAGTGGGACACAGATGTGTAGCGGGTCGAGCAGTACAGAATCAAAACAGGACGAGAAAAAGCTTGTTTGGGCCTTTCGCTGGGTGAGAAATTCTCATGAGTCATCCATGAGTGTAACTCTTTCACTTCCCTCTTCTTCATCAAGGAGCACAAATCTTGTCTCTCGACATGGTCTGAATGACTGTTGACTCCCCCACCCACCCAAAGAGGAAGTGACCAGTGGAGGTGCAGGGGGGGTACGGTACTTACAAGAATCTCTCCCTAGACCGTAAAGAGGAGGAACACAGGAGAAGGAAGAGGAAGAGGAAATAAAGAGAAAGGACAAGAGGGGCACAGACAAGAGTATGTAAACAGGCGAGACGGGCTGAGACAATGACAGACAGAACAAGAAATAAAGAAATAAACAGCAGGAGAAAGCAGCTGCTATGATGCTACAGTGGTGTGAGGGCTGTATATGGGGGGATACAGTGTATGTGTTTAAACGGGTGAGTTACCTGATTGGGCATGACTCTCTTCTTGGTGGCGTTAGCAGCAGTCCTCTGCTGAGCGCTGCAGGAGAGAGATTCAATAATATAAACTCCGGTCGAAGACACAGTACAAATTCAAAACAGGCTGCAGAGGAGGAATTTCCATCTGTTGTTTTCTTACGTAGTCTGCAGAGGTCCAGACTGACTCTTTACACTGGTAGCAGTGGTGCTATTTACTGAAAATTGAGGAACACCACTTAAATTGACATGCAACACAATATATTCATATTTCCTCCATCATTTATTAATCCTTTAGTATTAAATAGACAATTTAGAGAAACAACAATGTTCTGTTTTTACATGTTTGCAATAACCAACATATATATTCAGGAAGTGGATCAGATAATTGATGGAGCAACATTTTGTTGTCTTTTGTGATTTTTTTTTCATAGCAGCAGAAATGCTGCTCCTGTTGTTTCACATGATATACGATGACGATGAGTATTTTTTAAAAACTAAATCATGGGGGACTATTTGCAAGTTGCACAGGTGCTCCTAGTTATAAAACTTAGTTGCACTGTCTATAAAAATGGTTCATAAAATGCAACCATCAACTATGCAACGGTCACAGTCTGGAGCCGTGGTTTGGTCTATAAAGTTTCAGAGAACAGTGAATCTGTCACAATTTCTTAAAGACTTCATATCACTTATTTTGTCGATCAGCAGTATAAAACCCAGACATTCAATCTTATTGTCACAAATGATAAAGTAAAGCAGCAAATAAACACTAAACAGAGACTGGAACACGGGTGTGTTTGGCATTTTTGCTTAAAGGTGCACTATGAAGTTTTGGAGAAGAAATTTTAATCAAAGAGAGAAGAGAAACCTTCAAGGGCTGATTTTTTATGCCTAAACAAACTTAATGAACAAACTCTGTTTGTTTTCATGACTGAATAAACAAACTGACCTTAAAGGACAACACTGTTTTACTTTGTTTATATGTGGCGGACCCTGCCTCCTCTCAAATAGATGTCCTTGGGACCTTATTTTCCTCTGAGAACAGCTTGTTTATTCAGTTAAGGAAAATAAAAAGTAAAAAAATAAAACAATACTTTGTGTTATTACCTCATTAATATTGTAAATATTGAAATTCTGAGTATGAATTTCTTCTCCAAAACTACATCGTGCCCCTTACAATATCAAGAGTTGCGTCTTATTTTCCAGAGTACGTGAATTTAAGTCTTACTTGGCAAATCCAATGAAGTCCTCATGGTTAGTGTTGATGTAGGACAGCTCAATGTCAATCAACAGCAGCACCTGAGAGGCAAAACATCACTCATGTTATGTATGCAAAGAAGTGATCGTACAAATGTACAGGTAGGCTGCGTGTGCACACACACACACACACACACACACACACACACACACACACCTGGTCTTTGGTCTTGCTGTCTCTCTCTCTGACGTAGGTGGTGACGATTCTCTCGGTCTCTTCTCTCAGTCGAGGGTACGATCCCAGCTGTAGGCACGAACACACACACGAGACACACACACTGCTGCAGGCACCGTGATTAGAGGACACACACGCCAGTGTAGGCTCACATCCTCATAAGCAACATAATCATAAAGAATATAAACACAAATATGAGGGAAGACATTTGACACAATATGACTGAGGAGGCATGCAACGACTTCCATATCAGCTCGAGATTTCTTTACTTGTAACATGATGTGAATTAAATATCATCATTAGCATAATATCATCTCAAGCTGATAGCAAGTCCCAACAAATCAGCCAGGGAATGAGGAGAAAAGATGAGGTTAAAGTCGGGAACAATGACTGAATATAAAGATGGACGACACGACTTCTCTTCTCAAAAAACCCTTGATATCACAGCACCATCCCCCAATCACTACTGCACAGAAAATGACATCATCAGTGCATGATGGCAGCACTCTGTCGTTTTTGGCTCCTTTGTTTTACAGTGGGAGGAAGTGGAGATGCCGTCGTCCATTTTTCATTACAGTCATTGGTCCAGAAAGAGAAGAAGATTGGGTAGGGTCTAATGGGTCTTATGGGGGGACGGTGTGGGTGAATTATTGTTGTCAGTGGTGCAAAAAAAGGTTGTATCACAGAAAAAAACCCATGAAAATCTCCCTCGACAAGACAGGGTGGAAAACAGCCAGGCAAATTTCTTAGTGTCAGTGGGGATCTGATTTGATAAGTGAGGCAGGATGAGGGGTTGTTACTTAAATCACCACTCGCAGTGCTGATGGGGTGAGTGGGCTGGGCGAGGATCAGTATGGACTCATTTAGATTTGTCATTAAGGAGGGAACCGCAGGGTGAGGTGAGGTGGGGAGGACGTGTGCCGAGTGAAGCCTTCAAGCAGCGGTGAGGGGAAACGATCAACAACGCTAGACAGCGACACGTTAGTTCATTATATGCTTGTGATCGGTGTGATTTTTGTCATTTCTTTGATTGCTCTCTATCACTCTTTGCTTTCATTTCCCCTTCACTCCTCTCTCTCCATCCATCTATTTTCTAAGCTGTCTCTCTCCGCTCTTTACCTTTTCAGCGCACTTCCTGATCAGGGTGACAAGCTCGGTGACGACCAGGTCGACACATTTCAGACATGGATCTTTCAGCTTAATGACCTGCTTTTTCACTATGGCCTCAAACGCCATGTCTGGGGTGAACAGGCCTGTCCTGTGGTGAGGCATCATGGGAGTTGGAGGTTTAATGTCAGGTGAAGGAGGAGGTGGTGTACCGTAGGTCGTGATGAGGGAAAAAGGGAACGGTGGTAGGAAAATAAAAGTTGGAGGGAATAGTTTGGGGGAAAGATAAAGTTTTTAAAAGGAAAAGAGAATGATGAAGATTGAGGAATATGACAAAGGAAAAAAAACAGGTGTTTAGTTAGTTCTTCTTCATGTACACAACAGAAACAAGCTGCAGGTTCTCAAAAGAGTTCATTGCAATTTAATCTTACTGTTTATTTTAAAGGTCCCATATTGTAGAAGGTGAGATTCCCATTTCTTCTCTTTTTAAAGCACGTCAATAGAGAAAAATGCACACAGCCTGTATTCAGAAACTGCACCTTTAAAACAAGCTGTCAGGACTTCTGTAAGGTTGTGATGTCACAACTGTACAGTCACCGCCGCCAGCCACGCCCCCAACACGGGCGTTATTTCAAAAACACCAGCAGAGCTGATGTGGAAACAGATTGGTCAGTGCCTGCTCAGGCCTGTGAGAGCTGACCAATCAGAGAAGACTGGGCTTTTCTGAAGGGGGGGCTTAAAGAGTCAGACAGAGGTTGAAAAGAGGTGGTAAAGCACGGGACAGTATGAGAAAGTAATGTGTTTTTTGAGCATTAAAGCATGTAACATTTTCTTGTAGACACCTAAAAATGGGCATAATATGGGACCTTTAAGAGTTCACTGACAGCTTTCTAGCCATGCTAGTGGTATCGCTCTATGGATGCTAGTGCAAGTCTGTCCACCGCTTTGCTCCACACCAACATATCTCAATGACTACTGGCTGGATTGCCATGAATCTTGTACATTGGGACTCTTGTATTTGCCAGATGATGATCACTTATTGGTGATCATCGGTACAGCCAGGTCAAAATTTTAATTTGTAATATACTTTTGTTCGTGACCAAATATCTGCAGAACTAATGACAGTCATCATCACAGTCTGAGCCTATGCACTATATGCAAAAGCCCCTTAACACAGAGGGATAAAACCAGCTTAGCGTGCTAACACACTAAAGTAAGCTGGTGAACAGAGGTAACTTTCTCCCTGCTAAATTTCAGCATGTTAGCTTTTAACCCAAAGCTCCACTTTGCCTCAGTACAGCCTCACAGAGGTGCTCGCATGGCTGTAGACTCTTTGTCCTGTTTATAGCTGTCGCATGAAAGTGAGCCCTGCAGCTTGTTTTGTAATGAACCTGCACAGGAACATGTCACAGCCCGTCTGTTTCTGACAACACGACACCACTCCGGTGCACTGTAGTACAGCCGCAACATTCAAATGATATATTCTCTGTTTTTTACACAACTATAAAAAATGTAACCCTTCAGTTGAATTCACCCACTTTATTTTAAAAAAACGACTGCTTTATCAAACAGTTGGCACAAAAATGGCCCCTGCCCTAAAGCTGGCTGGTCTCTGCGGTGTGTATGTACAGGTGTGGCAGCCGGGCCGGAGACCATGCAGTGATACCTTATTAGTGCACTGCCTGACTGTGTTGATGAGCTCCTGGATGACCAGGTCGATGCATTTCAGACAGGGCTCTTTCAGCTTAATGATCTGCTTTTTCACTATGGCCTCAAACGCCAGATCTGGAGTGAACAGGCCTGTCCTGAAGGACATACACACAAGACAGACATGGAGACATGGAGTAGGAGAGGGGAGGGGGTAGATAGACACACAGGAAGAGTGTGAGACGGGCACGCAGATGAAGTAAGACATGAGCCGACAGACACTGACTATGTTTACATGCACACTAATATTTCACTATTATACCAGATATATCTCTTATGCAGGCCTTATTCCAAACACAGCTTTTTCAGATTAAGACATACGCTGACATTAATCCGGTTGACTTTTTCAAGAAGGTAGTCGAAGGACTGAAAGAGGGAGGTAAACTTGAGCGTTATCCAAAAAAAACCAATTATCGCGATAGACATTATCGTCTTACGGCGAAAACTACATTTTGTCTCATTCAAATCCCTTGGCTCACCTTTTTCTCCCACTTTAAACCCCAAATATTGTCAAACTGGCGAGCTGGCTTTCTTCTCAGGAAAGAAGTCATCCATGGTTGTATGTTAAATGTTACGGTCTCATTCCCATCTAGTCAAATAGACGCACGTTGCCTCCGCTGCCATGACACATCAGCTTGCATTTGCTTTTCAAAGTAAAAGCCCAAAGATGCCATAACAGTTGTTCAATATTCGATATTGTGAAAAATATTACATATGATGGGAAATATTTGGACATTCGATAATATGTAATATCAGCCCAAGCTTAGAGGGGGGCTGTGTTGTCACCGTCAAACAAGTCCGACACCGGTGGAAAACTTAAAAAAGATCTTATTTTAACAGCAAGAAGCAAAATTGCTGAAGCGGCTCCAGCTGTCACGTGATAAACAACATATTCATTGGAGTATGCACGGCTGCATGTAAACACAAACATTAGTGTAATATTCATTTCCATTAGCCATGTCAACAGCTTGATAGGAATAAAAACTGTGATATTTTGTGCATGTAAACGCCAGTAAGGAAGACCAAATGAGGAGTGGAAGTGGAAGAAAAAACTGGAAGAAGTGGAGTGGAAGAGGAACATAAGGCTTACAAGGAGCCAAGGAGCCAAAATAAGATAGAAGATAGGTAGAAGAAAACAGAGGCAGACAGAAGAGACATAAAACAGGACAGACATTGACCGCAGGTCTTTATAAGGTTGAATGAACACAAACAGAGAAAGAGGTGGCTCGCTGCTACATGTGAAGCACTGTCTCAACTTGCCTGACTCCGTGGATGTTCTTGATGGCGTAACTGATCTCTTTCCTCAGCTCCTTCTCATCAAACTCCATCTGAGACAAAGTGAGAAATAAAGCTTAGATTTTATTTGTACCGAAACAGAAAAACAAACATGAGTCGAGGCAAGAGGAGGAGTCTGTGGGTTTGGATTTATGAGAGCTTATGCAACACAGCTACAGTGTGATAAAGGATTTATAGAGATTAAAACATCAGTGGTGTAAACACATCATTAACTTAGGGGTGACAACTTGAGCCATCTGACAGGAAAATAACAGAGAGCAACTCCTTATCCACTTAATGATAATTATCATGATGAAAACAAACGTCAGTCACCTTCACCAGCTCAAAGGGAAAACGCTCGTGAAAGATGCGGTTGATCTTCGCTCCGCCAGACAAGTTGGAGGTGTCCACCTGATCTCCAGACCCTTCGATGCACTTCTCAAAGTCCACGCCAAACTGCTGCACCATCCTGCAGATTGCACACAGTATATCGAACTACTGTACTGAAATGAGTATCCATGTGTGTCTGCATCTGTGTGTGTGTATGCACTGACTGGAGTAAGGCCTTGGTCTTGCGTGTAGGGTCGTCAGGACGGAAGTTCTTGTACTCCTCCACCTCCTTCTCCAGTGACAGCAGCTGGCTCTGCAGCTTACTGCGTAACCCTGGCAACGTGTCACGGATGTGGTTGGTAAGTTGCTGGAGAAAAGTAAAGGTAAAAAAAGATTTACCATGAAAAATGAAAAAAACACATACATAAAAACACGTTTGGTCAGGTGTGTGTCTCACCTGATTGAGCGTCTTCTGCAGGTGTGGTGTGCCCATGCGCTCTGCGATGTGTCTGTATGCAGGGTGAGACAGGAAGAACTTCCTCTCAGCAGCCAAAGCAGCACGGATGTCTTTCTTCCCATCGATGTCCTTTTGACTGCGGTTCACCACCCCGATGTACCCTAAAGACAAATACACACAAGGCACCCAAAGATTTGTTTATGATGATAGTAACAGTCGAATGCTTTTGAGCCCGAAATCTAATCCAAGAGTGTTTCACCAGACTGAACACAAGAAGCAGAGCATCACCTCAGAATGTATTAAGACGACGGGCTGCGTAGGATTTGTAACCACATATTCATATATTCATCAATCTCACAGGCATTCTTTCATTTCCGATGCAATGCACAGAAGCAACCAACACAAGTCATTTAATATGAGCTGCAACTATTATATTCATTATCTATTAATGTGCAGAATGTTTTAACCATTTAAAGAGTAACCTTTAAGACATTCTGTAATATGTCAAAAAATGTATGAAAATAAGCAAAAATAGTCAAAGTGAAATTGTGTCTTTTGTCCCACCAGCAGTCCAAAAACCAAAGTCTCTTCATTCAATGTCATAAATGACAAAACAAAATCAAACAAACCATATTTAAGAAGCTGGAACCAGCAAATGTTTGACATTTTTGCTTGGAAAAATTATTTGATTAATTGATTATCAAAACATTTGTCATTTATTTTCTTTCAACCGATGATCCGTGTGGTCTTACCTCTGCGGAGTGGCAGTAGTTTGTTTTCCAGGATGTCTCGTGCATCTGTCCCCTCGTCCATCAGGTCCAGCTTTGTGATCACACCGATAGTCCGCAGCCCTGAAAACAAAGTGATTATGTTCCAATACTCACACATGGAAGAGCATTTTCAGCATTTAGAGAGAGAATTTTATTACATTACTTAGCCAGTGAAAGTTCAATAACCCCCAGTGTGTTGTAGCACACTTGTAGCTTCTGTTACAAACGTACACACAAAAGAAACGGCTTAAAAGACATCAACAAGACTAAGAGTCTGCAGCCTTGCCAGCGGCTCTGTGGGGTTGTATATAGGCACAGCTTTGCTTTGAGCTAAATGCTAACATCGACATGCTAACATGCTCACAATGAAAATGCTAACATGCCGATGTAAAGCAGCTATAATGTTTGGTATGTTCACCACCTTCCCTCAGCATCTTGTTCTTGTTCAACATGTTAACAGCACAATACAGCTGAGGCTGATGGGAATGTCATTAGTTTTACATGTATTTGTCTCTAAACAAAAGTGTTGGACAGATTCAAATTTGATTGGATGATGTCACTAGATGGAAAGTGATCACCAAAGACATTACAATTAATCTTGAGACAAGAAGACTGCAAAACAAGGCTGCTATATGCTAGCAATTACGGGAATTATCAGGAATGCAAGCAAACTTAACCTTAAAGGTGCAATATGTAAGAACTGGCCACATGTCAAATTCATCCTAAAAACAAATAGGGGGCAGCAAATCACCAGAGTAACTACTAACTGCTGCTAACTGTAACTGCTGTTAGCTAGTTAGCTGAATTAGCCGTGCAGCTAGCTGTCCTGACTATGAGTTCAGAGCACTGGGGAAGTGTTGGTGTTTACTAGCACAGGGGCTTTGGACCAGGATGGGCCAAGGCTAGCTGATTAGCAGGCTAACATAAGTAGATATCACTGCAATGCAATACATGAAAAAATAATTCTCTCTCTACATTCATTGCTAACTTTGTTAACTTTTTAATATTTTCAACTATTTCCAACTTTCCATATTGCACCTTTAAGGTATGCCTAATGTGAACATTTGTTTAAAGTACTAAACTGTCTGCACACAGTAGGTAGAGTAGTTAATAAATGGTTAATAACATTTGAATGAAAGAAGGCCAGAGGTGGAGATAATTACATTCATATATAACTTGTGACTAATCTTCAGTCAGTACATGTACGCTGCCAGGAAGTCTTTTAATAATGTAACTGTTAATTATTCTGACGACCGGGCCGGCTCCTGCACTGAGGCAAAGATTAATAGAAAGAGTAAGAGTGATAATGGCTGCAAGATACAGCAAAGAGTAATTAGCCTTGTTTAAATTTAGACCAAAAGATGGTTACATTTAGAGAAATACCCAGACAGGATGTAGCAAAAGACAAAAAGATCTCACAACGTCCCCTTACCCTGAGGGTCCACCTCCTTGGCGATCTTGAGGGCGTCGGAGTTGGCCAGGTCCATGTTGGCCGGGGTGACGGCCAGGACCAGACAGCTCTCCTTGGTGATGAACTGCATCAGCATGTCTCTAATCTGGTGCTCGATGTCATGGGGCTGGTCTCCCACAGCCACTTTGGTCATCCCGGGCAGGTCGATCAGGGTCAGGTTCAGCACTGAGACGGCAAAATAAGGAAGTCAGACAGAGGCTGAAACCTGCACCGAGGAGGCTGAGTTTGTATTTGTCTGTGAGTGTTACCATTAGGGGAGTAGACACGGAGGTTGATGGGAATGGGTGAGATGCCCTTGTTGGATCCGGTGAGACGGTCAGTCTCCGCTTCAATCTCCAGACGGACCTCATCAAAGTCCACAAACTTGCGTCCCTTACAGTGCAGGAACTCTGCATACTCTACATGGAGACAATAAGAGCATTAAGTACACGGGAGAAGATGGCACAAAGAGGAGCAATGCAGGAACTTTAAGGAATAAATTAGTTGCATAAAACATGTAATAAGCTTTTAAAGGTGTAATTTGTAAAATATGGCCAGAATTCAAAGGTGGCTCCAAAAAAATAGGGAGCAACATATCACCAGAGTAAGTGACAACTGCTGCTGCAGCTCTTTGCTAGCTATCCTTGGCTGTGGCTAGCTACTGTTAGCTAATTAGCTCATGGCTCAGTCAGTCATGGTGCCAGTTTGATGACAAAGGATGCAGTACAGAGGTGATTTACAGCTACTCCAATCTGGACTATGACCTTTTTTAAAAAAATTATTATCAGACTATCAGACTATCACCTCTTGCCGGTACAAAGGTGTACTATGAGACAGGACAGAATGGGGCTAGCTGGTTAGCATGCTAACT
Source organism: Pagrus major (assembly GCF_040436345.1). Taxonomy (NCBI): domain Eukaryota; kingdom Metazoa; phylum Chordata; class Actinopteri; order Spariformes; family Sparidae; genus Pagrus; species Pagrus major. The sequence goes on from NC_133215.1 coordinate 25,583,236, forward strand.
TCAATAGACATCTATGCAACACAATAAATAGATGTCTTCAACATAACGTCAACACTGTTGTTTCTTCACACCCTGTTAATGATCTAAGAGCGTAAACCCTTTTCCCGACTCGTGTGGAACTCACCTGCTTTACTGTTGACCAGCTGGAGGATGAGAGGACGACGGGTGACGATGCCATTTCCTCTGGGCAAGAAGTCCCTGAGTGAGAAAGATGAAGGTGAAGTTAGAAACAAATATGAGGATAACAACAAATGTAAAAAACAAGAACAGAAGAAAAACCTTTTCCAGATTAATAATTAAGCCACGTGATGTTTTTACTTCGCAAAAAATTTTTTTTGAAAAAGGCGCAAAAGTGCCCTCTTGGTTGCCTCTATGGTAGATAAAACATGATGTCTCCTCTGAGGTGCCCATCCAGTACACAACACATGGTGAAGTGCCCTCTCTTTTGCCCCACCGCATACAGCTGGTGCCCTTTTCTATTTTTTTCACCCTGCCCCTAAATCAGTCCACCACTGGCCCGTGCACGTACATGTGTGCATTATTGATGCCGGACAAGGATTAACTTACAACCCTATTTATTATAAATAGTGCAAAGAGAAAGAAACATGTCTCTCTGTTTCCCCGTCTCATTACAGGCATGTTCATCTAAATGGAAACTCCTGTTCAATAGAGCTGTGATCATGTCCAGGTCACTGACTACACATCTCTCCAGGCTACGGGCATACTATATGTCTGTGTCTGTCTGTCTGTCTGTGTGTTTACCAGGTCAGCGGCAAAGACTGAGCTGAGTTCCAGTGTAAGGTAACCGTCCACACACACATTTGAACACATACATACACCCTGTCGTCCACTGCTGACAGAGCAGTCAGGATGTTACACAACAGTGATTCCCATCCTCTTTCCTCATCTCTTCCTGTCACTTATGAAAGCACAGCGCTACTAATACGATCACCAACCAGACAGTTAATCAATTATATCATTAACCAGCAAATATCGCACCCAAACATTTGTTCATAACAGCTCTCCATGTGAGGGTTTTTTGTGTTTTACATCTTCATAGGTTAAATACTGCTGGGCTTCTGGCTGTTGGTCAGACTAGTTAGACTCTGATGGGCTCTTTTGGTTATTTTTTTTCACATTTTATAGTCAAAATCAGTGGATCCCAACTAGAAACTACTGGCTGATTGATTGTTTGCTGAATATGTTCTAGTTTCAGCTTCTTAAATGTGAGAACTTGGCACTTTTCTCTATTTTCTATCATTTTAAAGTGAATCTTATTTTTATTTGTGTGTGTAAATCAGACAAAACAGGACATTTGAAGTTGTCATGTTGATTCTGACCTTTTTTACAGTTCTTCTTTACTTTTCATACACAAAACAGTTAATCAATACATTAAGTCATTAAATGTCATTAGGATCAACCCTATTCCAATCCCCTCTGGCTTTTGACCCTGTCGTCACAGCTAACATGCAGCATGTACAAGAAGAATGACTGAACCATCCAAATGTGCACCATTTAAAGAATAACATTTTGAGTTTAGATCAAGTTTCATGTCTGTCAGGACACGATATTCTGTTAAATTATAAGCTCCTGTTTTCATTCTGTAAAGGGTCATTCTAAGTGGCAGGGGTCCCCGAGGACCAGAAGAGAAGGACACTAGTTGACTGAATCAATTCATCCTTTCAGTCAAACATTTGCTGGTTCCAGCTTCTTTGTCTTTTGGGGTTTGGACAGTTCTCGGACAAATTAAGGACTTTGGAGCATTTTTCACTGTTTGTTGACATTTTCAAGACTAAAGCGATTAATCATTTGATTGTGAAAATAATTAGCAGAGTAACCGATCATGAAAATAATCTTTAGTCGCAGCCCTGACTGACTCAAACCTACTCCATTTACCTAAAAACAAGCCACCATTACACCTCGGGTTAACAAACATGAAAACAGCTAAGTAGCCTTCTGTGGGTATCTGGTACCCAGTGTGTCATATACACATGACAGTGCAGCTGGTGACATCACTGATGACCCCAGCACAAACACATCAATGCCCCTACTGTCTCCCACAGCCACTGCTTGGGACTCGGAGACAAAAGGCAACAGGAAAGAAAGGAGACGTGGCTGCCTAATCGACATTCCCTATCTCTTGGACAACAAGTGAAATCATTCTGACGTGTACAAGAGTAAAGCGGTCGCTTCTCCGGGCACCTTCACTCGGAGATAAAGACACAAAGCTGCCACAGAAATCTTCAGCAGCAACACGGCCATGTTGTCTCCCCCTTTTCCTTTTCCTCTGAATGGATTTTCTCCCAATTGCTTGAGAGAAAAACCTGAGCCGACTCATCCTGACATGTGGCATTAATGTAACTGTTGGTTTGATGCTATTTGTCATCAAAGAGGCTCCACAATTCAAATTCCTTCAGACTCATTCATCAACCTCACAGAGGCATTCAGCAGCGCAGGCGGTGCTGGCAGAGCTGACTCAAGTCATTTGTACATTTGCCTGCATGAATTCATCCATCTGACGGTGACATCAACCTGTTCATGCCTCACCCAAGTCAAACATTGACCTGACCTATGTAACATAAGGCCTGTAAAGATGGATTTACAACCCTGGGGCAACAAGTCTCAAGGAAACACAGCCTTTGTAAATGTTTGACAGAATTATGAAGCAGTGACTGTTCGTGTTCCTGCTCAGGGATTTTGACTGTATGGATTTAAGATGTGGAGCTCCCAAACTAAACTCTCTTTTCTTTTCTTTTTTTAACAATCCCCCCTCAGCTTTTAGCCTCTCAGTTAACAGATGTTTACTTGCGTGAAATGCGTAATAATCGATCGGGAATAGCTCAGCTCCAAAATGGAAAGAGCCCGTTAGGGGAGAAACTGGGAGGCGCCGACACACAGCGCGTAACCAAGTGCTTAGTTGGCGACTTTTACGCAAAAGCTCGGCGCAGTTTGTCTTAAAAGAAACAGCAACAGCCACAAACCACTTCCGACAAAGTAGACATGATGTTCACAGAATCAAAGACTACATATAAACCGTATGGCTACAACCTTCCGACGAAATTCTCCAACACGGAGCTCTTCCCTGCGCTCTGGCCACCGACGACCGCTATCTGCGGCAGATCCAAGTTGCAGCTCTGTCCGATGGAGCTGAAGGCGTCCTGGAGCTTGTTGATGAGGGGAATGAGGTCTTCCATTCCCCGGTTACCCATTGCGGCAGCTCGGTCAGCCCAGCGGGCTCTGTGCCGCTCTCCTGGCCGGTTGAATAAGACCCAGAGGGTCGCTCTTCCAGCAAGCCAAAAGTTCCCAGACGGCGCCGCAGTCTGTCACAGTGTCTGTGAGTTTAATTCAGCGCAGTTCAGAGCCAAGAGTCCCCACTGAGGTCAGAGCACTGGCTGGATTATGAACTGGTTGACTGCATGATAAAAGTAGCCACATTAGACCAAAAAACTTCTGTCATCATCCGGTCAGGCGACACCCAGCCTCCGCCGGAGATTGTGGCTCCGCCTCCAGCGGGACTCTCCTCGGTCATTGGTCAGCTGGGACGTCCGTCATCGTGTACAGACATGTCATCAGTTTTATACAGCTTTGGGACCTGCACTTTGGAACAGGGGGAATGGAAGTCTATTTGTCTTCATTATTAAAAAGAGAAAGAGAAATAAAACACTTAAAGGGGCACTTTGTAGTTTCGGAAAATAAATAAAAACTCAAAAATATGTTTTTTTCCTCCATAACTGAATAAACAAGCTGTTCTCAGAGGAAAATAAGGTCCAAGATCACTGTTTGAAGCTAGAAAGGTGGCAGGGTCCGCCACATATAAACAAAGTAAAACTGTGTTGTCCTAACCCTAAACCCTTCCCTAAAAATACATTGGGCACTTTTTAATTTGGTTTTTAAAAAAGTATAAAAGTTTCAGTTTCAGTTTGCGTGTCACTGCCACTATACATTCTTCAGCAGCGGGCAGGACGAGAGAAGCAGGCCTCTCACAGAGTTATATTAGTATTTTGCATGTCCTGTCACTATTTAGTAACAATCCTCCTGTTTTCAGAACTGATCTGCTTGTTTCTTCTTGATACTTTGCTGTGATATGTTCACCTTGGCTGGCTCTGGGAAAACTTTATTATCGCAATTTCTTTGACATTTCATAGACCAAACAATTAATCGGTTAATCAAGAAAATATTCACAAGTTTGATCGCATAATACGCAGCTCAATCAAACCAAAGGCATACTGTGATGATGCTGTGAAGGGATCATGGGAGTTGCTGTCTTCAATGTTGAACATCCAACATTTGCTGACGAAAGTCTATCTGAAGTGAGGTCACTACCTTCAGTCTCATTAGCTCACTCTCTGACTCTTTCATGGAAGTCATAGTGACAGGCGACCACATGAAACGCACCGTTACCTTGAATAAAACAATAGATTGGATCTGGGTTTGAACATTGTTGGAAACATCTGTGATAATGTAAGAACACAACTCAACGAAATGTTTACCAACAGTCTGGTCGTTTTTAGACATTTAAATGCATAAATTTAGCATAGTATACCTTTAACTGATCGTGAAAACAATCTGTTAGTTTGGTTTTAACTTGATAGGACATTTTTTGTGCATGAGCTCTTTAACTTTTGTATTTTCCATTCACTTGTTAAAACCACACATGCACCTGTAAAAACATACATTTCATTCAATATGTGTAACTTGTATTATTTTAATTTTACTCTCATTTTAAAGATGCACTATGTAGTTTTGGAGGAGAAATTTTAATCAGAAGAGAAAAGTCTTCATTGACTGTGTGGTATGGTAGATTTTCATAATTCTACATAAAAATAACCTGCAGGTAATGTGCTGTCAGCTGTACACCATCTTCAAACCTCATCTATGACTCTGACTGCTCCTGTAACCTGTTATACTAAAGTTTTCTTCTGATACAGTGATGCTTTGACAGAGCCACAAACATTAACATTATCTTCAACCATCTCACAACCTTCCACTTGTATTATCTTTTTCATACATTCATGAACTGTCAGCCAGACACAGAGAGTTTGTCTATCTGTACTTGTCAGGTTGCTTCTACCAGGATTTAACAGATAAAACGATGCCTGACATTCACTGACAAACTGATCAGCGGGATTAGTTTACCCCATATAATATCAGTGTCATGACACATGAAAATATAACTATTGACTTAAAACAATCACCAGGTGCTCATATGAACACTGAAGCAGACTTTCATTGCTGTAATCATTCCTCCTGTTCACACTGGAGGTTAAAAGATGCCTTCTTAATGTGGGCTAAGTGCTGGGGCACAAAATCTGAAGTCCTTTTCTTGTGCAACAATATATTCAGGTGTTTATCTGAAACTCATATGATATAAATAAAGTGAAGCCTCAGAGAGAAAAATATAAAAAGACAAGCTCTGTTTTTGTCCATCTCAGGTGGAGGTATTCCGGGATGTTGAACATGTTTGTGAGCTGGTCAGAGGTCACTCCAGCTGATCTCCACTTCAGCCAGAAGAGGGCGCTGCAGAGCTTAACAAAGTCAATGCCAAATGTCCTGTTGTCAATACAAACACCCTGTGAGCTTCAATAGAACATGTCATGATCCACTGAAAGTGCTGACATAAGTAACACTGAACATTTTCTGTCGTGATAAGATGAGGGCACTCGATTATGTTCATTTGCAGGAGAGCTCAAATCTCCACAACGGTTTTAAAATAACAGAATATCATAAAAAATGTGTTTGCATGCCGGTGAAGACACACTGAGTGTATTGTGATCCTGAAGCTAGTATGAGCTATCAGTTTCTGCCTGGTTCACTATATTTAGCTATTTAAAGGTGCAATATGTAATAACTGGCCACCAAACAAAAAGGGGTTGGCATATCACCAGAGTAACCGCTAACTGCTGCTACCATTAGCTTGTAAGCTCAGTTAAGCATGCAGCTAGCAGGTGCCTTAGCTGACTGAGAGCTCAGAGCATCGGGGGAGTGTTGGTGTTGTTTACTATTGGACTTTCACCTCTAAAGAGGAAAAGTGGCCAGGGGCTACGTGGTTAGCATGCTATCTTAAAATAACTGTCTATGCAACACAATACATCGACGTGTTCTACATAGATTTCTTCAATTTCTCCATTGTTGATGGTTTTACACAAAAATTGTATCCAAATAGTGATATCAAATCCTCTCCCCTGGTTATAAATGATCTAGTAGCTACAGATCATCTGTGAATCAGGGATTATATAGTTTTATGAGAACAAGCTGCCAAACTGTTAATAAACCAGTCTATCATGTACATTTTGTATCAGAGCACTTGTTTGGATATTCGTCTTCTTTACTACGTGTTTTTTATGGGAAATGTATAATTTCCAATGACTGTGTTACCAGAACTTTATATTATTTTATGGTAAGCTGCAGTGAAGTATAGCATCGTCCACCCGTACTAATATACACTCAGTGGCCACTTTATTAGGTACTCCTGCATAATTCGAATACAACAGCTCCACCATAAACTCTACCTTATAAAGTGTATAATGTTCAGAAATGTGCAATGAATATAAGTGTGAGTTGAGTTTGTTGCTGAGGTTATAGTTAAAGGTGGTGTGCATCATATAGAGAGGCGTTTTTATTATATGTCCTCTCTATTTAATACATCAGTGGGGCAAGGATATTAGAAACACATCACTTACTATGACTTCAGTGCTGAATCATATTATTTTATTAACATTTCTATGACAGTGTAAAACAAATTGAAAGTTACAGGCATCATAAAAATATTCTCACACATTATTTTTATCATCATACTCAGAGCACATTTACATTCATTTCATATACGTCACAACATTAGCTACACAGCCGTTATATATACGCTAACTAGCAAACTCATAGACCATATTCACATGGCAGCCATTTTCCTCTGACGTCGGGGTAGGAAGCCCAATTGTCATACTGCTGTGCTCTAGGGTGCAAGTCATATAAATGTTGGTAATCTGACAAATGATGTCCCTCTGGATTTTCACTATCCCTCGCCTTTTCAGTTGGTGACTAATCTGTAAGCGGGTAAATGACAAAAATATGCCAGATTTTTATATTACTATATTTATAAGATCTGCAACCTGGAACACAGCAGCATAACATTATCCCAAGCCTCCTGCCCTGAGTGTGACATCAGAGGAAAATGGCTGCCATGTGAATATGGTCTATTGTGCCAAATTATAGGGTCCATCACTCACAAGTTTTGCTATATTACTTTTCTATATTCTGGGTGAATGGACAGTATGTATATACTGCACAGTTAACACCTACTATCTATCTCATGGCTCCCGAGGCTTTGTGACTGTAGTATAGATAGTCTGCTCTGCTGCTGGAGGATGGACGGCCCCCTGAGCCCTAATGATGGAGGAGTAGTCACAGGCCGAGGAGCCGTTTCTATCCGCGCCAGGAAGCCCGTTCCCATCTGCGGAGACCTTGACAGATTCACTCGGGAAGTTGACGCTGGCATAGAGGAGCTGATCAGCGGGACGGTTGACGGTGGCATAAACAGTCGGCAGTGCGGTTCTTGAGCTCGCCTGCTTGTTCTGCATCTGGATCTCGTCATAGTGGTGAACTCCATGATTTCCCTGCAGAGGACGAAAGGGAGCGGTGTGACAGATGAAGCTGCTCATATGCAAACTCATGAAGACAGAAACACGCACACAAACACACCTCTGTGTTATGTTGAGTGTTTGTCCTTGGCTCTGATGACCCTCCTGCAGCACAGCACACTGACAGAAACAATATTTGAATAGATGGAATCAACAAGATATTTTTATCTGCATTCAAAGTTACTCCTCCGGGCAAAATATTTGTGCATGTAAAGCTGTGCAAGCTGTTCATTTTGTTTAGGAAAATGTCCTTAATATTCAGCGTTGAAACCACAGGATCTGTTTTGTGAGTAAATATGAAGTTTCAGAAATATGTTGATCAACTACAAACTAGTGCTGCACGATTAATCTAATCGCAATCGCGATGTCATGCTGTGCAATTATGTAATCGCATAAAAGACTGCGATTTGCGATTTAATGTAAACAAATGTGCGTGTGTGCCTGTGAACAGGACTCTCTCTCTCTCTCTTTTTTAATGAAAATCTTTATCTAACATTTTGAAAAATACAGACATTCAACATGTAGCCTACATGAAAATAGAGTCATATCAGTACAAATATTACAATGAACGGGACTGTCTCCCGTGCGGTGTGGAGCACGGTGACACCACATCCACACTGTGTGCAGCTGCAGGTATAGTCACGTGACTACCCGGCTTTCAGCAGAGCAGAGCAGCCGACAAGGACGCCGAAGAGGAACTCGAGGAGGGACAAGCTCAGTTGGTGGCGAAAAAAAATGCAACTTCTAATATATGGCGATACTTTGGATTCAGGTACGACGACACTGAACAGCAAGATGTGCTGTGTAAAACATGCAAAGCTAAAGTCGCTACGTCCCGCGGCAATACGACCAATCTATATCAACACTTGAAACACCACAAAGAAAAATACGAAGAATGCATTCAAATGAAAGCCCAACAAAGTAACGTGAAAGATACAACTGAAAAACGCCTGAAACGACCACAACAACGCACAATTACGGATACATTTGCAAGTGTCACACCATACGAAAATACCTCGAAAAGACACAAGGAAATCACTGACTCCATAAGTTATTTGGGGAAAAAATACAGTACTGTAAACTTCAGGTTTTGTATTTTTTGTGTCATATTTGTATGTTTTGAGTTGAGAAATATACAATCTATTGTAATTCTCTGTGTTGTCCTTGATATTCAAGCAAGTAGACTCATGACACCATTCATTTATAATATCGTAATCGCAATCGCAAATCGCAATATAGTCCACAATAATCGCAATCGCATATTTTCATCAAATCGTGCAGCACTACTACAAACCAGTCAAAGGGGACTTCAAGACAAGAAATCTACATAAACAACAGTATGTGTGTTGTATGTGGGGTTTTTGCATCCCTCACCTTGTGTCCCTGGGAATTTGTGTCTGACCACTAGGACTACAACCACGAGTATCAGTACGAATGCCAAACTACCCACCACACCGCCGATTATAGCTGCAATCAAGAGACAACAGAAGAAACTGTTAAAGTACACTGTCAGCAGAGGTTCACTGTCTTCAGCATTCATGCTTCAATGAGGTGTGTGTGTGTTTGTGCAGCAGAGGTGTGTGTATATTAAAGGGAGGTATGAAAAGGAGCTGTTTGTAGCATTAATCATCAAAGTGATGTGGTTACCTTGAGTATTGTCTGGAGGTGGTTCACTTCGTTTTCTGTTTGATGATTGGGTTGTGATGTGGCTTTCAGCTGTGCAGGTGCAGTAAACCAGAAGATTAGAGATGTGGTGAAAGGTGAAAGTGAAATGCTAAAACCATAGGCGCACACATGTTTAAGTAAAGTAAATACAATTAAGTAAATATAAAAAAATATTTCATGTATCGGCAACAAAATTGACTTAAGGCATCAAAAGTAAAAGTACTTAGTCTGTGGCAGAATGGCTCCTGTCAAGGTTATATTAATACATTATTACATTATCCTATTTTATTTTGATCACTTATACATTAACATGTGAGCAGCATTTTATAGATACAATTCTTAAAGTGGAAACAGACAACTCCCGCACCCAACCAAATGATTATTCTTGGCACCTGAAGGCATCTGAATTGTTTTCCGTATTCCACAGAGATGCAACCTCTAACACCACAGGACAAAACATGAGTTTATTCATTCATTTAGTCTATAATGAGGACGTGAACGCAGATAGAAATGGTGCCAGGCTGGATCTTCAGTCTGCCTTCATTTTGTTGGTTTTGGTGCCTGGTGATGCATAGCGAGGTTTATAGGAACCAATCTAAACTCCAATGGTGTCATCATTTTATAGCCGTTACATTGTGATTTCAACAGTTACTTCATAATGACAAGTTAAAGCAAAGAAACTTGTCCATTGCCAGGTTTTGATTTTCAGGAAATCAAACTCCTTTTTTGATTTGCTGTTTAGTTTTCTGTTTTTGCAATAGCCTTTCAATTTATTTATATCCTGTAATTACCTCAGTGGCGGAGTCTGCCACTCCCACCCTTGATTCCAACACGTACCTTCAACATGAGTTTGTCTGGCTGCACTGGAAACAGATACACAGTTGCTCTTCTGTTGTATTTCTGACAAAATCAGGGTTGGCTGTGGTATTAAACAGTGTTTCCTGTTATCATGGTAACCATGGTTGTCGCTAAATCACCAGGGCTGAAATCTTAAGGATTTAACCTTTAATGATGCTGCAAGTAGTTTTACACATAATCATATGGAAAAACTGTATAAACTGATTGTTTTGTAGCTTTAATCTCAGAAAATGGAAAAATTCAAGTGACGTACAAGTATTTTCAAAATTGTACTTAAGTACAATACTTGAGTAAATGCATTTTCTAATTGCAGCCGTGCTCCTGGATGGATGTCTGTTCATCCTTTTTAATTTTGTCACAGTTATGCAGCTGTTAGAGACAAAAACTACTTGAACGTACCTTTTTTCTTGGTGAATAATAATAAGTAACTGTACGTCTATTCATCGAGAGCAGCACAGACTTTCTTTTGCTTAAATAGTTGTTTTGCTTTTGCTGCATATTTACAGAGTGAATAAGTTATATTTGTGTCAGTATAACAGTAAAGCGCTCAATTTACTCACCTACACTAAGGAGGATTTTCCTGCTTGGCTGACTTGTCCTGTCAGAGCCACACCAGTAGGTTCCAGAGTCGGCTGTGTTCATATTCTTGATTGTTACATAGAAGTACTTCAGTCTTTGATTATCCCTTATAACAAACCTGCCTTCAGCCACATATCTGTCCTGTCCTGTTGTCTGTATTAGGTTCTCGCAGTCCAAAGGATTCTCCCCTTTGCACAGGTATTTCTCATTGCTCTCATGGCTGTCTGGATAGTGACAGTCGATTTGTACAGTGTCCCCAGTGCGAAAAGTTTCTGTAATGTCTTCCCAGTCTGAAAAAATAGAGATAAATGCTACCACCTTTTTGTTGAAATGTGCTTTTTGCCATATATTAGCTCGTGCTATGTTGGTTATTTTGACACCCAACAAGCTATCAAGTCTCGGAGCAAAAATATTTTGCATGACGCTTTACATCTTAATTGTACTTACAGTCAGGTCCTTCTTTGTTTCCTGTCACAGACAATAAACTCACGCTTGCTGTCGAAAAGAAAGAAAAAAGTTATTTCATCATAACAAAGTCAAAAAGTTTTTGCCAAAATATGTTTCACACTCACAGAAAAACACAAAGAGAAGAACTCCATTACCTGTCATCAGGTAGATGAAGATCTTAAATGATACTGCCATCGTCTCAATTCAGCTTTTTCCAGTTTAAATCCTGTCTGATCAAATATTAAATAAAATGTCTCTACTGTCATTCATCATGACATGAACTCTACTCTGATCTCTCTGTTTTACTACCGCTGTCACACCTTCTGTCTTTCTGCACAAACAAGATCGTGTCAGCTTCTCCTTTCTAGCACACAACTTGAATAATTTGCATCCAGGATGAGGATGTGCTTTTATTATGCAGTGAGAGTGAAACAGGTGGGCAAAAGCAGATGAGAAAGAAACAGAGATAGAGAGATATCATATTCAGAGTAATTATTCACCTGCTGCATCTCATGATCTCTTCCTCGGTGTATACGTAAAGCCAAATGCTATGGCTGTACTTCACAGAACAATGACCGCAATGTCCCTCTTATCTTCGGATCAAAATAATTACAGCACCAGCTATTTATATCAAGACTTTCAGTATTGTAGTTATGCAACTGATACAGTATGTGGCCGGATACTGATCAATTCCCTGAAGACAGAGAGATGGAAATGCAATGGAATATTCAAAACTTGTTTTAATGGACAAATAGAGACCTGTATGAATATATCATCCTCATATTGTGAGTTAACCTTGTAGAAATAACTAAAAAATAAATAAAAAAATAAAAAAATTCTTGCAATAATGAGCCTTCCTTCTCTATGCCCCGCTCTTTCACTTCCAGTAAAATATGCATCTATTATTGTAAAAACTCACAAAGAGGAAATTAAGACTGAACCCATTGAGGCTTAACTGTAATGGCCAGCCTAGTAGACTGTAACTAACTAATAATTATGTTATGACGTTGCCAGGTGACAGAATGAGACTGAAAAACCTCTTAACATCCTGACAGCAATCAACAAGTGAAATGAAGACTTGAACGAAGAATTAATATGATTACAACTAAAGTAGAGTAAGTTTAATCATCAGGTTGACAAAAATCCATACAATTACACTTCACTTCCCTTTATTAATTGTTTTGTTTTGTTTTATCTTTTAAGTCTGTATGTTTAAACCATCAGAAGTATGCCAAATTTGCGGTTTATAATATATCCATGTTCTGGAGTTATAAGGAGCACATTTCTTCTATGGTTTCAAAGTGGATTTATGGATGTTTATTCTGAATGGACATCTGATATCCTCAGAATGTGTGAGTCACACTGAATCTACATGTAACATGTGATTGTTGAGTTATGACTCCAAGACAGAGAACACATTTTGACACACCTGTTCCTCACCTTACAGTGTCGTATGAGCGGCAAAAAGCTAAAGGTAGAGGATGAATTAGACCTGCTGTAATCCTAACAGAGTGTAAAGCCACAGACTATATTAAAAAGCCAAATGAGACACTAGGTGGCAGAAACTCCATTCTTGTACAGCAAATTCTCCTCCTAAGAGATACCAACACTGTACAGTATTTAGCCGTGTATTTTATTTAGTTTACTGTGGGTGAGTCCAGTTAAAATAATCTGGAGTGCTTTGAGACAAGTTCATTTTGAAGTGGGATCCATATTGTGGCTTTCACCTCTCCTAGATAAGCCTCCGGTTTTCTCACATTGGCTGTTTTAACTCTTCAGATCTTTTAAGTAACAAAAAATTTACAATTAAATATAAATTAACTGAAAGTATTATACATTAACTATTAGCACTGGCCTCACTTGTCAGATCAGGAGGCTATGTCTACTTCTTTTATACAGTCCATGTGTGAAGCTTGGTAAAGGTTATTCAGTGTATTTAGATAAAGATTGTGTTAAAGCGACATGTAACACAAATTTCAAATGCTGCACACTTTAATTTAAGAAATCCACACATAAAAGCAAATGAATGTAAAGTAATAAAATACAGTAAATTGATAAAAGTACAAACTGTCACCATTTTGATTAAATTCACTAACAAACAATAATAAATGAGTATATAAAACAACAATAACACCAGCAGGGACTATTTTTGTGGCCGTTGGACGGTGGCGTACAGCTCAGAGGGTCCGGCAGCCGACCTGATCTGTCCCCCGGGCTGGAGGGCGTCTCCCCCTCTGTTGAAGCAGACAGTGGAGTAGAGCAGATGGACGTCCTCACTGCTGGGATCAGCAACCTGAGTTTGGATTGTGACTGGATGATGAATCGATGTGTGGGCGCCTGGACCTCTGCGACTGATCACTGTAGCATACGTGGTGTCCGATGAACTGACGTTGACTGATGGGTCCAATTCTCTGAGCTGATCCGGGCTGTGAGTCTCCACTTGTGTAAGGTGCTGGAGGGCACACACAGTGAGGGTTAAAGGCTTTGTAAAGTCAAACACAATCATGCACACAACACATAGAAAGACTTCTCACCGTGCTGCATGTGTCGATGCTTGGGGCCACTTCACATCCAACTGTTGCTAAGACCAACACACAGTGAGCATTAGATCATTCAAACTGTAACCAGGAGGACACAATAATAAATAATATGGGTCCAATTCTCATCATTTGCAGTCGGAGAATCATTGGGTTAAAATAATGTTGCAGAGATACTTAAGTGAAATTAGGTTCACTCACCTCTTCCTGTACCACGTCTGTGCTTCCTCAATTTGAAGTACAAAACCACCATCAGACTCAGCAGCAGGACTGCAACAGCAGCCACAGCCACAACCACAGCCAAGGGCAGCTCCTTTTGCACCAGTGCTAGTGACACTACATCTGAGGATATAAAACAAACAATCCAAAACACTCTTTAATTTATCATGACTGCTCATCCCTACTTAAATTCAGTACAAATATACACTTGTCCAACATTTTTTAGTATTTTTATAACAATTTCTGCCCTGAATATACATTTCCCCTTTTCAAAACCAACCCCCTAGAAAGGAAACAGGCGATATGACAGCTGAAAATGCATTAAGCCACTATGCTGCACACAGATGGAACCAAATTCCTGATAATATGAAACTTACTTTAAAGCTGCTACAAGAAACTTTCATTTTGTGTTGATTCTGGCGGCCCCTGTAGACAAAAGCAGTATGGGCACCAGCGTCTGCTGTGGTAAAGATCTTGATCGTGCATTTATTTGAAAGCGAGTGAAAGATTTTTGTCCTAAACGACAGAAATCAGTTAGCATTTTTGTGCTTCCGGTTCCCTCGTCTTGAAGGCACAGGGATTATTTTGCTGAACAAAACATGTAAGTATCACAAACTAGTGTTTGCCACGGAGCTAATAATCCACAATCCAATCGAAAAATCTGGTAGGGTGTATGTCGAGGGAACCAGGGCGATGCTGACTTCCAGGTCAGCCCACAAAAATACATCGTCCTTACATGCATACTTCCTTCACACCTTTGCTTGAAGGATGCATGATTATGAGGTAATGTATCTATTTGATTAATAACTGTAATGTAGGCACATGGAAAAAATAAAGTTTGTTTCAGTGCCGTACCACCAGACTACAGAGCAGCTTCTTTCCTTAGGCTTTAAGAACCAATTAATCTCTGCCAGTCCGCCATAAAAAATATGTTTTAATTTTACGATTTATCCAACCCAGTGACAGACCATTTTCTTACTGATGGTCTTGTTTTCTTGTGTGGCTCATATAGATGCATCAGTATTGAAAAAGTTTTCTGTAGTACCTTAAGCTTAATTGATATATTAAGATCTTTTGATTAACACATTTTGCATATTTTGATTTTAGGTTATGTAAAAAAAAATGTTTTTAGTTGATACTTTTCCTGCCCTGTGCAGAGCACTTTAAACGTACTACAAGTGTTTTTTATTGAACATCATGAAACTGTGCCTTTGTTTGAACTATGAGACCGTCAGCAAGAGGATTGGCTATTTCTGTATAGTTATTATCGTTATTCTCAATGCCTAAAATTAAAACTACTTTTTGTGGCTGAGGATGAATTGAGGGGTCTCACAGCCTGAGGAATGAGGCGGCTCTGTAGTCTGGTGGTGCGGCACTACTGTTGTTGGTCTTACATAGCCACAAATACATACATTACCTCATCATCCTTACATCATGCATCCCGCAAACAGCTGTGTTTAAAAAAGGAAAATGTGCTTATGAAATATGCATCTTTCTTTCACTCACTTTTAAAACAAATCCACAAGTTAGCCAGATCAAGAACTATACGACAGGAGGCAGAGGTGCTTTTGTCCACAGGGGCCGCCAGAATCAACAAAAAATAGTTCCTTGCAGGTGCTTTAATAGCCAGAAGGTGATGTACACATCATTATGCTAGTGTCTCCTTGCTTCCCTCACTTCTTGCTTCTTAGCTCTAATGCTGCAGTTTGTTGAACTTGGAAAAAAACAAAATCCAACATTTAAAAAAGTTCGATGTAACGGTCATTTAAGTCAGAAATAGGCTTGAAACTTTACGTAGCTAAGATTTGTATAATCCCCAACAAAGAGGACACATTCTTATCACACACCTCAGATTACTCCTGAATAGCTTGTTGTGTGATGTGTTACCTGTATGCATATCTCCAGGTGATGTGGACCTCAGTGTTGTACCACTGGCACCTTTTGACACAAAGAAGCCACCAGAAAACAGACTGAAAATCAACATACAGTACATTTGTTCACATTAATAGCTCTAAAAGATGGGCCTTCCTGAACACATTGTATCACACAGTTAAAATAACCTGTAGTGCTTGTCAATTGTTGCAGGTTTCCAGTGATGGTTTGAACTGTGGTTAAAACAGGAGGATGTGAGGTCACCAGTGTGTGTTTAGGAGGTGCAGGAGCTGTCAGACCAACAAAAGGTGTTCAGGGAGGAAGAAACAATACAAGTGCAGTAATAGGGAAATAGCTAGAGATTGAAAGAGAAAAACCGACTTGGACATACCTTTGTAGACTTTGAGCTCAATTTCTGTTTTAGGATCAAACCCATATGCATCTATCAGACACCAATATGTCTCGGCATCTTTCAGGTTGACGTTATGGATGGTCACATGCAGCATTCTTCGTTTGGTATCATCACAAATATAATATTTCTCTCTTTGTGCGCTCCCTTTTTTCCCAGCAGCAGTTTCAATGACAATCTTCTTATTACCAAAAATACCTTTATAGAAATATTTAGGATATGTTTCATATCCAGAGTCATATGGGCAGGAGATCTCAGCCAGTCCTCCCTCCTGGGCTGAAACATGAATCTTTGATGGTTGGCATCTGACTGCTTCCAGAGAAAAATAAACACAGGAGATTCTTATTATTATTTAGTTTTTTGCTTAAATTATCTGCAAAATGGCTCCAAAATCAGTATTCCCAAAAGTGTAATAAAAAATATCAACAGTGTAATTTTAAACTTGCCACTGGAAGGTAGTCAGTACTCACCAGAAGACAGCCAGATGACAAGAAGGAGCGTTTTCCTCATCGTGATCTTTGTTAAATGATCTCTCCCCTTTAGTTTCCTTAGCGTCTAATAGTTTCTATGCCCAACTGACAGTGAGTCTGAAAACAATCTAGGCTTTTCATCCTTGTCAAGAGACACTGGCAGAGTAACACGATGGTCCAAGAAGTCTTGAGGTTTGTCACAAAGCGTGAGAAAGTTAAGTTGGACCAACGACTGTGAAGTTTGCCCTTGTAGCTTCTTCCTCTGATCATATCACTTTTTTCAGTTTCCATCTCATTCGTGTGTGTGCGTGTGTTGGTTTCCACCTATTTATTGTGGGTGGAGGGTGTGACACATTCAGCTTCTTCAACATAGTCAAGAATAAACAAAAGCACAGACAAAATAATGATTGATTTTCCAAAGTAATTTTATTCAGTTAAAAGTTCAAATCTCCTGAACATAATGTATAACTTTTATCTTAATAATTGTAAAAAAATATATATATATTCAGAATTATTCAATTATTGATCCACATCAACCTGTGAATTTAGCCTCCCAACAGGAATAACAACACAAACTCGTAGAGCAGAGGAAGATACTGCACCAAACAGTGAAGATGATCAGCACTGTCCTTAGACATTGCAGTACACTGTTGATTCATCTGTTGATATGTTATTAATGGTGGAGTACGTAACCACAGCCGGGCGGGGTGTGACACTGCTGCAGTGTTTGTTGAAGCTAACAGTGGAGTAGACGAGGCCGTCTGGTTGCATCTGAGACTCCAATGACACGTTGACGTTGGAGTAAATATTGTCGTCGTGACCTTTGCTGGTAAGTTGATGCCGAACGGACGACGAGCTCAAGATGCTGTTAGTCCTGCCACCTGTCTCTTGATCCTCAGTGGCAGTTGAGGAGGAAGTAGTGATGTGGTTTGCATCTTGTTTCTGACAGAGTGGTGTTGCATAGACTGTGTCTTGGACTTTTCCTATATGGAGAGTGATGACAGGTTGACACAGTTAAAGCCTGAGAAGAGCAACAGAGGGAGAACTCTCTCAGGACACACAGACATTCAATAGTGGTCTGAGTACACAACCGACTGAAATAACAATAGTGAAAATGACAAAATGGTAAATCAGGTCCTCTTGGTGCTGGTTGAGTACACATTAGCTACCACATTGTACTTTTAAAGGTGTTATAAATACCATTCAGTCATTAAATGTGGCAAATCTCCCTGTCACTACTTGATGTGAGCGGCACATAGTACGTCCACCATCTTGGACAGTTACACCGCTGTTGTTCTCATCAGCTGCCCACTCAAATGGTTGCCAGTTGTAGCTAACATTGCTAAATGTTAACGTCGCTAACACTAACGTCGCTAACACTAACGTCGCTAACACTAACGTCGCTAACGTTAGTTTATGTTGCTAACACTAGCTATCTTACATTAGGACAGTACAGTTTGCGCATACTGCAGAAATCAACCATTTTAAGTTTTGTTTTGCTTTTTTTCCCCACAAACTGCCAACTACCCAAGACACTTGATGGCTGACGAAACACACATACCACGTGATACCAACGGTGTTATACTGCTGGCTCACAAACCAACCATCAGAATTGTTACACAGAGATAAACAAAACAATCATTTTGGACCCGACAAACATTTTAAAACTAGTGATTAACCTGAAAAACAATCATAATATTGTTTTTAAGGAAAAGAGATTCTTTTGATTTGGTTGCTAACTGACTGGAAATATGCACGCTATGGTTTCAAGCTAGGTGCCAGTGTTTCTAGGCAGTTGCATGGATGTACTAAGAGAGCTGGATACAGTGCCACCACCCAGCCCTGCTGTCATTTGTCCTTTGTCACGGCAGGTATTCTTCTGGTATAAATCTTCTGTTGATAGTTTAAGTTGTGTTTAGTTGTAATGTTGTCAACCTAAATTCTTACATATTGCACCTTTAAGATAAATCAGGGTGTTTTCTACTATAAGAGTTTCAAACTGCTGTCAGATTCTTAAAAAATATAACTGTTGTTTTCATACCAGAAGATGCGCTGACGTTTCTGCTTCGATGTCTGAAGAATATTACAAGGACGATCACCAGAGCCAGCAGAACCACCCCGAGACCTGCTCCGATGTACACCAGCTTCTCTGAAAAGTGGACAATATGTCTCAGTGATGAGGTATCACTCAGGACTTTGTCTCTCACATACACTGTATGTATCTACACACATGCTTACTAGAGGATGATGCTTTTGGATTAACTTCCTCATTTGAATTTGATTGTGGTGTATCACTGAGGTCATTTTCAGGCTCCTTTTTGTTTCCTGACAGAAACAAGAGAGAGAATAGATAGATATATGTTAATTCAGTTCCTTGTTTCTCACTCACAGTGTTTCTGCTGTGTTGGTGTCTCTTTTCTTTCCTGTGATGTCTGACTGTTGTGAAAAAGAGAAGACCAGTTTGAGACAAAAAGTGTTGTGAAATATTGGTGGAAATGGAACAAAGGTCTGTATTTTGTATATGATGATGAATAAAAGTTAATCATACAGAATCATCTCACCTTCTCTGACTGTGAGGATGACTTCCTGGTATGTGTCCAAACCAAATCTGTCTATTCCACACCAGTACCTTCCTGAGTCCGCCTCTGTCAGGTGAGAGATGGTCACGTCGAATGTGTTTCCTTCATCGCTAATTTTGTATCTCCCATTTGAGTCTTTCTTCTCTTTTCTGCTACTTATCAGGATGTCTTCATTTCTACACTTTCCCTTGCAGAAATATTTGACGTTGGAAAATGCGTTGGCGTGTGTGCATTTTATTTTGACCGTCTCTCCCAGCACTCCTGTTACTGACAGAGCTTCAGTCTCTCTTAACCCTGCACAAGACACAGACAGCAACAAAGGTCAGATCTTTATCTGGTCGGTAGTTCCTCTTTATGACTTATTAGACTTTTGCTTTCTTGCCTCAGACATACTGTAGGTTGCATTAGTGTAGGCAGTTCATATTGATTTTCAGTGTTTCATTTAAATAACTTTAAGTCTAAAGAGGGAAAACTCTGCAGTATTTCACAAGGAATAAAAACAGATATTAGAAAAGTCTGAAAAAATAACCCAGCTCACTCAAACTGTTTCAGAAATCAACAAGTTTACGGTCAACGCTCAAAAACAATGGCAAGACAGCAGGAAATACAGGAGTCAGGAGGAGCTGTTGGGCCCTCTGACAAAATCAGGAAGGGCAAATAAAAAAAATAAAAAAAACACATCCACCTGAGAAAACTCAAAACCACAAAGAGACAGAGGGACAAAATAATTCATTTCAATAAACTTACCTCCCAGAAGACCGAGCAACATGAGGAAAATGGTCTCCATGCTGCTCAAACGATTTGTACGTCTTTGTCCTTTTCAGTCGCTTTTTCTTTCCTCACCCTGATTTTGAGTCTTTGTAATTCTCTCCAAATGAACAAAATTGTGCACTTGTCATAGGTTCCTCTTTGTTGTTGCACTTCCTATTTTTAGCCAGCTTCCTCTGTCAGAAATCTCCTTTTACAAAACCACTTAAGGCCAGACATCACAGGCAAAAACACCTTCTTTTTGAGATTTTGGGCTATTTGGCTTCCATAACATGTCTTCTTTCAAACGTGTGGATAGAAAACATCCAAAATATAAAATAGGCTGTTTGTTTTATTTCAGATTGCTGTTATAGAAATGCGCAAATTATCACATTTTTTATTTCATAATGCCTAATTTGCATATTTAAACATAAAATATCAGAAAAGTTGAAATTCTGAATATAACTGCCTAATGTAAGTAATCTGTTGAAGTTTTATTGTGTGATGTTCACCCTATTCATCTGTATTGTCTCATTATTTTCTAACAACAACAGCACCTTACAATACATATCTTTAAAGGCAGTTTCCTCAATTTTTTTTTTCAAGAAATCTCCACTTCATTAGCACTTATACACCAAACTGTCCAGTTTCACTGCTGTCGATGTTCCAAAGGGGTTTGCTCATATATCATTCAAAGATTCATATAACATTTTCTTTTTGTATTACTGTTGACAGTATTTTCTGATTTATGGGTTAATAAAAAGAGATATCAGGTAGAAATCTGAAAAAAACCTTCAACTCTGATATGTCAACAAAATAAAACATCTGCATATATAAAGGCCCAATTTGTAAGATAGATGATTGTTGATTGTTGTTGGTGCTAACTACAACAAAACTCATGACATCATAACAATGTTGTATGTTGAAGCAAGCATGTAAGTAAAGCTGTGATCCTACCCTCTCACTGAAGTTACATAGTGCAGAAACAAGTGATGGGAGGGCGGAGTGGCTGAGACAGAGACACCATTCACCCTGTTACAAGACACTGTACCATCAACATGTGCAGAATGAGTGTTTATGATCAGCAAGTCCAGGACACACTCTGATATTACCACTTGGTTTATTTTCATGAGAAACATGATTCTTGGTGGATACTTCTTCTGTACCTCTTTGGACAACACAAACAAAACACAGTAAAAAGTAACACTATAGCTACTTGACCGACTGAAGATCTTGGATCGTTTACTTTTACACTGACAAACATCCTTTCACCTCTTTCTTTAATTATTACATAGTAAAGTTTATTTAACACTGGGTCTTATTGCTGCAGTTATATTCATCATTCCTGTCAATAATAAACAGGTTTATTGATGAGATGTGGGAAAACGGCAAAAAGTTCTGACTCTCCGTCAGGCTCTGTTGATTAGAATAAGTAAAAGAATTAATGGTCAAAGCTTCAAAAATAAGATCCAAGCTAACCTTTAACAGTATGAACACCTAATCTGCTCTTTGACCCCCAGAGGTCCATCTTTAGGCCGGCCGTCTCCATGCAGGCTGTGATAGACGTGATCCTCTGTCCGGCTGAGATCCAACTGTTGGTACTGGCACAAGTGCCCCGATACATCCACATCAACGTAATCACTGAGGCCGAGGGAGACAGCGGACTCCCGATTCTTTAATGTGAAGTGGGAGCAGAGGTCAGGTGGTGGAGGCGGTGAACCTGACAGATAAGGGCAGTCTGGAGCCGAGCAGCTGCAGCACAGCTCAGGTTCAGTTGTTACACCAGGCACCATCGTCTCGTAGTCAGAGGACATCTGTGGGATGAACACAAACCTGCTGACTTTCAACTGCCTCTTGAATGAGAGTTCATATTATTCTCTGTGTATATACTGAATGGGTCTCATTCATGAAACGTTAGTAAATTTGTGCGTAGATTTGCACATAAAAGCCTACGCTACTAAAAACCTACTCCGGATTCATGACAGGGACAGGCAAAGCGAAGGCCTGGAGGGAGGTGACAGATGCCGTCAATATTGTCTCTGTAGTCCAAAGAACCATGTCCGAGGTGAAGCGTAAATGGGTTGACATGAAACTGGAGGCAAAGAAACGCATAACCTCACACAAAAGAAATATATCAGCCACAGGAGGAGGAGGCTCACAGTCGCAGCTATCACCTGCAGACGAGCGCATCGCGGGGATAACTGGGGAGACGTCTCTGTCAGGAATTATACCTGGCGGAGACAGCGACATGCCTCCACTGGAGCCTATATTTTTATTATCATCATTCAACATGTAGAAAGAACGTGTAATCTATTGAGTCGATTTACATAGATAATTCACAATCATGAACCTAATCTGGATCTTAAACCTGCCAATTGCCAACTACTTTAACTAAATGTGTTATATTTTTATCATATGTTTAGGCTATATCACGTGTTTCAAAGGCATCTGCGTATTGTGTACATAACAGAGCGCAATATGAATTTAAATTGTAATTTCCAATAGTGACAAGCATTATTTATGTGCATTCTTAAATTTACACAAGCACTACGCGTGGTCAGCAGCATGTGTAGATTTTGTTAGTAGCTACGAAAAGATCGGAGCTACTAAAATATTGATGAATGCGAGATGCACGTAAATTTCCGTCTGCGAACAGTTTACACACAAATTCGTTCTGCTCACGTTTCATGAATGAGACCCAATGTTACTATACTGTGTACTGTACTATGTTATACTGCGGTGCTTACTGGACAAGGTGCTTTATTTCCAGTAGGCAAACAACAGCCATGCTAGCAGCTCAGTGAGGCTGCATTTACAGACACAGTGCTGCTTTGAGCCAAATGCAAACATGCTGAGGCTCAAAAAGTATAATGTTTACCATGTTGTTGACCATCTTACTTTGGTGTGTTAGCATGTGAAAATCTGGATTTATAGGTTGGTTCTGCGTTAAAGGAAAAGTTCACCCAAAAATTTTAATTCAGTCAGTATCTACTCACCCCGATGCCAATGCAAAGTCAGGTGAAGTTTTGTAGTCCACAAAACATTTCTGGGGAGTTGAAGCAAAACAGTGTAGCAGCATTCTCCTAAACAATAGCCATAGATGGGGACTAAAGCTTACCCTTTGTAATCCAAGTCTCTGGAAGCCCGAGATCCCGAATTGATTTGAAAAGACGTTATTTATACCATTTTTAAGCAAAAAATCATCACTGTAGCTGCTGAGCTAAAAGCAATAGCATGCCCAAGCTTGACTGCACATTTTCAAATCAGTTTTGGATTCTTTGGATTCTATTTTAAAACAAGTCCCCATCTACTTCAGTTGTTTGGGACAATGCAGCGATGCAGTTTTTATGTTTTCTTTGCGTCAGTAATGTTTTGTAGACTACAAAACCTCACGTGCCTTTCCATTGACATGAGGGTGACTGGATGATGACTGAATTTTCATTTTGGGGTGAAGTTTTTTGCTTTAAGGAGCTGCCGGATACCTACAGGGGCTATGTACAGGCTCCAAAGTTACTCCGTAGGTTACAATGAAGATGACATGCACGTCTTTAACAATGTACACTTCCATTGACGCCTTACATTTAGACAATGACAATTTTACAATTAGCACCAAACACCAAGTACAGCTGAGGCTAGCTGATGATCAACACACTTATTAAGGCTAATTCCAATACATCCACTACTTGCTGAGATATTTCAGTCTGGACAAAAGTGGCAGACCGACCTGTACTGCTAAATGTGTCTGACATGGACCAACCTCTCTATTCTGGCGTGGTGGGCCTGATCTTTGGTGTTTAATAGCCATCAGAAGACAAAGCGTGAACAGTAACACACCCAGTATCGCTGCCACACACATTACTGCGGTCAGGTACAGCGGCAGGTGGAGCTCTGCAGAACAGAAAAACAACTGAAGTTTACAGGTAGAAGATCCACTCACACACATACAATTATGAACTTTATGGGTACAGATGGACACACACACATATCACTCACTGTCCATTATAAGGTCCGTTGGAGAGATGGGTGATTCAGTTGCTGGAAAGTGTGAATACAACAAAATGTTTATACACAAAAATGAAATAAACAAATACACAGCTGCCCAATGATTAGTTAGATCTTGCTCACTGTAACGTGCAAGGTTTTCTGACGGGCTTGCTGTTGTCAAAGGACAGGAAAAAGAATAGTAGTTACACAGATTGTTTATAGAGAATAGAAACTTCAGAAAAGAGGAACATGAATGAGAAAGGTAACTCTACCTAGTTCTCATTTAGAGTTTCAGCAGCCTGACATTTTTGGATCGAAATCTCCAGGTGGACACAAACTGTACGCTCTATCTTGTACTACCCAGGGTTGTAGGACTGCAGGGAACTGGGCCTTCATGTGAGGAGGGCCCACAAAGTTAAAAGAATGAATGTGAGGAGGATCAGGATACAGGGTCCAGAATTTTGTGCCTCACCCCTGAAGCTACCTATTTAACTTAAGCTGTGAGCCAACTAGAAACCAGATTTTACTGTATGCATATGTATGAAATGTGCATAACGAACAGTTAAATAGTGATCCTGGCGTACTGTACCTGGGACAACATTCAGTTCTATGGCACTGATATCATCGGACTGGTTGATGATGTCCACCCCGCACCAGTACTTCCCGCGGTCCTCTAAGCTGAGTTTCTTCACCCTGACAATGAAGTACGCTCCGGTGGTGTTGTCGTAAAGTGAGAACCGTCCGTCTTCCACCCACTTGTCATGTAGATTTGTCCGTATCAGTTGATGGGAGGACACATTGTCATCATCGTGGCAGAAGTTCTTAGCATTCGTCTGAAGGCCGTCTGAATATTCACACCTGAAATCAAATCTCTGACCTTCCACTCCGGTAACTCTGGTTGTTTTGATACTGATCAGAGCTGCCAGTCAGAATAAGCTGTGTTAGTCGTGTTATCATGTAATCATGTGTGTTAAAGGTGCACTATGTAGTTTTGGGGAAGACATTTTAAATCAGAAGAGAAAGATCTTCAGTGACTGATTTCTTATGTCTGACTAAATAAACAAACTCTTAATTCTCATGACTGAACAAAATGAATAAACAAAAAAGGACAAAAGGATAACTAGATTTTTATACTGTTTTACTTTGTTTATATCTGGCAGACCCTGCCACCTTTCTAGCTTCAAACAGTGTTCTGGGACCTTATTTTCCTCTGAGAATAGCTTGTTTATTCAGTTATGGAAAAGATAAATATTTCTGAGTTTGAATTATTACCTCATTAATATTGTCAATATAAAAATTCTGAGTATACATTTTTTTCTCCAAAACTACTTTGTGCCCTTTTAACACAAACAGATTTTTAACTCAGCTTAAGTCTTTAACATCAGCTTTAAAAGTCTTAATGCATAGCACGCAGCCCACCTTGGATTTGTAGTATCGTAATAATGAAGGTTATAGTTGTTCTCCATGAGATCGATGACGCTTCCATCACTCCCAGTTACTATCAGTCCACACAACGCAAAGTGAAGCAGAAACCTGGACTAAAGGATTAAAGTGCCTGTGCGTTCAGTCACACGTTTTCACGTCCGTGTGTTTGTACCTCTTCCTCTTTCATGTAAAAAACCATCCACACATTACACTAAACCTCTGAAAGTGAAATCAGGGCGCCTCAAAAAGTGACCTTTGTGTGACCAGATTTGAAACCAGCAAATGACAGATCCATCCTCTACTGTAATTGACTTAAATCATCACAGACTGCTAGGAATTGGGGTAAAACTTTTTTTTTTTTAATTGTCCAGATGAGCATTTTAGCACTGTGTCGGAAATAATCTCTGTCCATTCTAACACATACCGCTAGCTATAGAAAATACAATGATTCATATACAAAATACAATGATGCTTCAAAATCTGATAAACGTGTGCATCCTTGTTTCTAAAAGCCCGTTTCTTTTAGAGTTTTCTAAAAGCTCAATTTTCAGTGACTTGTAAGGCTGTTAATGTGTGTACAGAAGGCCAAAACGCAGGCAAAAAGTTTTGTTTTAAGAACTATCCGTATACGTATGGACAGGGCCTCAGTCTCTTTATAAATGACCTGCCTACAAGTGTCCCAGCTTCCAGCTTTACGCAGATGACACGGTCATATTTACATCAGCTAAGTCACTGATGTCCAACAGTGGCTGAAACACCATCACTGTCAGATACTCAAAAGATATATTCTAATTAGTATTGATAATTTCTGTTTTGTTTTTTTTCAAAATAATTTTCAAATGTATCAACAGTCTAGCCCCAGAGCCTCTTTCCAGAAATATCCAAAGACAAGAGAGAAAATAGAAGTATGGTTAATGGTAACTGTCAAATAAAAACAGCGTAGATCTTAATCAGCTTTCTCCATAAAAAGCTTTCAACTGTGCAACACGACTGAAATCAAACTACTTCCAGATATAAAATCTTTTAATTGCTGGCTAAAAGTCAACTAAAGCTCTACCCAGAGCTTTAGTTTATTGTACTTTGATGTCAGTTATATGTGTATTGATGTGTTGCAATGTGTGGTTTCATGATACTGACCATTGAAAGCTGTATGTTTTAATTATGTTGTGCATGTAAAAGAGTTGAAAACTAAAGCTATAAACTCTCTGTGCAGCACATCATTTGCATATGTTAAACTGCATTGTCACTATCAAATAAAATTCCAAATAAATACAAATATATATAATGTGAATGGTATCACTTGTAGTGACGAACCCACAGAGAATTATCACCAGACTCTGCAGTGTTTTAGCATCTTTTAGCTGATTGTTTTGGTTTAACTGCCAAAAACGTTACTGTTTTCACTCTCACCAGAGAATAAACCTACTGTATAACTGCCCAGCACTAATCAACAAACAGACACAATCAGGCGCTTGTTGTGGAAGTAGAGTCTTGAGCAGCCAAAGAGCCAGATATTTTTCTTACTAGTTGATCGTGATAATATTAAAACTTACATTCAACAGATGGACAGAGACACGAATCCAGCTGAATGCTAAAGTTGCTGTGTGATTGCTGGATGTACAAATATGTTGAATCTGTTGCCCTCAAGTGACCAAAAAGCAAAAATAAAAACAATGTTTACAAACCTTTCATGAATTATGATTTAGTAAAAATTAGCACTGTTATCCTTTGCCATCATCTATATCTTAACATACATTGTTAATAACATCTGATCTGTGTAACAACAACAGGCTGCAATATTTGCTTGTAATGGAAAATTATTTTCGAGACTGTGTTGCAGAGGTTTCTTTCTTTTGTGCATACAGGTAGACAAAATGACATTAATAATAGAAATAATAATAAACGGTATTAGCATCTTTAATGCATGAAATGTAGCTCAAAGTGCCATACCTTACATTACCAATGCAAGAACAGTGTGATGTTTGAAAGGGGCAACGTGTAAGAATTTTAGTTGAAAACATTACAATCAACAAAAACTGTCAACAGAATTAGAATAAATAACAATTTTGAAATTATGGTGTCAAAAATGATATTAATACAGCAGAAATGATACATTTTAAAATCTGCCTCTAGTCAAAAGAAAGTGTTTCTTCTTGTTTCTACAGCTGAACGTTTGAGCTGCACTGTGTAGAATGATGTATGTGCAGAGTTTGACACTAGAAGGCTGTTATCACATTCATCTGCTGAAAGTGTTATTTTCTCATCTGATTTCAGGAGGCGGGGCTACGAGCATGATTTGTGACACCACAAAAAGTTTGGTAGCCAATCCTGGTCCAATATTTTGCAAACACTAGTGTTCTGTGGAAACCTGAAGCCTCCAGTACACATGAGAATGGACTGGAGGACTGGAAGTAGGAGAGATCTTGTGTCCAGCACTTGTGTTCTTTGTACTTTTTCTGCAAAAACCATGTCAGACACACAGAAGGGATTTTTTATGTATGCCTGACTGCATGAGTGGAGGGGTCATTTTCAATATATGATCAACTCTTATTATATTGTAATGTATACATCAAGCAAAACAAATATTCAGAACTATGTCAAATAACTCAGTGAAGCTAGCTTCTCTTTCACAGGCCTGTACCTGCTACACCCAGCAGTCTGTAAAGGAAGTACTTCACAGACAAATGTTGCTTATAATTGGAGAAGCAGAATAGGACATACAGTCCACAAAAACCCCATGAATCACAGCTTTGAGAGTAGCTCAGACGGTTCCGGATAAATCCAAACCAAACCAAAGTGATCTTGGTCTCACTTCTTTGGAATCACTGCGAGACCTGGAGTGACAAGCTGATCTATTGTTTGCACAGCTCTCTGTAGGTTTTCCTGTCGCATTTTTAGTTGCTGTAGGTTTATTTGTGTCTTTTCCAAGAGAGCCATCACCAGCTCTTTCAGATACTGTAGGCGGCAAAGGTTCGATGTACAGCCTAGAGCTGATGTCATGCTTGTGTTGGTCGTGTGCAGCTGAATGTCTTGAATCTGCAGGGACTTTGGAGCAGCAGATGTTTTCATAGATAACAAGGGGAGCTCCACGTTCAGCTGCTGTAGACGCTGATATTGATGGGTCCTGTTTTGGGCGGTGAGTACAAGAGAACTTCTCTTTTTTTGTCGACTGTAGTTCTTCGCCAATCTCATCGTATTCACAGTCGACCTGTTTGAAAAGACAAAGGAAAAAATTAGCAAGTAGTGGTAGTAGTAATCCATACATAAACCAAAGTGTCAATACAAAAACTTGAGGTTTAATGATATCATTTGTTAATTAGTGAGCTTTAGAGGTGTTGCTAGGTGGATTCTTTTTTACCTTGGGATATAGGCAGCCTAGCTTGTTCTCCCTGTTCCCAGTATTTATCCAGAATGTAGCCTATAGACCTTATTCACACGGCAGACATTTTCATTTTCATCACACTCAGGGTGAATGCTGGGTAATTCAATACCGCTCTGTTCCAGGTTACAAGTTACATAAATGTGGTAATCTGAAAAATTGTTGTCATTTCACAGTTTCCCAATCATTCAGCAACTGAAAAGATGGTGGACTGAAAATTTGGAGACACATTCGGCCATGTTTCAAGGTGAAACAACATATTTGATAACTCATTAGCTGATGTTAGCATTTAACAACTTCTTAGCTAACATCACTGTTTAATTACATCCTGTCTGTTTCACTTCCAGGTTTAGACAAATGTCTCCAAGACGTGTGTTGATATTTCAGAATTAATTCATGCCTTTCCTAATCGTATCACATCAAAACAGTATTGTATCAAAAAGTAACATAAGCAAGAATGTCGCTGAATGCTAACGTCAACTGTTGCCTAACGGAAGCTTATCAGCTGTCAAACCTGTTGTTGAAATATGGTACGATGTCCCTCAGACTCTTTACAGTTGGTGATCAATCAGAAAGCATTGAAATGATAACAATTTGTCAGATTACGTATGTTTATATAACACAGCAGTATGACGTTTGAGAGTGATGTCAGAGGAAAATGGCTGCTGTGTCAATATGGTCTATTTGGCTCAAAGACATGAGACTGTCGTCTTCTTATCTAACTCTCAGCATCATTTCAGATTTCAAACTATTCGTTCAATGCGACACCGCTGTATCGATGACAGTTATCTTTAATTGTGGTTTTAAAACACCCCTTGATTCAAAAATAAAGAGAAATGTGTACTGATTTTTGGAAAACCCCTGTTCATACATTGAGTTCTGAAACCAGGAAAAGAAACTTGATCGTCATTAGCTTCATTTTATTGTCTGTTAAGACGATGGTCATGTGTCTCTAGGAAGACAGTTGTGCTATTAAAAAACACTCTGACATGCTGAGCCTCAGTTTCTGTCTCGTACCTCTCTTTCATCTGCACTGACGAGGTCTGTGTTGTTGAAGCAAACTTGTGGTCGAGGTTCGGAGTTTTTTCTGTGCTTTCTGAAGCAGATCACCAACACCCAGATAGTGAGCATGACAACAGCCCCGATGGTAGCGTACAACACAGTGCCTGACCAAAAACAAAGATGAGAAAGATGAGTCAACAATTTTACATATCCACAAATAGCCAGCTGATTTTCACATAATAACTGTGCACGTCAGATTATAAGATAGAAACTCACCTGTGCTGATGTTTTGATCTACTCTGTCAGTGTAGTTTGACGCTGTAAGGTTGGATAGAAAATCACTTTCTGTGAGTTTATGTTTATCTATGATCCGTATTTGTAAGGACTAAACTATAACAAAGTTGTCTTCCTACCTGTTGAAAGATTTGTTGCAGGTGTTAATAGTGTTGAGTTGGAAATATTCTGATACGTCCATGTGGGAGAGAGTTCAGAAATGATAGTTGTCTCGCTTGCAACAGCTGTATGGGGAAAAGTGGAAGAGGAAGTATTCAGAATCTTTACTAAGGTAAAAGTATCAACAACAACAACTTAAAAACACCATGTTACAAATAAAAGCCCTTCATTCAAAGTCCTACATGTGTAAGTTAACAAAAATGTAAAATGTCCCCTGTGAATGATGTATTATTATATATATCAGACTGTTGATTAATAGGGTGGTAGAAGGAAAAAAGTTCTGGGTCTGGAATCCTGCCTTATCTCAGTTCAGGATGATATTTATGATTTCTGGTATTGAAGACAATCAAGTGCACAGTTTTAGTTCTTAATGGAGAAGTCCACCCATAAAAGAAAATTTTGTCATATCTAATCAACCCCCAATCCAATGGAAAATCAGGAAAAAAGAAAAAAATATATTTTAAAAAAATGAAAAATAATAATTTCATACAGCTTGTCCGGTGTAAACCGGCAGGGTCTGCCACCAAAGTAAAGCAGTATTGTAAAATTGTGTTGTCCTTTGTTTATCTAGTTTTTTCAGTTATTAAACCAAAGAGGTTTTGTTTATAAATATGTCAATGAAGATCTTTCTCTTCTGATTAAAAAAATTCCAAAACTACATAGTGCACCTTTAACATTTCAAAACAAGTCCCCATCTACTTCAATTTTAAGGAGAATGCTGCAACGCTGTTTTGCAGTGAAGCTCCAGAAATGTTTTGTGGACTATGAAACTTCACCCCCATCAGCACGGGGATGAGCAGATAATTAGTACATTTCATTTTTGGGTTAACTAATCTTGGAAATGGTTGCTTCTGAATTCTTAGGAATTGCTCCTATAACAGGAAGCTTTTTCATAACTTTGAAACTCAAGATAAGGCAAGAAAATATAATATATAATACTACTTTCTAAGATGTCACAAGCCAAAAAGATTGAGAGATGCATTGCATTATATAAACGTATTAATATTAATAACATTAATCTGAGTAACAACTGTGAGAGATAAATGCAGTGGAGTAAAAAATATGTTTACCTTTGAAATGCAGTGGACTTGAAGTACAACATAAAATGTATGTATTCAAGTTTACAAACACAAATACCTCAAATTTGTACTGACAGCAAGCCCAGTACTTAAGTAAATGCATTCAGTTACATTCACCACTGTTGTGGAAATTGCAGAGACAAATATAAAAGTAATCAGTGTGTCAGTGTGAGGATAAATCTTATTCAAGGTGAGAGTGATGAGATCTTGCACGTACCCTCCTTAACAGTAAGTTGTACTCTGGTGTATGAATCAAATCCAGGCCTGTCCACCCCACACCAGTATCTCCCCGAGTCTGACAGCTGGAGCTGACTGAAGGTCACAGTGAAGGCTCCGTCCCCAGAGTCCACCAGAATTATATTTCCCGACTCCGCTCTTCTACCAGACTCTACGGTAACCAGTATATCTTCAGGCACTTCACATGGATCCTTGCAGAGGTATTTATGGTTTTTCCAAGCTAATCTGTGTCGACACTGGAACGAGACTTCACCCCGCTCGAATCCCTCTACATTGATGCTTGCTCCCACTGTCCACAATTAAATCATGTGAGAAAAAGTTCAACAATCTCAGAGTTACATTTATGTATGTGTATTATTGGCACACTTACCATATAGAAGGCAACAGAAGACATAAATGGTCTTCATTCTGATGAATAAAAAGCCAGTTCTTCCTTATTCTGTGTTTTCCCTCCACGTTTTGTACATTAATTTAATATTTATACCTGTTTAAAAAAAAAAGAAAGAAATGTCACTTAAGACCTGAACAGTGGTGAAATGGTTCATCACGCTCTCCCCTCTGCACACCGTGTGCACTTGACATGGCTTCTAGATAAGCTCTCAATTCTTTTGCTGTCTTCCTGTGGTTTTGACTGTACAGGCACGGAAGACGGGGGCTGTCATCAGACATCAACCCCCTTGATGTGTCAGGCAGTCCCACGCTTTGTTTCATAGCTGCCACTTTCTTGTATCCTCATTTTGAAATTCAGGTGAATGTTAAAGCAAAGCAGGAATTGAAATTGTTGAAAATGTACATCACTACAATAACATATCAAATTACACTTCTCTTCACATCTACCACTGATATGTAGATAAACAATTCAAATTAAGCATATGAAAACAAAATGAAGTTCACTTTGGTACTGAGAATGAAAAGTTGCACAGGTGCTTCATCATCAGCGTTTTTATAATAATGTATTATAAAATGTATCCCCTGATTTGCTGTATAGCAGTTCCAGCATATGTCTAACCTGCATTTTTACTGTTTTGGTTCACTCTCACCGCTCTCATGGGACTATTGTTGTTGTTGTTGTTGTTGTTGTTGTTGTTGTTGTTGTACTAGCTTAGCACAAAACAGCTGACAGACATGGTTAGTAACTAGCTGGTGAACATAGTGACACATTGAAAAGCTAAAGCGCCACATACTGTATGTCCATCAGGAGTTGGTGGAGACCAAAACAGAGCTAAAAGAGAGCGAATATTGAACTCACATTCATTAGGTGGACAGAAACGCAACTCCAAGTGATTGATAATGTTGCTCTGTGACTGCTGGATGTCTAAATAATCTGTTTCCTCACAAATTCTCCATATCAGCTTAAAAGGTGATGTCAATGTTGTGTCCATTGTTTCTGCCCAAACAAATGTTTCATTGTGCTTAAAGCAACATTATGTAGAAATTGCATGCGATTTGGCACCCCCTACAGTTTCTGAGTGCAACACCACTGTCGTAAATTCAAATCCCAACTTTGTAACAATTTGTTAGATGTAATGTAGGTGATAACTACAAATAAAACTCATTACATCAGAACACTGATACACTACGTGTTGAAAATGTGTATCTTGAAGTAAACATGTCTGTAACGCTGTGATCCTGCCCTCTCACTGTGTGCAGGAACAAGCAACAGAGACACCATTCACCCTATTACGGGACACTGTACCATCAAAATTGTTTTTAAGCTGTAATTTCTAAGAAAAAAGTTGCATAATGTTGCTTCAGAGGAGTAGTTTGACATTTTTGAGAGAAACACAATTGCTTTCGAATGGACAGCTAAACAAGGAGGTTGATACTACGATTTCCATTACATATGAAGCTACAGTCAACAGCTGGTTAGCTTAGCTTAGCATAAAGCTTGTAATAGCTATGTCCATACCCCACCAGGAATTGTGGTTTTTATACTTATTGAACTGTTTTGTATGGATTAAACATATGTAATATTAAGAATTATTGAGCTTTAGAGGTTCTGGTAGGTGGATTTTACAGGTTACAGGTGGACTATTCTAACACAACCTGACTTTTCTCCACTGTCAGCGCTGTGGAGAAAGCTCGGAGGTTGTGGTCGTTGTTTCCTGTTGAAAAAGCTAACATGCAGATAGCAAAAGGCTTTGTACCCATAGTCTACATCCGGTCAGACTACGGTTGGACACATTCAGGTAGCTCCCTGTTTCCAGTATTTATGTTATTATTGTTATTATTACCCAAAATGTATAACTATTGCTTTAACAGTAGTTAATTAACAGACACCCACCGACAATCATAAGCACTTCTTGATCTATATGTAAGCTATATAAGCTAAACAAAATAAGAAAACACTGCAATGTTGTTTTTTAGTGCAAACATTATGGAATATCTCAAAGTGAGTCATGAATGTTTTCTGATAGCTAGTGTCTAAAAATATAATGGCAAAACACGTTCCGACTGGGCCTTTAGTTGCACTATATGTCAGTGTAAAAGGCAGAAAATGACTCTATTGTTATTTAAAGAACAAGTGGCAGACATAGAGGCAGCTGCACACATATCAGTCATTGTGTTTGAGTCACCCTTCACACAGTTTGTAGTAAAACAGCATGAGGAGAAGTGGCTCGAGAGGTTTTCTCCACCCATGTGGGCAGAGGTGTTAGAAAAGGCCTTTTCTATGCAGCCTCCTCACATCCTTCCTGGAAAGTTCATGACTCACAGTGATGTTAAGTAATAAGCACGGTTCAGCAGACTTGTGCATGTGTGCCGTAATAACATATATACCACATCAAAGTTGTCATATTTTCAAACACAAATTAAAGGTGCAATATGTGTCAGATGACAGAAATGACAGATATGACATATTTATACTTGATACTGGACTGCTAGCTGCGCAGCTAACCAAGCTTTCTAGCTAAAGGCAGCTGAAGTTAGCAGTAGTCACTCCGGTGAAACACTGCCCCCCATTCTTTTTCGATTTACCTTTGCCAGAGGCCAATTTTTACATATTGCACCTTTAATTCTTTTCATGTTTGCTTTTGACTGATTAATAATGGGTCAAATCCAAAAATGAGTTAAACGTATTCTTTTGGAAAAAATGAATACAATTAATCATGCTAAGCAACAACAAAAACACCCACAGCACCATTTTATATGGTAAATGGTGTTGGTGCTGTTTTGTTTCTTATGCCAGTGCATGCAGATGTCTGCAAACAACAATATACAGTATGTTTAAAGACCATTCTGCCCTCTATTGCATTTGATTTCTTCATGACAATACAGGAACAAGACAGAGACAAGTAGGGACTAAATAAATGGCAACAAGTCTCGTGAGTGTTTGCAATGTTATCTTTATGAACATATTGCACATTTTCTTCAGGAATCATGGCCATTAAGCTACCAGGGTTAGTTGTGAGAGGGAGTAATGGTCATGTTGAATTTTAACTTGTGTGTACAGTAGCACCCTCTGCAGGTCTGACTACAACACTACTGTGAATTATATAAAGAGAAACTCGGCATCTGAAACTCTTTACAGCCCTAATACAGTGTCTAATGTATCAGCAACCTGTTTGTATGGAAGATTTAAAAATGCCTAAAGTAAAAAAAAAATTAAATAAAAGAAAATAAAAAAATAAAATCAAACTAAAGGAATAAACAATAAACAATACAAACCATTGTATGCATTTCTTATGCTTTTACTGTGTCACAATGACATGAAAAAGATTGCATTTACATGTCAGCCATTTTTGAGGCACTAAAACCAGGTATTTTAAGTCCAAACATGATCTTTTATCATATGATCCAGACCCTAACTATGCTGTTTATATGCCTAAACCTACGCAGAACTCAAGCACAGCGTCAACATAAAATTGAAAATTGAAAGGTAATTGTTACATAAAGTTTTAACATATCCATAGGAAATGAAATGTACAAATTTAACATATCTGTGGTTTGCAGAAACGTCACAATGAAAAACAATTCATTTAGTTTTTAAAGGCGAATTTTTTATGCCTAAACAAACCAAATAAACAAACTCCCTTTGTTTCCATGACTGAATAAACTGAATAAACAAACTGACTTTAAAGGACAACACAATTTCATACTGTTTTACTTTGTTTGTATTTGGCAGACCCCGCCACCTTTCTAGCTTCAAACTATGTTCTGGGACCTTATTTTCCTCTGAGAACAGCTTGTTTATTCAGTTATGGAAAAGATAAATATTTCTGAGTTTGTGTTATTACCTCACTGATATTAAGAGTTTGAATTTCTTCTCCAAAATTATTTAAACTTTTTATAGACAAAGGCAAACAAAAATATCATTAAAGGTAAAAGGTTGATTATGACATATTGAATTCATACATAAAAAGAAAGTACAAATTACAATGTGAGTTTTATTTCATTTATCATTCATAATTTAATTTTCTTGCATACCTGTATGACCATATATTATTGTAGTTAAATCCTGCAAATCTACCTGCCCACACCTTTCATCTTTTCATCATGTGTCTAGCTGAGGCTTCTTCAACATGTTAAAATCTCACTGATCTTATTCCCATTCTGAAGAATGTCCAGGACAGCAAGGATATCACTGATAATTATCATTGCAAAAGCCTGTATTATACTGCAAAGAATTTAGTCTTGTACAAACATACACATTGTAAAGGAATAATATATATTTGAGCCAAAATATAGTCATATGGTCAATACAATGAAGAGGCTCAGGTCAGATTTGAGCTTAGAAACAGAAGAAACCCTGTTCAGTCCAGACTCTTGTGATCGAGTGCCTGGTAGGCGTCAGCATACTGGGAGTCATCCTGAGCACTGGACTCTGGATCAGCATCCTGCTGTAAAGACTGCAGCCCTACTGCAGCCTGAGTGGAGGCAACATCTGCATTTCCCTCACAGCAATCAGCCTGTAAATAATGAAAAATGTAATTTATCTGAGCAGTAATTCTTTTAAAAGTCATTCAAGAAAGACATTTTAATCAAAATATAAAAAGGTTATGGTAAAGGTAACTCACCTCGCCCTTGTTTGCGTCAGGTTTGTTCTGATGTTCTGAAACAGATAAGCAACAGGAAATATTTAAGATCACACTGTGGAGTAGAACTAGTGTGTGCACTTTTATATCTTTATGCACCGGTCACCTCACCAGGGTTACTCCGGAAGTGTCTGTAGAATATCAGAGGTATAATAGCACAAACCAGAAGAGCCAGGCTCACCGAGACAATGATGACGACTGTGGTGTCTGCCAACAACAGAAACAGACATACATGTGTGCTGGTGACCAAACAGTTTACACTACTATAACAAAATGACAAAATAGTCCTGTGCTATGGTGGCCCTGTGGTCCAAATCACAATATAAAATAAAAAAAATAAAATAAATAAAATAAAATAAAATAAAATAAAAAATAAAAAAACACAACCACAACAGTTTTGACCCATTTTCAGTTGATTTTCTACATATAAATACTAATTATGATACTACAGTTTTTTTCGATTGCTAAGACGCATTGGTCGAAACTGAAGCGACATGTTCAAAACTCTTAACACAGTCTGCAAAACAGAAATGCATGTGGGCTAAACTGTGTCTCACTTTTCATTGCTTTCAGACGAAGTGCATTCAGTGACCACAGTTACCAGAATGGATGAAGTCTTTTCTCATTCACTAGTTCACACCTGCAAAACACTATGCTTTAACAGCACATTTTTCAAATGCTAACACACTCTGTTCAAAACAGTTAAAAACACACTCAAAACAGAATGATAGGGGAAAAAACACGGGGAATTTCTGCTGCAGCCACATTGAAATCTATTGAAAATTATATCAAAATATTGACAATAAAAATAAATAAAACCAAGGGCGTAGGTTTGGTCTCAGCTTTGGTAGTGACATTACCAGGGGTGGACTGGGACAAAAATTCAGCTCTGGCATTTTCTGTCCAGACCAGCCCACTATATTATCAGCGGACACCACGAAGAAGTCCACAAATCTCGTGGCGTCCTTTCTCACACATACTACAAAGGAGAGTCATATTCCTTGATAGCAGTTAACAAATAAAGCACGTAGCTATGAACTCAAGGACTAAAACTGACAGCTATAGCAATCAACCAATCAATCTTTGTTCATTATAGTGTCAAATCACAACAGAAGTTATGTTATGACCAGGGGTGGGACGAGACTAACGGGAAGAACCCAAAACCAGAGACGGGGTGGAGTTTTTCTCACATCATTACTTACATTTGCACAACAGTTGGTGCATTTCTCAAAACAATTAGTACAAACTGCAAAACCTTGTTGATAACCTGCAAAAGCATGTCACATGCTCAAAATAGAGGTCATTCCTCAAAACCAAGTATTCCTATCAATGAAAGTGTGTGTGTCATAAAAAAAAGTCCTGACACCATCATTTATGAACAAGGTAGTCAAATGGCTTTGTCGTGTTTTCATTAGGACACTTTACTAGTGTTTCCCAATGCAAAAAAGCCAGATCTTTGTGACCTGAAAATGCTCAAGACTATACACTAACACTATACACAGCCATTTGAAAACTACAGCAAAAGTAACACATTTACACACAAATTATACCTATTAGATAGTTATCACCTCAGTAAACAATAAATGAATTGAAAGATTACAATAAATTCAATGGTAAATATTGCAAATTAAATTTATTATTTGCTATAGGTTTACTTGTGTTTTGTATGTCTGTTTACAGCTCATCAGGCCACGTGAATGTTTACTGTTGCTATGGCAACAAGAGACCGCTGACGTTAGCATCTGTTAGCTAGCTTAGCTAAATCATCTGAACAATAATAACCCATAATATCACAATTCGGCGTATTTGAACAAAATCAACCACAACTACCAACAGTCACAGCCCTTTAACTCTGGGCTGATGTGCTGCCACATGTTAGATTGTCAAAGTTAGAAAATAACGGCTTCAGTCCCTGAGGAGCTACGTTAGCATTAGCATTAGCTGCGTTCATCAGTATGTTAGTGAGGTCGCATCACATTCAATGTAAAAGCGTCTTTTACTTTGTTTTGGACGTGTCTCAAACATTCAGCCGAGCCAGCCCCAGGCTGACGTTACTGACCCTGTCTGCCTCCACTCGCTCATCATCGTCAGGTCCTCCTCCCTCGTCTCCCGGCGCAGCAGCACCTGTGGCTGCTGGCGGGTCGGTGTCACTGGTCCCGGCACCAAAAAGCTCCGTCAACTTCGCACATTTAGCAGCCTCCACCTCCAGAGACTTCAACTTTTTAATCGCTGTTTCTCAGCTGTTTCTTCCTCTTATCCATTTCAAGTAGCGGACACAGTTTGGAAGATGCTCACTACTACCACTCACTAACGTTACTACTGGCTCAGCAGCAGACAAATATTGGTAGTGACTATTTTGCAATCCTCGAACATTGGTTGTGACATGTCACGACCATCTATATAGAAACCTACGCCCATGAATAAAACGAAGATGCAATTCCAAACAGCTGATGGTAGTTTTCACTGAAAACTGATTCAGGTGATCTGCGTTTGGCCTCATTAGAAAGCATATACAAAAAGAGTGGCTTCTGATTCTTTTTCCTGTGCAAGTATGGATCAAAGAGCAGCGGGTGAAGTTGGTAGAGAGAGAAGAGCAGCCAGGAGAGGAAGGAGAGGAAGACCAAGAGCTGTGGTCTCTGATGAAATCAGGGCCACAGTAATTGACCATGTGATAAATCATGGACTCTCTTATAGAGAGGCTGGTTTAAGGGTGCAGCCAAACTTGCAGCGTTCAACAGTCAGATCAATTATGAGACTTTTCCTGCAAACTAACAACTTTGTATGGTCCTGAAGTACTTATGCAAAAGCACAAATGTTCTTGAATAAATCTCTGCATTCCTGATTCAGTGTTGCTGCAATATAATACAGCATATACAATATTCAAACTTGAAATATAAGATGTATTTGATGTAATGTTCTTTGTTGTTAGTATTTTGTCATTCCGTTTGTTAAGAGTGATTGTGTGTGTTTCCAAAGTGAGACAATGTGCTAGTGTTTTGTTGAATGAGCTTCTTTTGAGACAAGTATGAAGTGTTTTGTTGGTGAGACACACTTTTGGGCATGAGATTAACTGTTGAGCTGAGCTGCATGATGGAAATGCAGACTGTGTTAAGAGTTTTGAACATGTCGCTTCAGTTTCGACCAATGCGTCTTAGCAATTTAAAAAAAACCTGTAATGTGTATCCAGTGTTACCGCAGTCTCGTTTTCTGTCTTGGAAGTAGCAACACTTAATTTCAATCAATAATATGCTCTGCATGCAGAGTGCAATGAAAAGTTTTAATTTACTTTCTGGTGTACCCACGGTCCCCCAACATGCCTAACACAGTGCTTTAGTTTAGCGATTTCCTTCGCATTCAGCTGTGGGTTGGCGTAAGAGAAACACAACAACATATGTTTTCCAGTTGTGGAAAAAACACTTGTCTTGCCCCTGACTCAAAACCCAACACCTCTCACCAGTTATTACAGAAACTGCAGTCTGTGGAAACTCTGCCTCTTCAACATGTGGAAACAATCCATATTTTGATGACATTTACACTTTAAACACTGTGTGTTTTCATGACTTCACTTTTTTCAAGCAGCACATTTTAATAATACATGCCTTTTTAATCCGTTTCAATACTAAGCATTGCATACGTCTAACTACCTGGAAAA
The DNA here is from genome assembly GCF_040436345.1 of Pagrus major. NCBI lineage: Eukaryota > Metazoa > Chordata > Actinopteri > Spariformes > Sparidae > Pagrus > Pagrus major. Next base: position 25,623,496 of record NC_133215.1, read on the forward strand.
TATAGTAGTTGTTATAGTATAGTCAGCCACCTCCTGACAGAAAGGTGATATATCTTTGTTCTGGTGTCTCATTAAATTTTTGTTGGGCTTTGCACAATGATTTAAGATCTATTAGCATGTGTAGCTGTAACAAAGTCTCAAATTGTTGGCCAATAACTCCTGAAACCACAAAGGCTATGGGGTCTCTTTGGTCCTGAATTCCTTGACTCAGACTCAGGCCTCTGCATACAGGACAGGTTTGCTAAATTGAAGAGGAAAATACGTACGCGAGAAAATTATATAAATATATGCCAACAAAATAATCCAGATGATATCCTGAGAAGAGTTTAGCCTTTTTAATGAGGATTGCCTTTAAATTAAACAACACAACTAGTAAGCATGTTTAAACCTGTTTAAACATATCCAAGTGCAAAAAAAATAAATTAAATGGTTAAAGCACATCTACTCCTCTTTTATTAAAAAGAAAGAAAAATCCAGGATCTATGAATATAGAAATATTTTTCATTTTAAAAGTTGAACTACTGGACACAAGATTCCTCCTGCTTCACGAGTTGTCTCAGTGTATGTATGTACATGACCTGGAGGCTTCCACATGACACTGGACCACCAGACTACCAGACTAATTATGATGCCACAAATCATCTTGTACATGTATCATAATATCATAATTGTATTTATGTTTTCATTAGCTTACGTATAATTAACCTTATAGTATATCTACAGAGTGAGTGGGTCCTCTTCCACAGAGCCCCCCTTGTTGCTGCACAGTCCAGTCACCAGGATAAAATTTAAGCAGTTAACGTTTCTGCAAACCACAGATACATTCAAGTTTGTACACATCATAGGCTATGTACCATATTGCCATGTTTGTGTTCATGTTCACAATATATGTTTTTTAATAAACTTTTCATGGCGGAGTTAGAGGGGCTGCCAGGCCAGGGACCACAGTTTCAGTCTGCATTTTATCATTTGTGAGTGAGAAACCACTGGATATGTTTGACGAGACCACGGCATTTCAACATTTGTAAGAGGTACACCCTCGATATTTTTAAGGAGACCTCATGACAAGTGTCCGGTGCCCCCGTTAAAAAAAATGCTGCAAAAATGCCCTTTTGGATGCTCCTATGGTAGATAAAACATGATAAAATGTCCCTCTTGGGTGTCTTGGGTTCTGCTCGCTGGTGCCCCTTTTTATTTTTTTTGCTCCCGCCCCTCAAACATCCTGAGTCTGCCACTGAAGAGGAATAACTAAAACAAAACCTATTTTCAAGCAGAGAAGAACATCATCATCATTATAACATGTAAAAAATGTTTTTCTTTTTTTTTTTCTTTTACCTTGCTATAAGAGAACCACTGCTAAACTGTGAAATACCTTTGAGTTTGGTTGCTGCTCGCTGGTTTGTCTTGTCCTGTGCAGCGGGCAGGGTTAATGCTGCTGGGGATGGTTCAGTTCTGGGTTGAAAGCTGCTCTGGGGCAGAGATTCTGCTTCAGTCCGCAGCGTGGTGGTGGTGGTGGAGGGAGGAGATCCAGGAGGAACAGTGGAAGCTTTGAGAGGACAGGGTGGTTGATGAGGAATTCATGTGTGTGTGTGTGTGTGTGTGTGTGTGCGTGGTCATGTGATATTGATGCTTAATGTAGGACGCATCACAAGACAATGTACATAACTTTTAACAGCTGAACAAAAAATTTATAATATCTATTAAAGGAGCACTATGTAGTTCTGGGGAGGAAATTTTAATCAGAAGAGAAAGAGTTTCATTGACTGATTTTTTTATGCCTGAACAAACTAAATAAACAAACGCTCTTTGTTTTCACGTCTGAATAAACTGAATAAACAAACTCAAACTGACCTTAAAGGACAACACAAATTTTATACTGTTTTACTTTGTTTATATGTGGCGGACCCTGCCACCTTTCAAACAGTGTTCTGGGGGAGCTTATTTTCCTCTGAGAACAGCTTGTTTATTCACTTATGGAAAAGAGAAATATTTGTATTATTGCCTCATTAAAATTAAGAGTTTGAATTTCTGCTTCAAAGCTACATAGTGCCCCTGGTGTAGTGTAGTGCAGTTATCTACACATTGATCATCTTTAAGTGATTTGTTGTAGCCTGTGGGCAGAATCAGTGGTATTTACAAGACAATGAGTTTTCAGTCTTACAGTCCAGACAACATGACCTAATCATCATCTAACAGTAACCCACAGTTAACATTTTAAGCTTCATTTCATACCAAATTTGCAATCCTCTTTAGAGCATAGTTTATCGTTATCCCACAACGTCCCATAAACTGCTGAAATATTGATGCATCTAACCAAGAACTTACCGTTTAGCACTATGAGAATGACCTCCTGGTACAACACATTAAAGCTTTTCCCCACACCACAGTGATATGTCCCTGCATCCGCCCTCCTCAGCCTCTTTATGGTCACATTGAAGGCTCCAGCTCCTCTGTTGACCTCCATGCTGTACCTCCCTCTTCTTGTGATGGCCGAGGCCTTCCTCTCAGTCTGAATGAGAGTGTTTTCTCTGGAGCAGTCTCCTTTGCAGAAGTACATGTTGAAGTGTTCGGAGTCGTTGTCTGTGGTCCAGCTGCCAGAGCAGTGGATAGAGACCTCTCCTCCAACATGGCCTCTCACCTCCAGCACTGCCGAGGCCTCCGCACACACAGCTGCAGGATAAAACACAAATGCAAAAACATCCAGTCACAACTTTTAGTATATGACATTTTTTTATTCATTCTGTTGAGTTACCATCATAACCACCCACCCACAGCTTGCCCTATAAAACACACAAGCGGTATTTTCATTAGAACAAAAATCTGTATGCTTGAGACATTACAGGATTATTCATTTAGCTTTTTGACATCCTGGGAATGTGTGTAGCCTACTTTTCTCTCTCTCTCCATCCTTATGCGCGTGTGTCTAAACACTTACACAGGTTATTGCAGTTAATCTAGTTAGATAAAACCTATCACTGTTGTTGTTTGAGCAGTCCCTTTAGTTTTACAGCAGAGGGCAGAAATAGAAACATTTTTTTTTTAAATAACAGAAGAACAAAAGCATCTCTTTTCATTTAATATATTAGTATGATTGTGAATCAATCATTTTAAAATGTTTGTCAGGTCCACAAAACAACATTTGCTCCCATTCACATATAAATTAGTGGTGAAATACAGTGCAAATAAAACATTCTAATATTAATGTTTTCTGAAGGAAAATATGTCAAAACTCACCTGAGAAGCAGCAAAAAGTGAGAACATGAAGAATCCTCATTCTTTCGCCAGGATAAAAACAAACCAAGTAAAAGAAAACTTAGTCCAGTGGCATAACACTGGAGTACCTTAAAGATCCAGAGAAGCTACAAAGATGTGATTGAGGGAAAATGATTGCAGCAGCAGTTTTGTCTTCAGCTCACGTCACCAATAAATGAGCATAATTCTGTTTTACAAAGTCACTTTTTTTACTGTGCCATTAGATTTCTTTTTAAAGTAGAGAATATACAGTATAGCCTACTATAGTTTCTTCAGCCCCTTCCTCTCCGTCACTCTGGTCTGAAGAAGCAGCTCATGACTGTGAAACTCCTTATTGTTTAAATTTATTGTTCAGGCTCCTGCAGCTGGATCTGTGTGTCTGTGTGCATCTGCAGTACAGGAAGCTGGAGGGCATCAAACTCAACAAGCTGTCTGCTGACTGTGTCACGGGGATCAGAGAGCAGTCTGAGGACTGTTTCATAAACCCCACCTCCATCACCAAATCAGGCTAATTTTCAGCTAATTTAATTTTATGAATAGGAGGGCTTATCTTTAATTTCTTTATTTTAAAAAAAGCAACACCCTCCTCCACAATAGCAGTATTTTATTTGGACAGTCCACTTGACCTAGAAAAAAACCTCTGCAATATTCTCCCCTATATGTCATTATAATACTGTAGATCATATTCACACAGAAGCCATTTTCCTCTGACGTCATGCTCAGGATTGGAAGCTTGAAGGCTGGGGTAATGTAATGCTGTTGTGCTCAAGGTTGCAAATCGTATAAACATATGGAAACTGACAAATTTTTATCATTTCACCACTTCCCCATTGATCAGCAACTGATAAGATGATGGATAGTGAAAATCCACTGTCATTTCCCTGGATCAAACGTGTCAAAGATTTGCAAACATATTTTGGAAATGACTCACTCCTCTCCAATCATATCCTGTAACACTATCGAACAGTTATGTTAGCTTGGAATCGGTTGAATGCTAACGTTAGCGGAAGCTAATGGTTACCAATATGTTGTTTTATCTTGAAATACGTCGATGTCCAGATTGTCACCTTTGATTATCTTTTAAGTTGCTAATAAATAGTACCATATGTCAAGGTAAAACAAAATATTTGATAGTTATCCCCTTAGCTAATGTTAGCATTCAACGATTACCTAGCAAATGTTACTGTTTGAATACATTCAATGTGTTTCAATTCCAGGCCTATAAATGTGTCCAAGAGGTGTGTTGATATTTTAGAATCCATTGGGATCCATTGGGCATGAGGAAGTTGTTCAATGCTAATGTTAGCTCTCTCTAACATATGCTAACAGGATTTATCAATTATGTTGTTTTACCTTGAAATATGGCCCGTGTCCCTTTGGATTTTCACTATCCATTGTCTTTTAAGTTGTGATCAATCAGGAAGCCGTCAAGTGGCAACAATTTGTCAGATTTCCTATGGTTATACAAAACTGCTATAAGTATGGTTAGCCAGATTAGCTGTTTCCCTCTGTTTCCAGTCTTTGTGCTATAATTTACCCACAAGTTTCCTGGGGAGGTCACAAGAGAGGTCATTGGGGAAATGATTTTGGGTGATCCTTCCAGAGCTCGGCGGAAGTAGCTTCCGTACAAAAGTATGACCACGACTTCATGGCTTTTGAAGCATTAGCTCAGTGTGTTAAACAATGTAAGTAGTATTCACTCGATAAAGGCGCTAACCTAGATCTTGATGAATGAATAGTACACTGTACCAATCGCTCTAAGAAAGAGGGCTAGCGTCCTGTTGCCATGGAAAACTGGTTCTGGTTAAGCAACAGGTCGCCCTGGAAGTCACGCCCATAATTCGCACAAGGCGGATAATAACAGCGGGATCCAGATTTGTAATGAATGGACAGATTTAGGAGAGGTACTTATCTTCTTATCTAGCTCATGGCAAGCAAGGGATGAAGTGTATTTCCAAAATTTCAAACCATTCCTTTAAAATATGTACCTGTGAGCATGATTTTGTGACATCACAGGAGCCAATCACGGCTCAATATGCAATTTATGCAGAAGTGTGATGTGGAAATATGAAACCTGCAGTGTTTCCACAATTTTGCAGCCAAACTACAGTTCACTACAGAGAGACTGCTTGGAAGTGTATAACAGTGTTTATTGGGTTTAACAACAGAAAAAGACTTTGGCAAGCAAACCCCGTCATTGTTCAGACACAGTGACATCAAGATATGTGAATGTGAAGGAAACTGATAACAGTGGATATGATGGAGAAAGTTAGTGTGGGGAAAATAGCACCAACAGAGGCAAAACATGACAGGAAAGAAATATGCCAAAGCTTTATGCATACTTAAAACATTGGGTTAAAAATGTGCCCAGTGTGGGTCAACATAGCACTGACTGGATGAACTTGACCCAGTATGAACAGGGTGTTTGTGAGTGTCAGTGATAATTTTATATTACTTTTGGATTACTGGATTAAAACAACACTTCTGTGGAGTTGTTTCTACCCATTAATGAGGTAAAAATTAAACAGTATTGCATCAATGCTACATTGACCCCATGCTGAGTTAATTTTAACTCATTTTTATGTAGCATGTGTGCATCTAAATACACTAAAATCATACTAATATATGATTAAAACAAGGTCACTTTGAAAAGCCCTTTAGGCTTTGTTTTCAGAGCCTTACTGACTATCTGCAGGGGGAACACACTGACTGTAAGGCCACCCTGTTTAATGTGCACAGCACCAGTTTCCATTTCTTTGTTATTCTTTCCAAAACAATGACGATGGTCGGTTAGCAGAGTTACCCAACAACTTTTCATTTGGATGTGAAGTTGTCATTTTTCTCTGCATGAGCTGCAAAACAAGTCATTCAAATATGAAATCTTTCACAACATCTTACAAGTATAGGTTTCTCCATCCAAAAATATTTTTCTCCATCAGTATACACTTTAAAAACATTCCTATCCTAGCTACATTAAGCTTTCTATGCACAGCTGAGTGCATGTTGCAATTTCATACAAAAAAGAAAACATCTTTCTTAGAGAAAACCTTTATTACCAGCAAAACAGTTCCTATAGAATAATATATATATTTTATATACTACATTTATTTTTATCCAAAATATACTTGTATTCAGTAACCCAAACACCAAACAATGTTGGTCATATTTACATTTTAGCCTGTGAAATACTGTCATTCATGGTGAGCATTTTCGCAAGGTTGTTTTTACATGAATGCCCATGTGATGGAAACAATACTTGGCAGCGTAGTGCAATAGTTGTAAAGTCCTGGAGGTCCGTTGGTCTTGTTTAAGATCGTGGGAGGACCTGAGCGATGGTGTCCCGTGCACTCTGGCTGAGTCTTTCTGGGAACTTGACCTCATACTCCACTAGTAGGTCACCTCGACGATCGGGGCGTTTGGGGTAAGGCAGCCCCTCGCCGCTGATGCGTCGCTTCATACCTGGCTGCACGATTTCTGTTGTTGACACGGTCACTGTTTTGCCTTCCAGGGTGGGCACGTTGACTGTGCAGCCACACAAGGCCTGATGGGACAGAAGGGAATATAAAAGGGGAACAAAAATCATAAATAAAGATCATGACAAGACACTAATAGGAACAAAATTCCACCTTTTTTCAGCAGATAACAATTGTTTGGGTTTGTTTTCAAGCACTTTTGTGAGGAAAAAAAGTGACAAAAAAGTTTTAAGTAATCTTAACTTACATCTCTGAGTGAGATCCTAGCCGGGTAAACGATGTCTGAGCCGTCACGCTTGAATACTGAATGAGGCTTGTCCTTCAACACAAAAACCACGTCAGCTGGAATGTTTGTGGGAGTCTGGTCCCCCTCTTTGGGAAACGTGATTTTTGTGCCCTCTTTCCACCCCTTCTTTATCTGCACCTCCAGGATTTTGTCTTCTGCCCGTATCGATCGCCCATCGGGGTTCAGTCGTTTACGAGAGATCTTCATTCTCTTTGTACAACCTGACAGAACTTCCTCCAGGGTCACCTGAAGATCGTGAACCACAGGAGGGTCCTGCTGCTTCTTTACAACGCTACTGTGACTGCCCAGTCCACCCATACCAGAGCTGAATGAGCGAGGGAACCCACCCATTCCGGGGCCCCCCATCCCAAAGCGAGTGAAAGGGTCATTAGTGTCCATTTCCTCATCCATGCCGCATCCATTGCGGGCACCAAAGAACTGTCCAAAGGGGTTACGTCCACCGAAGAACTCTTCAAAGATGGCATGAGGGTCACCCTGGAAGGTATAGCTGAAGGTGCCAGGTCCACCACCACCACCACCACCTGAGGGGCCTCCGCCTTTCAGACCTGAGTGACAGAAACATTTAGTTAGCTAATAGATTTATCACTAAAAAAGGATATGTGTGGTATATTCCTTTTCTGTGCTGTTTTGAGAGATAAGTGTCATTGATAAGGGAGAAACATGGTGCCATTACAGGCATGAGCCAACTAAATTTAGCTTAGAAGGGCAACAGCAAAACCGTTCATATAACAACTGACGACACAAGCAGCAGAGTTTACTGTAAGTTGCTCTTTAAATTAATCTACATAGTAAAATATAAATGCCAAAAAAGTCCCTCCGTGTTATTATCATATTGTAGATCTATTACAAATTCAGTATGGGGTCAATCTAAGGCTGGGTAATGGCCTGAAAAATAATATTGCAATATTTTTTAGGCGTTATTGCGATACACAACATATAGCTTAATATTTGCTGCACCTGGGGAGAGCTAAACATGTCGTCGCCGGTGTGGACATCTTTAACAGTTTCAGAGGAAGACAACGCGACTGACCGCAATTTGCAATACATGTTCGGCAAAGGTTCAGAGAGGAGGGAAAAAGTCCAATAGTTTTAACACTACAAATCTTATCAGCTAAAGCAATATTAAATCGCCTATTTTTGCTCGCTACATCTTATCCTTCCTTACCCTCAGGTGTGTATGAACTACAGGTTAGGAAACTTCTTTAAACAATACAAAAATTGTAAAATGACCCGTTAAGTTATCTGTTATCTGTATCGGCTGGGGAAAAAAAATCCATATTGTGCATCCCTGTAGAAAAGTATTGTCATGTGCAAAATGAACTGCAGCAAAATTACCTATTTTAAAAAGGGAAACAGGCCCCGAGACCTTCAACTCCACTGTGTACAGACACCACCATAAAAAATGTGGCACAAACCTACAAAATTCTCCAGCAGCAACTCTTGCGGTTTCTATTAAGCTGTCTAGCTGTGTAGAAATGTTCTCAGCCAAGACACAAACACGATTATTGTACTGAAAGGACACATGCTTTGCTCTTTTCTGTATTACCACATCTGGCACCATATTGGAGAGCGTTAAAATCTCATGTGTAGTAACACTTCTTACATTCTTCACATGAAGTCATGAAGTGAGCTTTGACTTTAGTTACCATGCTTACCAAACATCTGAGAATAGTAAGTATAAATTGTGTGAGTACATGTCTGTGTCCCTGCCCAGCTGTCAGGTTGCCATGCGCCAGAGTCAACAGTGACTTCAGTGACGACACCCCTCAAACATCCGCACGCTGTACGCTCAGCCCCGCCCCCTGCTGACGTCACACGGAGTCTTCACACTCCCCCTCCTGAACTCAGGTGAACACGTTTTCACGTTGGGGATTGTCTGTGACTTCTTGTAGAAACATGTCATGTGAGTTTCCCTGTCAGCAAAGCCTCGCCTGTCGTGGCCCAGCAAAGGAGCCGCGAGTAAAGGGCAGAGCCGAGGGGAGCTGGGAGCGCCATGACACCCGGGATAACATTAACGTCCTCTTCGGTGTAGCGCATGTTGACATGTCACCTCCACACAGTCATGTCGTGAAGCCACACTGGCAGCTCTCTCCTAATTACCTGCACTGTTGAACGATTCATGTGACAACCTTACCTTCTTCGCCGTAACGGTCGTATATATCCTTTTTCTTTGGGTCGCTCAAAACGTCGTAAGCTTCAGCGATTTCTTTAAATTTCTCTTCGGCGTCCGGTGCTTTGTTTTTGTCGGGGTGATAGCGCAGCGCCTGCTTCCGATAAGCTTTCTTTATATCGTCCTCCGACGCTCCTCTCTTAATTCCCAAAATGTCGTAGTAGTCTTTGCCCATTTTGACCAAACGCCTGTTAATAAACTTCGCTAGCAGCTCCTCCGTCCGACTTCTGCCTCAACTCAGAGCGCCTCGTCCCGGAGATTTTCTTTATAAGCGGCGCAGAAACTTCCAGAGTTTTCCATAACCAGCCTGAACAATCTCCACTGCCCGTTCAGACCAGACACGCCCAGCGGGACGGCACGTCATGCTGCCTTCAACTGCTGTCGGAAATATCCCGGCACAGTAACATACCATACCTTATCAGTCGCCCAGACCTCAGTATGACTATAAACACCACAACAGGAAGGAGTGGGCTATATTTTTAAACAAGCACGGGATACTTTCAGTTATATTTATAAAGAACAATACGGTTCCATCCCAAATGCCCATGTCCCAGTGGACATTACTGACATGTCAGGCTAATGCCATGAACAATGAATAAACCGCAATAAAATACAGCCCAGAAATACTTGTTTTGCAAGTCTTGTGCAAACTGGAAAAAGTCTGCCTCGCCTTATTGAAGCCTATCATACCTAAATTAAATGTTTATAAGCCTAGATTGCTGGCAGACTGTTATGCTCACTACCAAATCACCTGTGCACTTGCTGGTAATGCGCTCCTCATAAGAGATATGTAAGGCATAATACTGTGGCACTTTACCTTTAGGTGGCAAGGTCTTCCAAAATAAACATCTCCAGTCTGATTTCCTTTTCTTTCTGTTATTTGAGGTTAGATATGTAACTTGCAATAGTATAATAGAAGGATAAACATTTTGGTCAATACATATTCAAAGCTTCAACAAGCTCAGCTGCTGCTGACGCGGCCACAAACTGAAAAGAAATAACATTAAATCTTAAACGTACAGACTTAACATACATGAGCTTATCCTTTGTGATGTTTTATCAACAATAACAATAAGAAATTGTGAGATTTACAGGGAAAAAGCTAAAATACAACTGTGCATGTACAGAGAAATGCAGCCTCACACTGACCACTGGAGCTGTATCCCATTTTTCCATTTAGCCTATGTTTTAGTTAGTATTGAACTATAAAATGTCAAATGAAATTATATTATAAAATTTTCCCATTTTGTTTCATATTCTGTAACACTGCTCTGCATGGCTTTTCAAGTACAAAAACGGTGTGAGAGTGTACGAGTGGCACTTGAAGGCAGCATTTCAGATTTAATTTACACACATGGAGGCCTACGTGCTTTCACACTTAGACACAAATGTCTATCAGACATTTGTTGGGACAGGTTTACACTATATTTATAAAAAGTACCCTTACTGAAAGCAAACATAATAATGAATCAATCACACAACTTCGTACACCTTTTGGGTACTGTCAAGTGAAGCAAAACCTGTTTTTCACTGCAGGTGTTAACAGCTCTACAGACACACCCAAATCACAGTAGGAGGTTTTAAAGGTCAGAACTGTAGTCCTGTGTATTTAAGTACATTGAAGTGACACGTAGGCTATTGCTCCTTTGCAGGCCAGACTTATCTATATAATCTGCATATTTTTACATCATTTTGTTTGGATGTGTCGTTATTATTATTCCTTAAAACGTGTTTGCACATTTCACATGTGTCCGAATTTTGTCCTCACTGTGGTGTGTTACTGTACAAGCTAATTATTTTGGGGGTAAATGTGCCTAACTAACACAAGCAATTCATGACCTGATATTTTCCATCAGTACTGACTTTGGTTTGAGATTATAAAGTGACAGCATACAAGGTTAATGACAAACTTTATTTATGTTAGACATTTTACACACAAAGAAAACAAAGAAATGCATGTAAACAAGAGAAGGCAAACATTGAATATTCACATAAAGTGCAACTGTGAGAAAGAGACGACGTTGCAGCATATAACTGAGAATGAGTGTGCAAAAAGAAATTGGCAAATTAATGGCATTGTGCCTGGATATAAAGAGGGGAAAAGTCACCAGACAGATGAACACACACTGGACCAGTGAGCATGCGCACACACGGACAGAGATGCTATTCAAAGAGCAATATAACTGAAGGGATAATCCAATTATGTTAGCATAGCAGCGACCTCTCCGTCTGCTCAAACGCCATTGGCTAGGTCGCTGATAGTGTGGGCTGGATCGCCTGAATGCCGCCCGTTGTGATTGGCTGCGGCGTGGCCTTAGTGCCCGCCCACCGTGGCCTCAGCACTCCCATATTAGTCCGCTGATTGGAGGCGGCTCTGTCACTCATCTGGGATATTAAGGGAAGGGGTGCTAACTACCAAGATGAAGCACTACGAGGTAAGTAGTGTCTAGGAAACTCTACACCGTCAATGAGGCGCGTTACGGGACTAGAATACAATTAATGAATCCAGTGTGGATTTTTTCTGTGATTTCTACAAGAGTAAACTCCACCAGAACAGTCACATTTAAAGCTTTAAACGTTAGCATTGAGGTACGCATGCTGCTGCAACATCGCCTGCCATGGGCTGGTTTCTGTGACCGGGGATTTGTGGCCTCTCATGCACGGATATGAACGCTAGTACCGGCTAATGTCGTACCTTAAAGTCAGGCTACACCTACATTTATGACGAGTTATACCTGCGTTGTGCATTTGTTAGGTCTTGAGGAAAAGCTACACGTCTCCAAGCTAAACACAAAGCCCTCTGTGTAGGATAATAGCGGGTATCATCGCCATCTCTGGCTGGAAAGAGTCATGGCGCTTCTTATCTTGTTATTACCCAATAATGCAGGTGAACAGCCAAGTGAGCAATCTATGGCAGGCGTTTTAACATTGAACAGAACCACAGTCCAATCTGTAATTACGTGTCAGATATCCATAATACAATGTCTCCTAGGTAATGTTGTATTCCCACTAGTCAGAATGGTAATAAAAGATATCCATAATAATATTCTTGCTGGTAGAAATGTGAATTCAAGATGTAGGAAATGTAAAAATCCTTCAAAAGTATACGTGGCCACTTTAACATTTTAAAGCTAGACTGGATATATTCTGCAGATATCTATAATTCAATACTTCCTAGTCATAAAGAACATTTCAGTGATCCAGAATCACAATCAAAGTCATAAAATAAGTCAGACTCTAAGTTGTCAGGAGAGACTTGCTTAGATTTAGGATGGAAAATGTGATTACTGTCTCAGAAACATCCAGGCTTGACTTAACGCAGACGCCTGTTTTATCATTAATGTGAAACATATCCTACGCTGCAGCCATTGAACTCCTGTGAGTACTGACAGCCTCGAAAACTTAACAGAGTTCCTTGAGCGCCAAAACTCATCAGACAGGATTTGAAGCAGTCTGACAGAAACTGATCCAGCCAGTGGCTGCTCCGGTTCCCCTTCATTCACTTGACAGATGCGGCTTTTGCAACCTACAAGGGGCAAAACAACATTTATATAATGAAAAATGCATTAATGAAAACACAGCTAAGTTGATCATTATTCTCATAGATCTAAAGATTTTTGAAGTGGTGAATATGTGCTAAACTGTTAAGGTATGCATGCAATTTATCATTCGGTGGTTGCACTGGTGTCAGCATTCATTTGCACTGGCCAATGTGTCAGTCATACGCCACTCCTGCGACCCCTAATCTATCTGCTCACCTTTTCATGGCCATCTTCGGTTATCAACTTTTGAACTCAGTTACTCATGGCCATGCCCTTGACTGCATTTGAATACCAAAAGCCTACACATTGGTAGTGTGTATGAATTAGGCATGGGACGATATGAAAATTTCATATCACGATTATGCTGTTCAACATAATTGTGATTCACAGTATTATTTTTGATAATCATCAGCATTTTCTTAAAACTTTAAAATAAAAGCTAAATTTGCACTAAGACAAACTGGAATCACTTTACCTTACATTTTGTTAAGAAACAAATATTTTTACTGCATCACAGATTGGATGCATCTTTTTTTTGTGAAAAACAATTAAAGAATCTTAAATAAGTTATAAATCTTCGGCACAAATGAAGGATAAATAAATGGTATTTACCTCATCTGCCTAATGTCTTTTAGTTTAGTATCCATAGTATCCGATTTAACTTGTTTTTGTGAGGGATACAATGTTCAAGTCATGCCTTTAGCCATGGTGACAGACCTTTGAGTGTTTTTAATTGTGATTCGCGATAAAATCTTTTATCGCACCATCCCTAGTATGAAGCTACAGTGTGATAATCACGGCTATGATTTGTCCACATGTCACTAGTGTACCCAGTATTACACCACGACTCCTAAGAGTCTGTGAAAGTCCAAAAAATCAAAGGTTATCCACATATTGGTTGATTGTATGGTCTCTACAGACAGACCAACACCAATGGCTGCTATTCTCTCTGCTATTACAACTTTAATTAAACAATCATAATTTGCAAACATTACTCAGTAATGATAAAGTTTATTTATATAGCACTTTTCTGAACACAAAACAGAAAATAGAGCCAGACAAGGCAGATAATATGAGAATTACTGACATGAACTGTAAAGTCAATACAACATGTGGGCGTGGTACAAACTGGTTGCAACACACCCAGGTTAGAGGTTTTTGCGTATGTGGCCAGAAAAACTGAATAAACAGCAAATAAACCAGCATTGTTAAAGCTTTAGCTGTAACAGGTATGCCGACTGTAGTCACTGCTGGGTGTGGACTATGACTGACATGGTCACCAGAGCACATGTTTAAAGATGAACGCTCACACCAGTGCTCTTTGAAGAATGCATCAAAAATTAACTCAGTGTTTTTATTTTATCAAATCAAGTGTAAAATTTAGGTTCATGGATTCAATAATAATGATTTATATTCTTCCTTTATGTAAATTGCCTCCATTATAGAGACAACAAACACATCTAAGGCTAAACTGTAAAGAGAAATATTTAAATAAAGTATTTAAATATTACACTGTTCACAATATCTTGTATCATTAATGAAAGATTAAATGTTTCCCCACTAGACCAGTTTAATCATAGTTTCATTGTATTTACACCAGGTAGCACCAGAGAGCTGCAACACTTTCACAGTGATCTGTCTTGCTTACACACCAACCAGTAGCTCGCACTTTGTTTTAAAATACTTACGGAGAAAAGACACTTCCAGATTGTCTGTTAATCTGTCTAAACAATTAATCCTACCAGATTTAAAAAAACAGCTTCTTACCTTGGGATAGGAGGTCCAGGCAACACCAGCAAAACAGGCAAAGTCTCCACATGAGCAGTTAAAGCGTATTTCTCTCTGCTTCACCCTCACCCTCAGAGTGCATTACCAGCACAGACTGTCACTGCCAGCCAGAGGCTTTATATAGATGAGATGGGGGAGGTACAGTGGCAGTGGGTATGCCTGGCACACGGAAAACTGAGATGGGGTTATTTCTCCGAAGTCTCAACTGCAGTGTCAGGTGTCATGCTTCATTTAGGCATACTTGAATGTTTCATTTGTACTGTAATGAGGTAGCTACGTGGATGGATTCAAAAAAGCACTGATTGAAGTCTTAGAAAGACAAGCTGCCTTTTTCTTCAGTTTTCATGCCACAGTCTGAGGAACAATCTCGGTTTCTTTTAAAATTAAATAATTTATTTCAAAACACTACTGATGTAAAGAACACATGAGCATTTTTATTTAAAGGTGTTATGTTCTTTTGTCCCCACAACATTTCTTTGTTGGCTTTTATCAAACAGTTGCTGCCTTTCCAAACAGAAATAATCCAGAAACCAAATAATCAAAGTACAGTAAAGTACACAAAAAGTCCGGTCAAGATGCAGTTTTTGTAAGGACAAATGGAATACATTGAAAAATGGTGCAAGGCTCATTTTCCTGCTTTGTTGCCATTGTCCTGAAAGCCCAACTCTTAAATGTGCTCTGTGGAGATTCTCTGTTGTTTTATAAGATGGTCGTTAATTTATTTCAGTGGACTTCATCTCTAAACTAAAGTTAGCTACTGTTGCTTTCTGTTAGCAGAGCAGTAAATCTGACCCAAGTCCTTCACAAAGATATCCACAATCCAGCAGCATTAAACAACTTAAACAAATTGTCCACAAGCAACCAAGAGAGACAGGGAAGCTATCATTTCACGTCATGTTACAATCCTCTCATGTATGGGCAATGAAAAATGATGTATACATGTTTTGCTACAAACTGTTACATAGAGCCCCTTTAACTCACTCTATTTATAAAAATAATGTACCATAATGTCCCTTTTTTTGAAAGTGAGAAGAAGCTGGGCCTTCAAGGTTACGAAACCATGACATTTTAAACCACAGTTAATAATGAAATCAGTTCATTATGAGCGCCACTATTGCCGTTTTTCCACTAGCACTGGCCGTGCTGAATCAAACTAAGCTGCGCTGATTTGCTTTGGAATCAAGGGTAACCTGTTACACAACCGAAAATGTTTCATACCAATTAGGGCTGGGCATTATATCTGTATTGTATTGTTATAGTGGTATGAGACTGTATTGTCTTAGATTTTGGATATTGTTATATCTTGTATGACATAATTGTTGTCTTTTCCTGGTTTGAAAGGCTGCATTACTGAACCTACTAGACTGCTCTACTTCTTCTAATTCTTGCCTTTACCCACTCAGTCATTATATCCACATTACTGCTGATTATTTATCAAATATTGCGTTGTGTTAATATTTTGTGAAAGTATCAACGGTCATCCCTACAATATATTTCGCAACATGGATATTGACGTATTTGGCAAAAATATCATGATATTTGATTTTAAACTTTTGAGGAAATTTCAAAATATGGAAATATAGCCTAAAAAAATCACAATATTATTTATTGTCTTATTAAGACCATTTTGCCTTTCACCCCTGATACCAATACTGTGTTCATTATATTCATGCACTGAAGTACATAAATAGAATACATCTCCATCCTAAACTTCCATGTTACCACTTGTGACTGTATGTCTTTCATTCATTGCGGAAACTGTATCTCGTCTGTTGGTCATTAGAGTCTGGAGGGGTGGGGGTTGGCTTCAGCAAAGGGAATGCCCCAACTAATCCCTCACAGTCTGGAGTATTATCACCCCTTGGAGGCAGGAGAGGGAGTCTCCCAATGTGAGTGACTGGGAGATCAGGCTGTTGAGTTTGGTTTGGAGTGGGCTGGTTACAGAGTTAGAAGTAGACGTTTATATTTAGCTGGTGAGAGGAAGAAAGGGCGTTAAACAAGGAAAGGGGCGGTGCCGTTTGTCAGAATACCTCTCGTCCATCTTGCCACTTACCCAGGGGATGAGAGGGGGTCATCAGGTGTCCATTTTTTGGGAGGGGGAGTTATGTTTCAAAACCAAGTTGGCGCAGCTCTGAAATACAGCTTCGGCCTTCTGCTCTAGAAGGTTCCCTCATGAGATCTACACCGATGATATACTGTAGACGGTCTGCCAGGGGGATACCAGGCATTCCTGTGTATGCAACTGTGCACACACATGTGGCACAAATGTCGGCGCTCCAGGGGTCGACTGGCAGTTAAATAAAGCAGCGCACCACCAGTGAACGAATGAGAATGAGAGGGGCAAAGAGGGAGGGAGAGTGAGAGAATGACAGAGAGGAAGAAGAGGGAGGAGCAGGGGAGAGACAGATTTATTTCCACAGCTGAGTGCTGCCCCTCTCTATGGTTTGGTGTGGATCTTGGATAGGCAGTTGAGAAGAGTGACAAGAAGAGGGCAATAAAGTGAGTGCAGGAGGAGGACTGTGGACATGGACACTCTAGCGCTAGAGGCCACTGGCAGTAAAAAGGCGGCTAATGGGGCGGTGGCAGCGGCCCCGTTAGTGCCAGCTCAAGTGCCGGTCAAACGCAAACCTGCTAAAAAAGCTAAAAAGGCTGTTGTTTTCTTTGAGGTGGAGATACTGGATGCCAAGACCAAGGACAAGCTCTGCTTCCTGGACAAGGTAAGAACTTATTCAATCAGTATTTAAATATGCTTTTCTAACCTCAGCTTTGCAAAAAAGTCTTCTCCAATACTGTTTATGTATGTTTGATTTCCTTGTGCCTTTGTTGTTTGTCTGCCTGTTTACTAAATGCAGGTGCTAAGCGCAGCATGTCTGGTCCTGTGGTGTTTGTGTATGTGAGTCAGACGTTTTCTAGAACATTGTTGAGCTGCTGTAGCCCTCGCTGTCAGTCAGTGGCTGTGTGACAGCCAGTCTAAATGCACACTGGAGCCCCTTTTATACATGCAGGGGAAAAAAGGCTGTAATGTTGGAGTTGTTTGGGTCAAATGCTTATACTGGACATCCTCCTCACATCATGAACAGTTGGGGAGACAATAACAGAGTAACTCACGATACGATTCACGGTATGTTGCTGACAATCACGACAGCATCACGGTAGAGCGATTTTGCGATAATTGGTACGTTGCAAGAGGAAAAGTGCGGGAATTATGTTTGTTTTTATTCACTGCATTGTGGTGTCAGTTTCAGAGTTTGACATGAACTGAAATGTATTCAAAAGTGCATACAGTCTTAGCTTTGTGCCTCTTTATCACACACTGACTGCAGCTTTTCCATGTTCATGTGTGCCATCATTTCAATGTAAAACAGCCAAAATCAAATTACTGAACTGCCAGAAAGCAGAACAGTTCTGTAGGTAAAAAGTCTGAAGGAAGGGTACAACTATGGCTGACTGAAGTCTGTTAAATCAGTGTAAGTTAAGTTTACAGAAAATTTACACCGCAAGGAGTTATGTGGAAGTGACTCTGGTAAATGAAATTGTCAGAGGAGTCTTTTTAGAACATCTGCATGTATTAATAAAATTGTCAATATTTGATGCCAGTATCGAAAATCGGATAACAACAAGTGATATGATATACTGCCGTACTTTGTCCCACCCCTAATGAACAGATTTAGTATTCTTGTCGAAGCAAGAACACAGCTGGGTGCACGACAAAAGCAGCACATGTAGGAAAAAGAAATTTGCACACAAAACAAGCTCTGTCGCTTTTACAGAAGTAATATAACAACGAGTTTTGTGGTACAGTCACATTTGGCCAAAGTGATATTGACCGATAGACTCAAGTTGTGTTTACAGCCAGGATTAAAGTGTTTCATTGTTGTATTAGCCACATTTATTTTGGTAGGACGTTTAAGCCTGTTGTTTTACAAGGTATATTTACAGGCGTTTGTACTTGGCTCGTACTTTGTTATTGCTGTGTTAGACAGCTTTAGTTTGTCAGTGCCAGGCCTGTAAGTCAGTGCCGTTGCATTAGAAGGGTTTAGTGCGATGTTGGTGGGAGGTCTGTCAGTGTACAGAGTTGCATCGGCCAAGTTTACAGTGGTGTTAGTCTGTCAGCCGGGGCAGACTCAGCTTATCAAAGACTGCTCCTCAGGACCACCAAGTATAAAGCGCTATCCTTGCCGGATTATACCCTGTTGTCGGATTAGCGAGTTTCCATGGTGATAGCAGGTTTAATCTTAACACCTTTTGGAGAGGAAGTTTAACAGAAGTGACCGATATAGATCTGGATGTGGACAGGGGGGCCTTTGGGGGACTGGGCTAAACTAACAGACCGAGTTAGATATAAAACTGTATTCCTGTATCATGTCTGGGTCAGGGTTTATACAACAGACTCTGAGTGAAGCCTCAAAGAGCGGGGGGGCTGCTGGGGTTACAGAGAGGTGGCTTCTCAGTGATGTCATCCTGCTGAAAATGGCCCGTGGTGCTCAGGTCGACATCAGCAGAAGCCAAGTCACTTACAGCAGCAGACCTTCACACTTCAAACATTATGAAAGTCTAAAACATAAATTGTTTTTTTTTTTAAAGTAATGTGGTGCAACCAGAATTGATCTTAAAATTAATTCATGTCCTTTGTGCAATATGAAGTTTTTAGAAAACAAAGTAATTGCGTTTATTTTGAGTTTTTGTAAATAACGATCTCTTATTTTTGCTCTTTGGTGTCACAGTCACCTTCTTAAAATGTAGTAAACAGACTTCATTTTCCTGTATATCATATACAACTGATAAAAATGGTTTTAAAAATAGTGTTCACATAAAGGGGGCGCTGTGAAACTTCTGTGTTGTGCTGGAAGTCGCTTGTTAGTTTATGTAAGCTGACATTTCTAAACTTGCGTTAGCTGCTGTTGCGCTTTGTTAGCGGAGCAGAGAGAGGCACTGAGACAAGCCACTCGAGAATGTGCATTAAGTCACATCCTTCACAAAGAAATCCACACTCCGGCAGCATCAAACAACTCAAACAAACCGTCCACGCCAAGAGAGACGTGGAAGGTCACATTTTTCACTTCACGTTACAATCTGTTCACATATGGGCAATAAATAAATCACTAATACATTTCAATTAATCCATAAAGCCCATTTAAGCATACTGTAGCACTTATTGATATTTCAACCACAGAAACTTTTTTTTTTTGTGAACAACTTTTTTATTGCTTTTCGAGGAAAACAAGTACAAGTAAAAGGTACATTGCAATCTAATAGAAATTAAGATAAGGAAAATAATGGATAAAAAAAAATAAAATAAAATAAAAAATAAAAAAGGACCAGGCGACGACCCCCCACCCCCCCAAATTTGGATCTATATAAAACTCTTACAGGATAAGACAGACCATGTTTTAACAAGAGATGCAAATAGACATAGAAATTACAGCAATTCCTTGATCTTATCTGCCATTGTTTGCCATGCTAGAATAGTATCAGCTCCAGCACCGTGCATTCTTGCCACTGAAAGCTCCATATTTATTATGTCAATGTATGTGTTAATCCACAGAAACTTTATATTTTATTTTTAATTTAAAACAGTTGACACACGATGACTAGTAGCCGCAAATGACATGAAGACCTCATATCGTTATTTTAAGAGATCTATAAACAATAAATATATAAAAACATAGATTTTATTAATATTTTAAATAATTTACATGAACGCAAACATTTAATTAACATTTTTTAAATAAGAATCTGGATGCAACACATATAATATTGTTATGTAGTTAATTATTTTTTTCAGTGCTCTTTGGCCTTTCACACAGTTGCGTGCAGACTGATAACCTTAGCTCGAAGGCATGTCACAGAGCACAGACAGAAAAATCAGCCTTTCTTGCTTTAGTCTCCTCCTGTGTCACACCTTTGCTTGGACAGGGTGATTGCTTGTTGGAACACATCACAGAAAAAGAATCTTAGCTCTTCTAGTTCAGCCCAGCAGGGAAGCATCAGCTTACTGCTAAAATGTTTTGAGAAACCTGTCACTGAAGTCATTAATGTCAAAGGCTTGAGAGAAATTTGATATTGATGTCTGAGCTGCTGTAATGATGTAATGTGTAGATAGTATTGCTGGGTTTGTTTTTTGCATTAATGAGGAATTTCCTGATGCATTTCCATTCATTTCAGTGTAGTATCTTGCAGTGACTTGAAACCTGTCTAAAACAGACAATCTATCTCTATAGATAATGAAGGAAGGGATGCTATTCACCACTCTAAAGCAAGAGTGAAATCTCAGAGTTTAATTTCATCACCTTCTGAAATGAATGGTTGGATCAATGGTTGCATAATAAATTGGTTAAAGGCATTTACAGATCCAAATATATTGTAAATGTTTGGGAAACTGGCCAGTAATGGATGACATGTAATCAGGATTATATAATCAGATTATAAAATTAGTAATCGGGTCAGATTACATTTTGAAAAAATGTGCAATTAGATTTTAGTTATACTGCCATGGATTACTTTGATGATTTTGTCTTTAAAATATGCATTTTTTTAGTTTTTAGTTTAAAACTACTCAAACTTTTAAATAATCAACAGAGTTTTAAGAAATAAGTGTTGATTTCTACTGACGTTAGCATGCTAACACACTAGCCTCTGCCCATCCTGTCTCGCAATAAATGGTAAAGGACTGACAACACAAGTCAGCATTCACCCATTCACACACCCATTCATACACTGGTGACAAATGCTACCATGCAAGGTGCCACCTGGTCATCAGGAGTGATATACATCCATGGAATAGCCACCAGCAGCAATTATGGGTTCAGTATCTTGTCCAAGGATATTTCGACGACTGCAGGGGCCTGAAATCAAACCACCGACCTTCCGATTGGTGGGCCGCCCCAGTACAGCGGTACTGTATGAATTTGACTGACAGCACTAACACTGAATTTTATAATGAGACCTCGACCCAATCTTAGTCACTGAATGAGTCACTGAGCTGAATCCTAAACTAAAAGCCATTTCATCTCACAGTGGCTGGCAGCCAGTGGGCAAATGAAATGTAGTACATTTAATTAAGTATTGTACTTGAGTACAGATTTGAGGTACTTGTACTTCATTTGAGTACTTTTTTCCAACTTTACACTTCTACTACATATTAGAGGCAGACATTGTACATCAACACTACATTTGTCTGTCAGCTTTTGTTACCAGTTACTGTTTAGATTTTGTATAGCTTCCTTCCCAGTGAAAACCATGTATCTCCAAATGTGGTGATTTTCAATTTGAATGTTATTGATTCTGAAATTGATTCTCCTACTTATTAAGCTAACTAAACTGTTCAAAAAACCTATTGGATTCATGGAAAACACTTGGTCACAAAGCTGAAAACAGGCTGTTTTTCTGAAACCATGAAAAGTTGAGTTCTTAGAGATTCGTGGTACTCACAGGACAGTGATGCTCAAATCACATGATGAGCTTACACACTATGGTGCAAGGCTGTGGATTAAACTAGCCAGCAGTTTATAAAGGGGTTAAATTAAGCACAGCCTTAAACTTATACAAGAGGGTGGGTGGTATCTCAGCCACTCCACCCTCCTATCACTTGTTTCTGCACTATGTAACTTCAGTGAGAGGGTAGGATCACAGCGTTACATACATGTTTTCAACACGAAACATTGTTATGACGTAATGAGTTTTGTTTGTAGTCAGCACCTACATTACGTCTGACAAACTGTTACCGACCTGGGAGTTGTATTTATGACAGTGGTGTTGCACTCAGAAACTGTGGGGGGCGCCAAATCACACAAAATGCTGATTTCTACATTATGTTGCTTTAATACAAAACACAGTAGTAAAACACTGTTAGGGATCATGTTACTGCAGGATGA
Organism: Pagrus major; assembly: GCF_040436345.1. Classification (NCBI taxonomy): domain Eukaryota; kingdom Metazoa; phylum Chordata; class Actinopteri; order Spariformes; family Sparidae; genus Pagrus; species Pagrus major. The sequence continues at coordinate 25,645,902 of NC_133215.1, forward strand.
GTACTTTTATTTTTGATACTTTAAAGCGACATTATGTAGAAATTGTCTTTTTTTCTGCACACCAATCTCAGTTTTCAGGACAAATCTCAGAGCCTGGATGTACAAAATGTTAAATAAATCAGATAGAGATCTTCTATTTATAAATGGAGGCTTTGTAAGTCTACAAGAGAAGGGTCTTGGAGAGTTCTGTAAGTGGCTTCAAGTCAAACCGATTAATTTTTTTTATGAGATAATGGGATTTTGTGGTGATGTCCCGGAGGTTTCACTGGTCTGGTATCCCGCCTGTAACAACTGTGTGTGTCCAGACGTGCCTGTGTGCTCTTCATGTTTCTGGTTTGTTGTCATTGTGTTTATATTGGGGCAGTTGGGCCATAGCTGGCAGCCTGGCACAAGGTCGTGTATTTTGGCTGTGGTTATGTGTATATGTGTGTGTATGTGTGTATGAGTGTGCGTGTGCCAAGGCTCTTTGAAACCCTAATACCAGCTGTTGAATACCCCACATCCACTGGGTGTGTGGGGCAGAGCCAGAGCTAAATTTAACATTTATCGCCATCATGAATGGAAAACAGGGTTATTATCTGTTCCTGTGTGTGTGTGTGTGTGTGTGTGTGTGTGTGTGTGTGTGTGTGTGTGTGTGTGTGTGTGTGTGTGTATACATGTCCCTCCACTTTATTTATTGTGCTGTTATTTGTAGGTCGAGCCAAATGCCACCATCGGGGAGATCAAGTCTATGTTCCACAAGAGCCGTGAGTGCCACCTCTCTACAGGCGACTATAGCCTCATAAACCTGATTTAAGATTGAGCAAATCTTCAAGCCACACACAGAAATGCTCACTTTACACCCCGTCTTTAGATGTGTATGAAGCATTTATCTGTGTGTTTCAGATCCTCAGTGGTACCCAGCAAGACAGTCCATTCGTCTCGACCCCAGTAAGTCAGCCAAAGTGTGATCTATCGGTATACTTAAAAGGGGCACTATGTAGTTTTGGAGAAGAAATTCAAACTCATAATTTTAATATTTCCAATATTAATGAGGTAATAATACAAACTATATAAGTTTGTATCCATAAGTGAATAAACAAGCTGTTCTCAGAGGAAAACAAGGTCCCCAGAACACTTTTTGAAGCTAGAAACAAAGTAAAACAGTATGAAACTGTGTTGTCCTTTAAGGTCAGTTTGTTTATTCAGTCATGAAAACAAAGAGTTTGTTTATTTAGTTTGTTTAGGCATAAAGAATCAGTCAATGAAGATCTTTCTCCTCTGATTAACATTTCTTCCCCAAAACTACATAGGGCACCTTTAAAGTAAATGTCGTACTACTTCTCTTTGCAATTATAATTTACTCATTAAGTAAACGATGTGTGTGTCTCAGAGGGGAAGTCTCTGAAGGACGAGGATGTTCTGCAGCATCTGCCTGTGGGAACCACAGCAACCTTCTACTTCAGAGACCTGGGAGCCCAGATCAGCTGGGTCACAGTGAGTACAACAGAAAGCAGAGCAAACACGGGAACACTTTGTGCTGTCGCAGTCAGGTCCAACAGTCCTGACAAGCCCATATTCATCTGAATGCGAGTGGGTTTAAGCAGAACTATATTGAGATTTCCCGCTGGGTAAAAAGGGAGTGTGTGTGTCAGAAGTTTCCCTGTGACCCTGAGGTTAATTTGCTCTGGTGGAGTTCACTGTTAATGTTAAGGTTGTGTTGGCTCTGCTGGGATTTGGAAGAGGGGCAGGTAGACGAAAGACAGAGCAAGCATAGAGGAGATTGTGTATTTTTTCTTTCTAACACATCTCCAAGCCAATATATCAATAATACCACTATATGGATTAACTGAGTCTCCAAGGCTCTGACTTATCATGTCTTTTCTTTCTTTTCTTTCAGGTGTTTCTGACAGAGTACACTGGCC